>NC_090926.1:115669448-116958638 GCF_040938575.1 Ambystoma mexicanum | reverse complement strand
ACTCTGGAATTTGGTGACCAACTGCTGAATCTGTTGGGCCCTCACCTCCTCGGATGGTGAGGCTTTTCCCAAGGATGCATCCAGGACTGCTCCAATGAAATTGAATCTTTGAGATGGTATAATGTGGGAATTCCTGAAATTGAGGGAGAAGCCAAGCCTGTGGAGAGAGTGGCACATTTTGCTGAGTTGTTTCAGGTCCTGTTTGGGAGAACATGCCCCTGTTGAGGTAGGGGCAGACGTGAATCCCCCTCTCCTGAGACTCACTGCCACCACTGCCCAAAACTTTGTGACTTTTGTGACTTGTGGCCCGACTGCCAGAACTCAAAACTGATCATGCAAACTGCCAACAGCGAACCTCAGGTATTTTCTGTGCTGGTGATGAATAGGCACATGAAAGCAAGCATTCTGAAGGTCCAATGACACCATCCAATCCTGGAGCTGGAGGGATTAAAGGATATGAGAAAGGGCAACCATCTTGAACTTGTCCTTCCTGAGGAAGCTTTTTCAAGCATCTCAAGTCCAAGATGGGTCTCAATCCTTTTTGGTAATTAGTAAATAAGTAGTGTACCAACCTTTGATCCTCTCAGTTACAGGTACTGGTTCTATAGCACCTTTCTCTAGCAGGCTCAAAATCTCTTGCACAAGGAACGGATCTGGAACTTTGAACGTGTGGCTCCCTGGTGGATGATCCCGAGGCCTTTTTAGAAAGGGAAGGCAGTAACCATGGGCTACTGTTTCCAATGCCCACACATCTGAAGTAATACCCTGCCATTCTTTCAGAAGCTGTGAGAGTCTACCTCCCACCAGGGTTTTGTGGGTTAAAGACCCAGAGAGGTTTTGAGATGGCCAAAGCTGCGGTGGATGGTAAAGTAGCCGTTGCTTAGGCGGACTTGGCACCTCTCCCTCATCCACCACGAAGGAATCTTCTTTGGCCCTTATGACTAGCCCGTTTTCTCACACTACTAACTGAGGAATAGAAACAAAAGGACCTACACAAACTGTAGTATGATGGTTGTGTGTGTCTGATAGTGGTGCTAAGTGACTTGGCTGCTGCCTTCAAGGTCTGCAGCTTCTCTATGCTGTCCTAAGCCTTGCTGCCAAACAGCTGAATGGGCAGTTGAGGAGTCTGCACTGCACGTCTGGTGCAAAACCTGACTTCCTCAACCACACAAACCTGCCTATTGCTGTGCTCGTCACCATGGCTCTGCTGATGCAGTCAGCAGGGTCCAGTCATGACTGAAGAGACTCACACATAGCCTCCTTACCTTCTCTTACAATATTCAGGAAGCCCTCTCTTTCTTCCCCTTTGGGAATATGTTGAACCGCTATTGATATACAATCCCACAGGGTTAATGTAAATTTTGCTAAGGCGCAAGTGGCGTTTGTAGATTATAGAGCCATGCTCCCTGCAGAAAATACCTTCCTTGTCCAAGCATCGAAATGCTTATCATCCCTGTCTGGTGGGATGGTTCGGTATGCCGTCTGTTTCGATGTAAATGTCACTGTTTGAACTACGAGTCTCTCTGGTGTTGGGTGCTTTGATAAGTAGTCAGGATCGCTACTTGAAGGCCTGTACTTCTTGGTGAGTTTCTTATTCACTGCTGGACTTGTTTCAGGAGCCTCCCAATTCACCCTTGCCCTTTTTTGAAGGGTGATATGAAACAGAAGTACAGGATCCTACTGTGGACCTTTGTCGAGTATGTCTGTCAAGTCGTCTTGCTCGAATGGCGGAGCAAGCCTGCCACATCCCAGAAAATAAATAACTCTGGTCATAAGCTGCCTGTAAGAGGCATCTGCAGGGTCTGCCGGGTCTGGACTGCCAAACAAGTTCTAGTGACGTGTCTATACCACTTGCAGACTGAAGGTTTTCATATAAGGCCTTAATCCTGGACTCTTCCAAAATAAGGGCGTCTGGGACACTGGTTAAGGCCTTTTAGAACTTCTCTACCTCTTTAGTCGGTAGTTTCATCGCTGATGACTTCGACACTGATGGCGTCAATGTTTTCGATTTCCTAGGCATCGACTGAGCCCTTGAAGGACTTGACCCTCAACGTGATGGACTCTTCTGTGGTTTTTTGTCAAGTCGAGACCTCTACAGTTCTTGATGGGTCTCCAGCCTGCGTCCCAGGCTCAAGGGAACGCAGGATTTATCTATAGCCCTTTCCTTGTCTGCTTTTGACAGCGCGACAGGAGCATGGCCTTTTGCTTTTTCTTTTGAGCGGGGCGGGCCTCCTTCTCGAAAATGTTAAGCATTTCCTTCCTGAACTCCTCCCATTCACCAGGAGTCGAGGATTTGGTTGGCCAGGATATTTCTATTTCTGGAGAAGAATCGGTGCAAGTAGAAGGTGATGTATAGCTCCTTTTGTTCGTCTGCTTGGAGGAAGATGAGGAATGGTGTGACACACTCCTGAAGCATGAAAGCTTTTTATATTTCTTCCTTCGAGGACAGTTGCCTTTAGACTCGTTGGATGAGCGTTTGACAGGGTCATTGAGGGGGATTTTGTAGGGGGCCTGCCTGCCGCTAATTTCCCTTTATGCTCTTTGAGAGCATTACCAGTCATGGACTGACAGCCATGTCAGTACAATGAGCAACCCACATCATGTAAGTGATTTCAATCCAGCACACACCCAAGTCAAAGCTCAGCATGTAGTGCACAACTAAAATCCTTATTTATTTTTGTCTAAATGTTCATTATTGTGAAAGATATACCACTCATATCACACCCTTCTCCTGGACCCCCCCCCCGGTCTCACTGAACCAGGAATCAGGCGGGTTTGCAAAGGTAAATATTTATTTATGTAAGTCAAATTTAAGCAGAATGGGCCTCATTACGACCCAGGTGGTAACCATGGCGCTATTTGCGCCATGGTTTCCTCCAAAGCCTTACTGCTTCCGCCATGGTGAATGGAGCAATTACCACCCCATTCCAAGGTTGGAGGGGCCGGTAATTCTCCATTCACCATGGCCCTTCCCCATTCCCATTTGAGCCCCCATAGGGCTCAATGGGAATGGGAAAGGCGCTAATAACGGTACCGCTAATTGCAGTACCGTTATTAGCTCTAAAGTCCCTTTGCGGGTCCTGTCCTTAACGCCTGGTAAAACCAGGCGTTAAGAGAGGACCCTCAAAGGGACCTCGGAAGAGGGCAGTAAGGGATTACCGGCACCAGTGCCCTTACCGGTACCAGTATACCCTTACCGCCCGGGTCGTAATGAGGCCCAATATGTTTTAATAGATATACAACACTCACCAATGGGGTGACAGAACACTGAATAATATCTTTAGTACACTAGGAATAGGTAATCAGCAAAACAAATAGAGCACAGAAAATAATACTTTTCTGTTGGTTCAGATCAGATAGCACTGTGGTTAGCAGGAGCCCCTGCAACACCCCTAAACCCCCCAATATACAATGTAAAGAGATAGGAGGAGAGAGCAGGTATTCAGGAGTGGCAAAAATCAAATAGAATATCAGTCCCACATTCCCTCAGCAAACACAAGAGAAAAACGGAATTGGCTTTCAGCTGTCAGACTGGCTTTCAAGATTGTCTTTAGAATGGACTGGGCAAAAACACCAAATATGGTCAAAATTGCTGAAATTGTTATAAATTCTTTTGGGAGCCGCTTTGGATAGTTGCACACAAGCACAAGCAATGATTTGGTTAGCAGAAAACAATTGAAATCGTAAAGTCCAGGTCGGAAGCATTTTAGAGGTATTTTACACGTGTAAAGGTTTCTCAAAATGAAATTTGCAGCACACTTTTCCGTGCGTGATATTCGCGATAACGGGAGGATCACAAAAACTGAGGGAGTTATGGAGCTTTTAGTAAAGGTCATTTTTGTAAAATAGGCGTGAGAATGAAAAACAGAAATGCACTTTTAAAAATGACAAATGAGTTTGCTTACACTAGGTGATGACTATGAAGAAGCAAATACCACACAGGGATCACAGTCAATAGATCAGGGTGACCACCTGATAAGGAAACCCAACTTCTTCAGATGAGAAAATGGGCAGCGCATAGATAGTTCTAACAATACTGGTTCTGACTGAAAGATAGGATGGGTTGGAAATAGGGACAAGACTATGCAAATATACCATGGGACACAGTTCTTCCTATTTATACTCACTGGATACGTTTTTAAATGGGACCGTCAACTCTGGTCAGGATTGGGACTGGTCTAAGAAAAACAGCACTTCAAGCACGGGACTGGATCCTCTAGGCCGGTCGCCGGATTAGCACAGAATCTGCTCTCCTAGTCTGTGGGTATTTGGATCAGCTGGATGGCAAGTTCTTCAGGCAAGCCTAGTGGTGGCAAGCCAGAGAATTTCTGGATACTGGTTCAAAATGGCCTTCTCACACCACACAGCGCTTTACTGAGTGGGGAGAATAAATTTGAGGATTTGGGGCCTTGCTGAAAATCAATAGTCTCTATTGCTGGCAAGAGATTTGACCTCTGGATCTGGAAGAATATTTGAAGCTGGATGTAGGAAGCTGGATCAGAGTGCTTCGCCGGATTCAGGAAGGTGGCTGGATCAGTGAGTCCCTATCTTCTCTCTGCTGTCTCTATTTATGCCCCAAAAATGACATCACAAAGGGGTGTATGGGCCAGCTTAGCTAAGCTTTCCCCTTTGATAGGTGAATGGGTCAGAGTATACTCTCTGCCTTGATAGGATGAGAGAAACAGAGTGTCATCTTTATGGTGTAATGTTATGATGCTGAGAATCCACCCCTAGCCACTTGAACCCAAAGTCTAATTTTGGCAAAATACATATTTACACATGTGCTGCCGCTATAAAAATCACATATACAGATTGCATATTTTATATAGCAGCTATTCCTCAAAACCCCGTAGCTGTGGGATCATGTCTCCCCTTTATACAGACTTTTCAAGCTTTGCGCTATGAACACACTTTTCAATTTTTATGCAACTTTCCACAAATGTGTATGTTTACCAGGGGAATAATGTATAAAGTTTCACAATTCTAGTGAAAATACATTTTGCATAAAATCACATATCTTGCCATTTCTGTCCAGAACATGTCACACAGTTCTGGCGCCTCTTCACCTGTGCAGCCAGAAATTAAATGAACAATTCTGTCATTTTTATATTTTTCACGATTTTGACTAGCAAGTTATAAGTCTTTTAAAAAGTGTTCTTAGTTAATGTTCAGCAACAGATGGTTGCTTGGGTCCGCCTCATTTTCTCTTCCTGCAGTCCAGGAGCAGGCTCCTCTTTGTTTGTTCCTTGCAGAGGCCATTTACGACCCTCTTCACACTTCGAGTTTCCTGAGCTGCAGCTTGTCATTGTTCCTTTTTCCTCTGTAGACCAGATTCTGTCCTACCCTGCAATTAATGCCTCCCCGTGAGTTTCTGCTGAGGGAAGGCCTTCCTTCTGTGAGAAAAACCTGCTATTCCAGTTTTGCAGCTTCAGCCAAACTAATTAACTTTTAAACTTAGCAACAAAAACACATCTGTTGCATCACATACAAATGCATTTCTTTCTTGGCCTTAAAATCTGTGGAATCAAAACACAACTAAAATCTGTATTCCTTTTGCAACAATCCTGTCTATGTTGCTACTTCAGCAGACTTTTGCGTTTTAGGTCATTTTAAAGCTGCCTTAGTAACTCTGACAGCTGTCATTCAGGCAGCCCCTGGTACTGCACCCAGATTTTGGCAAAGAGGCTGTCAGTTTTCAGACTTTGTATGTTTCACAATGTTCCATTTGATACATAGATTTTAGCACCGGGCAAGATTGTGAATGTTGAAAAGTATTGTTTTATAGGCATTTTGGAGTTTTTAGGCAACAAAGCAAACGACAATTGTAGGCACATTTTTGGGTTTCATTCGCAAAGTGCTGATTTTCTCTGCACTCTGTTTGCTGGACATGGAGCCCACTGGCACATTTCTGCAGGGTGTGCTCGCTTCCACTGCACATGCACCATGGGTGGCAGGTTGTGCATCCCTCTTTTTATGTGCTGAAGCACACGTTTTTTTGTAGGTTTTTGGCACGCACAAGGGTTTTGCCACCATTGCTGCTGTTTCTTTCCCCACAACTGGCAGGGTGATGCTGCATAGCACAGCACAGTGGGTCAATACATCCCACAGAGTCCCCCCTCTCGACTTGATTTTTACTCCCCGTCAAGGGGAAGTCGGGAGATTGGGATGTTCTTTTCTTTGGTCCATGTGGAGAAATCCTGCTGCTTCTCCCGTCAGTGATGAAGCGACACACTCTCCTTGCCGGTTCTGGTCAGGAGTCTTGCTGTTTCTGGTTGGGAGTATGGAGCGGCACTCCGGGCTCCCTGGGTCTTTCCCCCCAGTCCCCGAGTGGTCCTCCTTCATGATTAGATGAATCTTAGTTCCAATGCTAGAAAACAGAACATAGCATGGTTATGGAAATTTCCCCACTACTACTCCCCGAGGGTGTAGTGGGGCAGATGCATGCATTGAATATAATTTACAATATTCCCCGCCTATGTTTACTTATGGTTTTAACAGGTGGATTCTTCTAGGTTTCCGGATCTTCCCACTCTGGGTTTCGGGTTGGCTCCTCTATTTGCCGCAAATAATGCCTGGGATGGCAACTCTTCAACTGGTTTATGTGGACCCACTTGTCTTCCCCTTCTGCCAAACTGCCCTTGGGGATGTGGATCCTGTAGGCGACTGGTGAGATTCTGTCCACAATTTCGAAAGGACCCCGCCAACTTGGGAGGAATCTGCGCTGTTTGGCTTGGTTCCTTTGGAAATTGTACAAGTAGACCCAGTCTCCTACTTAATATTCTATTTTAGTTGTCTTGAGATCATAGTGGGTCTTCATACTGTCTGCAGATCTTTCTAGATTCCGCTGAGCATAGGCAAAAACATGTTGATGGTGTTTTCTCAGATTCTCAACATACTCATGAGTTGTGGAGGCATTTATCAAGGTCTGCTCTTGGGTTCTGTAGAGCAGATGCTGGGGTAGCACCATCCTTCGGCAGTCATCCGCTCAAATGGAGACGTTTTTGTTGCAGAAGAAGGGGTATATCTGATGGCCATCAGGACAAGCGGTAATCGAATGTCCCAATTTGGCCCAGAATCTGCCACAAACTTTTTAAATATGCTCACAATAGTTTTGCTATACCTCTCAACTCCACCACTAGAGGACAACCGGTAGGCAATGTGTAGTTTCCTTTTGGCCCCAAGTATCTCCCACATCTTTGTCATCACTTAACTACTGAAGTGGCTACCTCGGTCTGACTCAATCCTTTGGGGTAGTCCAAAACGCAAGAAGATGTGATTGATCATCAGGGCAGCTTCTGTTTCTGCCTTGCAATTTGGGGCCGGGAGACATTACACCCATTTAGTGAACAAGCATGTTACGGTCAACATGTACTTGTTCCCCATAGAGGAGCGAATCACAGGCCCGATAAAATCGACTTGCAAATCTGACCAAGGTAGTGTCATCCCCCTCTTTTGGAGGGGAGCACGGTGTGTGAGTGATGTTGGCTGAAATTGTGCACACACAAGACACCCCTTCAAGTATTGGTCGAGGTCCTGCCCCATGTGTGGCCAGTATGCAACCTCTCGCAAGATTTCTAATGTTGTATGAAATCCCTGATGACCATCTGTGGCCGTGTCATGGGCGTGACTTAGCATCAGGCTTCGGAATGAGGTAGGGACCACCCACTGGTCATGGTCAGATATGGATCTCCTTACCAGCAAACCATCTTGGATTCAGATCATTTTTGGACATTTCATCAACACTCAGAGGTCTTCTTTCCCTATGTAATTGGTATCCGTCTGGGGAAAGTTCTCAGGGTCCTCAATGTGTTGATAAAACTCACCAATTATTGGATCCCCTTTTTGAGCCATAATCAAATCAGCACCTGGGGTCTCCTTACTCCATTGTGAAGTTGAGAGTTCATTGTGAACATTAGTCTGGGACCTAGTGATAGCAGTGACCTTGATTTCCCGCAACAGGGACTCAATCTCAAGTAGATCCCCTTTTATGGCTCCGGAGTTGGCCAGCTGATCAGCTAGGTCATTTCCAATTTTGTCTGGTCCCTCTACTTTAGAATGACCCTTAATCTTTTTCCAGTAGATGGTCGTCCCATTCGAGGCGGCCAGATCATCAATATTTGTTTTAAAGGTTTATTATTAGCACATAGAATGACTGTGGTTTTCCAATTAACCAGGTGCTCCACGAACCCGTTCAGTACATTATCTGAATCAATGATTATGACCAGTTCGTGGAGTTGGTGTTGGACAGCAGTGAGGATGGCTTGATGCACAGCCATCAGCTCTGCCACTTGACTACTTCGGGGACCGATTTTGTACCCAGCGGAGGATTCTGGGGCATCATTCACCCATGCATTCCCTATGCCGGCCACAAGTTCCTTTTCCCCATTGTTGTCAACATGGTAGGAGCATCCATCCACATAGACAGTGGGCATTCCCTCACACTTGTCGTCTTCATAGACCTTGTGTGGGGAATTAAGGTATGCCTCCATGCTGTCCTTGATTTTAAGACTTTCGTCCTCGAGTTTTCTCTGATACAATCATGCAAGTCAGCCAGACCTTGCGCGAGGGGACTCTTCTTGTTTTGGCCATATCTGACCCCCACAGGAAAGCCTTGCATTGACAGAATCCAGGAAGTAATTTGGGAATTACTCACATTTCCGGTCTGGATTCTGTCACTTCGAAGATGTTGCAAAGGTTGGTGTGGAGTCACCACTATGATGTGTTCCCCCTGGATAAACGGGCGGTAATTCTTCAATGCCCACACCGTTGCCAGGAGTGCCTTCTCACAATCCTTGAATTTTTCCCCCACAGAGGATAAAGTCTTGCTCGCATAGGAGATTACTTTATTGACCTTGACATGCTTTTGATACAATACTGCAGTCAAGCATGTATTTGAGAACCCTGTCTCCAAGAAGAACTCCTTGTTTTTGACAGGCTAAGCTAGGCAAGGCGCTTGTGAGAGGCTTCTTTTGAGTTGTCTTACTGCCTCGGCTTATTCTGGACCCCACTCCCACTTGACCACCCCCTTCAACAGATGGATCAGGGGTCTCGTGATCTCTGCGCAATCCTCAATTGACTTTCTGCTGTAATCAGTTAGTCCAAGGAGGCTCCTTAGTTCCCGCAGAGTTGTGTGGTCTTTTATTTTCTGGAGTGCTTATACTTTCTTTTCCTGGGACAGAGACCTTCAGGAGTTATCTCATGCCCCAAGAAATTTACACGGGTTCTACACCACTGTGCCTTTTGGAAAGAGAGTTTTGCTCCAGCAGCTCTCAACTGGGTCAGAACATAACTGATCTCTGCTGTGTGTTCCTCCACAGTTGAGCTTTTGACTAGAACATCATCTACATAGGCCAGGTTACCCCTTTCACCCAAAGCCGGGCATGGCCTTATGCAGAAAGATGTTAAATTCATTGCCGGAGTTGATGTAGCCGAAGGGAGTCCGGGTCAAAGTGTACTGCTGCCCCCCGAAGGTAAAGACCAGCTTGTATTGGTCCTCCCTACTGACAGGTACAGTTCACTACCCATTGGTCAGGTCAATGGCAGTGAATACCTTTGACCCCTGGATCTGGGCCATCCCTTGGTCAATGTTGGGAAGAGGCCATCGGGAGGTATGGACCTGTTTGTTGAGCTCCCTCAGGTCAGCACAGAGTCTCCACAGGCCGTTTGGTTTCAAAATCCCCAGCACTGGACGAATTATACCACGGGACTCAAGGTTCTTAATTATTTCAGTAAGGGACTCCATTGATGTGAGAGGCAAGCAATATTGCTTCACAAACACCGGAGTCATGGGAAGGTCCATGGGAATTGTTGTTGTGTGGATGTCGGTGCGACCACAGTCATATGAGTCCACCACAAAGAGATCTTGAAAATCTAAGAAAACTTGTTTCAATTTTTGCTTTTGCTCCAGAGTCTTGCAGGTATCAGCAACGTTGACTCTCTCTTCAACCGTCTGCCTGAAACCTAGAAAGACTTCTGGTTTGGCTATCTCAGCAGCCTCCTCCAGCTGGGTGGAGAGGTCCCTGGTCAAAGTACTGATTTGGACTGATGGCTTCAGGTGGGGAAGACAGTCCTTGTGGACTTGAAAGATCACCTCATCCCTCCTGAAGTCACAGGTCACATCTTCCTTACCATAAGGGCAGGAAGAGTACACCAGGAAGTTCCCCCCATGCCGGGTGAAGATCCTGCCTGGTGTTGTGTCATCGTTGCTATCACTGTCAAAACAGTACTTGGGAATTGGTCCTAACAGTTTGTTACCTAAATCTATGGAAAAATGTCGGTCATCAACCGCCATTCCAATAATGGTGCCTGCGCCCAGAGTGATACTCTAGGTCGCTGTTATCCACCTCTATTGGAATGGTGTCATGTTCTATGTTGACTAGTGGTGTTGGGTTTACCCCCAACCCTCGCTGTTGGAAATGAGCATTGAGATGACCATAAGCGTCAGGATTTTTCAGTTTCTGTCCCCTTTTAATTTTTCCTTCCAGTCAGAATTGTCAGGTCCGTTCTGGGATGGTGACTTCCTCTCCAATCTGAATTTCAACTGCATATGGCAGCAGTTGAGCTGACCGAAATTCTTTCTCTGGATCATCAAAGTCCATGGGATTATCAGCTAATCGGGACCAGGCTTTGAAGTTTATTAGGTCCAAACTAATGGCAAAGCAATTGAGAATGTCACTCCCTAAATAAAATGCAGCAGGGACATCTCGCACGACCCAACAATTATGGACTATGCTCTTGCTACCTATGGAAATTTTGAGCATACACCTGCTAGGCAGGAGATGTTTGGAATTGGGTGTTTCCAGGTCCATTTCCCATTTGTCTATCAATTTAAATGTGGGAATGGCTGGATCTTTTGGGAGTTTGCGGAAACATGGACTCGCTGATGAAGCTCTTACGTCGTTCACACATGCTAGGGCGAGAACAGAGTCCTTCCCTTCATTTAGCTGAATAGGGATGAACAACTGCTCTCCAATTTTCTAAATATCAGCCAAGGGTTGAGCTGATTTCTCATCACTTTGGACTATAGGAGTAGGATTTTCCGATTGTGAATTTGTATATAACTTCAGTGTTCCTTCCAGTGTGGAATGCCACCTTAGACTGGAAGGAAGGTTGATTTTCAGAAATAGAGAGGACTCCCCATCACCAGTTTGTTGTACTACTGCACTTACTGTCACGTCTGGGATTTGGTTATTCTGGAAGTGGAAATCAATTTGGTCAGGTTTTGTTCAACCATGTGGCATGTGCCATTTAAACTAACATGGTTGACACTCTGTTTTAATTTTATTGGTCGGTTAGTCTTGGTCCAGAGGACCTTGTTTACACAATCTATGAGCGGAGACAATCTACGCAGGATGTCATTCCCTAATAAACATGGTGTGCCCGCTGGAGTCACAACTATGACCGGGTGCTTCACCTTGTGTTGCCCAATTTTAATGTCTAAATCTGCAGTCCCCTCAACAGGAATTTCCTTCCCATTGAAGTTCTGAAGTTGTCCAGGAAGTGGGGTGAGAGGGATTTGATATTTCTCCCCCCTTCCCGAATTAGCTGATCAAAGGCCCTTTTTGACAGAAGGGTGGCTTGGGATCCAGTGTCCACAAGTGCCAAAAATGTACATTTCCCCTGTATTTGGATCGGGGTATAAAATCTTCCCTCCTTTTCCTAAAGGGGGCAAAGATAATGCACATTTTTGGCCAATTGGTGGGTTACTTTCTTTGCTTTGGATACTGACAAAGGGGTGATTTGGACAGGATTTTGTTTGGGATCTTAGAAACCTGTAAGAAAAAGATGCCAATTGGATATGGGGGGTGGGGAGGGTTGGACTCACTTGCTTCTGATTCTGAGCTGTCCCCCCACCCCCTTTTTGGGGGCAGTCACCAGAATTGGTTTGCACAAGGTGAATTTCTTGCTGGTCATTCTGGGGTTTGATGATGGGTGGCTTTAACTTGGTCCCCACATCTACCCAGTCTTGATCAGGATCTCTTGGGACCCATTTTTCTTTGGGAGGAGTTCCCCCATCCCTGAAGAAGAAGGTAATTTCCCAGAATCCTCTGAGGACCCCTCTCCTTCAAATTGGAAGATCTGCACCTCCTCCACAAAATGGGTCTTTTTAGGCACTTTATTTCTCCTACCGACCTTCTGTTCCTTAGGTTGCAGACTTTCGGAGGCAGGAGATTATGGTTCCTGGGTTTCCAGGGGCTTTTCACAAGTGGGGAAGGAAGCTTCCTCTAAGGCTTTACACCCCCCTTTCCCTTGTGCCTCCTCCCTGGGAACCGGTGGGTTGTTGGGGTTCTTCCCCTGTCATTCTTCTGGAGCACCAGACCCTTGATTTGAGGAGTTCTGAGTCTCCATGTCCATTGGAGGGTTTTGCTGCTCCCTCAACATGCAACCCAGATCCTGTGCCATGTTCTGGACCTGGCGCTCCAGTTGGGACACCCGCTCTGGCTGGTACGGGGTCCTCTGGTCTACCCTTGGTTGATCACGGGAAGGGTAACTATCCCTTCTTCCATAATACCCCTGCTTAGGATAGTTGTGGTACCCCTCCACCCTTGGCCCCCCCTCTCCCGGATTGGGCTGTCTGAGCTCAGGAAAGTGGGGAAGGAAAGAAGGGTTGTTTTGGGGGTTGAAGTTTGGCGGGTACCGGGGAAAGAAACTGGGCCTGGCATTTGGGGGATTACTGCCCCCCTGGGGAAAGTGAGGCGGAAAGTTCCCTGGGTTGACAGCTGTCTGGTTGGACCCCTCCCCCCTTGGGCTGGAGGAGTCCACACATAGCCCACGATGGGCCTGTTGCCTTTGTAGCGTGGGCTGATGTAGTCAAGGGAGTTAGGGGTTCCATGTGTGGGGTTACCAGCCTGACTCCCTGTTTGGAATTGGCCTGAGGGCCTTCTGGGTCTGGGGTTCATAGGATTCTGTGCGGGAATGTTTTTAGGCCAGATCCAACATGGGGGCAACCTTCACCTCCGCCACCTTAACAGCAGCAGGGGTGTTGGTTGGTTTTGGGCTTTTGTTAGTATTTTTACTTTCTAGTGGCTTCTGCACTTCATAGATGCTCGTTGCTTGTTCAATGACCCAGTATAGTGATCTTTTCTCATGAAAGTCCCTCACTAGATGGGTCAAATTGTATTTAGGGAGGGCATGAAAGAAGGTATTAAAAAATTCCCTACTGTCAGTGCGCACCCTTCTGGTGGTTGTGCAAATGCACGTTTAAGTTTTTGGACAAATTCTTGTGGGGCCTGGTCTTCCCCACATTGCAGGTTGTAGGCTGCCTTGCAGGCCTCTTGAGGGTATCTATGAATAGAAAATTGCTTCAGGATGGCCGCCCTATAGGTGGACCATCTTGAATGGTTCTGATCCTCCAGCCCCGCAAAGAAGCTGGAGTACTCAGGTGAAAATGTCCACTTGACATACTGAATACAGCTTTGGCTGTCCTTCAGGTGGAAAGTCTCCATCATTTGCTCAAACAATTCAAGGTGCTCCCAAACTGAATATTTGACATGTTTGTGGTAGGGCATGATGATGCCCCTAATAGCCTTTATTTGCTTCAGGGGATCCTTGAGTAAAGCTCTCTTAACTTTGTTGGCCTTTCTAGTTCTGGTCACCCTGCTCCACTCATCCTCTGACTCAGTGGCACTGCTACCAGAGGTGGCTGTCTTCTCTTCTAGGCTGTCCCTGATTCTGCAAGCTTGGGAATGGCTGGCAGAATGTGGGGGCCTAGTCTCTTGGGGCCTGTGGCGCTCAGAAGAGTCTTCTGACTCTCCCTTGCTCCCAGGATTGGTTGAGTACCCCCCGCTCCCCCACTGTCCTAGCTGGGAAGAGGTTTTTAGTATGCTCATAGTGGGCCTAGTCTCATGGAATTCCCCACCAAATTTTACTGACTGATCTCTAGGTAGGTGATATTTCTGAGGATCCAGTTCTCTGATTCTCCCCTCACTGGAGTCTCCCTGATCAGAGAAGGTGGCCCTAGCATTTGGGAACCTGTACATAGATGCCCGCCCATCCATTTCTGTGAGGCATTGATCCGTCAGTCCCATATTTCCCATTGTGTTGAAGTCTTCCATCCCCGTGGCCCTTGGTTCATATGAGCCAGTGGACATTGGGGTGGCAGAGTCCAAGGAATTGAAGGGATTAAAGTCCCTGATGCCAGGGTTCCTGGGGTTATACTCAGGGGTTTCTCTCTCCCATCTTACCTCATCTCTTTCAGCCCCTATTTCCTGATGACATGCCAAGATCTGACCTTTTTGCTCCTCTATTAAGGCCTTACTGGTTTCTATGAGTTGTTCTTGCATAGCTATCTGTCTATGGAGACTGTCATTCTTTTCACAGAGAGTCTCATTGTCTCTCTGTGCTTCCTGCCTGAATTGGGAGCATTGGGGCAATTGTTGCTGCGGGAGACTCACCTCCTGAGTTTGGTCCTTACTGGCCTGATTATTCTTTGCCAGAGCATCCTCCACCCACCTGGTGTGCTCTAACAACTTTTCATAATCCATTTTGATTTCACCATGTTCCCGAAGGGCCAGGTGATTTTCTTCTAACTTTGTTTTTAAATGGCTGACCTCCAGGCCTTAGGCGTCCCTTTCCTGAGTTAGAGTGCCCCTTCATGCAGCCAGGTCATCCCTCTGTTTTTTAAGGGCACCAGTGTTCTGGCGCTCCTCATCAAACTCTGTTTGTGATTCTAGGTCTTTGATAATCAATTTATTATTTTCCTCTTTTACGGATTCTAGGCAGTTTTGCAGGGTGACTATCTGCTCTGCACAGACCCTATTATAATTCAATTGCTGCTCCAGCTTTTGTTGGCTCTGTTTTAAAGAGTCCAACCTTTCTTGACACACCTTTTGCAATGTCTGTACCTGGGTGTCTTGCTCTGCATTCTTTTGCAGTAAGAGCGTCAGTTCTTCTTGCAGTTTGGCGGCATACTGTCCAGCCTCTGTTTCAGCTTCTTGGCTGCTCTGGAGCCTTTGCTCTGCAGAGTCCAGATTAGTCTGGATTTTCTGCAGTGCTTCCCCTTGCCTCTTTGTGAAGTCTACATGGCCTGTGTACTTTTCCTGTATAGCTCCTATGTCGAGGTACAGGTAGGCCGATATTTTGGCAATTTTGCATTGCTCCTCTTTTATTTTAGGTGTCATGTACAGCTCACTGACTGCTTGATGTTATGGCCCCTTGTCCTGCCAGACATTACGGTTGGTTTCAGTGACTTCTTGTTTTATTCCCTGCAGCCATACCTTTTTGTCCTGTTCCACCCATTCACCCCTGACAAACAATTTGTGCAGTAGGTGTTCCCTTGCAATACTGATTTCCACTGGGATCGCCATTCTGGAAATATTAATTTCCTTCTGGCTTATCTCAGGGTTACTTTACTTTTGCAAACAGCCCCAACTCCTTTGAGTATTTCCATTGAAAGGTGCTTATGCAGTGTAGCAAAGTATGGTAACTCAACAAGGTTTATGTACCCCATCAGTTAGCAAGCTGTGTTAAACTGTCACAAGTGGTATGTCTAATTCAGGATCCTGGACGAGCCTCCACGCTATAAGTGATTTCAATCCGGCACACAACCAAGTCAAAGCTCAGCATGTAGTGCACAACTAAAATCCTTATTTATTTTTGTCTAAAAGTTATTATTCTGAACGATATACCACTCTTATCACACCGTTCTCCTGGAACCTCCCCGGTCACACTGAACCAGGAATCAGGCGAGTTTGTAAAGGTAAAAATGTATTTATGTAATTAAAATGTAAGCACAATATGTTTGAATAGATATACAACACTCACCAATGGGGTGACAGAACACTGAATAATATCTTTATGACACTAGGATAGGTAATCAGCAAAACAAATGCAGCACAGAAAAAAATACTTTTCTGTTGGTTCAGATCAGATAGCACTGTGGTTAGAAGTTCCCCCTGCAACACCCCTAAACCCCCCAATATACAATGTAAAGAGATAGGAGGAGAGAGAAGGTATTCAGGAATGGCACAAATCAAACAGAATATCAGTCCCACTTTCCCCCAGCAAACACAAGAGAAAAACGGAATTGACTTTCAGATGTCAGACTGGCTTTCAAGATTGGGCAAAAACACCAAATATGGTCAAAATTGCTGAAATTGTTATAAATTCTTATGGGAGCCGCTTTGGATAGTTGCACACAAGCACAAGCAATGATTTGGTCAGCAGAAAACAATTGAAATCTGTCAATTGAAAGAGCCATCACGGAGCATAAAAAGCCTTTAGCCATGCGGTTAAAGGGCTTTCATGCTGCGTGATGATTCTTCACTCAGAAGCAATAGGAGAGCCGGGCCGTCCAGCCCTCCTCCTGTTTCTGAGCACAGAGTCATCAGCCAGCACGTGTAGACAAAGCCATGGTTGTACTTCGCCTTTTCTTTATTTCTCACCCGAAGTGTTGACACCTGCAGGCAGCCCATGCAACCGTGCAGCGCTTCGGCTACACAGGCTCCCTGAGGTTTTGGGGTGGCTGGGGCTAGTCGGGGTGGGCCCTGACAGGGCGTCGGCTTGGGAGCCCTGTCTGCAAACTGCTGGGGCTCGGGTAGGATTTTTATTCACTACTTATCCAAGCACTTGTGCAGAGCAGTAGTCCTTACGTCACAGGATTGGCCGCATGCAATTTCTATCACATCCATTTATCATTTTACATCTATTTAGAAATACAATAGTAATCAAATCCGCCCAAACCTACACAACTCTAACCACAAATCAATCCATGCAGTCATTCATCACCCATTTGTCTTTCTAGCCATACAATCCTTTTAGGGATGCCTCTAGCTGTTGATTGAAAACAATGGGAGCTCATTCATTGACTTATTTAAACTCGATACAAGTTTTTCACACAGTACTTTAGAACCACCGAATGGGTATAATAACTCAGTTAATAATATGTGAAACAGTGGGGCAGTATAAACACAATTACTTGCGCTCAATAGACATGCCGATGTCGATGCAGTTATTACGAGGACTATAGCTGCCAAACAGACTTCATATGGGAAAAATAATGTGTAGGAAGACATACTTCTTTTTCAGGCAAGACTGGGGTGAGCAGTGCAATTTAGTACATCCCATTCCAGACATCCAGACCCAGGGATTAGCAGAAGCATTAGTTAAACCATCAGTTTCTCTCCTGGGCTTTTAAGAGCGTTTGAGGGAAGTGCGTATTGCGTTTGGCCAGTAGGAAAATGGGCAATGGCCAAAGGGTTGGTAAATTAGCCAGTTTTCAGGGCCAATAACGTCAGTTCTAACTAAGTATCTTTGGAGAGGGTGTAAAATAGCCCCGTGTCATGCTTTCGAAGGCCGCACTTCTTTTTGTTAAACCAGTAAACGTGGGCTGCAAAAAACCCTGACTCTGATACTGGAAGAAAAAGTTTTTCCTCTCGGCGTTTAACGATTTGCAGCCAAGAGCCGGATTAAAGTACTGCGAACAATGAACGTGGCAATCGAATGACATTTGCAAATCCAGTTGGTGGCTGGGACTTTTGGCAGAGTCTTAAAGACCTTATTTAATCCCCAGATCAGCACTGCAACCCGCAAGGCCCACACTTGTGCTATTGGAACCACTTTTTATATTCTGTGTATGTCCAAGTATGCACCACAATTCTCTATAACATGGTGCAGGCTCCAGGGGACAACGCAACCTACATCTCGAGGCTGGGGGGGGCTAAAAGGTAATGGGAGGGGTGACATCCGAAAATAGGTGGGTATACTTGGAGGTTCCGCCTCCACTGTTCTGCCCACCCCATGGTCTGGTGTGTGGACCAACTATGAAATAGTACATTTTAAAGTGCAATATGCTGAGAGGCGATGGAAGTCTTTCTTGAAAGTAGCAACTTTAAAGTTTTACTGCGTTTGTTCAAGTATGTTTTTCTACACAAATACACTAAAACGTTAACACTGCCAGTTTCGGGAAAGGCTTCCCTCACCTCTCTGCCTAACAAAATGCAAGTGTGCACATTCAGGGGTGCGCCTAGGCTAAAATGTAGGCGGGGCTAACCCTTCAAATGTTGGGAGAGGCGCTAACTTCAGAGACGGTGGGGGAGTGGCAAACTTAATTGTGTAGGAGCATCTAACTTTATACAGTCTAATGAGACTATTCTAGTGCAGCTTCAATGTTACAAGCAGTTAACTCTCTCCTTTAAGTCTGAAAACAGCCACCTAAGGACTGCTGTGAGAATGACTCAACCCAACATCACAATTTCAATTGCCTAAAAATGTATGCATATGAATGCAGGTGCTAACAATGAAATGCTTTATGTAACTAAGGTTTCCACAAAGCACTTCAAGGGATCAGACCTTGGGTTCTCCGCATTTCATAACATATCCCCAAACCCATTGAAGAAGATCATTACTCAAGACCGGGGTGCTTCTGACCTACACCGGCCTGTCAGCACTGCCACTCCTGATGCACGTCACAATGCCTTTAAATTCCATACAAAGCTTACATTAGATCGCAAAACCACACCTTCTTCGATTAAAATCAATTTGCAAATGAGGAGGCAAGTTTAAGTAGTTGGTGCTGCATCCTGTGACAATAAAGTTGTTTATTTGTGTTTAAAGTACTGTATTCAGAACAGTGGTGGAAGAGGAAAAAATGGAACTAGTGGTATTCTGCACCCGAAAAGGAGCGAGTGGGAGATGGGAGGACTGTGCTAGATGGGGTCTGACCTTTGGTTTGCCATCTATAATGTCTCTTGTTGCTTTGTTGCTGGACTAGACATTGGCCCTCATTACAACTCAGGCGTTAAGGGTTAACGCCGTCGTTAACCCTTAACGCCTGATTCCAATTTTAACGGCTGCTTTTAGCAGGCGTTAAAATCCATGGCGCTAAACCGCCTTGGTGCTAATTACGGCACCGTAATTTACGGTGCCGTAATTAGCGCCTTCCCCACTCCCATTATGCCCTATGTGGCAAAAATGGGAATGGGGAAGGGTAAATGGGAAATGGGGATTTACCGCCCCACTCACCTTGGAATGGGGCGGTAAATCTGCCATCCACCATGGTGTAAACGTAGTTTACACCATGGTGGTAAAGTTGGTGTACTTACCGCATGGGTCGTAATGACCTCCATTGCCTGGAATAATAAACAAGAACTGGCAAAGCCAACAGTTTGGGCTTTTGTGCAAGAATGGGCTATGCACTGATATAATGGTATTAACTCTCAGCAGACTGCTTAGAAATCACATTGGAAGGCTAGTGGTTGATGCTAATGCTTGATAAAGCTACCTCAAATAGATCCCATGAGGATGTGCTTTGTGAGGGGCAGGTAGTGGGTGGGATTGGCCATAGGAATTAGCATGGCATTGGCGGTTAGTGGGCTGGTAAATAACAAAACACAATCAATCTGTGAGTCCCTCCTCACAAGTCATCTCCCTCCTAATTGTACTCCAGTTCAACATCGGCTTACAGCCAAAACGAAAAATAGAATGAAGCAAAACGAAGGTAAAAGTGAACCTCTCTGGTCAGTTGCCCCTCTGGTCCTTGGCTGCTCTTGTGAACCCTCCCCTGGTCCTTGGCTCCCTTGGGAGTTCAACCTTTGGTCAATCCCTCCTTTAGTGTTCGAGTAAGTGGCAGAAACAAGAAGCAACAGGCTTCCATTTTTTGTCAATCACACAAACAAGTAAGTACCTTAGCTACCTGAAACACACATAAACACTGCTCCATACAGCTTACAAAATATCTAAAACGTTCACCATACAGAGTCATATCATTTAAGATCTGCTCACATCAATGTTGACAAAGCAATCTTGGCCTGATCCCTCTGCTACAGCATTAGCCCCCTACCCTATTTCTTGCAGATCCTGAAGCTCATCGAAAGTGTGAAAATGACAGATGGTGTGCAATGATACTCAATATCATAACAGGACATTGCAGAGTGTGGGGCAGTACTCTGGATGGCCCAAACAACCTCAGTGGCAGGGAGCAACGGGAGAAAATTGAACGTTGGTTCTACCACAGTTAGTCTATTTTACTAGAATCTCTGGTGCACTGACTGGCTTGTGAGACTATGTCTGCCTGTCAAATCAAGTGATACAAGACTGGGGAGGGCTAGTGCAGCAATAATACAATTCTATGTGACAGTATTGGAGCCACTAGCAGAGGAGCACCAGGGTACAGCAATTTGTCCCTATGCTTATTAAAACTGCCCTATTGTAAGGCTGTGCACATTATCACGTATCTATTTACCCACTTTATTTTCAGCGCTTTAAGACACACAATAAAAAACTCACTTAGGTTTGCAGATTCATCACAAACCTCCAGTGTGTTGTTATGTATGGTTTTAAGAACATTCAACTAAGGCCATCAAAGCACACTTTTCTTTTTAGCATATCAAGCTGTTAGACATTATGGGCCTGATTCATAGAACGTTTCATGAGATTGCACCATTATAAAATGCTTCTTTGAATCAGGCCCTATGGGTATGAACAAATTATTCAAAAGGTGCTTTATTGTGTTGCTCGCTTTAACTGTCACATACTTGCAAAGTTACTGGTGCTCTTTCAGCTGGAATTTCACCATCATGCATAAGAAAGGTTATGCTGCTGAAAACAAAAGAAACGTGTTGTTGAGTTCAGGGCTCAAGTCTAGGGTACCCACGGGTGGACGGAGTCGCCCCACTTTTTCAGAGGGCACCTTGATATGCTAATTTCTGGTGACACCACATTCAATTGGTATGTTAATAAGTCCCCACTTTTTTTTAGGACATGACTCCTGGTTGAGTTCATGATGACACTGACGGCAGAACCCGGGATGCAGCCTGTCGTTATCAGGGGTGCTGTGACTTGGGAAACGGCAGTGCTTGATCATCGGAGCCGAGCAAATTGTAGATTTGCCTCAGAAATAAAAATTTGCCAAGGACCATGCTGCTGATCCTTTGAACTGTTAAAGGCTCATCATGGAAGCCCCGTCCCTCAGCTCACAAATCGGGGGAGGGTGGGAGTATTGGAGCCCAATTAGCTCAATGACGTTGCACGCCTGGCAGGCTCCATTTGCTTTGCAACCCCTTTTATCATGCCATATTTTATTCCCAAATCAAATGTAACACTTTGCTCCTTACTTCCACATTGCCTAATCCCCTCTCGAGGGCATTTAGTGTGGTAGTCCATGTGGCAGACATAGACCAATTAGAAACAATGCCTCACACCAGAGTACATAGCAATGTGTCCCAGAGAAGCTTATGGCATGTTGGAAATAATGTTATGCCAGAGGGTTTGTAGATTAGACATGGTTTCGGATTAGAAAATGAAGGCATATCTTGATTTTTCTTTCGACTATTTCTATTTAGTCAAGCTGCAGAAGAGCACAATTGATGGAAAAACAAAACAAGCATGGGTGAAGAACTCCAAGCCATACAGTTTCAAGTGCTTGTGAATATAGGCCTTGACTTTGTTTCGGTCACAGATGTACGCAGTTGATTTGCTACATTAAATGATATCATCATAAAGACATTAGGAGTAGATACTTGAATTGTGTGCAAGCCTCCACATAATGTTTATCATCACATCCTCATAAATTAAAAAAGATTGAATTGATATTCATTGTGAAACAATTATACAACTACTGGCGGTACCACCCGGGGTTGCACGGGTCTGTAGCTGACATGCACGTGGGGGTCTGCTATAGCCTTGGGTATGTTTTATTGTGTCCTAATTTCCTATTTTTGAAAAATCGCACAATCGTCAATCTCCCGAAATACCAATACTGATAGCATACTGATAGCATAGGGCCAGACTGCGCTCCACCCCTGTTCAGGGCAAATGGGTGCAGTTGGTCAGATGTCACAGTCACCAGTACACCCCAGACTGGCATGCCTACCTTGGGCCAACATTTCAGCCCACCCTCTGTTATGGGGCTGGAGCCAACCCCAAACATACAAACGCGCTTTCACACATATATATATATACATTACACATCCCACGGTAGTTGCTAATCCCATAGGAAGAGCATTTTTTGGGTGGCTTATAACTTCTCTCCCCCTGGACGAATCCTCAGCAAACTTTGCCAAAAAAGTATATGGCCCACTCTGAATTTTATTTGCAAATTGTGGTGAGGTTTGGTCCAGGGGGGGCAAATTTATAGGGGGGTCCCAACTTTTCTTTTTTTCCCATAGACATATTGCTCATGGCTACAGCCCAAACCGCGGGACAAATTTCCACCAAATTTGCAGCAGGAGCGGCGGCTTAGTCCCAAAAGCGTGTTTTTGTTAATTTGGTGTAAATCTGTCCAGTAGTTTTTTTTAAACGACCAAAACGTAAGGCAAAAAAATTAGTGATATCTATGTCCGCTCCGCATACACACTTCCCTGTTCGCTCTGCGGACAGGACACCAATTGGTTAATCGACTTGCGTCATGTCCGCGGACATGCAACGTGTATTTCGATTGGCTGGAGTGAGGCGTGAGGTGCGTCACATTGTTTCGATGCGCCTGCCATTTTGGATCCGCTGACAGCGCAGCGGCGAACAGAGGCAAAATTTTGGGGAGTGTGCAAGTGTGCAGGAGTGCTTGGGGAGAGTTGGGGAGTAAGAGATGGGTCAAATACTTTGTTTAGGTGGCAGGTGCCCCTGATGTGTTTGCCATGTCTGCGGAAATAATAAATGCATTGATTGTAATTAATATCCCCTATAAGCAGCCCACATACCACAGTCAAAATGTTTGGTAGCATAGGTGTGTTATGCTGCAGTGGTTGTGGCCAGGGCCTAGAGTCTTGCATGCACCCAAGACTCTAGGCCCCTGAACACAACCACTGCAGCATAATACACCCATAGAATCAAACACCCATCAAATATCCACAAGCCAAAGGTTTGTGTACTGTTTCATTTGTAGAGTTTGTTTTGAAGTTTTGGCTAGACTATGCAGTTAAGATTGTAGAGTTTGTAACAGGAGTGCATCATATGATACCCTTGGAAGTAAACATTTTGGATTGTGTGGTATAAGTGTACATTTTCTTTGAGATCTAATGGTAAATAAACTACTTTACCTCAAATTGTAAGAACAAAGACTTAATTACTCTACAGTTTACAAAGAAACAGATATATAGCTATATGGCTCTCAACACCCCGCAATGAGTACCAGCCCATCAGAGAAAGGTGAGAGAGTGCTAGACATTAGAAACATTCATGCTTTTATACAATTCTAAGTAATATTGTCCAGCCTCTCTACATGTTAATAATTTGTGGTCTAGAGTTCGTGCCTAGTTCACTTACAGCTTATACAATAATATGCAAAGGATTACATAGGTTTGCATTTCCATGAGGGCACAATGGTGGTGTATGTTCTCGGATCCCATGGTAAGCCTTGTTCTACATTTCTGCACAATGCAAATTGGCCTGAGTATACACTCGAGGTTTGTTCTTCATTGTACCAATGTTTATACAAGGATGAGTCTTATGTGCGCAGACAATACTTAGATGACAGTTCATATGGAGCGCAAGGTCTCTTTACCTAGTCTAAACAGTCGGCTCTCTGACAACCTAAACATTAACAGAGCTCAAAGGTCAGGAGGCTTGGTTGCAAGCTGAAAACATAGACCACCATTTTAGAATGAAGAGACATACGAATAGAAATCAAAATGGTGGACGAATCTTAAAATGGAGGCGAAGTTAACCCAAAAATCGGAACTTTGCAACGCGTTTTCCTCATAAAGCGACTAGGCTTAGGCCAATATAAATCAAAAGGAGGCACTATACATTTACCATTTCACAGAATGCCTTTCACTAATTCAGAGGGAGGTAATTTTGCTGTTTTTGGTTGAAGGTGTATTATTGCTTGAAATGGGTGCACTGTTTGAATTCTGATGCTCTCATATAAATTTAGTTGTTGCAGGGGTTTTGGTAGTGGGAATTATTCCAAGTTATTTGTGATAGCACGTGAAGGTGTTTGGTTGTTGTCAAGTTTTGCAGTGCAGTAATTGCAAAGTATTAAGGGGTCAGTAATTTCGTATTTGTTTTTTGCTTTAAGGTAGAGAGCAAATTGGAACCTTTTAGAATGTTTATTGTCTTCTATTTTGTACGTTATGTGTACAGTTTTTGTGGTACTTTTATAAAAAGTCCTGCGGCAATACACACACATTGTTTGGTACTGCAGCAGAGGTACTTTTAAACTTTAGTATTTCTTTTTTGTATGTGATTAATAGAAGGTTGCTATTTGTACAGTAGTTGCTAGTTTGTCATAAAGCTAATGCATTTTGTAAGTGGCTTTCACTTCCAAAATATTTTCTCTGGATATGCTCTATAACTTCGAGTATTTCTTTGGCTGTACCATGTAGAAGATTGTCATTTAAATTGGCTAGTGCTAAAGCAGGACTTTTAGTATAGTAGAGTTTATGGACCAGATTTCTTATAGTTGAATGATATATGATGGAAGGTGCTATTGAAAATAGGTCCTGAAATGCAGGCTAATGATTGTCCTTGAAGTCCTGTGTATTTGCGCACTGGTATCAATTTTTTGTAGTAGTTTTATTTTGAATTTGTCTTTGTTTTTTACATACTGATTGAGGAACTGGCGTAAAGATTTGAAATATTTTTTGGCAATGTTACACATTGATGTGCACGGCCATTTGTAGACTGGAGGTTTTGGTTCAGTAGAATGGAGAGGTGATACTGAGTTTTCTGGGATATTTTTGTGAGCAGAGTTTCTTGTTCCATAATGGTCTTATTAAGTTTTTCATACCCTCGTCCAATGTTATGTCTGGCAATTGGGTTTGTTTGCTTTTGTTTATGTGCTTCTTCATTAAAATATGGCTCTGTGCTCGTGATGTGACTCCATTCACGTCCACAGATGTTTAAGAAGTTATTTTTGTTGGTATTCCGTTTATTGAGTATCCTTTTTTGTAGTTTAGTAGTTAGTTTGGTTAGTTGTTTCATTCTGTTTAAAAGTAAAATAAATAACTTCCTTTTGAGAAGGATTGCACAGTGTATGAGAGCTTCTAGGATTAATTTTCTATGGTAGGTTTCAAGGGTTTTGCATGATTTTTGTCCTGTTTTTATAAGGTTCTGAAGGACTCTGTGGCAGAACATTTTTGTTGATCACTTTCTGTTTCGTTTTACATTTTGATAGAGGAGTCAAAGTTTCTGTACTCGAAGATTGTTTTGTTTCACTTAATGACTGATTTAGCTTTTTTTGTTTGACTTTTTGTACAACATATGCTAGAGATGGATGCTTATTTTGGACACTTTTATTTTGATTTGCTCTACTTCTGGGCTGCTTTCTACAGAGTTGATTTTTATTAAGCATTCTTTGGGGTCTGTTGGAGAAAAAAAGAAAGTGTGGGTTGGGCTGTTGTGTAGTGTATGCATACTTTGTGCATGAGTGTCTGAGTATGATGGTAAGGATGATTGTGGAGGTGTGTGATTGTGCAATGGGCAACTACATCAAGTTGGGAAGGTTATTCTTGTATTTGTGTGTTACTATACTGGGCTTGCGATGGCACTATAAAGTATGCAACTGGTAAGGGGAAGCATTAATACTACATCTAATGGGAATGGGTTAATACACTTCTTTGTTCTACAATACTAAAATGCTAGTGTGTTTGAGTAACAGTTAGAACATTATGTTAGTATTGTACTTACTTTTTGTATGGAAAGAGTAGGTTTCTTCTTAGTCATTGTTTGTACTTCAGACGCTGCTGCTTTTCAGGCGAGTGGTCTTCACTGCAATTGTAAAAGAAAGAAGTTAGTGAATATGTGTGTTTATAGCACTTTTGTTAATGTAGAGATTGTTTTCTTACAACTGATCATAGTATGCATATGCATTTTCCTTTGCCTATGTGCATCCTGTATATTTTATTTAGAATATGTTGAATATGTTTTACAAATAAGTATAATAGTAAACGTATAGAGCACACTTGTTTTTGTAATGTTATGTTATTGGATGTTAAGAGAAAGAAGAAATAATCATATGAATTCTTTGCTATTTCTACAGTGTAAATGGCAGAGATTGTACAGAAAAGCATGCAATGTATGCATTTGTGAAGGTGTGGGAAATAAAGCAGAAGGATTTAATATAGAGGCAGTGGTGTTGTTTGAGCTGGGAGCCTTTCTAATGATATTGTCTGTGTGTGTGCTTGAATGAAGATGCATGTACTCATCCTGGCTGCATGTAATTTTATAACACACTGGACAGCCTTTTTCCTAATTATACTGCTATTTCTCCCATCTTTTAATATGAAATAACATTTTTTTAGATAGCTGTGTAAGTAAACAAAAATTTGGAGAGCAGGAAGGTTTGCGATTTACACTTTATAGCAGATGGGAGAAATAACAGTAAGTTAATTTTACAGTTTATACAGGTTAAGTGGCAGTGACTCTTTTTATATGTATTCCTAAAAGAGCTGTGTAGAAAATATTCATACCTGCAGCCTGTGTTAATGCATGTGGATGTGCATGAATCTGCAAGTAGAAATCTTGGGGAGTTTTATAGTAGTTGTTGCTGTAGGTCCGTTGCAGTGACAGCCGATTTGTACTGAGAGTGATCAATAGTACATCTAAAGTGCTGATCTGTGATGATAGAGTTAGATGTAGAGTTCTTGGATGTGATTGGTGGATGATTGTGTGACTGTTTAACTGTAGCCAATGAGGAAATGGTGCAGAGAGTGAAGTGGAAAGGGTGGAAGGGCTGCCCCAGTGTTATGCGCTCCGTCCGTGGGCAGGGCGTGCCACATCCGGGGTTTCTCAGTAAATGCAGCATGGAAAGGGAACTGTAGGGATCAGCCAATCAGATGTTGAGGTTGTGGTTTGTGTTGAAAGAGGCTGTGTTTAGTGAAGATGGCAGAGGGGGAGAAAGGCAGGGTGTTGCTGGTTGCAGATATGTTTGTGCATGGTTTGGAGTAGTATGCTAAATGTAGGAATGTGGCAAACAATTTTAATGTTAAAGGAGTGGAGGTGGTGTGGAGCACTGTGCCTGATTTCAATGTGCAGAGAATTGTACACATTTGTGGAGGTATGGGCAGGGTAAACATTCCACATGTAGTTGTTTTGCACTGTGCTGCTTTACATTTGTGTATGTCAGTGCCTCTAATTTGTTGGCAGATTTGGAACATTTGGTTAAGGCAGTAATGAAAATACTTCCAAATGCCAAGGTTATTTTTTCTGGTTTAGTACCTAGGGCAATATGGGACAATAGTTTTGTTTTTTGTCCCTAGCAGGTGGAGAGAGGGAGATGTAGGGTGGACATTATTGAGGCAGATCGCAGACCTTCTCATTCTCTGTTTTACAGTAATGTTGGTATCATTATATTTGACCCATCCACACGTCTTTTTTTATATATGCAGTGTAGTGCAGTGTATTGGTTGTGGCTCCTGCGTGGTAGATTATACCTACTGTTGTGAAGGTTTTCTTGCCAAGTTATAGTTTATCATGTGTGAATCCAGTTAGGTTGCAGTTGTTCTTGGTACCATCTGCATTCTAACGTAAAAGCATTACTATTACGTATTTACTATGTGTTTGTATTCGTAAGGTGGCAAGACGCCCACACCGTTCATCTCGCTAGTGACAAAAAGTGGGATAGTACAAACACGCGTGTGTAAATTATAGGCCTCTAATATATAACTACGGTCAAGGGAACCGCGGCCTGGCCGGAGGGGGTTGCAGCAGGGTTTGCTCGGACATTCTCATACGAGCACATTTTGTCAGGGCTCGAGACTTGCTCCTTTGAAAAATGTTTTGTGATTTGCTGTGTGAAGAGAAGACGGGATGAGCTGACAGGTGGCGTGGCCTGACAGTGGGAGTCGCTGGGAGAGTGCAAAGTTCTCCAGAGGAACAAAATAAATCTGTAGAAATGTATCCCGCATGGGTGAATGGTAGCAAACAATTCATATGTTTTTCATAAATATTTGTAATGCCACTATGGTCTGAAGGGCTATCGGCTGTCATTCTGAGTGAAGGTCAGCACTGTTTAATTTTTGTTTCCTAGCTGTGCAAACCCACGTATCGTACACAGTATAAGGTTCAATTGTTTTTCGACCTTGAAACAAAGGGAGGGTTCCGAAAGGAGTGCATGAAGGGAGGGATTTTACACTTTCAAATATGATAAGGTTCACCATTCCAAAACTGGAACATGTAATTTGATTTAATGAAAATTCATTGACCTGAACGGAGTGTCTGCGTTACGCCGATAGAATGGAAATGCAGAATATTATGTAAGTTTTACTTTCAAAGATTTTATAGACGAATTAGTCAAATTATCATTCGCCGACCATTATTGTGCGTTATTTTGCACTCGGTTGGTGTTTGTGGAATGTGGCAACGATACGCAATTACAAGTTGTGTGTGTATTTGGCTTTGTCCTGGGAACTTGGGCAGTCCAGCATCATGCGTGTAGTCCTCTAGTGGGTTCACCCAGGTTCCACAAACACGTAATTCAACGCTAATATTTAATTAAAATTCTATCTATGTGTTCTTCTTGACCTTAGCTTGCTCCCTGACTGTAGCGCCACCGTCCGTATCCCATTTAGAGCTGACCATACTCCATAGCATTAACTTTTGAAGGAAACTGAAGAGTATTTTCCACGTTGTTTTCTCTGTGTTCCCATTTTTTCACATTTGTGTTTATCAATAGTTGTAAAACTGGGCCAAATTAATGATTTAAATGATAAACTGTAATAAAGATCGGCTACTGAGACACATTTCTGTTGTATTTTTTAAACAGCTACATCTTGGCTTTCTGCGATTGTCATGGATACCAGATACCAATTGATGTTTTTTTTAACTGTCGGCTGCAGATACACGTGAATGGGTGGATCACAGTGACACTTTTTTGGGATGATCGACACGGGCCGATATGCCCTTACGTGGTAACAGCCATAAGGAGCAACCTGACATTGTTTACGGTGGCCTAGCACCAAGCTGATGCCAAAGCCTTGCGATTCACAGTGCGTCCAATGCTCTTCTTATACCCAAAAGGAACACCGCGTGACTCACGATAAACATTTGTGGATCGAGAATGAAGAAAAACATTACCTATTTGCTTGAATATGGCAATCGCCGGATGTTCTCGGAGCATTTATTTTGAAATAAAAGTACTTTACAAATTGTACAGTTTTACTGTTTCTTTAAAAGTATAGTTTTATATTCAAAATTGGGACGTGCTGTGTTGTGGGATGATGTGTGTTGATATTCCGGGTTCTGCGTCAAGTAACATTATCTGTAGGTGATGACTGGGTGCGTTTTACTACACTGTATAGTAATGTCCGGGAGATAGGCGGAGAATATCACTAGGTTTGTTGATGTCAGCCTTAGGGGCGGGGCATATGAATCATTGCTGCCATGGCAGTCCACTTTGGGCGATGCAGCAATGGATAAGATTATCACAAGATGGCCGCGCCCTGGTGCCTGATTTTGCATGTGTAAAAAAGAGGAAAACTACGGTAAGGTGCATAGGAAATGTTTGTACGATCGATCAACGTATGCTTAGAAGCATATGCCTGAACACTTGGGACAATAATATTTCTGAGGGCACTATTCTTTTAATAGATCCATTTTTTGCTGCATTTGCTGCAGATGATTTTGTAAGGTCTATGTTTCTGTATTATTGTTAATGGCTGTACAGTGTGTTTAAAAAAAGAAATCGGTAAGTACACATAAAGTAATGGGTAATAATTGGTTTATATAGAGAAGTGTAGTGTCTACCATTAGTATCACTTTTTTCACTCATTTCATCACGAGGAACATTTTCTTCCAGCCATTCCAAAGTACTACACATTTCTGTTATCTATATATGGCGTTATGGTTAAGTTGCGCTACTAAAAACCTATGAAATTCAGTGAAACAACTTTGTTAAAAGGAAGTTATGGTTAAGTTGCGCTACTAAAAACCTATGAAATTCAACTTTGTTGAAGGGATGTAATGGTTAAGTTGCGCTACTAAAAAACTTTGAAATTCAGTGAAAAAAACGTTGTTACAGGGACATAAAACCGAAAACCCCCTGAAATTCACCAGTTATGGTAAGCTAAGCAACCATAACTCGCGCCACCACCGTGCACTGCTAAGACTAACACCCATGACATCAAATGTCATTGATGACATCACTGTGTGTAACATTGGGCTTTGCTTTCCATGGTCTGTTTTTTAACAGATGATGTAAGTTGCTGGTAGCTCCTTTAAAAATTATATGGGTTTTACCTAGCTTGGTCAGCCCTGGGCCATCCAAAAATAAGTTAGAAAGTTATTGCTTACCTTAATCTGTATTTCACTGACCTGAAAAGCAACTGTAATAGTATATTACAACATTAGTTTTTACCTGCCTAGAATATATATGTGCCATTCTTAAAAGGTGTTCTGTAGGTGTCGCTGACCCTAGTACAATCCTAAATTAGTGTTAAGAGTTCTTGCTTACCTTCGTCTGTGTTCCACTGAGCTGAATAGCAACTATAATTGTACATTACACCAACAGGTGTTACTCACCTAGTATAACTGTGTTATCCTGAATGTGGTTATAGGTTTCTACTGTTCCTTGAATGAGTGTTCCACTACACAGGGAAGTATACTTGCAGTTTGGTTTTGTGGGGTGAAATATAGTCCCTGAATGCCAGAAATAAAGAGGCCAGAGTGAGTTGTGAAGTCCCATTGAAGTATAGGACCAGCACAGAAATGGTGATGTCAGACATGAGGCCTATTGAACCAAGACAAAGCCTAATTCTTAAAGGAAAGAAAGTGGGTTTAAATCTCAAAAGTGCATAGATATGTGCAATGCATTTCAGCAAGTAAAAGAAAGACATGTGGCTGAAAATACTACTCAAGAGACATATAGCAGTGTGTACGTTATCTTCAATGTAATACCAGATTGTGCTCCAGTCACCTCAAGTGAAACCAAGCTCATTGCAATTCAGAAATAAAATAACTTCCTTTTTTCTCATCCAAATGACATTATGCTAACAGATGTGCTCACTTGGTTTCAGAGTTTGAACATGGCTTTCTCATATAACTGCTCTATACATATGGACAATCCAGAAGTGATACTTGTGTCTTTTGCAACTATGAGATTAATGAAGTACATTACACATGGATTTAAGGCCCAGGTGCCTTATAAAATGGCATGTAAAATGCATTGTGTGTGAGTTTAAAAGCCATTTCTTGCAGAATTTTACATGCAGCCGGTCATTTCTCTTAAAAATGAATTTTAACCTCCATGATCTTTCCTCTGCTGGTCCTGGAGAGGGAGGTCTGGTTTTCAACCATCAATCAGGACCATCGCTTAAAAAACTAGAAAGAAATACCCTGCCTAGATTTAAACCACGGTGGAATAGATAAAGTGATGCCTGTTCTTTCAGCAGAAGTGACCTTGAGGTCAAAACTCCCATAGAATGTACATTAGTGTTGCAGCCAGGGCCATTACAAGGCCGCAAAGGGAGGGGTCAAAGATAAACATGAGCTTGCCTCTGGCTGATCACATGCTTAAGAGGAAATGCAACTTAAAGTGAATAAAGCTGAGGCTGGAGTTTAGTTAATAGGAAAATACATATTGTTGCATAAAAAGGGCAGCATTTATACCACAATGGTCATTCCAGACTTTTGTTAAAGGTGACAGTACCCCCTTTGAACTATGCCAAAAAGATTTTTGTGTGATAAACATAACATAAGTAAATTCATAAAAACTTGATTTGGGCCTTCCCTTGATTCCATTAAATTTGAATGCTGGTGTGAGGGTGAAGGACAAAATTAACATGGGAACTATGTAGTGGCATTTGTTTCGCTGATACGGCTCCTCAGTAAACAAAGAAAAACCATATCTCTGCATAGGAACGGCGTGCCGACTTCAGACTAGCATCATCTGCTTTGCCTTAAAATGTAGTTCTTAAAAATGTATCCATACATGTAAAGACTTGAAAAATTAGGGTACTTGCCATGTTGATAGATTTTCAGAGTTTAAACAGGCCGAGCCCACATGCCAGTTAAGGATGACAACGCTTTGGCCTCCCACAGCTTTCCTATCTCACACCCTCATCTAATTTTCCTATTAGCACACATGTGGGAGGTGGGTAGAGAAAACCAACCAATCCCTTTCGCGGGAATCATGAAAAGTTTGTGATGTAATTTGCCCTATAACTAGACCAGTTTGCATTAGAACTGGGCTTTTTTCCACTTATTTCAGGAGGTAACCTGCTGCTGAATCCTTGCGAGAGGCTTCAAATCTTGCATTGCAGAAAGGGACCAGGAGACATAGACGCTGACTGGGACCCCCTTGGAGGAGCCAAAGGGAACTTTCCTCGACTGACACCCTTGCTGTCCCAGAGGTGCCCTGCCGTTCCCTGATGTCCATTACAAGGCCTCTCCTGTAAGTAAAACTATCCCCAAAGCCACAAAGTGTTTAGGCCCTGCATTTTCAAACATTGTATTTCCACATAGCAAACTATCCTGTTTGTCTGTGTAGATCCTTAGCATATTTAATTAAAGTAAATCAATTAATTCCCCATAGAAATCACAGATGTGTTTGGTTAGCATTTGAACTAACAAGCTCTTGCCTGTGTGTTTTCAGCTGGTATAGACATAAAGATTTGCCAAAAGAATGTATCCCAAAACCCTGTTTCCACGTGAGTGTACAAGGTGCAAAACAAAATTGCCCCGTTGTTCCCATGGTGCTCTGACCAAAACCACAAAGCCCTGTCTGTTCTTTTTAGGTGTGGCAAAACACATTTTTCCATTGCTTTTCTTTCCCTCATATTGCATCTGTGGTAATAAGTAAAAAAAAATGGTTTTGCCCCTTGAATCCCTTTTTCCAAACATGCATTTTATCAGAATCCCAAAACGATTTTCCCATTGTGTCCCACTCTCTGCCACTGTCCTTCAATTCAGAGGGGTCAAATCTGATTGATGTTTGGAGGGTGGGGTTGCTGGGAGAAAAGTATTATAACCAAATCAGCAATCACTGTGTGTTTTGAATTGTTCTTTTTCTGCATTGGTGAGGGATTTGAAAAGAAAGCTGCAGGAAATTGTGACTGCATATCTCAGTATTAGCTCTGTGTTGGTGCCATTACGGAAGACATTTTTGTTCTTGTGTTGCCACAGCATTGGTGGCTGATGTTAGTCTATTTGTCAAATTTGGTTTAAATAAATTAATAAATCTATATTCTTACTACATACCGGCCTGCTTACTAGTCTATTGTGGCAAAGGTATTTATTGGGGTTGGGTGCGAGACGGGCTGGAGGCCTTATCAAAGTGAACCTTATACTAATAGTGCTTTGTTGTGTGCCACATTCATTGGGGGGGAAAGTTGAGCGTGGCCGCATAATAAACCAAAACAGTTTACTGTGAGATTTATTAACTGCCACTGCCCAACTACTCGGGTCTACTACACTTGTATTACTGAAAGTAATCAGAAGAACAATTTACTTCCCAATTGGTAACATTCTTTGGACTGGATGTTCCTCCAACATATACATCAGCTTACATGTATTCCATCCAGCTTTAGCTGCTTTGGACATTTTTTCTCGGCAGAGGGCTCTGTGCGTCGATGTCGAGTTGAAGTCCCTCGAAGGCCTCCGTCGAGGGTGACATCGGCTATACAAGTAGCACGCGCGGCGGCCATTGGCCTCAGTTCTGTTTTTCCCCTCTTGCTCAGTTGTGTAGATAGTGTGGGTAGCCAGGTGTCAGCCTTGCGAGAGTTGAAGTGGCAATAACCCGGAAAATCTACAGAGGGGTCGGATGGGAGGGTGATGAGGAATAGGTTGGAGGAATATCCAGTCGAAAGAACGTTACCAGTCGGTGAGTAACTTGTTCTTTGAATGGATTGTGTCCTTCAACATATTCCTCATCTTAGATAGACTCCCAAAGCAGTGTAGAAAGCTCTCTGTAGGAGGGAGTCGATTTTTAATATTATTATATAGCCGGATATAGCACTGCTTTACCAAAAGCAAGCTCTTTAGACTGGGAAGCATCCAGACTATAGAATTTTGAAAAAGTGTGCAGCAATGACCAAGTTGCTGCTTCACAAATAGATTGTATGGGAACACATCTTTGAAGGGCTGTCGAAGAGGCTATGCCTCTGGTAGAATGGGCCCTTAAACCTTCTGGTGGATCTTTTCCCGCCAATCTGTTGCATTCTGAAATGCAAAGCACAATCCAACATGATATGGGTTGTTTTGACACCGATTGACCCAATTTCCTTTCGGTGTAGCCAATGAAACGTTGATTACACACTCTAAGCTTGGAAAGCCTAGACATGTAAAAGCTTAGAGCTCTTCTCGGGTTCAGCCTGTGCAATCTTTCCTCCTTCTTACTGGGATGAGGCGGACGATAGAATGCGGGCAGAATAATTTTCTGATTTAAATGGAAATCAGACAGAACTTTAGGTAAAAATGAGGGTTTAACCCTTAATACCAATCTGTCCCTGTGGAACACAGTATAGGATGGCCCAGAAGACAGTGCCTGCAAATCGCTCACTCTTCTTGCAGATGCAACCAGGAAAGCGGTTTCAATTTTAGTATTCTTAATGGACAAGTGTGCAAGGGTACAAAAGGGGCACACATTAAACACTTTGGAACCAGATTAAGGTCCCAAACTGGGACTTGGAAAGGGTACACATCGGTAAGGAGGGAACACATCGGTAAGTCCCTTTAAGAATTGTATTACAAAGGAATTTTAAAGTAGGAACATTCTTCCGAAGAGCGCTTGAAAATGGAAAGCTCTGCCAAATAACCTTTAATGGTCCCAATATTGAGGCCTCTATGTGCCAGGGACAATAGCTAGGACAGCACTTCCGGGATAAAACATAGAAAAGGATCAACATTCTTTTCTCTGCACCAGTTGCAAATCTTTTTCCAATGGCAACGGTATAGAGATTTTGTTGCTGGACTTCTTGCCGAATGCAACACCTCCATGACGTCAGCTGGAACGTCCCAATCCTTGTATCTCAGCCTTTCAGATACCAAACATGAAGTTTGAGAGTCTTGACCTCTGGATGGAGAACCTGGCCCTCCATTTGTGAGAGAAGGCCATTTTTTCCTCTGACAGATGGCAGAAATGCCTTCAGCGCTAGTCTGATAGCTCTCAGCTCTAAAAGGTTGATGTGTAGTTTTGACTCCGATGGAGACCAACGACCGCTGATTGTCAGATCGTTGGCATGAGCTCCCCACCCCATGAGTGAGGCGTCCGTCACTACTGTAATCTCCTGGTTGCCAAAAATCTTCTCCTTTTAGGATATTCTTTGTGCAAGTCCACCACAGAAGATCCTGTCGAACCTAGTTCGGAATCTGAAGGAGATCCATCATTTGGCCTGAGAACTGGGACCATTGAGTCTTTAGAGCCCATTGAAGGGATCTCATCCTCAGGTGTGCTTCTGGCACTAGGAAAATGCAGGATGCCATGAGGCCAAGCAACCTCACAGAAGTCATAGGCCTGGAGATTTTGGGCATTTTGGAATTTGGAAACCATCTGAAGAATGTCTTGAGCCCTCGACTTGGGAGGCAAGCTCTTTCCCAAGGATGTGTCTAATACAGCCCCTATATACTGGAGCTGTTGGGAAGGTGCCATTTGTGACTTCTTGAAATTGAGGGAGAAGCCCTGTCTGTGGAGGAAGTGGCAGGTGACTTTCAGATGATCCAGGGCTTGTTCTGCAGAACGTGCCCTGATCAACCAATCGTCCAGGTCAATTCAATCCCTTTTGGAATGGTCCCTGTCTCTCAAGGTCAAAAAACAATAGAACCTTATACTGTGTGAGGGACGCTTGGGCCTCCCAGCTCCCAAGCAAAAATTCAAAGCTGGTGATGAACATACATTCTTACTTTGCAACATCCTGTGTCAACGCATCCATGAGAACATGGATTTTGAAGCACGGGCCCTGAAGTAAAAAATTGGGGGCTGTCACTGCTCATTTTTGGTGGCGATCCTGAGGGTAGGGGAAACTTGCCAATGACAGAATGTCCCCTACTCCAAAATTATAGTTGATGTAACACAAAAACTGAATCAAAGTGTGTCTAGTAATAGGCCCACCTCTGCTTATCTCATGGCCTCCTACCCCATGGCATGTTTTCACAGTCAGTACTTCTTGCATGCCTAGTATGTTATGTAGCCTAGGTCTAATCCCTTTTGTGTGACGAGCAGATATTCAGCTGTTTGGGGAACTTTATAGCAAGGCAACTGCCATAACCCAAAGATTCTTAAACACTGTTATCCATTGGTCATTAACACGAAAAATGAAGGTCCACAGTAGCTCGACTAAACTGTGAAATGTGAAAGCAATCGTAACAATTGTACTATTTTTTTTTAAACGGACTAAGAGGATAGATTTCAGAAGACAAATTGCATACTTTATTTGGACACTTTATAAAAACATTTTTGGCAAAAATAAAAACAGATGGTAATCATTTCTACTGGGATTTGAACTGTTCAATGAGCTCTGCTTTGGGTGGACATGGCATGTTGGCAATGTTTTGTGACAATGTATGTGTGCTCTAAACAGATTTGCACGCAATTCCATGAGTATGCATCTCTACGACATTAATAATAAGATCTTTCACAAAATCGAATTCCATTTCCTCATATACTGGTTTGACCACCCATTTTTTGCTTCTTTTCGTGAAGGCCATAGTGTAGCGAAGCATCCCTACGTTTCCTGCAGTCCTCGATTGTTCACGGCCTACATTCTCGTTATGCGCTAATACCGCTAGTAATGTCGTAGATTTCATGCCTCCGATGCCGAAATGCAATCTCTATGGCCTGTACTTTAGGCACATATTGTGGAACACCTCCAAATCTCCTGTGTGACAGAATTCTATGAGTCCCTTCAGATCTCTAGATAGAGTTTTATCAAACACAATCTTCTCAAGCGCTTTGTGTGGAGGTGAAGATGGGATCAACCTCCTCTTTTTCCGTGCCTGCTCTGGGGACAAAGGGCCATGTTCACATTGGTGGAAATGTTGGTTTTCTGTCCAGTGGTGAACGTTAGAACAGTGGTGCTTTAGTGACCGCCATTTTTCCAGTAGAATTTCCACAGACCCATCACATGTTTTGGAGCTCCACCAAAGATGGATTTTTTTCCCTGCAGCCAAGATTGTTTTATTGATTGATTTGGCAACATGCCATGCATCAAATTAATGTTTAATATTTGGATACTGCTCTCTCATTGTCTTTGCTATTGAAACGTGTATGTCCGTGGCTATGAGGTCAATTTGCATTCCCCTCGATTGTAGATATTCCAGTGATTTTATAAAACCAAGTTTCTCCATGGCCACTGAGGACTTACATTGGGACACCTGCACGGCCACCAAACTCACAATTTTCTTACTTTCAATGTCCTGAAAATGGTATGTGCAGTAATTAGCAGAAAATCCGGGGCTGTCACACTGTCCATCGCTGGCTAGCCTGAACCGTTTGTCGGAGAATGTACTTTGAATAGCCAATTGTTCAATTTTCCAAGCTTCACTAATGGCAGGGAATAGATAATCACTTTGGTATTTGTAGTATTGCGTTTTAGAAATGAAATAGAGTCCCATAAACTAAAAGAAATTGGATAACTTCGTGAAACTAGAGCCACTGAAAAGTAAAGCTGCTGCACACAGTAGATTGCCAGCTGGCAGTTTCCCCAGCATCGGTTGAGCGGACCATGAAAATGTTTTATGTAACTTTTCACAGGTGGCATGTATTTTGAGGTTACTGCCTTGTGTTAGACGAGTCACATTCACAAATGGCTTCCCACATACTCTCCCTCCCACTGAACATACACATTTCAGCATCTTTATAATCTCCATCAAGCTGCTGTCGAATACTATGTATTTGGCCTCTGTTATTAGACTGTCATCCGGCAACACTGTTGTTTCGTACTGAACCGTTGTGGACATATCAGCCAAAATGGACATACTATAGTTGATATCTTTGTCTAGTTCGTCGGTCAATAGTGTTGATGCTTCAATCTCTGTCATTTCAACATCTGTTACTTGACCATGAATAGGAGAAAACATCAATGTCGACTGTTTTTTGGGGGGCATTTTTTTGGCGGGTGTCGATTGTGTCAAGTGCTCTGCGAATAATGTAAAACTATCTTCTATAAATTCAATTTCATCTTCATCTGGCGGAGCAGTCGCATTGTAGCAATGGTCCAAAAACACTTTGCTGGATTCGCCGGTCACATTAAATTCATTTTCTGGCCATTGGACAAAGGCATCTCGAGTGTGAACATGCCGCGCCTCAATGAATAGTTCCTCCTTGGTGAAAACAGTTTGGCAAGCATCATCTCTCATTTGTAACGCTGTCTGTGTCTGCATAGTGCGTACTCCATCGGGCAACTACAGGACAGATAGGAAAAGGGATGTTCAATGTAAATCCAACATACGGTATTGTACAATTTACATGAAGGCCTCAGCACAAAACAATTGCCAAAAATGTAAACTGTTTATAACTAACCTTTTTTTTCTTTCTTTTCTTTGAAACCTTCTTTACTCTAACATCACCATCAGCAAGCTGGCGCACCGACTCAGATCCACGTGCCTCCCGTTCAATATACGGATCTTGTATACATCCCTACAAAAAAGAGTATCCATTTAAAATAAGTCATTGCATCACACTTAAAATTAGACTGACTTTCTTTCATTAGAGGGTACTGTCAGTACGCATACCGCTGGCTCCGGATCAACTACAAGGTCTGGCTCCGGATCAAATACAAGATCTGGTTCCGGAACAACTACAAGGGATAATGTAATTGTAGAGGACGCTCCAGCATCTCCCTGAAACACATTGGGCCTCATTCCGAGTACGGCGCTAACCAATGGCGCTATTAACGCCTTGGTTGACGCCGTACCCGGACCGGCAGCGCCTTGGTGGTTGGCGGAATTACCGCCCCATTCCAAGGTTGGCGGGGCGGTAATTCCCCAATCCCCATTTACCCTTCCCCATTCCCATTCTTGCCCCATAGGGCATAATGGGAGTGGGGAAGGCGTCAATTACGCCACCGTAAATTACGGTGGCGTAATTAACATCAAGGTCCCTTAGCGCCATGGTATTTAACGCCTGCTAAAAGCAGGTGTTAAAAGCACCATGGCGCTAAGGGAACTCGGAGTATGGCGGTAAGGGATTACCGCCACCGCTCTCGTTAGCGGTGGCCGCTATCCCTTACCGCCATACTCGGAATGAGGCCCATTATTTCCATTAGTATGGATTAAAATATTGGAAACTGGACACACACTTTGGAAAGACGACAAAGGTACATATCAATAGCAAAGTACGAATGAAACATTGTGTAAAACAATTACACAATAGGAAAATATGATCAGAATATCTTGTTCAATGGAACTGTCAAGACCCATGCCTCTGGCTCCGGATCTACTACGAGGGATGTTGTAATTGTAGTGGACGCTTCAGCATCTCCATGAAACACAGTACTTGCATTAGTAAGGATGACAATATTGGAAATTGAACACACACATTGGGACGCGGACAAAGGTACATGTCCATTTCAAACCACGTAAAACATTGTGTAAAGCAGTGATACGTTGCGAAAATATGATCACATTATCTCAAATTCCATGCATAAAACAAGTCTGGAACAGAATAGCTAAGTAAGATTACCTGATAAGCGCTCGAAGTGGTTGATGACTCAAGGCAAGACATGGATGTTGAATCTTGTTGCTTCATATTTGGTGGATAGTCATGTAGTTGTAAAGGGAAAGAATTATTCGATTTAGAAATGCCAACATTAAAAAGTGGCATGTAAGGAGACAGAATATGAGAAAATTATGCTTATGTAAATGCATAATATAGCATAGTTATCTGTGCCCATAAATCAATTTTCTATGAGGGTTCTAAAAACAAGGACTGATGTTTAGCAAAATGGTCATTATTTAAAAAGCTATTCAATCATATAAATATCGAAAGTATTATAAGTGACATTTACACCGAAAATACAGCCCTAAAGCTAAATCCGGAAGCGTGACTCACCTGTGGCGGCATGTGCACGAATAAAGTCGGAATAGTGTTTATGAGCAATTTTCGAGTTGTTCTCAGTTGATTCTTCTTTGTGTACAAGGATGTGTCGTACATATTCGGGGTAAAGTGCAGGCTGCAGATGCAGTATCGATCACCCCTCTTGTCCTCCAAGACTTTTTTGACTCTACTTTAAAGCTCTTACGGTGGATATCCACAATATCTGACCCATTCTCTTATTCGATTAACAGTCTTAGGGAATACATGCATTGTAATGCCTTCAGATTTGTCATGGGTCTTCCAAGGGCAACCGAAAATAGAACATGCAGGCATTGTTGTAAATTCTGCAAAATAAAGGTCAACATTATTTGAAACTTATTTTGCATAAAAATGTTAGAAAGAAGGAATTGGACCATGCATTGTTCAATGCACGCTTTCTTTTGGGCACCACAGCAAAACCAGTGCGGCGTGGGCGGCTGTATTTTAGGATAACTTTCACAAACAATTCATTGATTTGTTGAAAATCAGAACATGTTACTCATTCCTTGAATGTAGTATCGTGCATGTAAAGGAAACATGCTTATATTATAGATACGGTCCACGAAGGATGCAATTCGATGCCAATTGACACTGATAAAAATTGATATATCGATAACATAACAAAAGAAACTCAAGTCAATAGCAATGAGACAAATGAACATAGCACTACTGAGTATGTTACTTCAAAATAGATATAAATTTACAAATGAAGGAGATATGATTAGGATACATGCCCTTACCTTGACCAACAAACAGTTAGATTCAGCAAGCAGAGTAGTTAGTGGCAGGAGAACAGGGAGATGTTCACAGGTAGCACACTGACGAGTTCACTCGAAGCGTTCACAGAAGTTCACAGATAACACGACGAAGAGCAGATTAGCATCGGTCACCGGGCTTCTCAAGTAGCATGTTCACGAGTTGACTTGCAGTGCTCAAAGATGTTCTCATGATAAATATCAAGTGGTTTATAAAGAATTACAAAAGGGGATGTGTTTGTGAATGAATGACGTGTACATGTCTTGGTATTATGTGGATTGCAGGGGTGCGGCCTGCTTGAAGGGGAGCCTGCCTGGAGACACGGGGTCTAAGGAGGCCTTGTGAACAATGACCCCTGCGTGAAAGATAGCTTTGAAGTGTACATGGTGTTTGGCACCTTGGCCGTTCGCGCCCCTGACAGCACCCCTTGGCAGCCACACATCCACTGGTGTGAACTGCCTTTGATAGTGGAGGGGGGATGGATTGGCCTGGGGCGTGCAGACAAGGCACCGGAACACTGCTGAATGGAGACACACTTATGTGGATTGCAGGGGCGCGGCCTGCTTAAAGGGGAGCCTGCCTGGAGACACAGGGTTTGAAGAGGCCTTGTGAACAATGACCCCTGCGCGAAACATAGCTTTGAAGTGTACACTGTGTTTAGCACCTTGGCATTTCGCGCCCCTGACAGCACCCCTTGGCAGCGCACATCCACTGGTGCGAACTGCCTTTGATAGTGGAGGGGGATAGATTGGCCTGGGGCGTGCAGACAAGGCACCGGAACACTGCTGAATGGAAACACACTTGATTCACTTAAAAACTGAAACAACCATTGATAAAAATATGTTGTATTTTATTTTGTTTCTTATTTTGATGGCACAAAACTACTACACATTGTAAAGGTCTGGTTGCAGCACAGCGAGGGAAAATCCCCTGTACTGACTGCTGTCACTGGGGAAAGTTTCTCTAATGGCACCAACAACACAGGCGGGTATTACTCGTCGAACGCGGTGTACAAGCCTCCCATGAAGCCACCATGTAAACGAACGATAGGCCACCAGCCTGTACCACCTGTGGAAAAGAAAGATAGAAACTGTTTATAAATGACCAATATAAATGTATTAAACCTTAGTTGTCAATGACAATTCTTGTATCCAATGGCATTTTTGCCAGGACAAATGCTAACTAGACACTGCACAATATTGAATGACTTTTATGCAACTATTACTAGAGAACTGAAAGACTAAACTGATATGACAATGATATATTGAAGTTACGAGAATATAAGAGACAACCATGAAATAGTAGTGGCCTAACTGACATCACAACCAGAGTATACTTACTCGTTACTTGGATTACGAGGGTGAACTGTTGCGCGAAGTTCATGCATAAGCACCATCAAAAACCTCAACATGGACCGTGTGAGGCAGGCTGTCCTGAAGTCTGGCAGCTCGGTAACGCATTGCGGCTGTGGATCGCCATGCGATATGTAGGACAAGCATCCAAAGTTTTCTCGGCAGCAGCAGTTCTCCTCCTCGGTTGGCATTAGCGAGCACCGATTGCAGGTACACCAGGTGGAAACACCGTCCATGCGACTAGGCCCAGGTTCTTCATCTGTTGAATCGTCCTCCCAACTGTTGTCCGAAGCCCCATCGTTTCCACATCTTTCTCTTTCCAGTAATTCCTCCTCGGAATACTAGGGCTCGTACAGGTAGGGCATTATTGTTGCCATTGTGTGGTAAACAAATGAAAATAATTTATAGCGGTGGTACTGGTATCTGTTCACAGGGGCTACAAGCAACAAAGGTAGCTGACCAGAGCACAGAAACGAGTCACATAATACTCAGAAATACAGTGAGAGGAATGGAATAAAATATCTGCTGTTGTGTGTTGTGAAACGGTCTGTTTATACTTATTGAGGAAAGAGGCGTCCTGCCATTTCCATGGAGACACGTCTTTAGCTGAGGCGCAGAGAATGTTGACACTAGACGTGCTTTGGCTATGTGAAATGGGTGGTACGCATCAAGTGATGTCAGGCTCAGGGGCGGGGGAGATGATTTAGTGCCGCAAAGGCAGGTTACCCAGGGCGATGCTGCAAGTGATAAGATTATCACAAGATGGCCGCGCCCTGCTGCCTGATTTCGCTTATGTTCAAGAGACGAAAACTCTGGTAAGGTGCATAGGAAATTTTTGTACGATCGATTGACTTATGGTTTAAAACACATGGCCGAACCATAGGGACAATAATATTTCTGACCAAACCACTCCTTTAATGTATATTCAAGTCCTTTACATACGCCCATTGGATCTAATCCCAACACATGTTTCTTTGCTTCCAGATCCAATTATCCATGAATCTCCATTTCTTACCAGCTCTCAGGGTACAAGTGGTTTCAACTTCTTAACACCTTTTAGAATGCTAGAACTTTCAGCTTTGTAACACCTCCTGGAGATCAAATGTTTATTGCTTCTTTGCACCTCTTAGTAGTAAAGAGCTTTCAGAATCTTAACAGTGTATATTGTTTACATTTTCCAGGCTCTCATCCCCTTTGTGGTTCAAGTGTGTCCACGGTTTGGGTACTTTTACCACCTCTCAAGTTTAAGTTGTATCCATTTCTCAGCATGTCAGAGGTTCAAGTGCTATTGGGTTCTCAGCACCTCTAAGGTTAATGTGTAAGCAAGTTCTCACTACCTCTCTGGTTCAAGTGTTTTCACAGCACCTCTAAGGTTAATGCTTAAGCAAGTTCTCACTATCTCTCTGGTTCAAGTGTTTTCAGGTTCTCCTCTCAGTTTCAAGTGTTAGCTGCTTTGCAAAGCCTTTGATGTTAAAGTGCATTCAGGCTCCCAGCAACTCTCATGTTCAACTCTTATGATCCTCAAATTCAATTGCTCTCCGAGTTTCAGCACCTTTTAAGTTTAAGTGCTCTCGCTTTTAGAGCTTGGTCGCCCACCGTTCCCGCGAACCTGTACCTCTACCTCTGCTGCAGCACCTCTTGCGCGATACCCAGAGGACGGCATTGAAGTGTAAAGAGAAATGGGAGGGGATGCTGGTGCTACCTTCTCTGAGAAACAGTGGGGTATGTTAAGTGAACGTTCGCAAAGGGGCATGCTAAGCACTAGAGTCAAGCGTATTCAATTTCAGACTCTTCACAGGGTGTACTTGGACCCTTCTCATCTCCACTTGTTTGATTCCGCTGGGGATGGTAGGGGCCCAAGGTGTCAGGGGGATTCTGCACATTTGCCTCTTCTGCTCTGGTCCTCTCCCCATGTCTGGGCGTTTTGGGGGGAGGTGGTGGAGATATTCACTCGAATATTGGGTCACAAGGTCCTGTGTGAATTATATTGCATGTTTGGTGGCGGCCGGGCTTATAAAGCAGTATCGAATGTTGTTGGCTACAGATGATAGTAGCGAGAAGATGTATTTTAGTAAAGTGGACCAGTTCAGTGGCTCCTGGCTGAGGTATATGGTTGGGGCTTAGTAAAGTGGATCAGGATTGTGGCGTAATCTGTGTAGCAAAAAATAGGCCTAGAGGGTTTATAGTGATAGCATCGAATGCAAAAGCATTAAATGCAAAAGCCTCAAAACAAAATGCCACAAAAAATGCTTTTTTTCCCCTATTTCTTTTAATGGGCCCCCCCAAACCCTGTTTTTCTACCCCTTAAAACCCATTTTAATTTTAAAAAAACTTTACCTTAAAAAAAAATGCTTTTTTTCAAGGCTTTTGCATTCAGTGGTTTTACATTCAATGCATTGTATTTGATGAAATCACTGGATACCTGCCTAGAGATATCTGGAGTTCTCTAGTAGCATATCCGGGTTCTCAACAACTTGATGATGAGAGGCAAGAAGTGGTGTCTCCAGCCCGTGTGGAGTTGGGTGGGATGGATAGTACTGGACAGAGGCCTTACAGTCCGAGGGTGGCAGAGGGATTTTGAGGGAACAGTACATGGGTATTCTGAGCCGTAACTGCATTTGTTTGCTCCAATGGAACTGTGACTTTATTTTGCTGGACATGGAATGTGCGGCCTATGTTGGTGGCCGGTCTGTTATTGCTCATTGTGTTGCGCAGCCTGTGTATTTTGCAAATGTATGTGCCTGTGTAAGATGCTTAAAAATAAAAAAAGGTTTAAGCGTTTTCAGGGTTTTGAGCACATCTCAGATTCACGCTTCCACTGCACTGTACCTCTGCAAATGTTCTTTTTACTAAAGCCAGCTCATGCTTCTTATTAAAGTGTATGAAGCTTCTTTTAAATGTATGCAACCCCTCCTATAATCCAACCCACTCTTTGGGATATGTTAGTCTGTTTTGCTACTGCGTCTTTTTGAATTAGCTCATAGTCTTTCCTTCTGAGCCAGTGCATTTCCCAAGGAAATTACATAACATGACCATCATCTTGTTTTATTCTCCAGATTTTCTCATTTTACAGAGCACGGGTGGATCCAGTGTTCTCCCATCGTCATCTTTTCTGTGCTAGTTTAGCAAACTCAGGCACCTGTGGACCTGTGAACGTCTTTAGACCGTCCATGTTCTCTAGTGTGTGTTCTCAGCACTGTGAGCTACCTGGTAACTGCCCCCACATGCAGCAGGTATGTTGCTGCAGGTCCATTGATGCTACAAACTGAACATTAAGTCTTACAGCCCTGAACCACTACGTGGCACTCAGGGGTGCCGAGTACGTGGGTGCTCCGGGGTCCAGGTACCCCACCAGAAGAATTAATTCGAACTGAGCCCCCTCTGGGCTGGAGAGAAGACAGAGTATTGATTTCCCTTTGTTTTAGGCTCCATACTGCCTCTCTCTCTGACCCGTGGCACTGGAGTATCAGCTCCTTGATGAGCCCCTTGGCCACCAGCAGGCCACCGTGAGTCACGTTGACCTGCTAGTGGCCAAGGCCCTGATCGCGCTGCGCTTACACCTTGGTGCGCAAATTTCAAAATAAGCCCCCCCTCTTGGCCTCATATTGGTGGTTAGGCCTAGAGGGGAGGTCTTAGGGACAAGCCACCGGAAGCTGTTGGTGCAGTCAAGGTAGTATGTCGGCAACAGTAGCAGCAGGACACAACACCAGGCCCAAGAAGCAGGTAAGTGCGTTATTTCTTTCATTTCGGCCCGCCACCCGGCCTGCTCCTTCCTTCCTCCCCGGAAATCCCCCTCCCAACCTCCCTGGACCACCATTCTTTTCCTCCCTTCACCCCCAGCATACATGTCAACATTAACTGCCACTTCCCTCTCTCTTGTCAACCCTCCCCCTCTCCCGGTAACTCGTGCAGACCCCTGCATTTCACATCCTCTTTCTCCTGCACATTTCGGATCTTTTAACTGACCCTTGTTTTCAGCATTTCACCTTCCCTGGGCTCATTTCCACCCTCCCAGCACTCCACATGCAGGCACCCTTCCTGGCACCCCTTGCTTTCTGTCATGCATCAAGTCACAAAACACATGTCCTCTGTCTCTCTAGAAGCTTCCCTGTGGGGTAAAAAGACAGCCCTAGAGAGACAGATGGAGGAGCTATGCTAGGCTCCATTGTGAGAAGTGAAGCTGGCTCAGAGTGGAGTTCCATTGAAATATAAAAGCCAGTAAAAGACAGTGATTTCAACATGAGGCCTAGTGAATGAACGAGAATGGGCCTCCCTCCATTGTGTTACAATGTGAAGGCATTCAACCGGAAAAGAGTGAGACTTAGAACTGGAATATTCTGAACTGCAGCTTGTGGATTCAAAGTACATGTGTCATTTAAGATGCTGACTTCATGGAAATGCCCACTTTGACAGATTCAAAACTGCAACTCTGCACATGTAAAGAGAAAAATACAGTTTAAATACTGTCCATCTGAAAACTTAAAAGGAGGAATGATGCCTTACCTTTGAAAAGTAAAGTCGAATTACAAATTGCCTTCATGAGGAATAAAGAGACTTCATTCAGCACACAACAATGACAACAATTATAAGTGAACTTATTTCTGTTTATACAGTACATAAAGAAAGATTATATTGTGAACAACAGGCCCTGCTGCAGTAGTGAAACACACATGTATATGGTGGATAAATGCAATATGCTAGCCTTTCAGAATTGTGAACTGCAAATTGTTTTTCTCTCTGAGCTGAAGCCTTGACCCCAAGACCTTCGGGGCTAGGCCCACCAAGGAAACAGGTCTGGTTGTCAATTTAAATGCTAAGATATACAAAGAAGCAGATTGAAAGTATGGGACATACAGATAACATGACCAACAGAAATGACCTTTAAGGTCAGTGTTTCACATAAAAAGTACATTAGCACTGAACAAAGACCCTTTGAAAATCTGAACTCAAGACCTTTGGCTAAGGGCCCCAGGAGAAGAAGGTCTGGTTGTCAATTTAAATACTAAGATATGCAAAGTATGGGATTTACAGATAACATGAGCAACAGAAATTACCTGTAAGGTCAGGTTTTACATAAAATGTGCATTAGCTCTGAACAAAGACCATTTGAGGTGCAGCAGAAGAAGGGTAGGATAAACACTGGCCCGAGCAGATGGCTGGTCACAGGCTTCAGTAGAAATGAGACTACTGCTCATATCATGCAGTAACATTGATTAAACATTGTACACATTTTCCTAAATAAAAAGAGCATCACGTGTCCTATCAAGCCCAACCCGGTTCATTTTAAGGGGGATAAAGAGCCAGTTGGGACTATGTAAAAATGCAATTGTTGTGGTATACATAACCAGGTTATGATCAAAAGTATGATTCTGGCATTTTCCTGAATCTGAGGAATTGGAGCTATTGATAGACTAATAGACAGTGAAATTACTGTTGGAAGTGTGTAGTGTCAGAGTTGTAACCATTTTGGTGCAGTAGCAAACCGTGAAAAACAGTAGCTCCACCCAGGAAGGGCGTGCCGAAAGAAAATTAGTATTGTCTGACTCGCCATAAAAGGCATAACTCAAATATATATATATATATATATATATATATTCATGTGGTTATCTGAAAGATTAAGGGAGTTGCCACATTGTGAGATTTTTCAGAACACAAAATGTAAAACCCACATGTCACTTTGGGATGACAAATCGTTCTCCTCCCTCAGTGTACATCATACATATCTCCCAACTTCTGGTCCCATCAGCAGCCAGTGGTTGTCTTGGTGGGAGGTGCTAGGCAATCCTTACCATGGGAATTATGGCGATGTTGGAGTGTCATCAGCACTATAAGAGGTATGTTTACATCAGAACAAGGATTTTTTCCCACTTTATTCATGGAGGTTGTCTACTGCTGGACTCTAGCAAGGAACAGCTAGCAGAGAGTCAAGGAAAGCTACCAAGACCATCAGGGAAAACCTTGTCAGGAAACCTGGGAGCCCTATCTGAGAGTAGCCTATCTGGAGGGACCTTGCTGTGTGAGAGGCCTGGTGTAAGCTGCCTACCAAAAGAGGGCCCTAAAATCTGGCTGGCCTCCTGAGCAAAGAGCAGAGATCTCCAATGTAAGTAGATATCCAAAAGCCATCAATTGCATGGGGAGCCCTCTGCCTTCATCCCTTTCCATTAGTGGGTAAAAGGGGGCTGAGGGGTGAAACTGGGTAGGCCCTTTGCACAATGTATTAAATCGCATTCAAATTATTTCCCTATAGAAAACCACCCTCTCTGTTGAAATTGAATTGCGTTGGGAACTGCCTGCCTTAATTATTTCCATTAAATTGTGGGGGAAGGGGAGACACTGTGTAAACCTTTAACACGTTACATTAAAGTAAATCAATTAATTCCCATATAAAAAATCACGGGATGAGTGTTGTTAGAATTTGAAACTAAGAAAGTTCATGCCAGGCATGTTACAGCTGGTATAGACCATAAAGACTTGGGTGACTGTCCTCCTGAAACCCCTGACTCTTGTCCCGAAGGGGGGTGTCCATAATCCCTAAATAAGTTGGATGGGGAAGCTTGCCACCACCCCTTCTTCTAAATTCATGACAAGGAAGAAGGCCAGAAGACACTGCAATCACCCACCCATTATATTTTGGACAAATTCCTTACAGACCCATGATTGACAGGTATGTTGAGAGATAGGCCCTCAGCCAGCCATACTGACCAAGGGAAATACAGATCTATCCATGGGTGGCTGAAGAGCCACAGACTATGATTAGAGACACCTGTATGGACAGCGTGGACTAAACCCCAAGAAGCCATGTTGCTGATGTCGTTAGAGGCACCACGACATAGAAGCGTTAGACATGAAGCGCACGTGCCATCCGCACTTCGGGACACAAACACGCACTCGACTACATAAAGAACATGAGCGTGCAGTTCTATAGTTAGAGGACAGATACATATACATACTGTCATTGCTTTTATTATTTTTGCCATTAGCCGAACGCATCAACGCAGAAACCGAAAGGCGCAAGAGATCCCTAGCAGAGCTTGCAGATGCTTACACACAAATAACCCTATGGAACTTCAGGAGCACCTGTGGGACCTGACAGAGCCAAGTGTGACTAACCTATGGAAATGTAGTACAGAATGGACACTGCAGAAACACATTATAAGGTTTAGGAAAATTACAGCAGGCCTCAGGCCTCTGAGCAAGAGACGATCTGAGCTGATTCAGGATGGACAGAGAGCAAGACGTGTGAGACAGGACCCGCAGCAAAGATCAAGAGATATAGATGACATTCCAAGCCCCAGATGACTAAGGGGCCGCTGCAGAAAATACAAATAAATCCTCATAATTCAGAGCTCAAATTCATGGTCTCTGAACATGTGACATGCCAGGAGCAGACAATGGACAGAGATCAGCGGTGGGAAAGGAGAGCTGGTCCCTGACAGCCAGACACGGACTACAACAAGTATGCAACAATATGTAACATGTTGCGCAGGAGAGCACGCTCATAAGCAAAGGTGGTGCACACAAGTTACAATACAGACACATAATAGTTCTCATCACCTTGAAGAGGTACACAGTGAGCTGAGAACCTTTGCTGATTCCAGGCTTGGGGACGTCAGCTCTAGCCAATCACAGTTTAGTACCCTAGGGGTGGGTAGCAATGGGCAAGAACCAATGGTTAGTCCACAACACTGCAACAATTGCATAGATATTGACATGGGGATGGATCAGGCCAGCCACCTGACATGTGAGGGCCAGTAGAATAACATAATTAATGTCCTATATATGTGATAGAATGCTCAATACCCAATCACTTTGCCAATAGGTTTTCCGGAGAGGGGCCCAAGCTGTGACGAAGTGCTGCCACCGTTTGAAAGTAAAACCGGCCTGCAAGCCGAGGAAGAGCGAGATGTGCATGAATATTTTTTGTTCCTGTGCTGATCCCTGTTGGTTTTGTCTGTAATAAACCGCAGTTTGAACTTCCCGTTGACTGAGTCCTCCGTGAATCCTGGGGTAGAGTGTTGGGCCCTCCAAGTCTGTGGTCTACCAGTGTACCTCTGGCAACAAGCTGGTAGCAGAGAGGATGGTTGGCTGTGCCAGCCCGACACCAGGTTGTCCCTCCGCCGCCGAACCCGAGAGGCTGCAGGAACCTTGCATATGCATATCATGACCCTCTTGGAAATCATCCTGCCGAAGTCAGCGAGGAGTCCAGGCAGACCAGGACGGGAAAGTGAGCACCTTCTGGAGGAGTCAGCAGCCGAGCAGCACCAGCAGACCACGGAGTGCAAGTATTGACCCAGTCTAACGACAACTGAGGGTCTGAGGGAGGGTATTGAGTATTGTGGAGTATTGTTTAGTATGGTTGAGTATTGTCTAGTATTGGCAACGTTAGTAGGGACAGGAGCGGAGGTAAATGTCCTATGTTTAGGGCACATTCGGTTTTTAGAGGTAAACGGTTCTGGCAAATAACATAGACTATTGACTCGAGGGCACGGATGACAGAAGATATGTAAATAGTGGTTTTCCTGTGGGTTGGATGTTTTAGCTCAGGTCATATCCCCGTAATGGTTAGGAAGGGAGCTGGCATGGATTGCGGAAGGTGAGTAGACTAATTAAATTCCAGGAGTGAGATGTTTTGCATGTGAGGCGACGCCACGGGTACAGTTTGATCACAAGAGAATATTGGTATACTCTGCCTGGAGGCGGGGAGACAGCTTTGAGGATTTGTGTGGGTTGATAGTAGCAGGCTAATACAGTGTGCATGCCGTATTTGATTTTTCTGCACTACCTGGGTCAACAGATTGGTGACGTCACTCGTAGGTTTGCACATAGGACACAGAGAGCATGAGATGATGAGGAGCTAGTATTGGAAACTTGGGATTGGCAGACGAGGTGAACTAGTGCCGGTGCGCGGAAGGTGCATGCGCAAGATTGTGGTTGTGCCTGAGGTGGCAGTGATTGGGAAGGAGGGACGTGCACGGAGCATGCCTGATAAATTGTGGGGCTAGAGAGGCTTGTTGAAACTGAAAAGTATTACCATTATATTGTACCTTTTTCCCTAAACAGCGGACTGTCAAAACCAGCGAATTTAAGGTCAGGTAAAGATACTGAATGTGTAGCAGGGGAAGTGTGGGGGGACACACCGATTCAGCACCTGTGTAAGACACTCCCACCTTATCAGGAGAAGATTTGCAAGTATAGCATAGAGTGGTCCAAAATTACCTAGGGGAGGTTAACTAAACCATGGCCACCTTGTGGAAGTTTCTCCAAAGATGTGCAGCATTCACTAGTGACACATATACAGGGCACCTACAAAGGGAAGAAGTTAACAAAACACATAGCCATATTCAAGTTGTGGTGCATATTTCAGGAGGACGAGGAGGATGTAGCGAGGCGTCAGTAGATGTTGAGCTAGCAGGAGGTGAATGAGCCAGGGGTTCATCCCTCCGCACCTCTCCATGTTCCCCTGAGTATACTATCCGATGACACAGATGAGGAGCAAGGGATGTACCCAATACGAGAATTAAGGGCAGCAGAGGGGTACTCAAATCTGACATATAAGCCACCACCATATATGAAGGAGGAAAGGCCGAAAGGCGCAGGACAGCCACCTACTTATTAAGAGACGAGCAGTGAGGTGCAGGGGGGCACAAATGAGGGGCTCGGAAGCATTGCCACAAACAAGTGGATAGGAGGACCGATCCCCCTGAAGCTGGAAGGGAAACAGATGGAGAGGCAGAAGGGGTGACTAAGGCAATAGAGGGTCTGAAGAGAAGCAGCGAAGCATAAGACTGGGCGGAGATAATGGATAAGGAGGATAGGAGGGAGTAGCATGGGGAGGAGAGATTAGAACAGAAGGACAGAGAGAGGAGAGAAGAGGAGCTGGAGGGGGAGGATAGGGAATGAAGGAAGGAGGAGGAGAAGGAGTGCATAGAAAGGGAGCAGGAGGAGAAGATCGAAGGAGACCTCAAGGAAAGGAAGAGAGCAGAGCAGAAGCAGCAGGATAGAAAGACAAGGGAAGTGGAAGAGATCGAAAGGCAAAGAAGAGTAGCATAGTAGGAAAAACGCAAGTTAGCTGAGTGGTAACAGAAGCATTTACAGTTGGATAGATTGGCAAGGGAACGAGCGTGCAGGGAGGTGGACGAGCAAGCAATAAGGGCAGTAAAGACACAAGGAGCTCTAGACGGGGGAAGCAACAGACACAAGGATGAAAGACGGTCAGAACCAGACATCACAGGCTCATGAGGCAGGAGCACCACAGAAAGGGATGGAGCAGGTCTAGGGATCTAGGGGGGAGGAAGCAGGTACAAATTGAGGAACATCGACCTCAGCACAAAGCCAAACACAGGCTTGATATTGAGTGGATTGAAATTCGCAATTGATGTCGTAACATGGACACAGGATCTGACAATGAGGACAGGCACAGTTGGGATTCGAGGGGGGAGCAGTTCTGATCCCAGTCAACAGGGATGGGAACATACACGCGGGTATCAGGGGAGTTTAGGACGCACACAGGAGAAGGAGGGGGCAACTCAGAAGAGCAGGCACGGGGCGAATGACTTTCACACCCTACATGACACCTCTACATACATCGATAGCCTTAGAGACCTCCCAGGATGAAGGAAAGTGGAGACAGCGATGGCTTGTTCAAGGGGACGGTTAATAAGGAGATATGACGACAGCACCAGAGCACCCATACTGGAGCCAATAGATGTATGCACAGGCATTGAGAGCGAGCAAGGGGACTGACAGTCAGGCTGACTAGAAGGACACATGAGGAGGGGTTCACACACATGCCCTTATTAGAGAGAGGAGGGGTACAACCTTAGTATGTACTATGGGAGCATACAGACAAGGAGGATGTGAAGTGTAGGCTACCATTGTGGAGTGCAGGGGCTTGAAAGTGGATCTATGAGATGGAAAAAATGACAGCGGGCAATAGGTTAGCTGTTGGAGACGTAAAGGGACTCTTAGTGTCGATCTTTGGAGATGCAGCTGATGACATATGGAAAAGGGTAAGGTTCCTGGTTGTGACAACTCAAAACACAGCACACGATGGGTCGCTCTTTGAAAACTGTAGGGCTTCAGTATGACAAGCACCAAGGACACAATACCCAGACACATCAGACATTGGGGTGAATATGTCTCGGAAAATGAGGGAAGATGCAGACCCTGTGCAGTACATTCAGGAGATTCAAGAGCTTTGGTGCCTTGAAACTCGAGAGCCTTGGGACAAAACAGTAGCAATATTTTATCACATACAGGGGCTACCAGAGCCTGTCCAGAAGAGTTTAAGCAAATTGGTAGGGATGGAAGCAAAAGGGTGGCCAGAAATACAACTCAGGATAGTCCACCATTGTAGGCTATGGCAGGAAAAGATTGAGAAAAAGGCAGAGGACAGGAAGATAGATGAAGGGAAACCAGTACAGAGAAAACTATTGAAGTACGCGATGCAAGGGGCGGTCTTGACCAGCCAAACCCCACAGGCACAGCAGCTGCAGAAGCAGCCACAACCACAGCAGTTTGCACCGTCCATGGGGGTAGGGTCATGGGGCAAGGCGGTCTCCAGCAAGGGTTCAGAGGAAGGGGGCCAACAGAGAGGGTGTGGCTTCAGACCACAGATGTATCACAACCAAGGGGGCTATCCAGGGGGATTTCGGGGATATGGGCAACAAGTGCAGCAGAATCGAGGGGATTTCTCTGGAGTTTCCAAGGGCAAGGGAGGGAGTCATCATAGTTGTGGATGTGTGGGCAGTTAGGACACATTTTGATAGTGTGTAGGTACAGGAAGATGCAGCAGAATTGGGGAGTGCAGGGCCAGCAGCCCTATCAAGGGGACCAGGAAAATTACTATGTACAGGACCAACAACAATAAGGGCAGATGCAAGGCATACATCAACAGATGCCACAAGCACAAATGCAGGTACCACGGATGCCAGCGACGGCACTGCAGTATTTACAAGCACCACAGGTTCAAGGGAATACACAGCAATTAGCACAAATAGAGAGCAATGACACAGCAGCACGTGTGGACTCAATGGCGACAGGACCCGTCGAACAACTGGGAGGAGTTATCATGGTAGGGAACTGTCATGATCTCTGCTTCCAAAAGATCAGGACTTGCCCGACTCCCTTGGAAGCAGACCCATAACCCCGGTTCCGAGTGTCAGCCAGTCCCAATTGGGACCTTTTGGACCCTGTCCTGGCGCCAGTGGCACCAGGCTCATAAAGATGCCCAGTCCCAGCGCTGGAAGCGCCGGGCTCATAATGCTTGGGTGGACTTACCTGCAGCAGACCATGCTGCTTACTTACCTGCCAGTTGAACCCCTGATCCTCTTCTGTTTGGGACTACTTTTCCTGTTGGGTGGGGCAGGAGCCACTCCCTAGGTTCAGAACACTGGAACTCTTCTGGAAAGCAGGAACTCTTTTCTTACCTAGGAGTGGCTGTGGAAGGAGACACCTAAGCACTAAAGGAGGCTATTTAAACCACACCCGATGGATGAATCTTGCTTTGTGTTATTCTGCATTCTCTGCAGCAGAACGCTCATCGTGTCTTCTGCTTCTGATCCTGGGCCTAAGGGAACAAAGGCTTACCATCCTGGAATCCAGTCTTCAGCAGCACCTGTAAAGACAAAGAAAGAACAGGTTAGCACTACGGTCTTCAGGGGAAGCGCATCTCTTACCTGGTCCATCGGCTGTCACCAACGCCTCGCGCTGCATTCCGGCATCTGAAAGACAAAGGCTTACCTACTCTTTGCATGCTGCGGAGGTCTTCGCACTGCATTCCGGCATCTGAAAGACAAAAGCTTACCAGCTCTTCGCACGCTCCGGAGGCCTTCGGCGCTGCATCCCGCATCTGAAAGACAAAAGAAGGTGCGTTTAAAGACATTGGGCAACTTTATTACTCACGTGCCATTACTCCTTCCCACGCTGAATCCAGTGGGTATTCCAGCACCCTTCAGCTTCTCTAAAGCTCCGAACTTGTACCTGCAAGATAAAAGGGACAGTTAGTGCGCATCGTGAAGCAGGCTACAAGCGCTTACTTACGTGCTTCCAGGCGCTTCTATTCCTCACGCGGGTTCGATCCTCAACTCTCATCAGCCCGCCATCCGCCATCGCCGGAACCCTGCAAAACAAGAGATATCATTACAAAAGACTTTTAAGACATTTGAAGTGCCCAGAACTTACCGTTCGTGCAGTTAACGACGGACAGCAGTCCTCTGAGGTCAAGAGGCCTTCACCCTTATCCAGTGAAGAAACTGGTTACGGCACCCTGCCCCGAGGCAGATGGAGAGCTCGGCGTTCACTTACCTAAGACATCTTACTCTTCGAGTCAGACATACAGTGCACAGAGGTCCAGCCCAAAGAGCCAACCGTGTGTTACACATCACCTTTGAAGATACGGCATTCACCCAGTCAAGACCGGCGCCTCCTCGGGAATCAGGTGAGCGTTACAGAACACAAAGCCTACCGCAAAACTCCCACCCAGGCGCTATGGAAACCTCGGATACCGACCAGCTAGCCCAGTTACTTGGGGAACTAAGAGCAGAAGTGCATGCAGCCCGTCAGGAAACGAATGCTCTAAGAAGGGAACTGATTATTTCCAAGGAGCGAACAGACGATCTCGCTAGACAATTGCTACAGTCACAAGCCGGACAAACTCCGTTACCCGCATCAGGGGCAAATCTTCCTTCAACATCCTCTACGAACCCAGTGCAGATCAACCTACCTGGGAATGTACCTCTGGCTCCGCCCGAACGATTTTCTGGTGACCCAAAGAGGTTTGCAGTATTTATTAATCAGTGCCGGTTGCACTTCTTATGCCGGCCAGCAGCCTTTCCAACTGATCAAGCTAAGGTAGCTTTCGTGCTTTCGTACCTTAGTGGCAATGCGGCAGACTGGTCGATCCCTCTAGTTAATCAAGATGATCCGGTTCTCCATGATTTTCAAGCTTTTCAGCTCAGTATGGAAAAACTGTTTGAAAGACATTCACAGGGGCAGGCCTTGGACAATGAGCTCCTTTCATTGCGACAGGGTAATCAAGACCTTTTCGCTTATATTGCGTCTTTCAACAGACTGATAGTGGAAACTCGATGGCCTGAGGACAAAAGGATTACGCTGTTTTATAGAGGTCTATGTGGAGAGCTCAAAGATGTGTTAGCCCAAGTAGTGAATCCCCCACAAGACTGTTCGGACTATATTGACTTAGCCGTTCAAATTGACCACAGACTGCAGAACAGGAAGGCCGATCGTTCCAAGTTTGATACTCGAGTATTTTCCAAACCACCAACTCCTACCAAAGGAGTAGACTCCGGGGAACCCATGCAAATAGGGGGCCTGAAAGGACCACTAACACAAAAGGAGCGGGAAAGGAGAAAACAGCTGCAATTATGCCTCTATTGCGGAAACTCGGGGCACTTTCTTCGAGACTGTCCGGTGAAACCAGCCAAGAAGGCAGTAGGAGCTGCAGTTACCAGGGTCACAAACTCTGAGCAGGGAAACGACCTCGCCCGACAAGAATAGAGGTCCTCTTGCCGAGCGTTAAAACCAGTTCAGTGACCTCGCATTTCGTGATACCTATGGTCCTCATTAGCCCTGAACATCCGGATCGATTACATGCGATTGAAGCTTACGTCGACAGCGGTGCCATCGGCAATTATGAGGATCATGAAATGGTTTTGAGGATGAATCTGACTCTTTGTCCAAAGGCTGTAAAGGACGTCATTACTACGGTGGATGGTACGGAGATAGCCTCCGGACCAGTAACGCATACCACCCAAGAAGTGACGCTAGTAAGTCAAGATGGACACCATGAGAAGATCGTGTTCGATGTAATCAAGGCCCCTCAGTTCCAGATTATTCTAGGAATTCCTTGGTTAGAGAAGCACAATCCTCAGATCGATTGGCGAGCAAGAACGGTTCAGTTTCCAGAATGTGTCTCTACTTGTCACCCTCGACCTGGTGTTGCACTGGCAGCAATTTCCTCGGAGGCTCCCCAGTTACCTCCTGAATACCTAGAATTCCAAGATGTTTTCCGGAAGGATCAGGCTAACTCTCTACCTCCTCATAGGTCTTATGACTGCCAGATAGACCTGATACCTGGATCTACTCCTCCTTGTAGTAGAATTTATGCCCTCACCGAGCCTGAGAATCTTCACCTCCGACAATACCTGGATCAATACCTAGCGAATGGGTTTATTCATCCTTCCAAGTCCCCTGCTTCCTCAGCTTTGTTCTTCGTTCCAAAAAAAGAAGGGGACCTTAGAACTTGTATAGATTATCGCGCCCTGAACCAGATCACCGTTAAGAATAGATATCCGTTACCTTTGATCCCTGAACTCCTGGACCAAGTCAGAAAAGCATGCATATATACAAAGCTGGATCTTAGAGGAGCCTACCACTTGGTACGAGTAAAAGAGGGCGATGAATGGAAGACGGCCTTCCGCACCAAATATGGGCTATTTGAATATCAGGTCATGCCCTTCGGACTTTGCAATGCCCCGGCCGCCTTTCAATATTTTATGAACGATGTCCTCAGAGAGCTCATAGATGTGTGTGTTGTTGTTTACATTGACGACATCCTTGTTTATTCTTCATCGGAAACTGAACATCGGAAACACGTGAAAATGGTCCTCGAGAGATTGCGTCAACACAAACTTTTCGCTAAGTTGGAAAAATGTGTTTTCAACGTGATTGAAGTTGAATTCTTGGGTTTCATACTATCACCTAGCGGAGTGCGTATGGATTCAAAGAAGGTCGATGCAATTCTCAAATGGCCATCGCCATCCTCCGTAAAAGGTGTTCAAAGCATGTTAGGCTTCGCTAACTTTTACCGCAGGTTTATCCCAGAATTCTCTCGAATAGTCCAGCCCATCACCGCCTTGTTAAAGAAAAACAAACGTTTTGAATGATCTACCGAGGCGGAACAAGCTTTCCAGAATTTGAAGACTAGATTTATCTCTGCACCGATCTTAAAACATCCTCGCCCAGAACTCCCCTACATCGTTGAAACTGATGCTTCGAGCCTTGCCATGGGGGCAGTTCTATCACAAAAGGACCCAGTAACCAATCAGTTGCATCCCGTGGCATTTTGGTCCCGCAAATTCTCGCCTCCTGAAATCAATTACACTATTACTGATAAGGAACTTCTAGCTATCAAGTCCGCCTTTAAGGCTTGGCGGCATTATCTTCTGGGGGCCCGACACACCGTTACTGTGATTACAGATCACCGAAACCTGCAATATTTGAAAACCGCAAAAGCTCAATCCTCTAGGCAACTCCGTTGGACACTATTCTTTGCCGAGTTTGACTTCATAATTACCTATCGACCTGGTACAAAAAACGGTAAAGCTGATGCCCTTTCTCGGATGGGAGTGGAAGAACATTTGATCAATCCTAAACCTGTACCTATCATTCCCGAACAAAGAATTCTAGGTGTAATCGCCACACAATCCATAGAGGAAGTTAAGGATAAAGCCAGGCTACTGGTAACTCCAGCAGACATACAGAATTGGCATCTGCAGGGAAAGGACTTTACGGTGAAGGACAACCTATTATATTTCCAAGAATGGTTATACCTGCCCAGCACAGATTTACAGAAAAAGGTAATCTCTTGTTATCACGATTCTTTAATGGAAGGACATCCCGGTATGACGAAGACCTCGGAAAAGATCAAGCGCTACTTCTGGTGGCCGTCTTGGAAAAAAGATATCAGAGACTTTATAATGTCCTGTGGAGTATGCGCCCAAAACAAGAGTCAAAAGGAAAAACCAGCCGGCCTCTTACGCCCTATTGACATCCCGCCTCGCCCTTGGCATACGCTTTCTATGGACTTCATCACCGATCTACCTCCATGCTCCAGATACAATACGATCCTAGTAATCGTGGACCTATTCTCCAAGATGGCGCATTTCATTCCACTCAAAGGCTTACCAACAGCAGCAACTCTGGCCCGAGAATTTCTCGAAAACATCGTCCGACTGCACGGTTTTCCTTCAGTTCTAATTTCGGATCGAGGTAGTCAATTTATTTCTCATTTTTGGCGAAGTTGCTGTCGGTCGGCTCAAATTGATGAGAGACTTTCGACCAGCCACCACCCTCAAACCGACGGACAAACCGAGAGGACCAATCAAACTCTGGAACAGTATTTGCGCTGCATGCTACAACAAACTGAAAAAACTTGGAAAGATATCCTTTGGATAGCCGAATATGCCTACAATAACTCTGTCCACTCGGGAACTGGGAAGACCCCGTTTTTTCTTTTATACGGTAGTCACCCTCGAACCTCGGAGTTGGATCCACTCCAAGATCTTGGAACACCAGCAGTAGACCACCTGCATTCTACAATCACCCAAGCCTTTAAGGAAGCCGTTTCTCACCTTCAAAGGGCTAAAGAACAATACAAGAAAGGAGCAGACCAACATCGGAAGGAAGCCCCCCAATATCAAGTAGGAGATCAAGTCTGGTTATCCACCAAATATCTACCTCTAAAAGGACCACGCACATTCAACCCAAGATACCCTGGTCCCTATTCCATCACTACCATAGTAAATCCAGTAGCGGTCAAGTTGGACTTGCCCCCTCGCATGAAGATACATCCGGTCTTCCACGTCTCTCTATTAAAACCCGTGCAACTTCAAACCCGACTAACTACATCTCCAAAACCTATTCTAGTTGATGGAGAACTCGAGTTTGAAGTCAAAAGCATCCTGGATTCCAAGATCTCCAAATCTAGACTATTTTACCTGATTGACTGGAAAGGCTGCGGTCCCCAAGAAAGATCCTGGGAACCTGCAGAATATGTCCATGCGCCTCGTCTAATCAAAAGATTTCATCGAACATTTCCTAACAAGCCCAAACCCCCGGAGAAGCCCGGTTTGGGAGGGGCCTTGAGGGGGGGTGCTGTCATGATCTCTGCTTCCAAAAGATCAGGACTTGCCCGACTCCCTTGGAAGCAGACCCATAACCCCGGTTCCGAGTGCCAGCCAGTCCCAATTGGGGCCTTTTGGACCCTGTCCTGGCGCCAGTGGCACCAGGCTCATAAAGATGCCCAGTCCCAGCGCTGGAAGCGCGGGGCTCATAATGCTTGGGTGGACTAACCTGCAGCAGACCATGCTGCTTACTTACCTGCCAGTTGAACCCCTGATCCTCTTCTGTTTGGGACTACTTTTCCTGTTGGGTGGGGCAGGAGCCACTCCCTAGGTTCAGAACACTGGAACTCTTCTGGAAAGCAGGAACTCTTTTTGTACCTAGGCGTGGCTGTGGAAGGAGACACCTAAGCACTACAGGAGGCTATTTAAACCACACCCGATGGATGAATCTTGCTTTGTGTTATTCTGCATTCTCTGCAGCAGAACGCTCCTCGTGTCTTCTGCTTCTGATCCTGGGCCTAAGGGAACAAAGGCTTACCATCCTGGAATCCAGTCTTCAGCAGAACCTGTAAAGACAAAGAAAGAACAGGTTAGCACTACGGTCTTCAGTGGCAGCGCATCTCTTACCTGGTCCATCAGCTGTCACCAACGCCTCGCGCTGCATTCCGGCATCTGAAAGACAAAGGCTTACCTACTCTTCGCATGCTCCGGAGGTCTTCGCACTGCATTCCGGCATCTGAAAGACAAAAGCTTACCAGCTCTTCGCACGCTCCGGAGGCCTTCGGCGCTGCATCCCGCATCTGAAAGACAAAAGAAGGTGCGTTTAAAGACATTGGGCAACTTTATTACTCACGTGCCATTACTCCTTCCCACGCCGAATCCAGTGGGTATTCCAGCACCCTTCAGTTTCTCTAAAGCTCCGAACTTGTAACTGCAAGATAAAAGGGACAGTTAGTGTGCATCGTGAAGCAGGCTACAAGCGCTTACTTACGTGCTTCCAGGCGCTTCTATTCCTCACGCGGGTTCGATCCTCAACTCTCATCAGCCCGCCATCCGCCATCGCCGGAACCCTGCAAAACAAGAGATATCATTACAAAAGACTTTTAAGACATTTGAAGTGCCCAGAACTTACCGTTCGTGCAGTTAACGACGGACAGCAGTCCTCTGAGGTCAAGAGGCCTGCACCCTTATCCAGTGAAGAAACTGGTTACGGCACCCTGCCCCGAGGCAGATGGAGAGCTCGGCGTTCACTTACCTAAGACATCTTACTCTTCGAGTCAGACATACAGTGCACAGAGGTCCAGCCCAAAGAGCCAACCGTGTGTTACACATCACCTTTGAAGATACGGCATTCACCCAGTCAAGACCGGCGCCTCTGCGGGAATCAGGTGAGCGTTACAGGAACAACCCCTTTACAGGGAATGGGATGTCCTTATACCCTCAACAGGACAGCCCACAGATGAACTTGATGAGTCCCATCCTTTCGATCACACCCAACCCTGCGGAGGAACCTCACATAAGCGTGACGATGGGTGACAAAACATTTTCCCTTTCTTATTGTCACAGGGGCGACTAGGTCCTGCATTTGGGAAGGACCATTTACATTGTCAGGCGATGCCATGAACACTCAGGATTCTCTGGGGCTCGGGAAGTGGTTCCTTTCACAGACAACATCTCACTTTCTATAGGAAATTATGATCTATCTCTGCTTTTACTTTACTCGACAGACACCTGTAAACATACTGGGACGAGACATTTTGAGCAGACTGAACATGACCATCTCATTCACAGACAAGGGAATATTGTGCTCCACACCAGGAATATAGACGCTCAATGTAAGACAGATTGTTCAAGCATATTTTAGATGCACGGTACAGAGGGGGGTGCGAGTGGACGCAGAAATGTTCCAGTATAGAACTGACATTGCCATTGCATGGCTTCCAGGAATTGTAGAGAAGATGTGGCATGTTCGAAACAAGTACCTATTCAGGCCTGAGCTACCAATGGACGAGGAAGAGGGAACCATAGTGCCAATAGAAATAGAGGCAGTGGTTCCAAGAGAGGATTGGCTAGCAGTACATGGGATGGATGACACGGGACGGGCATGGGGAGCAGTGATCGCAGTGGCAGAAGGGTACAAGTTGACAACCGTGACAGATGAAGAGCTATTCAGGGAAGGGAGACTAAAAATAAAGATGGTGTTTGAGATGAGTGTGACTTACTCGTCACAAATACATTACAGGGAAGTACCACAGAGAATGGCAATGGTGCTGGAGGCACCACCCCTATTCTGGGAGGAGGATATGGCCAAGGTAACCAGCACCCCATGGACCACAAGTCCCTTTGACGTGGGTCACATAAAGAGCATAGGGGGAATGAAGATGAAGCTGAAGCCAAGACAGGAGCAATTTTACCAAGAATGAAGCAGTACCCCCTAACTAAAGAAGCAGATGTGGGCATTTATGAGACAACAACAGCCCTGATTGAGAGAGGCATCCTTGTACTATCAGAGTTCCCATGCAGTGTATCCTGTGAAGAAAGATAAAGGGGTGTCATGGCGTTTCATACAGGATTTAAGACCTATTAACCACATTGTAGAAGCAGAATATCCTTTAGTTGCAAACCAAGTGACAATTTTGTGCAGCATTTCCGGTGGAAGCTGCCTGCTTCATGGTCATTGACTTGAAGAATGTATTCTTCTCAATACCACTACACCCAGACTCACAAGACCTGAGCAGCTTTATGTATAGAAACCAGCAGTGGAAACATACTTGTCTCCCACAAGGGTACTGCGAGTTACCATCTATCTTTAACTGAGTGATACAGATGGACTTAAGCAACATACAGATGGAGAGCACAGTTCTACAGTACGTGGATGACATTTCGATTTGCAGCATGACAGAAGATCAGTGTAGGAAGGACTCAGTACACGTACTGACTGTGTTAGCTGACAAGGGATACGCAAGACACCTAAGCCCACGACAGTGAGGGAAATGCAACAGTTCTTAGGGTTATGCAACTACTGCAGAGCATGGATCTTTGACTACAGCACATTCACAAGGCCACTATTGGGTGCTCTGAATGAAGCACAGAAAGGAAACAAGACACTGACATGGACCACTGAGATGACTCAGGCATTCGAGGAATTGAAGGAAGCAATAAGCACAGCATCAGTACTAGGAATCCCAGAGTACAAAAGGTAATTCTTCCTATTCTCGCACACTGATGGTGTAGTGATGAAGGCAGTACTGAAACAAAAGACAAGCATGGGACACAAGCCAATAGCTTACTACATTGGGAAACTCGACCGAACAATGAGAGCACACTATCAGAGTGAACAAGCTTTGGCACCTGCCGCATTTGAAGTAGAGAATTCTGCAGCAATAACCACATAGAGCACACCCTCTGTGCCATACTGCAGAAGCCAAAGAGCACTCTGACTACAGAAAGAGCATCAGGGTATGAGGTGATACTATCAAATGTAGGACTGAAGATAGTGAGATGCAGAATTGTCAACCGAGCAACATTTCAAGCAGCTGTCCTGCAGGTAGGAGACTATGCACACGACTGTACAACAAACAGAGATGTTCAGTAACACTCGCAAGTAGAGGAGGATGCACTTGAGGGTGAGACATACTCTACATTGATGGGTCTTTGACAATTGATCAGACAGATGGGGTTAGTCATACAGGAACTGCAGTAGTAAGACTGAAGGAAGATAGGACAAGTGAAGAAGTAGCCAGTGCACGACTACCATCTCATTAATCAGATTACTCAGCACAAGCAGCAGAACTAGTGGCCCCACTACCTGCACCAGAACACAGCATTGAGAAGCAGGTGACAATGTATTCTGACTTTGCCTATGTGACGTCCACAGTACACTCTGGACTGTCACGATGGCTCAGGAGAGGGTTCAGAAGTGCTGAAGGGACTCCAGACCAAAATGCACTTTTACTGGGCAGATTTATTGAAGTAATAGTGTATCCAAGACAGATAGCAATAGTGAAGTGCCAGCACACACGAAAGGGGAAGATCCCATTTCAAGGGGAAACGAAGCAGCAGACTTTGGCAAAATGTGCAGCATATTTTGGGGGCCATGGGAGCTATCTATCTATCTATCTATCTATCTATCTATCTATCTATCTATCTATCTATCTATCTATCTATCTATCTATCTATCTATCTATCTAGGTTCTTGTATTGTGCCACTAACCCAAAGGCCTCAGGGCGCTCACAGAAGAGAGAGAGAGAGCAGACAACAGACAACAATGACAAACAAGTAGCACAAAAAAGACAATGACCAAGGGAGGCCCGTCATCACACAGGCCAATCTTGATGAAGAGAAATGACAGAAAGAAGACCAGATATCAGAGTGCAGGGTCGGAAAAGTTGAGAATGTCCTAACCTTTATCAAACAAGAAGGTCTTTAGTTGCTTCTTAAAGGTAACAACGGAGTCGCTGTTAGCAAAATAGCTAGGGAGTGAATTCCATAGAGCCGGAGCCCAAGAATCAAAACTAACACCGCCAGATCTTTTCAGGGCAAATGATGGTTGAGCCAAGATGATGTTACTGTTAGAGCGCAAAGAACGGGTAACTTGCTTCTTTCTGAGCCTAGCTGTAAGATAAGATGCTGCTTGACCGAACAGACATTTAAAGACTATGGATAAACCTTTATGATCTAGGCACTGTTTAACAGGCAGCCAATGCAGGCTACGCCTAGCATCGGAAATGTGCATATTACGCTTAAGGCCCATTACAGCCCAAACTGCATTGTTTTGAGCTAGGAGGAGCTCCAAATGTGTGAGAGTGCACCAGAAATATGGTACTCAAGGAAGGGTACAACATACAGCCAGAAGCACATGTCATGGAGTTGCAGGGAGCTGCACCCAGGGAAGAGAAGGAACTGTGGACAAGGAGGGGATGCACAATGTCACCGGATGCACAATGTCTCCGACCGATGCCCTATGGCGGCAGGATAACACAGGGAAAGTAGTGATGCCACTACCATTATTGAACACTGCCTTGACACAATTGCATTATCCAACACACAGGGGGAAGGAGGTCATTGCTACACACATAGAAGAACAAGTTACTTCTTACCTTGTAACGTTCTTTCAACGGGATGTTCCTCCGACGTATTCCTTATCTTTGATAATACGTTTCCAGCTTGCTGGCCTCTGAAATTTTTTCTGTAGAGGGCGCTGCGCATCGACGTCCGCCGAGTCGATGTCCCTCGACGGCCACTGTATCGGCGCCGACGTCACCATGCCCATAAATAGCCACACGCTGCGTCCGTTGCTCAGTTCCGTTTTGTAGCATAAGAAAAGTCATGCCTGAATTGGTTATTGACCTTGAAGGAGCGTAAACTGCAACCACAAGGGAAGTATCACTGCGGGGATGGATGGGAGGGGCGATAAGGAATACGTCGGAGGAACATCCCATCGAAAGAACATTACAAGGTAAGAAGTAACTTGTTCTTCGAAGGGATTGTGTCCTCCGACATATTCCTTATCTTTGATAGACTCCCATAGCAGTGGCATGTAATTGGAGGTGGGAGTGAGAATGTTATGTATCCCTTTAGGGATGGACCAAATGTAATACGGCCTTCCCAAATCTGGTCTCTTGACTAGTGGAGGAATCCAGATTGTAAAATTTTGTGAATGTATGTGCGGACGACCAAGTGGCAGCCGCACATATGTCTCGGACCGGTACCCCTCTTTGGAGAGCCGAAGAGGCTGTAATAGCACTGGTTGAATGCGCCCTGAGATTTTGGGGTGGCTCTTTCCCTGCCAGTTTGTAACATTCCAGAATGGCCAGAATAATCCACCTGGAGATGGTTTGTTTTGTTATGGGTAGTCCCAAATTGTGACCTGAGTATCCTACAAACAGTTGGTCTGCTTGCCTGATCCTAGCCATTCTGCTGATGTAAAAGCTGAGAGCTCGCCGTGGGTCCAGCCTATGTAGCCTTTCTTCCTCTTTCCCCGGATGGGGAGGAGGGTAGAACGAAGGTAAGGTAATTTTCTGAGTAATATGAAATTCAGAAACCACCTTTGGGAGGAAATTAGGCTTCACCTGTAGGACAACTTTGTCCCTGTGGAAAATTGTATGTGGGGGTTTACAGGAGATAGCTTGTAGCTCGCTCACCCTCCTAGCAGATGTTAGTGCTACCAATAGGACAGTTTTAAGCGTGAGAAATCTCAGCGAACAAGAGTGAAGTGGTTCGAATGGAGTGCCCATTACAAAGTTTAAGACTAAATTTAAGTCCCATAAGGGAACCTGGAATGGTTTTGGAGGATAAACATTAGTTAATCCCTTGAGAAATTGTATCACTAGAGGAAGTTTGAAATACGATGGTTCCTCCGCAGTGCGCTTGAAGATAGAAAGCGCTGCGAGATAGCCTTTTACAGTGCCAACTTGAAGGCCTGAGTTTGCCAAGTAGAGTACAAACGATAACACCGTTGGTGTAGCACATGAAAAAGGGTCGATATTCTCTTACCTACACCAGCTGCAAAATGTGTTCCAACGGCAGCGGTATAAAGGCTTTGTTGCTGGCCTTCTGGCCGTAAGCAACACCTCCATGACGTCATCAGGGAGATCCCAATCCTTGTACCTCACCCTTTCAGAAGCCAAGCGTGAAGGTTGAGGGTTCTGGTGTCTGGATGGAGAACCTGACCTCCCTTCTGCAAGAGAAGATTCTCTTTGAGTGGAAGACGGATTGGTGGACAGATGGACATATCTAGAAGGTCCAGGTACCACGTTCTCCTGGCCCAATCTGGGGCAATTAGGATCATGGTTTTCCGGAATCTTCTCAACCTCCTGATCATTTGAGGAATAACAGGGACTGGTGGGAACGCGTAAAGGAGTGGAAACTCCCAATCCACTACGAACGCGTCTCCTAGAGCTCCTCTCGGGGGAAATTCCCTTGAACAGAACAGATCGCACTTCCTGTTGGTGCTTGTGGCATAAAGATCCACCTGAGGGGTTTCCCAAAGGGCGAAGATCTCTTGAAGGACTTCCTGAGCTAGCTCCCACTCGTGGGAGACTGTGCTCTGCCTGCTCAGAGCGTCTGCTGTCAAGTTCTTCTCTCCGGCTAGGTGGACTGCCGATAGAGGGATTCCTTCTTGGATTGCCCAAAACCAGAGCTGCATCGCCTCTCTGCACAGTGGCAGTGATCCTACGCCTCCTCTTTTGTTGAGGTAGTGCATGGCCACCGTGTTGTCCGTCATTATCAGGACATTTCTCCCCTGTATTGATGGCAGGAAAGCTTTCAGCGCTAGTCTGATCGCTCTCAGCTCCAATAGGTTGATGTGTAGTCTGGACTCCGATGGAGACCAACGACCGCTGATGGTCAAGTCGTTGGCATGGGCTCCCCACCCCGTGAGTGAGGCGTCTGTGACTACTGTTATCTCCAGCCATGGTTGCCAAAACAGTTCTCCTTTCAAGATGTTCTCTGGATAGGCCCACCATTGAAGGTCGCGGGCTACCTTGTCCGGAATCCGGAGGAGATCTGTCATTCTCCCTGAGAATTGCGACCACTGACTTCTCAGTGCCCACTGAAGAGATCTCATTCTCAGGCGAGCCTCTGGCACAAGGAAGATGCAGGATGCCATGAGGCCTAGCAACCTCAAAAAGTCGAAGGCTGGGAGATGTTGGGCATTTTGAAAGTTGGTGACCATCTGTAGAATATCTTGAGCCCTCACCTCTGGTGGCGAGGCTTTTCCCAGGGAAGTGTCCAGGACCGCTCCAATGAACTGGAGTATCTGTGATGGTATCATCTGTGACTTCTTTAAATTGAGGGAGAAGCCCAGTTTGTGAAGGAAGTGGCAGACATAATCTAGCTGGGCCTGGGCTTGTTTTGAAGATACAGCCCTGATCAGCCAATCGTCCAGGTAGGGGTAGACGTGGATCCCTTCCCTCCTTAGACTCGCCGCCACTACTGACATCAGCTTGGTGAAGATCCTTGGGTGAATGGCAGAACTCGAAATTGATCATGAGAGTCGCCAATTGCGAAGCTCAGGTATTTCCTGTGTTTGAGATGGATTGGCACATGGAAATAAGCATCCTGAAGGTCCAGAGATACCAGCCAGTGCTGGAGCTGGAGGGCCTGAAGGATCTGAGAGAGAGTTACCATCTTGAACTTGTCCTTCCAGAGGAATTTGTTAAATTCTCGTAAGTCCAGGATGGGTCTCAGTCCTCCGTCCTTCTTTGGTATGAGAAAGTAGGGGGAGTACCAGCCCATGTTCCTGTCCGCTACAGGTACCGGTTCTATGGCACCTTTCTCTAGCAGGTCCATAATTTCCTGCAAGAGGAGCGGATCTGGAACTTTTAGAGAACTGTTCCCCGGTGGATGACTCTGAGGGATGTGTAGAAAGGGTAGGCAGTAACCCTGGGCAACTGTCTCCAATGCCCAAGCATCTGACGTTATAGCCTGCCATTCCGTCAGATGGTGAGTTAACCTGCCCCCTACAGGTGTATTGTGTGGAAAGGCCTCAGAGTAGTTTGGGGGCGGCTGATGCAGATGCTGAGGGTAAAGCGGCACCTGCTGCTGCTGCGGCCTTAGTACCTTTCACCCGTCCACCTCGGGTGGATCTCCTTTGGCCTCTTTGAGCCGGCTGTCCTCTGTCTTTCCAGAATGCGGAATAATAGCGAAAGGACTTTCTCTCCCAGAGGTTCCCGAGGGGCGAAAAGGAGTTTGGCGGATAGCAGCTCCTAAAGATTTTGCTGCTGCTTTAGAAGTCTGCCACTTTTCCAGACTGTCATCAGCCTTTTTTCCGAATAGTGAAGAGCCGTCAAAGGGCCTGTACATCTGGAGCAAAGCCAGACATTCGCAACCACGCATGCCTGCGGATTGTTGTACTTGCCGCCATGGCCCTGCTGATACTGTCAGCGGAATCGATGCCAGTTTGAAGTGATTCGCACATGGCATCTTTGCCATCTTTAATAATGTTAAGGAAGGCTTCCTTTTCCTCTCCTTCGGGTATGCAGTCAGCGGCTGATGAAGCACACTCCCACAGTGTGTGACTGAACCTGGCGAGCGTACAGGTGCCGTTGATGGACTTCAACGCCATACTACAAGCAGAGAAGACTTTCTTCGCCATAGAATCATACCTCTTGTCATCTCTATCCTGTGGGACAGTAGGGTAAGCGGTCCTACTGCTAGATGAAGTTGCCGCTTGAACCACCAGGCTCTCTGGAGTCGGGTGTTTTGATAAGTATTCAGGGTCAGCAGCCGCTACCCTATACTTGGCTGACAATCTTTTATTGACCGCAGGGATAACTTCAGGAGTTTCCCAATTAGATGTCATTTTCCTTTGTAAGGCTGCATGGAAGGGGAACACAGGGTCCTCCTGTGGACCTTCGTCTGATATGTCTGTTAGGTCATCCTGTTGAAAAACAGGCAAAGGCGCAGACCAATCTATAAATTCAATAATTCTTGCCATAAGGGTTCTATAGGGTGTTTCAGCATGTTCCCCTGGGTCTGGTTTAACAAATTCCACTTCTGGGGAAGTGTCCAGCCCACTTGCCTCATGTAGTGACTCATGTAGGTCCTTCAACCTTCTTTCCTCAGAGGTGAAATCCTCTGAAATAGGCATTGTGGTCGTCTGTAACCCAAATGTTTCCTGGTCAGAATCTTCCCCCTCTTCATAAATTGAAGATAGTCCAGGCTACTCTGACCTCTGAAATGGTGTAAAACCCATTTCTAAGGCAGAAGGAGCCGAGCTCGTCATTATTGGACGAGAAAATGTCGATGTCGTCGACACCGATTTGACAGGCTTCGAAGGCGCCGAGAACGGCGCCAAGAAAACTGGAAGAGGTCTCGAAGAACTCGAGTGTATCGGGATCCTACTCGATGACATCGACGACGGTCTTGGCATAGTGCCGGAGGCCCTTGGAATCACCGTTGGCTGTGGAGTAGCCTTGGTCTTCTCTTTCATCAGCGTCTATGTCGGCGTCGACGATGGCGTCGAGTCGATCGACCGATGTGTCGAGGAACCCTTCGACAACGGCGTCGAGGGCGCCGATCCATGCGTTGAAGGAATCTTCGATGACGGCGTCGAAGGAATCTTCGACGACGGCGTCGAAGATGGTGCCATCTTAGCCAATGGCTCGTGGCACTCTCGGGTGGAATGTTTCGCCGGGTGCTGCAACTTGCAACGTTTTAATTATTTGAGTTTTTCACCCGGGGTATCACCCTCAGCTGTCTTCGAAGGGGCCGAGGCCACTTTCTCGAAGACGCTTAACATTTTCTTTCTGAATTCCTGCCACTCAGCCTGAGAGCTGTGTTTTGTGGGACAGGAGACCCTTTCAGGGGAAACAGAAGACGACGAGGAAGGGGATCTTCGACGTCTCTTTTTTGAGTGTCTTGATCTCGACCAATGGTGGGAGATACTTCGAGATCTAGAATGGGAATGTTTTCGACGGCGAGGAGACGAATGCCTCGACTCAGCTGAAGAAACCTTCGAGGAGGTTTTGACTGACTTATCTCTCTCGAGCTTCCCCTTGCGCTCCTTCAAGGCTTTCGCCGTCATGGACATGCAGTCCTCACACTCCGAACAATGGTGCTCGGCTCCCAAGCACCACAAGCAGATCCTGTGTGAATCCGTTATCGAATTTTTTTTACCGCAGTCTCGACATTTCTTGAAGCCGGATCGTGGCGTCGTCGGTTCTGATGAAGATGCCATCGAGAACGAGTAGGTATTTATTCGAGTAGATATAGGGTTATCCTGACTGAACTAAGCAACGACTTTCCGAGGCCCCACAAAGCGCAGAAAAATGGAACTGAGCAACGGACGCAGCACGTGGCTATTTATGGGCATAGTGACGTCGGCGCTGATACGGTGGCCGTCGAGGGACATCGACTCGGCGGACGTCGACGCGCAGCGCCCTCTACAGAAAAAATTTCCGAGGCCAGCAAGCTGGAAACATATTATCAAAGATAAGGAATACGTCGGAGGACACAATCCCTTCGAAACATGGTTCTGTCCTGATTTGGTAGAACACATGGCTGGATTTGTAAGCAATTGTTTGATTTGTCAGCAGTTTACAGCAGGGCAGCCCTTCTGAGGCCCGTAGGCCCATTCCAGCATTTAAATGTTGATTATGTAGACATGATCCAGGTTTGAAAAGGATACCGGTACATGATAGTGGTTGTATGCCCATTCTCCAGGTGGATTGAGGGAGTCCCCTATTTGCATGCTGATGCTCTTAGTGCGGTTAAGTTCCTGGTCAGGGAATTGTTCCCAATATGGGGCATGTGTGAGGTCCTGCGGTCTGACAATGGGCCTCACTTTTCAAATGAAATGTTCCAGCACATCACAGCATTGCTGCGCATTCAACACAAGTACCACCCACAAGCAAATGGGGTGTGTGAATGCCACAATGGCCTCCTGAAGGAGTGCATAGCCAAGACACACCAGAGCACAAAGAGGAATTGGCTGCACTACTTACCACTCGCACTGTTTGCATTGCGCAATAAGCCAGGGTCCAACCACCACTTAACGCCACATGAGTATGTTGAGAGGTATCCCCCCAGCCAGCCATACCGACCATGTGACATACAGATCTATCAATTGCGTGGGTGAAGAGCCACGGGCTACGAATTCCAAAATAAGTAATCCTAAACACTACCTTTTAAGTGAATGTAGAGGTTACAAAACAAAACTTCCCATTTATTCTAGTGAACCAGAATTACAAAGCATCTCATATGTATGTGTATTGCAAAACGAAATGTCCCCTTTGTTCCCATTTTTCTCTGACTAAAATCACAAAGCGCTGCCTATCATTTTCATGTGTCTTGCAAACACGATTTTTACCCATTGTATTCCTTTCCTTAATATTGCATTTCTAGTAACAAGCGCACAACGATTGTTCCCATTGAATTCCCTTCCCAAACAGTGCCTTTTTGAATAAGAAGCCAAAACAATGTTTCCATTGTGCTCTCACTCCCTACACCTTGCCTTTAAATCAAAGGGGTCATATTTAATTGAAGCCTGGAGGGTGGAGGTTGCTGGGAGAAAAGTATTGTTTCAAATTAAGCCATCCCTGTGGATCGTGTATTATATTGTGAATGTTTTATATTGTTTCCTTTACAACAAAACCTGAATTTAATTCTGACTGCAAATCTCGAAAATCTATCTGTGTGTGGTAGTAACAAAAAGCTTAGTAGAAACATATGCTAGTCAATTGGTGGAGCCAATTGGAATTGGTGATTGTGTCGAGCCATGGCATTGGTAGGCGAGTTGTGATTGTCTTGTCATTCTTTGTCAAAACTTAAATAAATATATATTCTGACTATACACCAGCCTGGTTCCTTGCTCATTGGTAGAGTGCTTGTCGGAGGGTGGTGGGTGCAAGACGGCAGAACGCCTCACCAAATTTGAATCTGTAAAGCGCTTTATTGTGCGCCACCTTGTTTGGGGGGACTCCATGAGTTGAGTATGACTGCCTAATAAACTGCGACAAAGCTGGGGACTCGTGGCCGGGTTTTGGTTGAGAGTCTTCACTTGTGACAGTGCAGTAGCAGCAGACTATTAATTTGGGTGTAATTGCATTGCAGTGGATGGAATGTTGTGTTTCATTGTGAAGGTGCCATTCAGGTCTGTGCCTTGGCTTGCAGGGCGGTGTATAGATAAAACTTTGTTAAGTTGTCACTGTGAGTGGAAACTAAGCAGGAACAAGGTTGAGATGTTGCATAGAGAGTATATGAGGTGCAAAACACATTTCAGAATGAACACTGTAGAAATCAATATGGCCAGGAAGCACCTCCTATCCAAATTGTTTATTAAAGGTGAATGGGTAGAACAAGAACATGAAACATGGCAAGCTAGAATAATGCAGAGGTTACCTCTTCAAATGTTGACATGTGGCAGTATAATGGGCTGTTACATCAGGCCCTGACCAACTTTTACATGTCACAGACAAGCAAAGATGCGCACATTAAAATGGCTCAGCTCACAGCATATTTGTACTTCTATATGATGATCATGGAAGAAAGATACCAGGATAGTGTGGCCTCTATGCAAAACCAGTCTGAGCTTTTGAACCAAGCCCAGAGAGAGTTGAAACAATTAAAACATAGCCAGAATTCAGAGTCAAAATTAGAAAATATTATTCAAAAGCTAAAAGATGAGTTAGCGACACAACAGCAATCAAATGGAGAGCGAGAGCCTCCATTTTCTGCACTGCAAGGGCAGTTAAAAAGAATGTGTGGGAAATCTGAGCGCAAGTCAACGCAAATTAAATTAACAGGTTGTTCACGACAAAGCCTGCTTAGAGGACATTTTCACATTTCAAGTACAGATTAAACAACTGAAAGCAGAAAACAGCCCTTTAGTCATTCGGGAGGTTAATTCTCAGTGTGAATTACATCAGATGCACCAAGATCTGAACACTTTGAAACAGAAGAGAGCAGTTGAAGGAAGAACATTACAAATTAAGTCAGAGAGTAGTGCCCTATTTCAGGAAGTTAAGGACAGATGTGGAGAAAAGTGATTTATGTTCTCAGGACCTGACTGACATGAGGCTAGAAAATGCAAAGTTAATGGAACATGTGAGGCAAGCAGAGGTTGACATAGAGCAGGCAGCACCGGCCCAAATTGTACAAGGGGAGAGATTAGTCTCCTGAAAAAGAAGTGGTCTGAATATGCGCAGATAATATAAACCTCACAGAAGGAAAATGTGTCCCATTGTGAGCAGAACAAGGGACTAAGAGGCCGATTAATGGTGCAAAATAAAGTGCTAGAAGCCACTGAAGCACTGGTGTCAGAATTTAAAACTCAGGCCTTTGTATATCACCAAGAGATAGGGACCGAGAAAAGCTAATGTGAGAGGTTGGAAAATGAAATAGCCAAATCAAAACAGGCTTTGAGGCACCCCGGCCAGTCAGGGAATGGAAAAGCAACCTCTGATCATGAAGTGAGGACCTCTCTACCAGGACCTCAAGCCAACTCACCACCTCATATGTACAGGGTGCAGCTGATGTCATACCTACCAGTTTTCAAGAACAGGGACCCATGAGGCAGCCAGACTCAACCAGGCCTAGTCCAACTGAGCCAGAAGGCCAGTCATTATCAAATATTGATGAATATTCATCTCTACCCAGTAGAAAGGTAGGTAGCAGGACCAGTGGGCTCTGGGAATTTAAAAATACCCTGGCATGGCCCTCTGACCAGGAGGGATCCTACGATGAAAAGATCAGGGAGTTGGACTGTCAGAAAATGAAGTTACAAAGGGACCATCTGGTCCACTTTTCAGACAGTGAAGTACCAGAGTTTAGGTCTCAAAGGATAATTTTAAAAACCTCCACACATTCAGGGAGTTGGGGGAATTCCCCACCATATCCGGAAGGAGGGATGAGCAGGACGAGTACTTCCCCAAGCGAAAAGGGGAGTAGACATGAAGGTTCTATGGCATCCGAGTTAAAGACAGGTGTTTTTACACAGAGATTATCAAATTATTTAAAAAAAAAAAAAATTACATTCTTTTGGGGGTTCCCCACCAAACCCCGTCCTCTACCTATTTTTTGTTATTCCCAACCCCCCAACCCTTTATATGGCCTTTCCTACTCCCCCCAAAAATATTTGAAAACTTTTTCTTGGCAAAACTCCATGTAAAAAAACACCCGTCATAAAAACGGGTGTCTATGAAAGGACGTCATACTCAAGGGACTAAGAGCCCACAGCACCACAGGGGAGAAGAGACCAGACTCTGTCATTCTGGGAGGGATTCTCAGTCTCATAGAGGTAGGCAGCGCCTAAAGGACAGGGAAGGACCACCAATAGCAGCAGCTCTGAGTCAGAGGATGAGTGGACTCAGGTGCAGCAGAAAAGAAAGTCTGCCAAACAGGAGAGGTCTTGTGCAAGACCCAATTCGGCAGATAAAGGCCATAAAGAGCTTTATGACTCCCTACCATAAGAACGCCAGATATTCATTATGGGAGCATCTAGAGCTTTATGACCAAATGCTGACTTCATTTGGTATTAAGAAGGATAGAAACACCAGGGAGTTTGTCAAATGGACATTTTCCCCTGAGTAGTCCAGGTTCTTTGCAGGGCTGGAGGACCAAGATCACCAAAAATGTTCTACCTACAAGACAGCCATCTTGAAACACTTCTCCATTCACAAGAACCCTCAGGAGGTGATGTTATACTCTCCTCACAACATGTCATATCCAATAGACCAAATAATGGACGCACGCCATGAGGGAATGAGACCAGGAGAATAATTGCAAGTAAAACAAATTTATATAAGATAAAGTATGCATGCAGAGAACTCTGCTGCCCGAGAGCGCTCTGCCGACTATGACATCATATATAAGTAACAAACTAACATAATCGATTGGCTCCGTACATATACCAATCCCAGCTCCATATGGGTTTCCTGGGTTCCATTGGTCCCCATTGGTTCGTCAGTCACAGTGCACATGGTCAGCTGGGCTCATCCTCGCGGTGAAGGTCAGGACAGGGAGGCGCTACAATGCTATCTAACTGAGCTAGTACAACAGGAACTGATTGCATAAGAGTAATGGCAGACATAAAAATCATAGCATGAAGGAGGGTACTTTCAGGTCATTGGCAGATATATTGGCATTCTAACCCCTGCACTCAGGGCTCCATATAACACAGCGCCCCATTCCCAGGTGTCTCCCCTGGTGAATTTGATATGCCTGATGCATGATGATATAGATGGAAATGTGTTGGTTTTGGGGAGGATCTATTGATGCATAGGATTAGGGCTATGGTGGGTTGTCACCTGGAATTGTCACTGTGATGCGGCCAGATGCATATCTTTATCTAAGAATAGAGGGACGAGGGACTGGTGGACCATGGTCTGGCAGGGAGGGGGTCGAAGGAACCTGGGCAGGTTAATGGATATGGATGGGCACATGGCCTGTGGCCTGCTCCGGTCTCACACAGTGCGATGAGCTCATCTGAAATGAAGGAATACTAAATGTTGCAACAATGAATGGCTGGACTTCCGTGAGAACAAGGCTTGTGTGGAGCTGGCAGGAGGCAGAGGGGGCTCGGGTTATTTGTGGGCGGTGCTGGGGAAGGGAGAGCTGTGACTACTGATAGATCTTTCTTAGGCCTAGTAAAAGATGGCATTTGGTGTTGCACAAAATGGAGTTGCTAGGCCATGACAAAGACTTGGTTATTTGTTTGTTTACTAATATTATGTTGTGCAGAAGACATAGAGGAGGGTGGGGGCCTCTCCCCCTTTTAGAATATACTGTGTCTAGTCATTGCGGGAATGGTAAGGGTGGTGGGAAAGACCACTTCTCCCCCAACAGAGGCCCGCAAGGCAGCCTACAACCTGCAGTGTGGGGAAGACCAAGCACCAGAGAGTTTGTGCAAGAGCTGAAGTGAGCATTTGCACAGACCTCTAAGTGGGTGAACACCAATAGCCAGGAGTTCATCAACACGTACTTCCATGTGCTCCCAACATACATTATGACCCAGCTAGTAAGGGATTTCCTTGCGCGTAGGACCCTGCATTGGGTGATCGAACAAGCCACCCAGATTTATGAGGTCCAAAAAATATCTGAAGACAAAAACAACCCTAAAAATCCCAAACCATCAAACACACCCGCCGCTGAAAACGTCGCAGAGGTGAAAAATACTCTCATATTGGACTTGGAAATGAGGGGGCCTAAAAATACTCCTCCCACTAACCCTAACAAGCAGAATGAGAGGCAGAGGAGACCCTCAGATCCAACCCAATCGGGTGGTAGCCAGGCAGGGTATCAGACCAACGCTCCATCTGACCCTGCCACCTATATCAGTCCAAGATACAAGGGTAACAGACACATCCTGGGATATGCATGCACTCCCCCGACCTGGGGGGGGTCCGATCAGGTAATTCCTGACCCAGGAAACCTCCTTCAAAACTTCCTTGAGAACTTGCTGCCTCAGGAGGGAAGAAATACTCCACCCCCAATCTAAGTTTCTTTCCCAGATACCCTTCAAACCCCAATTTCCAGAACAATCCTCTTCTGTCTCCCCACTTTCGGAATAATAGATTCCCAAATCAGGGAGAAGGGAGACCTAGGATAGAAGGTTATCAGGGAAACCCCCAATACCCAAGCTATTCAGAGAAGGGACAGCTACCCTTTACGGGAGCAGAAGAGGTATGAATCCAGACCTGCCTACCAACCAGAAAAGATTCCACAACTCGAGCAAAAGGTCCAACAAGTAACCCAAGACATGGGTTGCATGTTGAGGGCTCAGCAGAACCCTCCACTGGAAACTGTTGCCCAGAATAACTCGACACTCGGCCCGGGCCTGGTGACCTGCAGCAATGACAGGAAGAAACCTCTGACAACCAACAGGTTCCAGTGGAGGGGGCCTGGGTGGAAGGAAGATGCAAAGCCCTAGAGGAAGCTTCCTTTCCCAACTTAACAAAACCCCTGGAAACCTCTGAACCTGAACATAAATCTTCTACCCCCAAAAAGCTGGAACCTAGGGAACAGAGGGCAAGTAGGATAAATCAAAAGCAAAAGATAACCCATTTTTGGCAAAGTCTGCATCATCCCTTTCGAAGGAGACAAATCCCTGGAGGATTCAGGGAAGAAAATCTTCTCTTTCAGGGATGGAGAAATCCATCCAAGTAATAATGGTTCTCAAAAGACCTTGATTTAGACTGGGTAAGTATGGAGACTGACCCAGAGCAACACATTCGTAAACCCCAACAATGTCACCCAGATGACCCTGAAAGCACTGAGGTATCCTCCCCCACAAATTGGTTTGGGTAACTGTCTCCAGGAAAAGGGGGACAGCAAAGTATCAGGGGAAAAAGGGACTTCCCAATCCCACTTGTTTCTGGGTGCACAATCTTCTTTACAGATTCCCAGACTCTGACACATAAATCTGTCCAAGATCACACGGTTTTGGAGTTCAATATAAAATAAATTAACTGCCAAGCAGGCACAGAATGCACATTTTCTTTGCCCTCTTCAGGAGAGAGAAGGAAGATGTTATGCTTACGTCAAGGTACAGAGTCTGTGCATTATCACTTCTAGTGGATACTGGATACCAAGCCACCCTACTGTCCAAAAAGCCCTTCGACCAACTAAATTTAGGAAGGGGGAGAGTCAACAAATTCACCTCACACCTCTTCCTGGACAACTCCAAAACTTTGATGGGAATGATATTTCTGTCAAAGGAACTGCAGATCTGGAGATCAAAATTGGGAGACAGAGTAAAACACCCAGTGATAGTCGCCACTCCAGAGGGCACACCTTGTCTACTAGGGAATGACCTCCTTCAGAGGTTATCACCCTTGATTGACTGCATGAACAAGGTCCTCTGGACTCAGACTAACCACCCAATCAAATTAAAACAAATTACAAATTATGGGAGTTTGAATGGCACATGCCACATGATTGAACAACGGTCTGACAAAATAGAATTCCATTTTAGGAGCAGTCAAGACCCAGACATCACCGTAATCTCTGTAGGAGAACAAACTGGTGATGGGAACCCTTCCGCATGTTTTTTTAAAAATGGTATTGTTTATTGGTTAAACAAGTTAACCTTTAACAAATACAAAAAAATGTTTTTACATAATTTCTCAACATTTAAACATCCGTTTTAAGGAAGAAAATAAAAATAAGATAAATTGTTATTCAATTGCTAAAATACTCAAATCAAGCGGTAATAAAATGTATTCTTTATTTAATTGCTAAAATACTAAAATCAGGTGGTAATAAAATTCATTCTATCAGGCAAAAAAAGAAAATATTACTACTTATACATAAAGTCATACCAAGAAAAGATGGATGTCATCTAGAGCAATGCAAGTACAGGGTCTCTTCATACTTAATTGCTAACCTCATCTTCTATTCTTAGAGCTTTTATGAAAGTAACAACCGCTATAACTGTCAAAGTAGAGTGGCTGGATAAACAAATATCCCAGTAGTTTTCCAACAGATCCGTATCTCCCGCTCAAAAACCTTCGTAGGTGTTTTCCCCTCATTTCAGATACAGCAGGACATACAAATATATGTTTAATTGTTTCAAGAATGGATGCATTTCCACAGAAACGACAGCCCCCTGATGTCAGACCCAGCAGCCCCTTCATATCAGGATCTGCTTAGTTGGAATAGGGATCCATCGAAATTGCAGAAAGGCTCTGCAAACCCATTTTGCTGGATATAGGGCCAAGAATGGGTCTAAGCAGCCTCATTTTTTATGGTCAAATCTAAAATGGTCTAAAGAGGAGAAGGAGTGAATATTTTCAACTGTTGCTCTCCAGTATAACTAATAGAAATGTTTTCACCCTTTCAGGGTTGTCATGTAATTCCCCAAGGGAAATATTTATAGTTTCAAATTTTGCAGACGTATTCAAATAAGCTATTCAGCCATGAACTCTGTTTCTCCTTGAGGATGGTATTCAGGTCAACAAGCAACAAGCCGCCCACTGGGCATAACATTCTCCTTATCAGCAAATTCCATTTCCAGTTTGCCCTTGTCTGCAGGCAGACAATACCCAAATCGTACCTAATTCCGTCTATAGGGATCGGATTAGGCACTCCCAGCACTCGCCGCCAAACCAAGTCTTCCAAAAGTGGCAAACAGTCAAGAAGGGCTAACTGATAAATATCCATGCCATGCCAGATTTGAGGGACTCACTGGCCCTCGTAATATTTGAGTGCTGGTTTGAGGGTATATTTCCATAATGCCCATCCACTCTCATAAATTGATTGGTGAGTAGCATAGTTTGATCTTTGACCCAATCCAAGAGTCCTGATCAGCTAGGAGTTGCCTGAATAAGGAACCCCAGGTACACTAAAGACTTGACATTCGTAATCCGCTTTTTCCCAAAGTGGCCATTTAGGGTAGATCTTTCTTATACTTTTGGAACAGCACAGAATTTGCGTTTTTGAAGTATTAATCTTGAGCGAGTGTTTCCTCAAATACATTTTGAATTCTGTCAGTAGACACTGCATCCCCACAGGGGTACAGTCCAAGAGGAGGAAGTGGTCCGCATGTGAAAGCCAACAAGGTTTTAGCTGGCCTACAGCAGGACTAATCAGTGTTACAGGGGTTAGATGTTCACCCACATCGGACAGGAAGAGGTTAAAAAAGCAGGGTGCTAGTCTGCAACCCTGCCTAATGCCCCTACCTGTCGGAATGATGCATGAAAGACCACCCATACGTTCAGTCGTACCTGAAATTCGGTCTTCTTATGCAAACCCATCAGGAGTCTTAATAGACACCTCGGTATCACCCACTTCTTCAACTTGATCCACAAAAGTTGATGATCTACAGCATCAAATGCTGCACTTAGATTTATTGAGGCCACATACTGTCCTGTATTTTCCATCCCAAGCCAGTTGTTGGATCATGACAATCATCGAACCATTCAGGGAGGTACCCAGACCCCTCCAAAATTTGGTCTGCCACTTTTGCAATCTTCCAGCAGATACGGCCCACTCCTCTAGGTGTGACAGCAAGATGGACGCAAATACCTTGCTGACAACATTGAGAAGAGCAATAGGTCTATAGTTCAGAGGGTTTATTCTTACTCCCCATCTTAAATATTGGAACTATAAGGGCCTTGGACCAGGATGATGGAAACTGCTCTCAAGACACCACCTCCATGAATAGAGCACTTAATACTTCTGCCCAAAGAGTAGGGCAATTTTTCAGGAGATAATTGGAGAGTCCATTAGGGCACGAGGATCTAGATTGACTGATATTTGTTATTACTCCCAAGACAATGTCTGAATTGAAAGCTGCATGGCTCATCTTTTCCCCAAAAATTGGAAAGAGGCCAATTGTAACTCCCTCAGGAGGGGTATACAAGGTAGCAAAGTGGGGATACCAGTCTTTCTCAGAGACAGCATTCATCTGCTTTTCTGCCCGAGAGGAAGCAACAGAATTCATAAATTGTCAAAATGCCCTAGAGTTCTTATTTCCTGGGATCGCAGGAGCACCTCTGCATTTTCCTGGAATCTCCTGTCCCTAGTAGATTTCACCCAATTTTGATAAATCTGACGTAAACGCCTACGCTGCAAGCTGACAGCCTCTGGAATCAAATCAGGGAAAGATCTCAATAATCTCAGTTCTTTTCTGAGTAATATTTTATTAGCAGCAAGTACTTTGTCATAGGGGGGCACGTGCTTAACATCTATCTTGACCCCCCGCCCCTTCCCTTGAACCTCGCCATGGGTCAGATCAGGTTCTCCGCAAACTCCTCAAAGTTTGCCAGGCACAGTGCACAAAACTTCCATTATGATGTTTAGTTCTCTAAAAGGTTCTCTAATGAACCATTCACACTATTAGCTAAGACTTTATTCCAGGATAGACGGGTGCCAGAGGGGTTGGTGGTTAAATTAACCAGATTCAAATGTATCACTCTAGAATGGGAATTAATCTTCGAGAATGTGGCTGCCATCCTGTAAAGGTCACTCAGTGGGGATTAGGAGCTTGTGAGTAGATTACATTTCTCAAACAACCAATATGTTACAAACATATAATCAATGGTTGACCATGAGGAGCCATTTGACCATGTCCGGTTATATGGAATGTCACCCTGCACGTTCCATTAAGGGGGTGCAAGCCAATTCTACCCAGACATTTAATCCATTTTACTCTGTTCTGGATTTTGCTGTCACCTCTGGAGGTTCCTGAGATAACCGTGCCACCCTCTGGAATCATGCAATTTGAGTTCAGGTCTCCGCCCACTATTATTTGTTCCCCCTGAAACGATGAAAACCACTCATTTATTATGAAGGATAGATGTTGCAAAAAGCAGGATAAGTTCAATACCTTCTCATGCCAGGAGACGTTAAGAATTAATAAATGAATGGATCGCTCATCGACGAACTCCACGTGGGTTTGCAGAATACCACCAAAGACGTAGGGCCTCTTTACAACTTTGGCGGTAACCATGGTGCTATTGGCGCTATGGCTGCCTCCAAAACTGTGTCCGGGTCCGGGTTCCCTGAATGGGGAAATACCGGGCCATTCCGAGTATGGAGGGCCCGGTATTTCCCCATTTAGGGAACCCGGACCCAGACCTTCCCCATTCCCATTCGAACCCCCATAGGGCTCAATGGGAATGGGGAGGGAGCTAACAATGGGCCCATTACAAGAGGGCCCATTGTTAGCTCCCTGGTTCCCTCGCGGGACCCGCTACGGACGTCTGGATAAACCAGACGTCCACATCGGGTCCCAAGAGGGAACCTCATAATAGTGCAGAATGCGTTTAATGGCGCTGGCACCATTACCGGCGCCATTAAACGCATTCTGCAATAGTTATAATGACGCCCGCAGACTATATCAATCACCCTGATCCCCTCCTCAGAATGAACCATGATCAAAAGGCCTGCATATGGTCTAACATGATTGCCTCGTCTATCAGGTTGATGACTAATCACACAGCCATCCATAACCTGAGGTGACAGCAACCAGGTTTCTTGCAAGCAGACCACACCTTGTGCTCTAAATAACTTTCCAACTTCCTGGTTATGAAGAATGCCCTTGTGGCTGCGAGTGTTTCATGATAATATTGAAAAAGTATAAGTTATATCTGCCTTATTAGATAAAACTATTGGTTGTCAGTGCTGGATGTTGTTGAGCAGCCAAGACCAATCATTAGAATTTCCGGAGTCCTTCATTTTTGTTTTCAGAATACTGATGTTCCTTTTTAGTTGCTCATATGGACCCATAGGCATCTGACCAGACTCTGCTGTGGTGTCAACCACTATTTTATTCCCATCAAACCCAAAAATTCTGATGGCTTCTCTATCATGCATTACCAGCTCAGAGATCAACCTCGTATTACAGTAAAACACCGAGCAGTCTATACGTTGTCTCTGAGGAAAGTGAACTCTTTTAATGTCAGATGTTGAGATTCACTTTAGGTTAACGACTTGCAAAAGCAATCGTAAAAAACATTGGAGCAATTTAAATTGATTGCCATATTTTCTGGGATGACACTTTCAAAGCAATACTGCCATGCCCTTATTTACTGATAGTTGGGATTTTGTAGGTTTCAATCCGATAGATCTCAGAATGTTCTTTAGACGCACCCCAGACGGAGCCCTCATAGCCTCCCTCCACCCATTTACTATCCCATCTTGTTGATCCGCACCTGGTTGCTGCCAGTGGCCGGGCAGGACTTGACCACCCAGCGGGTCCTGTAGTCACCCACAATTACATCCCTGGACTGAACAATTGGGTGTATCTCTCTGGGGGTAACCGCCACCCCCTGCAACCAACCAGATACTTTGTTGGCTGCCCCCACATTAAGTGGAGGAATGCTAGATGTCAGGTCAACAGCAACAGGCACGTTATTGGGTGTTGGTGCTAGTACAGGATGAGTGTCCAATTTGAGTGTCTCCAACTCAGTTCAAGATCAACTGGGGAAACAAGGACCCAAGAAAGAAACGTGATGCTTGAGAGTTCAAGTTAACCGCAGGTCACTTTTTTGACTTCTTCTTGATTCAGTCTTTTCTTTTCCAGGCTTTCCTACCAGGGGGTTTAGTGAGTCTTTTTTTTAGGTTCTGAATCCATACTAGTCACTGGTAACCCAGTGACTGCTTGAAGGGCTCCATTTCCTGTGGCGAGAGTCACTTCCCTCTGGGGGTCTGTGAGTAGTTGACTTCAGGAGGTGATTGTTTCCCCTTATCTTCTTGGCTGTTTACCTTCTTGTTAATGTCCATAGGTACCAAGTCACACATTATAATGCTCTCCGTTGACTTGATCTCACTAGGGGACTGAGGCCAAGTTTGGTTTGCCAGCTTCACCCTCTTGTTGGGCAGCTCAACACACACAGATTTATAGTTCTGCACAAAGGTTCTTTGACATCCAAGTCAGGGACCTGGTATTTTGATTAGGGTTATACAACCCATGAGTAAGCAAGAACTCCTTAGCAGTGTCATGGATGTTAGTGTCGTTGAATTTAAAGAGAAATGATTCTAATAAAATGGTGTTGGATTTTGTCTTCAACGTCAAGCTCTCATACAGGGAGACTAATACGCACAGGACCTAATTAATCTCCACTAGGGAGTCCACCCAAGGGGGCATCTATTAATTTTGCCTCACAAACGGATCATCATGAATACCCTTGACATCTCCCAATGGCGGGGAACTGATGGTAGAAAGGTTGGAATTAAGGTCTGCTGCGTACCTTCCTCCCAAGTCTGGCGGAGAGTCCACAAAACTAGAACTTAGATTGGAATGGAACCAGCTGGAAGAGTAACTCTGGGGGAAACTGGCGGGTTATAGGGTTCCACCATATGCACCATGGGAGTTAATGTACTGGATATAGAGGTGGTGACAGATGTACAGGCCGATTTGGGCTTAAAGTAAGCAGTAATGAGACCCAAGGAGTTGGCGTATGTATTTTTCACTTCGCACACAAAAGTACTCGCCGGAGCATGATCAAGATCATTTTCCCCCTTCTCTCCCTCCATACTCGTAGGCATTGAAGATATAAATACAGCCTCTAGTGTGTAAAAGCAAGAGAAAATATCAAGGCTGAGTACCCCAAAAGGAAATACACCAAACACGGGTTATAAAGATTCACAGAGCTTTATTCTAAGACTGTACAGTTTACAAAGAAACAAAGTATCAGATAGCTATCTGGCCCTCAGTACATCACTGTGAATACCAGCCCTTTCGGTGTGAGAAGTGAGAGTTACTGGACGTCTAAACAGTTATGCTTTTTATACATTTCCAATCATAATGTCCAGCCCCTCTACAGGTTAATGATACTCGGTCTAGGGTTGTGCCGAGTTCACATCTAGTTTGTCCAACTATATGCATGTGGATCATCTTCAGTTTACATGTCAACAAGTCACAATGGCAAAAGTGTATTCTCCGTTTTAACATTAAGCCTTAACAAATGTCTTATACAATGCAATTCACCCAGTGTCCACGTTCAATGTTGGCACTACATTGTAGTTGATCTATGTCCGCGGATCGGACTTGTTGGTGCAGGTAATCCTCTGTCTACAAGTCAGGCATGGGACAAGGTCTCTTTACTCGACCCAAACATTCGGCCAATGGACAGTTCACACATTAACTAACGAACAAAGTGCAGGACTGCTCAGTTGCAAGCGGGAAACACTGTCCACGATTTTAGAACACAGAACTACTTTAGAATAGAAATCAAAATGGCAGACAGACCTAAAATGGCGGCTAAGTCGATCTAAGATCGGAACTTTGCAACGCGGTTTTCTTCGCAGAGCGACTGGGCTTAGGCCAATATATACAATAAAGGAGGCACGATATGATATACCATTTAACACACCCTCCTTTTGGCCTAAGCCAAGAGCTAAACTACTTCTAGTCACTTTACGAGTAACTCCACGTCTCAATGTCCATACATCCTGAATCACTATCAAAGATATCAATTGCCATGAGGTCGGATACTGAGATTTCCTTCAACACAAATTAATTACATATTTTCTCTGGGGCATATACCTTGTGCTCTGATGTACCCATGGCTTGTGCACAACATCCTCCTAACATCGAACACATACCAGGAAGACATTGTATACAACAACAAAGAAACAACAGAATACCTAAAGTAATCAGTAAGACCGAAAGTAGCTTCCATCCCCAAGATCACAAGAAGTCCCATAACCAAGCGCTAAGATCCCAGTTTCCCTCGGGAACATGCACTTCTGAACTAAGGACGTGCAGATTTTGTATTGTTCTGAAAATCGCTGGGGAGGAATCTGGCACGAAAACACAGCAAGCGGACCCCACTAATTTACATACCCCACCACGCTCAGCCAGGATGACATATAATGCCACTAACCTTATTGCTTTTTGTTCTAAAGTCATGTTATAGAGTATGTCAGTGGTCCAGTTGATGGTCCTCTCAGTACTTTTGCTAGTATTCTGATATCTTCAGAGTTCAGCATTTGTGCCCAAAATGGCACACAGGATTTAGCTACAGCACCCAGAACTTGTGCTGAAGTATCGCCATTTTCATCCTGCCGTGGACAAGCCTTTGAAACTTCTACAGTACTAGCAATGAATACTCTGGTTCACAGAATCACTAAATAACAGGTTCCCTGCCAATCCCTGGGCAACCATGGAAATGCTAGATTACCGCAAACAAAGTAGACAGGTTTGCCTACATACAAAGGTCTGTCCTCACTAGTCAAATTCGCAACGTCGGCGCAACCCTTGAAATCACCCTTTGACTGAGTACCATTCCTCTGTATGCAGAAAGAAACTGAATCGGGGCTGTGGTTAACAGTGTAAGAAGGTGGCATGGCATCCATATTGCCTATCGGAGCCATCTTGAAAGAGATCAAAGATTGAAAAGGACGGGACAGTCTATCAGAAGGCCTAATAGAAGCAATATTAGGCTTGCTCCTATTCTCAAAGAGTGAGCATCCCAAGGGCGTTAGGACACATTTCTCAAAATCATTCAAGTTAGTTCCATCAAAGTTCCCTGAGATGCTATTGTTCCATCGGCCAAAGAATAGTGCCCTTAGAGAAGCATAGCATGCAGTTGTCAAAGGTAAAGGATGAATATACCAACCCAGCCCCTTGTCCCCGTGTTGCGGTAAATGTGAGCAGACCCAACAATTAGACTTATTGAAAATGGCATGTGTAGCATTCATAATGAGTAATAGAGTATTGTTATGGTATCTCTGTCTGTGCTGAGAGTCTCTAGGAGACAGAGTGTGCAGATGCACAAAAGGCGTAGAAACAGTGGGTATATTTTCAGTAGGTAACACATTTTCAAGCGGATGTACTTCTTCCAGATACCAAAAACCTAAGGCAATGACTATTGTAAAACCAGTTAACATTATCACAAGACAACAATACGTTTTCGGGGACCACGCATTCGATTGTTCATTTTCACGGCCGGTCACACAGTCTCATATCTGTTCCGTACGAGTGGGAGCGGTTGCAGGCATTGTTTCTTCAAACATCGAGCGTCTTCTTAGCCCTTTCACAAACCCTAGCCAACAGAATCCCCTTATGTACAAAAGAATGGGCCAAAGAGACAAGCCCTTCGATGATTTTTCCTTGATGGCACAGCCAAACCGTGCAGTAAGTCTACTTCCTCGGATGCAGATCATACCTTGTGATCCCTGGTACTGAATGATCTGTGAACAACGTGTCGTTACTTCCTGATGAAAGCGGTGAATGCAAAGCGAGATCAGACACAAGATTCTGAACAAATTTTGAAAAAGGAACTGTTAACTGTTAGAGAGTGTGGAGATGAAGTGGCTGTTTCCCCAGGCCCCACAGGCTCAGGGAGAGTCTCCGATGCACTCTCGATGCTGGTTGCTGCTTCGTGATCGCTGGTTACAATATTGGTGAGGGGTTCTGTGTCTTCTGTAGCGTGTGGCAAAGGGTAGGGAACCCTCTTGATGTGAGACGCATGGATCCAATGTTGCCTTCCCTTCACTCGCACGGTGGTCTGTGTGACCAGGAGGACTTGATGGGGGCCCCACCACTGAGGTGCGAGGCAAGAAGATCGCTCAAACGACTTGGTGAAGACCCAGTCTCCTGGCCGTATTCTGTGACCGGGGCCCTCGTATTTTACAGGTAAAGCCCTTCGCACCTGGTGATAAATCAAATACAGATTTTTAGTTAACTGTCCACAGTAGTCAGAAAGAAGTACATTTTCGACTTTGCGTAGAGAACAGGGCTTCGGTAAGTTCCAGATGTTGGCTGGCCTACCCATGACCACCTCAAATGGAGAGAGCCCAGTCTTGTTTGAGGGGTCATCCTCATAGACAATAACACGATCGGTAAGGCATACGGCCATTTTAGTTTGGTGCCGGCACACGTTTTAGCGAGCTTGTTCTTAATGATGCCATTATGTCTCTCTACTAAACCAGCGCTCTGAGCATGCCTAGCCTAATTGAACCGTTAATCGATCTGTAATCCCGTGCATATCTGCAGAATTACAGCAGCGATAAAATGTGGACCATTGTCGAAACAGATGACTCTTGGCAAACCAAACCCAGGAAAATATTCCTTCAGCATGGTCTTCGCCGTTGTCATAGCTGTGGCATCTTTGACAGGAAAGGCTTCAACCCATTTACTAAAAGCACAAATAACCACTAGTACGTATTTGTAGTTATTACAACGCTCCATTTCAATAAAATCGAAGTGGATTACCTCGAAGGGGACAGAAGGTGGACCAAAACTACCCCTAGGAGTCGATGTGCCCTTCCCCACATTATGCTGCAGACAAATCATACACCCTTGGACAAAGCGCTAGGCTACTTTAGAGATTTTGTCATTTACCCACACATTTTGCAACATTTTGGTGACTTTACGTGCACAAATATGGATGGGACCATGAGCCATAACAACCATCATCGTAAGGTATGCATCAGGAAGTAACCACTTCCTCTCTACTTTGTCCACCCAACACCCATCATCATCCAATTTTGCCAAAACCTCAGCCCATTTCTTAGATTCCTCTAACGTGGCATCAGCTTGAATATTTTTCAAGGATTCAATACCCTCATTCAAAGTACAGGCATTTGTGGCTTCCCTTGAAGTATACATTTCTGAAGAGAGATCAGTGGCAGTCTGTTTGGATATCTGGTCAGCAAGAGCGTTCCCTTCTCCTACATCATCTATAATTTTCTGATGTGCTACACTTTTCATAATTGCTAGCTGAATAGGGAGTGCAAGCGCTGAGAGTAACCGTACTATCAAGGAGCCATGCTGGATTTTATTGCCATGCAAGGTCAAGAAACCTTGTTCAGCCCAAAGTCTGCCGAAGTTGTGAACCACCCCAAAGGCATACTGACTGTCAGTATATATATTTACGGTAAGCCCTTCGGAAAGTTCGCAAACTCGGGTCAATGCTATAATCTCTGCGGCCTGCGCGGAGTTATGCGTGATTCTTTTGGTCTCCACGACCGTGCTCAATGTGGTGATTGCATAAGCAGCTGTGGATGTACCATCCGGGAGTTTGAAGCAGGAGCCATCACAAAACAGCTCCCCTCGTGGGTTGTTCAAAGGAGTATCTTTCAGATCGATTCTGCCTTTCATCCCTTGCTCTGGAGTGTAAAGACAGTCATGTGACTCTTTGTCACTGCAAGCAGTACCTTGCGGGAAAGGTAAGAGTTTAGCCGGATTAAGGACACAACACCTCTTTATTTGAATTTGCGGTGCAAACAAGATCAATTCGTATCTCGTTAATCGTGCGGAGGTGAGATGTTGCGTTTGTGTTCTGTTTAATAGAATATCTACAGAGTGAGGTACCATCAGGGTTAAAGCATGGCCTAGGACCATTCCCTTGCTCTGTTTCACAGACACAGTAGCAGCAGCGACAGCTCTCAAACATCTTGGCAAAGCGCATGCAACAGGATCAAGGGCGGAAGAAAAGTAGCCGCACGGCCTATTCTTCCCTCCATGTTCCTGCGTTAATACAGGTAAAGCATATCCATCACGTTCATGCACATACAACACAAAGGCCTTTTCATAGTTTGGTGTGCCCAAAACTGGTGCCGAGCACAATGCAGTCTTGAGCACATCAAATGCTTGCTGGTGTTCCAAGTTCCACGGCAATGGTGAAGAAATGCCCTTCTTCGTCAAAGCCAACATTGGTTTAATTACTTAGGAGAAGTTCGGGATCCACTGCCTACAGTAAGAAGCCATTCCTATCAAGGCTCTGACTTCCTTCTGTGAATTTGGGACAGACATGCTAGAAATGATTTGTATCCGTTCACACATCAACCTTCTTCCCTCCTTTGACAGGAGATAAGCTAAATAGGCGACCTCCTGTCGACAATATTGAAACTTTCTAAGTGAAGCTTTGTGTCCATGTTGTGCTAAGTGGATAAGCAACAACACGGTACCCTCCTTACAGACGCTCTCTGAGTCAGCAGCTAAGAGTAGATCGTCTACATGCTGGAACAGTGTACAAGTGGCAGGCAACTCGAGTGTGTCGAGCTGCTCTTTCAAAGCCCTACTGTAGATGCTAGGACTCTCCGTGTATCCTAGCGGTGCATGGTTAAAGGTAAACGAGCGTCTCCCTAAGGTGAACGCGAACAAGTAGCTACTGTCTTTGTGTATAGGAATACTAAAGAAGGCGTTCTTTAGATCCACAACACTAAAGTGAGTAGCTGAAGCCGGAATCATAGCTAGTATAGTTGTCACATCGGGTACAATAGGAAATTGTGGAGCAACGATCTTATTGATGGCACGTAAATCAATAATGAAATGGAAAGGAATTGCATTATCACCTTTCTTGTACACTGGCAAAATTGGACTATTGCACAAACTACCTGTAATTTCCTCAATCACCCCACGATGCACAAAATCGGAGACTATGCATTTCAAAGCTTGCTCACCATCAACCGAGATCTTATACTGGGGAATACGTGGCAACTTTATTCCATGTTTCAACATAATCTTAACGGGCTCAATTTGCAAGACACCGACATCATTATCATCAATTTCCCACAAACACTCCGGAACATCACTGAATTCCGGAGGCAAAGGTCTGGTTAAGAATTGAGAGACAGAAGTTGCTGTGGTGAAATTGTCAAACGCACTCCATCAGAAGAACAATGAATTACCGCATTTAATTCCTTCAACGGATTCAACCCCAACAAATAATCTCTGCAATTCGTAGTCAAAAGGAATGGACAGTGGTCCGTAAATAGACCCAAAGTAATTGGTACCGGCGAAGAAACCGGACAGACTACTGGTGTGCCAGAAAACCCTACAGAAACATTGGTTTGCCCTGGCAGTGGAATGTTTGGAACCCGTGAATGGTCAATGGAACACTTCTGTGCCCCTGTATCTATCAAGAATAGATGTTTCCTATTTCCCACTATCATCTTAACGTACGGATCTTTCTGATTAACGGGAATAGGCGTTGGTTCCAAACCCTGCTTCTGGCAATCCTAGCGAAACAGAATGTCATCAAAAGGAAGTTCTTCAGAGAGGTAAGCAGCAGAAGGAGGATCAAAAATGTTTCTATTATCCACACTTGATGCCTGATTATACTGTGAAAAAGGTTGCTGTGAATCCTGCGAAAACTGACTTCTACCAGGACCCCCTGCCCCAGGGCGGCCTCTGGATCCTCTACCCATATTACCAAATGCGTTATTCAACCTCTGCTGGAGGTTCGGGCATTGTGCACGCCAATGACCCTCTTGTTTACAATAAGCACACTGGTTTATGTTTACAGGACCCAATGGCGCATTTCCCTGGGGAACATACTGTCCTGTAAATTGTGAGTTACCCCCTCTAGGGCCTCTAACAATTTGCTGCAATAGAACTTCAGTTTTTAAGTCTCCTTTTCACTTTTCAAATCTTTATTTTTCGTTATTGACACTATTCTCAAAGTACTGAGCCATATGCAATACTTGTGATTGAGACTACGCTTTCCAAGTGCTCTTGGAGGACATAATTTGCGACTGGATTTCAGGCAGCAATCCATGCACAAACTTGTCCACGAATAGTCGTTTCCCAGACTCTGAGCTCAAATCTTGTCCACTGAAATCTGAAAACACTTGTTCGAACTGATTGAAGAACTCTGTAGCACCCTCAGACTTTCCTTGGACACAGGCAGTAAGCTTGTCCCAAATAATCCTTCTTTCTGGAATTATAGTTTTCAATTTCGTAACTATTCTATCAGGCAAAGTCAATATTACCTGTGGTGGTCTCTCACCAGCTGGCCTTCCCCTGTCTAGCCCAACCATGTTATCCCATGTATCTCCTAACCCTGGTACATCATCTACAGACCTAATCTGTTTCCACAAGTCAATAGGCAGGAGCACGGGAAATAAGAAGTCAATATCGCTTAAGGTAAATACTGATGATTGCAAAACAGACTTTATTTCTGTATAGAACCCTGCCGGATTCTTCCTAATATCGGGAATAGATTGTGTTATGGTGTTCACTTCTTGTCTCGAAAACGGGACGTGAACGAACTGCGACACATAATGTGCAGGAATATCTTGAGCAGCTGCACCTGTTGCGGGATCAGCTGGAATCTCAACTTTTGGGACAAATGTCGGAGGAACCTCTCTCATAGGCAACTGAGAAGTAGGCAATTCCGAACGCTTACTAAGCAACAGAGCTAGATCGAGCGCTAGAGCAGCTGAAGAAGTGTCAAACGAAAAACCCCTCTTATAAATATTCAGTAACTCTGCCGGACAACACATCTTTTTCTTTATACATTCATCCTGCAGGTACTCTACCATTATCTGTATCACTTTCCTCTGCATTTTTGGCGTATACTGACTATACGTGTCATATACTTCAACGGGAGTTATCGACATGTCTGAAATCCACCTAACCGCATCTTTCGTACAAATTCGTGTTTCCTCATTTATCGATTTGCGACAAGGAAAAAACTGTGTAGTGTCCAAAACTATTACCATCTACATCTTCATTCCGTAACCTCTCCAACTCCCTTCTATACTCAAAAACCCTCTCGACATGCTCATGTACTTTCTCCGCAGTATCTCTAGAAAATGCTAAAACATTCAGATCCCTTAACCCGTGTGGGAGATCTATATCATTTAGCCTGTTCCATATTACTCGTAAATGAACTCCTAATCCTTCAATAAAAACTTTTTCCTCAGGAAAATTGTCTAAGTTCGAGAGTGTGGCCAAAACATCAGCTTGTTCACCTCTCTCCATACAATGTCTGGCCCATGCAGTCAATTCATGCTTTCTCTCTGAAGACACAGTATTACGAGTTACAATTCTTGATCCCGCTCCCCGATCTACTACAAGCGGTGTAGAACCACTTGGAAGAGGGAGAGTAGGCAAACCTTGTATATTCGGAAACAGATAACAGCAGACAAACCCACCGGAATCCGTAACAGCAGGCAAAGGTGGAGGAGCAGGTGGGGGAGCAACGATAAGAGGAGGAACAACAGCCGGAGGAAGAGGAACATGAAGAGGAGCAATAGGAGGAGCAGAAGGAGCTACGGGAGGAGGAATAACAGCAGGAAGAGGAACATACAGAGGTGGCACAGTGGCGCCAGGCCTTCGCTCATTTAAAAGTTTGTCGATCAGCTCATCAGAAACATGAAAGTCTTTAGAAGGATACATTTTCTGAATACCAAGTGAAAAAGCCCTATCCATATTCCTAACTGACTCAGACTGTTTATTCTGGTCATATAACAATGATTTTTCGGCGTTCGTCATATGGCGGCGCGCATGCTTTTCTCTACTCTTAAATTGCTGCATAGCTTCTTTCTTCCAATTCTGTAATATATCAAATGCTGCAGGTCTAGCCTTTTTCTTTAATAATATGGATTCTAAGAATTCAATACGAGGAATTTCGAAACTATCATTGATTGGCCACTGAAGTTCGGAAGCATGTCTAGTTTGTCTGTGCCAAATATCATTAAACACTATACTACCAATGCCGTGCTTAGAGTACATAGTACACGCCGGTGACCCCTCCATTGGCGCCGGTCGGCCAAATTCCAAAGATTGTCTGTCACTGCGGAATAACGCCCTGAAGCAGGCAGACAATTTCCCAGGCATATCAGAATACTGGTGTTACCTGGTCAATAACTGTACTCGCGAGTGCAATACGCCAAAACTAATTATCAGGATACTTAAGAATCGGGTCACGACTCACCTGATCAAATCCTAAGGAGGTCCGATTGGATTTCAAAGAACTAACAAAGGTCCAACGTGGTTGGTGATTTTGACAAATCTGCCCGCCTCGATATATGGACCCTCGTCAAGATGCCGTCTCGGACCGCGGGCTTACCGTCCAGGGATCGGGTCGTGCAGCGCTGCTGAGGTGTCGCGTCTCATCCAAGAAAGGGGCCCCCTTTGTCACCGTCTGATCCCGGTCCGATAGCCAGGAAAACCTTCAACGAGATGACATCAATCTTGAGGGTCCCTATTCGGGCGCCATCTGTAAAAGCAAGAGAAAATGTCAAGGCTGAGTACCCCAAAAGGAAATACACCAAACACGGGCTTATAAAGATTCACAGATCTTTATTCTAAGACTGTACAGTTTATAAAGAAACAAAGTATCAGATAGCTATCTGGCCCTCAGTACATCACAGCGAATACCAGCCCTTTTGGTATGAGAAGTGAGAGGTACTGGACGTCTAAACAGTTATGCTTTTTATACATTTCCAATCATAATGTCCAGCCCCTCTACAGGTTAATGATACTAGGTCTAGGGTTCGTGCCGAGTTCACATCTAGTTTGTCCAACTATATGCATGTGGATCATCTTCAGTTTACATGTCAACAAGTCACAATGGCAACAGTGTATTCTCCGTTTTAACATTAAGCCTTAACAAATGTCTTATACAATGCAATTCAGCCAGTGTCCACGTTCAGTGTTGGCACTACATTGTAGTTGATGTATGTCCACGGATCAGACTTGTTGGCGCAGGTAATCCTCTGTCTACAAGTCAGGCATGGGACAAGGTCTCTTTGCTCGACCCAAACATTCGGCCAACGGACAGTTTACCCATTAACTAACTAACAAAGTGCAGGACTGCTCAGTTACAAGCGAGAAACACTGTCCACCATTTTAGAACACAGAACTACTTTAGAATAGAAATCAAAATGGCGGACTGATCTAAAATGGCGGCTAAATCGATCTAAGATCGGAACTTTGCAACGCGGTTTTCTTCGCAGAGCGACTGGGCTTAGGCCAATATATACAATAAAGGAGGCACGATGTGATATCCTGTTTAACAAGTGGAGAAGCCGGCAGCGGGATGTTAGCTACCGCCAGTAGATCTTCATCAGTCACAGGCATTACAAGTTTGCGGCTTCGCAAGCCATACATAGAGAAGGGGCGAGGTCTTATTTGTATTTGTTATAGTCACCAGTTCTTAAGCCTGACAATTTAAACAAAGCCTTGTGAAAACAGCTGTGGGGTTTCAAAAGCCACCCACTTTTATGATAGTCGGCGCCTGGGATCAATGTTGAAGAGAAGGTCGCTGTAGGACACATGGCACCACTCGAGCAGCCCGACCCTAGCATCCTGCACCAACTGCATGGACTGCCACTCGCTCACCATTCTGCGACGCTCTGCGGTGGCTACTAGTTTTGAAGTTCACACTCCTCCTTCACATCAATGGCAACTGGAAACAGAATGCAACAGTAGAACAAAGGGGTTTCTGCACACACTGCCACTCGCTCGCCACTCCATTCTCCATTTTTTTTAAATCAACCTCCCTCCCAGTTTTAATTGGCATACAGAAAGGAAATACTCTGAAATTGTATAACAATCCACAATCAGAAGAAAACCCTAATCCAATGACAAACAATGATGAAAAACCAGCTTAAAGTTTGACTGACATCCAGATGAAGGCAAATGACGGCGAGGAGCCTGTTCTCATCACAGTATGCCTGAATAACGCAAGAAGCTTAATAAGCAAAGTATTATTCAGGAAACTCCCAAAAGATCAGATAGTTGCAACATTTAAATTGATTGCTAAGTGGGAAATGGACCTGAAAACTCCAAGTACCAAATATCACCTGCCTAGCAGGTGCATGCTAAAAATGTCCATTGGCGACAAAAGTATAGAACATAATTGTTGGTTTGTGAGAGATGTCCCCTCTGCCTTTTACTTAGGCAGTGACATTCTCAATCGATTCTCAATAAATTTTAACCTAATTAATCGCAATGTTTTTTTTGGTTTGGTTTTGGTGATCCCAGGATGCCCTTCGATCAGTGAATCGTGATAGTTTGAAATAATATGCTGTTGTAATTCCTTCTTGGGTACATATAGGCGATCCCTAAAAAAGGGTAGATGGTCCTTGATGGTATATTGTTCTCCTTGAGTTTGCCATGCGAGGTAGGCATCAGGATTCATTGTCCATTGGATTTCTTTTCGTAGTTCTGCTTGTGTTAAGGCTGTCGTGATACCCAAGAGTTTATCTTCAGGTATAATAGGTACTGGGTCTGGAGTTGTATATACTATTTCATCTATGCCCATGCGAGATAAGGCATCCGCCTTTCCATTTCTGACTCCTGGTTGAAATGTGATTACATTATCATATTCGGCGAAGAAAAGGGCCCACCGTAATTGGCGTGAGGACTGGGCCTTGGCTGTTTTGAGATATTGCAGGTTTCGGTGGTCTGTGATGACTGTAATTGTGTGTCTGGCCTCCAGAAGGTAGTGCCTCCAGGCTTTAAAGGCGGATTTGATAGCCCGGAATTCCTTGTCCGTGATGGCATAATTAATCTCTGGAGGTGAGAACTTTTTCGACCAGAAGGCCACAGGATGTAGCTGGCCGGTTTCCGGGTCTCTCTGTGAAAGGGAAGCCCCCATTGCGAGACTGGACGCATCAGTTTCAACGACACAAGGGAGGTCTGGACGAGGATGTCGCAGGATTGGAGCGGAGGTAAACCTTTGTTTAAGTTCCTGAAAGGCTTCTTCTGCTTCTTCAGTCCAAGCAAACTTTTTATTGTTTTTTCGTAATAGTACTGTGATTGGGTGCACAACCTGAGAGAAGTCTGGGATGAACCAGCGGTAGAAGTTCGCAAAGCCCAGCATGCTTTGTACCCCTGTCAGAGACGTCAGTGAAGGCCATTTCAGAATGGCATCTACCTTGTGCACTACCATTCTGATGCCTCCTGGAGTAAGGATAAAACCAAGAAATTCTACTTCGGTGACGTGAAAAAAGCATTTTTCAAGCTTTGCAAACAAATGATGTTGACGGAGCTTGGTGAGGACTGAACAAACGCGCCTGACATGATCTTGTTCCGAGGCTGAGTATACTAAGATGTCATCTATGTACACTAAGGCGCACACATCAATTAACTCCTTTAAGACGTCATTCATGAAACACTGGAATGCCGCAGAAGCGTTGCATAACCCGCAGGGCATAACTTGATATTCAAACAAGCCGTACTTAGTACGGAAGGTGGTTTTCCATTCATCTCCTTTTCTGACTCGGACCAGGTGGTATGCTCCTCGAAGGTCAAATTTGGTATAAATCTGGGCATCTTTAACTTGGTCTAGCATCTCAGGGATAAGTGGCAAGGGGTAACGGTTCTTCACGGTGATCTGGTTCAATGCACGGTAGTCAATACAGATTCTCAATTCTCCTTCCTTTTTCGGTACAAAGAAGAAAGGAGTATCTGCGGGGGACTTCGAAGGACGGATAAATCTGTTTGCAAGGTACTGGTCTAAATAGGATTTCAAATGAAGGTTTTCTGGTTCTGTGAGAGCATAGATCCTGCCACAAGGGATTTGTGCACCAGGAACAAGGTCGATCTGACAGTTATAGGGCTTGTGCGGCGGCAATGTATTGGCTTGGTCCTTTCGGAAAACATCCTGGAAATCATGGTATTCACTTGGCAAGGTATTAGTTACTCCCAGGGTTGATACTGTCACTACGGGAGTCATGGGGATACAGACGTCAGGTTTGTCCTCTTGGTAATAGCAGGCAGGGGAGCAGTCAAAGGGGAAGGTTAAGAAAGGGTTGTGAGCAACCAACCATGGCATCCCTAGTATTAGCCTGAACTGCCTTGATGAGATTGAATGAAATAGACTCCCGATGTCTGTCCTGGCACAGCAAGTTTACCCTGGCTGTGCACTGGGTTACTGGTCCGGAAGCGATTTCGGTCCCATCCACAGTGGTTACCTTGTCCATAGTTGGCTTAGAACACAAAGGAAGCCCCATCTCTGCTGCCAGTTCTTGATCAATATAATTTCCAACTGCTCCGCTATCGATGTATGCTTCAATGGCATGCATTCTTGATGACTGTTGGTGGTTAATTAAGATCAATGGTATTGCAAAGTGTGAGGTCAGCAACTCTTTCTTCTCACTGGACAAACTGGCCTCTATGTTTGTTGAGCTTGTTAGTTTTCCGATTCCTTGGTTTCATCCTTCTCTGTGGCCCCGACTGTTCTTCTTGGGGGTTTTACTGGACAGTCCTTCAGGAAATGTCCTGGTTTCCCACAATACAAACAAAGTTGCTGTTGTCTTCTTTTGTCCCGCTCTTGTTTTGTTAATGGAGGCCGTATCCCTCCAATCTGCATGGGTTCTACAGCATTTTCAGGTACACAGGGTGTGTTTTCCCTTGGTCGAACATACACGGTCCGAGGGTCCATTTTAGACCGGTCTGCCTTTTGGTCCTGCAACCGGTGGTCTAGCTGCATGACCAGATTTATGAATTCTGCACAGTCTCTGGGTGGATCAACCAACTGGGCTAAGACGTCCTTTAATTCGCCTCATAAGCCTCGATGGAATAACATGGTTCTTTTGTTTTCTGGCCACCTAGCTTCGGCAACCAGTCTGTTGAAGGTAGCAATGTACGTTAACAAGTCCTGATTCCCCTGTCGGAGGGACAAGTGTTCATTGTCTACTGCTTGTTCCTGGGTATGGCGAGCAAAACGTTTTTCCATTTCTCTCTGGAACCCCCCAAAGTCATGTAATAGAAGATCGTCATGGGTTTCCAACGGCACCAACCAACCTGCTGCACTACCACTCAGGTATGATAAGACAAAAGCTACCTGGGCTTGGTTGTTTGGAAATGCTCCAGGCCTACAAAGAAAATGAAGGCGGCACTGATTGATGAATGCCGCATACTTCCATGGGTCACCTGAGAACCTTTCTGGTGGTGCCAGGGGCACTGTTCCAGGTAACGTGATCTGTACTGGAGTGGGTGGTACGGCAGGGTTTTGCATCATTGGATTGCTCCCAGGTAGAGGCGTCTGTCCTGCCTGTGATTGCAAGTAGTGCCTGCTAATCTCTTCAGTGCGTTCTTTGGTCACTATTAGGTCTCTCCGGAGGGCATTAATCTCTTGTCGGGCAGAATGAACCTCAGCACGAAGCTCTCCTAGTAATTGGGCCAATTGGTCCATTTCTGATGTCTCCATGGCGCCCAGGTGGATTTGTTATGGTAGGCGTTGCCTTCTGTTACGCTCACCTGGTATCCACAGGGACACCACCCAGCCTAGTTACTCACTGGTATGTTTCTCAGCTTTGCCCTGATGTGGTCTGCGGGGAAAGTTCTGCCTTAAAATACAGGAGGACTGTGTTCAAGACTGACCGACTGGGGTAAGTATCCTCCCTCCACCCCCATATGATTTCAGTCCCTCTGGCGCCCTCTCCTCAACTTGTGGTAGAATTAGGCATGCTCTCCATCCTGCCTTCTTTGCAGGGGCGTGTTGTCTTTCATGGGTGAGTGCGGTCCAGTTACTTCACTGACGCCGGCCCGTTTGATATTGTTCAGGTAGGTCTTATTGTTGTTCTTTAGTTTTGTTGCTATCCTGCATTCCTTTCTTTGTTTAAAATGTCTCTTTTTTCTCCCTTAGGTATGCAGAGCTTCAGCGCGGCGAACTGGCTTGTTTGAGCCCCGCTGGTGAAAGATGGCGCATTAAGAGCGCCATAATGCGGTAAGTAAGCGCTATGCACAGCGCTGCGAAGTCTTGCCTTTGCTAACCTGTGTTTTCTTTCCTTGTAGGTCGCGGTGTTCTTCAGCACGAGTGGAATGTCCGGATAGGTGCCAGCCGAGAGGCGACCAGCCAGGTAAGCCTTTTGAGCAGTTCGTAATTTGTAAATGTCTCTACTGCTTTCTTTAATGTTGCCTCTGTCTTCCTCTTTCAGGTCGTTCTGTACGGGAGGCATGCAGATTCGAGGAAGCTGTTCTCAGTAGCTGCAAGTGTTTAAAGATGAAGACTGCAGGTAAAATGCTGCTGCTAGTGATGTTCCTTTTGTCTCCTTGCAGGTTCTGCTTCTCCGAGGTTCGAGGGAATAGCTGGACACGGTTAGCGTCACTTTACAAGCTGCAAAGTAACGCAAAGCGTGTTGTCTTGCTCAGGTGTGGTTTAAATAGCCCCAACAAAATAGTCCAGGTAAAGTAGTCCCTAGGCTACCACACCCAAAACACTAGACCGCATAGCTTGGTTCTTAGGAACCAAGCTATGTGGATGCCTCCATGTTGGCTGACAATACAATAAAGTAGTTCCCAAGCACATTGTTTTTCATGGTGTATGAGCCTGGCGCCATAGGCACCAGGACTGGCCCCGTGAGGGCTTTTGAAGAGGATGCCAGGCTCTAGAGGCCCGAGTCCTGACTCCACCTGGCCAATGGGTTTGCCAGAGGGGGTTTTGGACGAGGGTCTTGACAATTATACCAAAAGCAAAAGGTCAACAAAGTAATCTCGTACACAAGCAATACTTTGTCCTCAGTGGAGGAAAAAATCAACGATTGCAAAAGGGCACTCCTGGCAGTGGTATGGGCATTGAAGAATTACCACCCATTCATCCAGGGGGAGCACATCATCGTGGAGCTTCCTCACCAACCCTTGCAATATCACCAAAGTGACCGAATCCAACATGGAACGAGAGTAATTCCAGAATTACTTCCTGGATTCTGTACATGCAAGGCTTTCCTGCACGGCCAAAACAAGAGTCTCTAGCGCAAGGATTGACTGACTTGCATGACTGTGCTCAAGAAAACTGCCTTGAGGGCAAAGGTCTATGGACCAATGACAATCTGGAGGCGAACCTTACTTCCCCGCACAAAGTCTATGAGGAAGACACGTGTCAGGGGATACCCACAGTTTATGTGGATGGGTGCTCCTACCATGTTGACAATCACGAGGAAAGAGAAGTAGTGGCTGGCATTGGGAATGCTTGGGTCAATGATGCCCCAGAAACCTATGCTGGATACAAAATAAGTCCCTGAAGTATTCAGGTGGCAGAGTTGATGGTGGTACATCAAGCCATCCTCACTGCCGTACAACAGATACTCAAAGTACTGGTCATAATCATTGATTTAGATTATGTCAGGAATGGGTTTGCGGAACACCTGAGTAATTGGAAAAATCAAGGCATGCTGTGTACGAATAACAAACCGCTCAAGCATGGAAAATTCATCCAAGTAATTGAAGATCTGGTAACCTCCAATGAGATGACTATCTATTGGAAAAAGATCAGAGGTCACCCCAAAATAAAGGGAGCAGACAAACTGGAAATTTCTTGGCTGACCAGTTGGCCAAAACTGGAGCCATTCACAAGGATCTCCTAGAAACCGAATCCCTGTTGAGGGAAATCCAGGTCGCTGCTGTCACCAGGTCCCAAACCCATGCCAAAAATGAACTCTCAACTGCCCAGTGGAGTAAAGAAACTCCAGATGCAGATTTGATTACTGCCCAATAAGATGACCCACTTATTGGGAAATGTTATCTACATATTGAAGATCCAATGATTCTTCCTCTGACAGAATCTGATTATATCGGGAAGGAGGATGTCCGGGTGTTGATGTTTTCCAAAATGTTCTGAATCCAAGACGGATTGTTGGTAGGGAGATCCATATCTGGATGTGACCAGTGGGTGGTAGCTACCTCATTACCAAGTCTGATGTTATGTCACGCCCATAATGCGGCCACTGCCGGTCATAGGGGGTTTTATACAACCTTAGAAATCCTGCGTGAGGTCGCATATTGGCCACACATGGGCCAGGACCTCGACCTCTACTTAAAGGGGTGTCTTGTGTGTGCTCAGTCCCCCTCAAACACAGAGCCCCCCTACAGAAAAGTAGAATTACACTGCCTTGGTTGGATTTAGTCGGGCCAGTGATTCGCTCTTCTAGAGGAAACAAGTACATGTTGACCATGACATGCTTGTTTACCAAGTGGGTATAATGTCTTCCAGCGCTGAATTGTAAGACAGAGACAGCTGCTTCACTAATGTTCAATCACATCTTCTTTCGTTTTGGCCTTCCCCAAAGGATTGAATCGAACGAGGAAGTAATTTTGCCAGCGAGGTGATGACCAAGATGTGGCAGATACTAGGGGTAAAGAGAAAACTCCACATTGCCTACTGCCCAGCCTGGAACGGCAGAGTTGTGAAGTATAATAAAACGATTGTGGGCATCTGGAAGAGGTTCGAGGCGGACTCTGGACCTAGTTGGGACATTCGATTAGCGCTTGTCCTGATGGTAATAAGGTCCACGCCATCTTCTGCAACCAAAATGTCTCCATTTGAGCTCATGATGGGACAAAGAAATAGCGCTACCTCAGCATCTGCTCTACAGAACTCAAGAGCAGACCCTGATCAATGCATCCACGACCCATGAGTACATTGCAAATTTATGAAAACACCTTCAGCACGCTTTTGCTTACACTCAGTGCAAATTTAGAAAAGTCATCAGAAGGAATGAAAGCCTACTATGACTTGTAGTATATAAGGGGGCAAGGGACCCTCTTTTTTGTATGGGGGTGCCTGACTCTGGAAGGTGAGGAAGGGCTATCAATATACAGTAACGAGTCAACGGCTACCCCTTTTCATAGACGCACAAGAGGTGCACCTAAGCTACAGTGGTGCTAGATTGACATGTGCTAGCGCAGAGATCACAGGAGGAGGATATAGCGTAAAACAAAGTTTAATTGTTAACTAGAGAACATTTTAAAAATAGGCACAAACCTATATAACAAACAGAGTGTAGAATACAAAACACAAGTAGAACCAATAAAGGACATTGCTAAGTAAATGACAAGAAGGTACAATTTCATGTACTGCTGACAACATACTGTGTGTGCCTCATACTCCTTTGGGACGCGGGAGGAGTTGGGCCCTCCCCAACCCTGTGGTCCGCGGACGGCCCTGCCGACCCCCGGGAAATTACCCCGACAAGTTGGAGGCACTGCTGAGATAGTGAGATAGCGAGGCCGCCTGTGTCAAGGTGGCCCAGCAACACGGCCCCCTCTGCCGTTGCGCCTTTGGAGGACTGCGGACCATCGCAGAACTGCGAGACGACCGGACAGCGCAATCCGGAGATTGACCATCGGGAGCCGACTTCAGAAGTATCCCGCCCGTGGTTGGCGAGTGTCCAGACGTGGTCCAGATGAGGGGAAGTCGTGAGCCGATTGGGAGGGGTGCCCGCAGTCAAGCGGCATCAGCAGGCAAAAGTCTGATGTGAGTATAGCACACACAACTAACAGTGTAATGTTGTGTGGGTGGTGGGAGGCATGGTACCCAGGCTGGCGGGTGGTTTTCGCAGTGTGTTAAGAAGAGATTTTGGTCATTGAGCGATGATCGATGTGTAAGGTGTAGTGGGGACCGTCACGAGGGCCGCCCCCTCTAGCATTACAGAGCGAGCTGGGTGGGGCTTCAAGCACCCACACGTGACTGGCAAATCGCGCCGATTGGTTTTGATCGCAGATACCTGTGTAAGGGGGTGTGGCATTCCTATGAGTTGGCATTGTAGATCAATGAATAGATGAGGATTCCTATCAATTGAGGGTTTTAACTCGGTGAATATATGACGTATTCCCGCAGGAGTTAGCTAGATTGTTTCTCAGTGCGGAAGATAGTTGGCTGGTTAAGTTCCCCTAGTGAGGGAGCGTATCACACGCGAGGCGACGCAGCGTGCGCAGTCCAATTGTAATAACGAAGTGATTAATGAATACTCCACTCCAGGCATGGTGGGAAGACAGCTGTGGGGATTGTGGGGAATAACATTGTCAAAATAGCACGCATCTCATTTTCTGTTATAACTGTATGCACCGGTATCCCATTGTAGTAGTTGGTGACGTCACCAATAGAGTTTGCATAGGACACCGCAGTCTTTTTTTTTCTTTCAAGTGTGATCAGGGCAGAGGAACGCAGTAAAGGAGGGGTGGAGGGGGAGAGGCGGCCATGCACGGAGAACGCCGGCATGTACTCAATCAAAGGGGTCGCTTTGAGAGGTGGTGCGACCAGTGGGAGGGCGAAAAGAAAAGGGCATACACTACGCAGGCAATGAGTGAGAGGGGAAAGAGGGAGGAGTTAAAAGTACATTGCAGGCCCACCGAGTAGCGGCGGTGCAGGAAAGGCAGGGGGCTTCGTGTGCCACGGGTCAAAGGGGGCCCTAGTTCTGAAAGGAGGGATGTAAAGGAAGGTGATAGTGTTGTAAAGACAAAGAGGGCGGTGGCGCCCAGCACAAAAATATTGTAATAAAAACATTGCTTTTCCTTGCAGCGGAAAGTCGGAGGTTCCCAACATACGGGGCCAGGTAACAGCGGCATCGAAAAGTTGGAAATTTAAAAATGTCAATGTATTACGCCGTAGGGGCCGGATACAGGGCCAATACATTAACAACACCACTCCAGCACATCTGCGCAACACTAACACCGCACAAAGATAAAATAGTAAAGTACAGTGTTGAATGGGCCCAGGGGACGGATAACAGAATTTGGATACCATGGCCGCCCAACGGCAGCTTTGACATGTCTACTCAACATTCATTGCTAGCATACTTACACAACACATAATTATGTGTTGTGTAAGTATGCTAGAAGAAGTTAGCAAGCCACCTAGAAGTTTTTGATCTCTGGAAGATGTTTCAGGGGTACATACCAGGAGGGCTGTTCAGCATGCAGGAGGTAAAGAAAGAGGAGGCGAGCGAAGGGGCCAGGGGCAGCGCACACAAAGCCCCTCCCAGCACTGAAGAGAGTGAGGAAGAGGCAGAAGGATCATACCCAGTCGCTGAAGTAAAGAAGGAAAACGAGGGAGAGGTATCCACAGTCAAAGAAGTGAAGGAAGAAACACAAGGGCTGTATACAATAAGGGAATTAAGAGAAGCAACACGATCACAGTTGACGGTAGCTGAAGGGTATTCGAACCCTACGTACAGCCCACTGCCATACACACCAGCAGACCACTACCAAAAAGGACAGGGTGCGGGGAACACAGCAGACACTCAACGGGTACAGGTTAGCTCCAGGAGCATAAAAAAGGCACACTTAGATTTGGCAAATATAGGACCAGACGAATGGATAGCAGCGCAGGTGTTACTGAAACTTCGGGGGAAACTAACGGGAGAAGAGGAGGAAGCGGTAAACAGGGCAGGTAAGGAAGAAGTGGGACAGGTGCATGGAGGGTGCGAGGTAAGTACGGAGGAAGAAGGGAGAATGACAAGGAAAGAAGAGGCGGTGTTGGAAGCGAAATTAGCAGAACTGAGGGAGGCGCAGAGCAGATTAATTAGACATCTCGAGCAGGAGGAACGGGAGAGAAAGGCGAAGAAGAAAGAAGGTAAGGAGGATCGAGCAGGATTAAACCAGCAACAGGTAGAAAGAAAGAAACGGGAAGAAGACCGCACAAGGGGGGATTGCAGAAAGCGCAGCACGCATGGAGCAGTGGGAGATCAGGAGGAAAGAAGAGGAACGAGAAGAGAACGACAGGGAGATGACCCTATGGAAGAGGAAGATTATAGCAGAGAAAGCACAGAAGTACGAGGAAGGGAGAATAATAGAGGGTATATTGGCAAAGGAGGGCGGGATTTGGAACGACAAGGATAGAGATGAAAGGGTACTAGAACAGGTGAGTGACGCAATAATGAACGAACTTTGCAGGGCAGAACCAGAGTTAGAGGATGAAGGAAACAAACAAAGCAATACAGGGCTAAAAGGAACAAATAAAGCACATGGGGTTAAGACACATGCGCCTGACAATAAGGAGGTAACGGTGACACAGATACAGGGAGACATGGAGAAGACAGGTGAGTACACAGACATAGACTTAGAAACAGTAACAGTGGGGGGAAAAAACAAGCACAAAATTAGCATTCTCGGACGGGTTTTGCAGTGAGGAGGAAGAGAGGAAGAAGGATCTTGAGGGGGACGGAGTGATGGAAGTGGGGAGGGGCTAATTAAACTATACATAACACGCACAGACTGCAGGTCATCATGGGAATGTAAGACACAAGAAGAAGGAAAGACAGGAAGGGAGGGAAAAAGACAACAACGAGAAGGGACACCACAACCACTGACACCACCAGCACAACACATGCCATATGTTAATAGGTTTAGGGACCTCCCAGGACACAGAATGGAGGGATCAGCAAACCCACACAACAACGATCAGATGGGCCAGCTGAGAGGACATAAGGGCATAGAAGACACTCGGCTTACACAACACCTTACTGACTTTCTTGAAGAATTTTCTGACATGGAAGAGGATACACACACATAACACCACACAGACACACACCAGGTGAGGTAGAAAATATACACAAATGCCATTACTAGAGAGAGGGGGAGCAAGACCACAATATGTTCCATGGAAACATGCAGATAAGGAAAGCATTAAATGTAGATTACCATCCTTGAGCGGAGGGGCAGGGAAATGGACATATGAAGTGGAAAAGCAAACTGCAGGAGAAAAGCTAGCAGTGGGCGATGTAAAGGGGTTGTTCATTTCCATATTGGGTGACGCAGCAGATGACATTTGGAAGAGGGCGGGATTCCCAGGGTGACAATCAGTGACACGTCGCATGATGGGGCGCCATTTGCATATTGTAGACACGCTCTATGGCAGGCGCTGATGGTACAATATCCAGACACTTCAGGCATAGGGGCAATAACGTCACGCAAAATGCGTGAGAACGAGGACCCTGTTGATTACATCAAGGAAATTCAGGAGAAGTGGCGCCTAGAAACGTGGGAACCATGGGACAAAACACTAGCAATATTTCACCACATACTGATACAGGGACTACCAGAACCAGTACAAAGACAGCTAAAGAAATTGGTAGGAATGGAAGCAAAGGCATGGCCAGAAATACAGCTGACAATAGTTCACCATTGTAGGCTATGGCAGGAAAAGATGAAACAGAAAGAGGAAGACAGAAAGGCAGAGGAGGCAAAACTGGTCCAAAAGTAACTGTCAAAATATGCCATGGAAGGTGCACTAATAACAAGCCCTACTCAGGTGACACAAGTACCAGATACTACACAACAGCCAAAACAATCAGTAGCACCACCACAGCAAGCACAGATGATGACACAACAAATACCACCACCGCCCCCATACACAGCACAAGACTCATATGCTCCTCCGATCGGGGGTGGATACACGCAGATGGGAAATGGCTACACAAACAACTACAGAGGGAGGGGCAGGTTAGCAAGAGGGAGGGGATTTGGACCAGCAGCACCACACCAACGGGGAGAGTTCCAAGGGTACAACAAATATGGACATCAGGGGTACTCAGACAGCATGGGGGGTACCCATGGCAAGCCCGAGAGCCACCAACGTGCTGAACATGTGGGCTAGTAGGACATGTCTCACGCACATGCAGGGCAAGACCAGCACAAGCAGGATGGGGAGAGCAAGGGCAACAGGGTTACAATGGGGGACAACAGTACCATCAACAACCACAGCCACAACAAGTGACAGAAACACAAGCACAACAACAAGTGCCACCACAGCCGCAACAGCAGACATACACAACGCCCCCTACACCACAAGTGCAGTACCAACCAGCACAGCAACAAGCACAACAGCAAATGGCAACGACACAACAACAACACGTCCAGATAGTACAACAGCTCACGCAGATACAGGACAGTAAACAACTACCCGCAGACATACCAATACAACAGACACAATTAGGAAGGGTGACAATATTGGGTCACAACCCATACACAGGGAACGGACAATCAGTATACCCCCAATAGGACAGCCCACAAACGTCCTTGTTGTGTCCCATCCTGTCGGTAACACCTAACCCTGCGGAGGAACCATGCATAAAGGTGGCAATAGGTGACACAACATTTTCTTTCTTAGTTGACAAAGGGGCCACTAGGTCTTGTATTAGGGAAGGGAAGTTCAACTTGTCAGGCGATCCATGCACACTCAAGGATTCTCTGGGGCTCGAGGGCTGGTTCCTTTTACTGATAACATCTCCTTATCTGTTGGAGATCACGACTTATCTCTACCATTGTTGTATTCAAAACAATCACCAGTAAATATACTTGGGGAGACATTATGAGCAGACTAAACATGACTATATCCTTCACTGACAAAGGAATAGTGTGCTCCACACCAGGCATAAACATGTTCACAGCACGACACATACTACAGGATTACTGTGGCAAAACAGTGGCAAGGGCAGAACCAGTGGACGGGGATCTCTTCCAATATGGAACAGACATGGCAATAGCATGGCTACCAGGAACTGAGGGCAAGGTGTGGAGGAGACCAGCAGCATACTTGTTCAGACCGGAAACACCCACTAGTGAGGAGGAAGGGGCAATAATAACACTGGACATAGAGAATATTGTGGCAACCACAGTCCATGCCCAGGATGGGGAAGGGAAAGCATGGAGAGCAGTGATAGCATTAGCAGAAGGATGCAGACTAACGCAGGTGTCAGATGAGGAGCTATTCTCAGATGAGGAAGGAGATGGGGAGATGATGTTCCAAATGAGCGTCTATGTTTGGTTAAGAGTGACATACAAGGAGGTAGCACAGAAGATGGCAATGGCACTATAAGCATCTACACCTACCCAAGTACCCTTCTACGAGGAAGACTTGGCAGCTGTACCCGTCTCTCTATGGACTACTAGTCCCTATGACGTGGGTTATATAAAAAGCATTGGAGGAGTACAAATAAAGCTAAAGAAAGGTGCAATGCTGCCCAGGGTCAAGCAGTACCCACTATCTAAGGAAGCTGATGAGGGAATATACGAGACAATAACTGCCCTAGTGGATAGAGGAATATTGGTGCCATCGGAGTCACCATGCAACACTGCAGTGTATCCTGTATGCAAGGCAAAGGGAGGGTCTTGGCGTTTCATACAGGATTTGAGACCTCTCAACCACATTGTGGAGGCAGAGTACCCAATAGCAGCCAACCCAGCCACCATACTGTGCGGAATACCAGCAGAGGCATCACGTTTTTCTGTGATCGACCTCAAAAATGCATTCTTCTCAATACCACTACACCTTGATTCCCAAGATTTAACAAGTTTCCCATACCGCAACACAAAGTGGAAACACACTAGACTACCCCAAGGATACTGTGAGTCACCATCCATCTTCAACAGAGTGATACAAATAGACCTAGGAAACATAGAGATGGAAAGCACGGTGCTGCAGTATGAAGATGATATCATCATCTGCAGCACCACTAAGGAAAAGTGCAGAAGGGACTCTGTAAAAATGCTCACAGTGTTGGCTGAGAAAGGGTATAAGGTTGACAAGGAGAAACTGCAATACTGTCAAGAACAAGTACTATATATCGGGCAGATCATTTCACAAAAAGGAAGGAACATTGCACCACAAATGGCAAAAGCAATAAAGAATACACCACAGCCACAGACAGTAAGAGAACTGCAGCAATTCCTTGGCCTATGCAACTACTACAGGGCATGGGTCTTTGATTACAGCTCATACATAGGACCACTGCTAGAGGACCTTAGAGACGCACAGAGGGGGGCAAGGAAGTTGGGATGGACAAGGGAAATGACAGATGCATTCAATGAACTAAAACACACCATTTCAACTGCACCAGTACTAGCTACCCCTAATTACGAAGAGGTATTCTACATCTTTTCACATTGTGATAGTGCAGTAATGAAAGCAGTACTAACACAAAAGACTAGCATGGGACACAAACCAGTGGCATTTTACAGTGGCCATCTGGATCCTGTAATGATGGGACATTTCCCATGCGAACAAAGCCTAGATGCAGCAGCTTTTGCAGTAGAGAAATCCTCCTCAATCACTATGGGGTGCTCCACTACACTGTACGTTGAACACGCACTCTTTGCAATATTAAACAAGCCAAAATCCACACTGACTACCCAAAGAGCAACAGGATATGAGATTATCCTGTCCAGACCAGAACTGAAAATTATAAGGTGCAGTGATGTCAATCCAGCACGATTTATAGCTGAGAAAAAGGAAAATGGAGAGTATACCTACGACTGTCCACATGCGATTAAATTTTACTCATGTACAAGAAAAGTAGAAGAGAATGCCCTAGAGGGGAGTGTAATAATGTACATCGATGGGTCATCAACAATTGATCAAAGTGATGGAATAAGAAGGACAGGATCAGCAGTAGTGCGATTGAGGGACGACTGGACTTACGTTCCAGTAAAATGTGTAAAATTACCCCAGCACTATTCAGCGCAAGCAGCAGAAATAGTAGCACTCATTATAGCCTTAGAATAAAGCAATCAGAAACGAGTAACTATATACTGTGACAGTGCGTATGTTACGTAAACAGTACATTCAGGATTAATACAATGGCAAAGAAGAGGATACAGAAGAGCAGATGGTACTCCGATACAATTACCCAGCAGAGGTAGCACTGGTGAAGTGTCAGGCACACACTAATGTTGACGATCCAATATCAAGAGGTAACGAAACAGCAGACGCACATGCAAGGTATGCTGCGTACTTTGGCGAGACATGGAGCCTCCCAGAAAAACAAAAAGATAAGGGGAGGGTAAAATGTTAATGAAGGATGGGTACAGACACTTCCCAAAGACACAGATCATGGAGCTGCAGGCAGCAGCACCAATGGCAGAAAAGGAACTGTGGGTTAAAAGGGTATGCAGCATGTCCCCACAGATGCACTATGGCTACAGAACAATACAGGGAAAATTGTGATGCCCCTGGCCCTACTGCAAACAGCTCTGACCCAACTACACCATCCCACGCGCACAGGGAAAGAAGTAATTGCAGGACAAATAAAAGAATAATGGTTCTGCCCCGAGCTAAACTCACACGTTGCAAACTTCATGAGTAATTGCCTCACATGTCAACAGTGCACGGCCGGTCACACGCTGCAAGTGATCAAAGGTACAATACCCCGGCCGGAAGGACCCTTTCTGCACCTACACATTGACTATGTCGACATGATCAACGTATGTCAAGGTTACAGATACATGATTGTAATAGTATGCCCATTTTCAACGTGGATAGAGAAAGGCCACTAATACTAATATATGGCAAAGTATACACAAAGAACGGATGGGTGGATGGAGTTGTGGGAAGTAAACCCCTGACGTTAGCAAAATCACCAGTGGTGACGGTACAAGAAGAAAACGACAAATGCTACAAGGAATGGACAAAGAGTGCAGCATTAGTAACATGTTAGATAAAGAAGAAGAACCCATAACAATAATTCTGCTTACAGCACCCACACTGTGTTACCAGCATGATGGAGAAATTGATGTTGGAGCAAATGAAGGATGCAAGAGAACGATCAAGCTTCCTGAGGGGGGTGCAGGAACAGCAGTATTGATGGACCACTATTGGGCCTGCGGAGCCAAAGCATACAACAGCTTGCCACCATTGTGGAATGGAGTGTGCACTATTCTACACATAAATGTACCATCACTAGTAGTACCACAAAAGCATGTCAACATGGAGAACTTCCCTAAGATGGACGAAGGGAACAAAAGGAAGAAGAGATCCCTGAAGGTGATAGGAAGCAAGGCACAGAGTGACACGGCACACTTATCAAGAGTAAAAAGACAAGGAGAACCACTGACAGGAAATTACCTGTGGGGAAAGTCAGAAACAGCCCTGAGTGACATTCCACAAGCACAGAGGCTATTTAGCAGAGCGGCAATGTTCTTTTCCTCCATCATACATCCAGGTGTGCAGGCATATGCAAATGCAAAATGGTTACAAATAACCAGGTGGGAGCTGATGATGACGATTAACTCCACTGTTAATGGATTCAATGCGATAAAGGGAGAATTAGGAGCAATCAGGATGGTGGCCCTGCAGAATAGATATATACTGGATCTTCTGACAACTATGGAAGGAGGTGTTTGCGCAAAGATTCGAAGTTCATGTTGCACTTTCATCCCTGCAAACAACGAAGACAACGGTACGTTATCTGAAGCGGTCTTACAGCTGGCCAAGATGCACTCCAAGATGGAAGAAGAAGCAAAGGGAGTGAAAAAGGATGGAAGCTGGTTTTCATACATCTGGTCCTGGATGCCATCATGGCTCTCAGATGGTCTCAAGGTTGTGGCAGGTTGCGTGATTTTGGGAATGGCTTTCCTGATGGGGATACAAATATGAAAGGCAAGATCAAAGCGTACTGCTAAGGAAATGATCAGCATGCACGTGCTAATGCCAGCTGAAGATGATAAACACACAGACGTCATCATCAAGGAGCGTGAACGGCTGCGCCAGCAGATAGTAGAAGCAGACTTGTACCCACCATCCATTAAAGTTGAAAATCCAAGCAACCCGAAGAGCTATGTTGGAAAATGGGTTTATTGCAAGCCCGGTGGTGGATGTGTATACATGTACTGGTCATTTGAAGATCATGTGGACCGGCACGGACACCAGGCAGGAATAACAAAGGTATGGCGAGTAAGAGAAGATAAGAGAGTGGATAATTTTGTGGTGGACAAGTCGACCAGACGGGGGACTGAAGCAGGAAAATTGGACGATCCCGTCCCCCGATTCTCGTCCAGACCATGGCCTATGATGTCACGACCTAAGCACCCGCCACGGGAGGAGTTCGACTAGCCCACTGCCGCCCCGGAAGTCAAGATCCACCGTGGGCACGCCCCGCACACTCAGACAAGCTGCGCACCATCCCAACCTCGGGGTGGGACCCAACCATATGGACCAACTCGATTAGGCATCACCCACAAAAATCGCCATTGTTAGAGGTGCCATGACGACATAGCTAGCGAACAAGAACACACGTGCCACCAAGCACATGGATCAGACACACACCAATCCACACGAAGAACATACTCAGTGCTATGACGTAGAGGACCACTCACACTCACATATGCATCATTCTTATTTTTCACATAGGCTAACTACCGCACTGCAGAAATGCAAGACGCCAGAAGAGCTTGTGTACATGCTTGCAGACACTTCCTTGCTACTAAAACCATGAAGACGCAACCCTATAGATGGACTGATGATTAAGGACCCATGTGACCCCTCGCAACCCCTGTATTATGGACTGTATACCGCCGCCCATGAGCTAGACCAAAGTAGGCCGCAAACCAAAGTCTCCAGGCCAGAGCAGCTCAGACGAAGCTGCAAGGGGCTGATCATGCTGAACAAACTCTGACAAGAGCCCCACAGCCAAGGCCACGAAGTTGCAATTTACACGCTGCGCTCCCCGCGCCAAGGTTACACCTGCCACTGCTAAACACTCCTCAGAGCTGAAATACGAATCAAATAGCTGTAATTCTGCTTCAGCCACGGTCTCACAACACGTGACCAGGCCAACCTGGCTCACGAGTGAACCAATCAGAATACGAAGGGCTAACCACTGACGCCACTATAGTTTAGCCAATCACTAATTTCCCCCTTGTAACAATTCTCATGTAACAACTATTAGGGACAACCCAAGCGTATCACCTGACCCTTTCTCTACCAATAACCTTTTCTCCTATATGGGTCCATACTGACCCTACTACTTGGGGAGCCAAACCGATGTAGCGTTAGGTTTAGGGGCTAGTTTTCCCAAGTGACGCACAAAGTCGCGTCATCCGTCTAGAAAAAGGGCCTGCGAGCCCACCACGGATGAGATGTTCCCGGGTTACCTATGATCCTAGAACTTGTCCCTGTCTGTTTGATGCAATAAACAGCAGTAACACTTTCACTCTTGTGTGTGCCTCATACTCCTTTGGGACGTGGGAGGAGTTGGGGCCTCCCCAACCCCGGAGGTCCGCGGACAACCCTGCTGACCCCTGGGAAATTACCCCAACAGTCGGTTGGCAGTGTGAGCTGTAAGGCGGTTGGCTAGGTAATCAGGAGCCTGGTTGGCTAAGCACTTGTGAGTGAGTGCAAGCATTTTAGTGAGATTCTGAGTGCAACCGGGAGCCAGTGAAGACTCTGTCTTGTGCCGGAGATGTGAGATTTTCTGGGAATATTAAGGGCTGCTCTGATAGCGTTATTCTGTGTTACTTGTAACTTATTGATATTTTTGAGACTGGTCCCTAAGTAGAGGGCATTACAGTAATCAATGTTGGCCATGATGAGTGTTCTTGTGAGAATGATGCAGTTTGAAGCGGTAAGGAACGGTCTGCAAATTGTTAGGAGTGTGCACGTGTATGCCGATGCTGAGACCACCGCATTGACTTGTCTAGTCAGAGAGAGGGTCGAGTCAAGGTAGAAGCTGAGGGTTTTGGTATCATTGGACACCTTGATGGTATTCCCATCAATGTTAAAAGATTTAAAGGCGGGTTCCAGTTTATTGAATTTGAGGTGGGAACCTAAGATAAGTAGCTCAGTCTTATCATCGTTTAAGCATAGACCGTGATGTGCCATCTAGGCTTGGATGACTGAATAGACATTGTTAAGAGCTTTGGAAACTGTTTTGTGGTCTCCAGTGATGGGGATGAGTATCTGGGTGTCGTCCACGTAATTAGTGACACCCAGATAGTCCGGAATATCAAATAATGGTTTTGTGAACACATTATACAATGTGGGGGAGACAAAAGATCCTTGCGGGACACCACATGTGACTGGTGACGGCTCGGCGGAAGCAGATGGGGAGAATACCTGCATGGTTCTGTTTGCCAAAAAGGAGCTGATCCAAGAGGTGGCTTATTCTGAGAAGTGGGCAGCTGTTTTTAGATGATGGCAGAAAATTTGATGGTTAACCAGGTTGAAGGCTGCAGAGAGGTCTAGTAGGAGTAATAAGGCTAGCTTGCCCTTGTCTTTAAGGTCCTCGCTTTGTGTTTTTATTTGTTTGTTTCTTTGTTTATTTATTTCTATAGCGCTCCGGACCTGGGAGTAAAAGGGCACTCAGTAAGTTACAAGGCACAGTACATGGTAATAGGCAGTAATACTAGAACAACTTGAACCACAGTTATATACTAGGAACAACAATTGTATAAAAATATACAGGCAGTGGAGGTGATAGCAACCAATAATGACATAAATGAGGCATGTGCAATACAGTTTATAGCTAACTTCAAGGTTGACTTTTTGTCAGAAGCCACCCGATGGCAAGTTTCCTGAACGACTGGAAGGATTTGGATGATTTCATATTCAAAGGCAGGGCGTTCCACGGTTGGGAGGCGAGGACAGTGAAGCTCGAGCCTCTGGGTCTTTTAGAGGTAAATCTAGGTACTGTGAGACATAAGGTATCGGAAGATCTCGTGGTTCTGCTGGAGGATTTCATGGTGAATTTGTTAGTCAGGCAGGGGGGGCTAGATAGTTGAGAGCTTTGTTAGTGAGGCAGAGTGTTTTTTGATCAATTTTATGTTGGATGGTGAGCCATTTGCATGTAGTTATGGTGGCAGAGATGTGCTCGCGCCTGGGAATGTTTAGCGCTGCCCATAACGCATTATTTTGAAGGACTTGGAGTTTACTAATTATCGCTTGGTTGGCACCTAAGTAGAGGCTATTGCAGTAGTCTAACTTAGATTGTATAAGAGCTCTGGCTAGCGTGAGGCAACTGTTAGGGGGAGAGAAATGGTCTACAGGCTCTGATAAGTTTTCCGGTATAGGCAGTGGCAGAGGCGGTCAAGTTAACTTGATTAGTGAGGTTAATATTGGAATCAAGATAGAAGCCAAGTGTTTTCACGTTTTTGGCGACTGGGATGGTGTTGCCATCAATTGTGATGTTGGAGTAGTTGGGACTTAGTTTTTGTAGGGTGTTCGGTGAGCCAACAATGAGCAATTCATTCTTCTCGTCATTCAGGCAGAGACCGTGTGTGGCCATCCAGGCCTGAATGACGGAGAAGATTTCATTGATCCTAGCTACATCAGTATTGTAATTGCCCAAGTTGGTAAGGAGTATCTGGGTGTCGTCCGTGTAGTTTGTATAGGTGACACCCAGACGATCCAGTTTATCAAAGAGGGGCTTTGTAAAGATATTGTTTAGGGTGGGTGAAACACATGAGCCTTGTGGGACACCACAAGTGATAGGGATAGAGTCTGCTGCTGCCTCTGGAGAAAACACCCTCATGGTTCTATTGGCCAGGAAGGACTGTATCCACGTGACAGCAGAGGGGGAGAAGTGGGCGGCAGAGGAGAGTTGGTTGCTGAGTATTTTATGGTCGACCAATTCGAAGGCTCCTGAGAGATCTAAGAGGAGTAGGATGGCAGCCTTGCCCATATCTTTAATTTCGTCAATCTGACTTTTGAGATCGACAAGGGCAGTTTCTGTTCCATGTTGAGGCCGGAAGCCAGACTGACGCAATCCGAGTAATTGGTTGGACTCTAGGTAATGCTGAATTTGCAAGTAAGCAGCTCTGTCAATGATTTTTAACAAGAAGGGAACAGTTGTGATAGGCCTATAGTTTGTGGGGATGGTTGGGTCCAAGGTCTGTTTTTTTAGTAGCGGGAGGACCCAAGACTGTTTCAGATTGTTGGGTATCGAGTTAGTGGTGAATGACACGTTTATGAGCTTAGAAATGAAGGGGGCGAGGTCTCTTGCTGCATCTTTTATGATCTGTGCGGGGCAACTGTCCCTTTTGCAGTTTGATGGTTTGAGGGATGTTATGATTTTTTGCACTTCTAGTACGGTTACTTTCTTGAAGGTGAAGCCCTGGTTAGTGTTAGGGGTGGTGGGAGGGCTAGGTATAGGGGGGCTAGGGGTGGAGTTGCTATTGGAGAGTTGTAGTCTTTTATTTTCGATTTTTGTTTGTAGGCCAGTGATTTTGTTCGCAAGGGCATCTTGGATACTGGTGCACCAGAGTTGGTCTTTCACGGACGTGTCCATAGGTGGATTGGGGTTTTCTAACTCCTTCAGGATAGTGAATAATTCTTTAGTACTGGAACTAGCATTACTTATTCTTATATCGTAGGCTTCCATTTTAGTGTGAATTATTTCTTTTTTATAGAGGGAGGATGCATTTATGAGATTGACTTTGTGTTCCTCTGATGGATTCATTTTCCATAGGGTTTCCATTTTGGACTTTTTATTTCTTAATATTTTGAGTTCTGGTGTGTGCCAGGAGTTAAGATGTGATTTGGGTTTACATTTGCATAGTTTTAGAGGAGCAACAAGGTCAAGAGCTTTGGTCATGGCGTTATTGTAGGTGTCTACTTGTAAGTTGAGGTCCGATGTGTTGGGGATCATGATTAGGGTGGGTAGAACCAGTGGGATGAGGGCTTCAGTGGTGATGTTCCGCTTATTTCTTGTCAGACATGCTGGTGCAAGTGTGCGCTGTGTGTGGAGAGGGTTATTATTACTAATGTCAAATGAGAGTAGGAAGTGGTCAGTCCATATAAGTGGTTGGGGGTCCTTGCATATAATGTTGCAGTTGTGGGCAGCAAGCCAGTCTAAGGTTCTGCCTTTCTGATGTATAGGTAAGGTGTTAAGTTGAATGTAGTTGTGCTCGCCAAATCTTCGTTGCATTGGCAAGGGAAGATGCTGGAGTGCCGTGGGGATCATTGTAACCCAAGTTAGCAGCGGCTCACCTGGCACACTATCACCCTGTGCTCAACAACATTCCTACCTGACAAATACACCAGTGAAGCCAGCAGACTTCGCTGTGGAACACCGCAATAAACCTGCATACCCCGCCCCCTCAGACCCTTGCACCAGAGAGACCACGAATAGTGAGACAAATACACCAGGGAAGCCAGCAGCTTTCGCTGTGACACACTGTATAAAACTCACCCACGCTCATCGCCTGCTCAGACCCACGCACTAGAGTGAATAATGAGATCACGTCACTCCACTGGACAAAGATCGCTCCAGCCGAACAACTCAGAAGACTACGGTACGTATAACCTTGAAGACTACAGTACGTATAGCTTACACCACTTCTGTGGACACAGGCCGCAGGCACAGCCAAGCATCCATGCACAATAGAATGTAGCTATTACTATGCCTTTCCGGTCTAGCAGCACATATAGCTGACCACAATGAAACACCTGACGTACCTCAACACCTCTGCCACTAGCATACAGCGACTACCAACGAAAATAAATTCGGTATAGCAGGCCACACATCGACTCTCTCACCAATAGCTCTCTATCACAAACCACCAACAGCGCACACCCATGAGCCTGACCTCTTTTGGACTGCTTAGTCGAGCCTAGCCAGCCACCGAAATCCTATACTGGCGAAAATGCACACATGCATCACCTCATCTAAAAAATTTCGAATTTTCCAGCACATTGACTACGCTTACCGAGGGCATTCCAACCACAAAGCGCATTGAGGCCATACAAATGGGGAAAGAGCGCTATATAAATAACCAAATACAATACAATACAGTTAAAGCGAGCAACACAATAAAACACCCTTTGAAAATGTGTTCATACCCATGACCTCGAATAGCTTGATATGCTAAAAAGTGAAGCTTGCTTTGATGTCGAATGTTCTCAAACCATACCTAACAGACGAATCTCCAAGCCTAAGTGAGTTTATGACACAAGTTATTTTATTCTGTGTCTTTAAGCGCTGAAAATAAAGTGGGTAAAGAGATATTTTGCCTTTTTTGTCTTATAGTTTTCCATTCAGGATGTGGAAAATATAGGTAGATCGATATTAATTTGGTCCAACATGCTGCTATAAGGATTTACATGTTATCATCATGCTTTACTATGCAATTTGTGTATTTATTTATTCAATTGTTTTTTTATAACATGCCCACTACCAGATTCGAACCTCTGCTGCTCTACGTGGTCTTGCTTTCAAGACCAGCGTGTTGCCCCGTAAACTCAATAGGACAGTATTATTGTAGGTCTTGAGACCCAAAACTTAAATATTTGTTCCAAGTAAAGCATGGAAGAAGGAGGCCATGCCTAAATTGAAAGAGTGGGTTAAAATCCCTGCTTCGCTGTTTATCGTAAGTGTGTGATCCTGGGGAAATAATGTTATCTCACCCTGACTTCAACTGCAAAAATTGGAGTGCTTATAAGAGATTACGTTTACACGCTTAAAATAGGACAGTTTTAATAAGTGTAGGGACAAATTGGTGTACCCTGGTGTTCCTCTGCAAGTGGCTCCAATACTGCCACATAGAATTTCATTATTGCTGCACTGGCCCTCCCCCGTCTCGTAACACTTGATTTGACAGGCAGAGCATCTCATCAGCCAGCCAGTGCACCAGAGATTCTAGTATAGGGGACTAAATGTGGTAGAACCAACATTACATTTTCTCCCCTGTTGCTCCCAGCCACTGAAGTTGCTTGGGCCGTCCAGAGTACTGCACCACACTCTACAATGTCCTGTTATGCTATGCTATTAAGTCTTTCATTGCACACCATCTGCCATTTTCACATTTTCAAGGACTTTCAGGATCTGCAAGAAGTGGGTGTTTCAGACTTAAAGGAGAGAGCTAACTGATTGTAACATGGAAGCGGCACTAGAATAGTCTCATTACAATGAGTAATGAAGTTAGATACCCCTACATAAGTAGGTTTGCTCCTCCTCCATCATCTCCGACTTTAGTGCCTCTCCCAAAATTTGAAGGGTTAGCCCCACCTACATTTTACCTAGGTGCACCCCTGGATGTGCGCACTTGCATTTTGTTAGGCAGAGAGGTGAGGGAAGCCTTTTCCCCCCGAAACTGGCGGTGTTAAAGTTTTACTGTGTTTGTTCAGAGAAATGTACTTGAACACAAGCAGTAAAACTTTAAAGCTGCTACTTTCAAGAAAGACTTCCATCGCCTCTCTTTGCGCTTTAAAATATACTATTTGATAGTTGGTCCCCTCACCAGACCATGGAGGGCACGGGTATAATATAGTCGGGGCAGAGCCTTCATGTTTGCACCACCAATTTTCTGAAGTGGCCCCTCCTATCACCATTTAGCCCCTCCTACCCCCTGCCCCCGAAATGTAGGTTTCGTTCCTAAGTACAAATGTAAAAGGCCCCCTCAAAGCAATTTGCACTTTTTAAGGGCAATTAGCTGCCACATGTTTTTATTATTACCACCATACTCCCAATGTGGCCCTGCTTTGATATTTCCCAGTCAAGATAATACTGTAAACATGGTTTGTTGAATTTATTGTCTTGTCTTCAAAAGCGAACGCTGCATTTTGATGAGAAGGAAAATATCTGGATCATTCAGAAGCCCATTATTTTACTTTTTGGGCCGAAGAGGGGCTGCTCTCAGTTCCTCTGGCCATAGAAAAGGAATCTTATATTCTCATATGGGCTTCGTGTAACTAGAACCTCTGTGTTTGAACCATTTAGCAAAGAATGCTCTCCCTCATCCAGGGGGGAATGGGTCTTACCCCTTCTGGAATCCTCCATGTGCAACCTGAGGTTTTATCCGCGTGAAATGAAGCTGAGCATCACCGCCACGCATCTAAAATACAATCACCTTTCACTCAGCCCATGTGGATGCCAAACAGCAGAAGCAACAGCAGTAAGCTTTGGGGCACCCCACAAGAAACATTTCTCATTGGAGAGGGGTCGGTTCTACTTTGACTTTATGAATGATAAAGTCAGCTATACCGATTTTTTGTTTTTCAAATGTACACTGTGCTAACTCAGTGGTATTACTTCAAAGCAACCAGGAAAAACCTGGGAGAGGTGCGACCTATATACGAGAAAAATACAGCCTGGGAGTTTACATGCACCAGTAGTTGCTAAGTTATAATGGCAGGTGGATTTCACGAGGTGGATAATGCTTTTGCACCATGAGTTTTAGAAATCGGGTCACATTTTGGTATGAACATTACAATAAAAACATTAAATAAGTATTTCGGTACAAACCAGGTAACGCTTCACAGGATAAGGTTGGCCGGTTTGAGGTTTAGATATAAAGGCTGCAGAGTCATGCGAAGGGAGTCGGTGTATTTCGTTGAAGGGAGATTGTTCCAAAGTTTCCACCGAAGTATTTCTAGGGATCGGCCTCGCTGTTTCAGTCTTTTGAATAGGAGCTCGGGTAGGCTGTTACCTGGTGATGTCCTTAGCAGTCTCGTAGATACATGTTTGTGTATATACGAGTTCAGGTACTTAGGATCATTTTTCTGGTCAGAATACTCAGAAAGTAACACAGTATGATTTTGTGCGAGATTCTCTTTATTATGGCAAGCCAGGTGAGGGTTTACAGGTCTGTTAAGAAATGGTGACTGGGTTTGAGTCCCAATGTAAGTTGTTGTGCTTTATTTTCGGTAAGTTATATTTGGCTTAGTTCATTTTTATTTAGCCTTAGATCGTAGAGACTATTATAATATTCCAGGTGGGCGAGGGCATTTCATCATAGGGGACCATTTTATGGAGCCGGAAGTGTGCTTTTTGGGCTTAAGAGTCTGTTTGGGGTTCTAGTGAATGTTTGACATTAAAAATGATACAAAGGTTCTTTAGCTGGTCTGGCAAAGTCGGTACCATACGCATATGGGGTGGCCATTTGAATGGTAATGTCGCCACGGTTGGAATCCCAACGTAGATAATCTCCTGCTTTGTGGCATGAAGACAAAGATTATTATATATCGTCCAATCCTGGATTTTCTGAAGGATATCAATTATGTAGGGGTTGTTGTTATCAGGTCCATGCTCAGTAATAACTAAATCATCCAAGCATAACTGGGAAGATTTTGAGCTGTTAAATTATGCCTTTATTAAATAGCTGTGGGGTTAACATGAAGCACTGGGGTCACACTTTAAGGAAAATGTGTTGAGTAAAAAATCTTCCTCTTTGACCCTCAGGGTGGAATCATCTAGGTAGTTGGAGATCCTATCCACAGCACTGCCACCTATTCCCATCTGTATTTTATTTTTACAACATTTTATTTATTCAAGGGAGACAAACAGATAAATGATATTATACATCTTACATAAGTGATTGCTGGAAGATTCAGTTTGCATCTTATTGCATAGAACATTGAACATTTCCAATATTGACCTCCCCACAAGCTCCTGCATTTTGCACTGAAATTCTCTACCCCATTATTAGCGCCCCCCCTCACCTCCCAGTTTCCTTTTACAGCAAGGCGAGATACTTATAAAGGTTTGACTTATATATATCGTAGGAAATGCATTGTTCACATAATTGATAACAGCTCGCCACATACAATGTGTATTTCCCTAGTGACAATGCCGCGATGTCCTCTGAACTCTGAAGCTAGAATCTCCCAGACTTTGCCCCACCTCATATGAATAATGGGACCCTAAGTGGTTTTCCAGTTACGCGCTAATGAGATGTTTGCTGCTAATAGGAGGTGGGTAATGAGGGTTGGTCAACTACCTCCAAGTAGATAGATCCCATTGCCTCGATCACCTAACAGTACCATAATTGGGTCCATTGGCAACGTTATTCTTGTGATGGATTTAATGTGCGAGAGACCCACTTTTCAGAATTACTGGGCTTTGGGACAAGTCCACAACATGTGAAAGAAGGTTCCATTCTCTCTGCAGTGTCTGCAGCAAGTCGCTGGGTACAAGTAATTCATTTTGCCAAGCCTTTCTAGGGACAAATACCATCTGTAACATAAATGTAACTAGCATTCTTTGTCTGTGGTACATCGAGAAACCTGGTGCTTATGCCCCCATATGAGTCTCCAAGATACCTCAACAATCTGGCAACCCACGCCCCTCTCCCAGTTTTCCAAGTAAGGGAGCTACTCTTGCGGGTCAAAACAATCACACAGCTTATAGAGTGTTGGGACTGTTGCTTTGATAAGTCCTGAAAGGAATGTGAGCTCCAGTGCACACCGCTCTCTTGTCCCCTCTGTTTGATCTCCAGGTTAGAGTCCCAGTGGACCTGAGAATATCCAAATCTCTAATTTTCATTAGGAGCGAATAATCCCTTACATTCCTCGAATGTGCAGGCTCTCCCATTATATAGTGGTATTAAGTCTTTCATGACACCCTTAACCCATTGACTAAAATCAAGTTTCCGAAGTCCTGGCGTGAAATCTGGGGAAATTGGGCCAGTCCCCCGAGAGATACCCCATCTTGCAATCACGTTGTTTCAACATTCTAGAGAGAGATGAGTTGAGATCAAAGTGGCAAGCTGGCCCTATTAGAAAAAAGCAGGTGCGAAAAGGAGACATTGGTTAAGGCCTGCTCTATTTGCAGCCATCTAGGACCCGCAGGTGGTTGTCCCCAAGCGAGCACATGTGATATCTGTGCGGCAAGGTAGTAGAGATAAATGTCCGGGACACCTACAAACCCCACAATAGGATTTCTTAAAAAAAACCTTCCTTGTTGTGCATGCCCTTCTGTGTTCCCAAATGAATGCAAGGATCTTATTTTGGAGATTATGTAACTTGTTAACCAGGATACAGACCGGGTTTGTCAAGAAATGATATTGCAATATTGGCACAATGTTCATTTATATGGCAGCTATCCATCCCAGTCAAGAGATCTCTTGAGCATTCCATCTAGCTAGAGAGGGCTCCAGGTCAATGAATAGAGGAGAAAGGTTAACTACGTAGAAGACTTTAGCATTGGAAGGGATTGGAATACCTAAATAACTGATACATGCTTCCCATTTAATGGGCATGCGGCAGCTACAGCATCTGTCTCTGCCGGTGAGAGAGAGAGAGAGAGAGAGACAGTTAATCCTTGCATTTTTGAGTAGTTGACAGCGGACCCCGACACCCGTCTGAAAACGTCAAGTACCCTTCTTCAGGGCTATGATCAACATACCTCTTTCAAAGTAACCAGTACGTCATTGGCGTATAGACAGCATTTATTTTCCCTGTCCTTATGAGATATACCCCTGATATTTCTGTTGTTCCAAAGTTGGGATCCGAAAGGTTCCATGGAAAGAGCAAATAATAGAGGTGATAATGGACAGGCCTGCCTCGTCCCTCTAGCCACAGCAACTGGGAGCGTAGCATTACCATTAACCCAGATTTTCATAGTCGAGTTCCCATAGTTAGCTAGTAGGTATTGCTGAAAGATGGGACCCAGCACACATGTCTGAAGAAAGAACTTGAGGTAACGTCCCTTCTAATGCTATCTTGTGTTCCTCTCTGAGTGATGAAACCTGTTTGGCCTAGATGTACCAGGGTTGGAAGCACAATCATCAAACGGGTAGCCAAAACGTTTGAGTACATCCTGGCATTGTTGTTCATAATAGTAATACGGCAATAAGATTCAAGCATATTAGGTGGGGAACAAGTAGGGAGCAAAATGCTTTGAAGAACTGAGAGGTGAAACCATCCAGGTGGGAGTGGTGTCTTTGAATGATTTAATCGATGCCTGAACCTCCTCCTCTAGAATCGGCTGTTTGAGATGCTGAAGGAGGGTAGGAAATACCGCCTCTCACAAATATTCTTTCTCCAGCATTGGATCTTTCATGGATTCACATGCTGTGAATATTCCCCGTCGTCAGGCTGGGAACCTCGGTCATTTTAACTTAGCGTTTTCCTATGGAAACCTTTGACACTTCAGTATCCTACCAACGTCCTTTTTGGGTGCTTTAGCAACCACCAATAGGACGTAGGGTATAAATAGCCCTGCCCCCCGGCTCCCCTTCAGATTTGAACCGTCTCCAAAGTGTTGGGATCACCTCGTGCTCGTTGTGATTTCTGCACGTGTTGGTTCGATTGGTGCAATGTCTTCAGGAAAATTGTTGTTCCGGCCCTGTGCGACTTGCGGGCTAAGGAAGGTGTATGAGGGGGATGGGCATATGGACTGCCTCTATTGCCTCTACCCCCATCATTCAGCCGAGTCTTGTGAGATCTGTAAGGGGTTTTCACAGAAGATGCTTAAGGACCGCAATCAGCGGTCGGTGTGTTGGCTGAATGAGGGTACCTACCCCCCCTTGGAGGTGGGATTGGTGCATAGCTTGGCATCGGAGAGGCCGGTTCAAATGGCGGATCATCGCCGGTCAGCATCAGCTGAGCCTCCGGCTAAAAAGTCTTGGCCTCTTCCAGTGAAGGTCGGTAAGAGTGGTCGCTCCTCTTCGAGTAAACACCTGTCGAAAGGGGCGTCTTCATCCAAGAATGGTCAGTTGGACCAGTCACAAGGGTCTGGGAGTAGGCCCGAGAAGTTGGCGTATCAGGTGAAGGTCAAGAAGGACTCGTCGTCGAAACGCTCCTCTTCAGGGGACCATCATAAATCCTCTTCCAGTTGAGAGTCGTCTAAACATCGGTCCAGTGGTGCCAAGCAGGTTGCGGTTCCAACTACGTCATCATCGACGGGAGTCCCGTCGTCGACAGTCACTTTGTCAACTCCGATAACCAACGTCGACGGTGGTGTCTTTGGATCCGGTAGGAGAAAGAGGCCCGATATTGTCGTTGTCGAGGATGGACACAGACAGCTTGCTACCGACAAAAGAGGTGTGGCAGGCTCCTGCATTTGACTCTCGTCTACCAGACACTATCCTACAGCCAGAGACTGCATTGAAAGCGGAGGACGATGGGGATCCGGTGTTGGATCCGTCGGCCCTGGGCCTGCAGTGTGTTGGTTCATCAATGTCGATGGGTATGGGGGCTGGTGCACCCAGTTACACTCTGGTGAATCCGCAGCCGATGTTATCGCTCCAGGTGCTGTCCACGTTGCAATCTCTGTTGGGCCAGCTGGATTCCAGATTGCCTCCTCTGAACGTAGCTCCGGTGGGGCCTACCGTCGATGCTGCAGGTGTTCCTCCGTGTTCGACGGCTTCGGCTGAATTGCCGGAATCGGACACTGTGCCTAGGGAGACCATGTCCACTGGCTCGTCGTCACCGTCGATTTGGACGTTCGAGATGGAACTACCTCATAGTGCGGCACAGCCATCTCTGCCTGATGATGATGTTGGGGCGTTTCACGCCATGATGGCGAAAGCATGTGTGGAATTTGGTTTGGCTCCTGAGGAGGAGCAAATGAGTGTTTCCTGTTTGACCACATGGGCAAGAGATGAAAATATGTGTTTGCCGTGCCTATCCTGAACCACGTGTGGCAAGAGGGCCTGCGCACGATGCGGCACCCATTCTCGGAACCAGCCATCAAAGGGAGGCTGGAGAAGAAGTTTAAGGCACCGGACTCAGCGCCGAAGTGCTTGGTTTCACAGGCCACTCCTGAGTCAGTGGTTTCAGCGGCGGCGAGCAGCAAAACTAGGAGTCAGCACAAATGCATTACCCCTCCCGATAGTGACGCCAGGAGACAGGATGCCTTCGGTTAAAAGGTTTTGACTGTGGGGGTGACGACAGTGAAAACGGCAAATTCTCTAGCGATCATGGCTCACTACGATCATGAGATGTGGCATCGGTTGGCTCCTCTGCTGGAACATCTACCTGAGGAACACCGTAAAGCTGCCATGATGTTGGTACGCGAAGGTGAGGAGGCGTCCAATCATAGTATTAACATTGCCATGGACTTGGCGGAATCTGGTTTTAACAAACAGCGTAGTGCTACGTCAACAGGCCTGGCTTAAATGCACTGACTTTCGCCCAGAAGTATATTATAAAGTTCTGGACATGCATTGTGAGGGGGAACAGTTGTTTGGTGAGAAAATCGATGAGGCCCCAAGGGTATGAAGGAGGACTCTGAGACTGCTAAGTCATTGGGAGCCTTGCAGAGTGGGCGCTCATTTCGTCCCTTTCGTCCTTTCCGTGGGGCATCTGGAATGCCCAGTTTACTTCCTCCAGAGACCGGGGCTACGGTCGATCTGGTTACTCCTCCCACGGGTAAAGGAGGTCGGCACAGTCGACTCAAAAATGTTGGGATTTTCAGGCCTCCAGGAAAAGAGCGGGGCAGGCCTCTTCCTCCAAAGGAAGGCAGGCTAAGCCGCAGCAATGACTGTCATCACAGAAATCCGCTGGGGGGCAGGGTAGCACTACACGTGGACGAGTGGTGCAAGATCACGTCAGATCGTTGGGTGTTGGACACAGTGCGACTGAGCCACTCCCTGGAGTTCAAGTGTTCCCCGACCTCCATTCCTCCAGTGTATACCATTCAACCCCACCTTTACATTCTACGACAGGAGGTGGTACTTATGCTGCAGAAAGGGGCGATAGAATTGGTTACTGTAGCCGACAAAGGCCAAAGGGTTTATTCCCGTTACTTTGTGGTGAAGAAACCCAATGGCAAGTGGCGGCCCCTACTGGATCTTCGGGCGTTGATCAAGACTCTGCAACGCCTAAAGTTCCAGATGCTCACGCTTCAGGAGGTCATTCGGTCTGTACAGCCGGGAGAGTTCCTGGCCTCGTTGGATCTACAGGATGCATATTTCCATATCCCTATGCGTCGACGGCACCGCAAATTTCGGAGGTTTGTCGTCGGAGAAGATCATTACCAGTTTCGAGTGCCCCCGTTCGGATTAAAGTCGTCCCCCAGGACATTTACAAAATGTTTGACTCCGGTGGCAGCGTGGCTCTGACGGGAAGGTCATCATGTTTACCCATACCTGGATGACTGGCTGGTACACGGTTCGTTGCCAGAGAAGGCGCAGGAAAGTCTCAGCGCTACCATGCAGCAGTTGCAACGGCTAGGCTTCGCCGTGAACTTCGAGAAGTCCTTTCTGTCGCCTTCCAGGAACTTGGATTTTCTGGGGCCAGAGTTTCAGACTCAGCTGGGGCTTGTGAGGCACTCGGGCGAGAGGGTTTTGAAGCTCAAGCAAAAACCAGCAGAGTGGAAGATCAGTACAAGGGTGTCGGTCCGGACCTACAAGTCACTGATGGGGGCCATGGCGTCCTGCATTCTGCTGGTGAAAACCTGTCATCTCTTCATGAGGCCGGTACAGGAATTTCTCACTGACCGATGGGCTCAGAGTCGCGGGTTGTGGTCCGACAAGGTGGTGATCGACGGCGATCTGGTGGAAGCGCTTCGATGGTGGCAGTGCTCGGACAATCTGGTTCGAGGCATGCCGTTGGTGGAACAGGAATTCCACTTTACAATTGTGACAGATGCCTCTCAGACAGGATGGGGGCGCATCTCAAGGACTCGCAGGTCCAGGGCCTGTGGTCTCGGGTGGAATCACATTTCCACATCAATGTGCTCCAGTTGAGAGCAGTACATTGGGCCCTGAAATCGTTTCTGCCACGCATACGCGGGCCTTTGGTGAGGGTGTTGATGGACAATACCACCATGATGTTTTATCTCAGGAAACAAGGGGGCACGCATTCCAGGGTGCTGTCAAAAGAAGCACAAGACCTCTGGCATTGGGCTCTGTTGCACGACATCGGCATTGTAGCCTTTCATCTGCCGGGAGTGTTGAATGTGCAAGCGGATGCGCTCAGCAGGGAGGTGAGCCAGCTACACAAGTGGCAGCTGAAGGAGCAGCAGGTGTCCATGCTCTTCCGAAAGTGGGGCCCTCCTTCATTGGATCTCTTTGCAACGAGGGAGAACAAGCAGTGCAAGGAGTTTGCCAGAAGGTGGGCTCATCCGAGTCTCTAGGGGATGCATTCTCATTTCCGTGGACAGACCGGTTCGCTTATGCATTTCCTCCGTTTCCTCTCATTCAACAGACCCTCCAGCAGATTCTGAGGTACCCATGTCATGTGATTCTGGTGACCCCATTCTGGGCCAGTCAGCCGTGGTTTTCGGATCTCCTTCATCTGTCTGTGGTGAAGCCAATTCGGTTGGCAGTGACGCCAGACCTTCTGTCTCAGGACAAGGGCGCAGTCTGGCACCACGCTCTGGAACCTCCCAGCCTAACGGCTTGGCTCCTGACTTCTCCGAGTTTGGGCTCCTAAAACTTTCTGGTGACTGTCGATGCATTTTGGAGGCAGCAAGAGCTCCTTCCACGAATGCCTCCTATGCGTTTAAATGGAAAAGATTTTGTGTGTGGTGTAAGGACCAACCTGGAGTGGACCCCTTGAACATTTCGCCGGAGCAGGTTTTGCCATACTTATTGCAGTTAGCGAAGAAGGGTCTGGCATTCTCCTCCATATAGGTACACTTGCCAGCAATATCTAGATTCACTTGGAATCGGCATGGAGCGCCTCTGTTTAGTGATCGTCTCATCAAGCATTTCTTAAAGGGGTTGTTTCGGACTTTTCCTCCAGTCAAGAAGTTCCCTCCAGTGTGGAGCCTTAATGTTGCTCTGTCAGGTCTGATGAGACCTCCGTTTGAACCAATGTCGTCAACGCTTTTGCAGTTTTTGTCTTGGAAAGTGGCTTTTCTGGTGGCCATTACTTCGGCCAAAAGGATGTCTGATTGCAAGCTTTGGTGGTGGACCCTCCATACTTGAGGTTCTTCAAGGACAAGGTGGTGTTAGCTACTAATCCGCACTTTATCCCCAAAGTGCCAACAACTTTTCATAAACTCTCTTCTATTGTGTTGCCCTCTTTCTTTGCTTCAGCCTCCAGCCCTGCAGAGCGTTCTTTGCATTCACTGGATGTGAAGAGGGTGTTAAAGTTTTATTTGAATCGTACGGAAGAGTTCAGACTTTCTAAGCAGCTGTTTGTGGCTTATGGACCGTCCATCAGAGGGCGGGCAATCTCCAAGCAAGGACTTTCTCGCTGGGTGTCGTCTGCTATCTCATTCTGCCACGCCAAGGCTGGGAATCCTTTGGAGAAGAAACCAAGGGCACACTCGACGAGGCCTACGGCTTCGTCGGCGGCATTATGGTCGGGGATTCCGCTGGTGGACATCTGCCAAGCGGCCTCCTGGCTGGTGCCGCATACCTTTACTTGACATTACTGTCTGGAGAGGCAGCATGGTGAAGATGTGCAGGTGGGACGGGCAGTCCTGCAATGCCTGTTTCAATAAGGTAAGCCCCGCAGCTCTGGGGTATTTGTTGTTTGACCTTGATCACTGAATGGGTTTTTGTCTCATGTATGTGATTCTGTTTTTTCCATTGGTTTACATTTCCACTCAGCCATGTATGATGAATACTGCTATGTAATCCATTCACAGCATGTGAATCCATGAAAGATCCAATGCTGGAGAAGGGAGTAGTTTCTTACCTGTAACTCCATTTCTCCAGCATTGGTATCTTTCATGGATTCACCTGAATTGGGTTTCCTCCACTTTGGAGGTTAGAATATGAAGGGGAGCCGCAGGGGTGGGGCTATTTATAATCTACACCCTATTGGTGGTGGCTAAAGCACCCAAAAAGGACGTTGATAGGACACTGCAGTGTCGAAGTTTTCCATAGGAAAACGCTAAATTAAAATGACAGAGGTTCCCAGCCTGACAACGGGGAATATTCACAGCATGGGCATCCATGAAAGAAACCAACGCTGGAGAAATGGAGTTACAGGTAAGAAACTACTCCCTTCTTGGGCCTGGCATCTAGGGGCAAGCCAGCAATATTCCCCCAAATATACTGTTTCAGCAGATCAAGCTTGCTGGGATCATCAAGTTGCAACATGCCCGATCTGCCCCTCAGTGCCAAAATATTGTTCTTAGTTTTACATTTGGCAATTATTTTTTTGGCTAGCATTTCTTTCCCTTTTTGGTGTAGTAGTATTGTTTAATTTTCAAATATTGTTTAATTTTCAAATGTGCCTGAGAGATTCTTTCAGGTAGGTGGGCTTTCAATTGTGACCTTGCTTTTCTCAATAGGGGCATGGCTTTAAGTGTGACAGTCGTTTTGTGTGTTGTTTCCCTTTTGCGGACCTCCTCCTCAAGTCTGTCTTAATTATTTCCCTTGCTTTCGGGTAGGCAAACAAACAGTTTATTTCACCTCTAATGTCTACATTTATTGCATAGCAGACCAGAAGAGACACAAAGGCAGATCATCTTTGAGGTTGATTTCAAAATATGTTACCATGGCTTGCTTTAGCTCCTGGCAAATCAGCCAAATCAGCCTATCTTTAAGCATTGGGTCAAATAATCTCCAAGGTTTACAGATCGGGGGTTCCAACTAAAGGCATTGACAAGGTAGGGCTTGAGCAGGTAAGACCCCCCCAAAAATGTGTAAATGCCCACTCACCCGCACTGTGTGGGCAATAACAGATGTTAATGTCACTGCAATGCACACATGTTTTGTCTATCATTAGGGGTGGAAAGCAAAATGAACGTGAATTTATAACCCATGAATTACACAGATGAACCTTCTGTTAGGATCGCACAAGATTTCTGATTTGATAAATTAAATTGACCTTGCAAACTGGATTGCTACGTCCATTATCTTAACCCTGCTTGATGCAGAAAAGCCTTGAGAAAAGTTCCTGTGCAATAATCTGGATTCATCTGCTCTAACAAGATGGTCTCTTGCAAAAATATCACTGCAAGTGACATATCACTATGTTTTATTAGGATAGATTTTCTCTTGTTTGGGGAGTTCAAGCACTTAACATTGCAGATCAACGTCCGAAGAGAGCTTTCAGCCTTGATACAAAGGCGGGGGGCCTGTCATTTAATGTCCATCTCTGACTAAACTGAACCATACAGTCCGCCAGCAGTGTAATCATCCCCCTGACTACTAATTGCAATATATCTGTCGCCACAATTTCTCCCATAAAAACAGTTCCCTCCCCACCCCTGTCAACCCAACTTTTCCCAACCAACGGATTGCCATCGATATTACCAGACTGAACATCTGTTAGACAATCACAGAGCCCATCCTGGGATCAGACAGGGGTCCTTTAACTAGTACCCTCAATTTGCAATAACATAACATTTTACTAAATGACTAAACCCCATGAACAATTGACAACTTGTTTGAAGACTTCAGAGACAACCTCCGCAGTTCAATTAGCGTGCAGTTCAACTACTACATTCAGGTCTGGTCATCTCATGGGGCCTTTCGAGCTTTGCAGTGTGGGGTTTAATCAAAGGCCCCAAAAACAGAACACAAGGGCCCACTGGAAAAATGACCTGCCTGCCTTCATAAAATACCTCCACACTGAAAATGAGCCTATTAAGGCAGACTGTGGTGGTTTCTGCAAGTAACACTAGAAAGTGCAATGTGAAAAGGCCTGTCATTACAAAAGGAAAAGTTGAATTGAAAAGCAGCCTTTTAATTCACAGTGGCAGAATAAATTCAAAGTCCCCTTTTAATTGAAAATCAGGATTTTCAAACACAGACACTAAAATGGCTTTGCATGTTTGTTTACGGGTTTTAAAGCAAAACATGAGAAACATTTTGCCCTGCTAACATAAAGTTGTGTGTTATCAAGATGTAATGTATTGATAGATATATTAGGTTATACATGCAAAATACCAGCAACAATTGAAAAGAAAAGGCCACTTTGTTTCCATGGGTAACATGTACATTTAATTAAGGACTGGGGCAGGCCCTTTTGCTTGTTGTTGGACAGACGTTACAAAGAACTCCCCCACTCCAGGCCTGTTGGCCTTCTGGTCTGGAAAGAGGATCCCTTGGAGGCTAATGCATCCCAAAAATGTATGACCTACAACCCACCAACTTCAAACAACAGAATGGCAAATGCATGACTGGAATGTAGTGGGAAGCTATGAAAACAGGGGCTGCAAACTCTGTAAAAAATACAAGAAAATAGGAGGTTTTCAGATAGAAATGGTGGTCCACTTCAATTAACAGAACAGGATGTCAGCAAGGCCTTGTGATATGACAGGGCTGGCCTAGCTCATTATCTGCAGTGGGGGAATCTCTGTGCAGTTGATCCCTCCCAAGTATTTATGACGGCAGCCTACCAATTTCAAACAACTGAAGGGTAATTGGCCAGAAGACAGGAGAGAAGATTTGCATAATATGAAGATTTCCCATTAGTTTGAAAAGACTATTATAACTTATGCATTTTTCTCAGCAACCACAAGTCATGCTGGATTCATTAATCGGTCATTTGTAAGATAGATTACAGGTGACTTTGTTGAAATAAAATGTATCATCCACCTGTGATTTAGGGAATGGTAATGGCAAGCTATAATGGGCTCCTGGCTGCTCTGAACATGTCCCGAATTTAAGAGTTGGCGTACTGGTGGTGGTTAAAATTTGGTATTTGGAGAGTTAGTTGTATGTTCATAACTTATGCTTTTTGTATAAATGGCAGAACATTGCCACACGCCTGTGCAACATGGTGCAGACCCAGCTGTCATGTTATTGAATTCCCCATGATTAGCTGAAGTGGAATATATATAAATATTGCAACATAACTACTTTTTGCCAAAAAGCTGACATGGAAAAATAAGAGGATTTCAAATGTGAGTTGCCAAATTTCTGTTCTAGACTGCTAAACCAATCCTGAGAGAGGCTGGACTTGGGGTGGGGGGGGTGAATGGTTACTGTCTATCTTGGTTACAAGAATTCTTGCAGGGCATTGCCCAATATTGAAAGATTGATGGTGTCATCACTGGTATATAAAGTGGATGCACTATGAGAGAGAGGGAGAGATGCTTAAAATGACCAACGGAAAGCCGCAGGCCAACACCAAAGGAAATTTGCTGAAATTGCATCTGGAGGGTGTCGTCTATTGCTGGGGATGCCTACAAGCTGCCTGGGCCCTATGGTGAAGAGCTGGGTGCCATCCTTGAGAGTGGTGTCCCCAGACCCCTGCCCTATCCTGAAAGAGGGTCCTGAAATTCAAATGGCTTTCCCAAACTTTAAACAGAGGTTTTCAATGTAAGTAGAATTGAGCCATTTGAAACTAAAAGTCAGGAGAATCTGCTTGCCTTGAATCCTTTCCCTTTAGAGTGGGGGCTGGGTGGTTGGAGTGTAGGTCCTTAGCCTATTTAACTAAAAATATTAATTTAATTAACTCCCCTTGGCAGAACAGCACAGGGTCATTTTTGGTAAAATTCAAAATTAACAAAGCTCATTCACAGTGTGTGCTGAGAACTAGACTGTAATGTAATTGGGTAATCCTATTTTTCCCATTGTCCCTGACTTTTTTAAGGAAGAGGGGCATTGTGGTCCCTAAATTAAGATCCATTTTTTTCTGACCAGCTTCCCAAATATATGCCTTCCAATGGAGGGGGGTCTGAACTCCAAAATCCCTAAATCACTTAAATTTTTCGATCCGACTTCCCCAATACAGACTTTTAAGTGGGGTAGAGGGTCTAAAAAACCAACTGGTAAATCACCATGTGTTTATTTTAAAGCAAAAGAGTGGATGAAATAATAATTGCCATATGCATTTGTACAAATCTGTAAACCAAACTGCTAGTCTTTTAATCGTGCAGGAAAATCAAAATTGCACAGCACTGCATTTGTATATTGATTTTGTTCAGTGACCAGTGTTGATTATTCCTTGAAGTGAAAATCTGTATAAAGTATTGTGATTTGTGTTTTTCAAACCAACTTGTGTGATTTATTCATGTTAAAAGAAGTTTAAATCGTGTGTAGTTTTACTGTGTTCTCCATTACCTAGAATTCAAATGAATACAAATATATTTCCTGTACACCAGCTTGGTTATTGGCTCATTGGGGCAGAGGGAGAGGTATCCAAGAGGCATGAGATAAATCAGAAATAGTGCTGAACAAAGAATTGACATTAAACAGTTTGTTGGGTGACACCTTGATTGGCGAGGGAACAAACTCCCCGTGTTGAGGAAGGCCTCTCAATAAACCGTTACAGATTTGGGGGCGCAGGCCCGGATTTGGCTTGATATTTTTGATTCATGACATTAGGGTTATACTGAACTTCGGCTTCAAGTAAGCATTCAGTGGAAATTCGGCCAAAAACAAGGTATTCGGTTTCGGCCGAATACTTACTGTAAACCTTACTCAAAGCCAAAGTTACCCCGGGCCCATAGGTCTCTCACAGTGGATGGTGTGGAAGCTGCAGCGTGGTTGCTTCTCAAAGCTGTCTCCTAGTTTCAGAGCCCACTACTTGCTGTTGAAACTGGACCATTCATCCTCCTGCCAGGCACCCGAGTAGTTGGAGGAGGGGAAGAAGCAAAGAAAACATTCCCTTCGCAGACAAGTGCGTGTCGCCGGGGTTAGAATAGTGCGGGCTCAAGCTTTTCAGTCTCCGAATGGCAAGGCACGCGCAGCTGGTGAAGCTGAAAACAAATTGCACAGCGTCCATCTAAGAGTAATAACAGCACTATTGACCTGGCCAGGCTTCATTTAAATGTTGTGCATATACGAACATTTTAGATACATTTTCCTTCATTTCTTGCTCAAAGTCATTTTGTAAACTTCTGTTGAGAGTTAGAGATTTAGGTACCGGTATTATTTTTGTATGTTAGCATTCCAAAGCCTCTCTATAACACCTATGCCTATAAAACCATTCCCTTAACTCATGGCATTGTATTATTTTTTAAGGGTGCTGATTGGTTACGATAAAAGGCAGTGGGCAAAGGCTACCGGGTGTCCGTGAAGAATCCGATAACCAACAGATATGTATTACACTCTTGATTAGTTGCTCAGACCAAACACAGGTGTGATCCAGTGGAATATAATGTACTGCGGCCCAAAGATAGGTCTTGGCATGATCACACCTTGTGATTCCCTTTGCATGACATTGTTTGCTGTGGGTTTGTTTTCTAATGCACTGGGGAACTAGTTACCCAGCGTGTGCGTACAGTAAGAAAACCGGCTACGGGGCAGCTTAGCTACATGCCTTTCTGGAACGTGTGTTGCACATAAATGCATCCGGCCACCGACAAGCCCCTGTCGCCGAGTTCTGGGAATAAGTGGTTGTGCCGCAAACCTAAACATTTCACCACATTCTAAAACAAATTAGCTTTGCTTGCTCAGACCGTGCAGCTTTTCCGACACAGCAATGGAGAGACTTGCAAACCCGGAGTAATGTACACGCAGTAGGTGCTGGGGTTTAGTCTCTAAGCTCACGATGGACACCTGCACTGCGCCATGCATTCTGGGACTCAATAAACAGACCCATTTGAGGTATTGTGTTTGGAGGAAAATTGAAAAACAGAAAGTGCACCCGCATTTCTTGTACAACATTCCAACGTTTGAAGTAAAATGACACAGCAGGAGGCGCAATCTTGTGGGTAATTGGGCCATTTATTGTTGGGCCTACTATTTGTCCAAAGTCTTGGTAAACTTCAATTCTGTGAATTAAACTATGCATCGGGCCCGGTTGTGTAAATGAAACGTTGCCGAAAGATACTTATTACGTAGTGGCTGGAGGAACAAAGGAGGGACTCGGGCCACGGCCATTCATCCTTTCTCTGAACTTTAATGTTTATTGATTTCAGAGACAAGGGCAACCCTCTGAGAGCGAAGGCTGAAGGGGAGAGGGGCAGAGACACACCTTTAGACGCTATCAGCCCCCGTGGCCGGCCATCTGCTCCTCACAAAATGGTGGTTGTTCACTACCTCTGCCCCTGCTCGCTGGTCTAGGCACCCGCTGTTACATTAGTAAAGAAGGAAGAGGATATGAAAATGAGTCAAGCGGGGCTATCTAAGACGGAGGGACTGGAGTCCTTCAACCTCGCAGCATGCACACAGGGAATTCCACCCGAAAAGCTGTGTTTAGTTCCACTTTACTTCCATGTGTGCTCATTTTCTTAAGGGTAAACCTATGTAACAACATGAAAAATTGGCGTTATCGTTTTTATTACGGTATGGTATTTGAATCTGTACATTGAGTTCTCTGGAGTATTTATAAATATAAACTGTGATAAAACACAAAGGAAAGGGCACAAAAATTATAGGGTATTTGTGTGGTAGTCCAACAAAAAAAGAAACGCATTTCAAAGAAAACAAGTGAATGCAAGTTTAAGAAGCATTTGTTAGTTTGAAAATGTCTTTTTATTTCTATGAAATTGTAAGATGCACATTTGTAATACAATAGTGTGCCCAGCTGCTAGAAACCCTGCTTTTAACACTGCACTGATGTCCCCCACCCCAGCGATAGTAATTGGTGGACACTACATAAGTTCCAAACAATCCATAAGCAATGGCAGCTTATGCTTCATACCATAGACAGGAAGGAACTATTTGGCTCTGTATTCGGCTTCGGCCGAATACTTTGCTAACTATTCAGTATTCAGCCGAATACTAAATGTAGTATTCGGTACAGCCCTAATGCCTTGAGACCGACTATTTATTGTGATGGAATTGCATTAAGGTAGACGGAAAGTCATATTTGCTTTGTCAAAGTGTCACAAGGTCTTGACCCCTGAGTTCCAGGGAGGTGTATAGGTGAAAAACCTAAATAGAGTAAGCATTGAATATGATATAGCATTGTGAGTGGAAATAAAGCGGAAACAGGGTGATTTATGCCTCTGTGCAAAGGAATTTCTACAGAAATTGCAAAGAGGCAATTTGTTTAAATGAATGAAATTGAATTAGATGATAGCAGGAGATATTTCTTTATTAAGCTGTTCATTCGTGGTGAGTGGAAATAGGCGGATGAAGGGAGCTGGCAGGCCAAAATGATGCACAATGTTACATCAGAAGGAATTCAAATTTGGTGTGAAGTTGGGATATGGCACAACACATTAGATGCCTTTTATATGAACCAAAATGATCAAGATGAACTGAATCAAATGGCTCAGCTCACAGCTTATCTATGCTTCCATTTGCATTTAGTGGAAAAGTGAGTGCAGAAGAGTGAGGCCTGTGCACAGAGTCACACTGAGTCTTTAAATGAGGTGCAGAAAGAGCTTAAACGGTTAGAAGATCAAGCACAGCAGAGCCATATTTTTGAGTTAAATCAAGAAAGCCTCATGAAACAACTAAAGAATTAGTTAAAAACCCACAGCAAGAGAGTGTAGAGAGTGAAACGCTATTTTCTGCACTGTAAGATACACATAAAAAGGGTGTGGAAAATGTGAGCACACTGCAACATAAGGTAAATGATCAGACTATTCATAATAGAGGGCTGTTATATGACATTATGGCCTTTCAATTACAAATAAAGGAGTGGAAAAACTGAAAACAGTCAGCTAATTATGGAAGGGGTTGATTACCAGAATGACTTTGATCAGATGCATCAGAAGGTATATACTTTAAAACAGAAAATTCAACTGGTGAAGGAAAAAGACCTCTTGAACCAGGAGAATAGTGTCCTTGCACAGGAGGTGTATCAATTGAAAATGGATGCAGAAAAAAGTCAATCAGGTTCCCAGGAACTGACTGGAAATAGGCAAGAAAATGTAGAACTCGTGGAGCATGTGAGGGAAGCGGAAGCTGACCTGTTACAGGCAGCACAGTGTAGAAACACACAAGAGAAAGATATTGGTCTTTTGAAAGCAAACTGCTTTGAAAATGCATGACAATGCAGGCCGCACAAAACGAAAATGAGTCAAGTTGGAATGAAATTTGGGACTTGAAAGATCGAACCACAACTTCCTATGGGCCGACTGCGACTGACCTACCTCATGCTTTCCACCTACAAAGTCCAAGAAAACATGAGGCACCTAGACTTACCTAGGCCTAGCCAAACTGATCCAGAAGGTCAGTCCTTATCTGAGATTGAGGAGTACTCACCTCTACCACACAGAAGGGAGGTTAGCCGGACCAGTGTGTCCTGGGAAGTTAAGAATAATCCAGTGAGTACTTCAGACCATGAAAACTCCCATGATGATAAAAGGAGGCAGTTGGACTTAAAAGAAATGAGATTGCAGATAGACTACCTAGCTCACTTTTCTGGAGAAGAACATTAAATGCTTCCGCCCAGGAGGGCATATTAAAAACCTCCTTACATTCAAGAGAAGGGGTGAATTTCCCCAGACAATCTGGAAGGGGGAAGACTATACAGGTGAGTCAGTCTGAGGAAGAGACTGGATATTATCCCATGCCAAAAGGTGACAACAGGGGAAATTACCCTGAGAATTCACAGCAGCAGAGGCAATAGGAGTCTAGACCCCATGGTTCTGGGAGGTATTCCCAGTATCAGAGATAGGGAGTGCCTAAAAGATAGGGAATGGAGTACCAATAGCAGCTCTGAGTCAGATGGTGAATGGACTCAGGTGCAGAGAAAAAGGAAGACAGGGAATCAAAGAAAGGGTTTTGTCAAAGACCATATGAGACAGATTAAAGCCATAAAGAGCTTCATGGCCCATACAATAAAGACGCTAAGTATTCGATGTGGGATCATCTAGAATTGCACGAAAAAATAATATACTCATTTGGAATTGAAAATGACATAAATTGTATGGAGTTTGTGAAATGGACATTCTCTCCTGAGTACTCCAGTTTCTCTTCGGGACTGGAGAGCCAGAATCATTATAAATGGTCCACCTGTAATGCAGTCATTTTGAAAAAAATATTCCACACATAGGAACCCACAACGGGCCTGTAAGGCTGTATATAATTTGCAATGTGGAGAGGATCAGGCGCCTAAGAAGTTTATGCAGGATTTAAAGCAGGCATTTGCTCAGGCTTCCCAGCAGGTGAACACAAATAGTAGGGAGTTCATAACTACATATTTGCATGCACTACCTAAATACATAATGGGCCTCATGACAAGATCAGCGGTAACCCGCCAGTGCTACCGTTGGGTTGCCACCGACCTCATAACACTGTTCCGCGTCCTGAGATCCCAAGGCCACTGGGACAATACAAGTCCCGGTGGACTGGGATGTCAGGCGGCAGAAACTGTAAATCCCCATTTCCATGGAGTCCTATGGTACTACATGGGAATGGGGACACAGAAGCACTGGCACTGTTGCTAATGGTGCCGGTGCGTCCATGAAAACCATGCCTGCAGGGTATGGTGCTCTCGGCAGGTCGGACATGCCGGGAGCAGGGCCCCTACAGGCCTTCTCGTAGTCTGGCGGTTTGGAAAAGGGTGCCGGTACGTTGCTACCTGACACCCTTATTTCTGGACTGCCAGACTTGGAATGTGGTCCAATGACTCAGTTGGTGCATGACTTACATGAGCACAGGACCCTAGATTGGCTAATTGAACAGGCCACCAGGATCTATGAGGTCCGGAAACCCGCTGAGAGTAAAAACAACCCCAAAACCCCTAAGCCATCTAACCCACCTCCTGCTGCGAAGGTGGTTGAGGTGAGAACTCCCCCTCCCTTTGACCTGGAGATGGTTGGGCCTAAAAGTAATCCTCCTGCCAACAAGCAAAATGGAAGGCAGAAGGGACCCCCCCGCCCAGCCCCAATCAAATGGTAGTCAGGCAAGGGCCCAGAACACTGATCCCTCTGACCCTGCCACCTACGTAAGCCCTAGGTACAAGGGTACCAAACCAATCCTGCGTACACTCCCCCGACCCAAAGGGGAGGAGCAATCAGGTAAGTACTGCCCCGGGAAACTTCCCATCCAAACTTGCCTCAGGAGAGAAGTATCACTCAACCTCCCAATCTGAACTTTTTCCTCAGATATCCCCGAACAGGAACTTCCAAAATAATACTCTCTCACCCTTATTCCAGGGCAATAGATCTCTGATCACGGGAGAAGGGAGATTCAGGATGGAACATTATGGGGGGGATTTCCAGTACCTGAGCTACTCCGGGAAAAAGGGCAGTTATCCTTTTCAGGAATAACAGAGGTATGACTTGAGACCTCCCTACAACCCAGAAAAGGTCTTGCGTTTGGAGTGACAGGTCCTGCAAATGATCGACAACCTGGGGCGAATGCTGAGAGCTCAGTCTAACCCTGCTTCCAAGAATTCCCCAACACCCAGGGCTGACAGGAGGAAACGTCTGACAAACCACAAGTTCCTGAGGAGGGGTCCCGGGTGGAGGGAAGTTGCCAAGGCCTAGAGGAAGCTTTCTTTCTCACCCAAACAGGATCCCTAAAAACCTCTAAGCCAGAAAGTGACTCTTCTGCCCCCAAAATAAAAATGGTGAGTAGAAGAGGCCAAAGAAGAAGTCCTTTGTGGAAGAGCTAAAGAGTATACCCTTTGAAAGAGAAGAGTCCCTGGAGGACTCAAATAAGCAGACCTTCTCTTTAAGAAATAGGGGGATACCCCAAAGAAAAATGGGTCCCAAAAGATCCTGAGTGGAACAGAGTAAGTATGGAGACCGGCCCAAAACAAGAAATTTAACCCCCAAAATGGGAGGTACCCTTCCCCAAATGGGTTCTGAGAACTGCCCTCAGAAAAAGGGGGACAGAAAACAATCGGAGGAGAAAGGATTCCCCAAATACACCGATTGTTAGCTGTAAAAGCTTCTTTACAGATTCCAGAATACCCACACAAAACATTGCCCAAGATCACACTGTGTCAGTGTTCAATATTAAGAATATGACAACCCGGCTGGCAAATAACTCACACTTTCTTTGCACCCTGGAGGAGAAAGAAGGCAGATTTTACTCCCCGGTAAGGGTGCAGGGTCAGTGTGAATTATCAGCTCTGGTGGATACTGGATCCCAAGCCACCCTCCTGTCCAAAAATGCGTTTGACCAACTAAACGCAGGACGGGTTGGGCACCAAGTTCCCCTCACACTACTTCCCGGACAACTCCAAAATGTCGACGGGAATGACATTTCCCGCTAAGGGACTTCGGATCTGGAAATAAAAATTGGGCGACATCGATTGAAACATCCGGTGATAGTCGTGACTCCAGAGGTCACACCTTGTTTACGGAACAATCTCCTGAGGAGGTTATCACCTCTGATCTACTTTGTAAATGAGTACCAATTATGTAAGCATGAATGGTACCTGTCATTTAATTGATCGACTTTCTGAGAAAGTAGAATTTCAATTCAAGAATAACCAGCTCCCAGACATCACAGTGATCTCTGTAGAAGAGCAAATGTGATGAGATGCTTTCTCCATTCTTGAAAATCAACCTTTCTCCCAGTTTTAAGTGGCAATCCACACTGGAAGGGGATACATCGACATTTTAGGCCATTCCAAAGTCGGGAGAAACCTTGAGATCGACCAGATATGGAAGAACCCACTCAAAAACTGACAGACATTCAGAAAAAGGGCGAACAGTTGTTTTTACCCATTCAGTTACATGAGGGGGAGGAGCAAGTGCTTGCCAGAGTTATTATAGGTTACTCACCATAGTGACTAGCATACTCTATGGGCCTCATTACACGGTAGGCGATATGGATTTAACGTTACCGGTAATGGAATACCGGCAAGGTTAAATCCCCATGCGAATTACGACCCGGATCACCGCTATTAGCGGCACCGCTAAGTACGGTGCCACTAATAGCGGGCAGTCCGCGTGCGCGCGACCCACCATCCCGTAAATTACGCCATGCCGCTATTAGCATAGCATCACAAGGCGAGCGGACATGCCAATAGCAGCATGGTAAAGCCCCCAAAACCCCTTACTGCCATGGCGCAAATACCGGCATCGCGAACCACACGTTGAGAGAACTGAGCAGTGTTCCCACCTGCCACAGGTGGACACAATCAGCACAGGTGGAGGCAATGGAGACTGTGGCAGCTCAAAAGGAGCACACCACACCCCTTCACACACCCCTTCCCACACCAAGATGGTTCCAATACTAGCAGCATTACATGGGCTTGAGGACATGATTGCAGTGCAGCTGCAACAACAACAGGCAGCCCAAAGGAGACGCAGGGGGAGCAGGAGGAGGGCAAGACAGGCACAGCAAGCACCACCACGGCACCTAATCATACCACAGAGGCACCCACCAATCCCCAGGATCAGAGCCAGTCCATTTAACCTAACCCCTGAGCAGATACACACCCTGTACCGTCTGGACCGGGATACCATCACCAGCATCGTGGACATGATACACGACGATATTGTGAGCCTCATAGACATCAGAACTGCCATCCCCCCTCTACTCAAGGTGGTGACTGTGCTCCACTTCCTGGCCACAGGCACCTACCAACATACAGTGGGCCAGATGCATGGCATCTCCCAACCAGTATTTTCAAGCACGCTGAACCAGGTACTCGATGCCCTCCTGAAGCATGCACCTGAACACATATACATGCCACGGACTGCCCAGGAGATTGCAAACACCAAAGTTGGCTTCTATTCACTGGCAGGCATCCCAAGTTGCATTGGGGCCATCGACTGTACACATGTGTAATTGGTGGTCCCACATCGCAATGAAGTGGTCTACCGAAACAGGAAGCAATTCCACTCCATTAATGTCCAAATGGTATGTGATGCCAAGAAGATAATCACACATTGCTGTGCCCGATTTCCTGGATCAACCCATGATTCCATGGTCCTGAGGAACTAAACTATCCCACGCTACATGGAGCGACAAACCGCACAACGTTCGTGGCTACTTGGCGAGTAGCAGGGCAAGCACATGGCAGTGTGTTTGGGGGGGAGAGATACATGCTCCAACTCGGTGTGATGGGGGAGAGAGACATGCTCCAACTGGGTGTGATGGGGGGGAGACATGCTCCAACTGGGTGTGATGGGGGGAGAGACATGCTCCAACTGGGTGTGATGGGGGGAGAGACATGCTCCAACTGGGTGTGATGGGGGAGACATGCTCCAACTGGGTGTGATGAGGGGGAGAGACATGCTAAAACTGGGTGTAGCTTGTTGTCTGTCTGCAAAATGCACATACAGATGTACGCCAATTTCCATCTGGGAAGGCCGCAGCGTACTTGAGTTGAACTGACATGCAAGTATGAGCCACACAACACAGATGACATTTCAGGTCTAGTAACATCAAACACCCATCCACATACACATTGGACAACATTCCACGCAACAAAATACACAGATTTCATACGTGCCATCAGGATAGTCATCCGGAATCAGTCCAGCACAACATCTATAATGCAATGTGCCCTATGATGCATGCAAAGGGATCGGCCCTAGCCATAGACATAGCATTTCACCACACACCTTTACCACCACTGAAGTGATGCCTCACTGCATGGCAACATCTATGTTGGAATGGCAGTACAACAGCAGTGAGGAACCAAATCTGCCTGGGCCCAGGGACACCTACGACCTCGCCTCAACCAAGACATGTCAATTACTGTTGTAGGCATCAATGGGGCATGTCTACTTGCAGGGTCGAGCTCACACTTGCACATTGCTGTCACACAGACAATCTGCATGTATGCTGTTGACTGTGTACTTGAATCACAATGCAATGTCAATTTGTGTGATATGAACAGGCCACTCTTGAGGTGAACAGTAACAGGACCCCATTCGTTCCCCCATACAGGTGATGCAGGCTATCCCCTAAAGAGCTGTCTCCTCACACCTGTACGGAACCCACAGAACAGGCACAAAGAGGAATACAATCGAGCACATACCCGTACCCGCATCGTGATCGAGCAGACTTTTGGCCTTTGGAAGTCACGGTTTCGGTGCATTAGCAGGTCTGGTGGCGCTCTCCTGTATGGCCATGAGAAGGTGGCCAAGATCACCATGGCATGTGTCATGCTTCACAATATGTGTATCAGACGGAATGTGCCACTGCCCCCTGACGATGAAATAGAAGCACCTGATGAGGATGATGATGGTGATGAGGACGGAGGTGAAGGGGATGCAGGTCTTGCAAGAGGGGATGGGCAGGAGGGACGTGCTGTGAGACAGCATCTCATCAACCAAATATTCTGAGGAACATGTTTTGGTACTGTCACATGGATATGTGTAGTAATGACCTGGTGTATGTTTAGAAGCACGCAATGGACCCTGTCGCCAATAAAGTACCCATACACAATGAAGATGTCCAAGCCTGTGTTTTGATCAGACACCAGTGTATTAAGTAACGGAAAGATGAAAAAGTGCATGTCCCCAAACATCCCACCACCCTTCCAACCACCCCCCACAACAGACCCATAACACCCTTCCACCCACCCCCCACAACAGACCCATAACACCCTTCCACTCACCCCCCACATCAGACCCATAACACCCTTCCACCCACCCCCCACAACAGACCCATAACACCCTTCCACCCCCCCACAACAGACCCATAACACCCTTCCACCCACCCCCCACAACAGTTCCTCATGTGTCTGCCATGTTTGCGTTGGCCCATGCACGCAGAAGAATCGCCATAAACCCCCTATTGGCCATTATCTGCAGCAGCATTTGGAGGATGGGCAGACATGCGCCTGGTGGTGCGTGTTGAGCGGCGGAGGGGGCTTGTCTGCGTTGAACCAGCAAATGATGACGTGGCAGACTTTCCTGGTGGTGTAAAGTGGCGGTCCATTGTGTCAGCTATTCGAGTGAGCACCTCCCTTAGCCTAGCTATCTCCTCACAAAGCCTGTCAGTACATGCCTCCATCCTCTCACTGGAGTGCCTTGCCGTGTCCACAATATCTTCCCTGAGATGGGCAGCCTCCTCAACATGCTGGCCAACCAGCACAGTAAGTTCCTGTTGACGCTGCCAGATGGTGGCCAGCTCGAGGGCAGTGCTGGGTGACGGTGTAGTGGCTGCTGTGCCCTCAGATGCATCCATGACAGCAGGTGAAGCCACCATGGGGGACATTATGGCTGTAATGTTGTCCTCACCAGTGACATCAGACCCAGGTGTCTGGAATGGTGTTGGCTCAGGGAGTGTAGGGGGCTTGGGGTGTGCATCTGCATTGTGCCAACTGTTGTGTCCTCAAGGTCAGCTAGGAGGGCAGTGGCGGCTGCCTCTCCTGCGGAGCTTGGCACAGCTGATGGTGGGCGCTCGGTGGCTGGTATTGGTGGTTGTGGGTTCACCTGCGGTGGTGGGGCTCTAGTTGGTTGTGTGGATACTTCAATCCTGGCAGTGGCTCTCCTCCAAAGCTTCACACTCATCATGTGGCACCTTCCCCCCTTGCCCCTAGATGTTGTGGGGGTGTCCTCAGAGTCCTGTGCCCTTGGTCTCTTACTTGTAGGCGGTGCCTGGGATGCATTTGCGGCATTCTCACCAACTGTATGTGAGCCTGTCAGGGACAAGAAGGGGGATGGCATTGGTTACGTTTCTATGTACTTCATGCAGGATACATCAATAATGCAGTTGTGGCCATTGGGACTTAATAGTTGTGGATGCAGGTGATGTGTCAGTTCAGTGCCTCATCCATGCATGGTTGTGTTTGACACTTGTCTATGTTGATGTGTGCATGTGTGTGTGTTTGGGTCTGACACTGCCATGGGCAGGGATGGATGCATGTGTGGATGTGTGTCCATGCATGAGAGGATTCTGGGCTCACATTTGGGGGGAACAGTACATTCACATAGCATCCTGTCATGTGTACACTCACCCCCATCCGAAGTGGTTCCCACGCCTAGCTCCATAGTGCCTACTCCCTCAATGGATTCCACTGCGATTAGGTTTTCACAGGTCTCCTCCCATTCCTTTAGTCTGATGGGTGAACCGGCTCCACCTGCAGTGGCTATTCAGTGCTTTTCGGAAAGGATGCCCCTCACCCGCAGTCTGAGGTCGTCCCACCTTTTCCTGCACTCACGCAACGTGCGGGTGCTGGTGCCCACTGAACTGACTTTAACCGCAACTTCTTCCCAGATGGCCTTTTTTTCAGTAGTGTCGGCCGCCGCATGTCGTTGGCAAAGACAACCTCAGCATTGTCAGCCAGGGTCTGGGTCAACATGTTCAACTCCTCTGAGGTGAATTTTTCTTTGCGCTGCCTGTCAGTGCTTTTTTTAAATGCCTTGGGCATGTTGAAGATGTCCCGGATGATTTGCAACAGCAACCTACTCGAAACAGGTCCAGGGGGCAGTGGATGGCAATTGATTGTGTTTTTAAAGATGGCCGCCATGCTCTTTCCCGTTCCTGTGTGATGACGCTATTTCCGGTTCCGCAATTTAACGGTCACCGCTAATAGCGGTGACCGCTATTTGCATGCAGCGTGAGGGCGGAGGTGCTATCTGCACTTTCGCCGAGGGCGGTAAGTGACTTTTTGGGGTCTTTAGCGGCATGGCGGTAGGGTCATTACCGGCATGGCGCTATGCTCGTGTCCGTGTACTCGTAATGGTACGCTATTAGCGCCTTCTTGCGAGGGCGGACACGTTAAGAGCGCCATGCCGGTAATTTGAGATTTTTACCGCACAACATGTAATGAGGCCCTTAGTCCTTAGTCCCCTTTCCTCCATACTGTAAGGGCATCCCTTCCAATGGACGGAGATGGAACATTTTTCACCTGAAAAACATTCTTCCGCTTTAAATGTAGAGGCGCACGTGGGTGCGGCCGTGGGAGCATGCGCTGCCCTGACTCTGCCCTCTGGTGCCACACCCCAGTCCCCATAGACGCGTTGACAATCGATTAACATTGCCTAATGACGCCAGATTTATTTGGGGGAGGATGGTGGGACGTATGGAGGAAAGGGGACTAAGGTCTAAGCGTATGTTAGTCACTACGGTGAGTACCTTATATTTACTCTTAAGTCCTGTCCCCTTTCCTCCATACTGCATGGGCGATTACAACTGACTGTAGCCCCGGGGTGGAGAGGAGAACCTCCCTAAGCAAATAGGTTCCTGAGAACCGCCTGTCCGAAAGCCACATCAGATCTGGAGCCGGCATCCAAACAGTAATGCTTGCAGAAAGCCGAGGGAGTGGCCCATGTGGCCGCCCTGCTTATGACTTGCCAAGGGACATGGCGCTGGAAAGCGATGGCTGTTGCCTTGGCCCTGACTGCATGGGCATGCATGTTTGCCGCAAGAGGCTTGTGCTGCCCCTCGTATGCTTCCTTGATGGCCGAGACCATCCAGCGGGATATGGAGGCCTTGGAGGCCTAATAGCCTGGTCTTGCACCTCCAAAAGTGAAAAATAGGACGTCTGACTTGCAGAAGCCCTTGGTCCTGTCAAGGTAGAATCGGAGGGCACGCCTGACATCTAGGCAGTGCAAAACTCTCTGTGCCTCGTCCTTAGGATCAGCAAAAAACATAGGAAGCACTATTTCCTCGTTTAAATGGGAAGCAGACGGCACCTTAGGCAGAAATGTTGGGTGTGTCCGCAGGACTACTTTGTCCCTGTGAAAGGTAGTATATGGTTCCGAGGCGGCCAGCGCCTGGATTTCGCTGACTCTGCGCGCAGAGGTGAGGCCGACTAGTAAGGCGGTCTTAATGGTGACCATACTGATGTCCGCGGATGCCATTGGTTCAAATGGTTGGTGCGCCAGGGCGCCCAAGACTATGTTCAGGTCCCACATAGGGTGTGTCCTCTTGATTGGCGGGAAGAGCCTTGCGAGTCCCGTCAAATGTTTCTTGACAATGGAAGAGGAGAAGACCCCCTCCTCCGAATTCCTGTAAGCCCCGATGGCTGCGAGGTAAGTGCGGCAGGTATCCACCTGCACGCCTGAGTGGGCTAGGTGCGCGGAGAAGGAGAGCATTTGTCCAAAGTACATGCCAGTGGGTCGATGTCCTTGGAGTCCACCCAGTGGTAGAACCTGGTCCATTTACATTTATAATGGGCCCTGGTAGCCTTGCTCCTTGTATTCTGTATTATCTCCAGATTAGCCTTAGCGTTATCTGCTCAGAAACCACGCTGTGAGGGAGACCTTCTGTGGGGCAGGGTGGATAACCCTGCCCCCCTGCTGTGCCAGAAGATGTGGTGGGCCAGTCAGGAGGTGAATCGGGGGCATCTCCGAGAGACTGAGCAGCTCTGAGAACCCTGGAGCTATTAGAATGATGTTGAGCTGGCGAGACTCCTTGATCTTGCAAATCACTCTGTAGGAAGGCGTAGCACTTTCTTTTGTGCCATGTGGCAAAGAGATCCACCTGAGGGAAACCCATCTGCTGAAGATCTCTGAGAAACAAGGTTGTTTAGCTGGCACTCGTAGTTGTCCACTCCAAACCTGCTGAGCCTGTCCGCCTCCAGGTTGGACTCCCCTGGAAGGTGGACTGCCATGAGGTAGATGTCGCTTTCCAGGGCCCGCTCCCACATGCTAATTGCTAGTCTGCACAGTGGAGGGGATTTGGTGCCTCCCTGCTTGTTGACATAGTTCCTGCTAGTCGAGTTGTCTGTCTGGATGAGGACAACCTTGCCCCTAATAAGTGGGAGGAATGCACTGAGCGCTAGCCAGATGGCGTTAAGCTCTAACCAATTGATGTGGTATTCCTGATTGTGTTGGGTCCAGGTGCCGTGGTCCGAGTGATCGTCCAGGGTGGCTCCCAATCTTTCTAGAGAGGAGTCTGTGGTGATGGTGACCTGCGGGGTGGGAGGCCGGAAGGGCTTGCCTGTCCGTAGTTTGCAATACCTGGACCTCCATGTGTTGTCCGGGTGGAGGGACGTAGGAACGACGATCATCTCGGATTGAGAGTCCCGCTCCTGGTTCCATGATGCCGCGAAGTGCAGCTGTATCCTCCTCATCCTGAGTCTCGTGTGGGGGACGGCTAATAGGACCGCTGCCAGGAGACCCCAGCGGTGCTGGTACCACCAGGCTGAGGTCACCTCTCTGCTGGAGAATTGGGTGATGGATGTGATCTTGTCCTCCAAAGGAAACACCCTCTCGGAGCATGTGTCCCAGATGAGTCCCAGGAATGTCAGAGTCTGCATGAGTTGCAGCTGCGGCTTCTTGAGATTGAGCGAAAAGCCCAGGTCGTGCAGTGTGTTCAAAAAAGAGCCTGGAAAGCGTGGTGGACTGTTTCCGGGAATGTGGCCCTGACAAGCCAGTCGTCGAGGCATGGGTAGATGTGGAGGCCCTGCGATCTGAGGAGGGTAGCCACAGTATTCATGAGTCTGGTAAAGATCCTGGGGATCGAGTTGAGGCCAGAAGGAAGGACCTTGTATTGGAAATGGTAGCCCATGATCCTGAACCATAGGAAAGAACGATGGGGCTGCCATATCGGGATGTGTTGGTATGCATACTTCAGATCCAGGGAGCACATCCAGTCTCCCCTGCACAATGTCTCCGCTATAAAAGCTGGCGTAACCATCTTCAATTTTTGTAGAGGTAAGGAGAGGTTGAGGGTGGAAAGGTCCAGCACAGCTCACAGGACTGCCCGCTTCTTTTTCTGAATGGTGAATATCTTGGAGTAAAAGCCCAAGCCTCTCTGAGAGGCTGGGACTTCCTCCACGGCCTGGCTCTCTACGAGCGATCGGATCTCTGCCAGAAGAGTTGCTGTCCCAACTTGAGGGAGTGGAGGGAGGAAGGAGGAGAGGCTGGGATAGGTAGGCCGTACCCCATGAATACTACAGAGAGGATTCTGGTGCCAGAAATGTGCATAGAGAGCAAGCCTGCCCACCACTGGAGACACGTGGACCCAGAGGGGCGTGTCATGCCTTGTTTCCCTCAGAGGCTGTTGCGGAGGAGGGGGACTGGAAAAAACCCTTACTCCCCTCCCCTTTTTGTTGCTTGCGCCGATGTGGAGTCTGTGAGCGATCCGGCTGATTGGACCTCCGCTCTTGGAAGCCGCAGAACCCTCCGTATGTATGCCCCTATTCGGAGCGCTGCTTTGACTGGGTTTACAATTTGGGCGTGGTCTTTGTCAGGATGGATAAAGACTTGGCTGTTTGTGTTTGTGAGCTGTTTTTCTTTTTGTCCAGCTCCTCGTCTGTGGTGGAGTGGAAGAGGTCCTTCCTGTCAAACGGCAGGTCTAATATGCGTTCCTGAATGTCCGGGTGGAATTTAGTCACACAGAGCCAAGCTGTTCTTATCATGTCCGTGGTGATGCAAATGGCCCGGTCAGAGGTGTCAATGTGGGCCACAGTGGACTCCATGATGTCCTGCGCCACCAACTTGGCCTCAGCCAGTGCCACCTTGAAACGTGATTGGCTCTGCGTAGGACAATCTGGGAGGAAATCAGCAATTTCCTGCCACAACCTCTGGTTAGCGGCCACCAGCATGGCATCGGCGTTGGCCTGACGAAGATGCAAGGATGTGTTGGAATACAGCTTCTTCCCGTACGCCTCCAAGATCTTCTCCTCCTTGTCTAGAAGTGCCACAGAGGAGGATGCTGAGGACGAGTGAGGCTTGGAGTATAGTGATGCCGCAGCGATAATCGAGAAGTGCGGCTGAGGGTGGGCCGATAGCAAGAGTGTATCCCCTACATCTGCCTGTATTTGGGGTCCAGGCATTGTTTGACCGACTGGACAGAGTGGGGCTTGTGCCAACCCTTCTTGGCCAGGGCGAATACCCTTTTTAGCAGAGGGGTGTCGCGTGAGGACCTCTGCGAGGAACCATCTCTGCTGGTTGCTCAACCTCGGATTTAGGAAGGCCCAGGTATTCAGCCAGCCCTGCAAGACATTCATGGATTGCCTTGGCTGACGATGGCGTGTCGGGGTCCTCCTCCTCATCCGTGTCCACCTGGGGGTCTGGAGGATCCTGCACCGGTGGAGGTGTAGCCGGAGCCAGATGCTGGGCTACTGAGGCTGGAGGCTGAGGCAGAGGCTGGTACGAAATGGCCTGGGGAATCGGTTGGGGGGCCGGAGCAGGTGGCAAAGGCTGCGCCGGGGCTGGGGGTGCCGGCAGAGGAGTCTGAGGTGCTGGAAGCATTGGCGGGAGCACCTCCCTGATGGCATCCTGAGGATCACACCCATCTAGGGGGACTTCATGAGTCCCAGGAACCTCTCAAAGAACCTATTCTCACAGGCTGGAGGGGTAATAGGGGATATAGACGGAGTAGAGGGTGGCTGCTGAAGGCACTGCATACCCTGCCCATATGGACGTAGTGGGAACCTGCCCTGCGCAAATGAAGGATAAGCTGTAGGCCAACGTACCTGGTTGACACCAGTCCCACCTTGACACTTGTTCTTTGCCAAATTCTCATTCCTGGTGCGGCATCGGACGGGTGATGTCTGGCACGGCGGCCATCTTGTCGAGCTGCCCTCCACGTGCCTGCGTCGTGTTGCTTGGCTTGCTGGGCCCAGCCTCCTCCAGGACTCTTAAGTGTGGATCATGAGGCCTGCCCTGCTCCTCAGACCGAGGCCTGGTAGTCGGTTCGGAGGCCGGTAGAGCCACGTTTAGGCAGCCCCTCAGACGTATTGCTGGTATTAGGGCATGGCCCCTCAGACATATTGGCGGTACACCGGTTTAGCCGCTCGGGAGAAGACCCTGTACAAGAACCTTCCGGTCCCTCAACACTGTCACTGGGAGGATCCGAGGATCCCTCGACCCGTAGGCCGGTAGCTGGGGAGGCCTCGGTGCACGTGCTGGTTATAGAACCTGGGCTGTCCCTCCTGCATGGCAGAGTCCTTGGGAAGGAGTCTCCCTTGCGGGGTGTGATGGAGAACAAAGGCCTTACCTTGGGCCTGGATCGATGTTTGACAAAGTCCTTCAGGTCCTCTGGAGGCGATCGCTGGAAAAGCTCCCTCCACCTGGCTAGCCTGTTCTTCAGTGATCTAGATGACAGGGCGTTGCGCGCAGTACAAGCTTGCCAACCGTGGTCTGGCCCAAGGCAACAAAGGCAGAGGGCGTGGGGGTCTGAAGTTGAGAAGAGCCCATCGCAGGATGAACCCTGTGGAAGTCGACATGCGCCAGGGAGGAGCATGATGCCTGAGGACGAGTACCTGAATGATAAAAAGACAAAAAAAGACAAAGAGAAGAAGTATCCACGTGTGGAATTACATGGCCGAAGTCAAACCCAGGAGTGAAGGTGAATTCGCCCCATTCCCGTCGACACGGAAAAGGGTACAGAGATGTGGCGACAGAGGGTGGAGTCAGGGCAGCGCATGCTCCCAGGGCCGCACCCCCGCGTGCCTCTAAATTTAAAGAGTAAGAAGGTTTTCCTGGTGAAAAAGGTTCTGTCTCCCATCCCTTGGAAGGGACACCCTTGTAGTATGGAGGAAAGGGGACGGGACGTAAGAGTAGGCCTGAATAATGAAAGGAGCTTCATCAGTGAAAGAGTATTCAGGAAACTCCCAAAAGATCAGACTATTCCCACATTTAAATTGATTGACAAATTGGAAGTAGGTCTGGAAACTCCAAACTCCAAACATTTCTTGCCTAGCAGGTGTATGCTAAAAACGTCCATTGGCAACAAAAACATAGAGCATAATTGTTGGGTCATGAGAGATATCCCTTCCGCCTTTTATCTGAGAAGTGACATTCTCAACCGATTTGCAATCAATTTAGACCTAATTAATAATACAGCCTGGTCCCGACTGGGGGGTAATCCCATTGGCTTGGACAACACTGCAAAAAAGCATTCCGGTCAGCTCACTTTCTACCTTATGTGGTGAAGTGTAAGAGCGAGAAGAGGTTACCATCCCAGGACAGGTGTGTCAATTCACTATTCCTCTCAAAATTAAGTGAGGACAGAACCTCCAACATCAGGACGCCTATATATATTTAAATTCCCATTTCCAACAGCAAGGTTTGTATTTAAATTCGACACCTCTAGTAGACCTAGAACATGACACCATTTGAATATTGGTGGATAACAGCGACCCTTGAAGTATCACTTTGGCGCAGACACCTTTACTGAAATGCCGTTTGATGCCCAACATTATTCTATTGATTTAGGCAATGAAATCGTGGAACCAATCACAAAATACTGTTTCGACAGTATTCCTCCAGAAAAGATGTTTAATAGGCATGGGGAGGGGAATTTCATGGTGAACTCTTCCTGACCCTATGGGCTGGAAGAGGTGACCTGTGACAGGAAGGAGGAGGTAGTGTTCAGAGTCAAGAACCTCTAACTCGAATTCCTGGAATCTCCTGTTCAGGTCAACACCATCAAAAGAGATCTCTCCGAACTGGAGGACACTGCTGAAATTGCTACGCCTGAGGTCTTTCCAGGTTTCAAGCAGATGGTCGAGGAAAGGGTCGATGTTGCTGATGCCTGTGAGACCGAGGAGCAAAAACAAAAGCTGAAACAGGTCTACCTGGGATTGCAAGATATCTTTTTAGTGGACTCATGCGACAGTGGAGGCACATCCATTAATTCAACCACCATCCCCCCGAGAGGGCTTCTGTATTTGTGAAACAATATTGGTTACCTTTCGTGTCCATGGAACCACTCACAGTGATTATTAAGAACTTAAATTCCTGTGGGATAATTCGTCCGATCCACACTACCTTCAACAATCTGGTACTGGGGATACTCAATCGAAACGGCCAATGGGGACTATATGCAGACCTGAGGGAGTTGAACAAAAGGGCCAGCGTGTGGAGATGGCCACTTCCCTACATCGATCAGGGGTTGGCACAGATCCAAGTGTCAAAGGTGTACAACATAGACTCAGAGACTAGTGGTTAGAAATGAACCACGTCTCTTCCTGGATAATAAGAGCTTTGTGATATAATGGAGCTCCAAAGCAAACCAATGCAGAACAAACTGGATCATACTAATCATAAGTTGGATTGGGTACATGGATAGTGATGCTGGTCCTTCACGGTCAATGTATGGCTACTTTCAATGATAGTGCGGACAGGTGTAAAATATATGAGCAAACCCATATCGACATGCAAAAATTGAGCTGTATGATTGCAAGGGGTTAGTGAAGGGGAGGATTGTAGGGGAAAGAAGACAGAGAGAAACAGAATCCATGAGTCTTTGCGATTACAAGTATTGATAGGAACAATGTTGTTACTGTTTTGTTCATATATTGGCAGTCAAAAAGATAGCTCCATATTTGGCTTGCTCCTACAACTAGAAGGACGGTATGACAATGTTTTCAACAGTCTGTTTTTATTACACTAGTTATAAATGACAGGGATGCGTGCAGCATGTTTATCAGATCAATGTACCGAACGCCCACACACCTGATGTATTTCTATCACTCAGGGTGAGTGTGAACTGAATATGTCTCATGTAAATATGGGGATAAGTGCCAAGTCCTCTTCGACAAATGGATCCTAATATTTGTTTGGCCAAAGAAGAGCATGTCACATAATAATAATGAGCACATTGTTCCAAGGGCGACGGCATACCCTTTTTAAAAACCTTGTGGTGTAGTCAGAAATTATTCAACTATTACTGCCTAATGTCATGCTCCTCTACGTGGGCAAGCACTATTGTACGTTTGCCAGCTCATGAACTAAATGCCCATTAATTACAGAGCACAAATGACAGAAACCGTGTTTGAAATGCTATTATGAGTTATCGGTCAACTGTTGCAGCCTAAAGTTATGCTCCGTGCAACCGCGCGCGCAAGCACTATCGTATATGTGCCACATCATGCATTAAATGCCCATTAATTACAAAGCAAGAAGACAAAGCAAATGTTTAAAGAGTGTGGGCCGCCTCCAAAGGCTTTACACATATATGCTTGTTTTACCAGTGACGGTATGATTGCATGCTTGTTGTATACTGAAGACATGAATACATGTTGGTACACAAGTAACAATAAAACGTTTTAAAATAAGCCTGCTGGTTTATTAACCTAACAGCTTCGTACATACGGTAGTCAGAAGTCCATGCTGTTACCAGGCAACAGTAAACAGCCTGACGGTAAATGTACTGGTCTGCAAATGTCGGCGTTTCTACAGGGATTGCTGCAATATAAATTAAATACACGCGCTTATTGAGACGCATAGCACCCTTACCTGATATAAAGTAATGTGCCCCTCGTGTTACGGGGGAACACACAGCCTAATGGCGCGCCGCGATTTGGTTAGAACGCTGCCACCATTAGGTTTGTCCTTATTGTAGGTCAGGCCGCTGTGACCTCATGTACACATTAAAGGCTGGCCATATTGGTAGGAAGATGACATTAGACCTATATAGGTTACTTATACACTGTAGCGTGCATACGAGGCGCTAAATAACTATTATAACGTACTGATGCTAGATAAACCAGTCATATGGGTTTGTGTGCATATGCTCAAACGGAGAAAAAATGTGGAAAGGTGTAGAAAGGTTTCAGTGTTACTGTGGGTCATTAACGTATGTAGTGCAGCACTGTTGTCACGCGCATGGGCGTGATGTTATGCGATGCATGTAAACATTACAGAATGGCCATATTGATAGGGGCAAGGCATGGAACCAAACATTTGACCTATAACGGCCTCTTATAAATTGTATCGTGCACATGAAGGGCAAAAACATTATTACACCATACTGATGCAAGATAAACCAATTATATATGCATGTGTGCATATACTTAAATGGAGAGAAAATATGGAGAAGTGTAAACGTGTTTGTGTGATAAGGCTGGGGATCGGGGCGTGCCCGAAATAATATATAAAATTTCGAAACGTTTGCGGGCTGCCATTAGAATTTGTCAAAGTTGCAATTACAAATTGATGATTAACCCAACGGTGGTACACATCAACTTAGATCCCGTACTAAGCACAAATTACTCCTGGTATGCGTGAACAAATCACAGAATTGGGTGACAAGATGCATTATCAGGAAGGTTCAGTAATATCTTAAAACTATGAACTGATGCTATGCATGTGAGCTAAAATATGTATGTGTTCTAGCAATAAATGTTATATTATTAATGTCCGGTTGACACGGTCAGAGTCTAGTACTTATCAGTTGAAAAAGAAAATATTTTACTATGCACTTAGAAAAGGATATGTTTATGATCCAAGATGGTTGCTATTTGAGATGGGCCATCCTAGTACTGACGGCATCTGTAAGTGTTCTTGCTCCTCTCCGTATATCCGAGAGAAATCTATAGAATAGGTAAAGGTACCAAGAAAAAAGAGAGAAACACACATATATATGGTATTCAAACAACTGAGGTGATTCAAATTATCACAAAAAGAAACCCATTCCATGGTCTGTGTTCAGACCAGATATGGTTGAGTGCATTTGGAATATAGTTGTAGACTCTCTATAAACGTTTTCTCTCCTTCTCTCCTCCTCGTTTTCCCAGGGAGATGTTCTTTAGTCCAATAAATCTTAAGTCTATCTTGTTGCCTAATTGATGAGTGGACTGCCAGTGTATGGCAAGAGGAAATTTAGGGTCGTGGCTCCCAATTGTAGACAAATGTTCTCAGATACGGGTTCTTAGTTCCAGTATCGTACTTCCAATGTATATTTTGTGGCATACTAATCATAGACGCAGCAAAAGAGATGACTGATAATTAACTGCAGAACTCATTGTGTTGGAAAATTAAATAAAAAATATGTCTCCCTAAAAACATTCAAGAAAAGAGAAAAGATAAGAAGAAATCTGGAAGGAGATTGATGATTTTAAAGACTTCACGAATTGTGAGAGAATACGCTGTATGAAAAAGTATTTAACCAATTTCTCACATGAGAAAGCATTTACATACATACAAGATAATTATGACCCGAGGAATAATGCAGAACATATACAAACAAAAGGGAGAAGAGTGTGATATGGGAACACTTCTTATAGCTCACATGGGTCTAGTGATGACAGTACTGGAGATGACAGAACACACAATGAGTTTAACCCTAATACCAGAGGTCAAAATAGAGGATGGGGCTCCTATAATAACAGGCAGGGAAATACCCAGACAAACCATGGGGGCAGAGGGAGAGGTGTAACATAGGCCGCTTTTTTAGGAAAAGACCAAGACAGACAGAATTGGTACTACGGCCATGACAGAACCGGAGCAGAACAGCCTATTAATGAATCTGTCCACATATTCCCCAACCAAACCAGAGAAAACAGTATTGGAAAAGGGATTTAGTTTTGTCCCGATGGTAAAATATGATAGTTTCAAAACAAGAAAAGAACTCTTACAGCTGTTCTGTAAGATACATTTGAAACAATATTTTGTGAACAATACATTTGAAGGGGTGGAAAACTTAGGTGGTCTACGTAAACCCTCTACATTCTGTCCACCCACGGCTAGTCATACTGCAGAAGCTATAGTATTTGAAAAAAGAGTGTTAGCAGAGATTAGAAAGTTGGAAAATAACAACAAAAAACAACGTTTCCAAAATATAACTAGACAAGAATGCCAGGCTATTTATTCATTGAAGTCGAATAAAGAGATAATTCTCAGACAGGCAGACCAAGGTGGTGCAATTGTGATTCTAAATAGGCAGGATTATAAAGCGGAATGCGATCGCCAACTGAGCGACAGTTCATTCTATGAAGAAGCCCCTGATGATCCCACTAGTAGACTTCAAAGAATAATCAATAATAAGATTGTGAAAGCATTAGAACGACAATGGATATCCAAGCAGAAGGTTTAACCCCTTGTGGTCAGTGACCCTAATGTCCCTAAATTCTATGTGTTGTCTACAATTCATGAAACACTAGTGAATCCCCCTGGAAGGCTTATTGTTTCAGGCACAGGTTCCATTTTAGAACCTTTGGCAAAATGTGCTGATTGATTTTTTAATCCATATGTGAAGGAAATGCAGTCTTATATTCAGGACACGCCTGAGGTCATCAGAATAATTGAGGGTCACCCCTTTAGTGAGGATGACGACTTATTGATTGGATTGGACATTGTATCACTATATACATAAATTCCAGAAGAATTAGAAAAAAGCATAATATTTGCAGATACTAATCCTTACAAACATCACATCAAGTTGTGGAAATGTTTTATTGACAATGTTTTGATGATATTGCACTGAGATACATTGGGTTTTGATGCCTTCTTCAAATGGTTGAATGACCAAAATCCATTTTTGAAATTTAAATCTAATCATGATTGTTAAGGATTTCAATCAGGTACACACCCAGGTCTCGCCTAGCATGTAGTGCGCAATGAAATACGTATTTATTGTCTATAGGTTCAATATTCTGAATGATATACCACTCATCTCAAAATACCCCCAGGTCACACTGGACCAGGAATCAGGCTAGTTTATAAAGGTAAATATGTATTTATTTATTTAATATTCAAATCACACATAAGTTTTTATATATATATTTATATGGGGCAGCAATCACCAAGCAGTGACAATACAATTCAAAAATAAGTAAAGCAACTGAATTCACTTATAATAATGCAGAGTATAAAACACTGGAAAAAGAACAGTTTTGGTTTGTGAACAGATAGCGTTTAGGTTAATATTTCCCCCTGCAAAGTTCTTTGAGGTACAAATGAGCACTCCTACACAGTTGTAATTAAGCAGCAGGTATTCAGGAATGAAAGACAATCTCTAGAGTTTGAATGCAATCTTCCCTCCCCAAACAAGAGAGAAAACCGTTTTTGGAAATTGACACTTTTAAAATGAAAGGTGAAAATGGCTTTGTGACACAATGCAAAGTATGCAAAAATGCTTAAATGGATTGAAATTCCTATGGAAGCAACACTAAACACATCCTAACAAACATGAGCTGCAAGATAAACAACAGTACACACTTAAGATCAGCATGGGAGTTGAGAAACACGTTGGATGGGAAAAAGACACGTGTAAAACATTGAAAACTGCAAATTCGCGGCAAAATTTCACAATGTGATTTTTGATAAAAACGGGTGAAATGCACTGTTCCGTAATTTTTTTAGTCGTAGCGGTCGCTAAGTGTCTTAGGTATAAGTGAGAGTTGAAATTTCGTTTCTATCTATAAAATTGAAGAAGTTATGGAAGTTTTAGTGAGAGGTGTTTTTGAAAAATAAGCATGAAAATGAAAACAGAAATTCAGTTTTAAAAATGACAGATTGGTTTTATTACACTATATTAATGACTATGAAAAAGAGAATGCCACCCGGGAATCTACACAGTTACGTGGCCACCGTAACCCTTTACCTGGTGGATACTCTTTCTTGGATTTACTTTAGTTACTCAAAATCACTAATGACTTATGGTTTTGTAAAACAAATGAGAAAAATCAGCGCAAGAATGGTTCTGACAATACTAGGGTTCTGAAGTTAAAGATGGGATGGTTGAGATTGGGATAAGACAATGCAAATATACTATGGGTCGCTGTTCTCCCTATTGATACTTACAGTCCCTTGTAATTGAAATCGGACCGTCAGGGTTCTGGTCATTGGATCGGGTCAGGTCTACCGGCAGCAGGGCACCTCTGGCGGGATTGGATCAGTAGTGCAGTTCTGGTCAATTTTGGACCACACCTCAGACTGGATTTGGATGGGCCCTTCTGGTCACTGGACACGGTATATAGCAGGATGCAAGTTTTAGCAGGCAAGCCTTAATGGTAGCAAGCCAGACTGGATCAGAATTAAATCCCCTCAAGTTTGGGATGGTTGAATTTGGGCCGAGCTAAAAAGAGTTCAGCAATGCTAAGTCCTGGATTCTGCAAACATGTCTGGAGTCAGCTGCAAGATGATAAGTTCTGGATAGGATTAAGAAGTCAGGAACAAAGCGCTGGGCGGAAATCTGGATGTGTTCAGGAAGCAGTGTGTCTATGTTTGGTGAAGTTCCTATATTTATCCTACCAAATGACATCACAAAGTTTATGGTGTGGGCCGAATTTCAAAACACACCCCCACGGCTGTGAGTGGCCACAGGCACTTGTCTTGTTCTGGTTGGCAGTCAGAACAGAGCTGTCATCTTTATGATGTGATTTAGGAACTCCCACATTGATTTTGACCAAAATGTAACTTTTGCACAAATGTACATTTCTAAAATGATGTCCCCTAATAACATCAGACACATACATTGTAAATTTGATGGGTTATTTTCACATTCAATCCCCATCTCTGTGAGAGATGTCTTTGTCATTCTATAGAATTTTATCAATTTCTATCATAACAATTTAGACTAATAATTTCTAATTCAGTACATACCTGGGCGACTATCACAGGAGCATGAATATACAATCTTAGACTTGCAGGATTGAGAGCATTGCTACAATTAGGTTTTTCCTGTAACTTTGGTTCCCTAGGTGGTACAGGGTTAATTAATGTCTTCATAGCAAAAGCCTAAAATTAGGTTAACATCTTCCAATTTTTTAATTTATCCTCCTTCAGGTTGCACAGTTAAAGAGTTCAAATTTAATCACAAATAAGGATTTAAACATCAAAGGTTTCCTTTGTAACTTCCCCTTCACAGGCAACAGCTGTCACAGTCCTTTGATCAGGGAGGTGTGTCCTCCTCCTTGAGAGGCAAGCTCCCCTGTAGAGATTAGTAGGCAGCTTGGAATTGGTCTTGGCTCAGCCAGAAACAAATGTCTAATATGTTCTTTGTTGTCAATTTGCAGGAACCATTAAGGCTTCCTGTATCAAGGGAGTGTCAATTGAAGTGTCATATTTCCCAGGCTGTTACTGTCATGTCAGAATTAAGTATTTACTCAACTCCAATACTGGGTTGCTTTAAATTCATTTTACAGTCTTTTCATTTCACACATATAAAAATAAGCACAGTTTACAAGGGATTTGACCATTTAAAAGAATTAAGCCCTTCACAAACATGCTTTAAATAGGCAAATTTTACAATTTCTTCAGGAAAAGAAACACATTTAAACCGTTTTTTTGCTGGACTGGTGTTTCAGAAATACACTTCTTAGCTAATGTCAGTCAGTGAGGCCTGGTTTTTTTCTGAGCCACCTGGAAAATCTGTGATTTCAGCACACTTTTCATTTCAATAGTTCACTAGGAAAATAACTGAATTTAGAGCCACAACAGCACTTTGGAGGTTGCAATTGATTGGGAAAACTGGATTTTAAAGGCATTTTCAGATTTTAGCCCTTCTGTGGCCTTGCTTCATATGACAGGTAACAGCACCCACTGATATTCAGTGATTCCTGTTTTTACACCAACTTTGACTGTGTGTGGCAGGGTGTGTAGCCTTTTGTGATTTATGAACCATGCGCAGTTTTGCAGATTTGATGCGCACAGGGTACAGCACATCCATTTTTGGCAGTTTCTTTCCCCATGGGCAAAGGGGTGTAGTGGGGCACGCACTGGCATGGGTAAAAATATCCCACATGATACAAGTGCGATACATTTTTGTAGACTTGACCATCTTTGCTGACAGGATGGATATATCATTGAAAGTAAAACCTTTTCATAAAACAACTGATAGAAATCTTGTTATTGTATTCAAATTTTCACCCTAGACACAAAAGATCAAATTTGCATTTCAGTAATTTTTTGAGATTGAAAAGCAATACCAGAACAAAAACAGAGTTTGAGCACGAGGCTAAGACATAGAAGAGTAACTTAGTGAAGGAGGGTTACCTCAAAAAGGTTGTAAAAAAGGCATACAAATATGCATCTAATAACCACAGAGAAGCACTGTTAGACTATAGGCCTAAATCTCAGAAAGATGATGACATAATGTTTGTGAGCTCTTTCGATCCTTTGCCTAATGTGATTAGCAAGATTATTAAAAAGAATTGGCGTGTATTAGATGGAGGAGAGTGTCTGCTGAATCAACCAAGCTATGCATTTCGCAGAGGCAAGTATGTAGATGATTTAACCATGAGAAATGATGCGTAGCAATGCTCATTGACATAAAAAGGACCCTCACCCAACAATGGGGGATGGAAAGACCAACAGGCCATAACCCATGTGGGCAGTATAGTTGTGGTGCACAAACAATGAGAAGCAAATAAGTAGGCTTAAGGACCCAGTGGAAACAGAAACTATTGACCAATTGTAACACCACTGTGGTCATTTATGCCATCTGGTGCCCTTGCACATGCCTATATATAGGCAAAATTGAACGCAAAGTGAAAATACACATAGGTGAGCACAAAAGCTGTGTGCACAATAAAGTGTTGACCACACCGATGGTAGAACACTTCATTACAACAGACCATAAACCTGAGGAAATATGTTGGACGGTCCTAATGAGGATTGTATCCACTAATAACAAAGAAAATGATAAGCAAAAGTTATCTGTACAGGAACAATGGCTTATTTTCCTGACTAAAAGCCATGAGGTGGACTTAAATGAAGATATCAAATGGTTCATCTAATCACAGCGATACACTGTAGCACTGCAATCACATTTGACAAATATGAGAGATGTGCACATGAAACTGAACTGGGGATTTCCAGCCCTTTAAGATGATTAGCAATACCCTGGAGATGGATGGGGATGCAAATTTTAATCAAACATCAATAATTCAGACGACACAAATAGCTTGGCAAAAGTTTGTCTATTTTAAAGCAAGTAACTAAAACGGGGAGTACAACGAACAACAGCAATCGCTTGATACTCAACTCTCCACTCTTTTACGAAAAAACAACACTTTTATAGACCAAATGTGTCACTACTGACTTGTAGACCTGCGTCATTACCAACGTCATCCTACGTGGCAAACTTCTAAAACCTATCGGGAAGCGGGATTGGCTCTAAGTGAATAACTAAACATAGGTGTTATATCTGTATAGAGTAACAGAGAAAAATAATTGGATATTTAACATCAGGTGGGACAACTAAACACTCCCTTCAAAATGCCACTATGAACGTCACTAAATGTACGAAGTCCCATTGGCTACACAAACTATAGGTCCCCAACTGTGTGGTCCTCTACAATTGGCTGGCTTCTAACCCCTGTCAATAACTTTCCAACTACGTGAGCAGCATGCAGACTGAACAACCAGGTGTGAGTGAACTTGTCTTGGTACCAGATTCCTACCAATTAAAAGGATACTCCTTCATCACCTCAATGGTTCAGTGTCAGTTAGTGTTTGAAGTTGGCTTTGAGTCTGTACTGTTCTCTGAGATTTTTTAAGGAGTATGGGTACTGTCTGGTTTCCGTGCGTAGGTGTGATCTCCTCATGCGTCCAACTTTCTTCCATCACGTGACTGGACACCATGATTTCAGCCTTTCTGTGTATTTGATTTTATTCTCCACTGGTCCTCTGACGTCTTTTGTTTTCACTTGACCTTCCTGAACAGGAGCTTCTGTTATTTCACGTTAATTGTATCTAATGTCAGCCAACTTTAGTTCTGCTAAGACTTTGGCTCTTTGGCTCATCCAACTCCTTAGCTGAAATATATTCTGTTTAATTCAATTGCCTTTGTAACTGCAACACTGAATTGATGCCTTCCTCGTTGCTCAAGACTGCTATATACGTAGCGGAACCTTCATTCTTTATTCAATCCATATGTATCCATGAGGTATATATGTATATGTTGGCGCTTGACGCAATCTATTTACTATAAGCATTTTGCTAGTGCTATATAAATAACACATCATTATCATCATTATCATGATTGCTTTGCTGCTTATGTTTCATTGCATCTGTACACATTTAAACTAAGTATATTCATTCAAATGACCATCATATTGCCTTGGATGTAGGTATGGTTTCCTTAATAGATACTTCACTTCCCATATTCTCTTAGGTATAGGTATTCTTATGGGTACTGCACAGAGTTGTTGCTCTTCTTCTTGCCTTCTGATTGGTGTTCTATATGTCACATACTTTGGTTCATACTTCTCAGGTAATGTAGGCGGGGTAGGTGGGTTAGGGGTACTTGGCTCCTCCTCTACACCACCCCTCTGGGCAATTTATCGACCACTCTCACATCGTCCTCTATTCCTAGCATCCTGGTCTAAAGAAGTGCTTCTTAGGGATCCATATTTCTATGACTCCCTTCAAGCATCCAGCTGTTTTCACACGCTCATCGTTGTTCCAAGTCATGAGCATGCATTGTCCACTTGGACTGCAGTAGATCATCTTCCCACATACTTCCTGTGGTCCTTTGGATACAAGAACTTCGTTCCCTCGGGTGCATGGATGCTAGATTTCACAAAGTCTCTGATTTCTTTCTCAGTCAAGTGTTTGGTTCAACATCGATCATGATCTTCATTCCTATGGCTTTCTTTGCTGTCTTCTTGCACTGCGAGATTATTATCTTAATCACACAGAATCCAAGCATCAGTAATAATAGTAAGGCTCCAAGAAATTTGAACATATCTGCCATCCATTGTGGAATCCATGAGAAGAGATTTCCAAACCAGCTGTCATCAGAAATATCTTCTACTTCTTCTATCATCTGGCCATGGAGTTTTGTCAGCATGTCTATGGCTTCTGTCAAAGTTCCATTCGCGTCATCGTGAGAAGGTATAAATGTGCAACATGATTCTTCAATTTTGGCACAAACACCTCCATTCATGACTGTAATCATATCCAGAACGTATCTGTTCTGGAGAGCCATTAATCTTACATCTCTCAGTTCTTCTCTGATTGCATTGAATCCTTTTTTAATTGTGTTAATTGTCTGCAGCAATTCCCATCTGGTGATTTGTAACCACTTGGTATTTGCTCCTACCTGGATTCTTGGCATAAAGATCATTGTGAACACTGATGAGGTCTGGCTGAACAACCTGTGTTCATACGGGATGGCATCAAATGCTTCTATTGATTTAGCAAATAAGTAGTTCTCTCTCTTTGTTTGATTTATCAGTTCCACAGATCTCCTTTTTCTTAGATGAGCATCTGCTTTTGGAAAACTGTCAATGTTCAGGTCACCTTTAGGAATCACCAATGCCAGAACATGGACATTCACTATTGTGCAAATTCCTCCCCAGTCTTTAGGCAGTCTGATGTAGGCTTTTGATCCACAAGCCCAATAATGATCCATGAATACTGCTATTCCATGCACCATTCCTGGTGCATCGAATATTCGTCCACAGTTCTGGTTTTCTCCCATTTCTCTTGCACCATTGTTCCAGAAGCAGAACCTAGAACTTTCTAATGGTACTATCTGCAATAGTCCTCCTCTGTCTTTGACCAATGTCATTAGTTTAGCAATTCTTGGCCATAATGGCTTGCATAACATTTGTGCATTCTCAATTGTTTCTTTGTGGTACCCAATGATCATCTGTGCTCTGCAGATCACCACTCCTTTTTCCCATCTGTCTGGTGATAGTACCGTTCCCCAAATTTTCATGTGTCCTCTGTTCTTCCATCTGAGAGCTTCTTCTGCAGATTTTCCTTTGACATCAAGTGTTTTGTTCACTTCCCATCTAATGCCAGCTCCTTTCACTCCAGGCTTCTCATATGTGATCACATAATTTCTCCTATGGGCTCTGTTTCTTGTCTTTATATCTTGTATGTAGTCATCTTCATCTGGATCTGTCTTTTCAGTTGCCCATTTAAGAGAAGCATCACTTCCCATAAATTGACCTCTTGTTTTGCAAAGTGCTATGTGTGACAGGCAATGAGCTGTCTGGACATCGATGTCAATTGCTATGAAGATCTTTGACTTCCCCATGCTGTATGGCAGGTGTGCACATATACGAAGCAGTCTTCATCCAACGTTCTTCTTCCAACTTCTTTCATGTGTTGGTACCATGTGTTGTTTCCCAAGTGTGCTGTGCTCACTAGATAATCATTCAGTTCATAATTGTCCTCTTGGGGGCTTCTTTTAATTCTCAAAGTATTCCTGTAGTTTTCTATGACCACATCTCTGAATACATCAGTATAACTTCTTCTGGCTGGTTGATTTGCAGGAACATACATCCGGGCTACCAGCGTAGAATAAAGTTCAGCAAGTCTTTCTTTGTCTCTCTGTCTTTTTTTTGCAATGGCTAAGAACGGCCATATAGATTCTGCTATCATCTCTGCACGTGATTGTCTTGTGGGACTTGTGCTTGGGCTTTTTGTAACTGGACCAGGTGTGTCTCCATGCATTATCTGTGTGCGCCCAACCTTTGTCAATCCCTTATTTTGCTTGTTTCGCCGACCCTGTCTCCGGCGTTCAAAAGTAGTGTTTGAAATAAGTGTAGTGTGTGATGTATTACTAATAACATCCATTTCAATCTCAAGTATCTGTCAATTCTTTCTAGGGACGGGAATGACTATGAATGGCCTGGGTTGCTTTGTAGTTGCCACATTTACCTTTTCCTTCTGCTCAGACACATATATAGGAACCTTTGCATCATGTGCTCCTATATAGAAAGCAGTTCTAACTGTCAGTGAAATCAGTATTAGTATGAATACAATACATGTGTAAACAATACAGTGCTAGGTGAGCTTGCAGCACCTGCTCATAGGGCAATGTGCCCATCTGTCCTCTTGGGGCAGCACAAAATTGCTGCTCTGGTTGCCCACTGGCTGCCCAAACTCAATCATTTGATGCTAAGGAAGGAAAAATATTTCTTTAATGATACTGCATTTTAGATTGCTCCTGGAATTTTGTTATCTTTTGCAGCATTTGTCCTCAATCAACTGGCTGCTTTCTGGAACCAATTTCTCCACCAGCCGTGGTGCAAAAGTTCCTTTATCTTGAAAAAAGATGATTTCTGCGGACTGCTATGAATTCTGCTTCATTCAATCAATACCTCGAATCTGCTTCAGACCAGATGACATTGTAGCATCCATGTCAGCATGAACAAAGTTTTAGGTTGTATTACTTCCTCGATCTGTCCCTCAGAGGAAACTTTCTATACAGCTCTGTGGTTTCTTTCAGAATAGATCGCTACCTGGATTATGATGCCTTCCAGGATCACATTCAAATTTGTAGTATTTCTTGGGTCCCCAAGAAATGACACCACATCCATGTGTCTTCCAACGAGATGCGGGTATTCTTCAATTAAATGAAAGAACACCACACTGACCAGTCTATGTGCTGTGTCAGATGATAGGGGCATTTGTGTTTTCCTCACTGAACCCAGGCAACTTCAAAAATTCTTCGGTGATGATTATGAGCAGACTTGTAATGATTTTTTCGTTGTCAGTATTGCCAAGAAAATCTGGAATGTGGCAAGTTCTCCCCACCATTGACGGATACGTCCGTAATACCAACTCAACATACATAAGTATGTGCCTAGAAAGGTAATCACTGGGTAACACCATGATTAACTCCGAACAAGAGATCTATATGGAATAAATCAGGATATTATATTCTTTTCCAATTGCTGTGTCCATGATCAAAGTTTGGCATATCCTTATTCTTTATCAAGGCTTACAGGTGCCTCAGTCCGAAGTTAATACCCTTTTTCGCTTTTCGTATCAAGGCTTTAAGCATGCCTCAGTCCAAAGTTAATAACCTACTGTGGCTTTCACAAATGAAAATCTTCTTTTACTCTTCAACTAGGATGCACAGAGTGTTCGAATGTGTCCTTTTACCCTTTTATTTATAGCTGAAAAGGGACTGTCCAAGTTAAGCCCAGTGCACTAAAAGTTCTTCCAGCTTTCCATTTGTCGGGTTATACGTCCTTCTTCCGCATCATGGATCTCGTCTGCACGTGCTGTGGTTCTTCCCCAATGTTTGTAGCTTCTTCGCAGTGGGGTGTAAGCAGAGGTGTCTCTCCGGTGTAGATCTTTGTGTCGCCCAGGAAGACCCAAGCTCACCTACCCTGCGCTTTGACAGCAGATGGCGTGACGCCCTCGACAATGAAAGGACCGTGAAAGTGGGGCTCGTCCCACTTTTTCCTTGTGTGATTACAAATCAGGATCTTGTCATCTGGGTAAATTCTTGGACTTAGAAATTCAGGATTTTGGATTGTTGAAGTATCTCCTTCTGTGTTCTGTACTGCTGTACACCCTTGTCTCTGCAACTGTCCTGAAATCACAGAAAGACTAGATGTTAAACAGTTCAAGTAGATTTGCAATTCAAGTCCTAACACTTCTGACGTTGGCTGAGCATCACTTCTAACTCAGGATGGAGGCATTAAAGGCGTTCTCATTCTCCTGCCAGTCACAATCTCGTGCGGCATAAGATGGTAGTCAGAACCTGGTTGGTTCCTTAATGCATACAATGCCAGTTGTAGGCAATGCAGCCACCCTTTTTTCAAAGTAAGCTTCAATTTAGCTATTCTTTCCTTTAACAGGCCATTGAGCTTTTCACAGATACAATTTACTTGCGGATGATAAGCTGAAGAAAACGTGTGTTTTATTCCAAACAGTGAGGTGATCTGCTCGAAAACTGTGTTAACAAAGTGAAGTCCATTATACTATCTCATTACTTTACACACCCCCCATCTGGGAAACACTTCCCGCACCAAAAACTTAGCTGCACAGTTAGAGTCTGGGTGCGTACATGGACCTGCCTCTATCCATCTGGAGAAAGGACATACTACAACTAATGGGTATCTGTATCCATTACAAACTTGTATCTTGTCGACATAGTCGTTATGCAAGTGCTGAAAAGGGCCATTGGGTCTTGGGATGACTCCCTCACTATGTGTAATATATGCCCAGGTGTGAACTGCTGGCAAATAATACAATTTACCATAAAAAATGCAACATGTTCCATTAGGTTTGGTACAAACCAATCCTCAGCAATGATTACAGCAAGATTCTCCCTAGTTGTATCTGCTGGGTAGTGTAGCTGTTCTAGCGCTATCTTTAATAACTCTAAAGCATTACTGGTTTACCAGTGCTGTCTTGTTACCACAATGCTTAGAAGGGTTTAAAGAACACTCTCTTTACTTCCACAAGTTCTTTTCTTCTTGCGGTGCCTCCCCTTGGAGCTCCACTATCTGTGTTTTAGTCATGTGATTGTATCTCTCCTCCACATTTAATATTACAATCATTCTTTCATTTATATCAATGGTTTGAACATTCGTCATTCCTATATCTGCATTTGCTATGCGCTTGGCTTCAGTGTCTGGTGCTTGATTTCTGTGTGAGATCAAATCTGTCCCTTTTGTGTGAGCTGCATATTTAACAACTGCTATGCCCACTGGGAGTTGTAGTGCCTTAACAAGCCTATCCAATAAGGCTGTGTGCTGTACTGGCGTGCCGTCCACTCTGAGGTAGCCCCTCCTTTTCCAGCGCGCCAATCCTGCGTGCACCGTTGACATCACATAGGCGGAGTCGCTGTACACTGTTACTTCCTGGTCTGCGTGATTCTCGACTGCGAGTATCAACGCCAATAATTCTGCAGCTTGCACTGAATAATGTGACGGCAATCGAGTACTTACAAGCACTCGAAATTCTCCATTTGTCAAATGTTTCACTACCGCAGCGCCTGTATATCTTTGCCCATCATTTTGATCGATTTTTGAAGAACCGTCGATGAAGACAATCTCTCCCCCTGCAAGTGCATTCTCCTTTACTCTAGGTAGCTCATCAAAGAATTCTTCATAATTTGCACAATCGTGTATAGGCTCTTCTTCTGTGATTGGCTCAGCTATAAACATAGCTGGATTCACTATTTTACATCAAACTATTTTAATCGCTGGAGTCGACATGATTACCTCATAGGCAGAAGACCTTTGAGTAGTCAACGTGCCTTTTGGTTTTTCTAAAATTGCGAATAATGCATGTTCAACACATAACGTTATGGAACATCCCATCACTATGTTTGTAGCTTTCTCTATGGCGAATGCGGCAGCTGCTAAACTTTGTTCGCATGGAAAGTGACCTCTCATTACTGGGTCCAAAATTCCACTGTAATATGCAAGGGGTTTGTACACCAATGTAGTTCTCTGTGTAAGTACTGCTGTCATAAAAGTACCATCTGTATGCGAGAATAAAAATAATTCCTCTGCATAATTGGGAATCCCTAAAACTGGAGCAGTGCAAATGGCTTTTTTTAATTTGTCAAACCCTTCTTCCATTGCCTCAGTCCACACAATTTTCTCTTGAGTCACCTGTGCTTTCTTTAAGGCCTGCAAAAGTGGCCTAGTGTATGAACTGTAGTCAAAGACCCATGCTCTGACATAATTGCATAATCCTAGAAAACTCTGCATTTGTTTTATCCTGTGTGGCTTGGCTGTTTTTAGAATAACCTCAGCTCTTTAACTTTCTTTCCTTCATGTGAAATCAATTGGCCTATGTACAACACTTGTTGACAATATTGTAACTTTTCCTTGTCAACTTTATATCCTTTGTCAGCAAGTATAATCATTAGCTGAACAGAATCCCATCTGCACTCTTCCTCTGTGGTGCTGCAAACTGAAATGTAATTTACGTATTGCAGCACAACGCTTTCTAAAGCAATATTGCTCAAGTCCATCTGGAAGACTCTATTAAAAAACGACGGGGACTCACAGTACTGAAGGGGCCCTCAGGGTCCCTCGGATTTGGAAACAAGGCACAATCACCACACACAAACTAATACACCAGACACGAGGTTGTATTCCCAAAATCTAGGGCTTATTGCAAAACAAATAGTCCCAGTTGGCCAAATGGTCCCATGGCCCGCGACTTGTGTCTAACAGCCCTCGGGGGATGCAAGAGAGTGAAAATTGTACATTAGTTACATATATACAAAAGGAGCACCTTATAATCAGTAATGACACCTTCAATGACGCCCCCAATTCATTCCCTTGGAATTGGAGGCGATGATTGGCCATGGTGACGAATATGACACCTCAGACCACCATATTTAGTAACAGTTTGTAATCTCGAATTTACAGACACCTTTCTTTATCTGAGAGAACACAGTGCTTCTGTTTTCCTGGGCAAGCTGCGCGTAGGGGACTGGCACATTCCAGGCCTCACTATCTCCTGGTTTCGATTCACATTCTAGAGGTCAGCTTGCTCTCTGGGGCCTCACAGTGCTCAGAAAGGGGGGCCGTAAGAAGAGCATAATTCAAACCTTTTAAAATTAGTTATGTACATTGCTATTCTCTTAAGGAGACTCGCTGGCATCCGTGTACTGATTAAAATGCCTTGCTCCTTGCCTTCAAGGATATGTGAGGGAGGGAACCGGGCATTGCTGTCTGGCTCTCCAGCGTAATGTTTCAACGTGTCTTTAGTAACCTTGGACCATTGAAGCGAAATAATATCTACAGCAAAGCAGTTTTACATGAGGCAAAGTGGCAACTTTAGAGAGAGCAGAGAGAAAACAAAATGGCGATTCTTGTCATCTTAAAATGGCCGCACTCTAGTTGAGCGAATAGCTACGTAATGACTAATGAGCATACATTCTTAACACTTTAAATGAGGCGGTTGGTCTTCGGCCAACCAATTATCATGCATTACCTTCCGTTCGAGGGGTGTCTAGTTTTTTCTAGACTGACAGTACCCCTGGGGCAGCCTTGTGCTTTTTAATTGTACCTGTCTAAAAGTGAACAATGTCAAATCTTGTGAGTCTTTGTGAAATGGGATTGAGAAAAGGGCATTATTCAAATGAATCACCGTGAAATGTCGTGCATCAACAGATATGTTACATAGAATCATGGACGAGGTAGGGACTAGAGGGAACTTGGCCTCTACAATCTTGTTTATTGGGCGAACGTCTTGTATTAAACGCCACGACCCCCCTTTTCCCTTTTTCACTGGGTAAATCGAAGTATTACCATGGTGACTCTGACATCACTAAGATACTGTGGTCCCTCATGGCAGAAATCGTATTAAAAATTCCTTCATCTGCCTCTCGAGACATGGGATATTGCCGTGCCCGAGGCAAAATCGCTCCTGGTTTCAATTTAACCTTCACTTCCCCAACTCCTTTCAGTAAGCCTACGTCATAGGGGCCAGTGTTCGATAATGAGACTTTCGCCATATCTTAATCAAAATATTCAGGATGCTTCTTTGCTAGCATCATTCTCTGCGAGAGCTCTCTCTTAATCGCTTTGACCCAATAAGTGATGCACATTTCAAATATCACAAAATCGTCAGATCTGTCATCTCCGAACAAATCCTCATCAGTGACGTCAGTCACTCTGCAGCCTTCCTCTATGGCAATTACTGTGCACCATCGTCTACCTTTGTCACCAGTTGCAACAAGCAAGGCCATATTTCCTCGGACTACAGCTGCTCCTAACTCTAAGGGGAAAATTTGCCCCTCTTCTTCATCCATAGGACTCTGTGGTCTAAACAGAAACTCATCTGGTATCTTCATGGTTCTGCCTATTAGACCTGGCAGCCATGTCAACAAAATTCATATCCCATAATGGATCATTTCGCACACGTTTAGAAAATGCATTCCCAGTGTTGAGCATACTATACCATTGTCTGTAAATGAAATGGTCATATTCATTTTTTTCATTAAATCTTGTTTTAATATGTTGACAGGTGTTTGCCTGGAATAAAGCAGTGGTACTGTGCACTAGGACCCCAACCGGCCCATAGAGCGCAGGGTTTCCCAATAGCACTTTAAGATGAGGCAGCAGCACCTGTGAGATGGATGGGGATTCAGATTAATACTCTCGCATCAAATCAATAATGACAGCTCAATGGTTTGGCAAAGGGAATCCGTTTAAGGATAAGTACAAAAAACAGGGAGTTCATAAATATCAGCAATCACTCTATCTTCCTTCTCGCTTCGACAACTCCAATTAATTTCAGAAAAAACACATCATTTATACAAAAAACTTGTCATCACTGATGTGTAACGCTTAAAGTCTGGCATCCAATTCTATTGGTTCTAGGAAGGTAACTTTAATATAGGTACTATATCTGTATATGGTAACAGAGTGAGGGGATTGGACAAACACTGTCAGGTGGGGCATCTAAGCCCTACCTTCAAAATGGTTACTGTAAACGTCACTAAAAGTACAACGTCTCATTGGTTCTACTCACTATAGGACCCTAGATTACTTGGTCCACTATGATTGGGTTGGCAACAAACCCACTCATACTTTTCCACTTGCCTAGCAGCGTGCAGAATAGCTGGCCAGGTGAGGGAGCTTGTCTGCACCCCCAGCTTCCCTCCAATTATTGCTACAATCAATCATCACATTAGTGGTCATGTGTCAATTATTTATTTGTGGTTGGCCTCGAGACTGCTTCTTGGTCTGGAAAATTAAGATATCTGTACATGGCACAAGGCCATGCGTAAGTGTGAAAGTTTCAACCCATCTCACTTGGCTGGTCACGTGGGTCCGACACTATGAAATCGTCTTAGTCTTCATTTCATTTGTGCATTTGATTTAATTCTGCCAGCCATCGGCCTTCTGTGGCTTATCTTGACCTTTCTGAACAGGATACTCTGTTCTTCTTTCATAAATTGTATCGCCTGTTGGTCTATTTCAGCCGATACGATCTTGGCTTCCTGGCACGATTTCCATGCATCTGAGTTTCTCTCTGTCTTTAATTCTCAATTTGTTCGCTGCAAAGCTCTTCTCTTGAGACCTTTAGTAACCTTTGGTTGATTCTGCTCTTGTGCATAGTGGAAGTATAATTATATAAGGTGCTCCTTTTGAGGTAGATATGTACATGTGGCGTCTTGCCACAATCTATTTTACTACTAAGCATAAGCGAGCCTCACAAATTCTTGCTTCTTGCAGTTCCTTGCATATGTACACGTGTAAACTAACTGAATATCTTCATCACACATGTGGCATTATTTCTGACATCTTTGACATTGATTATTTCACTTTAGGTTCAGGATGTCACTTATCCATGGTGTTTCGTCTCTTTTCATCATTCACAGGTCGTTATACCTTCTATATGTGAGTCAATCCGGGTTCGTGTAACGTAACAATTAGTCTTACTTCACTATCTTTTTAGCTTCTTCAGGGATTGTGTTCTGACAATCTTCATTCTGTTTCATTTGTCGATATGGTTTTCTCAATGGGTACCTTACTGTCCAGGTTTTCTTAGGTGTCGTTATTTCAACAGGTGCTGTTCTTCTGATAGGTACTGGACAGAGCCCAACTGCGGCTCTCTGCTGGTTTATTTGCTCATTATACGTCACATATTTCGGCGTGAACGTTCCTGGTACTTCAAAAAGGACGGCTGGAGTGCGGGTCGTGCCTGGGATCTCCTCTACACTCCCCCCTCTGGGCGATTCATCGACCACTTTCACTTCTTCTTTGGTATTCACTTTTACTTCATCCTCTGCATCCTCTTTCACTTTCTCCTCTGGATCCACACATAGAGGTTTGAAGAAATATATCTTTGGGGTTGATATCTTTATGACTCCCTTCATGCTTCCTGCTATTCTCACAAGCTCATCTTTGTTCCAAGGCATTAGTTGACATTGTCCACTGGACTACAATAGATCCATTTCCCTACATAATTTCTATGTTTCCTGGGATATCGAAACTTTGTTCCTTGTGGTGCATAAATGCTGGCTTTCACAAAGTCCCTTATTTCTTCATCAGTCAGGTCCTCGGGTTTCCATGCTGGTTCGACATCAATCATGATCTTCATCCCTATGGCCTTTTTCGCAGTTTTATGGCACTGTGAGATTATTATCTTGATAACACAGAATCCGAGCAATACCATCACTAGCAGGGCTCCTAGGAATTTTAATGCATCTGCCATCCATTGTGGAACCCATGAAAATAGTGATCCAAACCAGTTGTCGTCGTCCACTTCGTCAGTTTCATCAATCATTTGATTCTGTAGTTTTGTCAGCATACCTATGGCCTCTGTTAAAGTTCCATTTTCTTCATCATGAGATGGTATAAATGTGCAACATGATTCTCCTATTTTTGCACAAACACCTCCATCCATAGATGTGATCATGTCAAAGACATATCTGTTCTGGAGAGCCATTAGTCGGATTGCCCTTAACTCTTCTTTGATTGCGTTGAATCCCTTTATGGCCGTGTTGATGGTCGGCAGTAACTCCCATCTGGTTATCTGCAACCAGTTAGTATTTGCTCCAACTTGAATTCTTGGCATAAAAATTGGCATAAAAATTGTTGTGAACACTGAAGAAGTCTGACTCAACAGTCTATGTTCATATGGGATAGCATTGAAAGCTTCTATGGATTTGGCAGAAAAGTAATTCTCTCTTCATTTGACTCATCAGTTCCACATATCTCTTCTTCATCAGGTGAGCATCTGCTTTCAGGAAACTGTCAATATTCAGATCACTTTTTGGAGTCACCAACGCTGGCACATGGACATTCACCAGTGTGCATATACCGCCCCAGTTTCTCGGCAGCCTGATACATGCTTTGGATCCACACGCTCAATAATGATCCATGATCACTGCAATACCATTCCTGGAGTCTCAAATACTCGGCCACAGTTCATGTTCTCTCCCATTTTTCTTGTGCCATTATTCCTGAAGCAGAATTGTGGGCTCTCCAATGGCACTATCTGCTTTGTCTTCGACCCGTGTAAATAGTTTAGCAAGTTTTGGCCATAATGGGTTGCATCCAATTCGTACTATGTCAATGGTTGGCTAGTAATGACCGAAGACATCCATGCTCTGCAGATCACCATTCCTTTCTCCCAACCGTCTGGTGAAAGCACTGTTCCCCAAATTTGCATTTGGCCTCTGTTCTTCCACTTCCAAGCTTCTTCTAGAGTTTTTCCTTGAACGTTCAGTTTTTGTTTTGCTTCTCTTCTGAATTCTGCTCCTTTAACTCCAGGCTTCTCATATCTGATCACAATATGCTTTGTTTTTGCGTTGTTTCTTGTCTTTATGTCCTGGACATAATCGTCTTCATTTGGATCAGTTGCTTCAGTTGCCCATTTGAGTGAAGCATCACTTCCCATGAACTGTCCTCTGGTCCTGCACATTGCTACATGTCATAGACAGTGCCGTCTGCACATCTATTTCAACAGCTACAAAGATTTTTGACTTCCCCATGCTATAAGGTAGGAGTGCACAAAGAAAGCATTCCTCCTTTGAATTTCATCGTCCAACTTCTTTCATCTGTTGGTACCAGATGTTATTTCCCGAGTGTGCGGTGCTGACTAGGTAGTCGTTTAGTTCATTGCTATATTCGTGTGTGATTCTCTTGAGTCTCAAGGTTTTCATGTAGTTTGCTATCATCACATCTTTAATAGCATCCATGTAAATTCTTCTCACTGGAGCATTCTAAGTTACTTCCATCCATGGTTCAGACATCTTCATCTGTACCATTTCAGTCCAGGAAGGTCTGGCAATTCTTTCCTTGTCCTCTTGTCTTTTCATGGCTCTGGTTATGAACGGCCATATTGATTCTGCTATCATCTCTGCACATGAGAGTTTTGCTGGGCTTGCACTTGCCCCTTTCAGTGCTGGATCAAGGGTGCTTATCAATGCTGTCTCTGTTGGTTTCTTCTCCAACTCCTTTTGTTTCTTTAAATGTTCAGCTTTGTCCATTTGTCTTTTGACTTCGCTTGTAGTGGAACTTCTCATCGTTGGTTGTCCAACCTTCTCCCATTCTTTGGATTGTGGTTCTGCCGTTATTGACACTAGACCTGGTGTATGTGCACTCATTGTTTGTGTGCATGTGGTTTTCATTAACCTTTTCTCATGCTTGCTCTGCCGACCCTGTCTCCGGCTTTTCAATTTTCTTGTTACCAAATGTGTGTGTGTCATTGCTAATCCCATCCATTTCCAGTTCACTCACTCCTTTGTCAGACCTTCCAGGGACTGCAATCACTAAAAAGGGTCTTGGTGCCTTTGTGGGTGTCATACGTACATCATTAGGTGGGTGCACTGGAATCGGAACACTTTGTGCACCAATACAAAATGCAGTTCGAATCATCAGTGACAGTAAAACAACGATGAATACAATGCATAGGTACGTTATACCTCTATATGTCAACCTACAACACTTAGTTCTGGAACAATAAGAGCGTCTCTCCTCCTAAGGGATGACGATGCTACTGCTTTGGTTGCCCATCTCGATCACCTAAGGAAAGAAAACTAACTTTTAATACATTTTAGGCAATATTATCTCTGGATTCTGCCTTTTCTGCTCGTAGGTTGCAGGTACTAGAACGATTGTCCTTCTTTGCCTGAAAAATAGAATGTCTCTTGTCTCTGGACACAGCTCTCTTTTCTGTATGTGAATTGTCAAAATCAGGTACTAAGTTCAGCAAGCCTCTTAGTTCGCATGTTGAAAATAAACAAGCTCCCAGTCAATGCCTCTTATCTGTTTCATTCCAGAAGACATGTCATATCTTTGTCAGCATAAACAAGAGTGAAGTTTTCTGGCAACACTTTCTCGATCTGTCCCTCGGCAGAAAGTCTAACAATCTTTCCGGAAATTCTGATGATGATTAGAAAGTTCAACCTGCATCACAATGCCATGCAGGAGTGTCCATTTTTTATGCCCTTTTCCCCTTTTTTTGCTCAGAGGAAATGTCCAAAATTAAGCCACAATTTTGCAAAAAAGTTCTTTGCCTTTGCTTTGCTGGTCATGCGTCCTTCTCCCTCGTCATGGATCTCGTTTGCATGTGCTGTGGTTCTTCCCTGTCATCTGTAGTCTTTATGCGTTGAGGTGTAGGTAGGGGGCCTTCTCCGTTGTATGGCTTGATGTCACCCAGGAAGAGCCAAGCCTTTCTTCCTTGTAACTTGACTGCAGAGGGAGTGGCGTCTTCCACTTTAAAGGGTTAGTTGCACCTTGTCTCGTCCCACCTTTTTCTCATGTCGTTCTCACCAGGACTGTGTCCCCAGGGAAAACTGGTGATAGATGTAAACTTTGAATCAGGTCTGTTGTAGTATCTCCTTCTGTGTTCTGTGCTGCCCTGCACCCTTTTTGTCATCGCTGCAGCTGTCCTGAAATTACAGTAAGACAGGATGTCATGCGAGTCAAGTAATTTTGCATTTCTGACCCTAAAACTTCCCCTGTTGGCTGAGTATCACATCTAGCTCTAGCTCTGGGTGTCAATGGAGTGTGCATCCTTCTGCCTGTTGCTATTTCATGCAGCGTAAGATGGTGGTCAGAACCAGGCTGGTTTCTGAGTGCATACAGTGCCAGTGGAAGGCAGTGTAGCCATCCCTTCTTTAGAGTAAGCTTCAACTTGGCTATCCTTTCCTTTAACAAGCCTTTGAGCTTCTCACAAATCCCATTACCTTGCGGATGATACGCCAACGAGAACTTGTGATTTATACCAAGCAGCAAGCTAATCTGTTCAAAGACTGCATTAACAAGGTTTGGCTCATTATCTGACCTCATGACCTTACATACTCCCCACCTGGGAAATACCTCTCTCACCAGAAATGTGGCAGCACAGGTAGAGTCTGGGTATGCACATGGACCTGCTTCTATCCATCACAAGAATGGACACACCACAACAATTAGATGCCCGTACCCGTTAAATACTTGAATCATATCGACATAATCGACATGCAAGTGCTGAAAAGGTCCATTGGGCCTTGGGATGACTCCTCTAATTACTCTTAGTATATGCCCAGCTGTGAACTGTTGGCAGATTATACAGTTCACCATCAAAAATGCAACATGCTCTGCTAAGTTCGGTATAAACCAATCTTCAGCGATCATTGCTGCTAGCTTCTCTTTTGACAGGTGCACTGGATAATGCAATTGTTCCAATGCTATTTTTAACAGGACTATAGGCATCACTGGTTTACTAGTGCTGTCTTGTCACCACAAGCTTTCGGAGGGGTTTAAAGAACACCCTCACCACTTCCAGAGACAGTGGTGCCTCCCCTTGGAGTTCCATTAACTGGGTTTGCCCAACGTTACTATAACCCTCCGGGTCCCTTCGTGCAACAATCATCTTCTCATGTACATCAGTTATTTACACATTCATTATTATTTCGTCCTTGGTCGCCATACGCTTGGCTTCCGTGTCTGCTGCTTGATTTCTTTGCGAGATCAAATCTGTCCCTTTTGTGTGGGCGGCGCATTTCACGGCCGCTATGTCCACTGCGAGTTGTAGTGCCTTAATGAGCCTGTCCAATAAGGCTGTGTGCTGCACTGGTGTGCCGTCAGCTCGGAGGTAGCCCCACCTTTTCCAGCGTGCTAGACCTGCGTTCACTGTCGACATCACATAGGCGGAGTCACCGTACACTGTCACTTCCTGGTCTGCGTGATTCTCAATAGCGAGTATCAACTCCAATAATTCTGCAGCTTGTGCTGAAAAATGTGATGGTAATCGTGCACTAATGAGTACTCGAAATTCTCCATTTGCTGTGTGCTTCACCACAGCAGTGCCTGTATATCTTTGCCCATCATTTTGATCGATTCTCGAGGAACCGTCAACAAAGACAATTTCTCCTTCTGTCAATGCATTCTCTTTCACTCTGGGAATCTCATCATAGAATTCTTCATAGTTCGCACAGTCATGGATTGGCTCTCTGTCAGTGACTGGCTCTTCTATAAACATAGCTGGGTTCACTATCTTACATCGAATTATCTTAATCGATGGATTTGATATGAACACTTCATAAGCAGAAGCTCTCTGAGATGTCAATGTGCCTTTCGGTTTCTCCAGAACGGCAAATAATGCATGGCCGATGAACAACGTCATTGAGCATCCCGTCACAATAGTTGTAGCCTTTTCTATGGCGAACCCTGCGGCAGTTAAACTTTGTTCGCAAGGGAAGTGACCTCTTATCACTGGGTCCAAATTCCCACTGTAGTATGCCAGGGGCTTGTACCCCAACGTGGTTCTCTGTGTGAGCACTGCTGTCATAACACTGCCATTCGTGTGTGAAACAGGTAGAATTCCTCTGCATAATTGGGAAATCCCTAAAACTGGTGCCGTGCAAATGGATTTCTTGAGTTCAACAAACCCTTCTTCCATGGTCTCATTCCAATCAATTTTTTCTTTTTTCACCTGTGTTTTCTTGAGGGCTTGTAACAAGGGCTTGGTATACGAGCTGTAGTCAAAGACCATGCCCTGACGTAATTGCAAAGGCCTAGGAAACTCTTTTTTTAATTTTTTTTTAAAATTAATTTTATTCAAACCAAACAAAAATACATACCAAACACGCAGTGCAATTTATAACAGTTCCATTAAACACATTTAGTCTTTAGTCACTGCTCCCCCAGTCACACACCCCTTTATGAGCCTATTTGTTTTTTGCATTCAGTATCTGATTCATGTGGCAGGGTTTCGCTGCCCTCGGATTCTGTCGAATCCGATATTACTCCAAACATTTCCGCTATCAATAATTTCCATGCCATCAGGGAGCCCACTTCTTCCTCCCCACCCATGCTGCTCGTCTCTTGCCATACCATCGTTTCAGCCTCCGCCCATTCTGCAACTCCTTCCACCATACCTCTACCCGCGGCTTGTGACACTTCTTCCATCCCATAGCAATCCTTTGTTTTGCGAGCACATATGCCAAATCTTTCAGTTTCCCAACATGTTTAAGTTTCCGTGATCTGGGGAACCCTCCCAGCAAGCAGGCCCAGGCCGTGCCTATGACGAGCGTGACCCCCTTCTCTGCTAGTTTTTGTGCCACTTCGCCCCAGAAACACTCAATTACTGGGCATGACCAAAACATGTGTGTCATGTCAGCGTTTTCCTTGTCACACTTAGGACATGCCTGGCGCACAGCGTTTCTGAACTTTGATATCCTCAGAGGTGTCATGTATGCCCTGTGCGTTATATACAGCTGTATTTGTTTTAATCTGGCATTTCTTGACACCTTCTTGTGGTATCCCAAGGCACATTCCCACATCCCATCCATTATCAGGGTTCCCACCTCTGCTTCCCAGTCCAGTCTCAAATGTACCAATTCCTTCCCAACCTTAGTCATCACCATCTCATACAATCTAGAGATCTCATGCCCCCCCTCCGATATGTCATATATTGCCCCCATGATAGCATCTGGTTCCTCTGTCAATATTGTTTCAGGCCACGTTTTCCGAATTTTCTGCACCATTTGTGGTACGTAACATATTGACCTGTATGTAATCCCGCCTCTTCCCTAAGTCCTTCAAAATCCCTAATGGTCCCCCTTGCCAAATGTCCCCCAACGTAACCAGTCCCACTAATTCTCAGTAGGTCCTGATAATCACCCTCAGCTGCTTATCTCCCCCTGCCAGAGCAACCAAAGTAATCTGCGGGGAGCATGGGAATGGGTCCTCCATCATCCGGCAAGCTCAACGCCACATTTTCCACCCAAGCATCATCATCCCAGGGCGCTCCATCATTTCTGACTCAGGCAACCAGATCATTTCCTTTAAGTAAAATGGGGTGCAGTTCTGCCCAAACAACCTAAGTTCAGGGGTCTCTTCATCAGAGAGCCACTTGGCCACATATTGCAATTGACCCGCTACATAATAAGCCTCAAAATTAGGCAGTTTGATACCCCCCTTTTCATAGAAGTTCTGCAACTTCCATAGCGCCACTCTATTCTGGGTGCCATGCCACAGGAAGTCCCTACACATACTGTTCAGTTTAGCAAAGAACCTCTTAGGTATCATATGTGGAATGTTACTAAAATAATGTAGAAGCCTAGGTAGGACCACCATCTTAAACATTGCCCCTCGTCCCATCATTGCTAGGGGCAACTTCTCCCAAAACTGCATGCATTTCCTGATTTTCTCGATGGCTATCTCGGTGTTGCACTTATGTTCCTCTTCTGCCGTGTGGTACACGTCTATTCTGAGGTAACAGAAATAACTCACCGCCCACTGTATTTGTAGCACCGGCAGCCTTTCTACAGGGGTTCCCATATAGCCACCCAACAGGAATATGCTAGATTTTTGGGGATTCAACGCTATGCCGGACAGCCTGGCATACTTCTCCATCACTTCCAAAATATATTGGAGATTTTCTTCCGGGTATTTCAAGTATAATAACAAATCATCTGCATATAAGGATATTAGGTGTCGTTCCCCCTCCCACCTCGATACCTATCGTATCGTATTGTTGCCTGAGGTATATTGCTAGGGGCTCTAGGGCTAGAATGTAAAGCATCGGGGACCAGGGGCATCCCTGCCTAGTACCTCTGCTAAGTTTCCATATCTCAGATATCACCGATCCTGTTCGAACTCTGGCTAGTGGTTCACTGTATAGCATCTTCGCCCACTTGATATAACCTGGCCCTACTCCGTATCCTCCCAGGGCCGCCAATAGCCATGGCCACTTAACTGAGTCAAAAGCTTTTACTGCGTCTAGTGACACAATCGCCATTTCGCCTTCATTCCTACCCCCCCATTCGACCACCCGGTGGAGTCGCCTGTGGTTGTGAGTTATATTCCTATTCGGGACATAGCCCGTTTGGTCTGGATGAATCAATTTGCCAATTACTCTTCGCAGTCTGTTTGCCAGGACAGCTGTCAATATCTTACTATCCTGGTTCAGCATCGACAAGGGCCTGTAGGAGCTACAGCTATGCCCTGGTTTATTGGGCTTGGGAGCGGTATTATGATCGCTTCTCTGAGCGACTCCGGCAACTGTCCCACCTCAAACGCTTCATTAAGCATTTCTAGCATTGGGGGGAGCACTTCCACTTTATATACTTTATAAAATTCACTAGGGAACCCATCTGCTCCTGGAGTCTTGCTACTGGGCAACTGCCTCACAACCTCTTCCAAGGTAATTGGTGCATCCAGCTCCTCCCTTTCCTCTTCACTTATCTTGGGCAGTCCTATATCTTCTAGTGTTTCGATTATCTCCTCTTGGCTGCCCCTCTCCTTATCCTCGTATAGCACCCTGTAATACTCTGCAACTTCCTTGTTGACTCCTTCTTGGGTGTCCGCTACCTCGCCATCTTCTCTAGTTATAGTCCTAATCGGGGGTCTAGGGGTTTGGCTCTTGTTTAGCCACGCTAGGAGCCGGCCCGTTTTATCTCCTCCTGCATGCTGTCTCTCCATGTACTTTTTATAATTGAGGTTGCAGAGCTTTTCCCAGTGTTCCACACATTGCTGCTGTAATTTGAGTACTAGCTCTGTATCCACACTGCCACTTCCTAATGCTCTTTCTAGTTCATCCTTTGCTCTTTGTAGGTCAGCCAGGACCCCGCCCTGCAGGCCCTTTGACTTAGCTATGGCAACCCCTCGCATCACCACCTTAAAGGCTTCCCATAGTGTACCCGCCGAGTCAACACTACCAGTATTCACCTCGAAATAATTAATAATCTCATCTCTTATATCCTCTCTAAACACTGGATCTTTGAGCGCCTCTGCTCGGAGGCGCCATGTAGGAATCTGCGCCACCCGAGGACCAGGGGCGAGTGATCCGAGAGGACCCTCGCCTTATATTTTATATGGGTTCTCTCTGTCATTACATCTGGAGTGGCAAAGACACAATCAAGTCTTGTGTGCAGCTGCTGCGGGGCTGAGTAATGTGAATATTGTCTCTCATTCGGATGTTTTGTTCTCCACACGTCTGCCAATCCAAAATCATCTAGCAGCATCTGCAATGCTTTATCTGCTGGGGTGGGCTTATCAATCCTGTCATCTGACCTGTCTACCTTGGGGTTCATTACACAATTGAAATCCCTGCCCCAAATCACTGCACTACCCACACACGCGCTAAGGTTGGTACATAGAGTTCTGAAGTATGCTGCCGTGTTTTGATTAGGGGCATACGTATTTACAATGCATACTTCTTTGTTCTGTATCAGCCCTCTCAATATAACCATCCTCCCGTCTGTCTCCACCACTTCCTGTAGTAGCTGAAACAGGACGTGCGGCGCCACCCAGACAAGCACTCCCCTAGCATAGGCCGAGTATGACAAACCCACCACAATCCCTTTCCATTTTCTCCCAACCAGCTCCAATTTCTCCTGCGTCAGATGCGTCTCCTGTAGCAGTGCAATATCTATCTTTTGCCTTTTCAAATACAGCATGACCTTATTCCTCTTCAAATAACTGTTAAGTCCTCTGACATTCTACGTTATTATCTTAAGATCTCCCATGGCTCGTTAATACTCTCCTCTCTCCCTTCCAACCAGTCCCTCCCACCCACACACCACAGATACCACACTCTAGCTCTTCCGCATAGGCTCCTGTTTGAACTTAAACTCCCCATAACTATGCACACACCAAAATCCCTGCCTCCCTCCCCTCCTCCCACCCATCCCTTCCCCAACAAAACCCTTCCCAACGGTTGCCCAGCTCCATTCCTGGATCTCAGGCATCCCCACATCTAGTCCTGTCTAGCACAAACCTGTGCTCAAGGCTCAGTAGGGTGAAGCCGCCCTAATGGCCACTTAACTACTAATGTTTCGGGGTGGGTTGCCTCCATCCTGTCGCTCCTATTTTCAAATTTCTTACGCTTGTTGTTAATGCTGTGCAGCTACCAATTGCATTTTACCCACTATATTCCAGTCCACGCCTAGCACAAGGCCTGAATGTCAATCATTGTTCAACCAAACTCACTTCCCCAGTATAACCAGGATCACCTTCCCACTTACCCCCTCAATGTCCGTGGCACAAAATCTTTAGTTGTCATGTTCATGCCGGTCGCGGCCCGCCTCTTGTTCCGGGCAACCTTGCAGGTCCAGCCATGTCACCACCTCCTCCGGGGCATCAAAAAGAAGCGCTCTGCTCTTATGTAACACCTTCATCTTCGCCGGTACATAAGCATGTACTTGATGCCTGCTGCACGCAACCTCTTCTTGACGGTCACATAGCTATATCTCTGCCTCTGCACCAGAATTGTGTAACTCGGGTATGCCGTGACATTGGTGCATGCTCTCTCTATTGTTCCGCCTTTACGAAAGTATTCCAGGATCTTCTCTCTATCTCTATAGTTCAAGATCCTTGCGATGATCGGTCTTGGCGGGGCTCTAGGTCGCGGTTTCCTCATTAAGGCGCGATGCGCCCGCTCCACCGTGAACCCCTGCGAAAGCTTGTCTGCTCCTATCGCCTGGAGGATCATGTTCGCCACGTAGTTTGTGGGGTCCTTGCCCACTTCCCCCTCCGGCAGGCCGACCACCCGTATGTTATTTCTTCTAGCCCTTCCTTCCGCTTCTTCCACCCGATTTTCAAGATTGGCAACCTGCTGTTTTAGCACATGAACTTCCTTTGCATTATTCGCACTGACATCAGTATTGGTCTTAACTGCACCTTCCAGCCCACTCGTTCTATCTGCCAGTGCCCTGACACCTTGTCGTAACAAGGTAAGTTCAGTTCCTACCATATCAATTTTGTTCTCTAGGGCTGTTTGTAAATCCGCCACTGCCAAGCCCCATTTAGTACTTAACTCTGCTATGGCCTCCAGGATCTGATGCATGTCTCCTTCTTGGGCTTCTTCCGCAGGAGTCGCGACCATGCTCTGCGCCGATGTTGTAGGGGTCCTCTGTGTTTTCGCAAAGACCTCCATTGTGGGTTGTTTGGTCTTGGCTCTTAATCCTTTCACTGACATAGTACCACCCTTCACGCGTGTCTGCTCCAGCTCCGTATTGTCGTTGTGGCTCCTCCGGTTCTCTCGATCGTTGGGGTGTCTATCTTCTTACTTGCATTTATTATGGCACCTGAAATTGTTACTTAGGTGGATTGTAGCCTCCCACGTATTACTATTCGCACATAGTGCTTGTTGGCACAACTTTGTGACAGGAAGGGTTCCGTGCGTAGCTTTTTATTATCTTGCAGGCATCACAATCCGCCCCTTCCACTCCTACCTTCCGTGCCAAGTGTCCTTGTATATACGAGTGATGATAATTCACCTCTGATGCTTGTCGTGCCCTATGGCGCGCGCGGTTTTGCCCAGTAGTCAGTGTCCCATACCGCTCACACTCAATCGTTCACTTGCTGTCGTGGCCTTGGATGGGGCCAACACTTGGGTGTGTAATATAGCCAGTCCAGCTTTCACTGTATGTTGGTTTGCTGCTGTTGCCCAGCCAGGCGGCCCTAATCACAGCCTGATGTCAATGTAGACTGCGTGCACCTACGTGCACTCAGTGCCCGGTCCCCACCGTGAAGCTGTTAGTTCATTCCTCCTTTTAGATCAGTGCGGCCTCGGCGTGCCGGTCCATGTGTCCCGTGCGTAGGCGTCCCAATGCTGCATATGACACACGGGACCACACCGTATGCGGCACACGATTCTTATGCTGCCCGTTTCCACTGCCGCAGCCCGCTCGTCTCAGCGCCGCACTCAGCAGTCTTCATAGCCGCATTGTTTCAATAAGCGGGTGGGAGCCGCGCTGCCATGCGACCGCCCACGGGTGCTACTTAGTTGTCCAGCCGGTGCACTGCTTCTCGCATGGCAGCGCGGAACGATGCTCGGCTCTATTACTTATAGCCGATGTTTCCGAACTCAGCGCGGGTTCGGCAGAGCCCCGTAGTCTCCCCAGGTAGCGGAGAGCCGCCTCAACCCACGGCACCTCCTTGCAAGCAATGTAGCACTCAAGCTGCTATATTTATCCAGACCTGGAGTGTCTTCCCATTGACACAGCACAAGGCGAAGTTTGTAGGCAGCCGCCTCGCTCATTGTCTGTATGCTTCAGCAGCAATCCAGCATCCGCAGGGCTGCGATGCCGCTCCCTTTGTTGTCCGCCGTTTTGGCAACAACGTTTCCACATGGCCGCCGCACAGAAAGTCAATTATCTGCCGATCCGCAGACACGGTTGCCTTGCCTTCCAGGATTCCTGTTCTGTATATAGTCCAACTTCCTTTCCTTCCGTTTCAAGCCTTAAAAAGCATATTAGTAGCGTAGATTCTCGGATGAGAGTCGGATCATCAGGAGCTCTGCACGGAGATGCAACCTAGTCCATGGCTAGTTAACCACGCCCCCGCCCTAGAAAACCCTTCATTTGTTTTATTGTGTGTGGCTTGGCTGTGTTTAATATGACCTCAGCCCTTTCAGGGGTAACCTTTTTCCCCTCGTGTGAGATCAGCTGGACTATGTAAAGCACTTCTTGCTGACAATATTGTAACTTCTACCCTTGGTTCCTCGTGAAGGTTCGGTGTCACTGATAGGATAGAACACATCAGGTTTCCCAGTGAGCTGTCCTAATCCATATATAACTTTGTCCCATTCTGAGTGAATGGATTCCCTCCATCACCAGTATTATTTCCCATTCCAGAATTCAGTACCTGTCCTGCACTTGTTGTCTGTGACAGTTGCATAGGCGACTGTTGAGACTATCCTTGTGGAAAATGTATCATATTCTGAGGTTGCAAGCTTTGCTGTGCTCCCGGCGCTTGCTGCTGCACCGTGTGATTTTGTGCAACTCCATTTCCACCCTGCTCTAAAAACACAGGTGGATTCACCATTCCTACTCTTGTTCCTTGGTCATTTTGCACCATGCTTTGCCTTCTGCATGTGCGCGCTAGATGCCCTGTCATTCCACACGTCTAACATATTGGCGGTGGTCTGATTATTTGCCCATTTGACATAGCCTGATTGCCATTTTGCATGTTTTGAAAACCTCCCTGATTACCTTGGAAACCTCCCTGATTACTCTGCCATCCTCTTCCGCGAAAGCCTCACCCCCTGGGGTAAAATCTATTCCTGCCCTGATTAACCTGCTGTTGATTATTGACCTGCTGTATGTTCGATCTGTCAGTGCTAGTTATGATTGCCCCTTCAAAGGCATATTTTGATAGTTTTTTCTACACTAATTTTGCATCTTCAGCTTTTCATGCAACCTCTTTTTTGGGATTTTTCTCTTGCAGCAGCTTGCAATAGTGAGCTATAGTCAACTGTATTTCAGACCACGGTTTGGCCTCGATTCCTATCAATTTCTTGAGGTGCCTGTGCACCTGATCTGGCAGCCCTTGTCATAATATATGGTAAAACACAGGTATAGATTTCCCCCAAGATTCACAAGTTTCCAGCACCCATGTATCATGGAAATTCTGAATGCAAAGCAGAGGATCCTCCGACTCCTTCATTTTTCGTGTTATTATAGCTCCCATGTCAGAAGAGCAAGTTTCAGGTGCATCCAACTCCACATGAAAGCTGTTTCAAATCTTAAAAACCTTTGAGAAGCCACCTACTCTCACCCCTCCCTTCCAGCCATCCTTGCCGGACTGCGAAAAGGTCCAAACTGCTTTTTCTCAAAAGATTCTAAAAGCTAGAGACACCATCTTAAATTGCCAAACTAATGACACCCCAATGACTTACAACAAGGTAAATCCCGAGATTAAAGTACTCAAATTTCAATTCACACCAATAACACCAGAAATCATGGCGGAGACTCTCTCTAACATGAACTGCACTACATGCCATGAAAACATATTGCCCCCCAAATTCATTCTAGATAATGCAGACACTTTTTCACCCTTTCTTTGTCGCATGACAAACTCGTCTTTTAGAGACCAGACTGTTCCCTCCAGCATACACCAGTTACAGTTACACCATTGGTTAAAAAACCCGGCCTTGACCAGCAAAATCCAGCCAATCTCCGCCCTATCACGAATTGCAACTTTTTGTTGAAAGTTCTTGATAAGGTGGCCACTCATCAACTTCAAGTGTATGTCGACAAGCACGACCTGCTACACTCACAGCAATCAGGATTCAGAAGTGCTCATAGCACGGAATCAGCATTACTCGACCTTCAATCTAAAATGCTAGAAATCCTCGATAAAGGCAAGGCCGGCCTGCTCATCCTATTGGACCTCTCGGCGGCTTTCGATTTATTAGACCACGAGAAGCTCCGTGAGGCCCTGGGAAATGCAGACAACTGTGCCGCGGAAGCCATCAATTGGATATCCTCTTTTTTGAATGACAGAAAATCCAAAATCACCTGGGGTGGACATTCTTCAGGCACGAATCCAGTGGATTGTGGCGTCCCTCAAGGTGCTAGCTTCTCCCCTCTCCTATTCAATTTATATATCCATGGCCTCTGTGCCCTCCTTTCACAGTTGGATATTTATTTTACCAATTTTGCAGACGATACTCAACTTATTATAGAACTCAGTGGAGACCACACCACAGATAATAACAGACTCTCAGCAATCTATAATACTATAGAAAGCTGGATGAAAGCCCACTGGATGTGTCTGAATAATTCATAAACAGAACTTATGACATTTGGATCTTCAAAAGCCTTATCCAATCTAGGCTCAGCCTACTCATCATTTCTTATTAAGGACTCTAGCATCACGGTCCTAACTAAGGTGAAAACACTTGGCATATACCTGCAATCCTCATTAGGAGCAGACGCTCAAGTTGCTTTTCTTAAAAAGAACTGCCAGTACCACCAGAGATTACTACGCCGCATTAGGCCATAACTCGACGCTACAAATTGCGCCACCATTGCTAGAGCCACGATATTGTCCCGACTGGATTATGGGAATGCGCTGATGCTCGGTTCAAGTAAATCTTGCATTAAACAATGCCAGATCATCCAGAATAACACTGTTAGAACTATTACCGGGAAGTCTAAGCGCGAGGAGCGTATTAAATTCAAATCCCTGACACTTGTCCACCGCTGTCTTTTTGGCACGGCTCCTACATACCTAGAGAAGGAATTTCTTTGGTATGAACCAAGCCGTTGTCTTAGATCAGCAAAAAAAGGGCTACTCAAAGTTAGCCACACCAGAGTCAAAGCTACTGGACTCGGGAGAGCCTTCCCCACCAAAGCTATTGCACTCTGGAACGAGCTTCCTGAGAAACTCAGATTAGAAAGTAGCTACTCGCTATTTAGGAAGCAGCTGAAAACTCTACTCTTTCGATAATTCGTTACATATTCAGCATGGACTCCTTTGAGTCCCCTGTCCTCCTTTTTCATGTTGTCCTGTGATCTGTCCTCTTGTGTTGTTGTCGCGCCCTGATGTTTGCGAGCTTCGTCGCGTTATAAATATATAAATAAAATAAATAAAATAATTAGAAGTATCCGGGTATAGCAATCGTAAGGCTTTCCATACCGCGGCTCTGTAATTGTTAAATGGAGCTCCATTGTGCGCAGTATTAACTGTAGTCACGCCAGGATAACCTGCTCGTGTCCACACATCGTCAGCTCTATCACCGAGTATGGCAATTTAAAGACCCTTGATGTCCCCAATAGCTGACGTGTATCCTCCCATCATTTTTTCTAACTCATGTATCCACTTTCCAGCTCCCGATGTTAACATTGGAAGCTTATTTTTCAGATTTTCTCGATCCATGTGTGGCCATGGAACATACTGTGGCCTTGTTCCTCCTTTTTCGAGCAATGGGAATTGTAACACATGGCACTCCTTTTCTTCTCTCATCATTTTCCTATCTACTGGGGGGGTAACATTCCTGCATCGCCGTCTACCTGGCAATGTCCTTAGTCGGCTCACATAGGGCGGTGGAGACACCCCCCTCTGACCGTAAGATACTCCTTCATGTCTGTCCGATTGTGTGGCTGACTCTGATGCCTTAGGTGCAGACTTGCTAGAATCTGACCATCTTATCCCTTTTCCTCCAGAGAAGCGTTTTCACGTCCTCTCTCTTCTTCCTTTTCATCATATTCCTCTCTGCATCTGATATTGTCTGTGCCCAACTCGTGCAACTCCTCTCATCTTCCTTGTTTCTATTTAGCAACAACCTATCTAGGGAAGGCTCTTTATTTCTGCTACTTCGGGAGGCATCCTCAGTGTCGAACAACTGAGTGTTCTCAAAACGTTCGTCCTCTCCTTTCCCTTAGGGTACTTGTTCTAGCCCCATTTTATCACGCATTCTATCGATCGTCTCTCCGATGGTTCTGGTGTCAAAGTCATCTTCAATATTTGCCCTAGCCGTGCCTGGTAGTGAATCTTACTCATCAAAGAATTCTTCTATGCCTTCCCAGTCTACTACTGGATCGGGTTTCTTAACCTCTCCCTCCAGATATTCAAGATCCCGTGCCCTCTGTCTTCATTTATGTTCTATGTCGTCATCGAACTCTCTGCGCTTCCTTGCTTCCTCTCTGACCCTATCTTCTTCCTGTTTCTTCACATCTATTTGTTCATTTGCCCTTCGTATTTCCTCATCCCTTTGTCTTTTTTATTCTCTTCTCCTGTATTTTCTGTTCTTCTTCTTCTATTCTCCGTTGTTCCTGCCTGCTCTGATCGTTAGCTGTTCTTGGTTTATGATCGTGTTTCCTTTCTTGCTCCTCGCAATAAACCTGAAACTGCTCTCGTCTCTGTCTATATTTTTTCTCCTTTTTCCTTTTCCTTCTCTTTTCTTTTTGAATCATCTGGCTCTCCCTTTTGTCTCTCATTCTCAATGCCTTTACCATAGAGTTTCAATAGAATCTGACCTCCCATTCATTCATTCTGTGTGAATGCTGTCTCATCAGTTCTGTCCTCATCTCCTTTCCATCTCTTTCCCTCTCTACCTGTATCTAGAGATGTACTTGCTTGTGCCTGGTCTCCTTTTTCTTTCTCGCGCCTCTCCTTGTCCCTCGGGACTTTGGAGGTGATATCTCTGTCTCTATCTTTGTCTGGGTTTTCGTCACTACTTTGCATAGGTGACTCATATGCCGGGTTGCTATATCCCGTGGCTGCTTTAAGTTCCCTCAACGGGTTTAATCCCTCGTCTTTACTGGCTTCGCTTTTTGGTTCAGATGGGGCGGGTGGCGCAGAAGGCATTTCACCCCCCTCTGTGCATATGTTAAGTATCCTATCTAATGGCGGCTCCTCCTCTTTCTCCTCTTGGTACATTTTCCAAAGTTCTAAACTCGCTAGGCGTTTGTCTAACTTTTTGCCAGTGTATGTGGCGTGCAAATATGTCGTCATGTGTTGCAGGACTGTTTTAGATAGCGATCCGCCCTGGGGCCATGGCATAAACCCTTTGTGGGCGGTTCCTTTAACCCATTCTGCACTGTACATTTTCAGCTTAGGTGCATGTTTTGGCAACTGTTTGTACAAGTGTATTAACAGTGTAACGTCTTCCATGCTTAAATCTGTTAACCTTCTCCTCATATAACACTTTGTTATGCTTTTATGTCTCTTAAAAAAAAAACCAATACGAGCGAGCACCAATCGTCGCAAGCTCCAATCCTGTTTTTTCACCAAAAAAATATTTGTACTTTTCCAAACAACAACCGTCAATTCATATCATACAACATCCTGGCTATAAAATCGCGTGATTTTCACGTTAATTCCCCCCAAAAAATGTCTTACTTATGACATCACATTAAAGAAAAACACAAGACAGACGTGACAGACTAGACAGACTCCGGCCGGCTACATAAATCTCCTGCCCCTATCACTAATCCGACATGGAATGTAAGCCCATCCCTTTCAGATCACCTCTTTCATCGATTCTGGTCTCCTATTTCAGGACTTTGAATGCAGGCTTTTTCTAGCACTATATTAAAGCACAGGTATCTGGACGTATCCTCTCTCTAGCTCAGGTATCCTCCTGGTATCTCTCTACTCGGGTATCCTTCCCGTATCCTCTGTTGCTCGGGTACCTTTCCCAATATCCACTCTTTAGCTCCGACCCCCTCGAGTCAATATTTCTTTCCCCTTATATATATACATTCTACTCTTGCTCTAACATTATTTTTGTCCCACCTCCCTCCGTTACCTTCCCGTACTTGTTCTAAGGCATGCAACTTTTTGCCAAAACATTTAGTCTTTTTCACTCACCGTTCAAATGTTTTTCCTCTCTGAATGCTCGGGATCACCGTCTTCGGTACTGCCTCTCCCTGCTGTTCGCTCGATCGGCTGCTCGTAGAAGTGGGAAGTGGTTTGTGGGAGAAAGCACAGGTTCATTCAGACCTCAACCTGCATGTTTTATACTCTAGACTAACCACTACCTACGGGGAGCGTCTCTGTCTACTTAGCCAGATGGCAAAGGACTTGTGATATTGCCGAGGACTCAGAGTTATTTATGTCGACGGTCAATGGGTGTCTATCTAATCGATAATCGATAAACCATCCTATCTCTGCTACCAAGTGTGCACCAGGACCCCAACCGGCCCATAGAGCTGGGGGTTTACCAATAGCACTTTAAGATTACGCAGCAGCAACCGTGAGATGGATGGGGATACAGATTAATACTCTCGTATCAAATCAATAATGACAACTGAACAGTTTGGCAAAGGGAGTCCGTTTAATGGCAAGTACAAAAAATGGGGAGTACATGAATATCAGCAATCGCTCAATCTTCCTTCTCGCTTCAACAACTCCAATTAATTTCAGAAAAAACACATCATTTATATTGAAAACTCGTCATCACTGACGTGTAATGCTTAAAGTCTGGCATGCAATTCTATTGGTTCTAGGAAGGTAACTTTAAAATAGGTACTATATCTGTATATGGTAACGGAGTGAGGGGATTGGACAAACACTGTCAGGTGGGGCATCTAAGCCCTACCTTCAAAATGGCTACTGTAAATGTCACTAAAAGTACAACGTTGTCATGGTCATGAAGTCAGGGGCACAGGCATGTATGGGTCGCATGCACAGGAGACCTGGGTGGACACTGTCCTGGTGCCTTTGGCGCCAGGCTCATTTAACACCAAAAAGCTTTTATTATGGACATAGCACTTCAGATGCATTAACCTTGAACATTCCATCCATTAAGCAGGATGCATTAACCTTGAACATTCCATCCATTAAGCAGCCCCAAGTGTATTATCTGGTGTGGCTGCTAATGGATTGCCTTCTCACATGCTCACTGTCTAGGAGTGGCAGGGTGTGGCTGGTAAGCCGGCCCTAATGGGCGTGCCCACAATCTCAGCTATATAAGCTGCCCCGATCCTCAAGACAGACGCTTTGCATTATTCTGCATTTCCAAGCAACGCAACGCTAGCCGTCGGCTGAGGTCAGACCTACCTTTGAAGATCCTACTTCCTGGACATCCTGCTTCCCGCCAGCATACTTACCAACTGGGGGAAGCTGTTCTTACCTGTACATCTCTTCGGCGAACCAAGTATTCATCTTTACACTTTCCGGAACGCCGAAATCTTCATCTTGGCACCGCAGCACTACACGCTCCATCGTTGACAGCAGTGCCTGCAAGGAAAAACAGAAGGCAAGGTTAGACATCAATTAAGGGGGTTGGGGGGACCCCCCAAAAAAAAAATATGAAAAAAAAAATAATAAATTCGATCATTTGACCTGTCGACCTTTTGGTGTCGACCATTTGTCCTGTCGACCATTTAGATTAGACCAGTTGACCTACAACCGTCGTCAACCTATGGCTCCTGCAGCAGCTGCACACCGTGGGAGGTGGATGAAGTGGCGTCAGAGGCGAGGGCTACAGCCGGGCTACCTTCACACCAGGGCACCAGAGGCACCAGAGGCAGGGACACCGGGTGTTTTCCCAAACTGCATGACAATGTGTGCATGCTGGGGGCTCGCCTTCCAGGGGTGTGAAGGCGTGAAGGGCATGAAGGGCTTTAAAGAAAGGCTAATGAAGGTCAACGACCCGAGGGCCAGCGGCAGCAATTAACCTATTCAGCGTAACACAGCAGGCATCAGAACACTATTATCAAAACCAAAACAAGCAGTGGGGCTGCTTACAATGTGATGCCTATGATGGGCGAATCAGTAAGGGAAAGGTTTTCAAATGCTTTTTTTTATGATTTCTTGGTTGTTTATATTATGGCACTTGATAAATATACCTAAGGGGGCACTTTTTTGTAAAATGTGTTGCAAATTCCACTTTTTAAAGTATGTGTTCAGTGCCACTCTTCAAAACTACTAGTCGCATACTGAACCAACTAATCAAAGTGGCCCACTCTGGCTACAAGACTGGCCCATTTTGACATGCTGCCACAGGTCTGCGTTTCCCCATTTTTGTTTTCTTTTTATACATCAAGCTGCCATGTCAGTGCCAGCAAATGGCAACCTCAGGCAAAGCTCAATGCTGCTACAGGTCTGAAAAGACACCTGGCAGCACTGACCTAGTCAAAATAGAAATGCTCATGCTTTGCATGAGCGTTTGCACATTTTTGTTTTATTTCTTTTTATACATCAAGCTGCCATGTCAGTGCCAGCAAGTTGGCAGCCCCAGTGAAAGCTCAATGCTGCTACAGGTCTGAAAAGACACCTGGCAGCACTGACCTAGTCAAAATAGAAAGGCTCATGCTTTGCATGAGCATTTCCCCATTTTTGTTTTATTTCTTTTGATCTTTTAACAACCTTTTAATAAACTTAGTGAAATCTATGTGCCCATTTAATAAACATGAATACTCATGCAATAGAATGTCTCCTGATTTTATTTAATGAAATGTTGTTTATTATGTTCTAAAACATAATTGGTTAAAAAAAAACCTATTCGGCTCACTATTCGGTACCAGCCGAATAGCTGGACTAACTATTCGGTATTCGGCCAAATAGTAATTTCACTATTCGGTACACCTTTAATATAAAGACATTAAACAGAATGAACAGCATCACAAGAGCTCAAGAAAGACTTACCAATCGTAAGGAGAAGCATAGTCGCAGCTGGACTGGACTAATCTTTATCAGGGATCAGTGAATGTCATGGCCACTTGTCAAGGGGCCAGTCCTTCCTCATCCCCAGGGTCCCATTGGACCCAGTCCTGGCGCCTCTGGTGCCTGGCTCATTTTAAAGTGTGCTCTGCACACTCTAGGCCTACGGCGTGTACATCTGGGCCGGGCGTGGCCATGGAACAGAACTGGAAGGCACGTGCTACAGGCTCAAAGGAGGGCAAGGTGGGGTTTGTAGGCAGAGCTAATGGGAGGGGCCTGAACCAGCCTATATAAGGCCAGCCCATCCAGGTGCCCTTGCTTCGCGTTATTCTGCTTTGAAGCAGCGTAACGCTCTCTGCTGTACTTACCAGTGCCTCTCTGGATTTCGCAGCCTCATCCTGGAGATACTCCTGAGAACGCTTCTTACCTGCAGTCTTCCGCCCCATCTCCGCAAGCGTCTTCACTTCAACTACTCCATCGCTGCGGACGCGTCTTACCTGCTGCCAGCCGCTCCATCTCTGGACGCTCATCCTGCCTACTACCAGCCTCTACATCGCTCAGCGCGCACCCTACGAGCAACCAGCCTCTACATCGCTGAGCGCGCATCTTACCTGTTGCCAGCCACTACATCGCTGAGCGCGCATCTTACCTGCTGCCAGCCGCTACATTGCTGAGCGCGCCTCTTACCTGCAACTCGTTGTGGCCTGTGCCGGACTCTTCTTCTTACCTCCATTCCATTACGGTCGGAGCCGAGTCTTCTTTCTAACCGGCATTCCATCATGGTCGGGGTCGAGACGCCCTTCTCCAACCGCGAATCTTCATTGAGGACCCGGACACCATTCTCCATCGTCGGCCTGCACCTACGAGGAAATAAGAACAAACAGGTTAGAACTCATATGAATTCACACAGCCGCATTATACAAGAGACTAAACTTCCCTTATAAAGTCCATCTTACCTGTCACTGTTGAAACCCCATCAGCCCCCAAGGTCTTCCGGACACTCTTCGGTTCAGATTCACTTCCCGTACCCATGGAAATGGAATGTCATGATGTCTATCCCCGGGCATCCAGACCAAGTCCATCAACCCCGGAAGCAGGCACCATGTTACCCAGAGAAAGCCAAGGAACCCCTGTTAGGGGCTATATGGGTACAGTCCTGGTGTCTATGGCGCCAGGCTCATATGGGGCATCAGTCCTGGCACCATAGGCGCCAGGCTCATATGTTAAAACTTACCTGATGCAGACCATGCTACAAGAGATCCAAGCCCATGTGAGGCTTGGAAGGGACTACTTTACCTAGGGACTATTTTGTTACTCGGTTGTGGCTGTGGAGGAATACTTACCTGGGACTACTTTGGAGGCTATTTAAACCACACCCGAAGAGCAGCACACGCTTCACGTTATTCTGCATCCTGCAGCGTAACGCTCACCGTGCCTGCAGTCAGCATCCAGCCTCTTGCCACGCCCGCCTCGAGTCCAGAGCACCTAGAAAGAAGGGAAAGAAGAAGAAAGGTTAGAACAAGAACATTATTGGGTTTCTTACCTGATTCCGGATTCATTGCACCTTTGAATCAGAAACAGACTTTATTTTAAACACGTCGCATCGCCAGCAGCAGCGCCGCACCATACTCACCGTTCCTCACAGCATCCCTACGATCCGGCGCTGTCTCCATCATTATGTTGCCGCATTCCAGCACCTAAGGGGGACAAGAAAACAACAAGGTGAGATGAGAGAACAAACAAGGACAATCTCTTGCCACCATATATTTACCTGATTTTACCGCTAGAGGTATTATTCACCAGCGCGCCAAATCTTCTTACGCCGCACCTGTAAGAAAAGAGAAAGCAGCGAATTTTAACTTTGGCATCATTTAACGGACAGTGTGGGATAACACAGACTCTTACCTGAACGCTTTCAGCTGCCACAGGACGATCTTTTTTTGGGTCTAAGCTGCAAGATAAACAAAGGAATTGGACAAGAGTGATTACTTAGACATTTTTGAACTCTTAAGAACTATATACTTACGGTCCTTCCCCAGGAGGTTTGGAGCCAAGATTTGTCTAGAACTCGTCCAATATCCTCAAGCCAGTGAAGTAACTGGCCATCAACGCGCCCCTGCATTCCTCGCAGGATGGAGAGCTCATCATTCAAAACTATAAGGTGAGCATTTGTGAACGGGAATATCAGAGGTGATAAATGGGGACGCAGTGAGGGGCTATTACTCTAATCCACGGGTGGCTAATTCCCTTTCTCTGCCTTTAGGAGACTACTTCTATGGGTCAAGCAGATCAAGCTAGGTGGGCCAGTCCAGTCAGTCATCTGCACTAGGCATCACGTTGGTGGAGACCGTGGCTGTCCAGTTCCGCTTAACACCCCTGTGGGAACCAGGTGAGCGTAACATGGAATGAGACATTGCAATAATTACTATTAGACGGAATACAGACATTTGAATCAAACTATAATCATACCAAAGACTTACCTTATATACGTGGATGGTCGCAGCTGGTCTGGATCACCACTCCCACGGGCCAGTGAAGTAACTTGGTCCATTCTATGCACCCCTGCTAGGAAAAGCAGGATGGATAGCGCAACATCACAAAATTACAGGGGCAACACCCATCTCCTGAGCCGCAGGTCCAACCACTCTCTGAAGGGGAAGGTAATTTTGAGGAGCCAGGTCAAGGGAGGGCTCCAACTGTGCTCCATCGCCCCCACGGAGACCAGGTGAACGTAACAGAACACAAAGCCAGTCCAAACCTCCGCCTTGACGTAATGGAAACTTCTGAAACTGACCAGTTAGCCCAGCTATTGGGAGAGCTACGGGCCAAGGTGCATGCCTCCAGACAGGAGACTAATTCCCTGAGGAGAGACATTATTATAGCCCGAGAACGAACAGATGACCTGGCAAGACAAATGCTTCAGACACACGCAGGACAAGTCCCGTTACCTGGAATTACACCAACACCGGCGCCTCAGCCCTCACCACCAGTACAGGTGGTACTCCCAGGGGCGGTTCCACTTGCTCCATCCGAACTCTTTTTTGGCGACCCGAACAAATATGCAGTGTTCATGAACCAGTGCCGCCTCCACTTTTTGTGTCGACCTGGAGCCTTCCCTAATGACAGTGCTAGGATGGCCTTTGTGCTTTCTTATTTGGGAGGGTGCGCAGCTGATTGGTCTATACCATTAGTGGCTCAGGATGATCCAATACTTCGGAACTTTGCAGAATTCCAACAGGAATTGGAAAAACTGTTTGCCAGACACACTCAAGGGCAAGCATTGGACAACAAACTACTGTCTCTGAGGCAAGGAAACCATGACTTATTGACTTACATTGCCACCTTCAACTGCCTCGTAGCACAGACCAACTGGCCGGAGGAGAAAAGTACCACGCTGTTTTACAGGGGCTTCGTGGTGAGTTAAAGGACGTACTAGCTCAAGTTATCAATCCATCCGAATGCTATGCAGACTATATTAACCTAACTGTGCAGTTAGACCACCGGCTACAAGACCGAAAAATGAACCACACAAGGTCTGAAGGACGATCAGTTTATGTAAGGTCTCAGAACACTCAGACCAAGGGTCATGAAACCCCTGAACCTATGCAAATAGGGGGATTACGGGCTCCCATTTCTAAGGCAGAAAGAGAAAAAAGAAGAGAACAGCGGCTTTTTTTATATTGTGGAAAAACCGTGGTAGGTGCCACGGACAATGACAGCCAAGACAAGGGGCCTCATTAGGACCCTGGCGGAGAGGGTTTTACGCCAGCGTAGTGCATGGCGTACCTCTCCGCCATACTACGAGTTCCCGTAGCGCCATGGCGGCCTTTTCCGCCTGGTTTTACCAGGCGGAGAAAACCATGGCGCTACGGGACCTCGTTGTTAATTACGCCACCGTATTTTACGGTGGCGTAATTAACTCCTTCCCCACTCCCATTATACCCTATGGGGCAAAAATGGGAATGGGGAAGGGCAGAATGGGGATTGGGGATTTACCGCTCCGCCGAGGTCGGAATGGGGCGGTAAATCCGCCAACCCCCATGGCGCTATCGGCGGCTTTCCGCCATGCTTCGCGGTGCATTTAGCACCGCGAAATCCGCCTGGGTCCTAATGAGGCCCAAGGAACAGGAGCCGGAAAACTCGGACGCCTGGCAAGTGTAGAGGTCCACTTGTCGAGCAGAGTCAAGAGAGTTGTAACGACCTCACACCTGGTCATTCCAGTATTAATAGCCCACGCCCAACAACCATCGAAAGTGCATGCTCTAGAAGCCTACATCGATAGTGGTGCAGTGGGTAATTATATCGATCAGGGGTTGGCTGCACGGATAGGCCTTCCGCTTCAGCAAAAACGTACTCGGAAAATGTCACAGCCGTGGATGGCTCTCAGCTGTCTTCGGGGCCTGTAACTCAACATACCGACAAGGTACTGTTGACATGTCAAGATGGTCACCGGGAAAGCATTTCGTTTGACCTCATAGGGGCCCCCCAGTTCCCAATGATTCTAGGAATGCCAGGGCTGGAAACCCATAACCCAAGGATCGACTGGCACACCAGAAGGCTGACCCTTCCTCGAGAATGCACCAAGAGTTGCTGTATTAAGGATGTGAGGAGATTACAACACCAGGGGAAACCCATCTTGGGAATGTCGGGCTCATTGCCTTCCGAATATCAAGACTTTGCAGGTGTGTTCCAAAAGGAACAAGCCAACACCCTACCACCACACAGAACATATGATTGCCAAATCGATCTGGTCCCGGGAGCACAAGTCCCCTGCAGCAGAATCTACGCTCTGACGGAGCAGGAAAATCAGCACCTACGAACATATCTTGATCAGTATCTAGCTAATGGATTCATCCCCCCATCCAAGTCTCCGGCCTCCTCAGCTCTCTTCTTCGTACCAAAGAAAGAAGGGGACCTCAGGACCTGCATAGGTTATAGAGCGTTAAATCAGATTACCGTAAAAAATAGGTATCCTCTGCCACTCATTCCTGAACTACTCGACCAGGTGAAGAATGCTCAAATCTATATGAAGCTTGATCTGCAGGGGGCTTACCACCTGGTCAGAGTGAAAAAAGGCGACGAATGGAAGACAGCATTCTGAACCAAATATGGGCTCTTCGAGTATCAGGTTATGCCCTTCGGGCTATGCAAGGCACCAGCCGCATCCAGTTCTTTATGAACGACGTACTCCACGAACTGCTAGACATCTGTGTCCTTGTTTATATCGATGATATCCTTATTTATTCAGCATCCAAGGAAGAGCATGTGGGCCATCTAAGAGCCGTATTGCAAAAGCTCTGTAAGAACCAATTATTCGCCAAATTGGAAAAATGTTTTTTCCACGTTGCAGAAGTCGAGTTCTTGGGCTTCATGCTTGCTCTTCAAGGAGTACACATGGATACTCGTAAAGTGGAAGCAATCCTTCAATGGCCATCTCCAACATCAATCAAAGGAGAGCAGAGTGTACTCGGGTTGGCCAATTTCTATCGGTGGTTTATTCCAGGATTCACGCAAACCGTCCATTCTATCACCTCTTTGCTAAAAAAGAATAAAACATTTTCTTTGACCCCCGACACTGAAAAAGCATTTCAAGAATTGAAATCGGCCTTCACTTCAGCCCCTATCCTCTGGCACCCTCGACCTGATCTACCTTATGTGGTTGAGACCGACACCTCCAATGTGTCCATGGGGGCGGTGTTATCACAGAAAGACCCTGACACCGGACAGTTACATCCTATAGCATTTTGGTCCCGCAAGTTTACAGCACCTGAGAAGAATTATGCTATAACCGACAAAGAACTATTGGCAATCAAAGGAGCCTTTAAACACTGGAAGTATTACCTCCTAGGGGCTCAGCATACTGTCACTGTTATCACAGACCATCGCAATTTGCAGTATTTAAAGACAGCCAAGGCCCAATCATCTCGTCAGCTTCGTTGGGCTCTCTTCTTCGTGGAGTACGATTTCATAATCACGTACAGGCCTGGAGTAGGGAATGGAAAAGCTGACGCTCTGTCATGAATGGGCGATGACCAGGACGCATTTATACCATCAGAGCCAGTACCCATTGTCCGGAGGAAAGTATTCAGAACCAGATTGCAGTAACCGCCTGTTGGGAAGAATTAAAGACTGACCTCCAATCGCAAATGGATCAGACCGCCCAACAAGAATGGTTAAGTAAGGGAGATCAGTATTCTGTCATGGACAACTTACCCTATTTTCAGGGAAGACTATACATTAAGGGCAAAGAGATCCAAAACAAGATCATCGCCAACTACCACGACTCACTACTGGAAGGACACCTCGGGCTTACTAAAACACCATTTTAGTAGTGGTGGACTTATTCTCTAAAATGGCACACTTTATTCTGCTAAAAGGAGTCCCTACGGTTGGAATCCTGGCCACTGTGTTCCTGGAGCAAATAGTCAAATCTACCAGTCACCATCCCCAGACCGATGGTCAAACCGAAAGGACTAACCAGACACTGGCGCAGTACCTGAGGTGCATGCTGCAACAGACCGAGGGATCCTGGAAAGATGTTTTGTGGCTAACGGAATTTGCTTACAACAACTCTTTCCACACTACCACGGGACAAACCCAATTCTTCATCATGAATGGTCGGCACCCCCGGACATCTTCCTTCGACCCCCTTGATGAGCTGGAAATACCGGCAATTACCTCTCTACATAAAACTATTACTCAAACCCTCAAGGAAGCAACCAAGAGCTTAACTAAAGCCAAAGAACAACAAAATAAGTTTGCTGACCGACATAGAATGGAAGCTCCACACTACCAAATCGGAGATAAAGTATGGTTAGCGGCCAGAAACATCCCACTAAAAGGACCTTGGGTCTTCCGCCCCAGATATCTTGGGCCCTATCCCATCAAAGCCATCATAAACTCCACCGCGGTAAAGCTAGAGCTAACAGACAACTTACGAATCCATCCTGTATTTCACGTTTCTCTTTCAAAACCTGTGAATCCCGAGACAAGGATTACACAACCACCGGAACCCGAAATTATCGAAGAGTTCCTGAATATGAGGTTAAGGACATTTTGGACCCTAAAGTAGTGTGATAAAACTGTACTACTTGATCGACTGGAAGGGTTATGGGCCCCAAGATCGCACTTGGGAACCTGTGGAGTTTATCCATTCGCCTTTACTAATGAGGCGGTTTCATCACAATAACCCCACCAAGCCTGGGCCAGGGAGGAGATCGCCCGTGAGAGGGGCCTTGCGGGGAGTGCTGTCATGGCCACTTGTCACGGGGCCAGTCCTTCCTCATCCCCAGGGTCCCATTGGACCCAGTCCTGGCGCCTCTGGCACCAGGCACATTTTAAAGTGTGCTCTGCACACTCTAGGCCTAGGGCGTGTGCATCTGGGCCGGGCGTGGCCAAGGAACAGAACTGGAAGGCCCGTGCTACAAGCCCAAAGAAGGGCAAGGTGGAGTTTGTAGGTGGAGCGAATGGGAGGGGCCTAAACCAACCTATATAAGGCCAGCCCATCCACGTGCCCTCACTTCGAGTTATTCTTCTTCCAAGCAGCGTAACGCTCTCCGCTGTACTTACCAGTGCCTCTCTGGATTTCACAGCCTCATCTTGGAGATACACCTGAGAACGCTTCTTACCTGCAATCTTCTGCCCCATCTCCACAAGCGTCTTCGCTTCAACTACTCCATCGCTGCGGAAACGTTTTACCTGCTGTCAGCCGCTCCATCTCTGGACGCGCACCCTACCTGCTACCAGCCTCTACATCGCTGAGCGCGCATCTTACCTGTTGCCAGCTGCTACATCACTGAGCGCTCTAGCCGCTACATTGCAGTGTGCGCCTCTTACCTGCAACTCGTTGCAGCCTGCGCTGGACTCTTCTTCTTACCTCCATTCCATTACGGTCGGAGCTGAGTCTTCTTTCTAGCTGGCACCCCATCACGGTCAGAGTTGGAGATGCCCTCCTGCAACTGCGAATCTTCATCGAGGACCCGGACACCATCCTCCATCTTCGGCCTGCACCTACGAGGAAATAAGAACAAACAGGTTAGAACTCATATGCATTCACACGGCCGCCTTATACAAGACCACCTTACCTGTCACTGTTGAAACTCCATCAGCCTCTAAGGTCTTCCGGACTCTCTTCGATCCAGATTCACTTCCCGTACCTATGGAAATGGAATGAGACATTGCAAGAATTACCATTAGACGGAATACAGGCATTCTAATCGAACTATAATCATACCAAAGACTTACCTTATATACGTGGATGGTCGCAGCTGGTCTGGATCAACATTCCCACGGGCCAGTGAAGTAACTTGGACGTTTTACCGCCCCTGCTAGGAAAAGCAGGACGGATAGCTCAACATCAAGAAATTACATGGGCAACACCCATCTCCTGAGCCGCAGGTCCAACCACTCTCTGAAGGGGAAGGTGATTTTGAGGAGCAAGGTCAAGGGAGGGCTCCAACCGTGCTCCCAGGCCCCTGGAGATCAGGTGAGAATAACAGTGAAGGAACTAGATCCCATTCGACCCGCCCCTGCCAGAAGTAGCAGGACTGAGAGCTTATCTTCCATAATTCACAGGTAAGCTTTATGGGCCAGCGTATGCTCCCAGAAACCATACTTTGGGGTGAAGGGTTCGAGAGGTACAACAATCACATATTGGTGCACTCACACACTGTTATCTCCACGCAGGAGCAGTATCACCACGTACCACCGCTCACAGCTTTTCTACTGAGTGAGAGGCCTGAAGGAGGTGATTCAAGTTCAGGGAGGGCTGCAACCGTGCCCCAACGCCTCCGCAGAGACCAGGTGAGCATAACAGAATGCAAAGCCTCTAATACTCTCTGCCTGGGCGTTATGGAAACTTCAGAAACAGATCAGTTAGCCCTCTTACTAGGGGAATTGCGGGCTGAAGTACATGCTTCAAGACAGGAAACCAATGCATTATGGAGGGATCTTATTGTAACTCGAGAACGAACTGACGAATTGGCAAGACAAATGCTATAAACACAAGCAGGACAGGTTCCACTGCCTGGAGTGACCCATTCTTCTCATTCTTCCACACCACAACAATCAACACCGGTTCAGGTGATTCTTCCAGGAGCAGTGCCTCTAACCCTTCCCGAATGCTTCATCTGTGACCCAAACAAGTTTGCTGTATTTATGAACCAATGTCACCTTCATTTCTTGTGCAGACCAGGAGCCTTTCCTAATGACCAAGCCAAAGTGGCGTTTGTACTCTCGTATTTAGGAGGTAGTGCGGCAGAGTGGTCTATACCTTTAGTAAATCAAGATGACCATTTACTCCGGAACTTTGGAAATGTCCAACATGAGATGGAGAAATTGTTTGCACGTCACACTCAAGGACAAGCTCTGGACAACGAGTTGTTGTCACTCAGACAATATCCAACAATATCTTATATATTGTATTTTAATCATAGGCAGACCTGCTTTTCCTGGCCCCAGAAGAAGGCTGCCATCCTTTCACAGCCGAAACGTCCCATGTCATCGTGTCTTGAACCTACATCATAGAGATCAATGACCTACATCATCCTTACCACCTTCAGTGTTGACGTCGCCTCTTAGCAGACCCTATTTTTAGGTTTCTTGAAGTAAACATTGCATTGTACGAAGTACTGGTTGCAAAAGTGTTGACAAATATGAAGTAATATTTTGGAACACAACACACAGGCAACACAACAGAGTAACAATATAGTATTGTGGAGACAACACACTATACTTATCTTACGAATGTGTTCTTTTTCGAAATGTTGGCAGAGTGCCTATGAAAAGTCACTTTAGATTTTTGTATGACTTTAAGTATAACAGGCAGCATTTTGTGGCTTCTGTGTTAAACATTTGTGTCCTTGCTTCACAAAACTCAGCAAGCAGGTGACTATGTTTATTGCTTATCGTTTATATGTAAGTCTTTCAGCTAGCAAAATTGAATTACCCATGCTGAAATATGTGACCTAAATAAATAAAGGTTTCAATAACTGGTTTTCCAGTTTTTCCAGAATTTGGATTTGTACGGTCCCTCCTATGATGCATACTTATGAAGATGTATTTTACTTAATATGGAGATGTGTTATAATTGTTTCTACAGCAAACCATTGTAGTTTAAATGTTTGAGGTCAGGACCACCCCCCTGTACTAAATATCATTTCAGCCTTAACGTCCTGCCCGACCACAGGCTATCCCTTATGTTACAAAAGTTGTTGATATAGTGCTGCTATAATAGGGATCCTAACTTGGATTCACCCATACACTAATGTGAAACTTTCTTCTTTCTTACCCGTGAGATCTTTGTTTAAATCTAGCTACACCCCTGGGGACTCCCCCCTTCCCTTTCCCCGGCCTTCCTTGCATCAGTCTTCACAATCATGGAACACACACTTAGCTTCTCGGAGGAGCAAATTAATGACATGATTCAGGGCCCCACACTCTTTAACATGGAAGGGGCTCAAGCACATCTAGACTCAACCGCCACCGGTGAGGACCTTCTTAATTAAAAAAAACGCTGCTTCAGGGCAGAGGTCCATGGACACTTCCTACGGGAATATCTGCGAGCAAACATGGTATCCCTAGGCCTACTAATACGTAATGAGCCAGCACTTTTCTTAGATGACAGGGCATACATGGAGGATTTTAGTAAAATTGCTACTAAATGTAGCAGAGATCTAATGGCACTTACCATCACAACAGCCAAAAGAATACATACCAAAATGTTGGGAGACTTGAAGAATGAGGAAACGAAGTTCCTTAATAATGACACCATCATCAACGCAAGGGAAAAACTCAAAGAAATCGATGCTACCCTTGAAACCTTCTCAGCCCTAACATTGGAAAGAAAACACAAGAAACTCGCTAAGGACATTGGAAATTTTAAACTGGAAAATGTATACCCCTACCTTGCAATAGACTATAAAGACACCAAGGAAAAGGAAATAATTGCCAGACAGGGAGACATGAATAGGAACCGCCGTAAAGGCGTTTCATTCTCAGGCTCAGATAATTCAAGCTCAGGCTCATCGACAGGAGACCAAAGTAACCCCAGAGGCGCTAACCCGAATTATGGCCAGTTCCAACCACCACCTATGATGTCTTTTTTAGGGCAAGGGGGCCCCAGAGGCGGTTTCTGGGGGCTCCCCCCTCAACCTCAAATGCCGTTTTTCAACTATCCCCAATGGGGCCAACCAGGCAGGAGACGCAGGGGCAACCGAACACGCCAGACCTAATCCCAATATTCAATCTCTCTAGTATACCACTTTCCAGAGATTAAATCTCTCTCCTGGCGAAAGGCCTCTCTTATGTACCCACAAACACAACTGATTGGTTTAAACTAGACGGAGAACTCTCGACTTTCCTCCGCACTATCAGAAGGAAAATTTTCTTCAAGGACAAAGACGGTCCCTTGGAAATAGACGATACAGGACTAAGATCAAGAAGTGAATTCTGCCCAAGGGACAGTGATATCCCTTCCACTTTTCTTGCATTTGAAAAATGCCTCAGACAAGAAATGAACAAACTCAAGTCTACACAAAACCACTATAGAGAAACAATCTAACGGTTGGGGAACAAAAAGCACTCAAAGCCTTGTCCAATAACCCAGACATTGTGATCAAAATGGCAGACAAAGGGGGTGGTATTGTAATACAAAGCAAAGAACAATACACGATGATGGTCATGGAATTATTGAATGAAGACAACTACAAAAAACTTTAAAAAGACCCCACCAACATGTTGAAACAAAAAATACAAGAAATGACAAAATTTGCAGCTGAAAGAACCTGGATCTCAGACAAAGAAGAGGCTTTCCTCAACACAACTGAGGGTAGGATACCGGCGTTCTAGGCCTTACCCAAAATTCATAAAAACAGGACCTCGCCTTTGTCTCAGGATGCGGCTCCATACTCGAACCTCTGTGCAAATTTATCGACTTTTTCCTAAAACCACTATGCCAGAATACACCCACATATCTCAAGGACACCATGACGACCATTACCATTTTCGAAAATCAACCCTTTGATCCCACCACTGAAGAAATAGTCACCATGGATATCAAGAGCCTATATACCAGCATCCCCCAGGAACAAGCAGTTGAATGTATACGACAACATCTAGCCCTTCATATGACCCAGAGGAGAGTTCCGGCCAATTTCATTTCTGAACTTCTTGACTTTGCACTAACCAACAACTATTTCTCATTTAATGACATCTTCTACCAACAAACATGTGGGACTGCCATGGGCGCAGCGTTCGCACCCAGCCTAGCCATCATTTTCATGGCAGAATACGAGAAGACCTTTATATTTAATGATGCTAATCCTTTCCATAATAACACCCGCCTCTGGCATAGATACATCAATGATGTTATTTTCATATGGCACGGCAACAAGCAAGAACTGGACAATTTTCTTAACTGGACCAACAACTTAACACAAGAAATTCAATTCACGATGAGCCACAATAACGAGAAAATGAACTTCCTTGACCTTAACATACTGGCCTCGGACAGGAAGCTCACCTGCTCGATTTTCAAAAAGGAGACTGACCGCAATACTACATTGCATTATAGGAGCAATCATCCCAAAAGCCTCCGGGACAACTTGACCTATGGACAATTTCTCAGAATGAGACGCAATTGCACCGATACTCAGGACTTCAAAGCACACGCATCAGAACTTCAACACAAACTTGAAAACAGAGGTTACCCCAAAAAACTACTCAAGGATACCAAGAAAAGAGCACTTATCACACCTAGAGAAGTCTTATTGGCTCCCAAGGTCCGCAATCATAACTCCGAAGACCCTATGGCATGTGTAACTGTCTTCAATGCTAATACATCCAAACTCAGAGGCATCATCAAAAAACTCTGGCCTATCGTACAGCTGAGCCTGCCAGAAGAACCTCTACCCAGAATGGCCCTCAAGAGATCTAAAAATCTCAAAGATCTCTTAACGCATGCTAGAAACAAACGCAAAGATTCCAGGTTGACTCTGTGGAACATGCGGGAGATCCGTGGTCACCATCCCTGCGGAAGCTGCGAAGTTTGTAGCCAAACTAAAAAACTACGATCCTTCCTGGTAGACGGCAAAGAATGGGAAATCCGTCACTTTTCAAACTGTAAGACATCCAATGTTATCTATTTGATTGAATGCCCCTGCCACTTACGATACATAGGTCAAACATCGAGACCAGTGAACAAGAGAATAGGGGAACATAAGATGCAAGACTCACAATGCACCCCTGGTTTCACACTTTCTCGAATTCCAACATAACTGTGACTCCTTCAAATGGTGGGTGGTGGACAAAGTGATGGACTGCTCCAATACCACCAATGCTCTCAACTACAAAGATTCCTGGTGGATTTTTAAACTTCAGACCATTGCCCAGGGTCTCAATGAACTCGCACAGGTTGAATATCTGTAACCAGCTGCACTCTCTCCCAGCCACCATGCACCTCACTCGCTGGTATTCCTTCTATCTTTCTCTTTAGGGACATTCCCACCCCCCACAGCCTGGTTACTCTGATTACCCCGACCAGCCGGTGCTACACCCAGTGCAACGTAGCACCCATCCTTCGACTGCTCAGCAGCTTCAGTCCACAATTTGCATATCATGCTATGTCCTTCCGTTTACAGTTATTTCTTTCCTTCACATACATGAGCGCCGACATCCAACTCACCTAGTCGGCCTGCCCACTTAACCTAGGTGTATCCACAACTCCAACTGTCGAATTCAAAAGGAGGCGTCCTTTCGCGTCCATATCTCCTTGGAGACCAGACTGCTGCGCCCTTACGCATGCGCGAGGGAGGGACGCTCACTCGACCCGCATGCGTACTACATATTGCTCGCACAGCTCCTTCTCCTCTGTACGCGAGCGCCGCTTCTGTGCGAATCCGTCACAGGCCAACAGATCCATGCCTTTAGGTGAGTTCTACCCGACATAGGGCACCAGCCTCCCACCTCACAGCCTGCACCATTCACTGACAGGCTGTTACGGTCGCTTCATTTCCCTGTTTTGGTTCTTTTGTCTCTCCCCCTCCCCCCGCCCAGTAGCTTCGATCTTCTGACCGCCCAGACCTTACAGTCAGGAACTTTTCTCCTGCACCAAGACTCTTTTTACACCAAGGGACTCACGCAGCACCTCGACCATCGGTCTAACAGGTACCCCCCTCTTTTTGTTACTTTTACATCATGTCAGCAACCAATAGGCTCCTCAGCCACAAGTGCCTTAATCCACCACATATGTCTTTTTCAGGTCGCTCCACAGTGTTTACCCAGCGTCCCTCAGCTAGCAGGCAACCATCCTGTGACCATGAGCACTGCTACTATCAGCTCATACACCTAAAAACCTCTGAATGCAAGGTCAGTGCTCGGGGGCGGAGGGCTTTCCCTAGTCTGTAGCCTCTCACGGGCGTTTTTAACATTTGCATACATGGTCCATGTTCTGGAACATCCAACAATATCTTATATATTGTATTTTAATCATAGGGAGACCTGCTTTTCCTGGCCCCAGAAGAAGGCTGCCATCCTTTCACAGCCGAAACGTCCCACCTCATCGTGTCGTGAACCTACATCATAGAGACCAATGACCTACATTATCCTTACCACCTTCAGTGTTGACGTCGCCTCTTAGCAGACCCTATTTTTAGGTTTCTTGAAGTAAACATTGCATTGTACAAAGTACTGGTTGCAAAAGTGTTGACAAATATGAAGTAATATTTTGGAACGCAACACAACAGAGTAGCAATATAGTATTGTGGAGACAACACATTATACTTATCTTACGAATGTGTTCTTTTTCGAAATGTTGGCAGAGTGCCTATAAAAAGTCACTTTATATTTTTGTACGACTTTAAGTATAACAGGCAGCATTTTGTGGCTTCTGTGTTAAACATTTGTGTCTTTGCTTTACAAAACTCAGCAAGCAGGTGACTATGTTTATTGCTTATCGTTTATATGTAAGTCATTCAGCTAGCAAAATTGAATTACCCATGCTGAAATATGTGACCTAAATAAATAAAGGTTTCAATAACTGGTTTTCCAGTTTTTCCAGAATTTGGATTTGTACGTTTCCCTCCTATGATGCATACTTATGAAGATGTATTTTACTTAATATGGAGATGTGTTATAATTGTTTCTACATCAATCCATTGTAGTTTAAATGTTTGAGGTCAGGACCACACCCCTGTACTAAAGGTCACTTCCTCTGTGACTGCCCAGTAAAACCACCCAAGAAAACGGTTGGGGCTACAGACAAAACTAATGAAGAAGAAGAACAGAACTCGAGAAACGCCAATGCCTGGCAAGTGTAGGGGTCCGCTTGTCGAGCATGAAAAAGGAATCCATACAGACATCACATCTCGTCCTTCCAGTGCTTTTGGTGAATCACAAGCAACCATCAAAAATACATGCCTTAGAGGCATATATTGATTGTGGAGCTGTGGGTAACTACATTGACCAAGATTTGGCTCTCTGAATAGGCCTTTCTCTCCGACAGAAGCAGAGGTCAGAGGACGTCACTGCTGTGGATGGTTCTCAGCTATCATCCGGCCTGGTGATACAATACGCCAAGAAAGTCAAGCTTCTGTGTCAGGACGGGCATCAAGAGGACATTACTTTAGATCTCATCGGTGCTCCTCAGTTCCAGATGATATTGGGAATGCCCTGGCTGGAGACCCACAATCCTAGGATCGACTGGCGAAAACGAGTTCTGACATTTCCTCATGATTGTGCCGACACATATTCCAAAATAGATTACACCAATCTGAAACCGAAGAAAGGAATCGTGTTGGGCCACATCAGCTCCTTACTGCTTGAATACCAAGATTACCCGGATGACTTCAAAAATGAGCAAGCCAACATTCTGCCCCTGCACAGACCCTACGATTGTCAAATGGATCTTGTACCCGGAGCCCAGATCCCTTGCAGCCGAATTTATGCTCTGACAGAACAGGAAAATCAGCATCTTAGAACTTACCTGGATCAGTACCTGCCGAATTATTTCATTCACCCGTTCAAGTCACCTGCCTCCTCGCCCTTATTCTTCGTGCCTAAAAAGGAGGGGGACGTAAGAACTTGCATCGACTAAAGAGCAATCAATCAGATCAGAGTAAAAAATCGATATCCTTTACCACTTATATCAGAGCTCCTGGACCAAGTGAAACATGCTCAAATCTACACAAAACTGGATTGAAGATGAGCATACCATCTTGTAAGAGTAAAAGAGGGAGACGAGTGGAAAATGGCCTTCCGCACAAAGTACGGCCTCTTTGAATACCAGGTCATGCCCTTTGGGCTATGCAACGCTCCTGCAGCATTCCAATCCTTTATGAATGATGTACTCCGTGAACTACTGGACGTTTTAGCTCTTGTTTACATTGACGACATTCTTATCTACTCAGATTCCATGGAAGAACATGTGGGCCATGTCCGGGCAGTCTTAGAGAAACTTCGACAACACCAATTGTATGCCAAGTTGGAAAAATGTTTTTTCATGTAACCGAGGTCAAGTTTCTCAGGTTCATGCTCACACCACAAAGCGTACATATGGATACACGAAAGGTGAATGCAATCCTCCAATGGCCCTCACCAACATCCACGAAAGGAGTGCAAAGCGTGCTCGGTTTCGCCAACTTTTACCGTCGGTTTATGCCTGGGTTTTCACAAATTGTACAAGCCAGGAGTGGAGAAAAGGGCGGTGGCAAAGTCTGTTTAGAGTCTGTGGAGCTGTGGACCCCCTCTGCTCCTCCTGCGCTCCTGTGCTCCTGTGTAGTTCTGCAGTCTTAAGCTACCAATTACCAACTAAGGAGTGAGAAGGAAGCGTGCTACAGTTACTTTCTACGGACAGTTATTGGGCTCCGTCCCTTTAACAACATCACCTAAACTCTTGGCTGAACTTTCGGAATTCGGCGTGACACGTGACCTATCACGTGACTCGAAAAGCTTGCCGCAGCGCCCTTGCGGCGATAAGCCTGGAGTGGAGAAAAGGGCGGTGGCAAAGTCTGTCGGAGCTGTGTGGACTGAGGAACTCACTGCGGGTTAGGGGGTCCTGGGGATGAGGATGAGCCCCTCCTCGCCAAAAGAGCCGTTAAATGCTCCTCCTAATCCTAGAACCAGAGTCGGAGCAGACTCAGAGGCGGTCTCGGACTCGGACATGGCTACGGCTACGGATTACGGATTACGAGAACAATCAAATTATTTCAAAAAAGGGCAAGGGAGGCGCCATAGATACATCTCCCTCGAAGGAAGACGAGAGAAGCTGCCTGGAAAAGCTGCATCCCTCAGAAGCAGCAACCTGCGAGGACGCGGAGGAAGGTAGGACTTCTTTGATACCTTTTCAATTTCCACTCCCCCCCTCCTCCCTCCTTTTATTCCATACCTGCTTTAGCTGACATACCTTCGCTACCGGCGTCAACCAGGGAACAATTCTGCGGATCCGAGACATACCTGCTGTAAAATCAAAAAGGGTGTCGCGACTCTTGAAGGCCCCGACGAAAGACTCACAGCAGTCCAAAAGAAAATGGCCTGCTGCGAAGAGAGCTGAGAGCTTGTGTCTCGCGAGGCCGATAGAATCCATGTCGGGTCAGCTGGAAATAAGAGTGGGGAGGCTGGGGAACGTTGGGCCATTACTCAGAAGCGATTCAAAGGGCAACACCGGAGTGAGAACAGCGCAGATAAGGGAAAGGGACACGAACGGTGGAGCTACTCCCAGTGAGAATCCCACAGAGGTGAAACCCGCGGAACACAAAGTCAAGGAACCGATAAACCCTCTCACGGAGATAAATGCCAGTAACGTAGCATCTACAGCGCCGCACATTGATGTGGCCAATGAATTGACTAGTGAAGCACAAATAAATAAATCACCCAATGAAATATCAGCAGAGGTGGGAGATGAGACGATTATCGAGCCCCCGCCCACACTCAATGATAGTAGTGGCTGGGTAGGCCTGAACGAAATGGGGCAAAAGGCACAGACTGCGGAAGATGTGGGGCTGGTTGGAGAGATGCACGCAGATGGCCCATTTAAATTACGAGCACAAGTAGAACAAGCTTTGGAAAAGTGCGATGCAATGATCTCTCCTGCAAAGGCTGACAGACTTCCGGATCAAAGCAAGATACCCCACCAGAATTTGGAGATCGTAGTGGAAATGCATTCAACTCCCAGGCAAACCCCAATCCGGAACCTAGGTAACCTAAGCAAACCATCACCAACTACAGATGATTCATCAGATAAAAAAACACTGACATACAAAGCTATAAATGCAGATGATATAGCCGGAACCCCGAATGCGGCCCTGTATGACCATCTTCAACAGCTTCTGAACAACAAGATGGATGAATCGGGAAATTTAAATTCAATGACTGACAAGATGCTTGGAGAGAAAAATTTAAGTGGGGGAAATGACCTGACCTCTGAAACACAGAAAAGGCCTTACACGGAGGGAAAATCCATGAAGTGTAATCCTATAGACCAACCAAGAAAGGGATTTTCCCCCGTGAAAAGTGGCAAGGGTGGGAGATTGAAGCAGGAAGGAAAACTCAAAAGCAACAGTTGTGCAAAATACCACTGATTCATCTTTCCAAATTCAAAAAAGAAAAAGTCTGCCTAGAAAACGACTTTGTTAAACCTGACAAAGGCAAATTGCATAAAAAGCTATTTTGGACTGAGAGATTTAAAGGAAAAGCACACAGAGGAAGAAATCTCTGATGCGGATTTATTAAACAGCGTTTTACACACTGAGGACTATGATATCCCACTAGGTAAGGAGCGAGAGAGCACCCGTGGTCAGGATTCGGAGGAAGCCAGCTATACGCCTGGTAGATGGCACTTTAAGAAAGCCTTGCTTCCACAGGGACCAACTAGTGGAAAACAGACTCTATCTACCTCACCTTTGTCGCAAGTACGTGAGGTTGAGAGGCTGAGACCAGAAACAACTGCCACTAGCACCCAGACAACACAACTACTAACAGAACAGACGGCAACAAAATGAACGTCAGTTGCAACTCTGACAACAGTTCCATTACCTGAACCAAAGCTATTGAAAATATCTGCAGTTGGGATACAGACGGACATAAACTTTACTAAAAACGACAAAAAGGATTCAACTGCAAAAAAAACAAACATAAACACAAGACCCTTGCAAACTAAAATGCCCCCACCGTCCACCATAATAGCTACAAGCAGAAGATGCAGTGAAGGCACTTTAACATTAAGTATAGACACACCACAAAAGATAGACTTAATGTCCATAATGTCGACGATAACCATCGCTCTAGCACCCTTCACAAAGATATATGAGGCTTTAAATGATACAGCAAGGGGCCAGACCTCATTGATTGCTCTGATGAACACTAAATTTACTTATCTAGAAGGATATGTAGTAGCGAAAGATGAGCAATTCAAAAAGCAAGTTGAAGAACCAAGCGAGAATCTGATTGGGTACACTTTATCTTTGAACTCTGATTTGAAAAAGACGAAAGTGACAGAGGTTAAAAAAAACCTGGCCTCTGAAGAAACGATAGGACATTTTAAAACTTTAGGAAAGGAGACCAAAGTAGGGGTGGAGACAAATAATAAGCAGTTAAAACAGCAGAAAGAAAAAGTGGCCATGAACCAGACGGGGAAAGTGAAAGAGGCAGGAAACAAATCCAGCTTCACATTTGGAATATTTACCAACCAAAAATCAATCTTGAGTAACCAACAGGTTTCACTAAGTGCTGAGAGCTCTAATGGTCAGTCCAAACAAATAAGAAAGAAATTCTGCAGAGACAAAGGATATCAAGAAAATAAATAAAACCAACACTAACTGTAGTCAACCAGCAGATGACACAATAGAATCATGAAGTGACATAAGTGAATGGAGTGTATATACAGTTGATGAATACGAAACCGAAAATAATGCAGCTCCATGATTCAAAAGAAAAGGAGTGATATTTGATCTCACCAATATGGAGTTGGAACCTAAGAAGAAGGTCCACATCATAGAAAAGGAGCCCTTAGTGGCTCAAAAGGCTCAACCTATACCAAAAGAAAACGAAGCAATAAAGCAGGAAGAAAGGCTGTTTAAAATAGGCAAGAAAAAATTAACTCCTGAGGAAGGCAAGCTGACAGAGAAACACATACCAGCCCGGAAAGAAGTTCAAGGGAATAAAGAGGAACAGAAGAAGGACAAATTAGTTACGTCACCTAGAAGCAAATCCAGGAACAACTCTACAAGAGACTCGCCCCTGAAATGTCGTAGACGAAGGAAGAGTAACGAGCGAAGGCAAAGGACCCCAAAAAAAGAGCAAAAAGAAAAACCTGTTAAGAATAAAAAGCTCCTGTATATTTCGTCTTGAACGAAAAAAAAGGTCTAAAGATGACCTGATTCTAAATAGGAATACAATCATCAGTCTATTTAAACAGATACCAAGGTTACAAGACATACAAAATCAAGATTTATGGATGGTAGAACCTTGTGAAACAGGGAGAAATGACTGCTCGTACCTACACATCAAGTCAGAAGTTATATGAACGATGCTCCAGCAAGAAGCAACAAATCTCAATATCCTTGGATATGAATTGCGAGAATCACAGACCCACACTGCAAAAGTCGAGGAAGCAACAAAAAAAACTTCAAATAAAATCCAAAAAAAAAACCAAAGTGAAAATCCAGGGACACGATTGGGGCGAAATGGATATGACCAAAATCAAAAGCAGTCAACAAACAAGGAAAAAGAAAAGGAAAACCAAGACAGAAGTAGGAGAAGAGAAGAATCATCCTACAAGAGAAATTATTGGACTGAACAGTCGCAAAGATATTTAGAAGATTCTAAGGAGAAGACGAGTACAACCCTACAAGGATATCGAGGAGAAGGATCATCTTTCCGGGATAAATACAGCTTGGAATTGGATATTGAACAGTTACATAACGTAAGAACTGAGGGCAGACCGGAACATGAGAAAAGAGGTGTGCCTAATTGCCCATCAGAAATTCTGAGGAGATCACCACCGCATTGGTCATGGAAATCCTCAGACATGCACACAAAGAAACACAATTAGCAATCACAAAGGCCGTACCGGATCTTGCAGGATGACCAACTTGCAAAAGCATGTTCCTTCTCGATAAGGGAAAAATCCTTCATAGATATGGCCTCTTGGAACACGAGAGGTTTCACTCACCTAACTGCGAAAAGCGATGTTAATTTGGGGCAATGGGACTTATTATGTCTCCAGGAGACATTGCTATTACATAAACCGGAGATTGATGGATATTCAACATTCGCCAAACCAGCGAAACAGGGACAGATGGGACGTCCTACAGCCGGCCTACTTACAGCCATAAGGGCAGGCAGTGGCATGGCGGTGATGGAACAGATGGACTCTCCTGACCAATTTCAAGTCCTAATAATATCCTGGAAATACACAGATACAATGTGTATAGAAAAGGCAGAAAAGATACTACTAATTAACACCTACTGGAACCCGGAAACAAGCGTGGATGAACAATACTTGGAAAATATCATCATCATCATTTTAGATGAAGCTGCCGAAAACCAATCTTGCAACCACACAATAATCACAGGGGACTTCAATGCCACATGTAAGAACATTGGAAATCAACGTTCATACTTACTGAAATCTGCACTTGATCACACATTTGTGTCAAAGGAGCTGCTGGGAATGACGGTCAGTTTTTCTATGGTAAGGACTTCAAACAGTGATCATAATTTGCAACATACAAGATGGTCCAATCCACAGAAACCCCAACAGGTTTTTAATCATGAACTGGATGTGAACAGTAAAAGCTCCAGGTTAAAATTGATGGCGAATGTGATTAAGCAAATCGCTGAAAAGAATACGAGCACAATGACAGGTAAGGCCAATACAACCAATAAGACAGAGACACTGGTGGGCTACACACTCCTGCTAAAGAAATTTATAAAGACGTCTAATAAAATCAAGGAGAGCCCAAAGAACCATCTCCACGCCTATACCCTGGAACTAGTAGTAAGAAGAAGATCCCTACGAAAATTAAAACGGATAGCAAACACATCAGGAACACAACTGGTGCAAGAAAGTTGGAAAAACGCTAATAGGAACTATAAATCCTGGATAATACAAAAAAGATACTCTCTATACCAGGCAGACTCGAAACTAATGTTAAAAACACTATGTGGAAAAAAATCAAAAGAGTTCTGGACCTTAATAAAGTGTAGCATGACGTCCTGTAATAATGCACTACAAAATAGTGTGGGAGAAGCGACTTGGATGTCCCATTTCGCCAACTTATATGCACCACTGCCAGTGACGGAGAGAGTTAGCCTGCAGAAAAAGAAAAGGGAGATGAAGTCTACATGGAATATTACAACAAAGAAAGAAGATATCCTAATGAAAATCAAAAAACTTAATAATTCCAGGGCCCTGGGACCTGATGGGATCACGAATACTGACTTGAAACAACATCAGGATATATGGGCCCCCCTGATTAGCAACATCTTTAAGAACTGTAACCAGGAACAAAGAATACCAGCATCATGGAGAAAAGCTATAGTGGTCCCAATTTTTAAACGTGGAAACCAAGAGGATCCTTGCCATTACCGCCCTATATCCTCATTGGATGTTATTGGGAAAATTTACGGCGGGCTCGCCTTGGAAGCATTTCAAGCCTGGCTGAAAGCAGAAAATCTGGGCGATCCATTCCAGACAGGATTCGTAAAGAATGCAGGAACATCGACTAACATACTGATGTTGATAACAATCAAAGCCAAGGCTAAGCAGACCGGACAACCCGTATATATGTGGCATTTATTGACCTGGTCCAGGCGTTTGACCAGGTCAACAGGGACATACTGTGGGAAAAGCTGGAAGCCATGAAATGCCCTGTCTCTATTATGGGCCCGATCCAAACCATGTACCAGGATACGTCGATCAATGTAAGGCTTGGGCAAGATGGATTGTTGTCGAAGGAAATATCTACCTTTAGAGGAGTGAAACAGGGATGCCCGCTGGCTCCTGCATTGTATAACGCGTACATCGCTGACTACGCAGATTATGAGAAGGAAATAAGATGCTTCCCCCCAACCATTGGTGGCGCAAAAATATTGCGCCTGTTATATGCAGACGATATCATCTTGCTTGATAACACTCCAATTGGCCTGCAAAGACAGCTCTCAAACCTGATTGCATATCTGAAGCAGAACAATCTAAAGCTGAATCCCGAAAAAAATGAAATAATGTCCTGGGAAGGCAACAAAAAGAAGAGTCATAACAAATTGAATTGGTTCGCTGAAGGTGTAAAATTGGATAAAGTAAATAACTTCAAATACCTGGGAGTCATGATGTGCACCAGCGGCGCAGAAACTGCAATGCAAAACCTGCTATGGACAAAGGTGAAAACTTTAACCACCCAAGCACGGATGATAGACAAAAAGTATGGGAAATTTTCACTACTGGCAGTAATCAGCTTCTACAAAACAAAGGTGGTGCCATCGATCCTATATGGAGCAGACGCAATGTTTCTATTACCAGAAACATTTTGGATCAAACTCGAGAGCTACTTCTGGAAGAAAGTCCTCAACTTGGCGCAATCAACACCGATGCCACTTCTAAGGAGGGAATTATGCCTTGCATCATTAAAGGCGATCCAGGAGAGAAACATGCTAATGCTATATCGAAAAGTCCAACTGGAGAACAAACCAAAAGCATTAGAGCTGGTGAATAAAGAAATGATAACTGGCAAGATCCAAGTATTGAAAGACTGGAAGTTGAGAAACATAGGCTTACTGGAATACATAAATGACGCGGAAGATGCACTCGAAACAAATTTATTTTTATCTTTGTAAAAATTGTTTGTACAATTGAATCAAATTTTAAAAAAATAAAAAAAATAAAAAATTTTAAAAAAATAATAAATTGTACATCCAATTACCTCCTTGTTAAAGAAAAATCAAAAGTTCCAGTGGTCGACAGAAGCTGAAGAAGCCTTCCAGAAGTTGAAACTAGCATTCACTACTGCACCAGTCCTTCGACATCCACGACCAGACCAATGCTTCAAAAATAGCAATGGGAGCAGTATTGTCACAACGAGACCCTGAAACAGGACTACTACACCCGTCACATTCTGGTCCACAAATTTTCAGCCCCTGAGTTCAACTACGCAATCACAGATAAGGAATTACTGTCAATTAAAGAAGCATTCAAGGCCTGGAGGCATTACCTTCTTGGGGCGAGACATACGGTCACTGTCATCACGGACCACCGTAACTTGCAATACTTGAATACCGGCAAAGCACAATCCTCGCGTCAACTTCGTTGGGCTCTCCTTTTCGCGGAATATGATTTTATTATCACTTATAGACCTGGAGTACACAATGGGAAAGCAGACGCTCTATCACGCATGAGTGAAGAAAAAGAGGCTTTTACAGCATCCGACCCAATGGCCATAATTCCTGAGGAAAGGATTCAAACCAGAATAGCTGCCACCACATGTGTGGATGATCAAAGAACCAGTTTGCAATGCCCGATGGATCAATCAACACAACAGGAATGGCTGTTAAAAGGTGACCAGTACACCATCGAAGACAATCTACCATATTTCCAAGGACGATTATATGTCCAAGACCAAGAACTGCAAAAGCAAATCATCACAAATTACCACGATTCATTAGTGGAAGGACACCCAGAAATAGCCAAAACTCAGGCTAAGGTAAAACAAAACTAATGGTGGCCAACCTGGCAAAGAGACATTGCCCAATTTATTGAAACCTGCACTGTCTGTGCACTACACAAGTCTCAGAAACAGAACCCTGCTGGCTTACTACATCCCCTAACAGTACCGCCAGCACCTTGGCATACCCTGTCGATGGACTTCATCACGGATCTTACACCCTGCAATGGATACAACACCATATTAGTCGTTGTGGATTTATTCTCCAAAATGGCCCATTTCATCCCTCTGAAGGGACTCCCAACTGCGTCAACTCTCGCTTCGGTGTTCCTAGAGCAAATTGTTCGATTGCATGGATTTCCATCAATATTAGTATCTGATAGCGGAACTCAATTTGTTTCTGTCTTTTGGAGAAAGTGTTGCACGATTGCAAAAATCAATCTCCAGTTGTCCATAAGCCATCACCCTCAAACTGATGGGCAAACTGAACGGACCAACCAAACTTTAGAGCAATATCTCAGGTGTATGTTGCAACAGTCTGACAATTCTTGGAAAAATATACTCTGGATAGCTGAGTATGCATAAAACAACTCAGTTCACACAAGCACAGGGCAAACTCCATTCTACACTGTGCACGGAAGACATTTGAGGACATCAGTATTTGATCCACCCGATACCCTGGAAATGCCAGCCATAGAAAACTTGCATAAAACCATCACTCAGGTTCTTAAGGAGGTGACAGAGCATCTGACCAAGGCTAAGGAAAGACAAAAACTGTTTGCTGATCGACAACTGAAGGAAGCTCCCGCCTACCAGATTGGAGAAAAGGTGTGGTTTGCATCCAAATATATTCGCCTGAAGGGGCCAAGAGCTTTTCTCCCAAGATACCTGGGCCCCTATAATATAAAGTCCATAATAAATCCTGTCACCATGAAATTGGAGTTACCATCTCACATGAAAATTCACCCCGTATTTCATGTCTCCCTCCTCAAACCAATGAAATACAATACACGGCTTAGCTCTCCGCCAGAGCCCGAAGTAATAGATGGAGAACCAGAATATGAAGTCAAATCCATCCTGGACTCCAAGGTGGTTCGATCAAAATTGTATTACCTAATTGACTGGAAAGGTTACGGACCTCAAGACCGAACTTGGGAACCCAGTGAACATGTCCATGCTTTGCGTTTAATCAGACAATTCTATTGCAATAATCCCACCAAACCAGGACCGGGAGTCATGAAGTCAGGGACACAGGACTGCAAGGGGTCTTTTGGCGCCAGGTTCATGAACAAAAGTAAAGAAGAACACCCATTTAACACCAAAAAGCTTTTATTAGGGACAAAGCACTTCGGATGCATTAACCTTGAACATTCCATCCATTAAGCAGGATGCATTAACCTTGAACATTCCATCCATTAAGCAGCCCCAAGTGTATTCTTGGGTGTGGCTGCTAATGGATTGCCTTCGCACATGCTCACTCTCAAGGAGTGTCAGGGTGTGGCTGGTAAATCGGCCCTAATGGGCATGCCCACGAACTCAGCTATATAAGCTGGCCCGATCCTCAAGACAGACGCTTAGCGTTATTCTGCACTTGCAAGCAGCATAACGCTCACTGTCACCTGAGGTCAGACTTACCTTTGAAGATCCTGCTTCCTGGACATCCTGCCTCCTGCCAGCATACTTACCAACCGAGGGAATCTGTTCTTACCTGTACATCTCTTCGGCGAACCAAGTATTCATCTTTACACTTTCTGTAACGCCGAAATCTTCATCTTGGCACCGCAGCACGACACGCTCCTTCGTCGACAGCAGCGCCTGCAAGGAAAAACAGAAGACAAGGTTAGACATAAAAGAACAGTCAGTTTAAGGTTGCACTTTGCCATACTTCGCGCTTTTCCTTAAACCATCACTTACCTGCTGTCGAACATTGAGGTAGCATCCATCTTCCATCCGGCCGCGTCTCGTCTCTCACAGCTGATTTGAGGCTGCATTTCCATCTAAGGGAAGAAAACAGAAGAGAGACATTATTGCTGGCATAAATAGGAGCAACATATAAAAACATTAAACAGAACGAACAGCATCACCGTACTTTGGGGTGAAGGGTTCAAGAAGTACAACAATCACAGATTGGCGCACTCACACACTGTTAGCTCCACGCAGGAGCAGTATCACCATGTACCACCGCCCACAGCTTTTCTACTGAGGGAGAGGCCTGAAGGGGGTGATTCAAGTTCAGGGAGGGCTGCAACCGGGCCCCAACGCCTCCGCAGAGACAAGGTGAGCGTAAAAGACTTCTCATTGGTTCTACTCACTATATGACTCTAGATCCACTGATTGGGTTGGCAACAACCCCACTCATAATTTTCCACTTGCCTAGCAGCGTGCAGAATAGCCGGCCAGGTGCAGGGAGCTCATCTGCGCCCCCAGCATCCCTCCAATTATTGCTACAATCAATCATCACATTAGTGGTCATGTGTCAATTATTTCTTTGTGGTTGGCCTCAAGACTGCTACTTGGTCTGGAAAATTAAGATATCTGTGCATGGCACAAGGCCATGCGTAGGTGTGAAGGTTTCAACCCGTCTCGCTTGGCTGGTCACGTGAGTCTGACACCGTGAAATCGTCTTATTCTTAATTTAATTTGTGCATTTGATTTAATTCTGCCAGCCATCTGCCTTCTGTGGCTTATCTTGACCTTTCTGAACAGGATACTCTGTTCTTCTTTCATAAATCGTATCCACTGTTGGTCTATTTCAGCCGATACGACCTTGGCTTCCTGGCACGATTTGCATGCGTCTGAGTTTCTCTCTGTCTTTAATTCTCAATTTGTTCGCTGCAAAGCTCTTCTCTTGAGACCTTTAGTAACCTTTGGTTGATTCTGCTCTTGTGCATAGTGGAAGTATAATTATATAAGGTGCTCCTTTTGAGGTAGATATGTACATGTGGTGCTTGCCACAATCTATTTTACTACTAAGCATAAGCAAGCCTCACAATTTCTTGCTTCTTGCAAATCCGTGCATATGTACACGTGTAAACTAACTGAATATCTTCATCGCGCATGTGGCATTATTTCTGACATCTTTGACATTGATTATTTCATTTTAGGTTCAGGATGTCACTTATCCATGGTGTTCCGTCTCTTTTCATCATTCACAGGTCGTCATATCTTCTATATGTGAGTCAGTCCGGGTTCGTGTGACTTCACCATTCGTCTTCCTTCAGTATATTTTAGCTTCTTCAGGGATTGTGTTCTGACAATCTTCATTCTGTTTCATTTGTCGATATGGTTTTCTCAATGGGTACCTTACTGTCCAGGTTTTCTTAGGTGTCGGTACTTCAACAGGTGCTGGTCTTCTGATAGATACTGGACAGAGCCCAACTGCGGCTCTCTGCTGGTTTATTTGCTCATCATACGTCACATATTTCGGTGTGAACATTCCTGGTACTTCAAAATGGACGGCTGGAGTGTGGGTCGTGCTTGGGACCTCATCTACAGGACCTTCATATCACATTGTCCTATAGTGACGGGTAATTCCTATTAAAAGGAACTCGACTTGTAGCTCCGGTTAAGCCCTGAGTAGTCATTGTATCGCCAGACATTAAAAATGTGCCCTCACGTGTGCACGAGCGTGTTGCACCCATGTCCACTAGGAATGAGTCAGCTTTGCCGCCTATAATTACGTCTATCCTTGGCTCCTCATGAGGATTTGGCGTAATAGATAGGACTGAACACATCAGGTCTCCCAGTGAGCTGTCCTATTATGGGTACAGCCTCACTCCATCACTCGTGAATGGATTTCCTGCATGAACGGTGACACCTCCTATTCTATGCGTCATAGGCTGCTCAGTGTTTGTGTTTTGCTGAAGTTGCATAGGAGATATGCTGCAATTGTCCTTACCGTTGGTTACCTGTTACTTGATGTGGTTGCAAGCCTTGCTGCACTCTCGGCGCTTGCTGCCGCACTGTTTGATCTTGCACAAAGATCTCCAGGAAGGAGATCGATAAATATTGGGAAATCGTCTCATTGAATAATTATCTAAGCAAAAAACAAATACCCAGAAGTTTACGAATCTTGATCTTTCCTGATTTTAATAAAGACGATGACCAAGACCTTGTGGAAGACTGGGAGAGAAATCTAGGAGCATGTTCCACACGGATGTTAGAGATGTTGGTGGAACATGCAACTCGCGAGCAAAAGAGAGCTAGTGAACAAATAGAAATAATTAAAAAGGAAATTGCAGACGCCAAGGCACTAGAGGTAACGAAAGAGAAAAACAACCTCAAGATGTACGAGGTACTAAAAGGATACCAAGATGACAGCAATCTGCGCAAATTCCGAAAAACTTTCAGAGACGAAAGAGACTATACTGAAGACCAAGTGTACACATTTCAGGAGAAATATAATAAATTTCCTAAATCACAATCTAAGGAGAGTACACCAAATAAATCACCTGCCAGCTCCGCACCAAGCTCAGATGCAGAAGAAACAGCAGAAGGAGAACCGAACACAGAAGAAGACGGAAGTAGAACTGGTAAAGGCTTCCTCAATCAGATATGTAGATATAAAAAAGGAAATAGGATCCAAACACCCAAACAAGTCCGTTTTCAAGTGACAAACCTACCTACCAAGAAACAACCTTTACTCGGAGAACAGGAAGGAGGGGGTCGGATAGACTTCGGCAACCCATATACCTTAGAAGATTACCGAAGATTAACAAGAGCAGCAACAAGGGAAGCAGCCAAGAAGAGTCAATAACTAACCTAGTGATGAACCTATCAGACGTTGAACTAAATCATGATGAAATCAGTCTTCTGAATAAAGGACTATCATTTGTTACTACAGCATACATGGAATCCATGGAAGTGCACATTGATCTTTTTAAATTTGCGCGCAAACTTAAACTTAAAAAGTTAATTGCGACTCAAATAACCACATATAAACAACCAAGAGATGTAGCCACAAGGAGCGAAGTCACAATAGAAGAACTAGGCAACATTCATCTCTTAAGATCATTACAAGAGACAGAAACCTTTCCAATTCACAAAACAATGCAAGAACTAACAATTGCACCGATCAGCTTAACCCAAAAAGAACTCAAACCAACTTCTAAATTCATACCTCAATCTTCGCCGGATAACATGATTGATGCCTTCTATAAATCAGTGACGAAAGATCTACAAAAAATAGTGGACAGTCAGAAGAGGATGGGCAGAAAAAACGAACGGGAAAATCTAACAGCTCAGGAGAAAACCGCTTTAAAGAAATTGGAAAAAAGACCATACAATTGTTATCAAAGAAGCTGATAAAGGCGGAAATATAGTCATCATGAACCGCCTAGACTATATTAAGATGGCTCAAAACCATCTGGACACACCAAATTGCTATGGAATACTACCAGGCAATCCCAAGATTCAGATTGTTCAAGACCTTAAGGACTCAATAGATGGCTGGCACAAACAAGGTCTCATCACCGATGAGGAAAAAAGATTCCTGTTTATACCGAAACCAATATTACCTACAATCTATTTTCTTCCTAAAATACATAAACCATTCACAACCATCCCGGAAGGCAGACCCATACTGAGTGGAATAGGCTGGGCCACGGAATCCATTTCAGAGTATATAGATAATATACTGAGACCCAAGGTAAAAATTGTACAGGCATACCTTAAGGATTCGACCTCAGCAATCAACACTATTGAAAGTATACAATGGCATCCGTCTTATTATTTAGCAACATGGGACGTCAGGGCCCTGTATACCTCCATCGGCCACGACCTTGCCCTGGACACAATTGACTCATTCAAACAAGAATCGGCATCACATTTCCCATTCATTTGTATGCTTAAAGAAATGCTCATGGCTACATTGGACAACAGTATTTTTATGTTTAATAACACCTTCTTCAAGCAAAAACGTGGGGTAGCCATGGGTGTGAAGTATGCATCAGCCTTAGCAAACCTGGTGATGGGCATGTTCGAGGACTTACAAATTTATACTAAAGAAACATACAGTCAACAAGTTACCCGCTATTTTGACGATGTCCTGTTCATATGGAAAGGCACACCACAAGAACTGGAACTGTTCAGGCAAGAAATCAACAATAATGACTTAGGTATTGAATTTTCAGGAGAATGCAGCAATACAGAGATTAATTTTTTGGATTTGACAATCTATGTATCAGGAGACCATCTCGAAACAGTACCGGAAGAATACGGAAGTGAATTCAACATTACATGCCACTAGTTGCCATTATGAACCCATAATTTGGAACATCCCCAAAGGGGAGTATATCAGAGCAAGGAGGAACTGTTATGATCAAAGAAGTTTCAAGAAGGAATGTGACACTTTGTCTACAAGATTTGAAGCCAGAGGCTACTCCAGAACAAGCATTATAACAGCCTACAACAAAGCAAAACAGACACCTAGGTTACAAACACTTAGACAGCAAGACAGACCAACCCAGGAAAATAAGGTTCAGTTTATTACAACCTACTGTGCTAATAACCATGTGATTTGGAAAACCCTTAAAAGATATTGGGATCGGCTTAAACTGGATCCTCATATTCAACCATTTATCCATGACTATCCTTCATTAGTTTACAGAAGGGCAAGAACTTTGAAGAGGAGCCTTAGCCCTTCATTATTACCCGATGACAACAAAGAAACGCCAGGTACCTGGCTTCAGGAATCTCGACCGGGTTTCAGGAAATGTGGAATGTGCTCCATGTGTAAACATGCGGTTACTATGACAGATAACTTCAAAATCAAGAATGGAATTCAGATGCAAATAAGAGAAGAGATCAATTGTCGTACTAGGTACGTGATATATGCTATCATATGCACCTGCGGGAAAATGTACATTGGAAGTATGATTCGAGAACTCCGTACCAGGATTCGGGAACACTTAGCAGCTATCGGAAGCCAAGACAGAAATATGCCACTAGCTGAACACTGGCAGAGGCATCACCAGATGGAACTCAAGCAAAGCGTTAAATTTATTGGACTCAAAAAGGTGACCTTGGGACGCAGGGGGGGAAATCAAGAATTACGACTTCGTCAGGAAGAAGCTAAACTCATAAACTATTTTAGATGTATAGAAACTGGTTTGAACACGGACAATGAAATATCCAATTTTCTGTAAAAATTGTTTTGAACTATGAAATGGAATGTCCAAACTGATTTTGCACCAACTGTAATCTACATATGAGAATACAAGTACCCCATGGTTATAGGTGCATTAATATACATACACATGACATGACATGCATTTCAAGATTTTTGACTTAAAATATGGAAATAATAATCTGACACTTTTGGAAGGTACCCCGTTTGTTGGGGTTAATTCTGTAATTTACCGTTACCCAGAAGACATTAGGCAATAATATTAGAACCACCAATTCGTCATCTGATAAAAACTCAAGTGCCCCAAGGGGTTACTAGCCTTGCCTGTATTTATATCTATGACACTACATCTCCCACAAGGCATGGAGCAATGACTAGTAGGACAACAAACATAATGTGCACATTTAAATGAATTAAACATGAAAAAGTAGATAAAAAACCTCAGAAAGAAGTACACATAATGAATGTTAAGTAGACTTAGAGGACATATCTAGAGTCAGATATACGGTTTGTTATCGGCTTAATTTGTCTCCCCCTCGGTGGAAAACTACATTTCCCATGTATCTCTGGGAGCATGTCTTCCTAAATACACGTGGCACTGGCAGTAAAATTACAGGAGCCCATTTCTCACCCGTGCACCTATGGTTCATCTTTTTCCTTTAAATATCAAAAGGACAAGTGTATGCTCAAATGGTAAAGAATAGATTGTGACTTAACGTAATTTAGACCCTCACTGAGACTTTTATCCCAAAACATGGCCGACAGACCTACCGAGACAGAAATGAAAGTAGGACAACTCAGTTGCCTAGGCAACACTACATATACGCTCCACGGCTGCCGTAAAGGGCTCTTAGTAGAACCCGACGCGAGAAGCAGGAAACCAGATTGTTAAGGTAAGCGCTGAAGGGCAGCGGAAGCCCGCCCAAATAGCCTCCCAATCACAAACAGGTCCGCAATTAAACAGGCGGGTTTACACATGCCGCTTTGTTTTGTGGACGATACGATATGCATACGCACGGAACACTCTTTAAAAGTCCTGGTGTTCATTTACTTCACGAACGCTCATCCATCTAAATGAAGAATACAAGACATGCATGCGTTACGAATATACGTCTCTTTTAATGACCAAGTTTAATCTTTATGCTGGAGTTTCTGCTCCTATTAGAAAACTGGAAAAACGTAACCCACTTAAGATTTAAATGCAACATCTCCAGGTCGGGTACTTTAGTATGAATAATGAATTAATCATTTTATAATAAACAAGAAGATTGTCAGATACCCGAATCCTGATAGAAATAAAACTCGAACACAAAAATAAAACTTCGACACGGTATCATGCAGGGGAAATGAACATATTCTCCCACTGTGCTCTTTTTTCCTTATTGAAGTGCTCGAAGCGCTTATGAGTCTGATGGGACTCTCTCTGACAACACGAGATCAGTGCACGCATTCCGACGATAGGTAAGCGCTATCTGGAGACAGATCTGTTTCAAATTTAACTAGCAAGTGAAATATAAACTAATCTCTAGTTCTTTTCTGTTATTTTTTTCCTGTTCTACCAATGATGTTTCCCTCCTTCCTCTACCACGGTGATCGCTCATGCCACAACCTTTTCTCATGTCCTGTCACCACATTTGGGCACCATGGTGGTATGTTCTATGTTTTTATGTTTTGATGGATTTACACATGTTTTCTCGGAATCATAATGGTGTGGAAACAAACTGGTGATATATTTTGTTTTGTGTTTTTAACAAAAATGCTGATCTGTTCGGGTCATATGTTGGATAATATGATTGATATGCATTTGGTCTTTTGGGAACTCCTGGGAATCTGTTTTATCTATACATCACAAAAATTGCCTTTTAACTTTAATTTTATTAAAATTTTGCTATCTTGTATATAGTATATCAAGCGACCCTTAATGCCCAGATTTGAAAAAGGCACACTTAGGGTGCCCGAAACACGTGTCATCCTTATGGGCTATCAATAAATATAAGATGGATTAAGAAAAACTGGTTTTGGTTGATACCTGAACTTCACTGTGGGCCAGTAATAGATGGGCGCAGAAACCTTTTTTCATTGATCTTGCACAACTCTGCAACTCTTGCGCAACTCCATTTCCGCTCTGCTGCGAATATGCAGGTGGATTTGGCATTCCCTGTCTTTAAAACGGAGCATTCTGCACCATCCCCTGGCTTTTACACATGCGAGCTATGTGCCTGTCATTCCACACGTCCAATACACAAGCGGTTCTCTTCCCATCTGCCCATTTTGCATGTTTTGATTACCATTTTGCATATTCTGAAACCCTTGTTGGTTACTTCCCTGATTATTCTGCCAATATCCTTGATTACCTTGCCAACCTCTCCCTCGATATCCCCTTCCTCTTGGAGCATATCCATTATTTGTCTGATCAAACTGTCTTTGGTTATTTACTTGTGGCATAAGTACTGCTTGCTGCAGGTTTGATCCGCCCACGTTAGTTAACATTGCCCCTTCAATGGCATACTTGGATAACTTTTTCTGCACTAACTTTGCTTCTTCACCTTTCAGTGAATCGTCCTCTTTGCGATTCTTATCCTGCAGGAGTCTGTAATAATGTACGATGGTCAAGTGAATTTCCGACCATGGCTTTGCTTCTATCCCCACTAATTTCTTGAGCTGCTTCTTCAACCGCTCTGGCAGTCCTTGGCAAAATATATGATAAAATACAGGTATAGACTTACCCCAAGCCTCCCGTGTTTCAAGCGCCCATGCGTCTTGAAAACTTTCTCCTTCTTTCATTTTTCTTGTCATTATAGCTCCCATTTCAGACTTCTCCGGATATAGCACTCGAAGCGCCTTTCAAATCGCTACTCTATAGTTATTAAACAGTGCTCCATCATGCGCAGTGTTTACTGTAGTCACACCAGGGTTACCTGCTCACGTCCATACGTCATCAGCTCTTTCACCAAGTATGGCAATTAGAAGACCTTTAATAACCCCTATAGCTAATGTATTCCCTCCCGTCCCTTTTTCTAACTCATGTATCCATTTTCCAGTGCCAGAAGTTAAATTCTGGAGTTTACATTTTAAGTTTTCCCTGTCCATCTAGGGCCATGGTATATACTCTGGCCTGGCTCCTCCTTTTTCTAACAAGGGGAACTTCGATGCTCCAAACTCATTCGCGTCTCTCATCATTTGTCTATCTACTGCTGGCATAATATTCCCATATCGCCGTCTACCTGGCAATGACCTTAGCCTGCTTATATAGGGCAGGGACTCCCCCCTCTGGCCATGGGGTTGCCCCTTATGTCGGTCTGACTGTGTCAGTGGCTCTGATGCCTTAGGCATAGGTAATTTTAAATCCAACTATCTTACTTTTTTATCCAAAGGCGGATGTTCTTCTAGCTCATATATAAAACTCCTAACCTCCCTTGAGTAGGTTTCTCATTCTTCGTCTGATACTTCTTGTACCCAACTCGTGTAACACCTCTCATCATTATCTCTATTTAATGCTAACCTGTCTAAAGACAGCTCCTTCTGTCTCGCACTACAGGAGGCTTCCTCTGTGTCATACAACTGAGTACTCTCAAGATGCTAATTTTTTCCCTTCCTTTGTGCTTCTTTCTGGGCTTGCATTTCATGATATACTTTATCGATCGATTCCCCAATGCTTTGCGAGTCAAATTCATCTTTCAGATTTACTCTAGACGTGCTTGGAAATGGCTTGGACTCAGGAAATATTTTCTCTATGTCTTCGCAGTCTACCCGTGGCTTGGGATCTCTTACTTCCCTTTCCAAATACTCAAGATCGCATGCTCGCTGTCTCCTTTTGTGTTCCATGTCATCATCGACTTCTCTGCGCTTTCTCGCCTCTTCTCTTATTTTATCTTCCTCTTTCTTTTTCATATCCCTTTGTTCATTTGCCCTTTTCTTTTCCTCATCCCTTTGCCTTTGTATTCTTTTCTCTCTTATCCTTTCCTGTTCATCAAGTTCTATTCTTTTCTCTTTTAGTCTTTCTTTTTCCATCGGCTGGTCTTCTTTTATTATCATGCTTTCTTTGTTCTTCTGATCTCTCTTGTTTTTTAGCTTGCTCATCTTGGTATAACTGTTCTCGTCTTTGTCTATCTTTTCTTCTCGCTCCTTTGTCTCTCAATCGTTCCTCCCTTTCTTTGTCCTTTCTATCTTGTTCGTCTTGATCTCCCCTTTGACTTACATTTTCAATGCCTTTACCATCGAGTTAAAGTAAAATCTGACCTCCCAACCATTCGTTCTGTACGAGCGCTATCTCATCAGTTTTCTTCTTATCTCCCTTCCATCTCTTTGTTTCTCTCCTTACGTCTAGAGATGTGCTTGCTTGATCATTTCTCTACTTATCCTGTCCCTCGGGACTTTGGTGGTGATATCCTTCTCTGTGTCTTTCTCTGGGTCCTCGTCATTACTTTGCGTAGGTGACTCGTATGACAGAATGCTATGTTCCGTCGCTGCTTTAAGTTCTCTTAATGAGTACAATCCTTCATCTTTCTTAGTCTCGTCTTTTATTTCAGACGGGGCGGGCAGAGCAGAATGCTCTTCACCCCCCTCTTTGCATATATTAAGTATCCAATCTAAAGGAGACTCCTCCTCCTTTTTGTGTTCATACATTTTCCAAAGTTCTAGACTTGCTAGGCGCTTTTCTAACTTTTTTCCTGTATATTCAGCATGCAAATATGTCGTCAGATGCTGTAGAACTGTTCTCGATAATGCCCCACTATGGGGCCATGGAATAAACATTTTATCTGCCGTCCCTTTAACCCATTCTGCACTGTATTGTTTAAGTTTACGCACATGCTTTGGTAGCTGTTTGCAAAGATGCACTAATGGCGTAACTTCTTCCATTTCTAACTTTTACTTCTCTTTTTATTACTACTTCGCTTATGCTTTAGCTACAGTTTTCAATTTTGCGCTTCAATCAACATACACTTATGAGCGATCACCAATCGTCACAAGCTCCAATTCCGTCACAATGTCATTTTTTACTTTAATCCTGCTAAAAAACAACCATCAAAGTTTAATCTTAAAATAATCACTTTTCACGTCATAACTTCATGTTTCTTCCATGACTTAAAACATTTATTTTTTCAACTCTGACGTCATAACACTTTTCAACCACATAAACCAAAACAGACAGACTTGACTGGCCACATATACGTACACCTCACAATCCTTTCCTTGGGACTCGTCTTACCCTCTACTATTCTTGTTCCGACTGGAACTTAAGCCAATTCCCTTAATAAAAGTCTTTACACTCATCTTGTCTCCTATATGTCCCTCATAAAAGGGGGCTCTGAATTAAGGCTTCTACTAGCATTCTTTAAAATCTAGGAACCGGGCATATCCTTATAGCGTGGCTACCCTTCATGACTATTTTCCTCATATATTACTTTGCAACACTCATATTTTCCCCATATACATATATGTTACGCTCTTACTCTTGCATTATATTTATCCCGCCTCCCTCCATTACTCTCATTTATTTACTGCGCATGCATTCCTTTTGCCACTCTCTTTGGTCTTATTCACTCACTGTTCGCATGTTTTCATCTTCTGACCCTCTGGATCACTGCCTTCATTACTGCCTCTTCGAGCTGCTTTCCGATCCGCTTTGCGTAGATTTGGGAGGGGTTCCTATGTAAAAATAGGGGTCCCGTCACACCCGTCTTGCAAGATTTGTATCCTATTTCTAACCACGATGTACGGGGAGCTTCACGTCCTGTCAGTCGAATGGCAAAAGTTGTGCAATATTGCCAAGACCCTAAAGTTACTTATGTCGACGGCCGATGGTATCTTATCTAACCATCAATCTCTGCTACCAAGTAAACTGGGGATTTCCAGCCCTTTAAGATGAGTAGCAATACCCTGGAGATGGATGGGGATGCAGATTTTAATCAAACATCAATAATTCAGATGACACAAATAGCTTGGCAAAAGTTTGTCTGTTTTAATGCAAGTAACTAAAACAGGGAGTACAACGAACATCAGCAATCGCCAGATACTCAACTCTCAACTCTTTAAAAAAAAAAACATTTTTATAAACCAAATGCGTCACTAGTGAAGGGTAGACCTGCGTCATTACTAATGTCATACTACGTGACAAACTTCTAAAGCCTATCGGGAAGCGGGATTGGCTCTAAGTGAATAACTAAACAAAGGTGTTATATCTGTATAGAGTAACAGAGAGAAATAATTGGATATTTAACATCAGGTGGGGCAACTAAGCCCTTGCTTCAAAATGGCCACTATGAACGTCACTAAATGTACGATGTCCCATTGGCTACACAAACTATAGGACCCCAACTAGGTGATCCTCTACAATTGGTTGGCTTCTAACCCCCATCAATAACTTTCCTCCTATGTGAGCAGCATGCAGACTGAACAACCAGGTGCGGGTGAGCCTGTCTTGGTACCAGCTTCCCACCAATTAAAAGGACACTCCATCATCACCTCAATGGTTCAGTGTCAATTAGTGTTGGAAGGTGGCCCTGAGTCTGTATTGTTGTCTGAGATTTTTGTGAATATGGGTACTGTCTGGCTTCCGTGCGTAGGTGTGATCTCCTCATGCATCCAACCTTCTTCCATCACTTGACTGTAGGCCACGATTTTAGCCTTTCTGTGTATTTGATTTTATTCTCCACTGGTCCTCTGGCGTCTTTTGTTTTCACTTGACCTTCCTGAACAGGAGCTTCTGTTCTTTCACATTAATGTATCTAATGTCAGCCAACTTTAGTTTAGTTCTGATAAGACCTTGGCTCTTTGGCTCATCCAACTCCTTAGCTGAAATATATTCTGTTTAATTCAATTGCTTTTATAACTGCAACACTGAATTGAGGCCTTCCTCGTTGCTCAAGACTGCTATATACGCAGTGGAACCTTCATTCTTTATTCAATCCATGTGTATCCATGAGGTATATATGTATATGTTGGTGCTTGCCGCAATCTATTTACTATAAGCATTTGGCTAGCTTCTTGATTGCTTTGCTGCTTGCATTTCATTGCATCTGTAAACTAACTATCTTCATCACACTTATGGCATAAATCTCTTTATCTTGATCTCAAGATGTCACTTATCGTTAGTACTTCTTTATTCTTCATAAAACGTCTGCCTCTCTGGTTATCTTTTATATATGGAATCGATTCAGTGTTGTATGACGTCACCATTCATCCTGGTCATTCAGTTTCTTTGTTTCATCAGGATTCGCATTCAAATGGCCATCATATTGCCTTGGATGTAGGTATAGTTTCCTTAATGGATACTTAACTTCCAGGCGGGGTAGATGGAGTAGGGGTACTTGGATCCTCCTCTACAAAACTGTTGACCATACCCTCATCCATATTGAGTAACGTGGATTAGTTATGTATGTGATGCCCACTATGAGACATAGAGGCTATGACTGTAGTTGTGGCATTTAGAAATATGCAGAACACCGTCATTTAGAAAACACATTACAATGTGCCATGTAGTAGATGATAATGAGGGAATCTTATTCCATTCTTAGTCTCACAGTGTTATAAACACAGATTAGAATTTGTTGCATAGTACACTTCTTCACAGATTATAGAGCTTCTGTGCAGTAGAACACGATACCTGTTAATTGAGCTAACATACAAGTGCACGCTATGTGGGATTACATAATTCTATCACTGGCCACTCGGTGTGATATAATACATGATGCCCGAGCACAGTGGAAGTAGAGGATCCAGCATGCTTAACTTTCATCATTTAGATTACCCATGTGGGTCTTCAATATGGCTGTGATTGTTACCTGTAGGATGGTCTAGAGTTGTGGGTCGCAGACACGTAAACCCACGTGACATGAGACGTGCTATCAGTAACTGTGTACACCTTATTTATTTACATTGGACAGTGACACGGAGAGCGAGATGCCAGACCCGATTTAGCAGCCGAACGTGACATGGAGCAGTTGCAGAGTAAGTAGTTGTGTTCGTGTGTTGGTGTCTGCATTAAAACCCCATTACCTGTGATGCTAAAACAATGGATTACTTTGCAAAGCCTATGTCAGACTGAAAGTGGCACTATGGTTTCTCATAGACCCCGTACTGGGTATTTGCTGCAAGGTGGAACTTGACCAGAGTTTTTCAACAAGGATGCAACATATGTGCGGCCCGGACCATGTATTACAGTAAGCACTATTCTCTGGTCTACTATGACCAAATGCACTGTGAAATCTGCAGCCAGATTGGAGCTTCATGTTTGACCCATTTGGTCCTTTATATTTTTTCAGATATTGATATTCCTCCTATGCGCGATGACATTTGGCTGATATGTTGATACCATCATTGAGAGGGACTGAAATGATAGCACATTGGGGGCTCAAGACTTCATATTGATGAAAAGTAAATTCATGCACCATAACTAGTGCACATGTAACCAGAATGGGTTTTAATTTATTTACAATGAGCCCTTAGGACGCAGCAGTAATGTATGGTTTTGCATGTGTTTGTAGGGTCCTTCGCAGAAGGATTTAATTCTGCAGCAGCATTGATGCATAACCACAGAGTTAAAAGTGGTAAGGATGTCTTAAATCTACTGTTACTATTAATAAGTAATTGAGGTTGGGTGATAGAACAGCAGTTATTAATATTATTTTCTCTTCTCTATGGCATAGGTGGTGTTGCTCTATTCAATCAACATTATTGGTCGATACAAATATACTCCACACATGTGTAGCATCTGCCACAAGCATGTGGGTTTCAATTGTCCTTAAATAGCATATAGGTGATAGGCCGGATAGGTGGTGTGTATGTAAACGTACCCTGAAGAACTTCCTAGAAGTGTGTTGCATTTAAGAGAAGAAACAAAACATGTTGGTATTTAGAAATGGGCACACACACTGATGTGGTTGTGGAATAACAAACTGATGTAAGAAAATTAGGCAGAAGAGAACTTTGCTTTACATACACTTGAGATGAATACCGTGACGAGAAATTGTGCAATTGTGGACTTTTAGACATAGGCTTTTATAATGTATTGTCTGTGTAAATTGAATACTTTGTGATTCGTATATCGCTTTTTATCAATTGCTGTACTTTCCACAAGCACACACCACTTTTGTGGCAGGATGCACCAGTCACTTTATCAAGCACATGTCACTTTCTGATGCTTTTAGGTTGTGTTTTTTATCATATGCTGAATAAAACAGAATTGTTGAATAATTGATGAGGTGTCCCCTATGAAGGTTGGATTTTCCTTGAAAATAAGGTGCCTCTGGTGAGGTGGAGTTCTAATGAGTGTGACTATACCATAGGAACACCTATTGAGTGATCCCCAAAGAGACATAGAGGTTGAGAGTTTTAGATTGTTCGTACACCACCATTGACCTGACCAATGGCTACTGGACAGTACCTGTGAGGAGGGAAGACTAGTACAAGCTTGCCTTTACCTACATGGGGTGGGAGGCAGCAGTAGATATAGACCCGAACTCCCTTTGGATGCATACATTCCAGCAATGAGTTCAGCATCTTTCTACATAAGGCCATGCCCAACTTGGGCGAAAGGGTAAACCTGGCCTATGTAGAAGATCTTATGATAAAGAGCTCAACTGTGGAGGAACATAAAGCAGAAATTTGCTATGTTCTAACACAGTTGCAGAAAGCCGGAGTAAAACTGTCCTTTCAGAAGGCACAGTGGTGTACGACCTGGGTGAACTTCTTCGGACACGAGATCACCCCTGAGGGTCTTAATCCTCAGGAGAAGAAAGTAGAAGCCTTATTGAAATTAAAAGACCCTACTCCTCTGCGAGAATTAAGAAGCCTCCATGGACTCACTAATTATAGAAGTTCATTGATGAATACAAAGAGGTCACTCGACCCTTGGTCCAGTTACTAAAGGCCGGAGTCAAGTGGGAGTGTGGTCCGGAAAAAGCTGAGTCAGTTAAACAATTGAAAAGAAGCCTATCCCAGGCTCCTTGTTGGGCTTACCCCATAAAGAACAAGTAGTTTTTCTTGGAGACAGGGTTCTCAGATACTTGCCTAACAGCAGAGTTGAATCAAAAGCATGACAAGGTCAACAAAGTCATCTTGTATGCGAGAAAGACTTTGTGCTCTGGGGAGGCAAATTCAATGACTGCAAGAAGACACTGTTACATTCGGATTGGCATATGGTCTTTCCCCTTCTGTAATGGGTTGGCAGGTGAAGAATGATGGTCTGGTCTGAAGGGTTGCCTAGAGCAATGCCAGAGGTTAAGATTCATTCTAAACCTTCCAGCCATCACCTCTTTGTTTTTGCTTTGTCACCCCGAGTGTGACCGGTATGCCAAAACGTGGGTCCCATGCCTGCTGGGCCTAGAGGCCCAAACTACTCCTCACTGATGAGGCCCAACAAGGCCGAAACATGTTTGGGGATGCTTGTGGTCTCATGCAGTAGGGATGTGACCTAGCTGTTCAGGCTGGATTGTCCCTTTTGGGATGGGAGCAAGCCAGATTTCTATATGTCTTTCCCCTTCTGTAATGGCTTGGCAGGCAAAGAACAATGGTCTGGAGGGTTGCCCAGAGCAATGCCAGAGGTTAAGAGTAATTCTAAACCTTCCAGCCATCACCTCGTTGTTTTTCCTTTGTTGGACGGGCATGCCAAGACCTGAGTTGCGTCCATGCTGGGCCTAGAGACCCAAGATACTCCTCACTAATAAGGCCAAACAAGGCCGAAACATGTTTGGGGATGCTTGTGGTCTCGTGCAGAAGGGATGTGACCTAGCAGTTCGGACTCGACTGCCCCTTTTGGGTGGGGCCAAGCCTGATTTGCATATGGTCTTTCCCCTTCTGTAATGGCTTGGCAGACGAAGTACGATGGTCTGAAGGGTTGCCCAGAGCAATGCCAGAGGTTAAGATTCATTCTAAACCTTCCAGCTATCACTTCTTTGCTTTTGCTTTATTGAAATGGTAAGCTAGGTCTCATCCAGCAGCGACCCCCAGCATGTACCATAGCTTAAACATGTGATAAACAGATACAGGGTGTATTCCTAACACTTTCCTTCCTTCTAACATTATGTGGAGGCACTTGACACTCACTCCTGGCAACGGTGTGGGAGTTGAAAAAATACTGCTCATTCAACCAGGGGCACCACATAATTGCTGAGACTCCTCATCGACCCTTGTAATATCTCCAAAGTGACCGAATTCGGGCAGGGAACATTAGTAATTCCAGAATTACTTCCTGGATTCTGTCCAGCAAGGCTTTCTTGCAGAGGTCAGATATGGACAAAACAAGAAGAATCCCCTAGTGCAAGAGTTAGCAGACTTGCCTGATTGTGTTAAAGAAAACTGCCTTGAGGACGAAAGTCTAATGAACAACAACAACAACATGGCGGGGTACTTAACTTCCCCACACAAGATCTATGAAAAAGACACATGTCAGGGGATACCCACAGTTTATGTGGATGGGTGCTACTACCATGTTGATAACAACAGGGAAAAGAACTAGTGGCTGGCATTGAGAATGCCTGGGTGAATGATACCCCGGAACCCTCTGTTGGCTAACAAATAGGACCCCGGAGTAATCAGGTTGTAGAGTTGATGGCCGTTCATCAAGCCATCCTCACTACAGTGCACCACCAACTCAAGGCACTGGTCATATTCACTGATTATGTCAGGGATGGGGTTGTGGGGCATCTGATTAACTGCCAGAATCGAGGCATGCTTTGTGCCAACAACAAGCCATTAAAGCATGCTAAAATGATCCAGTCAATTGATGATCTGGTGGCCTCCAACGAGATGACCATCTATTCGAAGAAGATAAGAGGTCCTTCCAAAATAGAGGGGCCAGATAAGACTGTGAATGACCTGGCTGACCAGCTGGCTAAAACTGGAGCTCTGCCAGGGGATCTCATAGAAACGGAATCCCTGCTGGGGTAAATCCAAGCTGTTGCTGTTACCAGGTCACACACCTGTGCTAACAGTGAGCTCTCGACTGCCCAGTGGAGTAAAGAAATACCTGATGTATATTTGATCACTGCACAGAAAGACGAGCCGACCATTGGAAAATTCGATCAACAGATTGAAGACCCTATGAGTTTTCCGCTAACAGAGTCAGCATCTAAATCCAACCTCTCTCCCTGGCTTTTCAACCAGTATCTGGCACTCCTTGCCCACCGCATCGCCGCCCTCTGCCCCCACTTCCAGTGCTATGCGGACGATACCCAGCTCATTTTCAGGCTACCCTCGGCCTCCTCCTCTCCTTCCCTCATCTCTGACTGTCTGTCTGCTATCCAGGAATGGTGTGCCGCCAATGACCTCTGCCTTAACGCCAGTAAGACTGAGATTCTACTCATCGGCGCACCCACTCCCTCCTTCCCTGCAGCTCTCTGGCCGGCCTCCCTTGGCCCCCTTCCTGCCCCTACATGCAAGGCTAAAAACCTCGGGGTCATCTTCGACTCCACACTCTCCTTCTCTCCTCATATATCTGATGTCTCTAAGAAATCACACTACCAGCTGCACCTCCTCAGAGGTATTCTTCCCTTCCTCTCCTTCCCCCAGAAGCTCACTGTCTCCCGAGCCCTGGTTCTCTCTAGGCTGGACTACTGTAACAGCCTCTATCTTAATCTCCCTGCCTCCACTCTCCGCCCTCTGCAACTTATCCAGAACAGAACTGCGAGACTTGTCCTTGGCCTCAAGCCCAGGGACCGTATCTCTCCAGGACTGAAATCTCTTCACTGGCTCCCAGTGGCTGCGAGGATTAAGTTCAAAACCCTCTGCATTGTCCACAAGGCCTTCTGGGGCTTGGGGCCTAAATACCTTCAACTCTCTCTTCCTAAATATCTTCCTTCACGAGCCCTTCGCTCATCCATCTCTAACTCCCTCATGGTCAGCCGCTTCTCGAAGCAACGCGCTGGGGGTAGATCTCTCTCCGCAGCAGGGGCCTCCCTCTGGAACAGCCTGCCTGCCTCCCTGAAACTTGAGGAGAACCATCTCCGGTTCCGGAAGCACCTCAAAACCTTCCTCTTCGCTTCTGCCTTCTCTCTCCCTCTCCCCTGCTAAACCTGCTTAACTCCCCACTGAATTCTGTACTTAACCTGCATCTGGGCCACTCTCAGCGACCTCGGTCCAGGGCCCAGCCACTCTCCACTTGCACTGCCCCCCTGGCTCCCCCTGCACTGTGGGACTGTCACTGTATCCCTACAGCCCCCTGCTCAGCACTTGCTCTGCACTTACCTCGCACTTGCCACTAGTTGGCCCTTTTTATTTATTATTATCGTTATTATTTCACTACGCCACTTACCTTGTACTGCACTTTTCCCCCCACCTCCTCCCCCTGCACTTTCTCCTTTTCCCCTTACCTCTGCACTTGCGCGATCTGAATGACACCTGGCCTAGTAGGATCGCTTGTCCGTCTTCCCCTTGTTTCCCTCCCTGCCTCGTCGCGCCTTGAAACACTTGTGTATAGGCGCGTTACAAATACCATATCATATCATATCATATCATACCGGTAAACAGGATTTGCAGGTGTTGATGAAGTTTTCCATTATGTTCCAGATCCAAGATAGTTTGTTGCTAATGAGAGTCCTATCTGGCTATGACCAGTGGGTGGTACCTATCTCTTTCCGAAGCCTGATGTTCAATCACACCCATGAGGTGGTCACTCAGAGGGGGTTTCACACGACATTAGAAATCTTACGCGAGGTTGCCTACTAGCCACACATGGGCCAGAATCTCAACACTTACCTCAAAGGGTGTCTTGTGTGTGCTCAATTTTAACCCAGTTCACCCACACACAGAGACCCCCTACAAAAAAGGGGAATGACACTGCCTTGGTCAGATTTGCAAGTCGACTTCATCTGGCCAGTGATTCGCTTTTGCTCCTCTAGAGGAAACAAGTACATGTTGACTGTGACGTGCGAATTTTAAGGCAGAGGCAGCTGTTGCACTAATGAGCAACCACATCTTCTCTTGTTTTGGCCTCCCGCAAAGGATTGAGCCAGATCGAGGAAGTCATTTTACCAGTGAGGTGATGGCGAATATGTGGGAGGGGTAAAAAGAAAAGTCCACATTGCCTACTACCTGGCCTTAAGCAGGGGGGTTGAGAGATACAACAAGACAATTATGAGTATCTTAAAGAGGTTTGTTGGCGACTCTGGACCCAGTTGGGACATCTGATTACCACTTGTCCTGATGGCTACAAGGGCTGCACCATCTTCTGCAACAAAGATGTCTCCATTTGAACTTATGACTGGCCAAAAATTGTCTTACATCAGCATCTGCTCTACCAAACTTAGGAACAGACACTGTAAATTGAACATTTAAGGAAGAACCTCCAGCATGCTTTTGCTTATGCTCAGCGCAATTTAGAAAAGTCGGCTGAAGGAATGAAGACCTATTATGATCTAAAGACCACCAAGAAAGAATATGAAGTAGGGGACAAGGTTTACCTGTACGATTTTTAAAGGAATCAGACCAAGGAGCTGAAGTTTCTCGCGTCTTGGCGGGGTGCCTTTGAAAAATCAGTGATGTCATCAATGACAGTTGTGATGTCATCTTTGATGTCCCGGGTGTTAGTCTTAGCAGTGCTCAGTGGTGGGGCGAGTTATTGTTGCTTAGCTTACCATAACTGGAGAATTTCAGATTTTTTTCAGTTTTACTTGTAATCATAACGCCCCTTTAACCAAGTTTTTTCATTGAATTTCATAGGTTTTTATTATTGCAACTTAACCATAACGTCCCCTCAACAAAGTTTATTCAGTGAATTTCATAGGTTTTTATTAGTGTAACTTAACCGGTTCTGTGTTAAAATCGCTGCAAAAATTAGCGCCTACACAAAATATCACAGCAAAAAGGCTATGGTTTTGCTGCTGCAATCCATCTATTGGATCCGGGAGACACCCCCACAGCCCCTGGACCCATTATACCATTTAATGGGAGCGGGGGACACCCCCGCAACCCTGCTCCCCTTAAATGGTATAATGGGGTGCACCTTTACTGGGTCAAACCGCATCATTTTTTCCGTGATTTTTTTGTACAGATGACTTTTTTGCCGCTATTTTATTACTGCATACCAACTTAACCATAACATCCCTTTAACGTTTTTTAGTGAATTTAATAGATTTTTATTAGTGTAACTTAACCATAACATCCATTTAACAATGTTATTTCAGTGAATTTCATGGATTTTTACCAGTGCATATTAATTTCCTACAACTTGCTAATATCATACTTATCCCAATATAGATTTATTTCAGTCAAATTTACAAAGTTTCACCTTAAAACTCAGCCATTTCCCACTTTCTAGCAACATTTCTATTATATCTATACACTTTTTGCGACTTTTTCCTCAATTTTTGATTCCGTCGACATTTGCGAACGTCTGATGTCATCGCAGACTTTCTGGACAATGTCACGTGGCCGTGCAGGCACGCAGCATGATGACATGCCTGCGAACACGTCTGCACTTCTTGACTGGGTCTGTGCTTTGCATACAGTTTGGAAATGCACTTTCTACGGTTCTAGGACTTTCAAGCTCAAAATGTTCCCCTTGCACAGCTCCTACACCTATTCTTACTCATTATCCATTAACAATCTAGTACAGAGCAAATACTTGGAAGAATATTAGAAACACTGCCATTTATCTTAAACATTCCATCAGCTATTGCCATCCCTCCTACACAAGAGCCACCACCATCATTACCGCCAGATGGACCTACACAACAAAAAAAGTGCAGTGCTTCCAAAGACAATGAAAAGGACCAAGAAGATGAGGTAGAGGAAGTGCCTACCTCTACCACCAAGAGAGAATCATGGGTGTGGCAGTTATTTACCACTGTTAGGAATGTACCAAAGTCTAAAGCTACCAAAGTGAAATGCACTCTCAGTCGCGCACTACTTGGACATTACTCATACCGGACCACCTCCATGCACCGCCACAACCAATCCAACCACCGCGATGCTCTCAGGAAGGCTGTTCCTTTCTTAGGAAGTAGTAGACTGTCTTCCTCCGCCTCATCTTCCTCAGCCAGTACTGTAACAACACAGCCTACTTCTGTGGGACACAAACTCCCACCAGCTACCTTGCAAGCAATAAAAGAGGCTGTTGATTCATATCTTTCAAAGACAACAGTCCTCTGTATATACTGCAACACATCACTCTGCAGGGGGAGCAATTTTGAAGTGCTTTTGACGCTGTTATCAAGGAGCATGAGAAACACTGTCCCCTACCTCAGATGTAACACACGTGCAACATCTTCCCCTATCCACCTGCCCCTCCATATTAGTGCTTGAGGCCTCTTCCCTCATTTTCCTCCCCACATTACGTTGCAAGCACTCCTGCACAAAAATAAAAATAATAACAACAAAAAAGGTTCCTTTCACAGTTAAAATATAGAACTACATAAAACATCTTATAGACTCCATCTACTTTACATTGCTCAATACAGAACATAAACTCAATAAGATTTATCAACATTTCCATTAGCATTTTGTGTTATGCTAATGGGAATAATGTGGCGTTCATCCCCCGTTCCAGGGACTGGAAGGGGGGATAATGGCCCACCAGCCCAAGTTATCGCCCCAAGTGAAGCCAGGGCAGATAGCGGGGCGCTCCGGACTGTTGTCTCCCTTGCAGCACCTGCAATGAAGGATGAAGGCCAATAGCACCCCAGGTTGCCAAAGCGGTAATATGGGGTGCTAAAAAAATGATTTTTCTTGCTACACCGAGATGCACGCTGCATCCCACTGCAGGAAGGAAAATCCTTTTCCAAGATGGCCACCATGGAAAGGGAAGACGGACCTCCATACAGAGCCCCTCTTCCCTTTCCATGGCGGCATGCAGAAGGCGAAGAGAGAACCATATGAACATATTACCACAAGCAAATATTTTCCCCTTTCAAACCTATCCCAATTTCGATAAACTTTACCACATAGCCTGTCCCTGGTGGGCATGACCACTTTATCCCAATTGGTTGTCCCTCTTGGACATGGCCAGTATCCGGATTGTCTGGTTCATGACCTTATGCCATGACCCGGCCACCTGGCCACTGCCCAAGGCCACAGGCTATACCTCAGTCACCAAAGGTATATCACAATTGTTTATACCTACATTATGACACTTGTAAAAAAATAAAACATGGACACATTTGCAAAACCATGCATTCAGGTCCTTGCCAATGCTCCTTACATGAGTTTGCTGGAAATCCGCCCATGTTTTACTTTTTGAAAAGTGTCAAAATGTACGCACATACAATAATCATATAACTTAGCCCCTACTTGACAAAATCCCACCAAACCTTCCAAAAGCATTTATATCTAGATCTAAAATCTTTTTGCTAACCTTTATTTTATTTTATTTTATTTTTGGTTTGTATATAGCGCACAAAATGCATAGGTATCAAGGTGCTTTAACTTAAGGATATGGTTACAGAAAGTGCAGGTATCATACAAATGACTTAGTTACAGAACAGGCAAACATTCAGCCTTGAAAGTGCAAAGAAGAAAATACATACTTTGGAAAGCTTGCCTCTTGTTATGGGGAACTACATCGTAGTAAATATAGGGAAATGGCAGGTACAAGATAACATACTTTGGACAGCTCGCCTCTTGTTACAGGAAACTACATCATAGTATATATAGGGACATGGCAGGTACAAAGTAACATACATTGGAAAGCTCGCCTCTTGTTATGGGGAACTACATCATAGTACATGTAGGGAAATGGCAGGTACAAAGTAACATACTTTGGAAAGCTCGCCTCTTGTTATGGGGAACTACATCATAGTACATGTAGGGAAATGGCAGGTACTAAGTAACATACTTTGGAAAGCTCGCCTCTTGTTATGGGGAACTACATCATAGTACATGTAGGGGAATGGCAGGTACTAAGTAACATACTTTGGAAAGCTTGCCTCTTGTTGCAGGGAACTACATCATAGTACATATATGGACATGGCAGGTACAAGGTAACATACTTTGGAAAGCTCGCCTCTTGTTACGGGGAACTACATCATAGTACCTATAGGGAAATGGCAGGTACAAAGTAACATACTTTGGAAAGCTCGCCTCTTGTTATGGGGAACTACATCATAGTACATGTAGGGAAATGGCAGGTACTAAGTAACATACTTTGGAAAGCTTGCCTCTTGTTGCAGGGAACTACATCATAGTACATATATGGACATGGCAGGTACAAGGTAACACACTTTGGAAAGCTCGCCTCTTGTTACAGGGAACTACATCATAGTACATATAGGGACATGGCAGGCACAAGGTAACATACTTTGGAAAGCTCACCTCTTGTTACAGGGAACTACATTAAAGTACATCTAGGGACATAGCAAGTGCACGGAAGACATACTATAGAAAGGTCACATTTTGTTGAAAGGAACTACATCAATGTGGGGACATGGTATGAGGAAAAACATGCTTTGGAAAGCTCACTTATTGTTCCTGAGAATTGGGACAGAAAAGCATGCATTAAAATATGGTGAAATGAATACTTAGTAGATACAGTCTAGGATAAGACGGTTACCTTAAACAGGTGAAAAAAAGCAGATATGGTAAAGCGATTGTACAGCATATAATCATAGTGTAACAGTGCTAGAAACAAATAGTATTATGAGATGATATTGCAGCAGTGGATATGTGCAATAGTCTTAACTGAGGATGCAGAATAAGTTCATGGATTGAAGCGCACTTGTTGACCCAGTAAGGGTGGAGACATCTGCTGGGTAGAGATCCGACAGTAACGTAAATGTTTTTGTGTTGGGGAAGTGGAGCCGCGATGCATGCAAGCAACTCTTGTAGCTAGGCATTGACCAAGTGACCGTGACTGAGTTGTATGTCGGCGCAACAATCAGTAATAAAGGAGCGGGTGAGCATTGACTGGTTCTGCAAAGGTTTTCAGAAGGGGTTTAGACGGTAACGGCATGGGAGGCAAGATGTAGGCAGCTACAGGGACGCAACTCGTAGCAGGCATGAAGCAGGGGAGGCTCAAGGGGAGCATAGGAGTGTAGATGGAGGGCTTTCACACCAGAAGGTGTAGGCAGTAACCGGATAGTATCAGAGAGTGAAGGACAAAGTAGGGATAGCCTCATAACGTAGGCTTCTTACCTGTGAGACAACAGGGCGCTGCAGAGCCCGTGCAGGTAGGGGTAGGGTCTGTTTGCCCTGCAGGCAAGTGCAGATCCGTCACATAGCACCACATTTATAAGCCTTTACAATATTTTGGGACCCCCCCTCTAATTTTGTTCCCTCTTCACAAAACAGCACCACACTTTTCATAACCATTCAGAATCAGCTCCGGAATGTAATTCGAAAATTTCATGCAGTTTCATTGAGTGGCATCAAAGTTATAAGCCATCCAAAAACTGCTTTTCACCAACTCTATAATGCACAAATAAGCATAGATGCCCCAGATCATCTGTGATGTTTACGAACATTACAGAGATGCCCGGACTGTTCGCGGACATCTTAGAACGAAAATGCCTGTTTTTTGGCTTTTTAAGGCCATATCCCATCCCATCCTCATCACCCCTCACCTCCCCAGATATTGTGCCGTGTTGTGTTTTTTATATGTTTTTACTGCGATGTTTGCGGACAATGGGCGCAGATGCAAATCCAACATGGCGAACGTTTCCAAAAATCTGACGCACCAAGCGTTTTTTTATTAACCAATCAGTGTGCGCATCCAATGTCTGCAGACCTCACATCAGCCTCTGGACCAATCAGAGGTCTGTCCGTGGACCGAAGAGGGAAGTGGGTCCGTGGACCGAACCCAGATATCACTAATTTTTTAAATCTACTTTTTGGTCATTTAAAAATAAAATGGACGGATTTACACCAAATTTACAAAAGCACGCTTTCGGGACCGAGCCGCCACTCCTGCCACAAATTTGGTGAAAATCCATCCAGCAATTTGGGCTGTAGGCATGAGCCATTTTGTTTCTCCATTGCATCTATGGGAAAAAGCACACATTTTGGGACCCTTCTATAAGTTTTCCCCCACTTATCAAAACCTCACAATGTCACAAGATTGATCTGACAGGGCAGTGTACTCCGTTTGCAAAGTTTCATGATGATTGGTCCAAGGGGGGCAAAGTTATAAGCCACCCAAAAAGTGCTCTTCCTATGGGTTCAACAACTGAACCATAACTACATGGCCGCTACAGCAAAAGAAAGGTAGAGCAGTACAAGGGCACTCTGTGTGCCAGTAAAAGGCCAGCAGAGCGATACCGAGTTTCCTGCACTTGGACCTGGAGTTACAAAGAGCAGGAGATATTTGTCTTATACACAAACAATTGGGCCTCATTACAAGTTCTGCGGTGCACGAAAAAACTGGTGATAATGCTATTACCGCCACTTTTTGGGCAATTACCACAGTTTGTAGTGCACCACCGAACTACAAGTTTGACCTTAATGTGGGGGATTTTCTTCCAGCATCATGATGGTCAAAAATCCTCCACGTGAAGTTCAAGAATGGGCAGAATGAGCACTGTGGAATTCCTGCTCATGGTAATTCAGCACAAATCCCCTTGGAATCCTATGGACTTAAAAAATGGGTACTACCACCTCCCTACCACCACTTATAATAGTGTGATAAACACCACAGGACCAAGTGGCGGTAATGATAGATTAGTTTGGTGGTCAATTACCAGATTTACTACTGAATTACCACCAAACACACAATGAGGTCCATTGTCTTTTGAGGTAAAATGAAATGCCTCTGACACAGAACACATGAACACACAACCCTTTCGAACACCCTGTTCAATTCTCTACCTGCTGCCGTTGTTCTCATGGGTGATATTGACCTCTCAAAAATGTCTAATCTCCACCATTTTCTACTCAAATATATATTTTCTGACTAATTCCTCTCCTGCCACACTGCCCACCCACACTCATGGCAACTCTCTTGATCTTGTCTTGATACCTAGCTCCTTCACCATGAACATCCTCACATTTGACTGTCCCCCTCTGACCACTCTTTCATTCATTTTGACATCACAGTTCCTCCTCCTATTACACGTCCCGGACAAGGACCACATTTTTGACTCTTTCATTTTTTACATCACATTGATTTTGGTTTTCACTTTCTTTTGGTTTTTGATTCGGTTCATGCATGTTTAATTTGATGTTTTTACTGTGTGTGACTTAGATACATATTTTTTAATATACATTTTTAACATTGAAATCGAAGTGGTGTCTGGTCTCAACGGTTTAGTGCATGTTTCACTCCTTCATGACTCATTTGCATGTCACTGCTGTTCACCAATGTTGTTCATGTGTGTGCACACATGCATGCATGTGTGATGTTAGGATTCACATGACATGGGGCATGTATTAGGGAGCATGACCAATGGATGGGTGTTGAGGTGCACCAGGGGGGTGCAGCGTGTGGTGGCCTTTTAGTTGACATGTGCTGCGTGATTGTGTGTTGGTCCAATGAGTTTTGGGCGGCGGAGCACGGGGACATGTGGCAGGGCCTGCCTGCAGGTTGCAGTCACTGGTGGGGGTTGGGGACATGAGGTGGGGCCTGCCTGCAGGTTGCCGTCACTGGAGAGGGGTGGGGACATGAGGCTGGCCCTGCCTGCAGGTTGCCGTCACATGTGGGGACATGTGTCGGGGCCTGCCTGGAGGTTGCCATCTCTGGTGGGGGTTGGGGAAATGAGGGGGAGCCTGCCTGCAGGTTGCCGTCACTGGTGGGGGGTGGCGACATGGGGCGGGGCCTGCCTGCAGGTTGCTGTTGCAGGTGGGGACATGTGGTGGGCCTGACTGCAGGTTGCCATCACTGGTGGGGTGTGGGGACATGAGGCGGGGCCTGCCTGCAGGTTGTCGTCACTGGTGGGGGGGTGGGGACATGAGGCGGGGCCTGCCTGCAGGTTGCCGTCACAGGTGGGAACATGTGGTGGGCCTGCCTGCAGGTTGCCATCACTGGTGGGGTGTGGGGACATGAGGCGGGGCCTGCCTGCAGTTTGCCGTCACAGGTGGAGACATGAGGCGGGGCCTGCCTGCGGGGTGTGGTCACAGGTGATGGGGTTGCCATGTGGTGTGGGCTGCCTGCGGGGTATGTTCACAGGTGATGGTGGGGGTCCCATGTGGCGTGGGCTGGCTGCGGGGTATGGTCACGGGTGATGGGATGGCCATGTGGTGTGGGCTGCCTGTGGGGTATATGTTCACGGGTGATGGTGGGGGTCCCATGTGGTGTGCGCTGCCTGCGGGGTATGTTCACTGGTGATGGGGGGGCCATCTGGTGTGGGCTGCCTGCAGGGTATGGTCCACTGCTGGGGTCTGGCTGCCCCGTGAGGAGGTGTCTGCTTCCAGGGGAGTTGTGCGTGTATCAGAGTGTATACGTGGGCCTTGCCACGTGATTTGGTTGGTGCTAGCGGGGTATGCGATTTTGCTGGGGCGCAGACGGGATACGTGCAGGCCTTCCCACGCGATTTGGCTGGTCCGAGCGGGGTACACGATTTCGCTGAGGTGCGGACGAGGATACGCGTGGCCCTTCCCATGCGATTTGACTGGTGCGAGCGGGGTACGCGATTTCACTGGGGTTCGGACAGGGTACGCGCGGGCCTTCCCATGTGATTTGGCTGGTGCGAGCAGGGTACGCAATTTTGCTGGGGTGCGGACAGGGTACCCGCAGGCCTTCCCACGTGATTTGGCTGGTGCGAGCAGGGAATGCTCTGATTTTTCACACGACTACGATGGGGGGGCTGTGTGCTGGGCCATGGATGGCGCGGGGCCTTGAGCCGTATTGGGCATTTCACTGGCTTTTTCCTGCACATGGGGGCATGTTGGGGGCGTTACTGGCGCTGCTTGGTGTTCATTGCGCCACGGCTATTGATGCCTTGGAAAATCCATGAATACGCGTGCTGCGCAATTGCTGGTTTGCGCCATGAATTGGGCCCTAAATCTGAAGATTTAGCAATATTTGTAAATAATGTTTTCATGATCGTGCATATACTCTGATATATGTTATAAATATTATCAGTAGGATATGGTTGTAGTGTATTTATCACAGTTCTTACAGTCAAGTGTGAAACGCATGAATTAATATACAAACAAACAGACTTTAATATTGCGACGATACTGTTTTGGAAAACATGAACACAATACATGTTTGACATTTAAAGCCTTACACAGTGACAGATTTTGGATTGAACTGTTTGTTAAATTTAGTATTATGCAAGAAAAGCGCACGATGCACATACTTACAGTACATTGTTTCTATCCTGGAAACTTTCAGAAACCCACATGCAGTTAGTTTTAAGATATAACTTAAAATAAAAAGAGACCATCAATGAACCATGTGATAGTTCACATTAGAGGTAAAATGTAAGCAAATCCCAATGTAAATCGTAGTGGTTAACGAGTTGGGCCCAATATTACGAGTTCGAATCGGCGTGGAGCCTCTCAATGTTACTTTTACAAAAAAAGGATTAATTTTGGCGCTTCCCTTTTTTATTTTTAAAAAGGAGGATTATAATTTAAAAAACGAAGAGACAGACGCCACATCTGATATTTGTTTTACCGTGGCATGTGAAACCTTTTTTGGGGCATGGCATGTGACACCTGCCAGTGGCACGTGTCACTTGTAGTGGTGACATGCAGTGGCACGTGTCACTGCCATGAGACACATGCCATATTCGGCTCCTACCCCTACTGGAAAATACACCATTCCGAAGCTTTGTCAGGTTAATCCTGCAAAGAAAAGGTTATTGTGATCAAAGGATACACACAGTAAATATGATTATGCAGAAACTCTTCAAGACAGTACACTTCAACATTTTAGAAGACAAACTTGTCACTTTCACGTTTTACAATGCGCATGTGCACGTGTGGAAGAACAAAAGGAAAGCTGTATAAGAATGTGCACGTAAACAAAGTCACAACAGGTGTGACGAGGTAACCCTTGTGAGGGAACAGGTGCACAGTGCCGTGTCATTCCCATCAGTGGCATCAGAATGGGAAATGTGGGCAAAACTGCAGGGCAAGGCTGAACAAGAGAGAAACACAGAAGAAGGAGCTGCACTGCTGGGAGAACTGGTGAGGAGATTGGGTTTGCAGTTAAGAAGGGGAAATGGAGTGGGATATATGGTCAGTGGGGACCGCTAGCGAGGTAGTTGCAGTGTCTTCTCAGGAACGTGGTTGAGGAAGGGGTCAAGGGGTCAAGGGAGTTACAGGGGGAGGTGACAGCCAGTGGGTTTAGAAAAGGGCAGAGTCTGCAGGTTCTTGCTCAGAATTAAAATTCCTAGGAGATATGCTGGCTGTCAGCATGGTGTTCTAGAAAGTAAAGCATTAGCATTGCCAGATTATTTATCAATCATTTTGGTGGCATCCTCTCCAAGGAAGTTTAGTAACCCACCAGTGAACAAGATTAGCACAATCAATAATTATATTTTGATTTTCTATTTGTGGTCTTGGACAACCCTCAGTTTAACAATTTAGCATGTGACAATCCCACCTTCACACTCTTAAAATAATATGACAAGTGATGTGGCACTTGAATTACAATGGGACTTCATCCCCACCTCACTCTAAACCAAGTTTAATGTTTGATTTCACTCTAAAATAATGCACAAAATGAACATTTGATGTACGTTGTGTGGAACCATTGAACAATCTGCATCAGAAACTTATGCAAAGGTATATTTATTTAATTTATTCGTAAAGCGCGAAACACTGGCCCTGAGCCATGGAGGTCCTGGGACAGGATATAACAACAAAAAACATTGAGGTGGGCAATACAGAGGGGGTGTCAAATAAACCAGAGCAATAGAGCGGTTTTCAGCCTGCACTTAAAAGCAGCAAGTTAGGAACATGCTCTCAAGTCCATTGTAAGAGCATTCCTTATTCGCGGGGCTGCATGGGGGAAAGATCTCTGGGATATATCGGAAAAACGAGTCCTAGGTATTTCCAGAAGGCAGGTATTATTCGACCTCAGTGCTCTGCGGGCTGGCAGCAGCTTGAAGCAATTGGTCAGATACCTGGGCACTTGTCCACATAGGCATTTATGCATAATACTTTGCACGAGAAAGGTGATCCTGCTGCATCCAGGGAGCCAATGTAGGGCTCTCCTGGCCGCAGTAACATGATGTGTTCTGCGTAGGCGTTCAACAACATTGCACAGCTTTGTTTTGAACGACCTGAATGCCAGCAAGTTCATGTTTAGAGATAGCAAGCAGAAGGCTGAAGCAGTAATCTAATTTAGCTCCTATGATCACACGCGCAATGGTGGTGCAATTTGTGGAAGTAAGAAAAGGACGTAGCTGAGCCAGCAGTTTCAGATAGTAGCAGGTGATGGAGACAAGGCTACTAACATGTCCTTTTATGGACAGTTCTTGACCCAAGACTACCCCCAGCCTCTTAACCTTGGGGCATGGTAGAAATGCTGCAGTCTGCAACCATAAATTATTGATACTCGGGACCAAGTTTACACAACTAAGCGGTAGTACCTAAAATTATTGATACTCTGGACCAAGTTTACACAACTAAGCGGTAGTACTTAAAAGCATAGGTTCCGTTTTTGAATCATTAAGTGTGAGCTTGTTCGCTTACATCCATGTCTGAAAGAGCTTGTATGTAAGGCTCAGAGTGTCGGAGGCAGCAGTGTAATCCCCAATGAGAGGAACAAGACACTGCGTGTCGTCCGCATAATTCACATGAAAGATGCCTGCCCTATCTAGATGTTCGAACAGGGGAAGCAAAAAGATGTTAAATTGAGTGGGCAACGTACACAAACCCTGTGGCAGCCCACAGGTGACCTCTGCAAGGGCATCCTTGAAGAAAACCCTTGCTCTACGATCCGCCAGAAAGGACTTCAGACTTCAGTAGCTGCTGACGAAAAATGCCCTTTACTACGTAGTCTCGCCGCCAATATGGCATGATCAACCATGTTGAATGCGGCAGAGAGATCCAGTAGCACTAGCAGGATGGTATACCCCCCTTCCAATATGTTCGTTTTTAACTGAACAAGAGTTGACTCTGTGCTTTGAAAACGCCTTAAACCAGATTGTTTCTGGCCCAAGATGTCATGCTCAGAAAGGAATTCCTCAATTTTTAAGCAGGCCAACCTGTCAAGTATTTTCAACAAATATAGGACTTTGGTGATGGACTGATAGTTCCCTGGCACATTTGGATCCAGGGAGCTTTTTTTTAGTAGCAGGGAGATCCAGGCTTGTTTGATATTATTAGGGACGTGGTTTTCCGCAAAGGAGACATTCACAAACTCTTGATTATAAGGGGAACTAGCTGTGAGGAGCAGGATTTCACTGTAATGGCAGGGCAGATGTCCTCTTTGCAGTTGGTTGGTTTTCATTTTCTAAGAATATCAATGCGATCATGTTCAGATATAGAGTAAAAGTTGAATTCAGGACAAGTCGTCTAAGTGATTGAGGCTACTCAGGTATGTTCTATGTTCACTCGGCCACTTTGAACTACAAGATTGGATTGAATATTCATCAATGTATCCAATAAAGCCTCTTGGATGGTATTACACCATCTGGCATCTTTAATAATCTGCGATGGAAGAGGGCAGGGATCCTCGAGCTCTCTGAGGACTCCAACCAGCTCTTTGTAACTGGAGGAAGCCCCTAGCATGTGTTGATCATAGTAGTGTTTTTTTTGCTAATGTGATGGCTGTTTTATGTGGCTTGACAGCCTGAGAATAAATTATATTGTCCTCAGTGAATTTGTTTTTTTCCCATTGCTTTGATACACCCTTTGCGCGTTTCTTGAGATTGTGAATATCTGCTCAGTATCACTTTTTATACTATCACTGGGTTTGTTTGCCTCATGTCATTGTCGCCCTGGGGCACCTAACCTGGACACTTGGGCACTTTCGGAAACACTGGAAGTCTGAGCGTTCTATTGGGCTCTCAATATTTTCCCAAAGTGCTCAGTAAATTGCTTGACATGTCGCTCGAGCTGAGAGCTTTTCTTCTCCCACAGAACCATAGACAGGCATTTGGTCATGCCTTTGTTGCTCCCTGGAAAGGTAATTATTGCTCCTAGCAAAGTAACTCGATATGATTGAAAGTTATTATAACCTTCGTTTGTGGGTCTCCACTCACCTTGATTTTGTGCTTTATTGTCCTGGAATCTAGGAGGAGGAACATTATTTTGGAAATTCTGATTCGGAGAGGGGTTTGGATTTCTTTCCCACAGGAAGTTCTGTTTAGGATTTCCCAGGGGAATGACCCCTTGATTTTCATTTCCCCTGTTGTGCGTGAGTGTATCTGTAGCCCACAATGGGCCTAGAGCCCGGGTACCGTGGACTTATGTAGGTACACGTGTCAGAAGGGGCAGCATTTTGGAACACAGGTTGAGTGTCGCCCAATTGGGACTGGACAGAGGGCCTCTTCTGTCGGTCATTCTGTTTGGTGGCAGGAGGAGCACTCTTCGTAGCCCCTGACTCCAGATCCAAAGCAGGGTCACTCTTCACCTCAGCCACTTTCGCGGTGATAGGCGTTGAAGTTGATTTAGGAGATTTTGAATTATTTTTATTTTCTGTAGGTTTTTGGACCTCATAAATCCTAGTAGCCTGTGAAATGACCCATTTCAGAGTTTGTGAATCATCAAAGTCCCGCACTGATTGGCTGATTATGTATTTCGGGAGTGCATGGAAAAATGTGTTAATAAACTCCCTACTGTTACTATTTACCCACCAAGAAGTCTATGCAAATGCATCTTCAACTCTTTGGCAAACCCTCTCAGAGATTGGTCCTCACCACACAACACATTATATGCAGCAGGCATTTTGTGGATTTCTATGGGTAGAACATTTTTTAAAGTGGCTGCCTTATAGGTAGACCATTTATGGTGATTTCGGTCTTCCAGCCATGGAAAGAAGCTAGAAACCTAAGGAGAAAATGTCCATTTGACATATTCCATGTTGTTAAAATCATTCCGCATTGCAAATGAGGACGTCATTTGCTCATAAAGATTTAGATGTTCCCACACTGAATATTTGGCATTTTCATAAGCTTCTGATACAACATTTGATAGCTTTTATTTGTTGTATAGGGTCTTCGATTAAAGCCCTTTTGGAATTTGCCCTGCTTCCATCTATAAACCTGAGTCCACTCTTCCTCTGAGCCATAGCTACTGCTGCTGGAATCCCATTCCCTATTGTCATCTCTGGGTTCTCCCTACTGGATTTGTGAATGTCTTCTAGATGCTCATACATTTTCTCACACAGCTTTTGCTTCAGCCACTCTGCCACATGCAGAGAACCCAAAACAGCACTTGCAGACAGCCAAAGACACTCCATGAAGCTAAGTGTTCTTTCTTGAATACGTTTGTCATGTTTGTTGCCATGGTTGTTAAATGTACTGTTATCAGCCAAAAGTGTTGCTAGGTCAGCAACATTTCTTCGGGACATCGGGGGGGCTGGGAGGGGGGCAAAGACCACCTGTGAAGTAACAGGTGGTAGTCACAGAGTGGAATGTGTGAGTTAGTAGTATGGGTAATATGCATGGGAGAAGAAGAGGCAGTAGCCTCACCAAGGAATGCAGTACTTACCCTAAACTCCCTGTACCTATCCACAACCTCTCCCTAACCCTCTATTCAGTTGCTCAAACTCCCCCAACCCATCCAACCAATGAGATCCTAACCCTCCTTCCCTGCTGCGGTTGTGGAGGCCTGTGTTTATACCAACTGCAGGTTCCAAAACCGAAGTGGGGGTGAGAGGCTCGTGCCACCCCTGTGCAGGGCAACGTGGATCCTGTCAGAAGTGCAAGCCCAAGTGTATTCACAGCACCTGGGTAGCACGACCGTCAACATGGAGGACTTGGTTAAGGCTCTACAAGACCTTAAAACAGCGTTAACGTCCACCCGACAGGACTATGCACTGTTAGCACTCAGGTGAGGAGCTTGACAGCCCAAGCAACTCCTCTAACTGAGCCGCCACCAGCCCCAATGCCATACAAGTTCAGGTGGACCCAGAGCCTGTGGTACCCCTCGCAGCCATGGAGCGTTACACAGGAGATCTACAAAAATATCAGCATTTTCTAACCCAGTGCCAGCTTCATTTCATGACTAAACAGGCTGCTTTCCACTCCATGCAAGAACGGACTGCCTTTGTGATTTCTTACCTGAGTGGTGACGCCGCCGCTTGGGTGACACCTTTGGTCCAACGGGATGACAGGGTGCTCTATGACTGGGCCGCCTTCTTGGAGGAGTTCAGTAAGATCTTCAACCAACAAGTGGCAACCATGGTAAGGGATCAGGAGTTATTGTCCTTAAAACAAGGTAATCGGTATTTAGTATCCTACGTTATGCATTCTAACCATCTGGTGGCTTAAGTTGAATTGCCTGTTCATAAAAGAATGGTCCTCTTCTATCAAGGGCTTCGAGATGAACTAAAAGATCCTATAGTTCAAGTAGACCCTAAGCTCACTGAGTGTTTAGCAATAAAAGACCTGGCATTGTGGTTACATCACTGTCAGGCCGAGCGGTGTACTGATAGAAGATGCTGGGAGGCCAGGCCAGCCGTTGCATTGCTAGACCAAGCTCATTCATGACCAGCCATGGATAACACTTTGGGTGAAGGAGAGCCGGTGCAAATAGCAACCATGCAGGATCCACTAGCCAAGGAAGAAAAAGGAGGTGCAAGGAGAGTTTGTGCTTGTACTGCAGGAAAAGCGGACACTTTGTATGTGAGCGTCCGAACAAACCTAAAGTCCAGGGAAATGCATCTGCTCAGCGGTCATAGGGGTCATGCTGTCAAGCGAAGCCCGAGAGGAGGCACCAAGCATACATTAGCATACATGTGATAGGGCAGAAACCTTCTTAGGGGAGTCACTTTTAGGTTCTCTGTTATTGGACTCAGGAGCGACAGGATAGTTCGTAGGTGAGGCCTATGTAACTCAACTAGGTATGCACTTGCAGTGTAAGGCGAGTTTGGAAGCCATTCAGGTGGTGGATGGTACTCCTCTAACATTAAGTCTGATCATGCATCATACACGAGAAATGCTACTGTGGTGCGGAAATAACCATAGGGAGAAACTCTGATTCGATGTTATAGCTGCCCCACAGTTCGGTCTAATCCTGGGGCTAACTTGGCTGCAAAAGCATAACCCCCTTGTGCACTGAACAACATGATAGGTCAAATTCCCCTCAGGATACTGTTGGTACCATTGCAGGACAAAATGCCAAAAAATGGCTCTGCTTCAGCCAGAACAACCCATATCTCTGGCCCAGGAAGTTCCAGCATTATCCCCCGAATATCACAATTACGAGGATGTATTCTGCAAGATGCAAGCAGAGACATTACCACCACACCGCTCATTTGATTGTCGCATAGATTTGGTGCCAGGAGCGGTTCTACCATGTAGCCGCATATACACCCTTACAGAGGCCAAGACTAAGCATTTATGTGAATATATAGATACAAACATGCATAATGGTTTCATTCAGCATTCTAACTCCCCGGTGTCATCCCCATTATTCTATGTGCCCAAAAAGACTGGGGACCTATTGACATGTATCGACTTCTGTGGCATAAAGCAAATCACCATAAAAAATCGTAACCATTGCCCCTCATGCCTGTGTTACTAGATCAGGTGAGAGAGTCAAACATATAGACAAAGCTGGATCTCTGGGTGATTACCATCCGCTGCGGGTGCATGAAGGAGACGAGTGGAAGTCCGCCTTTCATATGAAATTCGATCTTTACGAATACCAGGTAATGCCATTTGGTCTCTGTAATGCACCCGCTGCCTTCCAGCACTTCCTGGATGAAGTCCTTTGGGATTACTTGGACATCTTTGTGGTTTTCTATATAGACAATATATTGATCTATTCACATACTCAGCAGGAACATGTACAACATGTTAGGGCAGTGTTACAGTGTCTTCATGAACACCATTTATTTGCAAAGCTTGAAAAGTGTCAATTCCACTGAGAAACCATAGAGTTCCTTGCGTTTTTCCTTTCCCCAATGGGGTACAGAAGACCCCGTGGAAAGTACACACAATCCTCAACTGGCCCCCGCCTGCATCGGTTGGAGAAGTCCAATCATTTCTGGGCTTTGGCATTTTTTATAGGCAATTTGGACAGGGCTTCTCAGACATTGTAACACTCAATACCAAGCTGCTGCGAAAAGGACACAAGTTTAAATGGGATATGGAAGCTAATGCCGGCTTTCAGCGGTTAAAAAATACCTTCACGACAGCACTGGTTTTGCACCATCCGGACACTACTCAGCCGTTTCTCATGGAAACAGATGCATCCCATTTCTGGTGCGTCTTTTGTGCCTTAGTCAATCTGGAAGTCTGCCTGTTGACCAGTTACCATCCGGAGTCAGATGGACAAACCAAGAAAGTCAATCAGTGGTTGGAACAATACATACGGTGCTTTACCATCAATGCTGAGGCATCATGGGTGCAGTACGTGTGGTTGGCAGAAGCAGCATATAAAAATAACAAACATGCATCAACAAAACAAACACTGTTTTGTAACCTATACTGCCAACATCCACGTTTCCTACCCGTTACATTGATATGATAGGTTATTTATAACACGTTTAATACCTAGAGGTTTCCAAGCACCGACCCGGGGAATCGAACATGTGGTGCTCCATGTCGTTTTGCTTGCAAAGCGAGCACGTTGCTCCTGAGCTATCCTCCCAAGACAGCCTTCACCCATCCGAGCCCCCATCCCCCATCCAACTCTGCAAGTTAAGGTTGACTACATGAAACAGGTGTGGAAAGACATCAGTGAAAACCTTGATCAAGCAAAGGTAGAATACAATAAATATGCCAATACACACCAACCAAACACTCTACAGTACATAGCAGGAGATTGGGTGTGGCTTTCCACAAGAAACATGCAACTACATGGCCCTTGCATGTTGTAACCCCGTTTCCTGGGATCATTCACTATTGTGAAACAAATCAACCCTGTAGCCATGCAATGGCATTTACCAGCACACATGAAAATACAACCAGTATTCCACGTATCGCTCCTGAAACCAGCTAACGCCAACACCCAAACAGCGAAGACACATATACATACATCCAGGGTCATCCTGAATATGAAGTTAAGGCTATCCTAAACACACACCAAACACCCGCAGGACAACCACAGTACTTAATAGATTGGGTAGGTAATGGCCCAGAAAAGCGCTCTTGGGAGCCAGCCAATCAAATACATGCTCCCTAGCTACTGCAAATGTTACATCTGGAACTTCCTGAGAAACCCGGCCTGCAGGCCTTCAGCATAGGGCGGTGTACTGTCAGGAAGCAGGCACTGGGCAGCAGAAAGGTGCATCTTAACATGTGGCTAGTACATTGCAGCACTCTCCCTAATCCTCTATCCGGTTACCCAAACTCACCCAACCCATCCAACCAACGAGATCCTAACCCTCCTTCCCCGCTGCGGTTGCGGAGGCCTTTGTTTATACCAACTGCAGGTTCCAAAACCGTAGTGGGGGGCGAGAGGCTTGTGTTACCCCTGCGTTGGGCAATTTGGATCATGTCACCTTCCTGATCAGATATGTAAGTGGGTGTAGTGAGTCCTTTGGCAAGAGGGAAGAATCCCCTCTGTCCAAAATACTTGCCTCTGGTGGTTGTCTGCTGGGTAATGGTACAGCCATTTTATGATTCATTACTTCTTGGAGGAGTAATTTTTCATCTTATTTCAATTTCCATAAACATTTGCAGGCTTACACTTGGCTAACTGCTCTCTCAAATCACATATTCTGGCCTGATGAGCTTCCAGGGTTTTGCTCTGGAAAGACAACATATCCTTTTTTAGTTTGCAATTCCTGCTGTAAACAATTTACTCGTGCTGGCAGTTTGTCCTGCAGATGATTTTAATGATTTCAAAGATCTAAAAATGTTTGTTTGTGGCGGGGACTATGGTAGTTTGGTTGGCAAGTGTCACTTTTAGGCTTCTTTCAGATCGACCCTTAAGCAGCTTAAATTCCTCGTTTAAGATAGCCATGGTCATAACCGACGGGGCTTCCACCAATGGCACATTGTTTTTTTTTTTTGGCAGGTTCCGATTGTCGTAGAAGCAGGTAGCCGTGGGAATTCAGAAACCGTGAACATCAGGCGCATTTCATAGCAGCAATAACGGGCCTACCAAAATGAAAAAAAAGACAAATAAGCCAGGATTGTCTTGTATTAATGATATCAAAGTTCTAGAAATGTTTGTGTGTGGTGAGGCCTATGCTAGTTTGGTTGGCAAATGCGATTTTAAACTGTGTTTTCGAACAACCCACTAGCAGCAGGAATTCCTCGGTTAGGATAGACACATTCATAACCAATGTGGTTTCCACCAATGGGATGTTGTGTTTTTTTTGGGCACGGCTAGCATTGTCGTGGGAGCAGGTATCCGCAGGAATTCAGAGACCGTGAATGTCAGCTGACTTTCATAGACATGGTTAAGGGCCAAACAAAATGGAAAAAAGGCCAAAAAAGATGGTATTTCAAAGGTCTAGAAATATTTGTTTGTGGTGTGCCCTATAGTACTTTGGTTGACAAATTACAGTTTTGGGCTTGGGCTGTGTAGCTCTGACAATTCCATACACACACGTAGTCTCACGGGAACGGAAGTCAAGCACGACTACCAATTGGGGCCCTGTCACGCATAACCATGGCAACGGGCTGAACATAGTAAAACAAATTCCCCAAAACATGGTATTTTCTTCGTTTTAATGATTTAAAAGATCTAGAAATGTTTGTTTGTGTTATGGACTATGGTAGTTTGGTTGGAAAATTCAATTTGTTTATTTTAATTCAACTTTATTGACATTTTCCAGTGTTGCATTATACAATACAGCCAAATACAACGTAAACCAAAAATGCAAAGACCCACGTAACAATGGCCCCACATTACATCCCTCGTGTGTTTCTTTTAAACTTTCTTACCCCCTCACCCTCCACGGCCCACATCATCGCACGCCACCGCCTGACCCGAGGTAAACCAGAAATGTTAAGGTCAGTCCCACAAGACCACCTGATTTTCACTCACTACCCTTTGGGTGCGATCGTCCTCCCCTTCGCACGGTACAATATACATTCCCCCCCACAGGTTCTTCCCCTTTCCCTGCCATCCTCCTTGGACCCCCTCCTATCCCAGTTCACGTTTCCGTAGATATATATCTGGTCCGGAATTCAGTCCATTACGCCTCACGTTTTGTCCCTCTACCATGTAGGGCTGCTGTGATCCTCTATAAGATATATGTTCTTCCCTGTATCTATCCATTCCCTCTTACCCAGGAAAACAATCTTTTTCAGTGCTTTGCCAAGTAAGCCCTTTCCGCTAGCAACACAATATACGGCAAGTGCAGCAAACTAGTATATTCCCCTTCATTCCCTTCGAGCCCGAATAAAACCAACAATGGTATCTTCTCTCTGGGGACCCCGTCAAGGTCTTAAATCCACCCTAACACCTCATCCCAATAGTTTAAACCTTCTCACAACCCCACCACATATGCCAATAATCCGCCCGCTCCCCACATTTATGCCAGTAAAGAGGACTCACCCCGGGAACATCCTGGAGAGGCGTACTGGGTCATACTGCCATCTGTGGAGTAGTTTAATCACATGATGTTTATACTGACAAACAACTGAATCTCTGTATGCCCTACAGCACGTTATGCCATAATGGTTCATCCACTTCCATGCCCAACTCCCTCTATCACTTACTCCGGAGCGCCTCCTTACTCCCCCTGCCAGCCTCCACCAAGGCCCCATGTAGGGACGAGATCAACCCTTTCATTTCCCTTTGTGAGTCCAAGATCCTCTGCACGGGGGATAAGTCCCTCTGCAGCATCTCCTTCCAGGGTTTAGCAGTAATCACACCTTTCAACTGCAGGTATGAAAATACTGACAATTTGTGAATTCCCAACTTCCCCTCCAGATTGACCAACGTAATGAACTGGCCATCCTTCCACAACTGACAAACTCTTGTGAGGCCCACTTTGAAACCACGTCTGAAACCTATCCAGGTTTGGGATCCAATCTCTCACACCCGGGTGATTCAAAGGCAAGGGCCATATATTCCAAATTACTCCAAGAATAGGGTGCTCCCTAATCCTTCTCGGAAGCCGGTTCCTCAGGACCCTTATCCATTCACCTACCGTTGCCGGTCTCAGATTGAAATTGTCTAACTCCACCCATTGACAGTCCCATTGGTCATGTAAATGCGGAATCAAAACTCTAACTTGTTGCCTTATAATACAGAGAATTATCTGGAAACCCCACACCTTCTCTTTCTTTTGGAAGCACCAAGGTATCATATGACACACTCACTTTCTTTCCAGGGGGGAAGTCCATCTTTATAGTGTTCACCCGTCCCAACCATGAGATCGCCAACTTACCCCATTTCTCTAAATTCCTGAATAACTTCACAGAAGTGGTGGAAAATTTGCTTCATAGAGGCCCCCTATCTCCCTCGCAGCATTTACACCCAGGTAACGCAACTGATTCTTATTGATCCTCATCCCCAATGTAGCCAATCTCTGCCTATCATTATGCCCCATCTAGTCCAATAGGAACAAAATGAATTTCTCCTTATTGATTTTAATGCCTGAGAGGACCCCATACTGCTCTACTATCTCCACCACTACTGGGACCAAAGTCATATGTAATGTTATGTTATGTTATGTTATGTTATGTTATGTTATGTTATGTTATGTTTTGTTATGTTATATGAACTTATTAAGCGTACGGTCACCTGAAGGTATCGTGCTGCTGGAGGAGAGGAGAAAAAGCGGATAGCCAAATGCGGACAGATCTTTACTCAAACAGGTGTGTTTTTTAAAGCTTTTCTGAAAGCCCAGTGATTCGAGAGATTTTTCAAAGTCAAAGGAAGACTGTTCCATAGTTGAGCCGAAGCAACTGAAAAGGCCCACCCTCCAATGCGAGAGCATCGAAAGGAGGGACCTACAAGTAGACCCACAGCCGCAGATCTTAGTGGCCGCATGGGAGAATAACAGGTAAACTTGTCTCACAGATATTCTGCCCCTTGATCGTGCAGGGCACGATGCACCAAGCACAGGGCCTTAAAGACAATGCACTGTTTGACAGGCAGCCAGTGTAAAGAGCGAAGAACTGGAGAAATGTGGGCCCCATAAGGAGAGCCGGTAGCCACCCGGTACAGCCATGTTCTGAAGGCGCTGAAGCCGCTGGGCTAAACCCTTAGGGTTTGCCAGATACAATGAATTGGAATAGTCCAATCGACTTAGTACTAGGGCTGCAACTACCGGGGGCGAATATGAGGAGGTATAAACGGGAGAACCTTCTTTAGAATTTTAAAGTGGAAGTGGCCTGCCTGACAGACTGCCGCAACCTGTGCCTCCATAGAAAGTGACGCAGAGACCACCACACCCAGGTTCTTCACCTTAATAGTCGGGACCAGAAGAGGGCCAAGAGAGGAAGGCCAGAAAGAGGACACCAAAGTAAAGGATCAGGGGGAGAACCCACCACCAGCACCTCCGTCTTGTCTCCATTCAACTTTAGCCAATTGTGATTCATCCATGCCTCCACGGCAGTCAGGCACTGAAACAGGCACAACGACAACTCAGCCCGATTATGAACTAAACGGATCAGGATCTGAGTGTCGTTGGCATACGAATAGCACCTGATGCTGAAAGGAGCGGATGAGACACACAAGTTTCCAGATGTAAATATTGAAGAGAATAGGAGACAAGGCGCATCCTGTGGATCACTACAACAAAGAGTAAAAGAGCTAGAAGAAAAGGAGGGAGTGAGAGAGTTTGGGTTCTCTCAGCCAGGAAGGAAGTGAACCAGGTAAGAACCTGACCCGAGGTTGTGACTTGAGCCAGGCTGGCGAGCAGGATGGGGTGGTCTACGGTGTCAAACACAGCTGAATGATCTAATAAAATCAGGGCCCCAACCCCACCGGCATCAAACAGCCTGGCCATGTAATCCTGGACTGAGACCAAAACACTCTCAGCGCACCGACCTGGCCTAAAGCCAGATTGGGCAGGGTCAAAAAGCTCTGTGGATTCCATAAAAGCAGACAGCAGGGGGGAAACCAGTGAGTCCAGAATTTTCATAAGAAATGGTAGAAGTGAGATCGGGCGATAATTAGAAGGTAGCAGAGGGTCAAGTGAGGGCTTCTTAAGAAAAGGAATAGCAGTAGCAGCCTTAAGCTCTGGTGGAATAATGCTAGATTGGCAGGAGGCATTAACTGCCCCTGTAATTTCACACAACAACCCGGGGGAGATATCCTTCATCACGGCAAGTGGAATGATATCAGAAAGGGCCCACGACTCAATCTGTTGGATAGCAGTGTACATCTACTTCGGTAAAAACAGTAAAGGAGGACTAGCCTTCCGCAACTGTCATGCTTATAGGAACTTGAGGTTCGGACATAGGGGCAGATATTGTCATCATAGCAAGCGCAATGTTAGCACATATGGTATCAACTTTTGTGGTAAAATATTGTGCCAATGAATCACAAAGAACTTGTGTAGGGCTGACCGAGGGCGTCAGTCTGGCTGTGGAGGAAAGAGATCTCACCACCGAGAAAAGGGCCTTAGGTTGACCTAGCGAAGACTACATTTTCTTAGCATAAAAGGTCCTCTTAGCTACCACAATAGCTGCCGAATAGGAAGCAGCACAAGATTTATAATGTAATCTAAGGTTAGGATCATATGCTGTCCGCCACTTCAGCCTCACGCAGAGCAAGACAAAGCACTTTAAGATCCTCTGAGGACAAAGGTTCCTCAGGCAGCCTCCAAGGTTGAATAAGCCGAAGAGGAGCTACCCTATCGTCTGCCACAAGCAGTGACTGAGAGAAACTGATGAAGTAGTTATTAATGCCTCGCTACATTTATATTTGACCAATGATACAAGATCCAATAGGTTGGCTGAACGCCAAAACCATTGCCATCTTTTCAGAGGAACAGCCTTTTGCTGCATTTTGACAATTTTAAACAAGCAGGTCACCAAGTAATGTTCTGACTGAGTAATGTTCAGCAGAAAAAGAAGTCAATAAAGCTTCATTGGCCAGAACTAAGTCTAGAGTATTGCCTAACTTGTGGGTAGGTCCAGAAACTACTTGGGTGAACCCCAAATCACCCATGCTTCAAAAAAAAGATTGAGAGCAGGAGTACGTGGGTGATTACATTCAAATTGTGATCACCCAATATGACAAGATGAGAAAATTGGGTATGTTAATCAGACATAATGTCCGGTAGGGGCTCCAGAAGCCCACCATATTAGCTAGGGGGGCGGTAAATAACCAAAAAATGACATATTAAGGACGGTGAGAAAACACAGCGAAGTAGTGGGGCCTCCATGGCAAGAGAGTGGGAAAACTCAAGCCTAGAAATCGTTAGGGTGGATTTAAAAATCACTGCGACCCCCAACTCCCATTTGCAAGGAGGGGCCGTCAGCAAGGATGATTAAAAAATCAGCCGGTATGGCTTTAACCAAGGCAGGTGCCGACGACCCCTGCAGCCATGTTTCGGTTAAGAACAGTAGGTCAGGTTGACGATCAGATAGCAGCTGATAAATGTCAGTCACAGGGGCTGGCAATGAACGAGTATTGAGTAGCAACAATGTTACATCACGTGTCTTTGAAGGTTGCACTAAAGAGGATTGAGATTCAATTAACAAGCAAGGTGCAGAGTAAACCTCCCACCCAACAGGAAACTCAGTGCTAATAGGACTCGTAAGATGTAGTGAAATATCATCGGTGTATAGACCTATTTTGTATCCAGTACCCCCTGCAAGAATACCCTCCAGTCGGGTATCATACCACAGTTTCTCAGCAAACGGCTCCAAGGAAAGAGCAAAGAGTATTGGTGAAAGGGGGCAGCCCTGACTCGTGCCACTTCCCAAACCGAACCATTGTGAAAAATTCCAACTCGCAGCAACACACACCTTCGGCTCTGAGTACAATGCCAAGAAACCCTGCAAAAACCCAAGCCCGAATCCAAACTTCACCAGAGTAGCCTTCAAGAAATTCCAATCTACTCTGTCGAATGCCTTTTCTGCATCAACAGACAAAAGCATGGGGGTTGCCCCTCTGCTCTGGGCCCCCTCAATCAGGTGCAGGGATTTGAGGAAATTGTTCCCCTTTGCCTCCCCCTTATAGAAACCGACCTGGTCTGAGTCTGTGGCATATGCTTGTCAAGTCTGGACACCAGGACCCGAGTAAATAACTTTGCATCCACATTGAGGAGTGAGATCGGACAATACGAGCCACATACCCGTGGGTCCATACTCTCTTTATGTATCACCAAGGTAAGAGCCAGCGCAAACATCTTAGGAGCCCTTCCAGTTTCCAAGAAGTTATTGAACAATTTAACCATGTGTGGGACCAGAGTGCCTGCAAATATCTTATAAAAACTGGCTGTATCTTCCCAGGTGCCTTTCCCAAGTGAGATTTATGAATCACCAGCAAGACCTCATCTGCAGTAATAGGGGCGTCCATTTCCGCCGCATCCTCTGTAGTTCGCATCAGAAATGACACCTCTGCCAGATAGGCTCCTATCCGCTCCGGATGGTCATCCCTCTTGTACAGTTCTTCATAAAAGTCAGCAAAAGTCCTGACTATTCCTCCTGTTGACATCTCAAATGTGCCCCCAGGTCCATCCACCCCTATAATCCATCTGTCAGTGTGCTAACCATGTAGCCGCGCGGCTACTAGGCCATCCGCCTTGTCCCCTTTTTCACAATATTTTTGTTTCAGTAACTGGAGCTTCTGAATTATCTTGCCTTCCTCCAGTAAGCAAAATACCTCCCTCATACCCCTCACTTCTACTATCCAATCCACTGATACCTCCTCTGATGCCTGTATCTGCCCTTCCAAGACCCCTATCTATGACGGGCACGCATAGACGTCTTTTCGCCAGTGTGAGTGAGGAGACATCCTGAAAAATCGTGATTTTCGCATTACCAAGCATCACAGTGCCAGCTCGGCTCGCTTTTTCCAGGATCTTCTGCTTGTCTGGGTAATTATGAAAGCATGCCAGAATAGAAATGTTTGTTTGTTTGACATGGCAAATACGACTTTAAACTTTGTTTCCGATCAATCCTGTAGCTGCAGTAATTCCACGTTGAGGATAGCCTCTTTCATAACCGACAGGGTTCCACCAATGGGACGTTGTGGTATTTTTGACAGGCTCCCATTGTTGCGGTAGCAGATACCCACGGGAATTCGGGTACCGTGAACATCAGCTGCCTTTCATTACCATGGTAACGGGCTGAACAAAGTTAAAGTAAATCTGAAAAAGGCAGGATTTACTTTGTTTTAACGATTTCAAAGGTCTAGAAATGTTTGTTTGTGGCATGGCTTATGTTGGTTTGGTTGGCAAAATGGGATTTTAAACTTTGTTTCGGATCGACCCTGTAGCTGCGGGAATGCTGCATTTAGGATAGCCGTGGTCATAAGCGACAGGGTTCCACAAACAGGCTCCCATTGTTGCAGGAACAGATAGCCGTGGTAATTTGGAGACTGTGAACGTTGGCTGTAATTTCATAGCCGTGCTAACAGGCCGAACAAAGGGGGAAAAGCCAGGATTTTCTACAGTTTAATGTTTTCAAAGGTCAGGAAATGTTTGTTTGTGCCCTGGCCTATGGTCCTTTGGTTGGCAAATGTCACTTTTACTTTTATTTTATATTAGTTGTGTAGATGCGGTAATTCTTCATACACCCGCATTCTCTCTACAACAGAGGGCAAGCACACCAACAAATCAGAGCCTGCCATGCATAGCCCCAATTACAGGCAAACTAAATGAAAACAAATCTAAACTAAAAAAAGACAGGCTTTTCTTCATTTTAACAATTTCAAAGGCCTAGAAATGTTTTTTTCTGGCATGGTCCAATGCAACGTTGTTGTTTTTTGGCAGGCTCCCATTGTCGCTAGAGCAGGTAGCCGTGTGCCTTCTAAGACTGTGAACATTGGCCGTCTTTCATAGCCGCAGTCAATGTCCAAACAAAGTTAAAGTAAAGCTGAAAAAGACAGGATTTTCTTTGTTTTAGCGATTTCAAAGGTCTAGAAATGTTTGTTTGTGGCATGGTCCATGGTGGTTTGGGTGGCCAATGTGATTTTAAACTTTGTTTCAGATCGACCCTGTAGCCGCAGGAATTCTGTGTTTAGAATAACTGCAGTCATAACTGATGGAGGCTCCACCAATGGGACGTTATGTTTTTTTGGCAGGCTCCCATTTATTTATCTATTTATTGTGCATTTGTAAGGCACTTATAGATCAAGTAAATTGTTTTTCAAAGGGCTCACAGGGAGGGGACATGGGAATGAAGAACAAATACAACAATGAAAGATAGAGGCGGGCCTACTAGGCCCTGTGAGAATTCAGAGTGTGCAAGTGCAGAGAGAAGGGATGAGGGGGTGGAGGGTAAGTGCTATCAAGAACTAGGGAGTGAGCAGCTGTAAGTGCCTAGGTGGAGTGGTCAGCCACCAATAAAGTAAGTGCAGGCCTGTGGTGAGATAAGCCAGTAAGGCCAAGGCAAAGTGCTGGGGGTGGAGGCTGTAGGCGATTGGGTGTGGAACCAGGACCCAGGAGGACACATAAGGGCCCTGATCACCAATCTCATCAACTGTGGGATTTAACAGAGGGGGGAGGAAGGGAAGGAGGAGGTGAAAAAGAAAGTCTTGAGGAGCTTCTGGAATTTGAGGAGATCCGGCTCAAGACGAAGAGGAATGGGGAGGCTATTCCATAGGAGGGAGCCTGCAGAGGAGAGAGAATGGCCACTAGCTCGCTGTTTAGCAAAGGCAAAGCGCATAACACACAGAGAGTTGGTGCCGGAGGAACGTAAAGATCTGGAAGGAGAGTATTTAGTGAGAGAAAGTTGTAGATAGTGTGGTCCCTGGCACCAGACAGACCACCTTGTTGATGATGCAGAGGGATTGGAATTTGATCCTTGCAACAACCGGGAGCCAGCGGAGGGTTTTTAGGGCTGGAGAGATGCGGTCCCTGGGCTTGAGGCCAATGATAAATCTTGCAGCCCTATTCTGGATTAGCTGGATGGGTCATAGCGAAGAAGAGGGTGGACCTTGGTTCCATACAGATGATGAGCCCAGCAGACCCCACGTTATGGAAGATGGACGGACTGGGCTCTGGCCAATGGCCTTGCATCTCCTATAGAGACTTGGCTGGACATGCATAGGGTCTCACCAACCAACCATGCAGGATGTTTGCTGTATATGTGTGTGTCACTCCTGATGATTTTTGGCTTTATATGTTTCTGCTTGTAGTTTTTATGGCAGAATGTTCAGTAGCAGCAGAGTTCTTTACTGATACCTCTTTTTGTGTGAGAATAAAACTTGCAAGAGTTTCTTGGGCCTTTTTCCCTAACGAGTTATGTTTTTTTCATGGGCGTGTCTTCACAATCAAGTGCACAACCACAACTTCTTCTTGTGTCTCGCGTCACATGAATGGCAAATAAATGTGATCTACCATGTACATGCGAAACCAGGGCAATGGCGGGAGGTGAGTTGAAAGCAAATTGATCAACGAAATATGCTGGCTAATGCAGTTGGGCTATTACTTACAAACATTAGTGCCCCTGTGACTTCCTCCTGGTAACAATGCTTGATTAACATCAACCACAAAACTAATAATTATAGTTCCGTCGATCCATGTTTGTATTTTAATTATTTTGGGAGGTGTGTAATGCGCCTACACAACTAATGGTGTTGCAAGGCCACTTTGCCTCTGGACCGGTTGGTTGAGGGCTTAGAGTGGATGTTGTAGCCCCCAGTGAGGAGTGTGTGAAAAGCAGTAACAGAGCTTGCTGGGAACCACGTCTCAGTGAGGCTGAGAAGATGCAGGTCTAATACTTGAAGGAGACAAATATCAGAGGAACGTTTTACAGCAAGTCGAGAGCTGAGGTAGCTTAGTGACTCCAGCAGGGCTTCAGGTATGTGGTACCAACATCGATGGTGGAGAGTGGGCAAGAGGGAAGGCAGACAGAGTAGTGGTGGGATCAGTGAGGAATATGATACATGGAAGGCAACTATCAATAAGGAGGAGGTTTTGCTGAGAGCCCTAAGCCATGACACTGTCATTCTGATAGACAACAGTACTTCCCATCTGGGTGTCAGTGACTGGCATGCCAGGATTGTTCTGTATTCACAATACATTTTGAATAATGTCAATATTACATCTTGGTTCTGTTGTATTGCAAATAATCAAAAAGGATCTCATTATTGACAGTTCAGTTTTTATTTGTTGTAATGAACATTTTACACAGACTTTTCACAAACATTTATAAAATCTAAAAGCATATGTATCAAGAATTTCAATCAAAACTTTATTTTCCAGGATTTTGAAATAAAGCAACATACTTCAAATAATCACATTGAAATTCTCGGTATATATATAATAAAATTAATATAAAGCAAGGAAAAGGAAAGGAAAAATGTAACCATCAATGCATATTTAGCACGATTACATAGACAAAAATAAATAAATAAAGGACACTATTGAACATTAACATTGCATGTTTTATACCATTACATTACAGCTTTAATCGATACAGTGTCCAAATATTGGGTAACATATTCAAACTTGCTTGTGTCCATTTGTTGACAGCTACAAATCATTTAGATCTGGAAGTTGGCCTTTCAACCAGTTCTTCTTTTGGAGGACAAGCCTCTTTTGGAATGTTCTGCAGCATATTCTGTGCCCTGGGAACATAATCTGTAGCCATTCCATGCGTATGCATGGCGAGCATAGTTAATGTCAGATCTTTCACAAATTCAAAATCCATTGCCTAAAATATTGGCTTGGCCAACTATTGTTTGCTTTTTTGTAAACCTCATTATATAAGGAAGCATCCAAAAGTTCATGGAGTTTTTGCTTGTTCCCTCCCAAAGTTCTCGTTGCGCCCAAGCCTTGTTCTAGCCAGTCTTGTTCTTGCCTCCATACCGTCTATGGCGAAATGCAACCCTTTTGGCCTGTAATTTAGGCAAATATTGTGAAACACCTCCAAATCGCCACACTGGCAGAATTCGGTGAGTAAATTCAGGCCTCAGGCCTCTGGAAAGTGTTTTGTTGTACACCATTTTCTCTAGTGCTGTGTGGGGAGGGGAACCTAACACCAGTGACGTCTTCTTATGCTTCTGCTCCTTAGTCAAAGGTTCATGTCCACATTCTTGTAAATGTTCTTTTTTGTCTCCAAGAGTGTACGTTGGAACCATGGTGCATCAATGAACGCCATTTTTCAAGTAGAATTTTTACAGATCTGTAACACATTTTTGAGCACCACCAAAGATGGTTGCTGATAGACTGACACCACTTTAAAATGTTTTCTGAACTCCATCCTTTACCAGCAGCTGTAAAAATAATTAATTGATTTTGCAATGTGCCATACATCAAATTGATGCAGTATGTATGGGAACTGCTCTTGCATGGCCTTTGCTATTCCAACGTGCCTGTCAGTGGCTATCAGCTGTATTTGCATTCCCCTGAATTCCAGACTTTCAATTTATTTAATGAAACCATGTTTCTCCATGGCAACAGAAGATGTACATTCTGACTTGTGCAAGAGGACCAAACTCACAATTTTTTTGCTTTCCACGTCTTGAAAGTGGTAAGTGTAGCATTTAGCAGAAAATCCTGGACTGGCACACTGTCCATCGCCAGCAAGGCTTACACTTTTGCAGCAAATGTACTCTAAATTGATATCTGTTTGAGATTCCAGGCATGGCTAATAGCGAGGAATAAGAAATCCTTCTGATATTGTAGTACTGTGTTTTAGAAAGGAACTCAAGTCCCACAAATTGACAGACAGTTGACATTTTACTGAACGTTGATCCGCTGAACAGCAAAGCAGATGAACAAAATACATTTCCCGCAGGCGCTTTTCCAAGCATAAATTGTGCTGACCATAAAAATGTATTATGGCGGTGGACACAGCTGGCCTGGATTTTCAGGTTGGTACCTTTGACTACAAAAATAACATTCACCAATGGCTCCCCACATATACGCCTATGTAATTTTTGATCACATTTTTATCTTTTGGATAAGTATACGTTATTGGGCCGTAGGTGTAGAACCGTCCTTGCTAAACTCTGATGATAAAAAAGGTGGTGTCCTATTTAGTTTATCCGCAGGTCACAGGAAGGGGTTGAGCTGAAGCCCACACCTCCTTTATTGTATGATCAAGGGTTTCAGTTTGTAAAAAGGGGGGAAGGATGTCCTCTTTTTTGTTATAGAGGGGCCTGAATCAGGAGGACATGAACACTGTAGGAAACAGGACGTAAGGGGGGTTCAGGCTACCTCTTTCTCTAAACACTTACAGGTGTAGTACACTATACATGAAACAGACAGTAATACTTGAGATCTATATTTTCATTCAGTAGATCACAACCCTTTTGTGGTACAAAACATGCTTTATTACAAGAAAAGGAAAGTTGGTTAACCTTCATGGACTCCTCATGCTAGAATACCTAAAAGCTGGAGTTATACCAGTAGGTCTGCAAATAAAGAACATACCACAGGTTTTTTTGGATAACCCTAGGTTCCAGACAAAATTCAGCGGTTTGGGCAACAAGTGTTCAAGAGACTGGGTAATATTGATAATAGAGACAGCAGAAGAAGAGGCAAAAAAACAAACAGAAGAATTACAAACACTAGAAGAAAAGATCATGAAAAAGTCGGTCATACCTGACATAAAGGCCCAGTTGGAAAAGATAGAAGAAGAAATATAAAAAATCGAGGAATTCACATTGGACAAAAAGAATTGGAAACTAAAAAAGCATATCCAGAATACAAAGAGGAAAATACATATCCATGGATTTTATCAACAGCAAAACCTTGGAAACACCAATATAGGAGCAAATCAACAAAGATTCCCCCAAAAAAGTGTGTCTTTTTCAAACTCATCAAACAGTAGCGGATCAGACTCATCTACCAGTGGACCTTCAACATCAGGTACAGGCCAAAAAAGAGGGCAGTTTTTTCAGGGACATGGAAAACAAGGCAGACCACGCCAACAGGGATACCACGGCATGAGAATGCGACAGTGGACACCCCAACCACAGCAACAAGCTTGGCAATACCAATCTTCAACTTAAGCAACTACACCCTCATCCCAGATGACATAAGCATACCCAGTAAAGGCCTGAGCTTTGTACCAAAGAATAAAGCAGACCGCTTCACAACAGAAGTCGAAATAAGAAAATTCTTCAGGACAATACGTCTCAAATACTTCTTCCGAAATTCCACCCAAGAGAACCCAAAAGACCCTACTTCCACTGTATTAAAACCAAAATCCACTTTTACACCAGTCACATCGATGTTGTGCCCAGAGATACTCACATTCGAAAACAAAATCTTGAGAGAAATGGAGGTCATTTTCAAATCAAAAAACAATTATAGAGACAATCTAACTAAAAAAGAGAGAAATGCCCTGAACCATCTAGAAAATCATGAAGACTTCCTAATCAAGCCAGCTGACAAAGGAGGCGGCATAGTGTTATGGGTAGCCAACGGTATGAACAATAACTACAGGAACACCTGCAAGATACACGTTTCTACAAGAAACTGGACACTAATCCAACAACACGTCTAGCAGACGAAATTAAGAGCCTGATGATTTTTGCAGAAACTCAGGGATGGATAGATGAAGATGAAAAATCTTTCCTCATCAGAGAACATCCAGTCACACCAGCATTTTATTGCATCCCAAAAATACACAAACATACTACAAAACCACCGGGAAGACCTATTGTGTCAGGGATAGGCTCACTCCTGGAGCCCTTATCGATCTATACTGATGTATTTTTACAACCTTTCGTCAAGAAATTGAAATCCTACACCCAAGATACTACAGCAATGATACATCACCTGGCCAACATCAGAATGGAACAAGACGACATCCCAGTCACCTTCGATGTGGAAGCTCTCTACATCAGCATTCCACAAAGAGAGTGCATAGAAGTACTCAAGCTCTATTTAGACACAAGGACAGACCAGACCACACCCACATAATTCATATTGGAATGTATACACCTAGCACTCACTGAAAATTTTTTTATGTGCCAAGGCCACTTTTACCCGCAAATACGAGGCACCAGCATGGGATCAACCTTCGCACCAGATGTAGCAAATTTATACATGGACCACTTAGAAACCACCAACATCTACAACGAAGACAACATATACAAAAACAAATTGATAGGCTGAGTCAGATACATTGATGATATTTTCACCATCTGGAGAGGTACCCACGCCCAACTGCAGGAATTCCACATATGGCTTAATACCATAGATCCACGTATCAAATTTACCATCCATTCAGACAAACACCACATTCCCTTCCTGGATCTCAACATCCAGACAACAGATGACGAAACCTTGATGACGACTCTATATAGAAAACCGACAGACAAAAACACACTGCTCAATTTCAAAAGCTTCCATCCCCAAGCACTCAGAGAGAATCTCCCATTCAGGCAGTTGTTAAGGATAAGAAGAAACTGCACAACACTGCCGGATTATGACCGTAATGGTAAAGAACTAGAAGATCACCTGAAAGCAAGAGGATACCTGCCAAAAATCATACGAAGGGCGCGGAGAACAGCAAGAAACACTAGCAGGGAGACATGCCTCACAAAGCGACAAAGAATATAACACAAAGAAAACATGACATGTGTCACAACATTCTCACCATTCAGTAACAATATCAGAAAAACTATCAGGGTAATTCATAGAATTTCGCAGAAAAGTGTCGCAAGCGGCTGGTGCAGAGTGTCCGCGTGCGATTGTCTGCGCCAGGCACGTGCGCTAAAACCGATTTCCGCGCACAGCGTATTCATGGATTTTAGGCTCCCAAACCAGCCGTGGTGCAGAGTATCGCAGCGACCCTGCAGCAGCGCCAGTAACGCCCCCAAGAACACCCTCGCGCAAGGAAAAGCCATCAAAATCGCTAAATCATCGCAAAGGGCTGCGCTAACCCTGGACCAGTCTACAGGGCTGCCAAACAAGGAACGCAAAGCGGGTAACGTGCATATCAGGGGTACGCGTGAAGTTATACACGCGATTAGCCAGGGCACGTGTATCACAGGGGTACGCAGGAATTATCACACGCGATTTGGCTGGGTACGTGTATTACAGGGGTACACGGGAAGTTCTACACGCGATTCGGCTGGGTACGTGTATTACAGGGGTGCGCGGGAATTCTCACATGCGATTTGGCCAGGTACGTGTATTACAGGGGTGCGCGGGAATTATCACACGCGATTTGGCTTGGTACGTGTATTACAGGGGTGCGTGGGAAGTTCTACACGCGATTGGCCAGGGTACGCGTATTACAGGGGTACGTGGGAATTATCACACGCGATTTGGCTGGGTACGTGTATTACAGGGGTACGTGTGAAGTTTTACACGCGATTAGCCAGGGCACGTGTATCACAGGGGTACGCAGGAATTATCACACGCGATTTGGCTGGGTACGTGTATTACAGGGGTACACGGGAAGTTCTACACGCGATTCGGCTGGGTACGTGTATTACAGGGGTGCGCGGGAATTCTCACATGCGATTTGGCCAGGTACGTGTATTACAGGGGTGCGCGGGAATTATCACACGCGATTTGGCTTGGTACGTGTATTACAGGGGTGCGTGGGAAGTTCTACACGCGATTGGCCAGGGTACGCGTATTACAGGGGTACGTGGGAATTATCACACGCGATTTGGCTGGGTACGTGTATTACAGGGGTACACGGGAAGTTCTACACGCGATTCGGCTGGGTACGTGTATTACAGGGGTGCGCGGGAATTCTCACATGCGATTTGGCCAGGTACGTGTATTACAGGGGTGTGCAGGAATTATCACACGCAATTAGGCTGGGTGGGTCCTCACAGGTGTTCCCTGTACACCCTCCACGGCCCCTGCAGGTAGCCCACAAAACAGGGGACTACCCTGCACACCTGCTCATGCCCCCTGCACCCCCACCCCCCAGCAGTGCAGGGGCAGCCTCCACCAGGCCCCCACCCATGTCTCCCAACACCCCCACCCCCCAACAGTGCAGGGGCAGCCTCCACCAGGCCCCCACTCATGTCTCCCACCACGCCCACCCCCCAGCATCCAGGGGCACCCTCCACCAGGCCCCCACCCATGTCTCCCACCACCCCCAACCCCCAGCCACCAGGGGTACCCTCCACCAGGCCCCCACTCATGTCTCCCACCACCCCCACCTCCCAGCATCCAGGGGCACCCTCCACCATGCCCCCACCCATGTCTCCCACCACCCCCACCCCCCAGCATCCAGGGGCACCCTCCACCAGGCTCCCACCCATGTCTCCCACCACCCCCACCCCCCGGCCACCAGGGGCACCCTCCACCAGGCCCCCACTCATGTCTCCCACCACCCCCGCCCCCCAGCATCCAGGGGCACCCTCCACCAGGCCCCCACCCATGTCTCCCACCACCCCCACCCCCCAGCCACCAGGGGCACCCTCCACCAGGCCCCCACTCATGTCTCCCACCACCCCCACCCCCCAGCAGTGCAGGGGCAGCCTCCACCAGGACCCCACTCATGTCCCCTATCACCCCCACCCCCCCGCCACCAGGGGCACCCTCCACCAGGCCCCCATCCATGTCTCCCACCACCCCCACCCCCCAGCAGTGCAGGGGCACCCTCCACCACGCCCCCACTCATGTCCCCTATCACCCCAACCCCCCCGCCAGCAGGGGCACCCTTCACAAGGCCCCCATCCATGTCTCCCACCACCCCCACCCCCCGCCACCAGGGGCACCCTCCACCAGGCCCCCATCCATGTCTCCCACCACCCCCACCCCCCAGCAGTGCAGGGGCACCCTCCACCAGGCCCCCACTCATGTCCCCTATCACCCCCACCCCCCAGCCACCAGGGGCACCCTCCACCAGGCCCCCACTCATGTCTCCCACCACCCCCACCCCCCAGCATCCAGGGGCACCCTCCACCAGGCCCCCACCCATGTCTCCCACCACCCCCACCCCCCAGCATCCAGGGGCACCCTCCACCAGGCCCCCACCCATGTCTCCCACCACCCCCACCCCCCAGCAGTGCAGGGGCACCCTCCCCAGGCCCCCACCCATGTCCCCTATCACCCCCACCCCCCAGCAGTGCAGGGGCACCCTCCACCAGGCCCCCACTCATGTCCCCTATCACCCCCACTCCCCCGCCACCAGGGGCACCCTCCACCAGGCCCCCACTCATGTCCCCTATCACCCCCACCCCCCCGCCACCAGGGGCACCCTTCACAAGGCCCCCATCCATGTCTCCCACCACCCCCACCCCCCCCGCCACCAGGGGCACCCTCCACCAGGCCCCCATCCATGTCTCCCACCACCCCCACCCCCCAGCAGTGCAGGGGCACCCTCCACCAGGCCCCCACTCATGTCCCCTATCACCCCCAGCCACCAGGGGCACCCTCCACCAGGCTCCCACTCATATCTCCCACCACCCCCACCCCCCAGCATCCAGGGGCACCCTCCACCAGGCCCCCACCCATGTCTCCCACCACCCCCACCCCCCAGCATCCAGGGGCACCCTCCACCAGGCCCCCACCCATGTCTCCCACCACCCCCACCCCCCAGCAGTGCAGGGGCACCCTCCACCAGGCCCCCACCCATGTCCCCTATCACCCCCACCCCCCAGCAGTGCAGGGGCACCCTCCACCAGGCCCCCACTCATGTCCCCTATCACCCCCACCCCCCCGCCACCAGGGGCACCCTCCAAAAGGCCCCCATCCATGTCTCCCACCACCCCCACCCCCCAGCAGTGCAGGGGCACCCTCCACCAGGCCCCCACTCATGTCTACCATCACCCCCACCCCCCAGCCACCAGGGGCACCCTCCACCAGGCCCCCACCCATGTATCCCACCACCCCCACCCCCCAGCAGTGCAGGGGCACCCTCCACCAGGCACCCACCCATGTCTCCCACCACCCCCACCCCCCAGCAGTGCAGGGGCAGCCTCCACCAGGCCCCCACCCATGTCTCCCACCACCCCCACCCCCCAGCAGTGCAGGGGCAGCCTCCACCAGGCCCCCACTCATGTCTACCACCACCCCACCCCCCAGCCACCAGGGGCACCCTCCACCAGGCCCCCACTCATGTCTCCCACCACCCCCACCCCCCAGCAGTGCAGGGGCAGCCTCCACCAGGCCCCCACTCATGTCTCCCACCACCCCCACCCCCCAGCCACCAGGGGCACCCTCCACCAGGCCCCCACTCATGTCTCCCACCACCCCCACCCCCCAGCAGTGCAGGGGCACCCTCCACCAGGCACCCACCCATGTCTCCCACCACCCCCACCCCCCAGCAGTGCAGGGGCAGCCTCCACCAGGCCCCCACCCATGTCTCCCACCACCCCCACCCCCCAGCAGTGCAGGGGCAGCCTCCACCAGGCCCCCACTCATGTCTCCCACCACCCCCACCCCCCAGCAGTGCAGGGGCAGCCTCCACCAGGCCCCCACTCATGTCCCCTATCACCCCCACACCCCCCGCCACCAGGGGCACCCTCCACCAGACCCCCATCCATGTCTCCCACCACCCCCACCCCCCAGCAGTGCAGGGGCACCCTCCACCAGGCTCCCACTCATGTCTACCACCACCCCCACCCCCCAGCCACCAGGGGCACCCTCCACCAGGCCCCCACCCATGTATCCCACCACCCCCACCCCCCAGCAGTGCAGGGGCACCCTCCACCAGGCACCCACCCATGTCTCCCACCACCCCCACCCCCCAGCAGTGCAGGGGCAGCCTCCACCAGGCCCCCACTCATGTCTCCCACCACCCCCACCCCCCAGCCACCAGGGGCACCCTCCACCAGGCCCCCACTCATGTCTCCCACCACCCCCACCCCCCAGCAGTGCAGGGGCAGCCTCCATCAGGCCCCCACTCATGTCTCCCACCACCCCAACCCCCCAGCCACCGGGGGCACCCTCCACCAGGCCCCCACCCATGTCTCCCACCACCCCCCAGCAGTGCAGGGGCACCCTCCACCAGGCCCCCACCCATGTCTCCCACCACCCCCACCCCCCAGCAGTGCAGGGGCACCCTCCACCAGGCACCCACCCATGTCTCCCACCACCCCCACCCCCCAGCAGTGCAGGGGCAGCCTCCACCAGGCCCCCACCCATGTCTCCCACCACCCCCACCCCCCAGCAGTGCAGGGGCACCCTCCACCAGGCCCCCACTCATGTCTACCACCACCCCCACCCCCCAGCCACCAGGGGCACCCTCCACCAGGCCCCCACTCATGTCTCTCACCACCCCCACCCCCCAGCAGTGCAGGGGCAGCCTCCACCAGGCCCCCACTCATGTCTACCACCACCCCCACCCCCCAGCCACCAGGGGCACCCTCCACCAGGCCCCCACTCATGTCTCTCACCACCCCCACCCCCCAGCAGTGCAGGGGCAGCCTCCACCAGGCCCCCACTCATGTCTCCCACCACCCCCACCCCCCAGCCACCAGGGGCACCCTCCGCCAGGCCCCCACTCATGTCTCCCACCACCCCCACCCCCCAGCAGTGCAGGGGCAGCCTCCACCAGGCCCCCACTCATGTCTCCCACCACCCCCACCCCCCAGCCACCAGGGGCACCCTCCACCAGGCCCCCACCCATGTCCCCTATCACCCCCACCCCCCCGCCATCAGGGGCACCCTCCACCAGGCCCCCATCCATGTCTCCCACCACCCCCACCCCCCAGCAGTGCAGGGGCACCCTCCACCAGGCACCCACCCATGTCTCCCACCACCCCCACCCCCCAGCAGTGCAGGGGCAGCCTCCACCAGGCACCCACCCATGTCTCCCACCACCCCCACCCCCCAGCAGTGCAGGGGCAGCCTCCACCAGGCCCCCACCCATGTCTCCCACCACCCTCACCCCCCAGCAGTGCAGGGGCAGCCTCCACCAGGCCCCCACTCATGTCTCCCACCACCCCCACCCCCCAGCGGTGCAGGGGCAGCCTCCACCAGGCCCCCACTCATGTCCCCTATCACCCCCACACCCCCCGCCACCAGGGGCACCCTCCACCAGACCCCCATCCATGTCTCCCACCACCCCCATCCCCCAGCAGTGCAGGGGCACCCTCCACCAGGCTCCCACTCATGTCTACCACCACCCCCACCCCCCAGCCACCAGGGGCACCCTCCACCAGGCCCCCACCCATGTATCCCACCACCCCCACCCCCCAGCAGTGCAGGGGCACCCTCCACCAGGCACCCACCCATGTCTCCCACCACCCCCACCCCCCAGCAGTGCAGGGGCACCCTCCACCAGGCCCCCACTCATGTCTACCACCACCCCCACCCCCCAGCCACCAGGGGCACCCTCCACCAGGCCCCCACTCATGTCTCTCACCACCCCCACCCCCCAGCAGTGCAGGGGCAGCCTCCACCAGGCCCCCACTCATGTCTACCACCACCCCCACCCCCCAGCCACCAGGGGCACCCTCCACCAGGCCCCCACTCATGTCTCTCACCACCCCCACCCCCCAGCAGTGCAGGGGCAGCCTCCACCAGGCCCCCACTCATGTCTCCCACCACCCCCACCCCCCAGCCACCAGGGGCACCCTCCGCCAGGCCCCCACTCATGTCTCCCACCACCCCCACCCCCCAGCAGTGCAGGGGCAGCCTCCACCAGGCCCCCACTCATGTCTCCCACCACCCCCACCCCCCAGCAGTGCAGGGGCACCCTCCACCAGGCCCCCACCCATGTCCCCTATCACCCCCACCCCCCCGCCATCAGGGGCACCCTCCACCAGGCCCCCATCCATGTCTCCCACCACCCCCACCCCCCAGCAGTGCAGGGGCACCCTCCACCAGGCACCCACCCATGTCTCCCACCACCCCCACCCCCCAGCAGTGCAGGGGCAGCCTCCACCAGGCCCCCACTCATGTCTCCCACCACCCCCACCCCCCAGCCACCAGGGGCACCCTCCACCAGGCCCCCACCCATGTCTCCCACCACCCCCACCCCCCAGCAGTGCAGGGGCACCCTCCACCAGGCCCCCACCCATGTCCCCTATCACCCCCACCCCCCAGCAGTGCAGGGGCACCCTCCACCAGGCCCCCACTCATGTCCCCTATCACCCCCACCCCCGCCATCAGGGGCACCCTCCACCAGGCCCCCACCCATGTATCCCACCACCCCCACCCCCCAGCAGTGCAGGGGCACCCTCCACCAGGCACCCACCCATGTCTCCCACCACCCCCACCCCCCAGCAGTGCAGGGGCAGCCTCCACCAGGCCCCCACCCATGTCTCCCACCACCCCCACCCCCCAGCAGTGCAGGGGCAGCCTCCACCAGGCCCCCACTCATGTCTACCACCACCCCACCCCCCAGCCACCAGGGGCACCCTCCACCAGGCCCCCACTCATGTCTCCCACCACCCCCACCCCCCAGCAGTGCAGGGGCAGCCTCCACCAGGCCCCCACTCATGTCTCCCACCACCCCCACCCCCCAGCCACCAGGGGCACCCTCCACCAGGCCCCCACTCATGTCTCCCACCACCCCCACCCCCCAGCAGTGCAGGGGCACCCTCCACCAGGCACCCACCCATGTCTCCCACCACCCCCACCCCCCAGCAGTGCAGGGGCAGCCTCCACCAGGCCCCCACCCATGTCTCCCACCACCCCCACCCCCCAGCAGTGCAGGGGCAGCCTCCACCAGGCCCCCACTCATGTCTCCCACCACCCCCACCCCCCAGCAGTGCAGGGGCAGCCTCCACCAGGCCCCCACTCATGTCCCCTATCACCCCCACACCCCCCGCCACCAGGGGCACCCTCCACCAGACCCCCATCCATGTCTCCCACCACCCCCACCCCCCAGCAGTGCAGGGGCACCCTCCACCAGGCTCCCACTCATGTCTACCACCACCCCCACCCCCCAGCCACCAGGGGCACCCTCCACCAGGCCCCCACCCATGTATCCCACCACCCCCACCCCCCAGCAGTGCAGGGGCACCCTCCACCAGGCACCCACCCATGTCTCCCACCACCCCCACCCCCCAGCAGTGCAGGGGCAGCCTCCACCAGGCCCCCACTCATGTCTCCCACCACCCCCACCCCCCAGCCACCAGGGGCACCCTCCACCAGGCCCCCACTCATGTCTCCCACCACCCCCACCCCCAGCAGTGCAGGGGCAGCCTCCATCAGGCCCCCACTCATGTCTCCCACCACCCCAACCCCCCAGCCACCGGGGGCACCCTCCACCAGGCCCCCACCCATGTCTCCCACCACCCCCCAGCAGTGCAGGGGCACCCTCCACCAGGCCCCCACCCATGTCTCCCACCCACCACCCCCACCCCCCAGCAGTGCAGGGGCACCCTCCACCAGGCACCCACCCATGTCTCCCACCACCCCCACCCCCCAGCAGTGCAGGGGCACCCTCCACCAGGCCCCCACTCATGTCTACCACCACCCCCACCCCCCAGCCACCAGGGGCACCCTCCACCAGGCCCCCACTCATGTCTCTCACCACCCCCACCCCCCAGCAGTGCAGGGGCAGCCTCCACCAGGCCCCCACTCATGTCTCCCACCACCCCCACCCCCCAGCCACCAGGGGCACCCTCCGCCAGGCCCCCACTCATGTCTCCCACCACCCCCACCCCCCAGCAGTGCAGGGGCAGCCTCCACCAGGCCCCCACTCATGTCTCCCACCACCCCCACCCCCCAGCCACCAGGGGCACCCTCCACCAGGCCCCCACCCATGTCTCCCACCACCCCCATCCCCCAGCAGTGCAGGGGCACCCTCCACCAGGCCCCCACCCATGTCCCCTATCACCCCCACCCCCCAGCAGTGCAGGGGCACCCTCCACCAGGCCCCCACTCATGTCCCCTATCACCCCCACCCCCCGCCATCAGGGGCACCCTCCACCAGGCCCCCATCCATGTCTCCCAACACCCCCACCCCCCAGCAGTGCAGGGGCACCCTCCACCAGGCCCCCACTCATGTCCCCTATCACCCCCACCCCCCAGCCGCCAGGGGCACCCTCCACCAGGCCCCCACTCATGTCTCCCACCACCCCCACCCCCCAGCATCCAGGGGCACCCTCCACCAGGCCCCCACCCATGTCTCCCACCACCCCCACCCCCCAGCATCCAGGGGCACCCTCCACCAGGCCCCCACTCATGTATCCCACCACCCCCACCCCCCACAGTGCAGGGGCAGCCTCCACCAGGCCCCCACTCATGTCTCCCACCACCCCCACCCACCAGCCACCAGGGGCGCCCTCCACCAGGCCCCCACCCATGTCTCCCACCACCCCCACCCCCCAGCAGTGCAGGGGCACCCTCCACCAGGCCCCCACCCATGTCCCCTATCACCCCCACCCCCCAGCAGTGCAGGGGCACCCTCCACCAGGCCCCCACTCATGTCCCCTATCACCCCCACCCCCCCGCCACCAGGGGCACCCTCCACCAGGCCCCCATCCATGTCTCCCACCACCCCCACCCCCCAGCAGTGCAGGGGCACCCTCCACCAGGCCCCCACTCATGTCCCCTATCACCCCCACCCCCCAGCCACCAGGGGCACCCTCCACCAGGCCCCCACCCATGTCTCCCACCACCCCCACCCCCCAGCAGTGCAGGGGCACCCTCCACCAGGCCCCCACCCATGTCCCCTATCACCCCCACCCCCCAGCAGTGCAGGGGCACCCTCCACCAGGCCCCCACTCATGTCCCCTATCACCCCCACCCCCCCGCCACCAGGGGCACCCTCCACCAGGCCCCCATCCATGTCTCCCACCACCCCCACCCCCCAGCAGTGCAGGGGCACCCTCCACCAGGCCCCCACTCATGTCCCCTATCACCCCCACCTCCCAGCCACCAGGGGCACCCTCCACCAGGCCCCCACCCATGTCTCCCACCACCCCCACCCCCCAGCAGTGCAGAGGCACCCTCCACCAGGCCCCCACCCATGTCCCCTATCACCCCCACCCCCCAGCAGTGCAGGGGCACCCTCCACCAGGCCCCCACTCATGTACCCTATCACCCCCACCCCCCCGCCACCAGGGGCACCCTCCACCAGGCCCCCATCCATGTCTCCCACCACCCCCACCCCCCAGCAGTGCAGGGGCACCCTCCACCAGGCCCCCACTCATGCCCCCTAACACCCCCACCCCCCAGCCACGAGGGGCACCCTCCACCAGGCCCCCACTCATGTCTCCCACCACCCCCACCCCCCAGCATCCAGGGGCACCCTCCACCAGGCCCCCACCCATGTCTCCCACCACCCCCACCCCCCAGCATCCAGGGGCACCCTCCACCAGGCCCCCACTCATGTCTCCCACCACCCCCACCCCCCAGCAGTGCAGGGGCACCCTCCACCAGGCCCCCACCCATGTCCCCTATCACCCCCACCCCCCAGCAGTGCAGGGGCACCCTCCACCAGGCCCCCACTCATGTCCCCTATCACCCCCACCCCCCCGCCACCAGGGGCACCCTCCACCAGGCCCCCATCCATGTCTCCCACCACCCCCAACCCCCAGCAGTGCAGGAGCACCCTCCACCAGGCCCCCACTCATGTCCCCTATCACCCCCACCCCCCAGCCACCAGGGGCACCCTCCACCAGGCCCCCACTCATGTCTCCCACCACCCCCACCCCCCAGCATCCAGGGGCACCCTCCACCAGGCCCCCACCCATGTCTCCCACCACCCCCACCCCCCAGCATCCAGGGGCACCCTCCACCAGGCCCCCACTCATGTCTCCCACCACCCCCACCCCCCAGCAGTGCAGGGGGAGCCTCCACCAGGCCCCCACTCATGTCTCCCACCACCCCCACCCCCCAGCCACCAGGGGCACCCTCCACCAGGCCCCCACCCATGTCTCCCACCACCCCCACCCCCCAGCAGTGCAGGGGCACCCTCCACCAGGCCCCCACCCATGTCCCCTATCACCCCCACCCCCCAGCAGTGCAGGGGCACCCTCCACCAGGCCCCCACTCATGTCCCCTATCACCCCCACCCCCCCGCCACCAGGGGCACCCTCCACCAGGCCCCCATCCATGTCTCCCACCACCCCCACCCCCCAGCAGTGCAGGGGCACCCTCCACCAGGCCCCCACTCATGTCCCCTATCACCCCCACCCCCCAGCCACCAGGGGCACCCTCCACCAGGCCCCCACCCATGTCTCCCACCACCCCCACCCACCAGCAGTGCAGGGGCACCCTCCACCAGGCCCCCACCCATGTCCCCTATCACCCCCACCTCCCAGCAGTGCAGGGGCACCCTCCACCAGGCCCCCACTCATGTCCCCTATCACCCCCACCCCCCGCCACCAGGGGCACCCTCCACCAGGCCCCCATCCATGTCTCCCACCACCCCCACCCCCCAGCAGTGCAGGGGCACCCTCCACCAGGCCCCCACTCATGTCCCCTATCACCCCCACCCCCCAGCCACCAGGGGCACCCTCCACCAGGTCCCCACCCATGTCTCCCACCACCCCCACCCCCCAGCAGTGCAGGGGCACCCTCCACCAGGCCCCCACCCATGTCCCCTATCACCCCCACCCCCCAGCAGTGCAGGGGCACCCTCCACCAGGCCCCCACTCATGTCCCCTATCCCCCCCACCCCCCCGCCACCAGGGGCACCCTCCACCAGGCCCCCATCCATGTCTCCCACCACCCCCACCCCCCAGCAGTGCAGGGGCACCCTCCACCAGGCCCCCACTCATGTCCCCTATCACCCCCACCCCCCAGCACCAGGGGCACCCTCCACCAGGCCCCCACTCATGTCTCCCACCACCCCCACCCCCCAGCATCCAGGGGCACCCTCCACCAGGCCTCCCCATGTCTCCCACCACCCCCACCCCCCAGCATCCAGGGGCACCCTCCACCAGGCCCCCACTCATGTCTCCCACCACCCCCACCCCCCAGCAGTGCAGGGGCAGCCTCCACCAGGCCCCCACTCATGTCTCCCACCACCCCCACCCCCAGCCACCAGGGGCACCCTCTACCAGGCCCCCACTCATGTCTCCCACCACCCCCACCCCCCAGCAGTGCAGGGGCACCCTCCACCAGGCCCCCACCCATGTCTCCCACCACCCCCACCCCCCAGCAGTGCAGGGGCACCCTCCACCAGGCCCCCACCCATGTCCCCTATCACCCCCACCCCCCAGCAGTGCAGGGGCACCCTCCACCAGGCCCCCACTCATGTCCCCTATCACCCCCACCCCCCCCCGCCACCAGGGGCACCCTCCACCAGGCCCCCATCCATGTCTCCCACCACCCCCACCTCCCAGCAGTGCAGGGGCACCCTCCACCAGGCCCCCACTCATGTCCCCTATCATCCCCACCCCCCAGCCACCAGGGGCACCCTCCACCAGGCCCCCACCCATGTCTCCCACCACCCCCACCCCCCAGCAGTGCAGGGGCACCCTCCACCAGGCCCCCACCCATGTCCCCTATCACCCCCACCCCCCAGCCACCAGGGGCACCCTCCACCAGGCCCCCACTCATGTCTCCCACCACCCCCACCCCCCAGCATCCAGGGGCACCCTCCACCAGGCCCCCACCCATGTCTCCCACCACCCCCACCCCCCAGCATCCAGGGGCACCCTCCACCAGGCCCCCACCCATGTCTCCCACCACCCCCACCCCCCAGCAGTGCAGGGGCAGCCTCCACCAGGCCCCCACCCATGTCTCCTACCACCCCCACCCCCCAGCGCTGTGGGGCACCTGCCAGCAGGCCCCCACCCATGTCCAACCCATGTCTCCCACCACCCCCACCCCCCAGCCACCAGGGGCATCCTCCACCAGGACACCAACTTCCCTGGCACTGAAGCTGGTGCCCCTCTGCCTCCTTGGCCGGGGGTTGCCACTGGTGCCAGATGTTGTAGTGCCCGACATGGCAACCCCAGAGGCAGGAGTGAGTGGGCAACTGGGTCCTGGGGCTGGGCTGTGGGGCGACGGAAAAGCAGTCGGGAGCCTTTGGTTCCAGCAGGGGTGGTCACAGCAACAGCACCCCTGGCTGATGTGCAGGCAGCAAATGGCAGGGCACGTGGGCAGCAGGCAGTCAGGCAGCAGCAGATGGCAGGTGGGAGCGTGCTCAGGGCTCTGGGGGGCAGTAATTTGGCCTCCTGGGCAGGAGCGTGGTCTTTTGTGTGTGAACGCGTGGACAGCTTGATACGTAGTGAGTGATTTTGCACGTGAAAATCCCACACGTCTGCGTGTAAATCGATGAAAGGCCCTTAGAGCGTAAACGCGTATGTGCGTCTATGAAGTCACGTGCACGCGTAGGAAAAAGTTGCGTGACACGTCCGAGTGTCAAAGCGTGTTATTGGTGGAAATAGCCCTACACGCAGAAGTGTCAAAGCGTGTAATTGGTGCAAATGGACCTACACGCAGAAGTGTCAAAGCGTGTAATTGGTGCAAATGGACATACACGCAGAAGTGACAAAGCGTGTAATTGGTGCAAATGGACCTACACGCAGAAGTGACAAAGCGTGTAATTGGTGGGAATGGGCCTAGCACGTACACGCCGCGTAAGTGACGCTGTACGTGTGGGCATGCATATAAGGTACGTGTAGAACACCAATTCCTTGTACTGCTTTTCGTGGAGAGCGAGTGGGTGAATTCTGTACTTCTTGTCGTTTCACACGCGATTTACTTCACGGCGTTTCAAGTTCGTACTCCCTGTTACCTCTGACAGCTTTTTCTATTTTTTCTCTTGTACTGGTTTACCTGGGCCTGTTCCCTCAAACAGTGTTCCCTTCTACTGTTGTCCTGTCTCCTCAGACAGCGTACATATCTTCTTTTGGCGGGGGTGTTGCCAACCAAACGCGCTCATTTTTCACGCTCGTTTACCTGGCAGACGGTGAGTCACGCACGTATCTAACATCTGTGCTTGCCCCGTGTGTAGCCTACCCCTTCAGAGGTCATTCTAGGCTGCGTGTGACACGCATACGTTCATTCTTGTGTTACTGGGTGCCACAGCGTAGTGCAGGTTTTTCTTTCTGCACACGTGGTCTAGGAGGGGTTGCGTGCACGTCATCTCCCTTTTTTGGGCCTCCTGTGCGTTGCGTGACCCGTCATCTTTCCCCAGGGGTTACATTCAGCCTTGCTAGAGCACTAGGGTACAATCACCATCTGGTACCCAACCCCTTTGACCCCCAATTGCCCAGGACAATAGTCTACATCCACTCCCATACGCACATTAACATCAGTGCCATGGCTGGGAGGCGAGGATTCCGTAAGGGTGGCAAAGGTGGAAGAGCCACAAGTGGTGGCCGTGGTGGATCCGGTAGGGGACGTGGTCGTAACTTGCAGGGTGAGCCTGTCCCCCCATGTGTGGAGGACCAGTCACGGGCACCCATAATCCCCCCTCCCCCCTCCCGTTGAGGCTGATGTGGCTGACACCATCCATGCTCAGCCCTTGTTGGACCAGCCCATTGTGGCACCAGACCTGGCTGACTCCATGGCTGACTTCCAGGTCAGCAGGGCTACGACACGTGCGCTGGTGCACATTGATGCCATCATGCCACGTGGATCTGGGGCAGCAAGGTCATCTGCTGCGCCAAGGAGGCAGGGCGGAGAGGCTGCAGGGGCAGCTGCGGCTCCATCCACCCCAGCCCTCACACACCCAGCCAGGACAGTGTCGGTCCTAGTCCATGCTGCTGACATTCCCACTGACACCGTCACACTAGAGCCAATGCCTGCACCAACTCCCATGCTGAGTGTGCAATCCCACACTCCTGATACAGAGTCCACCAGGGCTCCTGCCCCTAGTGTCCAGAGCGGCGCAGGACACTCAGGATCACCACCACCTTCCAAGCAGAAGAGGAAGAGTGCTCGTCCGGCACAGGCTGATGCCCCAGACACGGCTACACAGTCCGGCCCGTCCAGGAAGCCCAGCTTCACGGATGACGAACTGAATGCACTTGTCGAGTATGTGTCCGGACATGACAACGAGATGGTCATTGTTGCAGGATCCAAGACCACACCTGCACAACACCAGGTACACTGGCAGACCGTTGCGGACATCGTAAGTGCCCTTGGAATCGTGAGGCGCACAGCCAATGATTGCTATAAGCGCTGGAATGACCTAAAGCGCAGGGCAAAGAGTAAGCTGGCCTCAAGTCATGCCGCAACTCTAGTGACTGGAGGTGGGTCTCCAGTAGTAGACATGGAACTCACTCCACATGAGTCAGTCGCTGGGACCTACGTCACGGAGGAACAGATCCAAGGCGTGGGAGATCTGGCTGATTACGAGGCATTGTCCGGTGAGTGCACATGCATGTGTGTGTCATCCATGTGCATGGTGTGTGTGTGAGGGCTTCTGTTTGTGTGCCAGGTGAGAGTGTGTGCGCCTGAGTCGTATGGGTCAGCCATGTGCTTCATGCAATACTTCCTGCGCAGCTGCATTTGGCCATAGCAGTAACCCTTCTGCCAACAGTAGACATCTAGCCCAACCGCACGCCAGTTGCCCTTGAAGTGTCACCTTGCCACAACATAGTTGCTTATTTTTCACTGTTCATTCAGTCAGATTGTTTGCATTCCCCCACTTTTACTAGCCATGTCGCTGTCCACTAGTCACATGTCTGACATGGCTATGGTAAAGTGGAGTGACTTTGTTACCTGGATATCATTTGTACACACATGTCCCTGTGCAATTGGACCATTTCAGACTGGCAGCTCCAGGTGAAAAATCTGACCTGTTAGAATTAGAAAAGCAATTACATGCGGGAACTGGACTGAATGAATAGGTGCTGCCCTCCTCTCCATCTTCACTCAATAGCAATGGTACATGCCATCTGTGTGATGGCATGTGTGTTTCACCTGGCAATCACAGGCCAATGTGTGATGCCACTGCCAGGCAGCATGCAGAAAATGTGTTCATCTTCCATCTTGGTGTCATCAGTGTGTGCCATTTGCCAGCACTTCATACGCAGTGAGGGTGCATGCATGGGAGGGTTTTAGTCATGTGGGACATGTGTCAATCAAGTACTGGTTCTCTTGCTTCTCAGCCCTCATTGTGTGCCATGGTGCTAATGCCTGTTTCCATTTCTTTGTTTTCATGTCTTTGCAGGGGAAGACGCACCTGATACTGCTGGGGTTGTGGAGATGGTGCAGACCCAGGAGGGGTCCGAGGGCCGACCAACCACCAGTGAGGGACGTGGTGTGGTGGTGGGGGAGAACCCACAAGTGCTGCAGGTCGTCCTCTCAAGGGGTGTCTCTGGCTGCACCTCCCCCGAGCTGTACTCAGGTGTTGATTCGGATGAGACCTACGTGCCGTCGCAGGTGAGTGTTCCAGGGAGGGATTCTGTTCTGTCTCACCCACCTGCACCAGGGTCAGAACCCTCCATGGGGATGTCAGTGTTGGCAGCTACGCCTTTGGTGGTTACGGATGCAGGGTCACACTCCGCGACATCTGATCCTGTTCCTGGGCCAGCAGATCAGAGGGGGAATGCAGTCCTGCAGCCTCAGGCAGTGCTGGCACAGCAAGGCGCAGTTCGCCTTGCCCCAGACAGGTGTGGTGCCCGCCGACGTGGTGGCCGTACGCCACCTGGAAATACCGCATGGGAGCAATCCATTTACGGTATGGCAACCCAACAGGCTGCATCATCCGAGATGATGGCTCAGGCCATGGATAGGGTGGCCACTTCCATTGTCCCCCCAGAAAGGCTGATGGAGCGACTAGAGCAGGCAACCGACTCCATCTGCCAGTCACACAGGGAGGACATGTTGGGGTCCAACAGGGACAGGCGGGCGGCACTGGCGACTCTGCAGGAGGCCATCTCCATTGAGTCCCAGGGCCACAGGGAAGCCCTGAGGCAGGGGCTCCTTCACCTCAGGACGACTCTTGTTGAGCTTGAGGCTTCAACACACCAAAGGACAGAACAGCAGCTGGAGCGTCTCACCCGTACGCTCTCAGCTGAGATGCAGGCAACGAGGGCGGAGGTCCGGGCATCCCGTGAGTTGTTGCATGGGGACCTCCGCACACTCATCCTCCAGAACCAGACCTACCACATCCGCATGCTTGCAGCCATGGAGGAGCAGACTAGGGCCTTGCGTGGGCTGCCTCCCATAGTGCAACCACCTCCGGATGCAGCTGCACAGGGTGATAATAGCGACAGCAGTGATACTCCCACAATAGGGTAGCCGTGTGGGCCATGAGCCCATGGAGGTGTTTTATTTTCCCAGGATCCATGCAGGTGGGTTCTGGTGTGCATCCTGTCCTCGGACCTCCTGGGTGGCCTCCCCAACCCCCCCAGGCCCATCAATGGCCAATTTTGATTGTTTCTTATTTTTATTTTTATTTTTATTTATTTTATTCCCTATTTTTTTGGGATGATTTGTTGGCTTCCGTGGTTCCTGTGGGCATACGCTGCATTGTGGCTGGGCACATGCAGGCTTGTAATGTATTTGGTTCAGATGCTTGGGTTTGAGTCACACACACCCCTCCTGCTTCCCGTTTCCATGGGCTTGCAAAGGGTGTGCCCAAGTGACAGTGAATTACACAGTGACGTTGGACTCCCATGAGCTGTGTGGGCAGTCTGTAGTCAATACTGTGTATACATTCCTAGTGCATATTGCTGTTGTGTTGTACACTGCATGTTGCATTGATGTGTAACTCATCTTCTGTGTCTACCTCCCAATTTGCAGGTCCCTTCCTCATGTCTACACAAGGACCTCTAGTCTGGAGATGGGGTCCATGTTGGCAGCAGTGCACCTACAACTCTACATGGCGCCAACACTGCACAGTTGGTAGTGGTGGGAGTGCAGGCATTTCCAGGTGGTGAGACTACTAATATGTAACATTTGTGATGTCATGTTAATGGTAGTACATGCTCAAGTATGTTGTTGGTCCGGCATTGCTGTGAGCATTTCAGGTGTTGCAGGTTTCTAATAGGGACACTGTACATAGTGACACTAGTGTCATGTTGTGGGGATTACTTTGTTTACGTGCAAATAGCATGACATGGCACGGTGTGTCGTGTGGCGGTGCTGGGGTTGGGTTGGCTGACATTGCACTGTCCTCTTGTTGCATTTTGCAAGTGGGTATTCTTTTTAGCTGCTTGAATGTGTAACTCCACAAAACTGCATTGGTGGTGTCTGTGTGGGTAGGGATGCACACATTGTGACACTTCCAGGTGAACAATCTCAGGCTGATATGGTATTCACGGTTCATTCTCCAGACATTCAGGATCAGTGTCAGGTTGAGTCATCATTGATTGTCAGATGGAATGTGCCAGGGCAGTGTGCACTCCACAGGGGTGTGATTTCTATGTTAAGTAATTAGCCACTAGCTGTGTACGGGCTGCCTCCCCCGTGCCCTTTCCCCTCCCATGCGCAGCGGCTGTGCATGTGGTTGGGGATGTGGGGCCACCACCATGTCCACGGCCAGGCCCCGGCGTGTTGCAACGTTGTGCAGGACACATGCTGCCACTATGATCCTGCACACTACTGGGGGAGCGTATAACAGCTGGCCGCCAGAACGGTCAAGGGAGCGAAAGCGTGACTTTAGCACTCCGAATGTGCGCTCCACTATGCCCCGGGTCGTAATGTGGGCTGTGTTATATCTTACCTCGGGTGGCGTGGTGGGGTTCCGAATTGGCGTCATCATGTGGGGGCTGAGAGGGTAGACACTGTCCCATGTGGAGGTGGTGATTGGTATCATTGGTGGGGTTGTGACCTTGCTCAGTATCCAACATGCATGCATGTGCAGTGGCATACATACTCACCAAGCAGCCATGTATCGCCATGCCGCCCAGCTTCTAGGTCCCGGCTTAGGGTGGACATTCGGTAAATGAAGCTGTTGTGGGTGGACCCGGGATAGTTGGCATATACTGAGGTGATGATTCCCTTGGCATTACATGCTACCTGCACGTTGATGGAATGCCAGTGCTTGCGGTTCCTATAGATGTGCTCAGATGCCCTGGGGGGACGTAGAGCCACATGGGTGCAGTCGATGGCACCTAGCACTTTGGGGAATCGTGCCACACCGTAAAAATCCAGGGCGGCAGCATGCCTTTCTGCAGGTGTTCTGGGCAGGTATATGTGCCTGCGGACTGATGGGCGTGCAGTGATGATGTTCAAGACCTGGTGTAGGCAGCGTGACTGGGTGGCCTGTGACACCCCACCCACTATGGCACTTGTCCGCTGAAATGATCCAGTGGCTAAGAAGTGCAGTACATTGAGGACCTTCTCCAGGGGGCTGAGTGCTTGGGAGCACAGCGTGGGTGATGTGAGGTCATCCTCCCACTCACTCACCAGGTCCAGTATTATGTGTGGTGGAAACCTGTACCTTCAATACACCTGGTCATCAGGCATCCCGAAAAGGCTGGTTCTGGGTGTGAATATTCTGGCCCTGACTATCCTCCTCCTCCTCCTTTGGTAGCCCACTGCCACTGCTGCTAGGAACGGTATGTTCATCCTGGTGTCTGAGCTTGTTATTGTTAAAGTGCGCAAATTTATGCTTTGCGCGTGTTCTAGGCGAGCGTGTGACCCGCGCACCCCTGGAATCCAGTTCCCAGTCCAATAGCGTGTGGAAATTCCCACGCACCACGGGATACAGGTGCGCTGACGTACTTGCGTGTGTAAGTGCCCGCGCACCCATGAAATACACGTACATAGGCCAATCGCGTGTACGCGCTAAGGGCCGTTCCTCGGATTTCATGCTGACGTGCAGGATTTTCACGTGCCAAATCACTCCGTATCAAGCTGGCCACGCGAAAACACACGGAAGACCACGCTCCTGCCCAGAAGGCCAAGTTACTGCCCCCCAGTGCCCCGAGCAGCCTCCCACGTGCCATCTGCTGCTGCCTGCCTGCCTGCCTGCTGCCACCGTGCCCTGCCATTTGGTGCCTGCACATCAGCCATCTGCAGGGGTCCAGTTGCTGTGTCCACCCCTGCTGGAACTGAAGACTCCCGACTGGGATTACATCGCTCCACAGCCCAGCCCCAGGACCCAGTTGCCCACCCACACCTGCCTCTGGGGTTGCCATGTCGGGCACTTCCACATCTGGCACCAGTGGCAACCCCAGGCCAGAGGGGCAGAGGGGCACCAGCTTCACTGCCACCGAAGTTGGTGTCCTGGTGGAGCATGTCCTGGGGCAGTATGATGCCCTCTTTGGATCGTCCCGCGCCAGCAAGGAAGGAAGGGAGAGGATCTGGGCCGACTGTGTGGTTGCCATCAACGCGGAGGGGGTGGCAACCCGCAACGTCCTGAAAGATCAAGAAGCGCTGGGAGGACTTGAGGTCCAGGACCCTTGTGAAGGCCCGGCGCCTCGTGGAGGGGGGCCGGGGCCGCATGAGTTCCATCCAGATGAGGGTCCTGGAACGCGTACGCCCAGCGCTCCACGCCCAGATCCTTGAGAGGGAGGCCCGTCTGGAGTTGAGCGGTAAGTGTCCAAGCATTACTGTGTGAGACAGGGCATGTTGCGGTGTGCTGGTTCTATGATACTTGCCTGTATGTGTGCCATAGGCCATGTATGCATGTATGTGTGCAGGGACATCATAGTAATGCATGTGCGACCAGTGATGTGTGACCCACATGGTTGTTGCATGTGTTCAAATGCCGCATGGGGAGCCCTATGCGGATTTTGAACATGAGAGCATGCCAGTCTCTGTACCTGGACATGGGTGGGGGTGAGGGATGGGTGCTGATGCCAGGTACATATATGGTAGCCATGTCTGTGTGCCTGACCTGCGTGTCTGTGACTTGTGCATGCCATGGATGCATGACACATGTGTGTGACAATGCACAGATTCAGTGAAGCAGCCAAATTACCCTTGTATCCGCTGTGTTTGGTATGTTTGGGGCCAGATGGATGTAACTGAGGTGAAGTGTGTGCATGTGATAGGCATGAGCCATGATGCATGTGAGTTACATATCATTGAATGTTTCAAGAGTCCATTGGACATGCATGGAAATGTCCATGGCATGCACCATGCCTGTTACTGTGTGTGCTTTGCCTGGACTGACCCATGTGTTGTGGAGGGACATGATGGAAGTGTACTTTGACAATGGTGCTCATCTGCTATTGCTTCCTGTCTAGGGGACCATTGTACAGAACCCTGATGCTTGTGTTCTTTGTCTCCCTCTACGCAGCGGCTAGTGAAGAAGAGGGCGGAGACGGCGCTGTGGAGCAAGGCGGCGGGGATGCCCCCACGGCTGCAGCGGAAGGGGTGGGTGAGCCCCCACAGGGGCCTGCTACGGTGGGAGACGGTGAGGAGCCATCCAGGTTGGTGGTTTGCGCAGAGGAGGAGGAGGCCGCCACTGGGGCACACATGGGGCCTGGTGGGGGCATCCCTGCTGGTGCAAGTGGTGCAGTCCAGGGCCAGGGGCAGGAGGCAGCACAGGTCACCGTGGAGGGGCCTGTGCATGTCGCTGTCCCTGACCCTGTGAGTGCACCACCATGCACCAGCAGGGATGCCCTGTCCCAGGCCCGTCCGCAGGTAGAGGGGATGTCCATGTCACCTGACTCCCCTCCACCTGCGGATGTGGGAACCCCTGGCCGTGTGGAGAAGGTCCTGATTGGGGTCGCGATGCGCACGGCTGTGATTCGTGATGCCGTGCATGCTTCCCGGGAGGAGCACGCACGTCATCACGAAGTGCACCGTGCGGACGTGGCCCAATTGGGATCGGCCATGTTCGGGGGTTTGCTGCATGTGTTGGCCAATCTGGCGGCCCTCTCCTCCTCTGTGCAGGCTATATACCAGTCGTTCTCCTTGCCGTCTTCCGGCCCAGATGCCACCAGGGCCCCCTGTGGACCTGCCCCGACCAATGCAGCCAGCTGGGTGGGGATCCCATCCCTGCCACAGTTGGGAGTCGGAGGTCCAGCAGGGGTGGACAACACAGCAACTGGACCCCAGCAGATGGAAGATGTGACAGCATCATCGGGCAGGGCACGTGCACGACGGCGTCGGTGGTTTCCATCAGCCTGGATGCCGTCGTGCTGGCAGAGGCAGTGGCGTCGGAGGCAGCAGCAGGCTCGACGTGGGAGGCATCATGGCTCGGGGCCATCAAGATCAGAGGGGCAGGCATCGGCCGGAGGGCAGGGCAACCCTGGGATGGTGGTGTCTTCCGTGTGGGAGCAGTTGGTCCAGCGGATAGGTGCGGAGCGGCAGCGGGCGGAAGAGGAGCGGCTCACCATGGTCAGGGGGGAGTTCTCCATGCGTCGGGCGTTGAGGCGGGCTGAGTGCCTCGAGGAAGCTCGCAGGGAGTTTTAGCTGGACATGGGGTTATCCCTGCGAGACCTCGGGGCCAGGACAGAGTCCCGCCTCCAGGACATCGACATGGAGTTCGATGATGCCCTGGCCAGCAACATCACCGAGTGAGCCGCAGGACTTGCCCGCTGCCTTTGTATATAGTTATTTAGTTAGTTAGTGTTATGTTTCCTTTATTCATTTTTATTTTTTTGGACCGCTCGGACAATGGCCACTTTTTTGTAGATATTTTTTTCATTAGGTAGTAGTAGGTTTCATTTATGGTGTTGGGCTCATGGACCCTGGAATATTCGTGTATATAGTTTGCTTTTCGAAGAAACATTTTTTCTATTGATTATTGTGTTCACCATGAGGAAATGGTTTTTCATTATTTTCCTTCCACATGACATTGCTTTGGACAACATTTGTTTTTGGATTACTTTGTTTTTTTTATTTTTACATTTGTTCTCGGACATGGACCATTTATTTTGTTATCCCCATTGTTGTATGTTTGATTTGTTTACTTATTTTTCATCTTTAATACATGTTTTTTTAACTTTCACTTGTGGTATTTTCTCATTGGTTTCATACATGTCATGATATGGGTTTTGACATTCACTTGCACCCGTTGTGTATGTGTGTGTGACGGACATGTGTTCATTTACATACTTGCCATTGGGGTTGTATCATGTAATTGCATTCACTATGTGGGTGGATGCAATCCTTGCCTGGGTGTTTGTGCTGGGTATGCTGCCCATTACTGCCATGATTGAGTATCGTCAGGACCTGGGGGCAGGGGAACATGTGTGGGTGCCTGGTGGAGGATGCCCCTGCACTGCTGGGGGGTTGGGGTGGTGGGAGACATGGGTGGGGGCCTGGTGGAGGGTGCCCCTGGTGGCGGGGGGGTGAGGGTGATAGGGGACATGAGTGGGGGCCTGGTGGGGGCTGCCCCTGCACTGCTGGGGGGTGGGGGTGGTGGGAGACATGAGTGGGGGCCTGGTGGAGGGTGCCCATGGTGGCAGGGGGGTGGGGGTGGTGGGAGACATGAGTGGGGGCCTGGTGGAGGCTGCCCCTGGATGGTGGGGGGTGGGGGTGGTGGGAGACATGAGTGGGGGCCTGGTGGAGGGTGCCCCTGGTGACTGGGGGGGTGGGGGTGGTGGGAGACATGAGTGGGGGCCTGGTGGAGGCTGCCCCTGGTGACTGGGGGGGTGGGGGTGGTGGGAGACTTGAGTGGGGGCCTGGTGGAGGGTGCCCCTGGTGGCGGGGGGGTGGGGGTGATAGGGGACATGAGTGGGGGCCTGGTGGGGGCTGCCCCTGCACTGCTGGGGGGTGGGGGTGGTGGGAGACATGAGTGGGGGCCTGGTGGAGGGTGCCCATGGTGGCAGGGGGTGGGGGTGGTGGGAGACATGAGTGGGGGCCTGGTGGAGGCTGCCCCTGGATGGTGGGGGGTGGGGGTGGTGGGAGACATGAGTGGGGGCCTGGTGGAGGGTGCCCCTGGTGACTGCGGGGGTGGGGGTGGTGGGAGACATGAGTGGGGGCCTGGTGGAGGGTGCCCATGGTGGCAGGGGGGTGGGGGTGGTGGGAGACATGAGTGGGGGCCTGGTGGAGGGTGCCCCTGCACTGCTGGGGGGTGGGGGTGGTGGGAGACATGAGTGGGGGCCTGGTGGAGGCTGCCCCTGGTGACTGGGGGGGGTGGGGGTGGTGGGAGACATGAGTGGGGGCCTGGTGGAGGGTGCCCCTGGTGGCGGGGGGGTGGGGGTGATAGGGGACATCAGTGGGAGCCTGGTGGGGGCTGCCCCAGCACTGCTGGGGGGTGGGGGTGGTGGGAGACATGAGTGGGGGCCTGGTGGAGGGTGCCCATGGTGGCAGGGGGGTGGGGGTGGTGGGAGACATGAGTGGGGGCCTGGTGGAGGCTGCCCCTGGATGGTGGGGGGTGGGGGTGGTGGGAGACATGAGTGGGGGCCTGGTGGAGGGTGCCCCTGGTGACTGGGGGGTGGAGGTGGTGGGAGACATGAGTGGGGGCCTGGTGGAGGGTGCCCCTGGATGGTGGGGGGTGGGGGTGGTGGGAGACATGAGTGGGGGCCTGGTGGAGGGTGCCCCTGGTGACTGAGGGGGTGGGGGTGGTGGGAGACATGAGTGGGGGCCTGGTGGAGGGTGCCCCTGGATGGTGGGGGGTGGGGGTGGTGGGAGACATGAGTGGGGGCCTGGTGGAGGGTGCCCATGGTGGCAGGGGGGTGGGGGTGGTGGGAGACATGAGTGGGGGCCTGGTGGAGGCTGCCCCTGCACTGCTGGGGGGTGGGGGTGGTGGGAGACATGAGTGGGGGCCTGGTGGAGGGTGCCCATGGTGGCAGGGGGGTGGGGGTGGTGGGAGACATGAGTGGGGGCCTGGTGGAGGCTGCCCCTGGATGGTGGGGGGTGGGGGTGGTGGGAGACATGAGTGGGGGCCTGGTGGAGGGTGCCCATGGTGGCAGGGGGGTGGGGGTGGTGGGAGACATGAGTGGGGGCCTGGTGGAGGCTGCCCCTGCACTGCTGGGGGGTGGGGGTGGTGGGAGACATGAGTGGGGGCCTGGTGGAGGGTGCCCATGGTGGCAGGGGGCTGGGGGTGGTGGGAGACATGAGTGGGGGCCTGGTGGAGGCTGCCCCTGGATGGTGGGGGGTGGGGGTGGTGGGAGACATGAGTGGGGGCCTGGTGGAGGGTGCCCATGGTGGCAGGGGAGTGGGGGTGGTGGGAGACATGAGTGGGGGCCTGGTGGAGGCTGTCCATGGTGACTGGGGGGGTGGGGGTGGTGGGAGACATGAGTGGGGGCCTGGTGGAGGGTGCCCCTGGATGGTGGGGGGTGGGGGTGGTGGGAGACATGGGTGGGGGCCTGGTGGAGGGTGCCCATGGTGGCAGGGGGGTGGGGTTGGTGGGAGACATGAGTGGGGGCCTGGTGGAGGCTGCCCCTGCACTGCTGGGGGGTGGGGGTGGTGGGAGACATGAGTGGGGGCCTGGTGGAGGGTGCCCCTGGTGGCGGGGGGTGGGGGTGATAGGGGACATGAGTGGGGGCCTGGTGGGGATGCCCCTGCACTGCTGGGGGGTGGGGGTGGTGGGAGACATGAGTGGGGGCCTGGTGGAGGGTGCCCATGGTGGCAGGGGGGTGGGGGTGGTGGGAGACATGAGTGGGGGCCTGGTGGAGGCTGCCCCTGGATGGTGGGGGGTGGGGGTGGTGGGAGACATGAGTGGGGGCCTGGTGGAGGGTGCCCATGGTGGCAGGGGGGTGGGGGTGGTGGGAGACATGAGTGGGGGCCTGGTGGAGGCTGCCCCTGCACTGCTGGGGGGTGGGGGTGGTGGGAGAAATGAGTGGGGGCCTGGTGGAGGGTGCCCATGGTGGCAGGGGGCTGGGGGTGGTGGGAGACATGAGTGGGGGCCTGGTGGAGGCTGCCCCTGGATGGTGGGGGGTGGGGGTGGTGGGAGACATGAGTGGGGGCCTGGTGGAGGGTGCCCATGGTGGCAGTGGAGTGGGGGTGGTGGGAGACATGAGTGGGGGCCTGGTGGAGGCTGTCCATGGTGACTGGGGGGGTGGGGGTGGTGGGAGACATGAGTGGGGGCCTGGTGGAGGGTGCCCCTGGATGGTGGGGGGTGGGGGTGGTGGGAGACATGGGTGGGGGCCTGGTGGAGGGTGCCCATGGTGGCAGGGGGGTGGGGTTGGTGGGAGACATGAGTGGGGGCCTGGTGGAGGCTGCCCCTGCACTGCTGGGGGGTGGGGGTGGTGGGAGACATGAGTGGGGGCCTGGTGGAGGGTGCCCCTGGTGGCGGGGGGTGGGGGTGATAGGGGACATGAGTGGGGGCCTGGTGGGGGCTGCCCCTGCACTGCTGGGGGGTGGGGGTGGTGGGAGACATGAGTGGGGGCCTGGTGGAGGGTGCCCATGGTGGCAGGGGGGTGGGGGTGGTGGGAGACATGAGTGGGGGCCTGGTGGAGGCTGCCCCTGGATGGTGGGGGGTGGGGGTGGTGGGAGACATGAGTGGGGGCCTGGTGGAGGGTGCCCCTGGTGACTGGGGGGGTTGGGGGTGGTGGGAGACATGAGTGGGGGCCTGGTGGAGGGTGCCCCTGGATGGTGGGGGGTGGGGGTGGTGGGAGACATGAGTGGGGGCCTGGTGGAGGGTGCCCATGGTGGCAGGGGGGTGGGGGTGGTGGGAGACATGAGTGGGGGCCTGGTGGAGGGTGCCCCTGGATGGTGGGGCGTGGGGGTGGTGGGAGACATGAGCAGGTGTGCAGGTTAGTCCCCTGTTTTGTGGGCTGCCTGCAGGGGCCGTTGAGGGTGTACAGGGAACACCTGTGAGGACCCACCCAGCCTAATCGCGTGTGTAACTTCCCACGCACCCCTGTAATACACGTACCAAGCCAAATCGCGTGTGATGATTCCCGCGCACCCCTGAAATACACGCGCCCAGGCTATTCGCGTGTGGAAATTCCTGCGCACCCCTGAAATACACGTACCCTGCTGAAATCGCGTGTTAAACTTCCCGCGCACCCCTGAAATACACGCGCCCAGGCTATTCGCGTGTGGAAATTCCCGCGCACCCGTGAAATACACGTACCCTGCTGAAATCGCGTGTTAAACTTCCCGCACACCCCTGAAATACACACGCCCAGGCTATTCGCGTGTGGAACTTCCCGCGCACCCCTGAAATACACGCGCCCAGGCTATTCGCGTGTGGAACTTCCCGCGCACCCCTGAAATACACGCGCCCAGGCTATTCGCGTGTGGAACTTCCCACGCACCCCTGAAATACACGTACCCTGCTGTAATCGCGTGTGGGACTTCCCGCACACCCCTGAAATACACGCGCCCAGGCTATTCGCGTGTGGAACTTCCCGCGCACCCCTGAAATACACGCGCCCAGGCTATTCGCGTGTGGAACTTCCCACGCACCCCTGAAATACACGTACCCTGCTGTAATCGCGTGTGGAACTTCCCGCGCACCCCTGAAATACACGCGCCCAGGCTATTCGCGTGTGGAACTTCCCGCGCACCCCTGAAATACACGCGCCCAGGCTATTCGCGTGTGGAACTTCCCGCGCACCCCTGAAATACACGTACCCTGCTGTAATCGCGTGTGGGACTTCCCGCGCACCCCTGAAATACACGTACCCTGATGGAATCGCGTGTGGAACTTCCCGCGCACCCCTGAAATACACCTACCCTGATGGAATCGCGTGTGGAACTTCCCGCGCACCCCTGAAATACACGCGCCCAGGCTATTCACGTGTGGAACTTCCCGCGCACCCCTGAAATACACGCGCCCAGCCTATTCGCGTGTGGAACTTCCCGCGCACCCCTGAAATACACGTACCCTGCTGTAATCGCGTGTGGGACTTCCCACGCACCCCTGAAATACACGTACCCTGATGGAATCGCGTGTGGAACTTCCCGCGCACCCCTGAAATACACCTACCCTGATGGAATCGCGTGTGGAACTTCCCGCGCACCCCTGAAATCCACGTACCCGGCCAAATCGCGTGTGAGACTTCCCGCGCACCCCGGTATACACGCACACGTATTTTTTGTCATCGTGTCCGTGTTTGTGGGTACCCCATTGCACGTCATTTGTCCTGGAGGGCCACAGTATAGGACATTCATCATGGCAGTATATGGGTGCTATTTGTTGGCGCACCTTTTGCCGCACATTTCTTACAGCCGCAGAGACGCTACCGCCTGCTTTTTTGTGGCGGTCGTGTTTGTGCCTGTGCGCTGGTTTGAGCGTGCGCTTTTTTGCCCTATTCTATTCCATGAATACGTGTTGTAGGCGAGCGTGTGGGCGTTCCGCGCACTTGTGCCCTGTACTTCCCCCGTGACGCCCACGTTTTTGCAAGTTGTTCCCCATTCCGAGTGTTACGCCCGTGTTCCGCCTACTTTTGTTGCGTGCGCCGCGCTATGTGCGAATTTCGCTGTGGCCTGTGCGATTTTCGCTGTGACCTGGCGTACGCTGTTAGATGGCCTGTGCGCCAACGTGCGCGGCACACTTTTTATCGCACATCCGCTGGTTTTCTCGCGCACGGACTTCCATGAATCGACGTGCGCTGCTTTTCGTGCGATTTTCGCACTTGCACTGCGATTTTCGCTATTCCACTGCGATTCGCACGTTTTTGCCCACTTGCGCCGCGCTAATTATTCCATGAATCGGCCTGTAAATTGGCTAATTGGAACCTTCTACAAACAGATGTTTTCTGTCCAGAAAAAACGAGATTCGCATTCAAAAGGAGTCAAAACCTGAGAGACCATTTGGTTCACACATACCCGGATCAATTACCCACAAGAACAAGACAAACCAATCTGTGGAAGTTACCCCCAGTGATCGGACACTTCCGATGTGGAAAATGTTCAGTGTGCAGTCTAACAAAAGATCAAAAAGAAATCTCATTAAATGGAACTAAGTGGAAATACAGAACTTTCACCAACTGCCTGACAAAATGGAGCATCTATGTAATAAAATGACCCTGCAACCTTCTATATATAGGGAAGAGCAAAAGAGAAATTAGACAGCGTATCTGCGAGCACAGGCCGTGTCTAAAAAATGCAGTAGAGGACAAACCTATGGTAGCACATTCCACTAAAATGAAACATAAACACACTGAATTTCAGTGGTTAATCATCCAGACCATCAGTGAAAAAGCAAGAGGAGGAGACCGGGATTTGGCACTCAAAAAACCTGAACAAAAATTGATCCACAGGCTCGACACAGTGAAAAACAGACTCAACATTTGCATAGAGTGGAACCTATTCTTCTAGCATCAATCCGCCAAAACATCATTCAGACTCCTACCATCCTGAAGAAATGGGGACAGCTCCCCCTATAATTACCACTTGTTCCCCGGTATAAATAGACTACATTACGGGATTTATGAGATACACTGCCCATGATCCAACAAAAGTAAATGGACACATTGCGTCTACACGCAATCATAGGTGAAGACAGGGGTAACATATATATCCCCTGACTAGGGTGATAGGAGACTGAAAACCCAGCCATAAATATACAAATCATATAATTTGTTTGTAAGCAACTTGTCAAATGCCAAAAAAATGCAATGTGTATAGACGGAACGTAATATTGGCAATGTATCCATAAAGAGCAAGGTATCAATTGATCTAACTGATAAAAGATGTATAAAAGATTTGTAAACCCAACATGTAAATATGTTTATTCCAAAACTAAACCACATCTGTTGTATATCACACAAGAATGTCCTCTCCACTGTACGATCGCTCATACTGCACAAGCCTCAGTAGAGCGTACTGTGTTGTTTTTCCAGTAAAAGAAAGAACAGTAGTTCTCTGTAGAGAAGCTGCTAGTCCAATACGCGCATGCGCACTAAGTAGTACAACTCTGTATGGTCACATAGCAACAGGCGTACACCATTTAGATATCTAGATCCCTCGTGTAGCCTCAGCACATCAGCGCACAAGTGCAAAGGACAGACGGAGGTCTCCAGTGAATACAGCTCACTCTGAGGCACCCGGCGAGGAGAAGAGGTAAGAATCTCCATCAGCGAGCACAAATCGCTTACAGTCCCAGCAAATCAGTAGAGTTAAGTGGGCAGCTAGATCCACTACACAGATTTTTGATATATTCCACTCAGCTCCTCTGCCCACCGTGGTCACCAGAGACGGCACCATTTTAAATTAAATTAAGTAGCACAGGCTTTCTGGCCCCTTTACTTATGACTAAGTAGGCCAGTCAGACCATAGAATAAATTGATTTATCTATGTTGCAGATCACCACTTGATGACCGCAACTAGAGTCGAGAAGCACTCTCCACTCCTGGCAATTGATGAACGCCACTTACTGAATACGTAGTCCCGAGACACAAAGCTATTGAAACAGGTATGCTATGTTACACACACATGACAAGAACATCTCTTGTATGTAGACACATTTTAAATTTTGACATTTCTTATTTATCCATAGTGACTTTGGTCCAACTGTTAATACGTGGAAGATTAGCCAACATACTTTGGCCAACCCAGTCCTGAGGAAAGCTTCTGAACACAATTATACAAATACTATGTTTCTGTTCTAAGCTGGAAACACAAAACTGTGTCGACTTGATAGGTGCATCTCCACAAGAACTGCACTCTCAGTAACCCTGTACTAACCCTCACACTGTCTATGGCTATGAGACAGCTACATTATATGATTATATAATATAATGAAAAGCATGGACTTGTTAGGCTCATCTCCACAAGAACTGCACTCTCAGTCACCTTGTACTAACCCTCATACTGTCTATGGCTATGAGACAGCTACATTATATGCACTTAAAACAGGACTTTCACAAGAAAGTATGTGGCAAATCAACAGTTTTGAACTATCAAACTAAGCCCAAGGTATCCAGGAGAAACCCTTGATCATTATCGTTTGTATAATCTCTAGCAGACAGCAGTCAAATACAATGTATTTGTGTTCCTTTAATACCCAATCGTCCTGCAGTACTGTGGATTGTGATTCAACAGTGGTGGACAAATCCACCAAACTAGGAATACTGAAGTCGAGATCATGAGCAAATTCGTCAATCAATTGCGAAGATGCGTCAGTTATTTTGGGCTGTGATATTTCTGCATGAATTGGAGAAACAGGTAAAATCAGAGGTTTTGTTGGTGGACATTTTTTAGAGGTTGTAGATTGTGTCAACAGCTCTGCAAGCAATTCTAATATATCTTCTGTTTCTTCACTTTCATCTGGGATATGATGTGCAATGTGGCACTCATCCATGGTTACTTTCCATGTCTTGCTGGTGACATTCAGTTCATACTCAGGCCACTGGGCATCTGCCGCACGACTCTGAATCTTAACTTGCCCATACTGTGCCTCAAAAAGTAGTAGATCCATAGTGACATCCGTTTGGCAAGCGACATCATTAGTTTCTGTTGTTGTCTGAGTCTTTATGCTCCTCTTCCTCCTGGGCCTCTAACAGATTGATTTAAAGGGAAACATGCTCAATTTATATGACACACATACAGAAGATATGATTTACCAATTAAAAACCTAATATGATTAAAATATCTTAAAAACGTCTCTAAAAGAAACTGGTTTGTTCTTTACCCTGGTTTTCTTAATTTACTTTGAAGAAGTGCCCTTCGATTTTCCAACCAGAATACTGAGCTTAAAAAAAGTGGTTTTACAATGTATAAACCCTGGACATTTCTTTTCCACTCAACGAAACATATGTACATAGCTTCAACTAGAACCTAATTTACTTACGTAATTTATTTTAACACACTACAAATTACATGCATATCATACGTGTTGACAAATGACATTTCAGATAATGTTATGTATACCTCTGGTCCATGTGTCTCTTCAATTTAAACCGATTGAGTGGTATATTCCTTGGACATAACATTCATTAAAAAAGTTCATATTTAAGCAAATTTAATTGTACAAACTTTGATCTCACAAAGTAATTATCGACAAAGTTGTTTTAAATGATTGTCAACCGTAAACGATAAGGTTAGTCGTTTTAATACAATTTGAAAATTCTATGCAATATAAGGTCGTACACTTGGTATGTGTGACGTTTACAAAATATATATTTTACAGTTCACCTGATAACCTTCCGCAATGTCACATGGAGTAGTTGTGATATCATCCTGCAAAACATAAAATTTGTATGTGTTCTAATGTTCGCTCGGAAGCACGATGGACAATAGGGGCTGTAAACCAACTGATAGTATCATTACTCCCAGCAACTCACCCCCTAGGGACATTTTAAGCACGGAGCAGCTAGTATTGCTCTGTCCCCCAGGAATGGTAGGTGGAGTTGTGCCACACCCGGCCCATTTGCAAGGGGAGCTATCATTAGTGGCCAGCTTTGTCAAGGAGGAGCAGATCAGGTCAATGAGAATGTGGACATTTGGGATGGAATTGCCTCCTTAACTCATGAGGTGGCACAAAGACAAAGTTTTTGTGGAGGGTTTACTTTCATTGTTGCAGTTCTTTGGGCAACAAATACAGCAAGGTTGTTGATTGACATTTTTTGCACTTTGCTGACAGTATTGTTCATTGTTTGAAAAATAAAACGCTAACTTCAAACCAAAAAAAGTAGATCCTCAACTACTAATATAATGAAAACTTTAACTAGGCATACCTCATACCTCCGGACCACCGCCTACAAATGAGGAAGTGATTGTTGTGGAAGTTCCAGCATCCCCTATAACATAGTAATTGTTTTAATTAGGATGTAATGGCAAAATTAAAAAGAAAACATGTGATGCAAATGATGGTCCATATTGAGAGACACTACTACATGCTACTTTGTGTCAATAACTATTATTATACATAATAATCTTCATTCTGTTTTTATTTGAAGTAGAACACATGCATGTATTGTTCAGTCGCATATAAAGCATTAGTATAAAATCATTACTTGATAGGTGAGTGAGGTTGCTGTTGACTCCAGAATAGTGATTGAGAATCTTGCTCCTTTGTTTTTATATATATATATATATATATATATATATATATATATATATATATATATATATATATATATATATATATATATATAAATGTTCAGAAAATAGTCATATTGAAAAGGTACATAAGCATGATAAATTTGACCACATCGAGCACTCAAAAACATTACTACATTCATGTTGCTTGTCCTCACCATTGGGATACTCAACGTGTATGAAGTTACGTCATAGGTGAAGCTCTGGACTTCCATCAGGGAGCTCTATGTAAACAAATACACGTTAGCCAAGATATCTAAAAGAAATTAAGCGAATAAGCGCAAGTGGGGATAGACAAATATAAATTGAAAAAATTTAAAAGTGCTGTGCATTGTGTCGCGAGTGCAACTTGTGTAATATAACATCGATGGAAAAATTCCCCAAAAGCTAAAAACAGCTCATCATGTTACCTTTCCCAGACACTTTTTCAATAAATTGAGAGATCATTTAGAAGACATAACTATACAGACTACTTTTTTTAAGATAACAACAGATATAACAAATTCATCTTCCACTACTCACCAGCGTGTGCTGAAATTTAGTTGGAACTGCATTTCGAAGTAATTTGCGATGTTGTCTAGGGCAACGCTTTTTAGTGTACTGTGATGCTTCGTACATATCATCTGCTAAGTGCATGCTACAGACTCTGAATCAATTGCCCCACATGTCTTCCAAGACATCCTTAGCTCTGCGTTCTATCTCATACAGTGGAAATCTGCAATTTAAAAGCCATCTTCTTATTAAATCTAAATCCTTTGGGAATACATGAAGGACTGTGCCAGGAGTTTTGACACAGCTCACAGTAGGGCAACCAAAAACGATACATGAAGGCATTCTCAAAATGTTGGTAGGATCTGTTTAAAAAAAGATAAATAATAATTAAAATTAATAAAGTATCACTATGAGCAAAGCAACAAGCACATAGTTTTGGTTGTAAATTTAGTTTAAAATAAAAAACCTATGTAACCTTGTCTAATTATGAAGGAAATGAAATTAGTCAGAACTCATAGTTATAGCGCAAATCATCACATATTACTATTCCATTCATTAAACTTTGAGCCACCAAAAGAAAACATGCATTTAAAACATAGACTACGAAACATTACATTCCGATTCAATGTACTGGAATACAATGTGATAATTCCAGAGATAAAAATACATAACACTCTCAATGAAGGCTGAAGTCTTTGAAATAAATACAAATAAGAATACAGTGTACATTGTGTATAAGGCAATAGAAACCTTCTGAGCATTGATCGCTGAAACCACCGAACAAAATAGTTGACCAACCATTACTTGGACAAACAGATGAGCCGATTCAGCAAGCCAGGTATCAAGTAGATTGTTGACGACAGACCTTGTTGATTGCAGAGATGTTCTCTAGGTAACCATCAAGGTATTTATAAAGGCTTAGAAAGGTGGGTGTGTATGTGAATGTGTAACGTGTTCGTAGACACCCACCAAACCTCGATGCCTTTGTTTTGCATCCTCACACCCTTGCTCCCAGCCCCCTCTTCAGTGCACAGTCACAGGTTGCGTGTTGTCATTGATACTTGAGGAGGGATGGATGAGGATGGGGTGAGCGCAAATGGCCCGGAACAATGTCCAAGGGATACATACACGTGATGATTTCGGGAAGTGGGATTAAAAGGGGAGTCTGGAGACATTAGGTCTGGGGAGGCCATGTGGACAATGGTCACAGTGCAGAAGATTCCTTTGAGTGTTCGGCACCTCAAGCATCCCCATCCACCCAACCCCCTTACGAGCGCATGGTCACAGGTGCGAGCTGCCATTGATACTGGAGTGGGATGGATGGCCATGAGGCAAGGGCAAAAGGCCCAGAACAATGCTCAAGGGATGCACTCTGTAGCCGAGATGGCAACTGTGGCTAAAGACACCCGAAACCCCACCCCGGTGGGTTTTGCCCATAAAGATGACTGAAACATTGGTTTTGTGTTGGCAATAAAAGGCAGATGAATTTATTGCACAATATATCATTGCTGAGGCAAGGCCACTAAACTTCTTTCATGAACCTCCAAGAAGGTTGGACGTGTTGTTGACTTACTAAAAAATTTAAACTATTCATATTAACTTTTTTTTTTTATTTACTTTGATAATGTTGATGGCACAAACAAATTACAAATTGTATTGTTGCGGTTTCTGTACTGTGTGTAAAAATCCCCTGTACTGTGCGTCTACACTAGAGAATTTTGCATAAATGTCTCTAAGGACACAGGCAGGTATTACTCGTCAAACGCGCAGTCCAAGCCTTCTGTGAATCCACCATATAAACGCACGATAGGCCACAAGCCTGTACCACCTATGATAGAGAAACAGAAATATTTCACATCAATGAACCAGATGACTGTGTTTCTTTATTCTGAAATGCGCACATACATTCGATGGCCTTGTTACCCTTAAAAAAGTAGCTCTCAGAATAAAGTCTTTGGTATTTGAAGTATCGATAAAGTACAAATGTGAACGCCCATTCAAGCTAGAACAGTTTTGGACATATGGCAATATTGTTTTAAAGTTCAAAGTGAATGTAACATAATTGTTTGGACGTTAAATCTAGTGATGAATAGTCTGCCTTTACATTAGTATGAGAAATGTATTACATTTTCAGAAAAAATTGTTGATCGATGGTGGTTACAATGATGTAGCAGAACAATATCAAAGGTTAGTTATCTTAGTTGTCAAACATCCATCAGATCTAGAGTGAACGTACTCGTTACTTGGATTACGAGGGCAAACTGTTGCCTCTCATCAGATTCCCCATCATTTCCGCTTCTTTCTCTTTCTCTTTCAATGAATTGCTCTTCTGGATATTCAGGCTCGTACTGGTAGGACTGTATTGTGCCATCGTTCCTGGAAATTAAAGAAGTACAAAATCAACAGTCAGAAAAATAAGAATGTGTTTTTTTTCGTATAGTGTTACAACTATTAAAGAAGTAGAGGAGAACACACTGCCATGGTACAAAAACCCATAGTGCAAAGACATGAACAATAGGCACAAACTATAACATTTCGCATGCACACATGTAAAAAGTAAGCCTTGTAAAAGTAGAATTTAAATATGGTTTGGTAAAGACTTTTGAATATAAGAAATGTTTAAATAAAAGCAACAACTGTGTTTAATCAGTTCAAACACTTTCTGTAACTGGTCACATGGTGTTGAACTGGAAAGATAGCTGAACTGAGCAGAAATAAGTCGCAGAGGTTCGAAACTAAATACACTGGCCCTCATTACAACCCCGCCGCTAAACCATGGCTCTATTAGCACCATGGTTGGTGTCGGTGTTGTAAAGAGTCCGCCATGGTGAAATGGGGAAATACCGCCCCATTCCAAGGTTGGCGGGGCGGTATTACCCAATTTCACCATGGCCCTTCCCCATTCCCATTTTCGCCCCATAGGGCTCAATGGGACTGGGGAAGGCGCTAAGTACGGTACCGCAAATTGCGGTACCGTAATTAGCACCGAGGTCCCTTTGCGGCACCCTACCTTAACGGCTGGTAAAACCAGCCGTTAAGGTCGGGTCCCGCAAAGGGACCTCGTAATCAGGTGTTAAGGGTTTAACAGCACCGACCCCTTTTACAACGCCGTTAAACCCTTAACGCCAGGGTCGTAATGACCCCCACTGACACAAATGATCGAAAAGGGTTTGTTTATACCTGAGGGAAAAGGCGTGTTGGCATTCCATGGAGACACATGACTAGCTTGCGCTCAGAGGACGTTGACACGAGACGTGCATTGGCATTGTTAAAATGGGTGTAGCGTCCAGTGATGTCAGCTTGAGGGGCGGGTGAAATGAATTAGTGCTGCAAGGGCACTTGAACTTAGGGCGATGTATCAACGGATAACATTAGCACAAGATGGCGGCACCCAATACGTTGTTTTCGCATGTGTAAATGTGAGGAAAACTAAGGTAAGATGCATATGAATTTTTTTTATGATCGGTTACAGTATACTTAAAAAACATGCCTGATCGATTGGGACAATACAATTTCTGAGCGAACTTTCCCCTTAATGGTTCTGGAGGAGCAGGGGGAAGCCTGTTTGGTGGAGACATTCATGAAGTGGACAACTCTGGTGCCCTCATCAAGTGTAATAGGAGAGAAGGAGGAGATAAATGCAGAGGGAGGATGTTCTGGAGCAGATAGCCGCGTGCCTTTCGGAGACTGTGAACGTCGGCCATCTTCCAGAGCTGCTGTAAAAGGCAGAACAAAGTTAAAGTAAAGCTGAAAAAGATGGGATTTTCTTTGTTTTAGTGATTTCAAAGTTCTAGAAATATTTCTTTGTGGCATGGCCTACGGTAATTTAGTTGGTAAATGTCACTTTTAGGCTTGTTTTAGATTGGCCTTGTTGTTGCAATAATTCCACGCTCATCTGTAGTCGCGCCACAACGAAGGGCAAGGGCGACAACAAATGGGAGCCCATCACGCATAGCAATGGGCTGAAACAAAGTGAAAAAAAAGGGATAAAAGAAGGGATTTTCTTCATGTTAACCATTTCAAAGGTCTAGAAATGTTTCATTGTGGGGAGGTATACAGTAGTGTCTTTGGGCGAATACTCTTCTTTAGGTTCGGCCATGTAGCTGTGGTAGTTCCGTGCACTGCCCTAGTCTCGTGACATGACAACGAACGGCAAGCGAGCCAACCAATGGGAGATCACCGCACATAGCCACATTAACAGGCCAAACAAAGTGGAAAATGAAAAGAAAAAGACAGCATGTTCTTTGTTTGAATGATTTCAAAGGTCTGGAAGTGTTTGTTTGTGGCGCGACCTATGGTAGTTTCATTGGGAAATGGAATTTTAAACTTTGTTTTGGATCGACCCTGTAGCTGCAGGAATTCTGCATTTAGGATTGCCGCGGTCATAAACGACAGGGATCCACCAATGGTCCCCCATTGTTCCGGGAGCAGATAACCATTGGAATTTGGAGACTGTGAACGTCGGCCGTCTTTCATAGCCAGGATAACAGGCCAAACAAAGGGGGGAAAAGACAGGATTCACTGTTTTGAAGGTCAAGAAATGTTTGTTTGTGCCTTTGTCTCTTGTCCTTTGATTGGCAAATGTCACTTTTAGGTTTGTTTCAGATTGGCCAGGTAGCTGCTGTAATTCTTTACACACCTGCAGTCTCGCTACAAAGGAAGGCAAGCGCGCCAACAAATGAGAGCCTGCCACGGATAGCAGCAATTACGGCCAGACTAAGTGAAAACAAATCTAAAAAGACAAGATTTTTTTTGCTTTAAAGATTTCAAAGCTCTATAAATGTTGTGTTTAGGATAACCGCTGTTATAACCAAAGGGGTTCTACCATTAGAGTGTTTTTTTTTTGGCTGGCTCCCGTTGTCACCTGAGCAGGTAGCCAGAGGAATTCAGTTTCCATGAACATCGACCGTATTTCATAGTTGCAGAAACATGTGCACCCATAATCTCACGACAATGGAGGGAAAGCGCGCCAACAAATGGCAGCCTGCTGCGCATAGCCAGAGTTAAGCACCGAATAAAATGAAAAATATTCCAAAAGACAAGATTTTCTTTGTATTAACGATTTCAAAGGTCTTGAAATATTTTTTTGTGGCATAGCCTATGATACTTTGGTTGGCAAATGTCATTTTTTGTTTTGTTTCAGATCAACCGTATGGCCACAGTAATTCCGCACACACCCGTAGTCTGACAACAATCAAGGACGGTGCGCCAACAGATCAGAGCCTGACACGCAAAGCTGTGGTAAAGGGGCAAACAAAGTGAGGGGAAAAAATAATAAGGTCTGGAAATGTTTTTTTATTGAGTGACCTATTGTACTTTGGTTGGCAAATGTCATCTTTAGGCTTCTTTCAGATTAGCCATGCAGTTGCAGTAATTCTGCACACACCTGTAGTTTCGCAACAACGGAAGGCCGCCCCACATTGCTGCAGTAAAATGACAAAGTGAAAAAAAGCCAAAGAAAGCTACGATTTTCTTTGTTTTAACAATTTAAAAGGTCTAGAAATGTTTGTTTATGGCGTGGCCTATGGTAGTTCATTTGGCAAATGCGATTTTAAACTTTCTTTCATATCGACCATGTAGCTGCGGGAATTTCACGTTTACGATAGCAACGGTCATAACAGACGGGGTTCCACCAATGGGACGTTGTGGTTTCTTGGCGGGCTACCGTTGACGCAGGAGCAGGCAGCCATGGGAATTCAGAGACCGCAATCGTCAGCCTCCTTTCATAGTCACTGTAATGTGCATGTGTAGTCTAGCGAAAACAGAGGGCATGCGCACAAGCAACTCCATGACCTTGTGCATCTGTCCCATTCTCCCTCTTGCCCCCATGTCTGTCCCCCTTGAAACTGTTCTCCGCTTCCACTGCCTGCGCACCCGCCCTTCTCTCTTCCCCACATGTGCTCCCTTCGCATCTTAGGCCCTGTTTCCCCCACCTGTGTGTCAGTCCGTGCTCCCTTTCCCCACTTGCATTCCTTCGCAACTTAGGCCCTGCTTCCCCTGTCTTGAGTGCCACATGCATTCCCTTGGCAACTTAGGCCCAGCTCCCCCGGTCTTTGCGCGATGTGCTTCCCCTTGCAACATGCCCCGCTCCCATGGCCTATCGCCTCCTTTTACAGTTGCTCCCCATGCAACTACCATGCTCCCCTGGCCTAGCGCATCCCTCTCTGCATTGCTCCCTACTTAGCTTTTCCCCGTTCCCCCAGCATTGCACATCCTTCTCTACGTTGTTTACCACGCAACCCAGGCCTGAGTCCATCCTATCCTTCAATTTCAGGCTCCCCTGAGCCACAACCAGTGTATTACTCACTGCTTTTGTCTCTGCATTCCACACCCTTTCTTACTGTAACTATTGTAGTGCCAAGAAAAGGCACCAAATTCAGGCACATATATCTGGTGCATCCAACAACGTAGCTGAACTTTTCAAAATCTGCAGGGAACTAACCAACCCTTCTGCAGTATCCTTCTACCCTACTCCCTCTCAGGCCCTCTGCAATGCACGCGCACTCACTTCATCACCAAAACTCAAGACATCCTGAACAGCTTTGTTACATAATCTACCAACCCTTCCCTCACCCCCGTGCCTCTCATCGCCTCTTTCATCCTTCTCCTTCCTTGCCCCTGTCGCGCCTGATGAAGTCACCAGAGTTGTCTGCTCCATGAAGGTCTCGTCCAAACAGGTTTCTCCTTGCTCATCCAGAACCATCAAGGACAACAGTGGCTCTCTTGCCCCTGCACTCGCTGATCTCTGCAACCACTCCTTTGCTATGAGCTCTTTCCCCTCTTCCCTCAAGCACTCCCTTGTGCACCCCCTCCTAAAAAGACCATCAGCAGACCCTACCTGTCCGGCCAACTACCACCCTATCTCCATCACCCCCTTCCTGGGGAAACTGCTAGAGAAGTGGGCCCTGTCTCAACTCAAGTCTCACAATAAATTAGTTGGTGGTCTCCACGATGATCAATCTGGATTCCGAGCATCCAGAGGCATGGAAACTACTCTCCTGAACACTTGTGAAGAACTGCGTGCATCCCTTGATTCCAATTCACCAGCTGTCCTCATCCTTCTTGATCTCTCTCCTGCATTTGACATGGTCAACCACTCCATTCTCATCCAAAGGCTTCACAACACCATTGGTATCTTGGAGGGGGCACTGGACTGGCTGACCTCTTTCCTTACTGATCGCTCCTTTCAAGTCATCCTGGGCACCTTCTCCTCTCTTACTTCCTTCGCCACCTGTGGTGTCCCCGAGGGCTCTGTCCTCTCGCCTTAGCTCTTTAATATCTAGTTCTCTCAGCTGGCACTCTTCATCTCCTCCTTCGCCCCCAACTTCCAGTGTTATGCTGATGACACAAAACTCTTCTTCAAACTCTCTGCTGACCCTCTTGCACCTTCCATGATCCCAGATTGCCTTTCTGCCATCCAGGCCTGGTGCACCTCCAATGATCTCAGCCTAAATGCCATCAAAACAGAGATCCTTCCCATTGGGACCCCTGCTCCTTAATTCTTCCCTTCACTCTGGCCTTCCTCCATGGGTTCTCCCCATATTCCCTCTTCTGAAGCCAGAAACCTTGGGTCATCTTTGACCCCTCTCTCTCCTTCCTCCCTCACACTCAGGACATTGCCAAGAAGTCCCACTTTCAGCTCTTCCTTCTCAAAGGAATTCTACCTTTTCTCACTTTCCCCCAGAGGCTCAATGTTACCCGAGCCCTGGTACTCTCTAGGCTTGACTTTTGCTACAGCCTCCTCCTGAATCTCCCCTCTTCCACACTGCGACCTCTCCTGCTATTCCAGAATAGGTCAGCAAGAATTATCCTTGGCCTCAAACGCAGGGACCGCATCTTTCCTGCCCTAAAAACCCTTCACTGGCTCCCGGTTGCTTCTCAGATTAAATTAAAATCCCTCTGTATCATCCACAAGGCTGTCTAGGGTCGCACTATCACTATCTGGAACTACCTCTTATTCAATATTCACTCTCCAGACCCCCGCGCTCCCCTGCCACCAACTCTTTGTGTGTAAAGTGTTTAGCTAAACAGAGGGCAGGTGTTTGATCGATCTGCTCCGCTGGCTCCCTTCTTTGGAACAGCCTCCCACTCCCTCTACAGCTTGACCAGGATTTTCTTAAATTCTGGAAGCTCATCAAGACTTTCCTCTTTACCTCTTCTTTCCCTCTCCTCTGCTAATCACGGAGTTGCTTATTTGGTGTGCAGGGCCCTTATGCATCCTTGGGGGACTGTCCTCCCTCACTAAATTGCCCCAGCTTCTGTCTTTCTCAGCACTTGCCTCGACTCAGCCTCCTCCCTGGTGGCTCACACTTACCCTATATTGCACTTCACTTGTTGCTCACCCATGAGCACCACAGCACCTATCCCATTCCCCCTCCCTTCTGCACTTGCACATTCTGAACACTCACAAGGCATAGTAAGTTTGTCCCCCCACCCACTGTATTTAATATTTCCTATGTATTTAATTGTATTCATTATTTCATTTCACATCCCCCTGTCCCCTCTCTGCTGCCCTGTGGGCACTTTGAAACAGTATTTACTTCCTGTATAGGCGCCCAACAAGCAAACAATAAATACATACATAAATGATATTGCATTGCTTGCCTTTTCCTCTTCTAACTTCCAGGTCTCCTTGGATTACTAGTGTTGCGTATTTTGTAGTGTGACAATTGTACTGTTTAGGTGCTGCATTACGTGCATTTATCTTCTTCCCCCCTAGGTCCCCTAGGACTACCAGTTTACATATTCTGTATTGTATTTGCATTCTCACGCCATTGAGTACTATTATAGTGTACATTTGTTGCTTGCATTGTTTTCTCAGCTCATTCTAGGAACCCAAAGTTCCAGTGTTCTTGTTCTGTTGTATACATAATTGTTGCCCCCTCTATTGTGCGTGACCCCTATGTGCCTCCCTCCTGTTTGCCCCTAGTGTGTGAGCCTCCTGCCTGGGCTGCCCTCCCCTCGCCCCTTACTCTCTACCTGCGCCCTCTATGGTGCTCTCTGTCTCCCCTATCTTCTCTAACTGCTATTCTGCCAATTATCCTATCCCTCCCACTAAGTCTGGTAGGAAGAAGCTCAAAAGGGACATCCTGGTCTCCAACACAGGCCTCCCTGTCACTGATACCTACATCAGTGCTTCCTCCAGACAGACCCTCACCGACATCCTCTTTGTCATTCCCTCTCCAGGCCTATGGACCCCCCATATGGTCTCTGTTCTCTTTCCTTTTTCCTCCTCTCCCATTAACGGTGGCACCCGGTGAGAGGCACTCCTGGCCCCCTTCCACTCATCCAAGACCATCATTAATATCTACTTAAATGGCACCGTCTTGGTCCAGGGGCCTCAGGCCAATCTCCTCCTTTTCGATAGATGCTTCCCGCATCTTCTCAACTTCCTTCCTTGTCCTGCTACTCCTACCTACCCCTCTCTGGCTCCTCCGCCACCTTCCTCCTCCGCCACCTCTCTGGCACCCTCCTGTGCTTCTCTGGTTGATCTGCCCCCTCCTTCATCCACCACTTCTCTGGCATCCACTGCTGTTTCTCTGGCCTCTCTGCCTTCTCCTTCCTCCGCCACCTCTCTGGCACCTTCTTCTTCCTCTCTGACTACCCTGCTATCTCCTCCTTCCTCCTCTGCCCATTCTCAGGCACCTCTAACACTTCCGCAGGGCATATCTCATGCCTGTACCCCTACACGGAGGTTTTGCAAAGGTGGCAATCTGCTCCACGTCGCTACTCTTAACTCACGCTTCACTGTCAAACACTCCTCGGACATCTGCCGTCTCCTCGAAGAGCTTGATCGGTCTCAAGATCCTCTCTGAACCCAGAACCAACTGTTCTGGAGGGGTAGTAGCCCTGATCTTCCCAGAGCGGACCCCTGCATCTGTCATTCCTACACAGGCCTACTCCTCCCTCTCCTGGCCTCTCTCTCACTGTGGACACCATCTACAGGCCACCTTACCAGGTCGCCCTCTTCCTCTCCTTGTGGGCTGACCTCTCTTCCTCCCTCCTTGTCTCTACCCCTCAACTTCTCCTCCTTGGATACCTCAACATCCACTTGGATGATTCTAGCCCCTCCTCAAGGCTCTTCCGCAACCTATGCAACTCTCTCTCTATATATATTCTTCCCTCTGGCCCGACTCTGTAGGGTACACCCTGGATGTTCTGATCTCATCATCCCCTCTCCAACCCTCTCATCACTCCTCTCTCTTGGACTGACCACTTTCTTCTCTCCTCTCACCTGTGGCTCTCTGTCCCTCAGGTTAAGATGACCCCAGCACTGCCACCCACCTTCTTGATCATCCGGCCAACGTAGCGTGTGTCAGTGGGGGCTTTCGCTACTACTTTCTCTCTTCCTCCTATGCCTTTGGCTGACTCCTACTCTGTCACAGTCCTTTCCAACCATCATCTCTCAATCTCTAATACCCTGGATGTCCTTGCCCCTGCATTGAGGATCCGTTTGAAGCCTGCATCCAAGTTCAACTCTTGGTACGATTCTGACCTCGCCACGCTTAAGCACAAGTGTACAGTGGCCGAGAGGAAGTGGAGGGCATCAGGCTCATCCTGTGATAAACTGGCCTGCCGCCTGCTCCAAAGGCAATGAATACTCTCTGTCCTTTCTAAGAAGAGAGCCTACATCCAAGCCTATGTCTCTGCGGGCTCTAACAACTCAGCCAAACCTTTCAAAATCTGCAAGGAACTGGCCAATCCTGCTGCAGTTTCCACCTCTCCTGTTTCCTCCCAGGCCCTTTGCACGGCTCTGGCATCTCATTTCACCACTAAACCCCAGGACATCCTGTCCACTCTCTCCTCTTCCTCTACCTCCTCTTCCTCTCCCTCTACCACACCAAGCCCATCTCTGGCCGTATCTCCTCTGCCTTTCTCCTCCTCTCCCTGCTCTCTCCCGACAATGTTTCTAGACAAGTCCAATCTATGAAAGTCTTGTCAAAGCAGGTGCTCCCCTGCTCCTCCAGAACCATTAAGGGCTAATTTCTGCAATCACTCTTTCGCCACTGGAACCTTACCCTCCCCCTTAAGCACTCCCCTAAGAAGCCCTCTGCCGATCCTTCCTCTCCAGCAAACTATTGCCCGATCTCCGTCACTCCTTCCTGGGCAAACTCCTGGAAAAGCTGGCCATCTCCTAGCTTAATCTACATATTGAATCTGTTAGTTGTCTCAATGATCACCAGTCTGGCTTCAGAGCAGCCAGAAGCACAGAGACTGCTCTCCTGAGCACATGTGAAGACTTGCCCTCTAATCTAGACTCTAACCTTCCTTCTGCCCTCATTCTCCTTGATCTATCCTCTGCTTTCGACACAGTCAACCACGCCATCCTGCTCATTTCTCTCCATGACAACCTGTGTATCTCTGGTCAGGCCCTAGCCTGGTTGACCTACTTTCTCTCAGACCAACCCTCCCGGGTGCAACTGGGGTCTTTCCTCTCTTCTATCCCTCTCTCTACATGTGGTGTTTGTCAGGGGCCTAACTTCTTTCCCTGGCTCTTGAACCACTGCCTGGCTCCTCTGGCCTACAACCCATATCTCTACCTTCTGTTCTACCTTTCAGTGTTATGCTGTTCACACTCAGCTCTCATTCAGGCTCCCCTCAGCCTCTTCTGCTTCTTCTCTCACACCTGAATGTCTGTCTGCAATTCAGGATTGGTGCGCCTCCAACGATCTCTGCCTTAATGCCAGTAAGACGGAGATCCTCCTCATAGGGAAATCTGCTCCCACCTTCCCTCTCTCACTCTGGCCACCCACCCTTGGTCCTCTACCTGCACCTTCCTGTGAGGCTAAGAACCTTGGTGTCATCTTCAACTCCACCCTTTCCTTCTCTCCTCACATCTCTGACGTCTCTAAGAAGTCACACTATCAGCTGCACTTCCCCAGAGGCATTCTTCCTTTTCTCACTTTCCCCCAGAAGCTCACTGTCTCCAGAGCCCTGGTCCTCTCTATGATAGACTACTGCAACCGCCTCTTTCTAAATCTGCCTGCCTCTACTCTTCACCCTTTACAACTAATCCAGAACAGGACTGCAAGTCTTGTCCTTGGACTCAAGCCAGGGATTGTATCTCTCTGGCCCTGAAATCTCTCCACTGGCTCACTGTGGCTGCAAGGATCAAGATCAAGACCCTCTGCATCATCTACAAGGCTTTCTGGGGCTGGGGACCACACTGTATCCACCTTTCTCTTCCTAAACACCTTCCACCTAGAGCCCTCCGCTCATCCACCTCCAACTGTCATGCCTGCGCCATGGGCGCATACATTGGCGATCAAAATGGACTAATTGTTATTCATTTATCTGCGGAAAACTCTTGGATCAACCGCTATTCACTTCTTGGACTTTATTTCCCATTTGCGAAACTACACTTACCACAATGCACTTGGCTATAACTATCTATTCCTGGCTATTCCTATTTGTCATCCTCGGAACTAAAATCCCCAGAAGCCCTAGGGATCAGCTCTGCTTCCACCAGCTCAGGAACAGAGAGGGAGGAGGCAGATTGTATGCAGGTGTGCTGATCCAGGTGCAACCAATTAGCCTGCCTCTGTGCTGGGCAGGGCGGTATAAAAGCTGCTGCCTGCAGGGGTTCAGTCTCTTGCATTAAGAGTCCTTCCAGCACCTTTTTGCTTCGAGCTACGGATCTTTGTATGCGATTCCTCCTTACTCCTGCTTTGGATCCAGTGCCCTGCCAGACTCTCTGCCTTGCAGCCGATCATGCTCTGCTGCTTCCCAGCCTCCGCCTTTGCCCTTCCGGGCTTCTGTCTTGCAGCCGATCACGCTCAGCTGCTACCTTCCGCTCTTGCCTTCCAGGCTTCTGCCTTGCAGCCGATCACGCTCTGCTGCCTTCAACCTACAGCCTTCGTCCGCTGGACTTCAGTCCTCTGCAGCCTGCTACAGTTATCGGCCCTGCTCCTCTGGACTTACTCCTTGCTGCCAGGTCCTTCTGGCTTCTTGCCGCGCAGCTTGCTTCTCTCCGCTGCCAACAGCCCTTGTACTCGGGGCTTCCTACCTTGCAGCCGATCACGCTCCGCTGCTTGCTACCTACAGCCTTTGTCCGCTGGGTACTCAGCCTAGCAGCCCTCTACAGTACTCTGCAGCCTTCTACAGTCAGCGGCTCTGCTCCCCTGGGCTCACTCCTTGCTGCCCGGCCCTTCTGGGTTCCTTGCCCTGCAGCCTGCTTTACTCCTCTTCCCTAAGCTTTTTCCCTTTGGGCTCCCTTCCTTACAGCCCTGCTCCTTTGGGCTTGCTCATTGCTTTCCTGCTCCTATGAGCTTTCAACCTTGTACTCTACCGTCCTCTGCTATCCACAACCGTTCATAAACTTTATTTACTTTCAGTTATTGCAGTCCCCCTGCTTCCTGACTGCTGCTCCCTTGCTTTCTTCCTTGTTTCCAACCCTTTGTTCTTTATCCCTAACCAATCCTGTTATACGGCTTTCCTTCATTTCCATCTGCTAGTTTGCTATCAACTTCCTTTTTCCTTGATTTGTCTGTTAGTGTCTTCTCTTGTTCTGTTTGTAGACCGCTTGTACAGAGCTTGTCTGTTGGTTTCCGTCAGGCAACCTCTACCCTTTCCCTTGTCTCGTTTCTGCGTTACAGACACCGATAGCTGTTGTTCCAAGCCATGAGCAAACAGCGTGGGCCCCAAACAGTGAAAAACACTCCTGCATCTTCTGACAATTCTTCTAACACTGCTACAGCCAAGGATATAGCACTCATTGTGGGAGACTCTAGACCAGAGTACGCTGTTGCTAGAGTGATATGTTCAAGATCAGCTTGGCAAGCTGCCCAGACTGATGGAAACCCTCATTTGACAGGACACGACATTAAGTATCCTGAGGTTAGTCCACCTAGTCTTGGGTACAAAAGACAAATACTGTCCATCGGTTGTCTTAATACTTCCCCAGTATCTACCCACCATAATAACCTTAAGGTCAGTCTTCCTATTGCTACAACCAAATGTTCTGCTACACCAGATTCTGAAGCAAAATCAGGCTAATGGTACATACCTGCTTCAAGAACAACTCCTACGCCTTAGAAGACAGACTGAAGAGCTCTATGATAACTTTGTTTATTTACATAGTAAAAATTTAATGAAGGGACACAATATATATTCCAGACCTTCTTACACTATGTCCTACACCCGATATTCTGTCTTTAGAGATCGACATGATAAGGCCTGGAATTGCCATGCAGAAAAGGATACAGAATTATACCAAGCAGATGGAAGACCGAAATTTAGCATATACATCCTTTCTAAAGTCTGACACAGCTCTTTCACTTTCCTGCCACAGTAACTCAGGTTGTTGTACAGAAAGTAAAGAATTAACTCCTTCGGTGGGCCAAATCACTCACACTGCCATTACACCACAAGACAAGTGTAATCTTCTGATTAGAGATTCTTCTGAGTCAAAGGATTGTTCCGCTCTTACACCTGACTATTGTCCTTTACTCACACTTACAGCCTCTTCTGAAGTGATCAAATCAGAAATGTACTCTGCTTCTAAGGGTTTTTGTACACCAGACCACGATTCAATTTCTGAACAATACCCAGTACCTGTGTGGAATCCAGTCTTTCCATCAGTCCATATCTCAGACCCACTTAGCATTCTGAGCACACCAGACTTTGAAGATCAACCTTCAGAATGCCTACCCTATCCTGACCCCACATCTGTCATACTACCTGTTACTGTATCTGCTAGCCCAGTCTCTGCTGCTCCTCCTGCTAATACTTCAAAATCTGCTACTGTTGCAGCACCTCACATCATTCTCTCTGCAGTAGAAGCACCCCCTTCCTCTCTGACTGCAAGGACAGAACCTGTTGCTAAATCAGATAACAACTTTTCTTTTAGGACTACAGCTCCGGTTGTTCCTGCTGGTGCCCCTGCAGCACTAGAACTACCAGACTCGACTCTGCCAGTCTCAGATGCGTCACTGGCCGCTGGTTCTTCTATGGCACCCACACTCACAGTTGCTACAGCATCGGAACTATCTACAGCCATTCATGATCTCCCTGCTGCGGTGGCTTCTGAACTTCCTACAAATCTTGGAGAACCCACCACTGTGACTCCTGTATTTTCTGCGGCTAATCTTGACTTTGCCATTGCTGCGTCTGATGCCTTGGAAAACCTTCCTAGAGTAACCAACTCTGCTGTAACTCTGAGTCTCCGTAAAAATTCCGGAGGTTAGGCAGGCATGATGCATAGCCAAAGTTACGGGCAGAACAAACTGAAAAAAAGCCAAAAAAGACAGGACTTTCTGTGTTTTAATGATTTCAAAGGTCACAAAAATTTTGTGGCAGGGCCTATTGTACTTTGGTTGGTAAATGTCACTTTTAGGCTTGTTTTAGATGGTCCGTGTAGCCACAGTAATTTCAAATTCACCCATAGTCTCCCCACAACAGAGGACAAAGGAGCCAACAAATGGGATCCCGTCACTCATAGCTTTGGTTGGCTTTGGTTGCAAATGCCATTTTAAACTTTGTTTCGGATCGACCATGTAGCCATGGTGTTGTATAATATCCTTGACAAATGACAGGAAGCGTGTTGACTTCTTGATGTCTCTTTATTCAACAGCAGACATCTTCAGGGTATGTAACTGCACACATAAAGAATAATGGGTGGACAACAGGCCCTTTAACATGTGGCTGGCTGTGCCACAAGTTCTGTCCTTGATTAGGCTCTGGGGCCTAATAATCTGTGAGGAGCGCTCAGGACGCGTCTCCTCACGTCCCCTCCTCGCTCCGTATATCGCGTCGGAGCCGGGGGGCGGGGCTTCTGCCCACGGACGAGATCTCGCGAGAGCTCGCGGCTCTCGCGATATCTCTACACACCTCCCCCTGATAATGCAAAGGCAGTTCATTGCAATACATAGTCATTGTATCTCACCGGTCTTCTGTGCTCCCTTCTGGGCCGATCGCCTTTCTCGCTGTGCACATCATGCTGTTCATCTTCTCGCTCTACCGTGGGTGCATCCGCTTCCAGCTCAGTTTCTTCCCCTTCTCTACCCTCGGTCACCGGCTCACGTTCTTCCCCTCTCTCATAGTCCATTTCTCCTTTGGCTTCAGATCTTTCCAGGGTCTTCTCTCTCTCTTGCCTCTTCCCAAACAAGGCTACTCTTTCCATGCTCCATGTGCGTCCATCTTCGGTGCGGACATGGTTGGTTCCTCGGTGAATCACCTTTACGGGTCTGCTGAACAGTGAGCCTGTGATTTGATCCTTGGTCGGTAGTCATATTTTGATCCAGTCTCCCTCTTTGACATCTGACCCTTGTGTGGTCCTTCTTCTTTTGTCACTCCATATTTTCATTCGTGCCTTGCTGTTTTCTATTCTCCATACCACTTCCGACATGTCCACTTCTTCATCTTCTCTTACTTTGGCCAACCATGGTGGCACTAGCGTGGAGGCTGCTCTCCTCCCTCTCAACATGCGAAACGGGGATATTTGAGTGATCCCGTTGGGAGTCAGCCTGTGAGCCGCTATGGCCTCCTTTGTTGTTTTGAGCGGGCCCATCCCTGAGGCAGTTGTTAATTGGATGGCTCCCTTGATGAACCTGTTGGCTCTCTCGACAAGCCCATTGGCTTGTGGATGATATAGTGCTGCTTTCTTCTGGTGTATGTGGTGTTTCTTCAGGAATAGTTCCATGTCCCTGGAAATCAGATGTACCCCGTTGTCCGTCACCAACTCATTGGGGAGTCCTTCCCTCTGAAAGATGGCGGTGAGGACCTCTATTACTGTCGCGGTGGTAATGTTGGGAACAAACTCGGCCTCGACCCATTTTGATAAGTAGTCCACTAGCACTATGCCATACCGATGTTCGGGCGCCATCGCCTCCAATGGTCCTATAAAATCTAGACCTACTTTTGACCACACCGCTTCTGGGACCTCAGTGGGGATCAGGGGCGCCTGTCTGATCTTTAGGTGCTTGTCACTGTTTAGACACTCATGGCATCTCTCGATCATGGTGCGGATCTCTTGATCCATGGACCGCCACCAGTAGGCTTCTCTCACTCTTCAACGTGTCATGGTGTTTCCCAGGTGGCCCGGATGGGCTCTGCAGAGAATGGTCTTTCTCATACTCATGCGCGGGATTATCTGGTCCGATTTCATTATTATTCCGTCGGTCTCTGAGATCTCATCTGCCACTTTCCAATAAGGTCTCATACCCTCTGGCATTGCTTTCTCATAAGGCCACCCGTTTCTGATCCACTCTCTGATCCTCGCCATGGTCGGATCCTTTCCATCTTCTTCCATCCAGTGTCTCTCACTGAGTTCTAGGTAGTCTGGCGCTTTGAGATCTGTGATGGATGCTACAATGCATTCTTCTTGCAGGAAGGTGGTGGCATTGTCCTTGCCCTCTGGCAATCTTGACATGCAGTCCGCCTGCGAATTCTTCCATCCCGAGATGTGTTGCACCTCAAAAGTGTACTCCTGCAGTTTGGCTGCTATGCGTGCTAATCTGGACGTTGATACCTTCGTGCCTCCTGGGCTGAGCATGTGGATAAGGGGTTTATGGTCCGTCACTAACTTAAATTTTGTGCCCCACACATATGTTCTGAAATGTTCTACGGCCCATGCACACGCTAGCATCTCCTTCTCTATGGTGGAGTATTTTTGTTCGGCTGATGATAAGGCCTTCGAAGCAAAAGCTACCACCTGTTCCGTGTCGCCTTTCTTTTGAGTTAAGACAGCTCCTAGTCCATATGCACTGGCGTCCGTAGTGATGACTGTACTCCACTCGGGGTTGAACGGTTGCAAACACGGTGCTTCTACTATATGCCTTTTTATGCTCTCCACCGCTTTCCTTTGGGGTTCTTGCCACGTGTACTCAGATCCTTTTTTGAGGAGTTTGCGGAGTGGGGCTGAGGTTTCTGAGAATTTGGGGATGAATTTGGCATAGTACTCCGCCAACCCAAGAAATGACCTCACTTCATCTTTGCTGGTGGGTTCCGGTGCTTTAATTATGGCCTGCATTAAATTTTGTTTGGGACTTCTCCCTTGCTCGGATATCCTGTACCCCAAATACTCAACTTCTTTTGCCTTGAATACGCATTTTTCATGCCTTAATCTCACTCCCGCATCCTGCAGTTTGGTGAGGACTGTTCTCAATGTGGCATCGTGTGTCTGTTCATCCCCCGCATAGACGAGGATGTCATCCTGAAAATAGGCCACGTTTCTGACGTACCGTAGAAGGGCATCCATCATGCGTTGAAATGCTGAAGCCGCTGACGATAAGCCGAATGGCATTTTGGTGAACTGGTAGGTTCCAAACGGGGTGATGAAGGCGGTGAGGGGATTGGACTCTTTGTGCAATTGTATTTGGTGGTACGCATTCCTCATGTCCAGTTTAGAGAATATTTTGGCTTCCTTCATCATGAGGATGAGTTCATTGATGCTCGGCAGTGGGTGGGTAGCTGTCTGTGATAACTTCCAGGTTTAGGCTGCGAAGGTCGATGCAAACCCTTAGCTCTTGTGAGTTTGGTTTCTTTATAAGTACAACTGGGCTCAGCCACTCTGAAGCTTCAATTTCTTCGATGACACCATCCATCTTCATTTTGTCCAGTTGACTTCTGAGTGTGTCTCTCGCCGTTGCTGGTACCGGCCTTACTCTATGTTTAACTGGGACAGCGTTGATTTTGAGCAATATTTTATGGACGAAGCCCTTGATATGTCCCGGCTCCTCCGAAAATAGTTTTGGATAATCACTTTTCTCTACTGGTCCACTCCTCCCGCAGACTGACAGTACCTGATCTTCCGTGCTGGGATCCAGTCTGATTTTCAGCTTATCCTGGTCGTCCCACCCTAAAACCGCCGGGCCTTCTTGACTGAAGTAGACTTTGGTGATGGTTTCTCTACCTTTGAAGTCCACTTTCCCTTTGATATAGCCCAATAGGTCAACTGACGCCCCGCCAAAAACCGTAGGTTTGTGCCGTGTAGTGAGCACTCTGACTTTTTCTGTCCCCATCATCTCTTTGTACGTGCGCAGGGGTATTATGGTGAGATCGGAACCTGAATCTGCCATAACTCTTGTTTCCAGCCCATTAATCTTGATGGTACAATGGGGTTTTTCTCTTCTGGCCCGCGGACTGTTCACCATGATGACTGTAGGTCTTCCTTCATCTTCGGAGGACGATTCCCTTTCCGTGTTGTGATCAGTGTTTACGGTCATGATTTTCTTGTTGCGCCACCGACACACAATCGAGAAATGACCAATTCTTTTGCATACCGAGCACTCTTTGTCTCTGGCTGGGCACTCTCTGTCGAACGCCAGGTGTTTCGTGCTTATGCACCTGTGGCATTGCAGTGGTTCTTTCTTTCCCCATTTCCCTTCTTTCAAGTCGGATACCTGTCTCTCTTTCTTCGGGTGGAACGCCACTGCTTGTATTTCAGCGGAACCGTGGCCTCCTGCTAGTTCTTTCCTTCTCCCGGCCGTTTCCTCGACCGCTCTCGCAATTTCAATCGCTTTATCCAGCACCAGTTCCTTCTCCAAAATGAACTTGTCTTGTACGTTCCTGCTGTTGGTGTGAACCACCAGCATGTCGCAGATGAGGCTCTCTGCATTGTTACCGAAGTTGCACAGTGCCGCCAGTTCACGCAGTTTAGTAATATAGTCGTCTACGGGTTCTGAGGCTTCCTGCTTGCGGCTATAAAACCGGATTCTGTGTAGGACGGTATTCTCTTTGCTGGTGAACCTTTTCACAATCCTTCTTACGGCCTCCTTGAAAACGTCGTCGTTGTCACCAGCCACCGGCTCCGGGGTGAGACTTTCGAACACCCTCTGTCCTTCCACCCCTAGGGCATTAAGTAACATCGCCCTGCGTCGTGCCGCCGAGTAGCCGGCACCGCCCAAGGCCTCTACATACGTCGTGAACAAGGGTTGCCATTGCGGCCACGGAATGGTGGGTCTACCTGGAGTTTGCAGGAAGGGCGGTGGTGGTGTCGCTCCTTGCATGGTTCCACGCGGGTTACAGCGGTAATCCTCGTCGCCAATTATGTTGTATAATATCCTTGACAAATGACAGGAAGCGTGTTGACTCCTTGATGTCTCTTTACTCAACAGCAGAGATCTTCAGGGTATGTAACTGCACACATAAAGAATAATGGGTGGACAACAGGCCCTTTAACATGTGGCTGGCTGTGCCACAAGTTCTGTCCTTGATTAGGCTCTGGGGCCTAATAATCTGTGAGGAGCGCTCAGGACGCGTCTCCTCACGTCCCCTCCTCGCTCCGTATATCGCGCCGTAGCCGGGGGGCGGGGCTTCTGCCCACGGACGAGATCTCGCGAGAGCTCGCGGCTCTCGCGATATCTCTACACATGGATATTCTGTTTTTAGGATGGCCGCTGCCAAAAGCGACAGGGGTTCCACCAATGGAACATCTGGGTTTATTCGGCGGGCTCCCATTGTCGCGGAAGGAGGTAGCTGAGGGAATTCAGAGACCATGGATCGGCCATCTTTCAAAGCCTCTGTAACATGCACCCGTAGTCTCGCGACAATGCAGGGAAAGCACGCCAACAAATGGCAGCCTGCCACGCATAGCCACAGTACGTACCGAATAAAGTTTTAAAAAAGCTGAAAAAGAAAGGATGTCTTTGTTTTAAGGATTTCAAATGTCTAGAAATGTTTTTTTGTGGCGTGGCCTACAGTACTTTGGTTGGCAATTGTCACTTTTAGTATTGTTTCAGATCGGCCGTGTAGCAGCAGTAATTCCACACACACCTATAATTTTAGGAAAACGGAGGGCAAGTGGTGCAACTAATGGGAGCCCGCCACGCATAGCTGCGTTAAAGGACCAAACAGAGTGAACAAAAACCCAAAAAAGCCACGATTTTCTTCTTTTTAACAATTTCAAAGGTCTAGAAAAAATATTTATGGTGTGGCCTATTGTACCTTGGTTGGCAAATGTCACTTTTAGGCTTGTTTCAGATCATTCATGCAGTCGCAGTAATTCTGCAAACACCTGTAGTTTCACCACAACGGAGGGCAAGCGCACCAACCAAAGGCAGCCCGCCCCACAATGTTGCAGTAATGTGGCAAACAATGTGAAAAAAAGCCAAAAAATATAGAATTTTCATTGTTTTAATGATTTCAAAGGTCTAGAAATGTTTGTTTATGGCATGGCCTATGGTAGTTTGTTTGGCAAATGTGATTTCAAACTTTCTTTCGGATCGACCCTGCAGCTGTGGGAATTTCATGTTTAAGATAGCCACGGTCATAACACACTGGGTTCCATTAATGGGACGTTGTGGTTCTTTGGTGGGCTCCCATTGTCGCAGGAGCAGGCAGTCGTGGGAATTCAAGGACCATGAACATCAGCCTCCTTTCGTAGTCGCTGTAACGTGCACACCTAGTCTAGCAACAATGGAGGGGAAGCATGCCAACAATTGGAAGACTGCCGCGCATAGCCTCAGTTATGGGCAGAATAAAGTGAGAAAAAGCCAAAAAAGACTGATTTTTCTTTGTTTTAACGATGTAAAGGGTCTAGAAATGTTTGTTTGTGGCATGATCTATGTGACTGTGGTTGTCAAATGCTATTTTAAACTTTATTTCAGATTGGCCCTGTAGTAGTGGCAATTCTGCATTTAGGGTAGCCGCTGTCACACCTGACGGGCGTCCACCAATGGGACGTCATGGTTTTAGGCAGACTCTTATTGTTGCGGGAGGAACTATCTGCGGGAATTTGGAGATAGTGAACGTCAGCCGTCTTTCATCACCATGGTAAGGGGCCGAACAAAGTGAAAATAAAGCATAAAAAAGAAGGGATTTTCTTCATTTTAACGATTTCAAAGCTCTAGAAATGTTTGCCTGTGGTGTTGCCTATGGTAGTTTGGTTGGCAAACGCGATTTTAAACTTAGAATCTGTTCGACCCTGTAGCTGCAGGAATTCAGCATTTAGGATAGCCGAGGTCATAGACCGCGGTTCCACCAATGGGACCTTGTATTTTTTAGGCCGGGATGCCATTATCGCAGATGCAGGTAACCATGGAATTCGGAGACGCAATCTCTTGCTGCCTTTCATAGCCGCGGAAACAGGCCGAACAAAGTTTAACTATTTGAAAGTTCTAGAAATGTGTGTTTTAGGCGTGGCCTATTGTAGTTTGGTTGGCAAATGGGATTTTAAACCTTATTTGGGATTGACCCTCGAGCCATGGGAATTCTGCGTTTAGGATAGCCACGATCATAACTGACGGGAGTTCCCCCAATGGGATGTTGTGGTTTTTTGGTGGGCTCCTGTTCTCACGGGAGTAGGTAGACACAGGAATTCAGAAACCATTAACGTTGGACACCTTTCATAGCCATGGTAACAAGCCAGAATGATGAAAACATTTCAGAAATTATTTTCCGATGTGTGGGGTGGCATCGAAATTTTTGTGGCGTGGCCTATGGTTGTCTAGTTGGCAAATGTGATTTTAAACTTTGTTTCAGATGAACCCTCTAGCAGTGTTAATTCCGTATTTACGATAGCCACGGTCATAACCCACTGAGGTTCTGCGAACGAGACGTCATGGTTTTTTGGTGGGCTTACATTCCGAGGGAATGCCAAATGTGTCATTGGCAATGGTAATAAGGTGAGTGGTTTCTATCTGTTGCTTCATGACCGTGATAACGAACCCAAAGATAGACATTTTAGGACAATAACAGTATGAGTTTGAAATGATGTTGTGATTGATTTACAGACTGTGACTTTAGAAATAAACTATGCAATTGGAAGGTGTTGTTTCCTATATATATAATATAATAATCCAACTAACGCTGGGCACAGAGACACATGAGAGCATACTGCATACTCCTGCATGTGCCCACAGACAGCCACTACAACCCTCAACCTCAGTGCAGGGAGTCAGCCCTAAATGGATTTGAGCACACAAAGACCACCAGCAAAATGGTCAATGAAATTAGCATGTAGAAGCAAGACTGTAATGTTCAACACTCTTCTTAAACCTGTTATCCTCTGCTACTGTGGTTGTCGACACAAATGTGGAACCCTGCCACACCGCAGGAGACAGCCTACAATGAATCACAGCTGAACTGTCCAAAATGTGTAAGGAACTCGCCAATCCTACTGCAGTTTCCACTTCTCCTCTTGCATCCCACTCCCTATGTACTGCACTTGCCTCCCATTTCACAACCAAAACCGAGGTCATCCTGTCCTCACTTTCCTCTACCCCCTCCCTACTCCCCCACCTGCTCTCAGGCCTCCCTTTGCCCCCTTTCCCCCTCCATGCTCTTCTCCTTCTTGCCCATAACACCGGATGAGGTATTTAAAGCTGTCCGCTCTATGTAAGTCTCCCCAAACAGGTGTTCGCCTGCTCCTCCAGAACTATCAAGAACAACATTTCCTCTCTCGTTCCTGCCCTGGCTGATTTCTGCAACCACTCCTTTGTCACTGGCTCCTTCCCACTATCCCTCAAGCCCTCCCTTGTGCACCTTCTCCTAAAAAAGACATCTGCTGACCCCTCCTGCTCGGCTAACTACCATCCCATCTCCACTACCCCCTTCCCAGTCAAACTCTTGGAGAAGTTGGTCATCTCCCAACTGACACACCACACTGAATCTGTTGGCTGTCTCCATGACCACCAGTATGGCTTCAGAGCATCCAGATTTCCACCAATATGTGTGTACCCCTGTCTATATCTCAAAGTGGAAAAACTACCTTTGTAGCGCCTATCCACATTCTTTTGGATGTTTGATTTAATAATTAATTGTCCAGACTCCTTATTTATAACAATTTATGGAAAATTAATCTGAAGGAAGCAACTCACATAACTCATGCATATACAACATTGATAAATAAAAGTAAAAAAAAAACAATGAAAAGTCATATGGTTTTTAATTTTTCATGTAATTGAAAAGGATTATTTGTTTTAAAGAATAAAACAGACAAAATACATAAATGGTTCTGTATGCAATATCAGAAGTGAAATCAAAACAAATCAATCAAGGTCAAGTGCAAATCAATTATCATTGCTTAACACAGCATACATCAATAACCAAGTATCCCATCAATTAAGATTCATTGATGTTATTAGTATGTCAAAAAGAAGAGAAAATCAAAATAATGCTTATTTTTCCTTTTTCTAAGAAGACGTGTAGCTGGGTGATAGATGTCTATAATCTGATTTGATTCTTACATCCCATAATACATCAATTTCATACTTAAAAATGACAATATTTCAACAGTTAATGTGACCATTTCAATATATGAAATACTTGTTAATGGTTTGAGGATTTCCAAAGTTGTCCTGCTAGTTATGAGGCTGTGAGAGTCCTATGTGTGGGTCTTAAAGGTAAAATATATCTTTGCCAGCATGACAAAATGAGTGAGAAACACTATTAGAGAGAGTACAATGGGCCCAAATGCTGAATATTGGTTCCCTGCTCTCTTCATGTTTCGGCGGATGCTGAAGTTATTTAAGCCGCCTTCATCAGGGCATCTAATTGAAGACCCTGCGTGTCATCACGACCCTGGTGGCCGCGGTATGAACAGTGCCGGTAAGGTACCGGCACCGTTCATACCGGGCCGCCACATTATGAGTTTGCTCGCGGGTGACCGTATGCACGTCTGGCCTAGCCAGACGTGCATACCGGCACCCGCGAGTAGACCAGGATGTTACAACAGACCCGTCATTAACGGGTCTGTTGCTAGCATCCTCCCCAATCCCATTGGGACCTATGGGGGCTCAAATGGGAATGGGGACGGTCCGGATCCCGAAAATGGGAATTACCGGGCCTGCAAAAGTCGGAATGGCCCGGTAATTCCCTTTTTTCGGGACCCAGACACGAGTTTGGAGGTAGCCATGCCGGTAATGACGGTATGGCTACCTCCAAACTCGTAATAAGGCAACCTGTGTGTAAATACATAAAAGCAGTGTGAGTAAAACCTCTCTATCAGTGCTTGTGACTACTAAGCATTGATGATCTGAATTAGTACTCTAGTCACCGGCTTTTATTTTACCTGCCGGGACTTAAATCCTAAGTTTTGGCACATGCCTGTAGTGGAGAACAAATCAGTTCCTGGAGACAGGTGTGATAAAGTAGAAGTACGCTGAGCCTTGCGTGACTGCCCAACATGTGGTCCGATTACGACGATTGCTCCCCTGGTGGTTCCTTAGAAGGAGAGGTTATGTCGTGAGGAGCAAACCCCAAAGGGTGTAAATGTTAGTTTCCACAATGAATGTCAATAGTTTATTTGTTCACCTGGAAGAAGTGGGTGCCCAAGTCTAGTGGTGATAAATCCAATGGGTGTAGAGGGGCAATACGTAATTCATCCTTTCCCTGGCTGGGGAGGTGAATAGGTGGATATGGCGTGCATCCGTACCTATGGAGAATGAACCAAGTAGGTACTACTCAACAGAGATGAATACATCAAAGAGGCGTACAAACAACTGAATGACACAAACTTCTATACCAGATTGAAGTCTAATCCCATGGCAGAGTTGGAACAGACGGTCAAAATATTCTTGTACAGATGGGAACAAAGAGGCATAATATACGAAGACACAGCAAAATTCTTGTGGATCAGTCATGCCATAACACCATCATATATATTTTACCGAAAGATCACAAAAATCTGAAACAACCACCTTGGAGACCCATAGTTTGCCTCATAGGGACGGCCTTAGAAAATGTGTCCAAATACACAGATGAAGTATTGTTCCCGTTCGTTTCTGCTCTCCCAACATACATCAAAGATACTACAGACTTTTTGTGTAAAATTGAAGACATCCCTTGGGAAGAGGAATATCTAATGGCAACAATGGATGTGGTTTCTTTATACACATCCATCACACATGACGACGGAAAAAGAGCATGCCTGTATTACTTGAATACGAAATCACTGAATTACTTGGAACACACTCAAATGGTGATGGAAATGATCAATCTTTGTTTAACAAACAATGGGCCTCATTACGACCCTGGTGGAAGACCATGGTGCTATTAGCACCATGGTCCATGCCGGTAAGTTACCGACTCCGCCATGGAGAAAAGGGGAATTACCACTCCAAGGTTGGCGGGGGCGGTAATTCCCCCTTTCTCCATGGCCCTTCCCCATTCCCATTTTTGCCCCATAGGGCTCAATGGGAATGGGGAAGGCGCTAAGTACGGTGCCGCAAATTGCGGCACCGTAATTAGCACCAAGGTCCCTTTGCGGGTCCCTACTTTAACGGCTGGTCTACACCGCAAAGGGACCTCGTAATTAGGCGCTAATAGGTTAACGGCGCTGCAGCCTTTTACAGCGCTGTTAACCCATTAGCGCCTGAGTCGTAATGAGGCCAGATGTCTTTCTTTTTAACAATGAATATTTTAGACAGGTTCAAGGAACCGCAATGGGCACAACATTTGCAACCTCATACGCCAACCTCATGATGGGAGCATGGGAGGAACAGGAGGTCTGGGCAGAGACAAATTCTGAATTTACACAAAATATTGTCCTGTGGCTCAGATACATCGATGATCTGTTCATTATCTGGAAGGGTACTGTAAAGGGCTGGTTGGACTATGTTGGAAAATTGAATCAAAATTCTAAAAACCTTAGGTTCACCGAAACCCATAATAGAACTTTAATCACCTTTCTAGACGTTAAAGTTAGAATAGTGAACAACAAAATCACGTGCGAACTACGCAGGAAAGAGGTGGGTTCAAATACACCATTACATGCACAGAGTGGACACCCAAAAGTTTCATTTTGGAGTGTGCCCTATGGTGAGTTTGTAAGACTTAGACGGAATAACACCACCTTGAAAGCATATGATGAAGAGAGCAAGGCCACGGCTGCTGGTTTTCAATGACAGATGTGTACGAAACAAGTAATTGAAAGGGCTTTCCTGAAAGCTAGACAGCTAGAAAGACAAACCTTGCTGACTAGCTGTCATAACAAAAAAGAGGTAACAGGAAGAAAAGAACAACACCAGGGTTATCCTCACCTTTGATAGAGAAGCCAAAACTATTCGACATATTTTGCAAAAACATTGGAATATCCTTTTAGCAGACCCAGACCTCGCTAAAAGTCTCAAAAGTCACCCACAGATCAGTTACAGAAGAAATAGATCTTTCAAAGACATCCTGGTCCAGAGTTTCATGTCCAAAGAAGATTCCAAGATACAAACTAATTGGTTGATAATGAAAAAGAAGTGTACAAGGTGCAATATTTGTAAATATGCAACAAACTGTGAAGCATTTACACATCCGGTGACAGGCCTAAAAATCTGGATTCCACAATGGATCACATGTGAATCTGACCATGTGGTGTATGCCCTTACCGGTCCCTGCCAGAAATGGTACATTGGCAGCACAAAGTGTAAATTGAAAATCCGTATCCAACAACACGTGCGTGCAATCCTTCACAATGATGCTAATTACCCCATGACAAAACATTTTTCTGACTGTCATCAAAGTAAAATTGAGAATTTCAGTTTCTTTGGACTACACAAAATAGAAATGGGCCCGAGGGGAGGAAACAAGGAGAAATTGTTAAGACAAAAAGAAACCCGTTGTATCCTGGACTTTGAAAGCAAACAACCCGATGGACATAATATCGATGAAGAGTTGTATACTTTTTCGGGGTGCTAAACTAACTCCCATGCTGCCCTGTTAAGACACATGTACGAATAATGTAGAGAGTAAACAAGCGTATAGATATCAGAGTCCCTTACCTGATCCTAAAGAGGAATCTCTCCATATTACCCTGCTAGTATCCCAGCACCCGTGTCTAATGGGTGCAAAGTAATAAGATGTGTTGAAGGTAAATCGTAGTAGTACCAACATGAATATTATTTTTATAATCAAGGTTTGATTAATAAGGTTTTAATGTTTTACATTTTCTAATATCATTTAGGTGATTGTTTCTGTTTTACACTTATGTCTAAGACACATTTTGAATGAATAGAGGAAATGAAGAGGTGAAATAGGTGTTACAAAAAAGCACAGCAAACCCCATGGAAAATAATTTGGTGAATATGATGACCATAACTAGTCTAAATGCGAGTACAACAATTGATTAATTAGGGCATTCAAAGAATGGTAGGGCATAATGAGTAACCAGGATTTGCATTATTCACTTCATTGGTATCGAAATAATGATGAATTGCTACAAAGTTGGGACTGTGGAATAATAGCACTATGCAGGTAGAGCACGATGCACTTTATAGATGAAACAGCTGAAACTATTGACGATGTGTTCATCTATGCTGTTCATTTATGCTGTTTTGCACTATGTACTTTATGTTATACAAGGGTTGCCAAGCATTTTTTTTTTTTTAAATTTATTTTATTACATTTTGTAGCAATGCAGTCAACGGGGCCGTAACATGGCCTCCAATAACCAAAGTAACCAAATAAAAGTAAATAAACATTCCCTTCCCCTCTTAGCCTCCCTCCCACCCTTCTTCCCTTCAAGACCGTTGTAGACTACACAGTGAGATATCTATGTTCCACCTTTCATTCTGGAGTGATTGTACTCTCACTCGACGAGTCTGTCATATTGGGGCTGAATAGTGTCTCTGTGAGCTCTACCCATTGTAGTAAATCATTGGAAGTATCTTGTCCTTGTTGACGTTGGGCTATTTCCCAGGCTCCTGTTTCAGCCTGCGTCCATTTACGGAGATCTTCCCACCATGTTGTTAAACACGGTGCTTGGGGCCTTTTCCAACCCATGGCGATGCGTCTTTTCGCAAGTATGTACATTAAATCCTTTAGCTTATTCAGCGGCTTGTTTTTGCTGTTTCTGGGGTATTTTCCCAGAATGCATGCAATGGGCGTTTGCACTTCCAGGGTAATGGCGGCCTTGGCAACTCTGGTTTGGATTTGCGCCCAGAAGATTTGTATAGCGGGGCACCCCCAGAACATATGGGTCAAGTTCGCCTGGGGTTCGTGGCATTTGGGGCATCCGACGATGTTAGCACCAGTGAAACTGGAGATGACTCCTGGGGTAAGGTATGCTCTGTTCAGAATGTAAAATTGTATTAACTGGAACCTGGCATTTCTAGATACTTTTTTGTGGTATCCAGTGATGGTTTCCCATTCTGCTTCTGTGAATTGCTGCCCAATTTCCAATTCCCATTTCGTCTTGCACTTAAGATTGAGTCGGGCCGCGTTATGGAGCAGCGTTTCGTAGACCCTCGAGGTCTCATGGCCACCTTCAGCTGTTGCCAGTAGGCCTTCTAACACTTCATGGCCAGTGTCTAACTTGACCATTGACGGCCAGCGGGCAGCTATTCTTTTTACTACCGCAGTGTGCAGCAGAAACTGTCCCGTGTGTATGCCCGAGGCTTCTTGTAATTCAGCAAAGGTCAGGATGCCCTGTTCGTCCACCAGGTCTCCAACGGTGGCGACGCCGCATAGCTCCCATGTGTTCCTTATTAATTTCAAGCTCTCTAATCTATTTGCCATGAGTGCCGCAATCGGGATCAGTGGGCAATAAGGGTCTTTGAAGTCCATGACTCTACAGGCTCTTTTCCATATCTGGATACCTATTTGGGCCAACAGTGGATATTGGTGTTTGTGGCCTGCGTCGGCCCATAGCAGGTCTTTCATTAGCATATGGGTGATACCTGGCTGCAGTAGGCGGGTGTCCGTGGAGGGGTCGTCTGCCATCCACTGGATCACATGTTTCAGCTGACCTGCCAGATAGTAAAGCTCAAAATTAGGGACCTTCAGGCCACCCTTTTCGTATGGTCTCTGCATGGTGTCCAGGGCGACTCTTTGCCTTCCATCTTGCCACAGGAATTTCCTGCAAAGCTTGTGTAGGTCGTTGAAAAAATGATGTGGAATATAGTATGGTACATTGGTAAAATGGTAAAGAAGTCTGGGTAACGCCACCATTTTGAGCAGTCCTACTCTGCCAGCCACCGAAAGCTGGAGTTTGCCCCAGAAGTCCATCGATTTCGCCAGGCCCTCCTTGGCTCTCACTGTGTTCAGAGCGTGCTCTGTCTTGGGGTCCCGGTGGATCGTAATCCCCAGATATTTAAAGGAGATGGGTTCCCATTTCAATGATAGTGTGGGGAGTTCATCTGGCTTAAGTCTACTCAAGGCTGCTAGAGGGAAGAGGCAGGATTTGCTGTGATTGATTTGGATCCCAGTGACTTTATGAAACCCCTCCAATGTTTCCAGTATGTATGGCAATACGTATTCGGGGTTCTTTAAGTAAAGGAGCATATCGTCTGCGTACATAGAGACTAAATGGGTTACCCCGTCTATTTCAATGCCCGTGTCTCCATATTCCTGCCTGATGTATGCTGCTACAGGTTCAATGGCAATGATGTATAACATGGGAGATAGGGGGCAACCCTGTCTAGTGCCTCGGGACAGCTCCCATTTGTCAGAGAAGGTGTTGTTGATCCGCACTCTAGCCTCTGGGTTAGTGTAGATGAGTGTAACCCATCTAATAAAGCTGGGCCCTACTCCCATTTTGGACAAGGTGGCTAAGAGCCATTTCCAACGGACCGAGTCGAATGCTTTGGAGGCGTCAAGGGACGCCACCGCGCCTGTATCTTGCCTGCTGTCAGTGCTGTAAATGACATGGTGCAGTTTCCTTAAGTTTTCGGTGATAGTCCTTCCAGGCACATACCCCGTTTGGTCCTGGTGAATTAGGACATGAATGGCCTTGCGTAGCCTCATGGCAAGTATTGCCGTCAGAAGCTTACTATCTGTGTTTAGAAGGGACAGGGGCCTGTATGATCCGCATTCTGTGGTGTTCTTATTGGGCTTTAGTAGTGGGATAATAGTTGCCTCTCTCATGGTGTTCGGGAGGAGGCCTAGTTCGTATGCCTCGTTGAAGACTTGGGCCAATATCGGTGCTAGTGCGTCTTCGTATTTCTTGTAGAACTCTCCTGGGAGTCCGTCTGGCCCGGGAGCCTTCCCAGTGGGCAGTGATCTAATAACTGCCGTAACTTCCTCTGGGGTGACAGGGCCCTCCATGGACTCCGCTATACACTCCTCTAAGTGTGGTAGCATTATACTATCTAACACGTCCTCTATTTCCGTGGCTGTGGGCGGTGAGGAGTCTGTGTAGAGCTTATGGTAGAACTCTGCGAAGGTGCGGTTTATATCTACTTGTGAGTGTATGTCCTGGCCGTCTGCATCCAGGATTTGACAGATGGGTTTTCTAGGTGCTTCACGTTTATACAACCACGCTAGTAGCTTTCCTGGTTTGTCCCCCAATGCATGATTTCTTTCGATGTGTTTGGCATAACTAAGCTTGCTCAGCGCCTCCCAGTGTTGCAGGCAAGCCTGCTTGAGTTCGACTTTCCTCCGTGTGTGGGCAGGGTCCGATGAGGTATCGGACTCTAGGTGTTTGAGCTCGTCTTCTGCATGCGTCATTAGTGAAGTGATGGACCTCTGGGCTCCCCCCACTGCGGCTATCATTTCTCCCCTGATCACCACCTTATATGCCTCCCAAGCAGTGCTGATGTGCTGGACACTATCAATGTTTATCTGCCAGTAGGCAGATGTGCTTTGTCGTATTTGTTCGCAAAAAGCCTTATCCAGTAACGCCTCACTTCGGAGTCTCCATGTGGGTATGGGAGGCCTGGGTGCAGTCAGGGTCCATGTAGTCATCAAGGGAGAGTGATCTGACAGCACTCTAGCCAAATATTGCGTATCTTCAAATGTGTCTAAGTGTTCGCCACTAACTAGTATGCTGTCTATCCTGGTATGTACCGCGTGTGGCGGTGAATAAAAGGAGTATTTCCTAACATCAGGGTGCTGACAAGGGTTGCCAAGCATGTACGAGGCAACCTTGATATACTCAGGAATGGGAGTGAATCAAAGCGTTAAAGAGAAGCTATATTGACTGAATGGTCAAAACTTTGTGGCACTTTGCACTTTTTCGCTTTAAGAATATGTTGCTAATGCACTAAGCACTTTATCTTGAAAAGAACATGCTGCTATTGCACGTAGCACTTTATTTAAAAATAGATCGCCCACATATATGGTGGTATGTATAACACAAAATATATAAAATGCTCTAAGGGAACTTGCTCTGCAATCAACCCCCAAACATACACACGTAATATGCCATACTATCTATGAATAGAAATAGAAAAATAATGTCTATATTATTTATGTACTGGAATGTGGCACATTATGTGGACCTATACCATAATTGAAAACATATTGCTGTGCACACATCAGAACGAAACTCGCATTCAGTTAAATGCTGTTGGTCATTTAAACAAAATACTAGTTCAATATGGCCGACATGTAACTCAGGGGCTGCTGTATCCTAGGAAAACTAGTCCTTTGATTGTGTCTGCACCTAATCCTCTTGGGCTGCCTCTTTTTCATGTCTTTTAAAATGGTTGTTTGACAATGAGGCAAATCGTTGTGAACAAGCGGCGAGTTGGCCGCGGAACGCATGAACGTCTCAGCAAACTGATTGTTGCACTCGGGAGGACCCGTGTATTTTGGTCATTTTTGATTTTAAAAGGATTTCCATGTTTTGTACTACACAATTTTCCCTGTAAGAAAAATAAAGGAAGGTTATTTTGGCTAACAAGGTGTGGATCCGGCAGTATATATTTTTTCCAATTGGGACTGACTGGCCTGAAAACTACTATGGAATCTACTATTGAATCTTCTGCATGAGAATGGCAGTATTTTGAACATATATATATATATAAATAAACCCTCTGGCTAAATCAGTCTAAGCATTGCCCCATTTGGTAAGGGTCCCGTTCCTTACCTGTGCTAATGGTCCGGTGATTCTCAGATCTACTGACGAATGGGATGGACTACAGTTAATCAGGAGTCTCCCTGTCTCTGTACCTAAAGGGAAAAACAGAGACTGAGGCTCACTAGAACATCTTCCCACTATGCAACGTACAAAGTTCAAAAGTACCCTAAGTCTGTGATTCGGACAGCCTAAAAGTATTGGGCCCCCAGTATATCACAACTGGTGGTAACCGCTCTAATCGTAACTCTCTAGAGCTCTTGAGAATTTCAAGAGCATGTGAATCCTTTGTTCTACCGGGCTGTCAGTCCACCTAGAGGTGTAACGAACTCAAGACGACAAATCATTGCTGGTGTAACTCAAACGTGATTCAGGGGAGCAATCATGCTTGTGAGACACCCACCTTCCCTTTCCCTCTGTCTTACCTTCTAATTCGGAGAGAGACAAGAGCAAGTGTCATTCGGCCCAGCCTTGCTCAGGAGAGTAATGTGTCAGAGCCCGGTTCACTTCCTCAAACTTAAACCGTTGCCAGGGATACGATGTACCTGACGTAATTTCCCTATTGGTGCATTCACGTGTGACGTGATGCAAGGTGGGGCGTCCCGTGGTAGGAGTGTCGATCGCGGCCACAGCGGCTGTCAGCTGCAGACCCGCCCTGTGTGTAAAATGTTGAACACTGAGATGTCGACAAACCGCCTATCCTGTGTGACGTCAGTCAAAGTCACAGAGGCACAGCGACCAAATCATCATCTCCCCCCAAACAAGAAAGAAAAGGGGAAGGGAAGTGCCAAGGGGCCCGATCGTGGTGCCGTGGACACCGTACTGGACCCAACCTGAGAGAGGAGAGCCCACCGGTCAGCTATGTCCACCGACAAGGATGAGGCCATGCAACTTGCAAAATTCAAGCAGGTCTGATACGGAGCAAGGTCAGGGTGTGTTCACTTGCCTGAATGGATGTCTTATACTCTTATGCCGTATCCTGTAACTAATTGTGGAAGTATTAGTATATTAATGTGTAATGGGGCAACATCTTGTTTGGACTGTGACAGAATTATATCCAGTGACTTCAGAGGGGATCACCACTCAGCATCAGGGAGCTCACCCATGAGGCATGTGAATCTTTGCTTGATAGGCCTTTCTCAGCACTCAACTGAACATAAGTATTTCATCCTCTTATGTTGTGGCCTGATGTGTGTCTGGTAATTTATCTGTAGATGGCCCATAGATGTTGTTTGTTTCTGTTGAGATCCTTCAAGAGTACATGAAGGTCCATGCGCTGCCCAAGATTTCAAAATGTAATCAGACCATCCAGAGGCATAGAAACTGCTCTCCTGAACACCTGTGAAGACCTGTTCTCAAACCTAGATTTCAACTCTCCTTCTGATCTCATCCCACTTGATTTGTCTTCTGCCTTTGACAGAGTCAATCATGCCATCCTCAGTAAAAGGCTCTGTGATTCCCTTGGTATCACGAACCTGGCACTGGATTGGTTGACCTCCTTCCTATCTAATCAACCTTCCCAGCTACAACTGGGCCCTTTCCTCTCGTCCACCACACTCTCTACCTGCGGTGTCCCTCAGGGCTCTATCCTATCACCATGGCTCTTCAATATCTAACTTGCCCCTCTGGCCCATTTGATCTCCTCCTCCTTCTCTCCTCATTTCCAGTGTTATGCTGATGATACACAGCTCTCCTTCAAGAGTCCCTTCACTACCTCCTCTTCTTCCTGTCTCAGTCCTGACTGCCTGACTGCTATTCAGGCATGGTGCAGGGTAATGTTCTCTGTCTTAATGCCAGTAAGACCAAGATCCTTTTCATTGGGACCCCTGCTACCTGCTTCCCTCCCACTCTATGGCTGCCCTCCTTGGGTCCCCTCCCCTCACCATCTTGTGAGGCTAAAAACCTTGGTGTCATCTTTGATTCCTCTCTCTCCTTCTCCCCTCACATCACGGACCTTGCCCAGAAGGCCCACTTTCATCTTCACCTCCTCAGAGGCATTATCCCCTTCCTTGCCTTCCCCCAGAAACTCAATGTCTCCAGAGCTCTGGTTGTCTCTAGGCTGGACTACTGCAACAGCCTCTTCCTCAATCTGCCTCTTTCCTCTCTTTGCCCCCTTCAACTAATCCAGAATAGGACTGCGAGACTTACCCTTGGCCTCAAGCCCATGGACTGCGTATCTCCAGTCCTAAAGTCTCTCTACTGGCTCCCCGTGACTGCAAGAATCAAATTCAAGGCCCTCTACATCATCCACAAGGCTTTCTGGGGCCAGGGCCTCACTACATCCAACTCTCTCTCCCAAATTACCTCCCTGCTAGAGCCCCTTGGTCCTCTAGCTCCAACTCTCTGCAGATCAGATGTTTTTCCAAGCAGATCTCACTCTTCGGCAGATGCCTCCCTCTGGAATGGCCTCCCTTCCCCTCACAGACTTGAGCTGGACCTCCTTAAGTTCCGTAAGCTTCTCAAGACCCTGCTCTTCTCTACTTACTTCCCTCTCGCCCACTCTTGCTAATGCCCCCATCCATCACACATGACGACGGAAAAAGAGCATGCCTGTATTACTTGAATACGAAATCACTGAATTACTTGGAACACACTCAAATGGTGATGGAAATGATCAATCTTTGTTTAACAAACAATGGGCCTCATTACGACCCTGGTGGAAGACCATGGTGCTATTAGCACCATGGTCCATGCCGGTAAGTTACCGACTCCGCCATGGAGAAAAGGGGAATTACCACTCCAAGGTTGGCGGGGGCGGTAATTCCCCCTTTCTCCATGGCCCTTCCCCATTCCCATTTTTGCCCCATAGGGCTCAATGGGAATGGGGAAGGCGCTAAGTACGGTGCCGCAAATTGCGGCACCGTAATTAGCACCAAGGTCCCTTTGCGGGTCCCTACTTTAACGGCTGGTCTACACCAGCCGTTAAGGTCGGGTCCCGCAAAGGGACCTCGTAATTAGGCGCTAATAGGTTAACGGCCCTGCAGCCTTTTACAGCGCTGTTAACCCATTAGCGCCTGAGTCGTAATGAGGCCAGATGTCTTTCTTTTTAACAATGAATATTTTAGACAGGTTCAAGGAACCGCAATGGGCACAACATTTGCAACCTCATACGCCAACCTCATGATGGGAGCATGGGAGGAACAGGAGGTCTGGGCAGAGACAAATTCTGAATTTACACAAAATATTGTCCTGTGGCTCAGATACATCGATGATCTGTTCATTATCTTGAAGGGTACTGTAAAGGGCTGGTTGGACTATGTTGGAAAATTGAATCAAAATTCTAAAAACCTTAGGTTCACCGAAACCCATAATAGAACTTTAATCACCTTTCTAGACGTTAAAGTTAGAATAGTGAACAACAAAATCACGTGCGAACTACGCAGGAAAGAGGTGGGTTCAAATACACCATTACATGCACAGAGTGGACACCCAAAAGTTTCATTTTGGAGTGTGCCCTATGGTGAGTTTGTAAGACTTAGACGGAATAACACCACCTTGAAAGCATATGATGAAGAGAGCAAGGCCACGGCTGCTGGTTTTCAATGACAGATGTGTACGAAACAAGTAATTGAAAGGGCTTTCCTGAAAGCTAGACAGCTAGAAAGACAAACCTTGCTGACTAGCTGTCATAACAAAAAAGAGGTAACAGGAAGAAAAGAACAACACCAGGGTTATCCTCACCTTTGATAGAGAAGCCAAAACTATTCGACATATTTTGCAAAAACATTGGAATATCCTTTTAGCAGACCCAGACCTCGCTAAAAGTCTCAAAAGTCACCCACAGATCAGTTACAGAAGAAATAGATCTTTCAAAGACATCCTGGTCCAGAGTTTCATGTCCAAAGAAGATTCCAAGATACAAACTAATTGGTTGATAATGAAAAAGAAGGGGTTTCATAAGTGTACAAGGTGCAATATTTGTAAATATGCAACAAACTGTGAAGCATTTACACATCCGGTGACAGGCCTAAAAATCTGGATTCCACAATGGATCACATGTGAATCTGACCATGTGGTGTATGCCCTTACCGGTCCCTGCCAGAAATGGTACATTGGCAGCACAAAGTGTAAATTGAAAATCCGTATCCAACAACACGTGCGTGCAATCCTTCACAATGATGCTAATTACCCCATGACAAAACATTTTTCTGACTGTCATCAAAGTAAAATTGAGAATTTCAGTTTCTTTGGACTACACAAAATAGAAATGGGCCCGAGGGGAGGAAACAAGGAGAAATTGTTAAGACAAAAAGAAACCCGTTGTATCCTGGACTTTGAAAGCAAACAACCCGATGGACATAATATCGATGAAGAGTTGTATACTTTTTCGGGGTGCTAAACTAACTCCCATGCTGCCCTGTTAAGACACATGTACGAATAATGTAGAGAGTAAACAAGCGTATAGATATCAGAGTCCCTTACCTGATCCTAAAGAGGAATCTCTCCATATTACCCTGCTAGTATCCCAGCACCCGTGTCTAATGGGTGCAAAGTAATAAGATGTGTTCAAGGTAAATCGTAGTAGTACCAACATGAATATTATTTTTATAATCAAGGTTTGATTAATAAGGTTTTAATGTTTTACATGTTCTAATATCATTTAGGTGATTGTTTCTGTTTTACACTTATGTCTAAGACACATTTTGAATGAATGGAGGAATTGAAGAGGTGAAATAGGTGTTACAAAAAAGCACAGCAAACCCCATGGAAAATAATTTGGTGAATATGATGACCATAACTAGTCTAAATGCGAGTACAACAATTGATTAATTAGGGTATTCAAAGAATGGTAGGGCATAATGAGTAACCAGGATTTGCATTATTCACTTCATTGGTATCGAAATAATGATGAATTGGTACAAAGTTGGGACTGTGGAATAATAGCACTATGCAGGTAGAGCACGATGCACTTTATAGATGAAACAGCTGAAACTATTGACGATGTGTTCATCTATGCTGTTCATTTATGCTGTTTTGCACTATGTACTTTATGTTATACAAGGGTTGCCAAGCATGTACGAGGCAACCTTGATATACTCAGGAATGGGAGTGAATCAAAGCGTTAAAGAGAAGCTATATTGACTGAATGGTCAAAACTTTGTGGCACTTTGCACTTTTTCGCTTTAAGAATATGTTGCTAATGCACTAAGCACTTTATCTTGAAAAGAACATGCTGCTATTGCACGTAGCACTTTATTTAAAAATAGATCGCCCACATATATGGTGGTATGTATAACACAAAATATATAAAATGCTCTAAGGGAACTTGCTCTGCAATCAACCCCCAAACATACACACGTAATATGCCATACTATCTATGAATAGAAATAGAAAAATAATGTCTATATTATTTATGTACTGGAATGTGGCACATTATGTGGACCTATACCATAATTGAAAACATATTGCTGTGCACACATCAGAACGAAACTCGCATTCAGTTAAATGCTGTTGGTCATTTAAACAAAATACTAGTTCAATATGGCCGACATGTAACTCAGGGGCTGCTGTATCCTAGGAAAACTAGTCCTTTGATTGTGTCTGCACCTAATCCTCTTGGGCTGCCTCTTTTTCATGTCTTTTAAAATGGTTGTTTGACAATGAGGCAAATCGTTGTGAACAAGCGGCGAGTTGGCCGCGGAACGCATGAACGTCTCAGCAAACTGATTGTTGCACTCGGGAGGACCCGTGTATTTTGGTCATTTTTGATTTTAAAAGGATTTCCATGTTTTGTACTACACAATTTTCCCTGTAAGAAAAATAAAGGAAGGTTATTTTGGCTAACAAGGTGTGGATCCGGCAGTATATATTTTTTCCAATTGGGACTGACTGGCCTGAAAACTACTATGGAATCTACTATTGAATCTTCTGCATGAGAATGGCAGTATTTTGAACATATATATATATATATAAATAAACCCTCTGGCTAAATCAGTCTAAGCATTGCCCCATTTGGTAAGGGTCCCGTTCCTTACCTGTGCTAATGGTCCGGTGATTCTCAGATCTACTGACGAATGGGATGGACTACAGTTAATCAGGAGTCTCCCTGTCTCTGTACCTAAAGGGAAAAACAGAGACTGAGGCTCACTAAAACATCTTCCCACTATGCAACGTACAAAGTTCAAAAGTACCCTAAGTCTGTGATTCGGACAGCCTAAAAGTATTGGGCCCCCAGTATATCACAACTGGTGGTAACCGCTCTAATCGTAACTCTCTAGAGCTCTTGAGAATTTCAAGAGCATGTGAATCCTTTGTTCTACCGGGCTGTCAGTCCACCTAGAGGTGTAACGAACTCGCCCAGTCTCAAGACGACAAATCATTGCTGGTGTAACTCAAACATGATTCAGGGGAGCAATCATGCTTGTGAGACACCCACCTTCCCTTTCCCTCTGTCTTACCTTCGAATTCGGAGAGAGACAAGAGCAAGTGTCATTCGGCCCAGCCTTGCTCAGGAGAGTAATGTGTCAGAGCCCGGTTCACTTCCTCAAACTTAAACCGTTGCCAGGGATACGATGTACCTGACGTAATTTCCCTATTGGTGCATTCACGTGTGACGTGATGCAAGGTGGGGCGTCCCGTGGTAGGAGTGTCGATCGCGGCCACAGCGGCTGTCAGCTGCAGACCCGCCCTGTGTGTAAAATGTTGAACACTGAGATGTCGACAAACCGCCTATCCTGTGTGACTTCAGTCAAAGTCACAGAGGCACAGCGACCAAATCATCATCTCCCCCCAAACAAGAAAGAAAAGGGGAAGGGAAGTGCCAAGGGGCCCGATCGTGGTGCCGTGGACACCGTACTGGACCCAACCTGAGAGAGGAGAGCCCACCGGTCAGCTATGTCCACCGACAAGGATGAGGCCATGCAACTTGCAAAATTCAAGCAGGTCTGATACGGAGCAAGGTCAGGGTGTGTTCACTTGCCTGAATGGATGTCTTATACTCTTATGCCGTATCCTGTAACTAATTGTGGAAGTATTAGTATATTAATGTGTAATGGGGCAACATCTTGTTTGGACTGTGACAGAATTATATCCAGTGACTTCAGAGGGGATCACCACTCAGCATCAGGGAGCTCACCCATGAGGCATGTGAATCTTTGCTTGATAGGCTTTTCTCAGCATTCAACTGAACATAAGTATTTCATCCTCTTATGTTGTGGCCTGATGTGTGTCTGGTAATTTATCTGTAGATGGCCCATAGATGTTGTTTGTTTCTGTTGAGATCCTTCAAGAGTACATGAAGGTCCATGCGCTGCCCAAGATTTCAAAATGTAATCAGAGCATCCAGAGGCATAGAAACTGCTCTCCTGAACACCTGTGAAGACCTGTTCTCAAACCTAGATTTCAACTCTCCTTCTGATCTCATCCTCCTTGATTTGTCTTCTGCCTTTGACAGAGTCAATCATGCCATCCTCAGTAAAAGGCTCTGTGATTCCCTTGGTATCACGAACTTGGCACTGGATTGGTTGACCTCCTTCCTATCTAATCAACCTTCCCAGCTACAACTGGGCCCTTTCCTCTCGTCCACCACACTCTCTACCTGCGGTGTCCCTCAGGGCTCTATCCTATCACCATGGCTCTTCAATATCTAACTTGCCCCTCTGGCCCATTTGATCTCCTCCTCCTTCTCTCCTCATTTCCAGTGTTATGCTGATGATACACAGCTCTCCTTCAAGAGTCCCTTCACTACCTCCTCTTCTTCCTGTCTCAGTCCTGACTGCCTGACTGCTATTCAGGCATGGTGCAGGGTAATGTTCTCTGTCTTAATGCCAGTAAGACCAAGATCCTTTTCATTGGGACCCCTGCTACCTGCTTCCCTCCCACTCTATGGCTGCCCTCCTTGGGTCCCCTCCCCTCACCATCTTGTGAGGCTAAAAACCTTGGTGTCATCTTTGATTCCTCTCTCTCCTTCTCCCCTCACATCACGGACCTTGCCCAGAAGGCCCACTTTCATCTTCACCTCCTCAGAGGCATTCTCCCCTTCCTTGCCTTCCCCCAGAAACTCAATGTCTCCAGAGCTCTGGTTGTCTCTAGGCTGGACTTCTGCAACAGCCTCTTCCTCAATCTGCCTCTTTCCTCTCTTTGCCCCCTTCAACTAATCCAGAATAGGACTGCGAGACTTACCCTTGGCCTCAAGCCCATGGACTGCGTATCTCCAGTCCTAAAGTCTCTCTACTGGCTCCCCGTGACTGCAAGAATCAAATTCAAGGCCCTCTACATCATCCACAAGGCTTTCCGGGGCCAGGGCCTCACTACATCCAACTCTCTCTCCCAAATTACCTCCCTGCTAGAGCCCCTTGGTCCTCTAGCTCCAACTCTCTGCAGATCAGATGTTTTTCCAAGCAGATCTCACTCTTCGGCAGATGCCTCCCTCTGGAATGGCCTCCCTTCCCCTCACAGACTTGAGCTGGACCTCCTTAAGTTCCGTAAGCTTCTCAAGACCCTGCTCTTCTCTACTTACTTCCCTCTCGCCCACTCTTGCTAATGCCCCCATCTGTTTCTCCAACTGGTGGCCTGGTCCCTTATGAATCTCACAGGGCACCAGGCCCTCTTAACCAGTCTATATCAACCCCCCCAAACCAGCACTGCCCTTCTTGGTCCCCTTCCATGTCTATCCTGGTTGGTTGGGTATCACTCCTGAGTCTGGTCCACCCCCTGTTCGCCTCTGGCCCTTGCCCCCTTCTGGTCCCCCCAGCACTTGCCTACCCCCTGGGCCCTTTCTTCCTTCTTCCTTTTCCCCTCCCCCCTCCGCATGTATCCCCCCTCCCCTTACCTTCACCTATGCCCCCTCCATCACTCCCCTCCCCCTACACTTCTTGTTACTGCACTTGCACAATCCAAATGTCACAAGGCCTAGTAGGACCATTATTGTTGTTTATCTCCCCTGTTCCCCCCTTTTTTGTCTTGTGGTGCCTGGAAACACCATTTTTCTGTATAGTGTGTCTTATAAATACCCACCACTCCCCTCCCTCCCGCACTTCTTGTTACTGCACTTGCAGGATCCGAATGTCACAAGGCCTAGTAGGACCATTATTGTTGTTTATGCCCCCTTTCCCCGCCCCCTTTTTTTGTCTTGTTGCGCCTGGAAACACAATTTTGCACCTTATAAATATTGAATAAATAAATAAGGACCAGAACATGCATAGAACACACATTTGGACTACTTAGGGGAAGGTTCACGTGCATCCACCAGACAGTTGGGGCACTAAAGAACACTCCTGAAAAAGTGGGTACGGTTTTTGTCTGTTGTCACTTGTGCTATGCTGCACAACATGTGCATACGCTAGAATATACCCATGCCTCCAGATGAGAACATTGCATGCCCGACTCAGATGGTGAAGAAGATGCGGGTGACAACAGGGCACCTTACAATAGACGTGAGGAATGAAGGGATGGACGGATTGTCTGGCAGGACCTCATTGACAATTATTTCTGAAACCACATATAGATACCTGCCACAGCAGCGGATTTCAAGTCTGCACATATCCTGGCTTCTGGTGTCCGACGGAGATGCAGAGTTTCTCTATGAAGTAGCTGGGTGACTTGAGGGTGACTGCCTTATAGTTGATGCAGCAAGACGTGAAGGTGATTTGTGTGTGAAGTGGATGCCAGTGAAGCTCAATGAGGGCGGGGTGATGTGGTTGTATCTGTGTAGAGCCTTGAAGAGGCATGCAGCTGTGTGTAGGACACTTCTCAGGGGCACACGGGAGGATGATGGGAGGCTTTTAAGGAGTTCATTGCCCCATTCAGGTGGGATAGGATGAGTGCTTGAACTGTTGATCAAAAGCTGTCTGGAGGGAGGAAGGGATTGACTTTTCGCAGGAGGGAGAGCTGATACCAAACTGTCAGAGTTTTCTTAGCTATGTGTGTCTTAAAGGAGAGGTGATTGTCGATGTGGAACCCACAGGACTTGGCACAGGAGGAGAGCTTGGGTGTGAAGCCCTCAGAGTTCATGGTTGATAGCCAGGTCTGTATGTATGGGTGTTCATTGTTATTGGTGAGGAGTGGGAATTCGGTCTTGGAGGGGTTGAGCTTCAAGTATGCACTGGACATCCAAGACTGGATCAGCGAGATGCAAGTTTTGAGCATATGGATGTCCTTGATGGAGTCGATCTTGAGGTATAGCTGTGTGTCACCTGTGTATTGGCGGATTTGGATGTTGTGTATGGCTAGGAGGGTTCCCAGAGGCTCCATGTATAGATTGAAGATCACTGGGGAGAGGATGGAACCCTGCGGGACTCCACAGCTGATGGATAGCATTGGCGATCTAGAGGAGTCCATCTGAACACACTGCTTGTGTTTGGCGAGGTAGGACTTGAACCAGCATAGGACAAGGTTAGCACAGGGGCAACCCACTGGTCTTGGAAGCAAGACCACACAAAGCAACAGAGGTTTGAATCCCGGATCCGCGCTTAGAAACTGAACTCAGGTATGGTATTAGGCGTGTTATAAAAAAAAATGAAATAAATAGGGTTGCTGATCCCCATGCGCCAATGTAGGGTGTCCGTAAGTGCCTTGTGGTCTACTGAGTCCAATGCGGCCGAGAGGTTGAGTAGAGCTAGGAGGCAGGGGTGGCCATTGTCAAGGATGTAGAGGGTGTCGTTGACCACCTGTATGGTTGCTGTCTCCATGCTGCATCTGGCTCTGAATCCAGATTGTTAGGTGTTGGTGTCAATGGGCCTCATTACAACTCAGGCGTTAAGGGTTAACGCCACCGTTAACCCTTAACGCCTGATTCTGATTTTAACGCCTGCTTTTAGCAGGCGTTAAAATCCATGTCGCTAACCTGCCATGGTGCTAATTACGCCGCCGTAATTTACGGCGGCGTAATTAGCGCCTTCCCCACTCCCATTATGCCCTATGGGGCAAAAATGGGAATGGGGAAGGGAAAATGGGAAATGGGGATTTACCGCCCCACTCACCTTGGAATGGGGCGGTAAATCCGCCATCCACCATGGTGTAAACGGAGTTTACACCATGGTGGTAAAGTTGGTGCACTTAGCACCAAGGTTGTAATGAGGCCCAATATGTTGCGGCAGTTGTGTGGCTACCCCTTTCTCAATGATCTTACCTAGGAAGTGAAGATGGGTGAGGGGGTGATAGTCACCTAGGTTGTTGGTATCCAGAGTGGTTTTCTTTAGTAGAGGGAGGATCCATGTACAATGGGGTCGCTGTGTGCTAAGGCCCCATGTGGGCCATCTTCATGTGGCAGACAGTATGATGGTTTACTGGCTTGATGGCTTTGTGTGCATATGGACAGTCAGGAATGTGTGTCTTTCTTGGACGTTGGTGTCATGTGCTTCACAGTTTTGCAAGGTAATGTGGGCCCATGTCGGGCTGGCCCAATGTTGCCTGCATATCCTGTTGTACTATCAGCTGAGGGGTGCCATGCTAGCAATGGTGGTGTGAGTGTGACATTAGGTGGTACACAATCTTCATGGAGGCCTTTCAGCTACTGGTATGTTGCACTAGCTGCACCTTTGAGCCACATGTCTAGAGGTGTTGATAAAGTGCCATACGTTACATGTGTGCCAGCAGTTTGGCTGTGCAAGGCGCCGTGGTGATGTGACATGTGATTGAGTGGCTGTCCATGATACTTGCTGTTCCATGGTAGTTGTATTCATCCTACATCATGGCCTTTTACTTTTATGTGGTGAGTATTTAAGGGGATCACACCTTCCATGCCTCCTGATGTACTGTTCTGCATTGTCTGGGTTACTCTCAGTTGGATGTATGTATGTAGACGTATGTCAACATGCTATTGTTGTTGTGCAATGGGCCCATTATTCACTCATGTACTCACTGGGATCTTTCATTCTGCTGGCTCCAACCTCTGCCAATCCCACACCCTCGAGGCCTGCCATGTGCAGGATGCTGCTCACTGTTTCCTCCCAGAGCAAATTTAGCAGTGCCAAAAGTTGCTCCACCAGTGGCTGGTGATTCCCAACAATGGTTGAAGACGAGGGTACAGACTCAGGCTTTGAGGTCGTACCACCTCTTGCGCATGTCTTCACTGTCCCATGTGACATGTCCTACGGTCACCACCTTGTCCCTGATTTCAGCCCAGATGGTGTTCGTCTGCTGCTAGCACGTTTTGCAATTTTGTGACCAGTAAAGCTCCTCTGCATGGGCCACCACCTGCTGCGCAAACACAGTGAGCTCCTGGTCAATGAATCTCCGCTTGTGTTTATGTATTTCAGGCACCTTTCCCTTGCCCCCTGACATGATTTTTGTGTCTTCTGGGGGTGGATAATACTCCCTTAATGATGATTTATAGTGGATTGAGTTTTTAAAGACAGCCACCGGAGAACTTCACTTTCGGTAATGGTAATTCTGCTGAAAATAGTGTTTGGCTGTAATTCCACTGGTGGAATTACTGTTACCGCCGATGGGTGTTAAGCACGTGCACCTACTCATGTTCCGGTGCCAATTCCGCTGGAATGCTCAGCGGCAATGGAATTGCCGCCATTCTTTCTGACAAACTCGTAATGAGGGCCATTATGTTTACTAACATGTTTTTATTGAAATCTAAGTAAGACGAGTGCACAGTGTATTGTCCTCTCACTTCTGTAATGTTAGTTCACATTGTTCACTCTGCTGCTCTGAGATGCTTCTTAACGAGGATAAATGAAAGGATTCCATTTTGGGTACTCCTTTTCCTTTAACCTAAATGATAGAACATGCTCTTGCATGCCTCACCTAAATAGCAATGACCATCTTTTGTAATATACCTAATTATATTTCTCTTTAGAGTTGATGAAGAGTGTCAAAAAATGAATAAAAACACTCACTGCATCACACAAGATTTTCCAGTAAATGTACAACTTTACCCGGTGTTATAAAATGTATTGTTAGAAGACATCAGGGAATTCAATTCTCTTTTTACTCCATGTTTTCACTGTTATCTAATTCCCACGGAACATTATTCTGATTTTTCCCAAGCGTTCTTCTCTTTCAATTGACTAGCTAGAGTGGGCATTTGCTTTATTCTATCAAGGAAACAAATGTAGCAGGGACATGTTGTTTGTTTCTATGTATCACTTATTGCCTCCCTTAGACTTCGTGTTCCCTTAGACTTCATTCGCACACCCCTTTATTACATTTAATTGTACTTGGGAGATTGCATATTGCATTTCCATAATAAGCACAGTGTGTGTCTCCAATGATATTAAAGAAGGCATCTTCCATGCAGTACATGATTGGGAATGAGAATGACACTGTTGTTTGGTGATTATACCTGCTGGAAGCAGCTCGTAGGCCTTGCACATTCATTATGTACATCTGGGAAAGGTTGCTGAACCAATAAAGTGGCTGGAAATACGGGTGAGAACACACCGCATGCTGCCTACAATTTTCAGCCACTCAATGCCCTTCTTCAGGTGGGATCATCTTGATTGTGGGGAAACAACAGGGAGCCTCTCCCTATTGCCTCCTCACACACTCACCCTGCTTATCCCTCTTAGACATCACACATCCTTTAACCGTGTCTCTACTTTAGTAAGGCCTACCTAGGCCTTTTCTGGCAGACCATTACTGATCCTGTACGCCCCCTTAAGTTAAGAAATGGTGATCACTATAGTGTATAGATTTTGGTTATTATGTTCAGTAATGATAGTTCTTTACTACTTGTGTTATGTTGATTGTATATTTAATGATTTATAAACTACATGTTTGTGTGTATATATTAATACACTGCTTCTTTTTTTGTATGGACTGCATCAAGAATTCCTTCAAAAAATGGAGTAAACGTTTGAAAAGAAAGAAAGAGTACCTGCAGGGAAGTAAAGTTTCTAATTTTGAAAATGTTGAGGCTAGTGTTGCATGTTCTGTTCAAAACTTTAATGAGACTATATTGTGAGGCATTTTGAAAAGCAAGTATGTAAAAATGCAGAATTTCAGAGAAAAGCCACATCAACTATAGAAGCAAATTGAACCACAATAACTGCAAGTAAGAAAGTAAATACATAATGTGTAGTGAAGTAATTACAGCACATGGAAAATCAGATAATATGTGAAAAAACAGATCCCAGCACTGCTTTACCTTTATGGAACAGAATTAAGGATGTGCGTATTGTCGAGTTTTTTCAAATCATCTGAAGAGCCTGAAACCAAATCACATTCATCACCAGCGTTTATTTTGAAGAAAAAGAAATTAGTGGCACTCATTGCAAAAATATTTCATGTGAAAAGAAAATTGTTAATTTTAGTAGTAGATCGATCGAAGAAGTTAACATTGGTCAGCAAGGTATTTTTTGAAAAAAGTAAATTATGTAGAGTACTTACAAAAGAAAACTTCTGTCATCTGTTTGTAAGAGATTGGTTCCACACTTGACATACAGCAAGATTTTTCAGTGAAGAGAGTTACATTCAAAACTGTAATGTGACACTTGCTATTGCAGAAAGAGGACGAGGAAACAAACTTAAAGATAATGTAATTTCTGAAAGAGAAGAAGGCAGCAAATCAGAGAGAAATGAAGAAAATACTTTTGAACAGTGTTCAAGAGAAATAGAAAACGAAAATCATACATGGACATGTTCTTCATTGTGTAATATTGATAAGCACTCATGCAGAGACATTAAGACATTCTTGCAGTTATTTCAAAAAAGGAATGGAATTGTCAGATTCACCACATGTGTATTCTGGCAGCAGATCACAGCAAAATAGGCTATCTTCTTTTTAAACATGATGTGTGCAAAAACTGTAGAAACTTTAGTTTGAGATGGTAGAAACCTTTTATTTTAAATCTGATTTGTATCTAGAAGAAGCACTTGTAGGAAGTGGACAAGATGATCCCATTCTTTGAAAGGATCTCCTTTTTCAGAACTATGGTCAAGGAATGGTACCTTTTGAGTCATCTTCAATTGAAAAGAATCTGAGTATGTTTGTGTGTCCTGTTGATGCACATTCTACAAAAATCAAGTCCAGAAAGTGTACATAGAAGAGAAAGTAAGAGACAGTACAGATGATGTTTGGAAAGAACTTTATCTGTATTTGTTTGTAAACGAATGGTTCACTACAAGTGACCAGCTACATGTGAGAAAATACTGTTCCAGGGTTTTGCAAAGAGGAAACATTCCTTCAAGAAGCATATTATACCGAATAGCTGTGCCAGAAATTCCTGTTGTTCTTCGAAATTTGAACATGTCTAAGAAGATTGCATTGCAAACTGTTCATCCCTTGGCGGCTATTATTAGACTACAGAGACATAAAAACTCCCAAAAAAGGAAGGAGTGCAAGGCGTGAAAGGTAAAGGTGTGTGTTTACCTCTAGACTTGAAAGAAAACATCAACACTCAGGAAGTGAAACGTGATATTAACGATTCTTTGTTTTGGTGAATGGTGTTGCTACAAAGGATGAACAAATATAGCAACAGCTTATAGATATTACCTACGTGAAGGGCGCTTTACTATATCTAGTAACCCACATTGAGCTATACAAAGTCTGAATGTACAAGACTTGTCCATTCTGGATGCTATAGTTCCAGAAAAGAAGAATGAAGGTACATTTCAGCGTATTACTGTTTCCAAAGGGAACAGTTTGTATGAACATTACACTATTCATCCATTACACTCACAAGAAGTGATTGCTGACAATCTTGATGAAAAGGTGCACCATCCAGTATACGGGAAAAGAATCTAGACGCTCAATGTTTCCCTATGCTTTTTCCTACCGGAAAAGGTGGGCGATTGGATGATCGTAAAGTTCCCATTTCTTCCTCAGAATACCGTTGTACACGTAGGTATTCTGAGGCTTCCAGATTCCACACCAATATTGAATATATTTTTCACTTGCTATATCAAAGTAAATTTTCAGCTCTGTGCCATTCTGTTGCTCATACACTTCAAACAGGGACTAGATTTCAAAATGTTTCTGCTAATACCTGGATTTCAAATGGGAAAAGGTGCTATATAAATGACTACTGCTACAATACATTTGGATGGATTGCTGGGGGAAGGAAATGTATCACACTTAGATGGATTTTTTTTAAATGTATAAAGTGCACAAAACCCATGGACATCAAGGCGCTAGTTACAGAACCCAGTCAACAGAAAGGTAGACTGGGGAGTAGGCATAAAAGGGGGTAAAGAGGAGGGAGAAGCAGAGTAAAGAGAACCATAAGGTTTTTAGTTGCCTCCTGAACAGCCAGTAGGATGTTTCAGCATGCAGGTGTAGTGGCAGAGTGTTTCAGAGACGGGTAGCAGTAGATGGGAAACAAGAGCCCCCGGCTCTTGTGCGCTTGAAGTGTGGTGTGGTCAGATGGTGGCTATGGATGGTTCTTTTAGGGCTGGTTGAGGTAGTTGTGGTAATTCACTGTGAGAGGTAGGATGGAGCAGAGTTTTAAAGCATCTGTGTGTGATGGAGAGAATTTTGAAGTCAATCCATTCCCGAACTGGTAGCCATTGTGAAGATCTTCTGTGGACTAATATATGGTCGCGTTTTGTGACGTTGATGGTGGCATGAATGGCATTGTTTTAAATTGTCTTGAGTTTAATGGGTGGGGAAACTATCACACTTAGATGGATTGTTGGGGGTAGGAAATGTATTACACTTAGATGGATTTCTGGTTTAGGAAATGTACCACACTTAGATGTATAGCTGGGGTGGGAAATGTACCACAGTTAGATGGATTGTAGGGGGTTGGAAATGTATCACACTTTGGGGGTAGGAAATGTACCAAACATAGATGGAGTTTTGGGGGCAGGAAATGTATCACACTTAGATGGACTGTTGGGGTAGAAAATGTACCACACTTAGATGGATTGTTGGGGGAATTAAGTGTATCACACTTACATTGATTTTGGGGGTTAGGAAATGTATCACACATAGATGGTTTGTTGGGGTAGGAAATATATCACACTTAGATGGATTGTTGCGGGTAGGAAATGTATTATACTTAGATGGATTTTGGGGTAGGAAATGTATCACACTTAGATGGATTGTTGGGGGCATGAAATGTATCACACGTACATGGATTTTGGGGGTTAGGAAATGTATCACACATAGATGGTTTGTTGTGGGTAGGAAATGAATCCAACATAGATGGTTTGTTGGGGGTAGGAAATGTATCACACTTAGATGGATTGTTGCGGGTAGGAAATGTATTATAGTTATATGGATTTTGGGGTATGAAATGTCTCACACTTAGATGGATTGTTGGGGGTAGGGAATGTGTTGGACCTAACTAACCATACTAAAAACTCACCATTCTGCATGCCCTCAAACTCTGAACTAAGCACAACCACACCTCTACTGCATCACAAACTGCACGCACTTCACAACACCCAACACGAAACCATACCATACACAATCATACCTCAACACCACATGACGGCTACCAACCGAAAATGCACCTATGCTCAGTGACTGGTCTCTCCGAACTGAAGCTCACAACAGCACATCAAAGCTCTCATGCTCCTTTCCCTCTCAATCCCACTAACATACCCCAACCCTCCTTCCATTACAGATCCGCCAGAGCACCAAGAGACCACGCGTGGCAATAATGCATGGTACAAGACCCATTAACATTAACATTAACTAATGAGATGGTAAAACGCGTAACAAAAAACAAGATGAAGCTTTAGAAGGAAAGATTACAAATATCATTGCCATATGAGTGGAAGCAAGGAATATTGGTGTAGGCGGCATTCTGAGGTTTGATGCATGCTGCAAAACCTGGGGCCTCTTACTTGGTTTGTGACTTTAAACTGTGAAGAGTATGGCTTGATTGATCTTGCAGATTGGATTTGATAAAGTAATTGAAACAAAGAAGCTATAATGGAAAGGTATGATGGAAATGACACCAGCAGAATGACACCATTTGTACCATAGGCGCTGTTAGTGCATAAAGATTCTTTCATCATGTTTGGCAATGTGCCATTTTGTATGCAATAAAGAAAATGGTCCGCTAGGCACTGTGGAACATTTCTTTTGGAGAAAAGAGTACCAAGCTTGCAGAGATCTGCATATACATTAGTGATGTCATTTATAATGCAATTAGTGATGTCACCAGTGGTGTCATCAGGGATGTCATCTCTGATTTCCTCATTGTGGTCATGCCCTGTGCAACAGTGGATATGTAGTTAAGGTGGCTTTCCATGAAATGATTGCCACTTTTCAGGGGTTTTTTTGTGTGAAATGTTCACCTTAACGTCTCTTTCACAAAGGTTTTTTCAGTGAAAATATATATATATATGTTTGTAGGATAATCCATTTGAGCCAAGTCACAAGGCCACCTAGTAGCCATCGCTGAAAGATCACTTACAGTTCAGAGCCCCATCAGCAAGGCATTGTGGTTATGCAAATTGGCACTGATTGAAGCCTTTTGCTCCAGGAAATTGTCTTTGTTCTAGAGGGCAGTGCTACTTTATAAATAGCTTAACCAACCCGAGACAGACATTTTGCAAGACTGCAAGACAACTACATACATGGTTTCACCCTTATTATGGATCATCTGTCTTGACAGCCTTGTGGTTGAAGCATGTTTACAAACACCAATAAAGCTGTGGTGGGTTTAGAAAGGCTTGAAAAAACCCTTTCTCCTGAAATGTGAAAGTAGGATAATCCGTTTGAGCCAACTCACACATTCCACAACACCACCTAGTAGCCATTACTGGTAGCCATTACTTCCAGTTCAGAGCCACATCAGCAGGGCATTGTGTGTAAGCAAATTCTCCCAACTGCAAGCCTTTTGCTGCAGTAAATTGTCTTTGTCTTAGAGGGCAGTGCTACTTTATGCATAGCATCATCAACCGCAGACATTTTGCAAGGCTTCAAGAAAAAGTAGCACTCCCCACTAAAACAAAGACAAGGCATGCACTTCAGAAGATAACCCTTCGCACTGCAGTCTGAAACATTTAAAAGGGGCACTGTAAACTATATGTGGGAAGTGGAGAGAAAGGAACCTAGACTGCTTACATAAAGATATGAATGGATGGTGTAGTGTTAGCCATGGTAGGTGCAAACATATTCAGGGGCATTAGGTGAGCAACAGAGGGGAGTGTGTGTGCTTATCTCTACTGGTTCTGTTACCCTTCTTACCCATCTATGTTTAAGGTAGAGATAGGTAGTACAGTCAATCACATGTTAGCCAATTTCATTTCAAGGGCCAATCAGGCTGTTGGTCACACATCAGTGTCAGCTTCTCCATAATGGACAACCAGGTACTAACCGGCTATCCATTATGGGATTTCGGGGGGCAGAAGGCAGGCCTAGTGAAACCCAATCATTCCCTCCCCTGCAGAAGCAACTGGGGCAGCCCTCCTGGGCAGGCCCGTTTTGTGAGGGCATGTGTAAGGACCCCAATCAATGCATGCCCATTGTTCCCTTCAAGGCCTAGTGAGATGTCCGGGAAGTTTGGTTAAGTTGAAGAAAATACCTTAGGGTGCATTACGAGTTTAGAGGTATCTTTGTGGCAAATCCGCTGAGATACCACTAAACTGAATTACTGTTGCCGCCACTTGATCTTGCGGAGTTACCACCGGATTACAAGTGGTGGTAGGTGGTAGTAGTCACCATTAATTGGAGTCCATATTACTCAATGGGGATCAGTGATAATTCTGCCGATTTTGCTGCTTTTTAAAAATGGAAACGTAAATCCACCACCTGTCTGCCAAACTCGTAGTATGGGGGTGCGCGAATGCGTGGTAACATGCGGTAATGGAATTACCGCCACGTTTCCATTGGAATTTTCCTGCACCGCCATACTCATAATGAGGCTGAATCTGAATCTGTGTATGAATGCTTGCAAACGGGGGCTGTGCATATCTGTCAGTATTCGTTGTTTTGTGTGTGTGCGTGTGTGTGTTTGTGCAGCAGAGGGAGTGGGAGGGTTGAGGCTCAGTGACTGCCAGGTGGGAGAGGGGAAGTGATGTCCTCGAGGTACGACCTGGCAATAACATTTATTTCTTCTCTCTTCAGTTAAACTGTTTGTAGAATGCTAAGTGTGTGAAATTAAAGATAATGAATTGTTGGCATAGGACATTATTTCCCCGAGCTGTTTCTTTAGCACAAACAGTATGGCAGCTGACTTCCATGAATGTCAGAGTCAGGTGTGCTCATAGCCCCGTTTTGCATATTAGAGCTGAATTTTAAATATTCTTACCCAGTAAGTTACTTGTCTTTAAAATGTCCTCGAAGGCTTGTCATATTCGTTGGCAGTCAGGAAAGTGCAAAAATGTAGCAATGAAGAACGAAAACAAGGGCAGAGATCCATGGCATTTCGATGTACAGGTGGTACCAGAGCATTTTCCTTTCATATAAGCAGTTGCAAGTTTTGACGTAGTCCCAGTGAAGTGATCACTCGAAATACAAATGTATTACCACCTACCTCCTTGGTACACCCTTACACAGATAAATACAGGCCGAAAGGCTGACTCGGCCATGGGTTTCACATCTGTAAACATATAGATTGTAGCAGGAGGTAGATTGACTCACAAAGCTGCCACACCAAAATACAGTAACAGGATTAAGGAACGTAGTGGAGCAGCCACTGTTGAAATGTTGGTGAGGACCAATACCACCACACGTACATTTGGGATTCCATCGTTGCAGTGGTTTAGCAGCAGTACTTCCCCAAATTACTGCATAGTCACAGTTGCAAAGCAAACTTTGTACTGTGACATTATGGTTTCAGCCTGCAGGAAGGAACAAAGGACCTGTCACCTGTAGGAAGGATGGATTCAGTGAGGACAGCTGTATTTTTAAGATTAGACTTTACCTGTGAAAAGCATGAGCTAATAGGCATCACCAAGCCCTATGGACTGTCACCTGAAAGCATGATGGCTCGAGGAGTTTGCCCACAGATAGATAATTGTCACTTGTCCAAGGCGCAAAACACTATATTTCAAATGTTACATTCTGGACATTGTCTCACTCATAGCAATAAAGGGGAACACGTATTTACTCATTGAAATAAGGTGTTCTAGGGAATTGTCATTCTGTAGAGCCATCCTTGAAGTATGGGTGACTATGGATTTATTGAGGGAAGAGCATATGTCCCCTGTAGGACGGGTGGATTCTGGGAATTTGCTCTGGGAAGAAAGCAGCCTTTGCTTTGTTGGAAGTAGGGATTCTGGAGATTCATCCATGGACAAAGAGCCCATCAGTTGTGGAAGGAGATTTGCCCATGGACCAGGGGAGTTGCTAGGTCTGGAAAAGACCCGGGGCTAAATTGATGTCGGAACTGTTGGGACTGGGGGCTATCTAGTCTTTTGGCTGTAGCTCCTGAGATTCTATCTGGGGCTACAACCAAAAGATCAGGGGCTATAGCCCCCTTAGCCCCCCCTAGCAACGCCCCTGCCATGGACAATGTACCTGCTACATGCCAAAGAATGGGCTGTAGGGTTCCGCACGAAGACAGAGAGCCTGTCATCAAAATTTAAAACTGGGCCAGTAAGCACTGTACAAATCATGTTTATTGTTCTGCTGGAAGAATATTTTCTGATGATTAGCGAAGAGGTGGCAAGCCAGCCACATATACGAAGGATTGGTTCTGGGGAGTGTCCCAGGGTATCAGCTAGTTACTTGTGGGAGGGATTGGTTTGGGGAATTCACTGCAGACAGATACATTGGTTGGTTGCAGGAAGGATGGTGTCTAGGGATTTAGAAAGGAATCAAGAATCTCTGAGGAACACATTGGTAGGGTGGCTGTAAGCTTATTGACTTGAGCTGTGCTCCCAAAACACCCTATTCAAACAACTGTAATTAGAGACAGGTAAAGTGCCTTCACAAAATAACCCTAGCTTACAAATGAGAAGCATACAGCAAGCTCAATATTTATCTTGCCAGATGTGCCAGGGGATTAATCACCCACAGTCACATGCCATTATGAATTATAAAATCATTGGCATCAAGAATTGATTAATGAGATTAAGGGAGGGAATACATTCTGTCACCTGTAGGGAGGATGGTTTAGAGATTCACTCAACCATGGGTATAAAACATGTCACTCAGAGGAACAACATGTTAACTTCTTTCAACTAAGGACAAACAACTTATCACCTTCAGTAAAGACAGGTTCTGAGGAAGCACCCAGGGTTATAAAACCAGTCAACTGTACCAACGTTGCGTTCCCATGAACCGGGACACTGTTGACCCTTGAAAAGATGGGTTCGTGCAGGGAAGAACAATCTTCTATATGTGGACATTCTGTGCCTGAGCATTCTCTAAAGAGGCTAGGAAATGTGCCTGTATGAAAGAAGATAGTCTGAGTATTCTCTCAGAGAAAATAAAACATGTTGCATGCAGAAAGTATTGTGATAGTGCTTGTGTCTTTAAGGTCAATGTTTGCCTTATGCATGTTTCTTTTGTCTAGATGTCATGAATTTAAAGCCATGGAAAGGCCAACTCAGCCTTTCACTAGTCTGAGGTCTAAACATTGAGTACCATTACAGTGGCTAATAACAACACCTATTATTACAGGGCTTAGAACAATCAGAAAGCACTACACAAACATGTTATTTTTAATCAAGTGACAAAGAACCTGTCAAAACAGTCCAGACCTCTGGAATTAGCCTCTGCGTACAGAACCTCTCACCTCTCAGGCTGGAGTACAGGGATAGAAAGGCTCCCCTCTCCAAGGCAGTCTGGACTGAAATGGTTAGCTCAGGGTCAAGATCATTTCACAAGCAGTGCAGGATGCTCAGTGGATCAGATCAGGTATACAAAATCGTTCCTCTCAAATAGTGGAAAGGTCCAAAATGGCTGGAAAAGAACAAACTATTTAACAAAGATATGGAACTTCCTCTGTATGAGGCTAGATGGATTCAAAGCTGTACACAGGAACATGTGGAATTGGCACAGGTATCGAGATACTTATCAACACTACCCTTTATTAGGACAGGGTGCATTCGTGGGAATTGCACTGCAATACAAAACTCAAACCCCATCCTTAGAAAGGTTCAAGTCAGGGATTCACCACTCATGTGCCCTTGGTCTACTTTTGGAGGCTGTGCATTGAGGCCATTGAGATTACCTTATAATCCCTTCTTTGGCTTCCCTATAAAGGTGTGAACTCTCTGAGTGGCTCTGGATGCTAGGAAATAGAGTACCTGGTGTATTAAACCACATGCTACTCTAGAGAGCAGGTGTTCTGTATTCATGCTGAGTCAGCCCTTGTCCTCTCTCTCTAGATATCCCAACCAAAGGTGAGGTGCACTCTCTATTTCCTCATATATATTCCCTTTTATCAATCCAGACTTCCCCTGACCATTGTTGCTAGCTCTGACGTTTGCCTTGCTCTGCTTTCTAATCACTACTTTCCCTGACCCACCCTTCCATGACCCAGCAGTATAGCTTTCCATGCACTTCCCTGATACAATCTAGCTAAGCTGTTATGGGCTAATTACTGCAGAAGTTTATAAGCAGTCTAACATCATACATTTAGCGATTTTTGGGCCTGTGAGTATACACGTTAAGTGACAACATAGAACATTGTACTGCAAACAAAACATTGACTCATGAGAAGCCCCAAAGCATTTGATTTTGTCCCGCCATTTCAGCCTGAGTACTTATTATTGAGTGCAAGCGATACCCAGCTCACGCAGTGACTTGTAGGGTTCAATATTTGGGACGTCTTTTTTTAAATCAAGGATGAGTTGTTTGCTGGTCTGGTGGTGGGGATGGTTTGCCTCCCTTTTGCCACAATGTCTGGCTTAGTGGCCTGCCCGTGTGGGGGAGGGCATACTTAGCGTGTGGGCTAGCAGCTCACACCTGCATGTCAGCAGTCAGTATTGCATTATCCTGCCCATCTCAGAAATATTTGTATCAATTTTGCCTGAGGCAGACTGGCACTGTAGCCTGCCTCTGCACAGGGTGCTGTGCGTTCAGTTTGTAAAGGAACAGTGAGCTGCAAGAGTCAAGGCCCAAGAAATGATACAGTCATCATAAGTCAAATACAGTTAGCAGCACATTGGGCATCAATGCGAGCTTGGTGGTATCTGGGCAGTAAATCTGCCCACATACCACCAAACTGTATTACCGTTACCGGCACTTGGTCGGGAGGAAATACAGCCGGAGTGCAAGTGACAGTGGCGGTGTAAAGCCGTAGGCATTTTTGGCCGAAATAAGCAGAAAGATGGCAGATTTACCTCCAGCTCATGGCTGGAGGCGAATCCCCGAACTTTCCGCCAAGTGATTGCAGTGGTGCATTAATGCGGCGGCATACAGTAATACCGGGTTAAAGTCTGTGTGTCCATAATATAACACAAATTGAGGGGCCAGCCAAGCTCCTTGAAGAATTGCTTTCGATAGACTCCTGGGCTGGCAAGATGTGGCAAGTTCCCAGGACGTAGGCCCTAGGAACGGCACGTGGTGCCACCCAAGTACCCCTTAGGGGTTCACCAAGCCTTGCCTGTAAAATGCAGCCAGCCCAAGCAGGGATTGCCAGTCCATGGGAGGGCTGCCAGCAAGAAGACTTCCATCCCTGGGAGATCCCAAGCATGGAGACTTGGCAACGAGAAAAAGCCTTTGCAACAGGTACTGGTGTGTGGCTACATGAAAGAAGCATGAGGAATGTTGGAACATTTAAAGCAAAGTGTCTTGAAGTTCGAGGATGGGGGGTTGTGTGGAAAGGAATAGGGTTGGTGGGAATATGTATTTTGAAGTGGGAAAAGAATATAAAATGGAGTTACGGATAGACAAAGATTTGTTTAGAAACTGATTATGGCTGGAAGGAAAACCCAGAGTCAGAACCCAGGAAGGTTTTCAGAAAGATTTGCAGGCTTTTGAGGGGAATTGCTGTAAACAAGGAGGTTTAGATTTGGTTTCAAAAGGGGGCCCTGATTTGGAAAGTAGGGCGCTATTAGAGTCAGAAAAAGAGAGAAAGAGGGAGAGAGTGGGAGAGAGAGAGGTTTGATTACTGCAGTGACAGGGGAATAATAGCTGTAACGGAGAGAAGAGGGGTGCACCTGGAAAGAGGAGAGTGTACAGGAGGGAGAGGATTATATAAGGGAGGCAGATCACAGTTGTTGTGATGAGAGAGAAGGTAGCAGCTTGGAGAGGGAGAAGAGTGACATTGTGAAAGAGTAGACAGGGTAGATGCTAGATGGGAAGACATATGACAGAGAAAGAAGAGAGGCTAGGGACAAGGACATAATCTGGGAGAAGAAAAGACAAGACATACAAAGGGAATAGGGTTGTTATGGGGAGAAGAAGAAGGCTGACAGGAGTTGGAAAAGAGTGTCGAGTTGGAAGACTGGTAGCATCAACAAAAGCAATAAAGGGTTGAAAGCCTACAGAGAGGGAGAGGCTCATACATTCAGAAAGTAATCTGGGAATAAGAGTGCAGCTACTAAGGCAGAGGAGATAGGGAGGCCAAGAGAATGATGGTGAATCAAGAGAGTGTGAACAGGGGGATTGGAGGATTGAGACAGACCGATTATGCTGGGGGACAGGAAGAACAGCCCAAAAGTAGACAAAACAGGAAAGGGATGAAGGGTGAACCCTGAGAATAGTAGGGGACAAAAAAGGAGAATAAAGTAATCTTTAATAACATGCTTAATATCGGACACAAGTCTCTAAGCGTGTGACAGAGATATGTACCTGTGTTGGTCTGCTTTGTCTTGCTTCCAAGACAAACGTGCTACCCCTGAGCTATCCTCCACATTTTTCCATTGAACTCCACCATGCTGGAGGTCTTAGCTGGTGTAAATGATTGCCATCTAGCAAGTCTCTTGAAGTACTCACTTTTTGGCTTTTTTCAATAATAAAATGGAGCAGGTAATTCTCTTTGAGAAAGGTGGACTGCTAGCCAGACCCCTCTTTCAAGCTACCTCCATGCCCAAAAGTATAGTTTGCACTTGTTCCCTGCTGAATCAGTACTCTGATTTGCAGCGTCTGCTGTCCTGTGCCAAAGGGCAGGTTCAGGTCACAGGTGACCCCTTAACAGCTGCATTGACAGCCAGTTCTCTTCAGTGCAGAGACTGCATATGAGATATATGCCTCTGTTCCCAAACGACATCACTATGAGACTTGCTATCAGGGTAACAGTTACGAACAATACATATAAGCCACACCTGAGTTAGGGTATAGTGGCTAGTATCCCTCATACCTGTTTCAGCCACATCAACTGGATATCATAAGTGTGTCTGCATTTGTGCCCAGTCCAGCTGTGGAAGGATTGTGTGTATTGTAGTCAGACAGCAGGGCCCTGACAACTGGCAGGGCAGGAGACTGAATGGCTATGCCTCACCTTTTAATCCTTTGCGAGGTTGGGAAACACTTCTCTCCAGCAACACAGCATCCCAGGAGGCGCTGTTCTGCGAAACAGGAATCAAAGGTCACATCAATCCCAACAGGACTAACCTCACACCAGTGTGCTGCATACCAAAATGGCCTTTGATGCTATTGACAAGGGAAGCAGGTGGAGTTAGTGGAGGCAGAGAGCTCAGCATAGCTGTAGCAGGATTCCACTATGGTGTTTTAGCACCAAGCACTTTGGGTGTGATGTCAGAAGGCAAATGTCACTTGTCTCAAGGCCAGGGATTGGACCCCTTATAGAAGGTTTGGTACTATTTGATCACCTGTGGACATTTGTTTTTAAAAGAGGGGGTCTCACACTCTTTATCGATTCCCTCTTGGACAAAGACCTGAGGAGAAATTAGATTAGACCTCTTGTGTGAGAGTTGATCTTTCCAAAGCCCTGAAACACTGAGAAGAAGAAGGAGCAGACCAAGGCAGAGGTAAGCTCCACTCTCTATTCACTCCCAGAGCACATTGGATGTGACTCTTTCTAAAGACCAGGACCAGCCATTCTGCACCAAACGTCCTGAGACTGGGAGAGCAGAACCTGAATGGACTCATCCTGTCCTAGAACCCCTGGAGTTGGACTCACAGCATTTAGAGGACCAAATCAGCCAAAGCTCCCTATTCTACCATACTGAACCGGTCACACTGCTTTTGAACTGTGTTTACTGCACTGGAACAAAAGGGACCCTTTTGTATCATTGTGACGTCACATTTAGCGTCACTTATCAAAATCCGTCCCCGAACCTAACGTCACTCTGGGTTGGCTCCCAGGGTGGTAGGTCCAGTATAGGGACATATAGGCTGCATGGTTATTGGTGGCCACTGTGTCAGGTGGTGTGCTTGGATCGTCCCAAAACATTGTTACCTGAGAAATGTTACATTAGAACCTCTGATGATTGGCTGGCGAGTCCAGCCGCCAGCCCCTATCTCCCAGTGCCCTCATTGGTCAGGCCGCAGAGCCCAAGCCTGGGACCACCGTCGTTCCCAGCTCGCAAGACACCTGAATGCGTACAATGTGTATGAACAAGGTGTGACTATGTGACAGTGTGTAACAATGGGGGTCTTACTAATGCCATGAGAGCGGTCCAGTCCCAGTTCATTTTGTGGATGGATTGTTATGAATTTGTTGCACGCTCTGTCCCCGTGAGACGGCTGCAGCTTCCCTGCTTCCAGGCCTTGGCATCATGTCAGGTCGGCCGGATCACGTGTGAGGAGTCCGCTGGTGTGGCCAAATTACTTCAATTTGATTTGTATTTTAGCTTGGAGTGTTCTCTCCTGTAACTGGGCTCATCATGGCATAGTGAGTAAGGAATGTAACTGCAACATCGTGGCCTTGGCGGTGGCAGTCCCTGCCAGGGCTATTATGGTTGCTCAGCAGCTTGCAGCTTTGGGATCTCTGTGAGACGATTTTAGTGTGCTGGATTTGTCTGAGGCCTTCTTCAGCTCTGGTTATACGTTCGACATAATTGTCCTTAAGTTAAAGGCATTTCATGGGTTGACAGGTCCCTCGAGTTCTCCTGTCCATCCATGGGGTTAATAGCCGGTAGCATCTGCAAGCATATACACACGCTCTTCTGGCGTCTTGCGTTTCTGCGGTGCGGTAGCGAGCCGATGTGGCAAAATAACAAACATGCAAACAGTAGGTGTGTGTCACCGCCATCTAGCTCATAGGACTGTACGCGGATGTTCTTCATGTGGGTGGGTGTGTGGATGTCCTGGTTGTGCAGGATGTACGTGTGCTTCGTTTCTAATGAAGCTATGTTGTCATGGAGTCTCTAACGATGTGCAGCATGGCTTGTGGGAACGTCAATCGATTTCATCCATATAATCGTCTCCAGCTTGGTCTTGGTTGTTGTTGCTTGAATTGGTTAGATCATCTCTCAGGTGCCATACTTTTGTAATCCCAGTCAAGTGTCCGTAGTGGTTTACATGATCCTCGAATGACCAGTACATATACACGCATCCCTCTCCAAGATTGCAATAAACCCATTTTCCAACATAAATCTTCTCTAATTTCATTGATGGTGGATACATGTTTGATTCCATTAGCTGTTGTCTTAGTCTCTCGCGTTCAATACGTATTATGCCTGTGTGTTGGTCATCCCCTGCAGGCAGAAGTAGCTTCATTGCGATCATGTCTTCTGCAGTTGTTTTAGATTTGGCCATGCATGCTTTTATCTCAAATAGTGAGGCCAACCCCAGGATCAGGCCACCCGCCAACATTTTTAAAGCATCTGCAAACCATGGTGGCATCCAGGACCAGAGGTATGAGAACCAGCTTCCGCATAGTTTGCTGATATGAACGTGCAGCAGGAACTCCCTATCTTCGCGCATACTCCTCCTTCCATCGCTGTAAGCAGGTCCAGGACATATCTGTTCTGTAAGGCCACTAACCGTAAAGCTCAGAGCTCTTCTTTTATTGCGTTGAACCCGTTCACTGTTGAGTTTATTGTCATCCTTAGCTCACATCGTGTTATCTGGAGCCATTTTGCATTTGCGTATATCTGGAACCCTGAGTGTAGTATTGCTGAGAAAAACATGGCAGTCCTGCTGAACAGCAGATGTGATGGTGGTACTTCGTCGAACGCAGTTTCTGATTTTCCCCATAGGTAATTTCCTTGTCGTTTTACTTTCCGTAATGTGGCATCTTTGGTGATGTCATGACCAGGTGGTAGGGAAGTAGGTGATAGCAATCTCTTCCTTCGTTTATTGCCTTCATCCATTTTCAGGAAGTCATCCTTTTTGACATGTTTTGAGGCACTACTAGCGAGGGTACGTTGACATGCGCCAGGGAGCAAATTCCCCCCATTTAGGTGTCAGATTATCATATGCTTTCGACCCACATGCCCAATAATGGTCCATCAGTACCACTGTGCATGATCCCATGTTTCCTATCTTCTCTATCCTCCTGCATCCCTCGTTTGTCCCCACTTCAATATCCCCATAGTACTGGTAACATAGAGTTGGTGTTGTAAGAGGGATGAATGTTAGTGGTCCATCTTCCTTATCCAGCAATGTCAGCAAACTTGCACTTTTGGCCCATTCTTTGAGGCATTTGTCATTTTCTTTCTGGTCCTTGTTCACTGCAGCCTTTGTCAATGTTAAGGGCTTGCTTCCCACCACTCCATCCACCCATCCTTCTTTAGTATATACTTTCCCAAACACCAACATCTGGGGGCGTTCCCAGCAACCGGGTTCTCCGCCTGTTTCTCTGGCTTTCCATTTGCATGGCAGATAATCTAACGTCACCTCCTTTGTTTTTCCTTTCTCTGGTCCGTCAGTTATATATCGGAGTGCTTGAGTGTGTTGCCAGTAGTTGTCGAACATAGGTAATGTCTTGATGAAGCTATCCTTGTGCAGGTATGTTGCCTTTGATCTCCACCGGAGGGTTGCTGTTTTCCCTTTGAATCTCCCTCACGTTTGGAACAGTGCGAGATATAGGAGGCATTGTGCCGTTGTTGCTGGTACTTCTGTAGCTACGAAGGTTCTGGAAGCGCTCATGGCATATGTGATCAATGAGCAGACGTAGCAGCTGTCCCGTGTTGTGTCCTTACCAATTTTTGACATGTTTTTGTACCACATGATGTTTGTGATGTGTGCTGTACCAGTGATATATGTGTCAACCCCATTAACATCAGTACCAACACTACACTTACCTCCCCTTACCTTCCCGTCCGTGCTTGTTGTACCACCTTACACAGTGCTCCTTGCAGCTTGGGTATGGGGAACGTTAGTATTGGGAGTTGCAGAGAAAAGCAATGCTGAATACATTTGCCAAATGACAACGGCTAGCAATCCGGTGGATAACATGAGCCACACGATTGTCAGAACGAGTTGTATTAGCCTAGCCATGAGTACATATACCTATACACTTCTTACCACCTTTGTCCAGTTGTTTGATGAGTTGATAAAGATGCGCACCTGAAAATCGCGATAAAAGTCGTTATTTTATGTTAGTATTTGTAAGTACTTTAAGCCTGATTTATTAAATAATCATTTAAGGCCCATGCAAATAATTCTTCCCAGAACTTTCGTATTTATCTATTTCTATGTATGTGTAAAGCGTTCTGGAGTTGTGGGTACGTTTGGGCTAAGTATTCTATAAAGGCCATATAATACACACGTGGTGGCCTTGGTCTGGAGTGTGCGGGCCGTTGTATCGCATGGATATTTTGGTGAGACAGTGCTTCAGGGTGTTCGATGGGGGTAACATCTGAATCAATTTTTCACCCTACTCCTAACATTTATCCGTACACATTTTACTTGGATGCAGAACCCTGCATGTGCGGAAAAAGAGAATATGCTAAGACAGTGTTAACACTGTGTATTCCTAATGAGTGTGTGCGTGCGGTATGGGCATGTTTACATCAAAGCATCATACATTGTCCAGTCGGTGGTTCTTTTTGCGATTCTGTATTGTTTACTGAATGATATTCAGTTTATTAATTTAATTAAAAGGATCAAGTGCTTGTGAGCATCTAGTCATTGGGCGATGGGCATGCTCTTATTCATTTGTGCTCATAGAGTTATCTATGTTTGATGTTATTTCTAGTGGGGCAGTGTTACTATCTTGTGCGTTTGCTGTTGCTATAGTGGTGTCCTTGTTGCTGGTGCCCTGGGGTGAGGTCGATGCTTGATAGAGTTTTATCTCGTGGAGATGAATCCAGACTGTCTTGCCTTAGAGCTTGATGGCCCTGTCTACAACTGCCTCAACTATGTATGGCCCTGTAAACCTAGGTGAATTCCATTTGAGTAGAAAATTCCTGAGGAGCACTTGATCTCCCTTTTTAATTGACCTCTCTGTAGTGGGCTCTTGGATGCTGTCTGTGTCTTGTATCTCGTTCTCCGACCTCCCTTGTGTCCGTTGGATCTGTTGAGAAATAAAAGAAGCGCTAGAAATAAGTGAATTAACATACTGATACATTTCATTGCCAAACACTTTAGCGGTCCCGTCGCAATCTTTGGTGGCCCTTGTGGGCGGTGCTAACGGGAGGTGCATTTGGCATCCAGTCACCACCTCATGGGGTGTGAGGTGGTGATCTAACCCAGGTTTATTCCGCAGCTCAAACAGAGCCAGGGGTAGGCATTCCAGCCGATTTTTCTTTGTACTTTGCTGTGTCTTGGCTATGCACTCCTTGAGTAGTCTGTTTAGGCGTTTGCAGACACCATTAGCCTGCGGGTGGCATGCACATGAGAATTTATGTTTGATCCCTAGCAATGTGGTAATATGCTGAAAGAGTTCATTTACAAAATGGGGACCGTTGTCAGTCTGAAGGACTCAGCAGACACCCCATCTTGGAAACACCTCTCTAGCCAGAAATGTGGCTGCCCTTAGGGTGTCCACGTGCGAACACAGCCCTGCTTCTATCCACCTTGAAAAGGGGCATACCACCACAATCATGTAACGGTAGCCTTTGCATACGTTTATCATATCGACATAGTCGATGTGGAGGTGTAAGAAGGGGCCTTCAGGCCGGAGTATTACTCCTTTGATCACCTTAAGTGTGTGGCCGGCAGTGAATTGTTGGCAAGTGAGGCAATTACTGATAACATTTGATACATGGGCATTTAATTCTGGGCAGAACCATGATTCCCTAATGCGTACCTCAAGTACCTCTTTTCCTGTTTGTGCAGGATTGTGTAGTTGTGTTAATGCTATTTCTAATAATGCAAGAGGCATAACTACTTTCCCCGTATTGTTTTGTCTCCACAGGGCATCTGAAGGGGACATTGAGAACCCTCTTTTTACCCAGAGTTCCTTTTCAGTCATTGGGGCTGCTGCCTGCAGCTCCATTACATGTGTCTGTGGTAGGTGGCTGTAACCTTCTTTCATTAGCACCTGTCTTGCCCCTCCCCTCTCTTTTTGTTTTTCTTGGAGGTCCCATAATTCCCCAAATTATGAGGCATGCTTTGCATAGAAATCTGCTGCTTCATTTCCTTTTGATATCGGGTCTTCCCCATTGGTATGTGCTTGGCACTTCACCAATGCGAGCTTTGTTGGGTATGTTACAACCTCTATTAGTTCCCATAGGAGGAGAGCGTGCTGTACTGGTGTGCCATCTGCCCGTCTAAACCCTCTTCTCAACCATCTTGCTAAGCCAGAATGTACTGTTGATGTCGATTAGGCACTATCTGAATAGATAGTGACTTGTTTCCCTTTACTTTCTCTAAGGGCTAATATCAGGGCCACTAGTTCTGCTGCTTGGGCCGAATATTGGGGAGGCAGTTTAACACATTTTACTGCCTCACTTGTCCAGTCTTCTCTTAGTCTTACCACTGCTGCCCCTGTTCTTTTCACCCCATCAGCTTGGTCAATTGTTGATGACCCGTCAATGTACAGCACTTCTCCCCTCTCAAGTGCATCCTCCTCTACTTTGCGTGTTTCTGAGTAGTATGCGATAGCTTTTGTACAATCATGGACATATTCCCCTTCTTCGACCTCTTCTGCCAAGAAGTGTGCTGGGTTGACATTCTTGTACCTCACTATTTTTAGTTCTGGTTGACATTCTTGTACCTCACTATTTTTAGTTCTGGTCATGAGAGACATTCTTGTACCTCGCTATTTTTAGTTCTGGTCATGAGAGGATCATTTCATAGCCTGTTGCTCTCTGTGTTGTTAGTGTGCTTTTGGGCTTGTGCAGAATCGCGAAGAGGGTGTGTTCCACATAAGCATTGTAGAACATCCCATAGTTATTGATGCTGCTTTTTCTACAGCGAATGCTGCAACAACCAAGTATTGTTCGCAAGAAAAATGCCCTGTCACTACTGGGCCTATTTGCCCGCTGTAGTATGCAATTGGTTTGTGGCCCATGCTTGTTTTTGTGTGAGTACTGCTTTCATTACGACCCCATCAGAGTATGAGAATATAAAAAACTCCTTCTTATAATCAGGGGCACCCAGGACTGGTGCTGTTGATATCGCTCTTTTAATTCATTGAATGCATCCGTCATTTCCCATGTCCACCCCAGCTTCTTCTCTCCCCTTTGGGATTCCCTGAGGGCTGTGAGCAGTGGTCCTGTGTATGTGCTGTAATCAAACACCGATGCTCTGCAATAGTTACAAAGACTGAGGAACTGTTGTAATTCTCGTACTGTCTGTGGTTGTGCAGTGTTTAGTATTGTTTGTGCCCTCTGTTGCGCTATATGTCTGCCCTTTTGAGATATCAGTTGGCCTATGTACAGAACCTCCTCCTGACATTATTGCAATTTTGCCTTGTCTACCTTGTATCCCTTCTCTGCTAATACAGTGAGCAGTTTAACTGAATCCTTCCTGCACTCAGCTTCCGTGGAGCTGCAGATGAGGATGTCGTCCACATATTGTAGGATCGTACTCTCTGTCTCAATGTTCGCTAGATCCATCTGAATCACCCTGTTGAAAATGGATGGTGATTCTTACACTGGGGCAGTCTTGTATGTTTCCACTTTGTATTGCGATATATGAAGCTTGTTAAGTCTTGAGACTCTGGGTGTAGTGGTATCAAGAAAGGTATTTTTTAGGTCAATTACGGTGAACCGTGTAGCCTCGGCTGGAATGCTGCAGAGTGTAGTGGCCGGATTAGCCGCTACTGGGTATTCTGCTTCCACAATGTGGTTTAGGGGTCTCAAATCTTGTATAAAAAGCCATGAACCCCTGTTTGCCTTGTGGATGGGTGTCATGATCTCTGCTTCCAAAAGGTCAGGGTTTTCCCAACTCCCTTGGAAGCAGATCCATAACCCAGGTTCCGAGTGCCAACCAGTCCCAATTGGGACCTTTTGGACCCAGTCCTGGCGCCAGTGGCACCAGGCTCATAAATATGCCCAGTCCCGGTCCTGGAAGCGCCGGGCTCATAATGCTTGGGTGGACTTACCTTCAGCAGACCATGCTGCTTACTTGCCTGCCAGTTGAGCCTCTGATCCTCTTCTGTTTGGAACTACTTTTCCTGTTTGGTGGGGCTGGAGCCACTCCCTAGATTCAGAACACTGAAACTCTTCTGGAAGGCAGGAACTCTTTTCTTACCAGGAACTCTTTTCTTACTTAGGCGTGGCTGTGGAAGGAGACACCTAAGCACTACAGGAGGCTATTTAAACCACACCCGGTGGATGAATCTTGCTTTGCGTTATTCTGCAACCTCTGCAGCAGAACGCTCATCGTGTCTTCTGCATCCGGTCCTGGGCCTAAGGAAAAAGGCTTACCATCCTGAATCCAGTCTTCAGCAACACCTATAAAGACAAGAAAGAACAGGTTAGCATTCCGGCATCTGAAAGGCAAAGGCTTACCATCCTGAATCCAGTCTTCAGCAACACCTATAAAGACAAGAAAGAACAGGTTAGCATTCCGGCATCTGAAAGGCAAAATCTTACCTACTCTTCGTGCGCTCCGGAGGTCTTCACACTGCATTCCGGCATCTGAAAGACAAAAGCTTACCAACTCTTCGCACGCTCCGGAGGCCTTCAGCGCTGCATCCCGCATCTGAAAGACAAAACAAGGTGCGTTTAAAGACATTGGGGAACTTTAATACTCACGTGCCTTTACTCCTTTCCACATCTAATCCAGTGGGTATTCCGGCACCCTGCAGCCGCTCCGAACTCGTACCTGCAAAATAAAAAGACAGTTAGAGCGCATCGTGAAGCAGGCAACAAGCGCTTACTTACGTGCTTCCAGGCGCTTCTATTCATCACACGGGCTCCATCTTCAACTCACTTCAGCCTGTCAACCGCCATCGCCGGAACCCTGCAAAACAAGAGACATCATTACTAAAGACTTTAAAGACATTTGAATGATTCGAAACTTACCGTTCGTGCAGTAAACGACGGACAGCAGTCCTCTGAAGTCAAGAGGCCTGCGCTACCTATCCAGTGAAGAAACTGGTTACAGCACCCTGCCCCGAGGCAGATGGAGAGCTCGGCATTCACTTACCTAAGGTGAGAGCGTTAACCTTTGGGGGTCTACAGGAGAGGAGAAGAGGAAAGAGATAGGGACACCCCAATAACCCCAGTTCATTAACCCCATATTTTCTATCTGCAGACGTCTTACTCTACACGTCAGGCATACAGTGCACAGAGGTCCAGCCCAAAGAGCCAACCGGGTGCTACACATCACCTTTGAAGATACGGTAGTCGCCCAGTCAAGACCGGCGCCTCTGCGAGAATCAGGTGAGCGTTACAATGGGGGACACAGCAGTATTGCAAGGGGATTCTGATCCGACCAGGATGCCTCTTTCAATGAGGGCGCTTATCGTCTCATAAATGTCCTCATCTGCTTCCTTCGACAGTGGGTATTGTCTGACTCTGGGCAGGATTGCTCTTTTCTTCAGTTTTATTTTCACTCCCCCTATGCTTTTGATGCACCCTACATCATAGGGACTACTTGTCCATAATGAAGTTGGTACCTTTGCTAGGTCCTGCTCGCAGAAGGGGGGTGGTGCTGGGAGGGGTGCATCTAATGCCATTGAAATTTTCTGGGACACCTCTCTATATGTTAAACATAGCCAAAGGTACACACTCATCTTCAACATCATCTCACTTGTTCCGTTTTCTTGTGTGAAAAGTTCCTCATCGGATACTTGCGTCAATCTACACCCTTCTGCCAGTGCTATTACTGCTCTCCATGCCTTCCCTTCATCATCTAGGGTGAGTATTGCTATCCAATCCTCTTGCGCCACTATTCCTTCTATGTCTATTGACACAAACGCTCCTTCCTTCTCATTGGTGGGCATCTCTGGCCTAAAAAGGTACTCACCTGGTCTTCTCCATACTTTCCCTGCGATCCCTGGTAGCCATGCCAATGTCATGTCTGTCGCATACTGAAATACTTCAGGGTCTGCCAGCTCCCCCCTCTGCACTCTTTTACCACAATATGCCTGAAGTATTTGCCTTACCATGAGCATGTGTATGCCTTGTGTGCAGCACACTATACCTTTGTCTGTGAAGGAGATGGTCATGTTCAATCTACTCATTATGTCACGCCCAAAGATATTTACAGGCGCATGTTTAGAGTACAGTAAAGGTTTCGATTGAGCATGATCTCCAATAGATAAGGAGATGTTATCAGTGAATGGAACCACTTCTCGAGCACCAGAAAATCCTTGAGTGTTCATGGCATCGCCTGACAAAGTGTATTTCCCCTCCTGTACGCATGACCTGGAGGCCCCCGTATCAGGTGTTATTGATAGGATGGGACACAATAAGGTAGTCTGTGGGCTGTCCTATTGCAGGTACAGGGATTGTCTGTTGCCAGTGTAAGGGTTGTGACCCATTATTGCCACCCCTCATATTCTTGTGACTGGCAGTACCGCCGCCATGTCCATTGGTTGTTGTAAGTCGTCTTGGAGATGTGTCAGTTGTTGTGCCGTGTGTGTGTGGTGTTGTTGTTGCTGTTGTGCTTGCTGTTGTTGGGGTTGTAATGCCCCTGATACTGTTTGGTGTTGCTCCGGTGTCTGGGGTATGCCAAGCTCTTGACCCGTGAGCGGTTATCCTGCCTGTTGATAATACCTGTTGTGGCCCCCTTGGTAGCTTTGTTGCCCTTGCTCACCCCACCCTTGTTGTGCTGCTCTGCATCTGCACGTGTGGGAAATGTGGCCTACTAGTCCGCACGTCCAACATTGGGGCGGTTCCCGCGCCTGCCATGCAATCCTCCTCCTCCCTACCCTTGGCCTTGCAATCCCTGTTGTGGATAGCCCCGGAATCACCCTCCGGGATGGTGGGCTTGTGGGCCAAAGACCCACCCCCTTGTATACCCTCCCCTTGCTCTAAAATTTTGCGGGTACCCGCCCATACAATTATATTCCCCCCCCCATTGGTGGTTGTTACTGCTGGACTGTGTTGTATTGTGGCAGCTGCTGTGGCAGCTGTTGTTGGGGTTGGGACACTGCTATCTGAGTTGGTGGTGCAGGGCTGGTTATTACTGCTCTCTCTAAGGCGTATTTTGACAACTTCTTCTGCACTAATTTAGCTTCGTCCACTTTTCTATCCTCCGCTTTCTGTTTCATCTTTTACTGCCATAGTCTACAATAGTGCACTATTGTTAGTTGTATATCTGACCATGCTTTAGCCTCCATTCCCACTAATTTCTTCAGTTGTCTCTGCACAGGTTGTAGAAACCCTTGTTTTAAGATGCGGTAGAAGAACAAGTTACTTCTTACCTTGTAACTTTCTTTCGATAGGATGTTCCTCCGACGTATTCCTTATCTTATCTCTTTCCAGCTTTGCTGGCCTCGGAAAATTTTTCTTTAGAGGGTGCTGCGCATCGACATCTGCCGAGTCGATGTCCCTCGACAGCCGCCGTATCGACGTCGACGTCATCCTGCCTATAAAGGCCGCGCGCAGCGTCCGTTGCTCAGTTCCGTTTTGTAGCCAACAATTATTCTTACTGGACTAGACTAATCACCCTGAAGGAGCGTAAGATGCAACAACAAGGGAAGTAGTACTGCAGGGATGGATGGGAGGGTCGATAAGGAATACGTCAGAGGAACATCCCATCGAAAGAACGTTACAAGATAAGAAGAAACTTGTTCTTCGAAGGGATTGTGTCCTCCGACGTATTCCTTATCTTAGATAGGCTCCCATAGCAGTATTCTGTTATTGGAGGTGGGAGTACTGACTTCATGCTTCCTTTTATTGATGAATAGAGTGCAATACTGCCCTTCCAAACCTAGTCTCTTGACTGGAGGAGGAATCCAAGTTGTAAAACCGTGTAAAGGTATGGACGGACGACCATGTGGCAGCCGCACATATGTCTTTAACCGGCACTCCTCTTTTGAGGGCCGATCAAGCTGCGATACCTCTGGTCGAATGAGCCCTAAAATTTTGAGGGGGCTCTTTTCCTGCCACTTTATAACATTCCAAAATGGCTAGAATGATCCATCTGGAAATGGTCTGCTTAGTTATCGGTAACCCCAGATTGTGACCTGCGTAGCCTACAAACAGCTGGTCTGCCTGTCTTATCCTAGCCAGTCTACTGATGTAAAAACTTAAAGCCCTTCTTGGGTCCAGCCTGTGTAACCTGTCTTCCTCTTTCCCCGGATGAGGAGGAGGATAGAAAGATGGAAGGGTAATCTTCTGAGTGATATGGAATTCAGAAACCACCTTTGGGAGGAAATTAGGCTTCACTTGCAGGACAACTTTGTCTTTGTGAAAGATTGTATGAGGGGGTTTACAAGAAAGAGCTTGTAACTCGCTCACCCTTCTAGCAGATGTAAGTGCTATTAATAAAACAGTTTTAAGGGAAAAAAATCTTAACAAACAAGAATGGAGTGGTTCGAAAGGTGTGCCCATCAGGAAAGTTAGGACTAAGTTTAAATCCCATAGGGGAACCTGGAATGGTCTTGGGGGATAAACGTTAGTTAACCCCTTTAGAAACTGTATTACCAAGGGCACTTGAAATAGGATGGTTCTTCCGCAGTGCGCTTAAAGATGGATAGCGCTGCGAGATAGCCCTTAATGGTGCCAACTTGAAGGCCTGAATTCGCCAAATAGAGTAGGAAGGACAAAACCATTGGTGTACCACATGAAAAGGGGTCGATATTCTTTTCTCTACACCAGCTGCAAAATCTGTTCCAACGGCAGCGGTATAAAGACTTTGTTGCTGGCCTCCTTGCCGAAAGCAACACCTCCATAACATCATCAGGGAGGTCCCAATCCTTCTACCTCAGCCTTTCAGAAGCCAAGCGTGAAGGTTGAGGGTTTTGATGTCTGGATGGAGAACCTGACCTCCCTTCTGTGAGAGTAGATTCTCTCTGAGTGGCAGTCGAATTGGAGGGCAGATGGACAAGTCTAGAAGGTCCGGGTACCACGTTCTCCTGGCCCAATCCAGGGCAATTAGGATCATGGTTTTCCGGAATCTTCTCAACCTCCTGGTCATTTGAGGAATGACAGGGACCGGTGGGAACGCGTACAGAAGCGGAAACTCCCAGTCCACTATGAACGCGTCTCCCAGAGCTCCTCTCGGGGGAAATTCCCTTGAACAGAACAGATCGCACTTCCTGTTGACACTGGTGGCGAACAGATCCACCTGAGGGGTTCCCCAAAGGGCGAAGATCTCTTGAAGGACTTCCTGAGCTAGTTCCCAATCGTGGGAGACTGTGCTCTGCCTGCTCAGAGCGTCCGCTGTCAAGTTCTTCTCTCCGGCTAGGTGAACTGCCGATAGAGAGATTCCTTCTTGGATTGCCCAAAACCAGAGCTGCATCGCCTCTCTGCACAGAGGTAGTGATCCTACGCCTCCTCTTTTGTTGAGGTAATGCATGGCCACTGTGTTGTCCGTCATTATCAGGACATTCTTCCCTTGTACAGATGGCAGGAACGCCTTCAGCGCAAGTCTGATGGCCCTCAGCTTTAACAGGTTGATATGTAGTCTGGACTCCGATGGAGACCAACGACCGCTGCTGGTCAAGTCGTTGGCGTGGGCTCCCCACCCCGTGAGTGAGGCATCCGTGACTACTGTTATCTCCGGCCAGGGTTGCCAAAAGTGTTCTCCTTTCAGAATGTTCTCCTGACAGGCCCACCACTGAAGGTCTCGAGCCACTCTGTCGGGAACCTGAAGAAGATCTGTCATTCTTCCTGAGAATTGTGACCACTGAGTTCTCAGTGTCCACTGGAGGGATCTCATTCTCAGGCGAGCCTCTGGCACTAGGAAAATGCAGGATGCCATGAGGCCTAGCAACTTCAAAAAGTCGAAGGCTGGGAGACGTTGGGCATTTTGGAACTTGGTAACCATCTGTAGAATATCTTGAGCCCTCACCTCTGGTGGCGAGGGTTTTCCCAGGGAAGTGTCCAGGATCGCTCCGATGAACTGGAGTCTCTGCGATGGTATCATTTGTGACATCTTTAAATTGAGGGAGAAGCCCAGTCTTTGAAGTGAGTGGCAAACGTGATTTAGCTGGATCTGAGCTTGTTCCGAAGATACAGCCCTAATCAACCAATCGTCCAGGTAGGGGTAGACGTGAATCCCTTCCCTCCTTAGACTTGCAGCCACTACCGACATTAACTTGGTGAAGACCCTCGGGGCGGAGGTCAGCCCAAATGGCAGCACTCGAAATTGATAATGAGAGTTGCCAATTGCGAACCTCAGGTATTTCCTGTGTTTGAGATGGATAGGCACATGGAAATAAGCGTCCTGAAGGTCCAGAGATACCAACCAGTCCTGGAACTGAAGGGCCTGAATGATCTGAGAAAGAGTTACCATCTTGAATTTGTCTTTCCTGAGGAATTTGTTCAATTCTCGCAAGTCCAAGATGGGTCTCAGTCCTCCGTCTTTCTTTGGAATGAGAAAGTAAGGGGAGTACCAGCCCTTGTTCCTCTCCGCTACAGGTACCGGTTCTATGGCACCTTTCTCTAGCAGGTCTAAAATTTCCTGCAAGAGGAGAGGATATGGAGCTTTTTGAGAGCTGATCCCCGGTGGATGACTCTGAGGTATGCGTAGGAGAGGCAGGCAGTAACCTTGTGCAACTGTCTCCAATGCCCAAGCATCTGACGTGATAGCCTGCCATTCCGCCAGATGTTGAGTTAACCTGCCTCCTACAGGTGTCTTGTGAGGGAAGTCCTCAGAGTGGTTTTGGGGAGGCTGATGCAGATGCCGATGGTAAAGAGGCACCTGCTGTTGCTGCGGCTTTTGAATATCTACCCCATCCACCGCGGTAGTTCTTCTTTGTCCCCTTTGAGCCGGTCGTCCTCTACCTCTTCCGAATGCGGAGTAGAAACGAAAGGACTTGCCTCTCGCAGAGGTTCCTGTGGGACGAAAAGGTGTCTGACGGATTGCAGCGCCTAGGGATTTTGCTGCTGCCTTTGATGTTTGCAGTTTTTCTAAACTGTCATCCGCCTTTTTCCCAAACAAAGAAGAGCCATCGAATGGCATGTTCAAGAGCCTGGCTTGCACATCTGGGGCAAAACCAGACTTTCTCAACCAAGCAAATCTCCTGATTGTTGTACTTGCCGCCATTGCTCTGCTGATACTGTCAGCCGAATCAATCCCCGTCTGGAGGGATTCGCACATAGCGTCTTTACCGTCCTGTATGATATTTAGGAACGCCTCCCTTTCTTCTCCCTCCGGGATGCAGTCAGCAGCTGTAGAAGCACACTCCCAAAGTGTATGGCTGAATCTAGCAAGGGTGCAAGTAGCATTAACAGATTTTAACGCCATGCTACATGCCGAAAAAACTTTCTTTGCCATAGCATCATATTTCTTATCGTCCCTGTCCTGTGGAACGGTAGGGTAAGCAGTCTTGATGTCAGTAGAAGATCCTGTATTTAGTTGACAGTTTTTTATTTACTGCCGGGACGACATCTGGGGTTTCCCAGTTCGTCATGATTTTCCTTTGAAGAGCTTTATGAAAAGGCACTACAGGATCCTCCTGTGGACCTTTATCAAGAATATCCGTGAGGTCATCTTGTTGGAAAGCCTGTGAAGGTGTAGACCACCCCATAAATTCTGTGATCCTGGCCATCAAGGCTCTATAGGGGGTTTCAGCATGCTCCCCCGGGTCTGGCCTAGCAAACTCCACCTCAGGGGAAGTGTCTAACCCACTTGCCTCACGTAAGGAATCATGGAGATCCTTTAACCTGCGTTCTTCTGAGGATAACTCCTCTTGAACTGGGGTTGCAGGTCCCTGCAACTCAAATGTCTCTTCTTGGTCAGATAGTTCTCCCTCTTCCATAATTGAGGACATAGTTCTCAATTGTTCTGAACTCACAAAGGGTGTGAAACCCATCTCAAAGGCAGAGGGTGCCATACTTGTTGTAATCAGCCTCGAAAACGTCAATGTCGTCGTCATAGGCTTGTGGGAACATATAATCGACTCCAGCTCGGTCTTGGTTGTTGTTGCTTGAATTGGATAGAGCTTGTGCCATCGCTGGATTGTATGGTCGAATGGCTGGATGGCGTTTGTGATGTGTGCTTATGCTGGGAGCGGTGGGAGCGGGTGCAATCTCATATGGTCGATGATTATTTTGTCGGGGGTGTCTCTTCTGTTTGGGGGTCCAATCGAGAGGGAGGGAGGGATTGCATCTGTCTTCTTTGCCAAAAATCAAAAACCATTTTGGGAACATAAGAATGATATGATATAATATGACATTTATAACGCGTCTGTACACAAGTGTTTCTAGGTGCGACAAGACAAGGGAGGGAAGACAGAGGGAGGACAAGACAAAAAGATCCTACTAGGCCTTGTGTCATTCAGATCATGCAAGTGCGAGAACGAGAAGTGCAAGGGGAAAGGGAGGGGGGAGAACAGGGCAGCAATGCTCTGGGTAAGTGCAGCCAGGGCAGCACAGCTCTGGGTAGTTCAAGGAAACAGGGACTGTAGGGTCACAGTTACAGCACCTAAGTGTATGGTAGGCCCGGAGGCAGTGCACAGTGACTGATCAAAAAAGAGCCTGGTACGCAGTGAGGCTCTGAGGGAAGCCAAACAACCAGTTGGGACAGTGGACAGGTAGGTCAGGCAGGTGAGCAGGGGAGGGAGAGAGAGAAAGCAGAGGAGAAGACGAAGGTTTTGAGCTGCTTCTGGAATTTCAGGTGGTCCGGCTCATGTTTGAGAAGGGCAGGGAGGCCATTCCAGAAGGAGGCACCTGCAGAGAGGAGAGATCTACCACCCACTCTCTGCCTGGAGAAGCGTCAGACCCTTAGAGAGTTGGCGGTAGCTGAGCGAAAGGCTTGAGAAGGAAGGTATTTTGGGAGAGAGCGTTGGATGCAGTGTGGGCCAAGGCCCCAGAAAACCTTGTGGACAATGCAAAGGGTCTTGAACTTGATCCTTGAAGCCACCGGGAGGCAGTAGGGAGATTTTAGCGCTGGAGAGATACAGTCCCTGGGCTTGAGGCCAAGGCTAAGTCTTGCAGTCTTGTTCTGTATTAGTTGAAGAGGGCGGAGAACAGAGGGAGGCAGATTGAGAAAGAGGCTGTTACAGTAGTCCATCATAGAGAGAACCAGGGCTCTGGAGACAGTGAGTTTCTGGGGGAAAGTGAGAAAGGGAATAGTCCCTTTGAGGAGGTGCAGCTGGTAGTGGGACTTCTTGGCGATATCCGTGATCTGTGTAGAGAAGGAGAGAGTGGAGTTGAAGATGACACCAAGGTGTTTTGCCTCACAGGAAGGCAAAGGAAGAGGGCCAAAGGCAGGCGGCTAGAGTGAGAGAAGGAGAGCATGGTCCCAAATAGAAGGATCTCCATCTTACTGGCATTAAGGCAGTGATAGTTGGAGGAGCATCAATCCTGAATTCGCGGATAGGCAGTCAGGAATGGGCGAGAGGGAAGAGGAGGCAGAGGGGAGCCTGAAGGAAAGCTGAGTTTCATCTGCACAACACTGAATGTTAGGGTAGAAGGTAGAGATCAGGTGGGCCAAAAGGGCCAAGTAGAGGTTGAAAAGCCAGGGTGAGAGGATAGAACACTGGTAGACGCAACAGGTAGAATGAGAGGTGGCAGAGAGAAAGGGACCAAGTTGGACCTGGGAGGGGCGGTCCAAGAGGAAGGAGGTCAACCACTCCAGGGCCTGATCCATGATGCCCAGGTTCTCACAGAGTCGATTGATCAGGATGGTGTGGTTGACTGTGTCGAAAGCAGAGGAAAGATGAAGGAGGATGTGGAAAGAAGGCCTCAAGGTTAGAGATCAGATCTTCACGGGTGTTTAGGAGAGCAGTTTCCGTGTCTCTGGCAGCTCTGAAGCCAGACTGATGGTCATGGAGACGACCAATAGATTCATTGTTGAAAGTAAACTGGGAGATGGCCAGATTTTCCAAGTGTTTGCCCAGGAAAGGGTTGATGGAGTTTGGGCGATAGTTTGCCGGGCAGGTAGGATCGGCAGACGGCTTCTTGAGGAAGGGGGGCACAAGGGAGAGCTTAAGGGGAGAGGGGAAAGTGTCAGTGGCAAAAGAGTTATTATAGATATTGGTCAAACCTGGAGCGAGGGTGTCAATATGGTCCTTGATGGTTCTGGAGGAGCAGGGGAGCACCTATTTGGACTGCCCTTTCATAGATTGGACTTGTCTAGAAACCTCATCAGGTGTTGTCGGAGAGAAAGAGGAGAAAGCAGGAGGAGAGGGAGAGATGGCCAAAGGAGGGGGGGGCGAGAGAGGGAGAGGAAGAGGTTGATAGAGGACAGGATGTCCTGAGTTTTAGTGGAGAAGTGAGTGGCCAGAGTCATACAGAGGGCCTGGGAGGGAACAGGAGAAGTAGAGACTGCAGCAGGATTGGCCAGTTCCTTGCAGATCTTAAAGAGCTTGGCTGTGTTGTTAGAGGCTGCAGATACACAGGCATGAATGTGTGCTCTCTTCTTGGACAGGACAGAGAGTCTGTATTGCCTTTGGAGCAGGAGGCAGGCCAGTTTGTCAGAGGAAGTGCCTGAAGCCCTCCACTTCCTCTCTGCCACCCTGCACTTACATTTCAGGATGGGGAGTTCGGACTCATACCAAAAATTGCACTTAGAGGTAGGGTTCAGCCAGATTCTCAAGACTGGGGCAAGGATGTCCAGGGTGTTGGAAATAGAAAGATGCAGATTAGAAAGAGCTGGGTCAGGGTGTGAGTCAGCCGCAGGAGTAGGAGGAGCAGACAAAGTAGAAGCAAAGGCATCCACTGACACGCTTCATGGGTCGAATGACGAGAAGGTAGGTGTCAGTGCTGGGGAGAAGGGCTTTGCCTGAGTGATAGAGTTTTTCAGATGAGAGGAGAGTAGAAAGTGGTCAGTCGAAGAGAAAGGATTGGTGAGAGGGTTAGAGAGGGGATGTCAGAGGTGATGAGGACATCCAGAGTATGTCCGGCAGAGTGTGTTGGGCCAGAGGGCAGAATGGAAAGAGAGAGAGTGTTGAAGAGGTTGCAGAAAAGCCCAGAGGAAGGATTAGAAGCATCCAGGTGGATGTTGGGCTCTCCGAGGAGGAGAAGTTGAGAAGTAGAGTCAAGGAGAGAAGAGGAGAGGTCAGCCCATTCAGAGAGGAAGAGGGCAACCTGGCCACGTGGCTTGTAGATGCTGACCACAGGTAGAGAGAGGCCAGGAGAGATATAGAGCCTGCAGACCAGGAATTCAAAGGAGGAGTAGGCCTGCATTGAGATGACAGAGGCTGGGACCCACTCCGGAAAGATCAGGGCTACTCTACCTCCACGACGGATGGTTCTGGTTTCAGAGGGATCTTGTAGCCCACAGGTAGGAGAGTGTCAAAACTCATGACAGAACTGGCTGTAAATCATGTCTCGGTGAGAGCAAGGACATCTAGGTCTAGTTCTTCGAGGAGATGACAGATGTCAGAGGAGTGTTTGACAACAGAACAAGAGTTGAGAGTAGCGACGTGGAGCAGGTTGCCACATTTGAAAGACTTCTGCGGAGGGGTACAGAATTGAGGTACACCCTAGGAGGAGAAAAAAGAGGGTGCCAGAGAGGTGGCGGAAGGAGTAGCAGGGGAAGGGAGGAAGTTGATAAGACATGGAATCACCTAGCGAAAAGGAAGAGATTGGGCTGAGGGCCTTGAACGAACCAAGACGGTGCCATTCAGATAGACATTAATGATGGTCTTGCAGAAGTGGAAGGGGACCAAGATGACCTTCCACCTAGTGCCACCATTAATGGGAGAGGAAGAAAAAGGATAGAGAACAGAGACCGTATGAAGGATCCATAGGTCTGTGGATGGGATGACAAAGAGGATGTCAGTGAGAATCTATCTGGAGGAAGAACTGGTGTGGTCATCAGTGCTAGGGAGGTCTGGTTTGGAGACCAGGATGTCCCTCTTCAACTTCCTCCTTCTTAGTGAGAGGGATAGGGTAGGAGATAGAGTAGCAGTTAGAGAACATTGGAGGGACAGAGAGCACCATAAGGGGTGCAAAGGAGGTAGGTGTAGGAGAAGGGCAAGAGAGAAGAGACATGCATGGCGCTCTGCCACACAAACTCAGAAGGGGAACACGTAACATGAGGGGAACATGGAACTGGAACTGACAACAATGCACGGCAAGCCTAGAGAGACCCAACAACAATGCCATAGTCACCAGAATGCAAAACACCCAGATTTGAGCATCCTAGAAAGGAAGAAAAAGGCTGAGATATTTGAGCACAGCACAATACTACACACCAACAAGCAACTTATCTGAATGGCTGCAGCAGATTGATGACTGGAGCTGTCCTTAGCTTCTGGTCCTTGGCCGAGGGGATGCCACGGCAGGAACTGCCATGATTGGCTGATTTAAAGGGCCAGCCAACCAACGGGGGCGCGGTGAGAGGGAGGAAGGGGGGAGGGCCAACAAACAGGGAAGGAATCACCGGGAACAAATTGAGGGTTGTCGGGAAACACGCACTGCGGCGCCAAAGTCACTTTTAAACACAAAATGCACACTTACTCTGCAACGGAGTACCTGGCCTCACCCCAGCACCGGACCAGTGGAAATAGTGCTGGGGGCAGCGAGGTCAGGTACACCAGCCAGGAACAACAGGCCCCCAACCAATGGGGCTGCGGTGGGAGGGAGGCAGGGGGGAGGGGCAACAAACAAGCAAGGAATCACCGGGACCAAAGGGAGTGGGGAGGGGCAGGGACACACACGCTGCAATGCTAAAATCACTTTTAAACAAAATTCACTAAAAAAGTACCTGGCCTCACCCCAGCACCAGAGCTGGGGTTGACCATAGATGTTTGTTGTTGGCAAATAGATCTGTGATGGTGATTTAAGATGACACCCTTGCTCAGGGAATGCACAGTGGACTTAGTGCTCATTCATTCTTTCACAGCACTCACACTAACTGTAGAATGTCTACACATAATGTGACATATGTACATATTTGGACAGCATTCTATTTTGGGTTTGGCTTTGCTTTCATACATTGTATATGGAGCTCCCCTGTCGACCAGCTCTGGGAGAAGGAAACATGTACTGTGGACTATTTTCATTGGGCTTATTGACAATTTTGAAGGGGTCAGGGCACCCTTAACTCCGCTGGTGGTTGCGCCTTTGACATTTGTAAACGCACAGCACAAACCGATTTTTATCTAGGTGCCAGAGTACAGAACTCAACGATGTTTATTTTGTCCAGCCAGGAAAGGGGAACGACAGTCAGCCTTGTGTCAATTTACAATTGTGACACATCCTTCGAACGCTCCTCAGCAAGTTTGTGCACAGATATCAGAATCAGATGACCCACTGAGCTGTCAAGCTGGTTGGTTCTCTGCAGGTTTCTATGTTCTTCATAAATAAGGTCTACCCGCGTTTTGTAGAGTTTGCATTAGCTTTACTAAAAACATTGTTTGTGTTAGGTTGCTGTGCTATTTTCAGAGTAGCAACATTCCTTCTCTACATTACTAGGCGCTGGCATCAGAGAGCAGGATTTCTTGTTCCCTATTTCAGAGATCTGACATTTCCACTTTGGAGCTGATATTTACTGGCCCTGCCAGCAGCATTATAATGTCTTCTTACGGTGACAGCGTTAGTGGCCAAATCAAATGCCCACACGAGAGTGTACTTTACAGTAATACAGTAAACAGCTCTAACATTATTGTGAAAAGCCATCACAGTGACAGTACCTGTCTTATTGGACAGCACCTGCCTAAATGGACAGAGGGTATCTACAGTAGCAGTACTGGCCTTATTGGCCTTGCCATCACGAGTGTGTACTTCTACTAGTGGTAATGGCCATCAGGCGCATGTCCTTACACTAGCATTACTGTCCTTATTGGACATGTACGACGTCCATTCATCCCCAGGGTTTTTACGCAGCGTGTTTTTGCGTCTGATTTTGCCTGAAAACACTAATTGAAAAATATGGGGAGGTAGGTAAAGTGATATATGGGTTAGGGGTGTGTGACAAATAGGTAGTAAATAACTGGGAAGGGAAGATTGGGGGGAACCACCCCAAATAAAAAAATAAAAAATGCAATGAGTTTTTTCGGCCAAAAATCGACGGCAAAAAGTCAGCGAAAAAAAACTGGTGATGGAATGACATTGAGCCATTGGAAACATCCAAGCTGCACTGGGGTTATTGGGCAAAACCTTTATGAATGTGTACTTGCAGTAGCTTACTGGACTGTTTGTACACAACCATCCAAAGTGTGTACTTACAATAGCAGTACTGGGCTTTTTAGGCAAAGGCATCATGATTTGGTACGTACGGTATCAACCCTAAGATTAGCTACCAAAATCATTGTGTTTGCTTTCAGTGGAAATGCTGGCATATAATGTGGGCACAGTCATCATGAAAATGCACTGGAAAATGTTCCTGTGTACTTTTGGTGACCAGTCATCCATTAAATTGTTTTCATGTTAACCTTCTGAATCGATTGCAAATTGAATGGCTATTTCTGTTCAATTTCTCAGGGAAAGTGTACTGTTTAATGCACCATCTCAACCCTTTATTTAGAACATATTTTTGGGGGTGTCCTCCATACCCTCCTTGATTATACTGGGGCCCCATTAACTCTAAAAGCTGTTAAGGAAGGAAAATAATCAGTCATTTGTTAGTCCTTTGACTTGTGATAGGTGTTGTGGCAAAGATGGAATCAAATATCATTTTGGGATTGTGTTTTTCTAGAATCAATTGGGAAAGGGCAGAGTCTGACATAAGTCAGGGGCATTCAGAAACCCTGGGTAGCTTGTGATGCAGGGCTTTTGAAGAGCTGCAGGGCTTGGTTAGAGTGCGTATGGCAATGAACCATTGCCACAGAGAGGAGTATGGAGCTAGAGATGTATCAGTCAGTGACAGTGAAGTATCAGATCTCGATGCTGTGATCCCTGAATCTGTATGGAAAAAGAGTTTGTTGACTGGGACAGTGAAGCCGTGATGCCAATTCAACTCCCTGCCACTGTATTGAATATCTGCACTTCATTTGTGTTCTTATGTTCCTCTGTCTTTTTCTGTCCTGAAGGCCATGGACAGTGGCCCACAGACCCACTATCGGAGTGTAGTGGACAGCTGGGTGAGGATTAGGCCATGCCTATCAGTTACTGTAGATAAGATATTGTATATCATCAAAGTAGCATTGTAATTCAGTGAAACATCATTCTACAATTGTTCTTTTGTTTAAGGGACATTGTGATTATGCTTACACTTAAAAACCAAGTAAATTCAGTGGTAAAAACGTTAGTTGAAGGGATATCAAGGTTGCAGTACTAAATTAAAAATAATAAACATTTGCCAGATGAACAAGTTATTTCTTACCTTGTAACGTTCTTTCGATGGGATGTTCCTCCGACGTATTCCTTATCTTTGATAATTCGTCTCCAGCTTGCTGGCCTCGGAAATTTTTTCTCTGTAGAGGGTGCTGCGCGTCGACGTCCGCCGAGTCGATGTCCCTCGACAGCCACCGTATCGGCGCCGACGTCACCATGTCCATAAATAGCCACGCGCGGCGTCCGTTGCTCAGTTCAGTTTTGTAGCATAAGATAAGTCAAACCTGAATTGGTTATTAACCTTGAAGGAGCGTAAGCTGCAACCACAAGGGAAGTATTACTGCGGGGATGGATGGGAGGAGCGATAAGGAATACGTCGGAGGAACATCCCATCGAAAGAACATTACAAGGTAAGAAGTAACTTGTTCTTCGAAGGGATTGTGTCCTCCGACGTATTCCTTATCTTTGATAGACTCTCATAGCAGTGGCATGTAATTGGAGGTGGGAGTAATAATGTCATGTATCCCTTTTAGGAATGAACCGAATGTAAAACGGCTTTGCCAAATCTGGTCTCTTGACTAGTGGAGGAATCCAAGTTGTAACATTTTGTGAATGTATGTGCGGACGACGATGTGGCAGCCGCACATATGTCTCGGACCGGTACCCATCTTTGGAGGGCTGAAGAGGCTGCGATACCCCTGGTTGAATGAGCCCTAAGATTTTGGGGTGGCTCTTTCCCTGCCAGTTTGTAACATTCCAGAATGGCCAAAATAATCCACCTGGAAATGGTCTGTTTTGTTATGGGTAATCCCAACTTGTGACCTGAGTATCCTACAAACAGTTGGTCTGCTTGCCTAATCCTAGCCAGTCTGCTGATGTAAAAGCTCAGAGCTCGCCTTGGGTCCAGCCTATGTAGCCTTTCTTCCTCTTTCCCCGGATGGAGAGGAGGGTAGAACGAAGGTAAGGTAATTTTCTGAGTGATGTGAAATTCAGAAACCACCTTTGGGAGGAAATTAGGCTTCACCTGTAGGACAACTTTGTCCTTATGGAAAATTGTATGGGGGGTTTACAAGAAAGAGCTTGTAATTCGCTCACCCTCCTAGCAGATGTTAGTGCTACCAATGGGACAGTTTTAAGAGTGAGAAATCTCAGCGAACAAGAGTGGAGTGGTTCGAATGGAGTACCCATTAGGAAATTTAAGACTAAATTTAAGTCCCATAAGGGAACTTAGAATGGTCTTGGAGGATAAACATTAGTCAATCCCTTGAGAAATTGTATTACTAAAGGTAGTTTGAAATACGATGGTTTCCTCCGCAGTGCGCTTGAAGATTGAAAGCGCTGCGAGATAGCGTTTTACAGTGCCAACTTGAAGGCCTGAGTTTGCCAAGTAGAGTAGAAACGATAACACTGTTGGTGTACCAAATGAAAAAGGGCCGATATTCTCTTCTCTACACCAGCTGCAAAATTTGTTCCAACGGCAGCGGTATAAAGACTTTTTTGCTGGCCTTCTGGCTGAAAGCAACACCTCCATGGCTCATCAGGGAGGTCCCAATCCTTGCACCTCACCCTTTCAGAAGCCAAGCATGAAGGTTGAGGGTTCTGATGTCTGGATGGAGAACCTGACCTCCCTTCTGTGAGAGAAGATTCTCTTTGAGTGGAAGACAGATTGGAGGACAGATGGACATATCTAGAAGGTCCGGGTACCACGTTCTCCTGGCCCAGTCCGGGGCAATTAGGATCATGGTTTTCCGGAATCTTCTCAACCTCCTGATCATTTGAGGAATAACAGGGACTGGTGGAAACGCATAAAGGAGTGGGAACTCCCAGTCCACTACGAACGCGTCCCCTAAAGCTCCTCTCGGGGGAAATTCCCTTGAACAGAACAGATCGCACTTCCTGTTGGTGCTGGTGGCAAACAGATCCACCTGAGGGGTTCCCCAAAGGGCAAAGATCTCTTGAAGGACTTCCTGAGCTAGCTCCCACTCGTGGGAGACTGTGCTCTGCCTGCTCAGAGCGTCCGCTGTCAAGTTCTTCTCTCCGGCTGGGTGGACTGCCGATAGAGAGATTCCTTCCTGAATTGCCCAAAACCAGAGCTGCATTGCCTCTCTGCACAGTGGCAGTGACCGTACACCTCCTCTTTTGTTGAGGTAGTGCATGGCCACCGTGTTGTCCGTCATTATCAGGACATTTCTCCCCTGTACTGATGGCAGGAAAGCTTTCAGCGCTAGTCTGATCGCTCTCAGCTCTAATAGGTTGATGTGTAGTCTGGACTCCGATGGAGACCAACGACCGCTGATGGTCAAGTCTCTGGCATGGGCTCCCCACCCCGTGAGTGAGGCGTCTGTGACTACTGTTATCTCCGGCCATGGTTGCCAAAACAGTTCTCCTTTCAAGATGTTCTCTGGATAGGCCCACCATTGAAGGTCGTGAGCTACCTTGTCCGGAATCCGGAGGAGATCTGTCATTCTCCCTGAGAATTGCGAGGTCTCAGTGCCCACTGAAGAGATCTCATTCTCAGGCGAGCCTCTGGCACAAGGAAGATGCAGGATGCCATGAGCCCTAGCAACCTCAAAAAGTGGATCTCCTTTGGCCAGAGGACAGCTGACTCAAAGAGGCCAAAGGAGATCCACCCGAGGTGGACGGGTCAAAAGTACTAAAGCCGCAGCAGCAGCAGGTGCCTCTTTTCCCTCAGCATCTGCATCTGCGGAATAATAGAGAAAGGACTTTCCTCTCCCAGAGGTTCCTCGGGGGCGAAAAGGAGTTTGGCGGATTGCAGCTCCTAAAGATTTTGCCGCTGCTTTAGATGTTTGCAACTTTTCCAGACTGTCATCAGCCTTTTTACTGAATAAAGAAGAGCTGTCAAAGGGCATATTCAAAAGTCTGGCCTGTACATCTGGAGCAAAGCCATACTTTCGTAACCACGCATGCCTGCGGTTTGTCGTACTTGCCGCCATGGCCCTGCTGATACTGTCAGGGGAATCGATGCCAGTTTGAAGTGACTCGCACATGGCATCTTTGCCATCTTTAATGATGTTAAGGAAGGCTTCCCTTTCCTCTCCTTCCGGTATGCGGTCAGCCGCTGATGAAGCATACTCCCACAGTGTGTGACTGAACCTGGCGAGCGTACAGGTGGTGTTGATGGACTTCAACGCCATACTACAAGCAGAAAAGACTTTTTTTGCCATAGAATCGTACCTTATGTCATCTCTATCCTGTGGGACAGTAGGGTAAGCGGATCTGCTGCTCAATGAAGTTGCCGCTTGAACCACCAGGCTCTCTGGAGTCGGGTCTTTTGATAAGTATTCAGGGTCAGCTGCAGCTACCCTATACTTGGCTGACAATCTTTTATTGACTGCAGGGATAACCTCAGGAGTTTCCCAATTTGATGAAATCTTCCTTTGCAAGGCTGCATGGAAGAGGACCACAGGATCCTCCTTTGGACCTTTGTCTAGTATGTCTGTCAGGTCATCCTGTTGAAAAACAGGTGAAGGCGCAGACCAACCCATAAATTCAATAATCCTTGCCATCAGGGTTCTATAGGGTGTTTTGGCATGTTCCCCTGGGTCTGGTTTGACAAATTCCACTTCTGGGGAAGTGTCCAGCCCACTTGCCTCATGTAATGATTCCTGTAGGTCTTTCAACCTTCTTTCCTCAGAGGTAAAATCCTCTGAAACAGGTAGTGTGGTCCTCTGCAACCCGAAGGTTTCCTGGTCAGAATCCTCCCCTTCTTCATAGATTGAAGCTCATCCGAGGCACTCTGACCTCGGAAATGGTGTAAAACCCATTTCTAAGGCAGAAGGAGCCAAACTCGTTATTATTGGGCGAGAAAACGTTGATGTCGTCGACGCCGATGTGACAGGCTTCGAAGGCGCCGTACTGACTTACCTCTCTCGAGCTTCCCCTTGCGCTCTTTCAAGGCTTTTGCCGTCATGGACATGTAGTCCTCACACTCCGAACAATGGTGCTCGACTCCCAAGCACCACAAGCAGATCCTGTGTGGATCCTTTATCGACATTTTCTTTCCGCAGTCTCGACATCTTTTGAAGCCGGACCGCGGAGTCGTCGGTTCCGATGTATGGGCATGGTGACGTCAGCGCTGATACGGTGGCTGTCGAGGGACATCGACTCTGCGGACGTCGACGTGCAGCACCCTCTACAGAGAAAACATTTCCGAGGCCAGCAAGCTGGAGACGAATTATCAAAGATAAGGAATACGTCGGAGGACACAATCCCTTCGAAATGGTAATTTACGCAGGCATAACTCACGCCCCCGCCATGCACAGCTCATACTAGCACACATGACATCACATATATCCTCACTGATGACATCACATGTGACATAACCAATTACATCATATGTCCATGGTGACAGTTTAGAACATCAGAGCCAGCGCAAGGATTTTTTCTGCCCTAGGAGTAAGGTAATTCTACCTCCCCACTACCAACTCCATGAGCCCTGACTATACCATCCACTCATCTCAGATGTGTTCTCGCCTCTTCACATGTATGTCTTGCCCACCACGGTCACAAACTGCTTTTTCTCATTCATGTTTTCATGTTTATCACCTTTTCTTAACAAGGTCAAATTAAATCACTCTCTATTACACACATAATACATAATAAACAGGCTGGATTAGAAGTTATGACCAGTCTAGAAAGGATTGGTAATACAAATAGGCAGAATTAGGACAAATCTATGATGACCGTAGTATTGAAAGATATGACCCTCAGTGTGAGGAATTGCCATCTGTTATGGGTGCAAAGCCCTGGCTTTTTCGATCATTAGTACCTAAAATGACGCGTGTGACTCCTTCTCCAACAGGGTAATGTACTAACCAGATCCCCCATGTTCGCAACTTCATGCCAAAAGCATAGTGCACTTGTGCCCAGCTGCATCAGTAGCCTGATTCGCAGCATCCGCTCTGCTCGTGACGCCGAGCAAGTTCAAAGGTCACAAGATGTCACTGCAGCAGAAGGGCAACATTTAAGATATGCCCTGTGTGCCTAAACTAAACTACGACGATCATGAGTAGCCCATGCTGGTGGCAGGGTAATCTCTAAAAATAAGCAATGCTGGAGTTTAGGCATAGTGTATAGTGATACCAATGATTGTGGCTGCCAGAAACCAATTGATAGTGCACATGTGTTAGCTCATGTGAATCAGCTCTGCTGTGGAAGGGAATGCGTATTAGGGTCAGACAGGCCAATAGTGCCACCCAGCAGGACAGAAACCCAGAGGATCCAGCCTCTCTTTGATTCTCTTCGTGAGGGCCGGTAACCCCCTCCCACAGAGACCGCTCCACAGCAGGCAGCAGCCATGGACCCAGATATCAAAAGAGCACACCTATTCAGGAGGTGTAGCCACACACCAGGGTGCTGCATGTCTAAAAGTCTTTTGTTGTCAGTAGAAGGTAACGGGGGCGGGATAAGGAGTAGGATAGGTAGGAGTACTGTGGACAATGGAAGAAGCCTTCCACCATCTTGTTTCTTGCTGTCTCTCTTTCCTGTTCCCTCAGCTGCCCCTGGAGCAAAGCACTTTGGGTGCAAGATCAAGAGGGCAAAGTCCACTCCGGCCAAGAGCAGGTATTGGTCCCCTAAAGCAGACTAGCTTTAGACCAATCACCTGAGGACTTATGCTCTTAAAAGAAGAGGTCTGGCACCCCTTCAGTAAAACAAAAAAAAGATAAAAAAGAAGAAGAAAGGACCCTGCGTGCTAGCTCCGGGTCACGTTATTGCGAGGGAGCTGATGTTACAGGGATCGAGGGGAGTCGGCGTCACACACAGAAGTGTGCTGTCAAAAAGGTATACATCACTGCCCAGAACTCTGGTTGCTTCGGTTGAACTTTTCTAAGAGGAGCTGCAGCGACTGAATCCGGTGTTTGGAGTCCCCTTTCAGTGTTTACTACAAATACTGCCTCACCGCGCAGAGCGCGGCGCGGAGTCCGGCAGTGAGTCCAGTCTGCCCAGAACTCTGGTTGCTTCGGTTGAACTTTTCTAAGAGGAGCTGCAGCGACTGAATCCGGTGTTTGGAGTCCCCTTTCAGTGTTTACTAAAAATACTGCCTCACCGCGCGGAGCGCGGCACGGAGTCCGACAGTGAGTCCAGTCTGCCCAGAACTCTGGTTGCTTCGGTTGAACTTTTCTAAGAGGAGCTGCAGCGACTGAATCCGGTGTTTGGAGTCCCCTTTCAGTGTTTACTACAAATACTGCCTCACCGTGCAGAGCGCGGCACGGAGTCCGGCAGTGAGTCCAGTCTGCCCAGTCCGCCTCAGTGCACCTTAGAGCGTTCGAGCGTTCGAGGCTGATCGGCGTCTGGCGTCTGGTGCCTGGTCAGATGGAACTGCCCTCAGGCGAGGAGGCCTTAGGTGTGGGGGCACACACGCGAAATCGTCTGCGGAAGTAAAATTCTAAAATGGAGCGAGGTAAGCCAAATGAACTTCGCCTTACATCTAACGTGTTGCCTCAGAAAGTAGATTTGCGTGCCTTTGACTGCTCAGCGGTGGAAACACAATCAGGGACTCCGTACAGAGCCGATGGGTCTCCCAGCATGATACAAATTGCATCACCCTCCAGACAGACACTGTCATCGACCGTTGTATTGCCACCATCAACGGCAGCCGCGCAGCCTGGGTTAGCCGGGTTAGCCGTGGTTGAGGCTGTAGTCGTGGCAGAGGCGGAAGCGGGAGCGGGGGGGGTCGATGCAGCCGAAGTCGAAGCCACTGACATCCCTTTTGCATCGGCCTACCTCGAGGCGAACAATAAAAATCAATTTGTCTCCATTGGCACTAAATCTGAAGCGGCTTTTCGCCAAACTGAAAAATCTCCAGTGCAGCTTGTAAAGAACCCGGTGTCCGAACCAAATGTTCCAAAAACTTTAGAAGCTCAAACTGAGCATTCATTAAACAGCGGGACTGAATATACAATGCGCTTGCCTGTTCTCCCTGAAATCGTCTTAATCGATCTGCTGGAGCTTCCAACAACAGCATATTTAGACGCCTCTGAGACCTTCTCATTTGACATTAACGATGCTGATTTATTGGCATTAGGTCTCCATCCGTCGGAAGCCTAAAATCTCCCGAAAAACAAACTAGCATCATGCAGTCCGATGCTATGTCAAAAAATAGTGAGACGCAGCAAGGCTACACCAGCACATGGGACTCTCAAAAAATGGCCAAACCGTCTGACACGAGGCTTCACATTCAAAAAGGAGCTTCCCAACTGTACGTAACAACACAAGCATCAACATGCACTGCAAACAAGGTGGTTGGACGTGCACCAAATGACGTAAAAAACTGTGTATCGTCAGATGCTTGGGCAATGTCCGAGAATAAAATGCCCAAGTCAAAATCACGGTTGATACCTAATGCGAACACATCCATGTCTTTCGACGTTGCCGCGCGTGAAGCACGGCTAACTGCCCGACTCAAATCAGACTTTAATGTAATGCGTGAGCGCTTAAACGAAAGCTTCTCAACTAACAATGTCAACGTGCTAACTCCTGGTTGCAAGGCAAGCACTCTTCGCAAAGAAGCAAAACATACTTCTCAAAAAATGCTAACTCCATTACACCCTGGTCCCATAGTAGGTCCTTTAAACCTGGATGCATCTGATGACCACCAACGAAAAAAATCGACAGTAAAAAAACGGAGAATAAAAAACATGATGACCACAATACCGATCAAACTGCAAACAACTCGACAGAAAATGGACCATTGGAATCAAATGAAAGTAAAGGTCCCGAAAACTACATGAATTGCAAAGGAAACATCTCTATCGCGGCTGGAATTCAGATTCACAATAATGTCTTAGCGGCCACCTCAATAGCATTAATGCCATTTATGAAATTATATGAGACATTAAATTAATCTGTACGCGACCAAAATTCTATCTTGGCAGTGTTAAACAATAAACTGCTGACACTGGAAAAAGGCAACGAATACTTAAGCAATCGTTTGGACCTTGAAGCTGCATCAACTCATCAATGGCACTCTTGTCTAAACGAAATCACACGAAGGGAGGCACATGAAAAATTAGATCTCGCTGAAGCCCTAGTAGAGTGCACAAAGTGGCTTAGACATAATGTCGCTGTACAACCACTCAGCTATTTAACAAGAGAGCCTGTAGCCGGCAGTCGGTGCCACTCTGATCACGGGCTGATGCCTACGCAACAAGGGAGCTGTGATCACCTACGGATGCAATCAATTGACCCTGAGAAAAGTCTCATAGACACTGAGATCAGCGGTGCAAAAACTGTAAACAAGAATGAGAAAACCATCCCACTCGAGAAAGCCCTGCCCTCTGTCGTGGAATCTACCATCGAAGTAAACAGTACAGCGGGCTCTTCTACCTCGACCGATGTTCAACGAAGGCCCACCACAAGTAAAGAGGCATCAGATGTGATAGTTGGAGCAGGGCAAATTGAAGTGCTCCCAACATCACAGATTACACCGGCGAATCAAGCAGTACTAATAGAGAAGAAAATCTCCTTTGACATTTTCTCAGGTACAGCGAAAACAATACAAACCGTAAAAACATCAGATAAATTGAAGGCAAAACAATCCAATGCCTTGAAAACTGTAAAGAGAGGTCTGGCTCCAAAACGTCCACGAACTAACGAGGCAAAAAAATTCCTAAGAAACTTGATCACACCGCCGCGGCCAGTGGCACCAAAAACCACTGTTGTGCCGAAAAAACCTGACGCCCAAGTAACTGTCATGGCGGGAGCAGTTCGCCTCACAGATAACAATGAAATACCCACCAAACGCAGAAGAGATGACATCAGTCCATCAGTTGACCAATGCATAGAAGGGTCAATTGAACTTTGTGATTTATCAACCTACTCAGTTGATGACGAGCAAGAAACCGACGATGTCTCTAATGCGCGCGATTTGTCGGAAAGAGAACGGGTCAGTTCAAAACCATCTACTGGAGAAGAAAGAGACGTACATTCGGATCGCTATCCTTTAGGCCCTGTTGGGTTATGGCCAAAAGAAGCTGAAAAACGGCGGGACATGTTTGGTATGAATAAGACAGAAATAAAGAGCAAGTCCCAGAGAATGACTGAAAAATCGTTACTGAAACTAAACCCGAAATATACAAAGGCCCAAACAAAAAATCTAAATCAACATGGCACTCAATGCAGAGTTGATCAACAGACATTATCTATAGGAAGTCTGTATAAACTGGAGCTCGAAAACATACTTGAAGATAAAAACGAGATAAACCTCAACAGAGCAAACGTGATGTGATTGCTGCACAACATACCTGCCTTGAGGAACATCCGATCCGACGATATCAGTATCGTAGAATATAAAAACGAATCAAGATGAGATTGGGTAATCTTGCATATGCGGTCTAAAACAGTAGCGCGCCCAATTCTTGATGCGAAAGATGACTTACTGTTCTATGGCTTTAATCTAACCACCGCGATAGAACCTCTAGTCCTTACTAAATCGACACACGGAATTGGCCAATGTCAAAAGACATCTGCCACAAAAAGGGAAGATCTGAGAAACCAACTTAAACAACAAACGACACAGGTCTCTGACGCAAATAGACGAAGAAACAACACATAGGATGACGCAGGGTCTAGGCACGTGACCCAATTATTAACATCATGGAATACCAGAGACTTCGCCCATCTATTTCACGAAGGAAGAGCTCATGACATCAAAAGCTTGTTTATTTGTTTTCAGGAAACCTGGCTTAGAAAGACGCCCTCCTGTGATGGCTATACAAAATATATAAATGAGGCTGGCAAAAACAAACTGGGACAGCCTTTTTCCGGTCTTCTTGCCATGATAAAGAATTTGTCAGGATGGGAAGTAATCGGCATCCAGAATCCGAATTTATTTGTTCAAGCAATTACCCTTGAAGCGTCTTCCCATACTCTACACGGAATAGAAGGAAAACAAAACTTGCTGTTGGTAAACACCTACTGGAATCCCGCAATGATCACTGATGATGACTATCTGCGGTCAGTAACCACCCAAATAGACAGTTGCTATGCATCATTTGCTGCGCCATTCATGTTAATCTGCGGTGATCTAAACTTTTCTTGGTTCAATAAATCCAATCAGTCCAATCTGGACGACACGCAAGTGATTCCATCCGAAGGTTCTGATCGTAGTATGAAATGGACATACGAAATATCATCCCGTAATTGTGTGTTGTTGAATGGCTGCACAAAAGGAGATATTCCAGCTGCAGCAAAGTGGCAACGTGATGACCTATCCAAAAGATTAGACTACATATGGGTATCTGAGAATTTGCATGCTTTGATTTCTGACCTACAAGTAAGAAAAGCGTCCAATAGCGATCACAATCCACTTATCTTATCTTAGTATATGGGCCCTACATCAACGCATCAAAGCTACCCTACTCAATTGGACATTAACTCTTGTCAAAATCGTTTAAGAATAAACAACAAGCAAATTGACATCATGACTTTGGCCTTTATGGAGGCTTGTTCTACAAATCTATATACAGAATATACTCCTCTCCTGGATCAGCACAGAAAAACAAACAAGAAAACGATCAGAGACCACACCCATCCTTTTAGTCCAGAATGAAGCGAAGCAAAAAAACTACTCGCTAGTGACTTAAAAAAACTAAAATCTATCGGAGGGATTAACTTACCACAACAACTAGCCACCAGGCGTCAATATTATTGGAACCGGCTGAAATCCTTTAAAATCATTCGAAAACAGGAACAAGCGGAACTAATGCTGCGCCTCCTAATCCAAAAAGACAGTTCCAACATATGGAAGATAATAAATAATGGCTGTTTGACTCAACCCAATTATCTAGCAAATGGTGTGAACGCAGCCTCTTGGACACTTCACAATGGCGCAGTCTTTAACAACAATGGTGATGACACTACTTCAAAATTAAAAATAGAAGAGTGTAACTGGGATGTAAAAGAATCACTTGAGAACATTATACACGCAATTCGGAAGTTAAAGTCATCACGCGCCGCTGGCCCCGATGGAGTATCTAACGTCATGTTAAAAACAAATAAAGCAGGCTGGGTAAATTTCATCAAGGTGCTATTCGATCAGATTGCCCATACATCTAAAATTCCTTATTCCTGGACAAAAGCAATAATCGTTCCAGTGTTTCAAAGAGGAAACAAAGAAGATCCAGCAAATTATCGCCCCATAGCGTTGCTCGACACTATGGGGAAGATCTTTGCCACATTCCTCCAAGAGAAAATTGCAAGATGGGCAAAATTGAACAAGATCTATGACGCGAGACAAACCGGGTTCACCAAAGGAGTCGGCGTGGAACTTAATCTGATATTGCTAAACCTGGCTAAACTAAACGCAATAAAACAAAAAAAAGGTTGTTTTTAGCGTTTATTGATTTAAAGCAAGCCTTTGACTGTATAAACCGGAACTTGCTGTGGCAAAAATTAAAAATGTGGGGATGTCCAAATGACTTACTTGCCCCACTGATGGCATTACATGCCAAAACCAGCATCCGCGTACGTCTAAATGCAGAAGGAGAACTAACTGACGAAATAAAAACCACACAGGGTGTGAAGCAGGGCTGCCCGCTTGCAGCCTTACTGTTCAAACTTTTCATTTCAGATTTACCCAAAGCCTTTTTACTAACAAGATGCTTTCCTCCGAAAATCAACGGCACGCATGTAACGCATATAATCTACGCGGATGACATAGTGTTGCTTGATAGTACCGAAATAGGCCTACAACGATCACTGGTAGCACTGCAATCCTACCTAACGGCAAATCATTTAATGATAAATGTAAATAAATCTCAAGTGATGGTTTTTGGACCAAAAAACAACTCAAGAAAAGCGAGGTTCAACTGGCACATCGATAAGGAAATACTATCAAGAACAGAAGCCATCCGATATCTGGGTGTTTCATTCAATGTATCAATCAGAGAATGGAGTTGGACAAATGAAATCATCTCGCGTATGCGAATGTTTGCTTTGCAAGGATGCAAATTGCATTTAAACTATGGGAAATTCTCCCTTCAACCAGTGACGACTTTCTACCTCCAGAAAGTGATCCCAGCAATATGCTTTGGTAGTGAAACAGGGTGGAACATCAGGGCATGCCTATGGGCCCAAGTTGAGGGCTGCTTTTGGCGTAAAGTCCTCCAGCTACCACAATGTGTCTCAATGGTGGCCGTGAGACACGAATTGGGTCTTGACTCCCTGCACTCAACAGTATTATGGAAATCCATACTACTGCTGAGGAAAATGAGACTGCTGCCGGTGACAACGGCTTACACAATCTTGGCCAACAAAAAAAATGATACATCTGCTTCCATGCTAAATAGCTGGGAAGAGAACCTACTAGGCATCCTGGAAGATGCAAATATAAAAATGCCTTTGGTTCTCCAGTCACCAAAACTGGCAAAAATAAAATTCATGCAATCCAAGTGGATTAAAAATGCGGAAAGGCGAGCAGCATTATCCACAGGCTTAGACCTCGGTATGTGTGAACAGGAAAGAGGCACTCTACCGAAATACCTGTCTAAGTTTCCGTCTCATTATCACCAGAATCAATTTCTAAGGCTTCGCCTTAATTTGTCCAACACTAAGCTATGCAAGAGGAAAATAAAAGATCCCATGATTACTGATGCTAATTGTCGCTTTTGTAAGTAGGAACTCGAATCTATCAAACATCTCATAATCGAATGCACACAGATCACTGAACAGCGCTCCCTCCATCTTGAACGTTATGCCCCTAAAAATGGCAATATGGAAGAGTGGTGGTCATATTTGATAACGGGAAGAAACGTGCAGATAACCTGCAACGTGATCAACTTCATGGACATGGTACTGATATAATTATTGTAAAACATTGGTTCAGCAGAACAAGGATACTATCTTAGACGAATCATTATGCCCACGCTTGCATAACCCGAATGGAAAAATGCATTAATGCAATGACGTGGGCTGAGGATTATAAATGTATTTGACAAAAAGTTTGTTTTTCTTTACAAAACTAAAAGTCTATAAATAAATAAAAAAAATAAAAAAAATGTCTTCAGTTCCTCGAAGATCCTTTAAGGCCAAAGATATGTTCTTGTGACTCTCACCAGAACTTCCTTTGGGACAGTTGCACTCTCTAAACAACTCCACCAGAGTTGAAGAAGGAGCTGTCCAAGATAGAAGGAAGATGTGTTCCCTAACCACTCACAGGGATTACCGAGAGTTACCAGTGCTGTGGACCAGGACCAACCAATCAGCAACAAATCTTTTGTGCCAGAAGAGCAGATCCTGAAGTGATGTATCCTATCCTCAAGCCCTTTACAAAGGCCTCACAGTAAGCCAGAGGGCTGGACCAGCCGAAGCACGCTGTTCACCAGCACCAAACTGTTTGGTCTGTGTTCCCCGATCCATTCCTCCAACCAGCCGAACAATTGCACTGCATGGCTACATACACTACTACATGGCCCGGCCCAGTGAGCCTGAGAACTGCCACCTCATTGCTTGCACCTCAATGCGCCCTTGATCACCACTTCATGACCTGCACCTGCCGACTCGACCCGTTGGAGCGTCACTCGCCAACCTCTACCAGTGTCTAAAGCCTGACTAGGCCGGGCCAAACTTGAAGCCCTCTTGGAAACACCTTGACCTGCAGCACTTGAGCCACCATCATTTGACCGCACCAAACACCTGCATTTGATCTTGCTCAACACCTGCCTGCTGCCAGGGCCTCTGCAATCCTACCTGCCTGACTGAGGCTGATCAGCTCGCATTAATGTTCAACCGAGTTCTGATGCGTCAGTCGAATAAAAAAACAAATTCAGGTACCATGACACTGAACTACCCACCCCCAATACACTTGGGCCCTAGAGACTGGTTAGATCACGATTGTCTCTGTCTTCACCAAGATATACTTGTTGGTAGTACCTTACCTACCACCCCTGGAACTAAGCTTGAAGTTCTACTTTCTCAAGTCTGTCGCATCTTCCTTGTCTTTCCTCTAGGCGTGGGGGGAGGGGTTTCTACAATAATATCTTTTTGTTCTGCTTGCAGATGATGTGTTTCATTAAAGTGTTTATATTTTCATAGAACCTTGATTGGACATTCTCTTTGTTTTGGACTGTGGTACTGTGTTTTTTGGGTCACTACTGGTTTACATTCACAGGCCTCTTAGGAGTATAGCCTGTCCTCGGCCCCTGTTAGTACCAATGGTGAAGGATGTATATCTTTTAACTTTCTCTTTTTTACCTTTATGATTGTGTTGTGTTTTGGTTTGTAGAAGTGTGAGGGCTTAGCAAGCCATTTTTTCCCTGCTCACCCTTGTACTCCTGCAAAGCAGAATCCAATTCGTCACTCAGACATTCCATTCTCACACTCCCCTACTCCCTCACATACATGTGCCTTTCTGAGGCATTTTTCTGGGCCATTGTGAGCCACTTTAATTATTTACAGAAAGTGTCTATTTAAAGGTTGTTGGAGACAGACTCTTGCTTCCTTCAACCAACATCACTGGCTCACTGCAAGCACCCTCAATTGGGATGTGAAACTACCACTGGCTTTACTTGATGTATCTCTGCATCTGCCTTGCATCCACCTGCATCCATTAACAGGGCTTGCAAGATCTACTAGCCCACTCACATTGCAAGGATATTTTATGAAGAGCGAGGACCATTGAAAGGTACGTGACCATGCTGGCAAGTATAGGAATGTTTGAAACCTCTGTGACATTCACAGAAAAACAACTTTGTTTGCAGTAAGTAAATGGCAAATAGAAATTCACTGTCCATGGCAATATTGTGCAGTATTCCACTAAATGAAGTGTGCTTATAGCGACATGCACCATTTAACAGAAAGCCCTGGTAAATATTTGGCACCCCCATACCATGAGGCGCGTACATTTCTGCATGTCTAGTGGATTTTTAAGAATTTACAGGGCCTTATTAAGCCTTCATTAAAGAGAGTGGCAGGAACCACTGCTCAAGTCACTGAAAGTGAGAAGGAGTTAGTGGTTGTCAGTAGCTTTGCTACCATTACTGCTAGTTCTGGGTGGTGGTAGCCCCTTCACAGTCTCTTTCCAGGTAACAGGGATGGCAGGGAAATAACCTTTGCACGATTGTGTATTTAAAGGCTTGTGGAGGGAATTTCTTTGGTGTCTTAGAGATGGAGAGGGGAAAAGGAGTGGGCCAACCCCTGCCAACCTCAACTGTCCAAATCACCATCTGGTGTTTTAGGAAATCCACTTGGTAAAAATTCTTTGACCAAGCTTATTACCGCCAATGGCCTGACTGTGATGCTGGAAATGCACTGGAGGGACAGGGCCTCCCTGTCCTTGTCCTGTAGTCCTTTTTCATTTGTGTTCTGTATTGTTTTCTGCCCAGGAGTCCATGTGGGACTCCTGGCAGTGCAGCTCTTCCTGTTTTTGGTTTGGTGCACGGACCCATGGAATACCCTTATTGCACCCATGGGTGGTGGTACAACCCTGTGCCCCTAGTGTTTATTTTTGGGCACCTGTGTGTGGCCCACAGAGCAGGGTATGGTTTGGTAGCAGCTCCATGCTGAAATTGACAGGTGCTCTGAGTATCCTCCATTTTGGGATACCCAGACCCTGCCATTGGAATCAGTTGATTCCTGATAGGAAACAAGATGGCCCCTGTGGCCTCCTTCCTTCTATTGCCTGTTACCTTGATTTCCCAAAGTCCTGGGAAGCCCTGGCTCTGTCCCTTCCCCCTGACTGGCTGTTGGGTGGAATTTCCCTATATGGTGTTGTTGTGAAGTCCAAGTCAGACTGGCTGGACCTTTACCAGTGACTGTATGTTGTGGGTACACCCTATGGGTGGGACCTGGGTGAAGGGAGTGTGTGACCAATATGCACATCTTGTTGTGGATGTCTGGTGTTTGATACAATGACTGAGACAGCCCTGCCCGAAACTGGTATGAACGCAGTGTGTAGTGTTGAATGGCTGGGTACTTGTCCCAATACACATTCCTTGTTGTGAGTTTCTGAGAGGGAGGAGAATGGCCTGAATGCACTGTATGCCTGATTGGCTGACTGACCGCTGAATGCCCTTCTGAGTGATTGGTTGCTTGAGTGTGACCCAGCAGAATGAATGAGAGATCAACTAGTATATCTGGGGGCCTCGCACTGCTAGAAATCGTTCAGAAGCTGAGTTGATACTTGAAGACTAACTGGAACTGCTTATCCTTGAAGCCCAGCTGGAAGAAGAAGAACTGCTGCTGCATTTGCTTCAACTCGATCCAAAGGCTGTCGAGTTTATCAAGGACTGATCGAGAGAGGACCGGCGATGGAGACCTCTCCCCAAGCTACGAGGGAACATTGTGCAGACCACCGAATCTTCACTGAAGCGCCCTGGAAGCCAGCCCTCGAAGGACTGTCGACCGGAGACGGGTACCGCCGAGGAGACTGAAGTGAAGCACCCGCACATCGACGCTGTTGAAGTCCATTGCCATCGGCCAGGGTTCGGAGTAACGCCGTAACCGCTGGAAGCCTGGCGAGTCATGTTGCCCATAATAGGGGACAGCTCGACGTCGTGCCGCTGACGACCGGAGCCACAACGCTCCACCTTTGCCTAAGAAACATTTGAATCTAGGGACTCCCTTGTCCACACCGTCGACCGCTTTGTCCCGCCGCCGGAGAAAGTCGAGGACGCCGACGTGCCGATGAGAATCTGCCAGTGGGTTTCCCTCCACCCAGAGACCGTAGAGATGCCGGACGACTCAACGCCCTTACTGGGCCACAGTTCTTCACAAACTCCTTGCAGTCCTGAACTATTCATATCAAGGTGCCCCGCATGCCTCATCCTTGCAGGACGTCTTCGACTCATCGTCGACGAGTACCATCAGGATCGAAGCTGCTGCCTCGATGCCGCCGAACTTCCAAAGAGGGTTCTCGATACTGAGTTTACTTTCTTTGAGGCCCATCGACGATCCGTGACTCCTGCTTTAAAGGGAGTCACTCAAGAAGGATCCCTCAACGCCTCCTCGAGGAACTCTGCTATTCCAGGGACGTTCGGGTAGTAGAAACATTATAGAAGGAAATATGACTTATAGAACAATATATGAACTGGGCTTGTGATATATCTTTATTTTACAGGTTGCCCAGGTGGGGGGATCTCCACACAGAACTGTGTTTAACGTTAGAGGCCAGTATTCTGCCAATTGTTCTAACCAACTGCTTTCCTCCTATGTCTATTGTTGGTTACCTTTATTAAGTGATTTGTGTGACATTTAACCAGAGTACAGTTGATGCACTTTAATGAAATCTGATAATAATTGTGGTACAACTTAGAACCATATATATTTGCCATTGTAGATTTACTAAGCACAAAGTGAGTTATTGTGATTGTGTACATAACCTGAACTTAATTATATAAAGACTGTGTTTTAACTAATACAGTGTGTGGACATTCCTTTGTGGGGGCCTGGAGACTACACTGTACATAAGAACCAGCCTGCATCACTTCCTGAGAAGCTAGACCTTGATTGCTCGTCCATTGCTACCAACAATAGAGAATCTTGGCTGGTGTCCTCTGTGCCTCTCATATACCATATAGAGAGCAGGAGTACAGACACACCCCTCCAATCTTTACACTGGTGGCAGCGGTGGGATGCTTATGGTTTTAAGAATCAGTGTATAACCATGCCACTTACAAAATATCAGCACTTTGTTAAATTGAGGTTTAGTTGTGTACAAGATAACTGCATTAGAAGCAATGGAATCTATTGCAAATGGTAAATTGACTAGGATGAGCTTAGAGGCTCTCCAGAGTGCTTGTGAAGCCAGGGAGTTAGACTTTGTGGATAAGTCTAGGGCTGAGCTGATAGCTGCCCTGGTAGACTACCAGACTGATGGTGAAACCCTTGAAGGGGGGATGCAACCAATGAGGACTCTGCCCTGGGGTTGTTGGTGAATCTGTTTCTGGGAATGCCACCATTCCTGCGGCCTCTGTTCCAACCCCCAGCAATTCCATGGAACTTGAGTTACTAAGGATGAAATTGGCCTTTGAATACCGCAAGATGGAAATAGAAGCTGAGCCTAAGAAGGAGGAGCTGGCACAGCAAGTGGAACTCAAGAATAGGGATCTTGAACTCAAAGAAAAGGACACTGAATATCAGAGAATCCAGCTAGAGAAAGCTAGAGTGAAGACTTCAGCTAAACCCGTTGAGAGTGTCAGGACCCCAGCCACCAAGTTTATGAAAGATTTGGTTGGTGTGTTTGTGGAGGGTTCTAATATCCTCCAATGGATTGAAGTGTTTGAAATGGCCTGTGCAATTCGTTAGAGAGATTGGGCTAAGTGTTTGTTAAGCAGAGTCCCTCAGACTGGATATGACTGTATTCTGAAACTGAGTGTGGAAGAAAGGGGTCAGTATGAGTGCATGAAGTCTGCTTTGATTGCCACGTTTGGCAAGACACCTACCCAATACCTTAAAAGGTTCAGGGATTTTTTAAGAAAAGAGAGAATGTGTCTTGGGTTGACTGGGTGAGTGCTACGCACATGAACATGATGTGGTGGATTGATGGTTACAAAGTGAAAACGTTTGTTGAATTGTCTCACCTTTACGTTTTTGAGCATTTTTCTGAAGCCTGTTCACCAGAGCTGCGTCAGTATGTTGCTGACCAGAACATTTTGGATCCCTTCAAGCTGGCTAGGTTGGCTGACAAGTGGGTCACCCACCGGGTGTCCCTAAGGACTCCAGTGGGAAGGACAAGGACAAAGAAAAGGGGACCTCTCATAAAGCTGAGGAGTCCCAAAAGCAATCACGGTCGGGTAAACCAAAATCTTCCCCTCCTAAGACCCAAAAATCGAGTGGGAATAAGTCATCTGTGGGTGGGAATAAGAGTAGGGGTCCACCTGCTACATAGCAGGCTCCCAGTTGTTGAAGTACTGTACCCCGCATTCCTGGCACATGTTGGGACTGTGGGGCTCTGGATCACAAAAAGGGCGACTCCAAGTGTAAAGGTAAGGCACTTGGAGTATGTCTGGGGTGGAGGTCACTGTCCTCCCCTCCTCTACAGGAATTACATTCAGTGCTCCAGTAGAGATTTCCTTAGTGTCCCTTGGGGCCTGTGACCAGTACGCAGAAGCACTGGCGACTATCCCACAAAATACCTATAGGTTTTTGAGAAGTGTCCTCTTGAATGGCTAGTCTTCATCTGGTTTGAGGGACACTAGGGCAAGCATGACAGTGGTGGACAGGACCCTGCTCAAGCCAGAGGACTATGTAGGTGCTCCTCTGAGAACCACCAGGTTAGCTGGTGGGCCTCTCAAATTATGGCCTGTAGCCTTAGTCAGACTCATGATTGGAGACAAGACAGCAACACACCTCTCCTGGTTCAGGACAAAGTCCCTGCTAACATTCTGTTAGGAAATGATCTAGTAGAGTTGGGTTTGATCTTGGATAGTCTACCCCTGACTGCTGCTGCAGTCACTGGGTCACAGGTGACACAGGGTCGGGCTGTGAGTCAGGTACCACAGCCAAAGGCGAGGCCTAAGGCAAGAAGATGGAAGAACAAGAAGCCCACCTCTGTGAAAGGGGCTCCTTCTCTTCCTGCTGTTCCTACAGCACCCATTGGGATCCATGCACCGGACTGGCTGGGTCCAGTGGAAAACCCAAACTCAACTCCTGAGGGATAAGAGGCAGGAGACCCTCCTGTGTGAGAGGTTCTCAACCCACAGGGCCACCCCGACCTTCAATGCCTGTTGGCTGAAGGGGGACCCTCCCGGGCGGACTTCTGTAAGGGACAGAGAGAGTGCCACTCCCTCGAGGGTCTGAGGAAACTGGCCTGTCCCAGGCACAAGGAGAAGTGCCTAGGAAATTCTGGATCTATTGAGAGGGCGAGCTCCTTGTTAGTGAGCCGACTAAGCCTGAACCTGGTGCCCTCAAGAGGTTGGTGTTACCCCAGGTTTACAGGCCCTACCTGCTGCAATTGGCGCATGAGGTGCCCTTAGCTGGTCATCTTGGTACCAAGAAGACTAAGCAGAGGCTCTCTGCCCATTTCTACTGGCCTCGGATGGGAGTAGAAGTGGAGTCCCACTGCAGGACCTGCCCAACTTGTCAGTTATCTGGCAAGACTGGAGGCAGTGTCATTGCCCCACTGCAACCATTGCCAGTGGTTGGCACACCGTTTGGTAGGGTGGGCATCAACATCGTCGGTCCCCTTGACCCTCCCACTTCAGGTGGACATCGGTTCATCCTGGTCTTGGTTGATCATGCCACCCGGTACCCTGAGGCTATATGCCTTTGGACTGTAACTGCCAAGGTGGTTGCCAGGGCTCTCCTGGGCATTTTCACCCGGGTTGGATTCCCTAAGGAGGTTGTCTCTGACAGAGGATCCAACTTCATGTCTAGTTACATGAAAACCATGTGGAAAGAGTGCGGGGTAACCTACAAATCCTCCACCTCTTACCATCCCCAGACCAATGGTCTGTTGAGAGGTTTAATAAAACTCTCAAGGGCATGCTAGGCGCTTTGGAAGAGCCCCTAAGGAGGAAATGGGATCTCCTCCTGCCATGCCTGCTGTTCGCTTACAGAGAGGTACCTCAAGAGGGTGTTGGTTTCAGCCCCTTTGAGTTATACTTTGGACAGTCCGTGAAGGGGCCCCTTGCCTTGATCAGAGAAGGTTGGGAAGCCACCCTTACAGGTCCCGCCAAGCAAGTGGGGGACTATGTGTTAGGCCTCAGATGGAGGATGACACAGATGATGGGTCAGGCGACAGCGAATCTCAAGGCAGGCCAGGAATTGAATAAATACTGGCAAGACCTTAAAGCCTTGCAAGTGGAATGGACTCCAGGACAGGAGATCCTTGTGATGGAGCCTACCAAGCCTCGAGCTTTGGCAGACAAATGAACTGGACCCTTCAGGATAATCTCCAAGATGGGCGAAGTCAATTATCTGGTTGACATGGGAGTCTCTGGGGTAGCCCCTCAAGTATTCCACGTCAACAGGCTCAAGCCTTTCCATAAGCGAGCAGAAGTCTCATGTCTCTTGCTAGCTTCAGAGGAAGAAGAGGATGAGAGTGAGCCCCTTCCTGATTTACTGCATATCAACCCTCAGGATGGCTCAGAGGAGGGAGTACATCTCTCTGCCGATCTGAGGACAGAGCAGCAGAGGTTATGCAGGGCTTTGCTCCGGCAGTATGCCTCTCTGTTTTCACTGACACCAGGCCTTACACCGTGGTGTAGGCACAAAATTGACACTGGTGACAGTGTGCCTGTCAAAAGCAGGTGCTACCGTATGTCAGATACCGTTAAGAACCATTTCCAGGCTGAGGTCGCCAAGATGTTGGATCTGGGTGTTATTGAACCCTCAACCAGTCCCTGGTCCAGTCCCGTGGTCCTTGTCCCCAAGGCAAGTTCCCAGGCAGGTACCAAGGATTGGAGGTTCTGTGTGGACTACCGAGGAGTCAATGCTGTCACCAAAACTGCCGCGCACCCATTGCCCAGGGCTGATGAGCTCATGGACACCATAGGTGCTGCCAAATTTGTGAGCACCTTTGACCTTACCTCAGGCTATTGGCAAATAGCTCTGATGGACCATGCCATGGAAAAGACGGCGTTCTCAACACCTGAGGGACTCTACCAGTTTAGGTTCATGCCTTTTGGGTTGAATAAGGCCCCTGCCACCTTCCAGAGATTGGTCAATCATGCGCTCAGTGGGCTGGAGGCCTTTTGTGTGGCCTACTTAGATGACATTTCCATCTACAGTTCCACCTGAGAAGAGCTTTTGACACATCTGGATAAGGTGTTGCAGGCCTTGAAAAGATCTAACCTCACTATCAAGGTCACCAAGATAGCTCAGGGGAAAGTCACGTATCTTGGTCATGAGGGAAGAGGGGGTCAAGTCCAACCTCTCCCCAGTAAAGTACACGATGTACATGACTGGGAAACCCCCACTACTCAAACCCAGGTCAGAGCCTTTTTGGGCCTCACTGGGTATTATCGGAATTTCATGGTGGACTAAGGAACCATAGCTGCACCACTGACAGCCCTGACTTCACCCAAACAACCCAGGAAGGTTAATTGGACTGAAGACTGTCAGAGGGCCTTTGATGACTTGAAAAAAAGTCTGTGTAGGGCACCTGTATTTTGTGCGCTGACTACAGCAAACCCTTTATCGTCCAGACGGATGCCTGCGACACCGGAATTGGAGCTGTCTTGTCCCAGTTAGATGACAAAGGGAGGGAACATCCGATCATATTCATCAGCAGACAACTCAAGGGAAGAGAACTTAGGTGGGCTACAGTTGAAAAGGAGTTTTTCAGTATAGTTTGGAGCCTTAGGAGGTTTAGGCCCTACCTTACAGGGTCTACCTTCAAGGTCCAAACAGATCATAATCCCCTGAAGTGGCTTATGCAGATGAAGGGTGAAAACCCAAAACTAACCAGCTGGTCCATTAGCCTGCAAGGGCTAGACTTCACCATAGAGCATAGACCGAGGAAGGGTCACAATAATGCAGATGGCCTTTCCAGAAGGTATGTTGACTGTGTGGTTGAGGGTGTCTATCTCATGGGAGATTAGGCACCCTAACCTCAGTCTGGGGGGCGACTGTGATGCTGGAAATGCATTGGAGGGACAGGGCCTCCCTGTCCTTGTTCTGTAGTCCTTTTTCATTTGTGTTCTGTATTGTTTTCTGCCCAGGAGTCCATGTGGGACTCCTGGCAGTGCAGCTCTTCCTGTTTTTGGTTTGGTGTACAGACCCATTGGCTACCCTTACGGCACCCATGGGCGGGTGTACCACCCTGTGCCCCTAGTGTATGCTTTTGGGCACCTGTGTGTGGCCCATGGAGCAGGGTATGGGGTGGTGGCAACTCCATGCTGAAATTGATAGGTGCTCTGAGTAACCTCCATTTTGGGATACCCAGGCCCTGTCATTGGAATCAGTTGATTCCTGATTTTGAAACAAGATGGCCACTGTGGCCTCTTGCTTTCTATTGCCTGTTACCTTGTTTTCCAAAAGTCATGGGAAGCCCTGACTCTGTCCCTTCCCCCTGACTGGCTATTGGGTGGAAGTTCCATGTATGGTGTTGTTGTGAAGTCCAGGCCAGACTGGTTGGAGCCTTCCCAGTGACTCTATGTTGTGGGTACACCCTGTGGGTCGGACCTGGGTGAATGGAGTGTGTGACCAATATGCACTTCTTGTTGTGGATGTCTGGTTTCTGGTGTTTGACACAATGGCTGAGAAAGCCATGCCCGAAACTGGTATGAATGCAGTGTGTAGTGTTGAATGGCTGGGTACTTGTCCCAATACACATTCCTTGTTGTGAGTGTCTGAGAGGGAGGAGAATCGCCTGAATGCACTGTGTGGCTGATTGGCTGACTGACTGCTGAATGCCCTTCTGAGTGATTGGTTGCCTGAGTGTGACCCAGCAGAATGAATGAGAGATCAACTAGTATATCTGGGGGCCTTTCACTGCTAGAAATCATTCAGAAGCTGAGTTGACAATTGAAGAGTAACTGGAACTGCTTATCCTTGAAGCCCAGCTGGAAGAAGAAGAACTGCTGCTACATTTTCTTCGACTCGATCCAAAGTATGTCTCCAGTTTATCGAGGACTGATCCGAGGGAGGACCGACGACTGAGGCCTCTCCATGAGCTACGAGAGAACATTGTGCAGACCGTTGAATCTTCGCATAAGCACCCAGGAAGCCAGCCCTCGAAGGACTGTCGACTGGAGATGGGAACCGCTGGGGAGACCGAAGTGAAGCACCCAGACATCGACCCTGTCGAAGTCCATTGCCGTCGGCCAGGGTTCAGAGTAACGCTGTAACCGCTGGAAGCCTGTCAAGTCGTGTTGCCCAGCATCGGGGACAACTCGACGTCGTGCCGCCGACGACTGGGTCTGCAACGCTCCACCTTTGCCTAAGAAACATTTGAATCTAAGGACTCCCTTGTCCACACCGTCGACCGCTTTTTCCTCCCAGAGAAAGTCAAGGACGCTGACGCGCCGAGGAGAATCCGCCGGTGGGTATTCAACCACCCAGAGACCGTTGAGACGCTGGATGATTCAACGCCCTTACTGGGCCACAGTTCTTCACAAACTCTTTGCGGTCCTGAACTATCAACATCAAGGTGCCCCGCACGCCTCATCCTTGCAGGACGTCTTCGACTCGTCGTCGACGAGCACCGTCAGGATCAAAGTGCTGCCTCGACGCCAAGTTCACTTTCTTCGCGGCCCATCGACGATCCGTGACTCCTGCTTTAAATGGAGTCACTCAAGAAGGATCCCTCGATGCCTCCTCGAGGAACTCTGCTATTCCAGGTACTTTGGGGTGGTAGAAACATTACAGAAGCAAATAAGACTTATAGAACAATATATGGCTGGGCTTGTGATATATCTTTATTTTGCAGATTGCCCAGGTTTGGGGATTTCCACACAGAACTGTGTTTAACGGTAGAGGCCAGTATTCTGCCAATTGTTCTAACCAACAGCTTTCCTCCTATGTCTATTGGTGGTTACCTTCTTTATTCAGTGATTTGTGTAACATTTAACCAGAGTACAGTTGATGCACTTTAATGAAATCTGATAATAATTGTGGTACCATTTAGAACCGTATATATTTGCCATTCTAGATTTACTGAGCACAAAGTGACTTATTGTGATTGTGTACATAACCTTGAACTTAATTATATAAAGACTGTTTTTAACTAATACAGTGTGTGGACATTCCTTTGTGGAGGTTTGGGGACCACACTGTAATTAAGAACCAGCCTGCATCTCCTCCTGAGAAGCTAGGCCTTGATTGCTCGTCCATTGCTACCAACAATAGAGAATCTTGGCTGGGGTCCTCTGTGCCTCTCCTCTACTATATAGAGAGCAGGAGTACAGACACCACCCTCCAGTCTTTATACTGACATTAGGACCAGATACAAAAATGGGGCAGTGTCCCATTTCTCACAAACTGCCAAACAAAGGTCCTCCAGTTACTACTTAGTTTCCTGTGTAAAATCATTAATTTTGTTTCATGAGTGTGTGCCACACCGCCTCCTTAACTCACTAAACATATACAGAATTGGCGTCTAGACATACTCGGCTGACAGCAAATGTTTGAATCTAGGGATGCTTTGCTCACTGTGTATTCTGAATCTATCAGCATTTTAAGCACTGTTCTCACATTCTAATTCTAACCACAGTTAAGGTTTCTGCACTCTTTCGCATCCAGCTGCATTTCAGGTACTGTCCTGCCTCCCAAGCATACCCACATTCTAGGCACCTTCTACTGCTCTGGTATTGTTACACCTCTGAAATTAGCAACATTGAAGAACTGCTTTTCACACCCCAATTTTAGCTACAGTTGAGATTTCTGTACTACTTTTTGTATCTAACGCCTTACAATCAGCCTCTGGGTTAAACCTCACTGCGCTCTCAAATCAGCCATTGTCTTACTGCGTTCTCCAGCTAGCCTTTGTGTTGAACCCTGCTGTACTTTCAAGTTAGCCACTGTGTTAAACCTTTACTGTGCTTTCCAGTTAGCCACTGTGTTAAAACGTACTGCGCTTTCCAGTTAGCCATTGGGTTAAACTTTGTTGTACTTTCCAGTTAGCCATTGGGTTAAACCTTGCTGTGCTTTCCAGTCAGCCATTGTGTTAAACCGTTAATGCACTTTTCACTTAGCCACTGTGTTGAACCTTGCTGCACTTTCTAGTTAGCTACTGTGTTAAACCTTGCTGTACTTTCCAGTTAACCAATGTGTTGAACCTTGTGAAGGCACACCCCTGAAGCTCACACCAGAGAGAATACGCCATGCTAGGGAAGAAAGGCACAAGTCAGTCTTGTAAGGATAACACGTTTTAATCTCACATGCAGATGAGAGCAACAGCAAAGAACTCTGCTGCTAAGAATGTTCTGTCGAAAAGAGGTACAAGAAGAAACTTGTAAAAATACACAGCGTCATAATGACGCAACAACATACAGTAAAACCCATGCAACTAATTGAATGGACCCTATACATGTTCCACCTTTACCCATAAGGGATGCCGGTCTATTGTTTCCAGCCCAGTCCATCCCTCTTCCATCATGTGGATGCTGAGGGGGCTCATCTTCTTCTCACGTTGAAGGTCAGATTTTTTTATTTATTATACTCCTACCTTACGGATATTTTATCACTCATACAGTGCGCTTGGCAGGTCTTGCAATGAACACAAAGGAGGTTCTGGGTCACTCTAACCTTCACACATACATTTCACTCCCATCCGCGCCATCCGGCTCCAAGGTCTCCACCCTCATTTTGAACTATAACTTATCCCTCCCAGCATCTCGCAACACTAATCACACAATTGTTGCTTCAACGATGCACCCTGTCTGTCCTCTTTGAACCTCTCAGGACTTGTTACTTTGGGGTTGGGGGTCAAAGGGCACCTGGTGCCATGAAATTCAGGGATCTGAAGGTTTATTCAGTTATTTGGGCTATAAATCGTGGTCACCCGGTAATGGGCCGGGTCATGCTTTGGCCAGTGTGAGATAACATGCACACCAGGCACTGGTCTCTCATCGTGGCATTGTAGGGCACATTCCTTTACGGTAAAAAATGCATCTTTGCAACACGGTTAGCATTGTGGCAGTTGGGGTGTGGGCTGTCCTCATGGGAGCTCGGCATGGCTGGGGATTTCTCTTGTCTCGCACTTTTGGGCCTAGTGCATGAAATTCCGTATTTAGCACGCATACCTTCCCTTCTACCCATGGCTACTAATATGTACGCAAAATAGCAATGCTGCTCAGGCATTATGCTGTACTATGTGGATAGACTATATTTGGTTATATTGCAGTAGGGTCCTTTTAAACTGGGGGGTGTCCCTTCTCACTGTCCCCCATTCCCCTGGCCCATCATAGTGCTTTGAATGCATCTCGCCTCACTCTAAAGTGCATAGGGATGTGGGACAGGTCGGGCCCCTTCCCAACATTCCCCCTTTTCGTTACTTCTACAGTAAAAAACGGAGGGATTCCTTTGCGCTCCCACTCCCCTGTCTCTGCTTTCACATATGGCTGAGTTCCCTTTTTTGGCACCAAGGCCCTACACACTGACTGCAAACCCTCCCCCCTACGTGCAAACTCGTCAGGTGAGCAAGTCATATAAATGCCCTCCCCTCCTCTGCCAGGTCCACCCAAACCTCTGTGTAATTTTCTGGGTCAGGGGTGGAGAGATGATAGTGTGGTATAGAGGATCAACTTCATCAACATACAGGATGGGGAATATTTCATACTTCGGGCCACCCTGTAGCGTATCAGTTTGTACTTCAAAATTGTTTTGTTTCATAAGGTGCTTTTGGAACTCCAATTGATACAATCATTCTTGCGCTATCAGGTGCCATAGTGGCACAGCATCAAAGGACCAGCTGACAAGTGCAGAACATGACCAGGATGAACACAATGAATCGGAATTAACCTCTTCACGATCGCTCCGAGCCACGACGGGCCCAGTTGAATGCCATAGTCAGCCAATCACTGTCCTGTATTCCTCCCTCCTCATTCATGCGAACACCTAGGCCATGGACAACAACAGGAATCGCCAAATCTTTTGCAAACCCCACCTTCCATTGCTATTAACATGTCCAACATGTAACAATTTTGCATTGTCATAAGTCTCAATGCCCGCAACTTGACCTTGATCACGTTGAACACATTCTCTGTGTCGTTTGCAAGCTGGACCAGTTCCCATTTTACGATGTGCAACCATTTGGCATTCACTGCGGCCTGCACTCCCGGCAAGAATAAAGATGCAAAAAAGGATTCTGCTGAGCTGAAAAGACTGTATTCTTCTAGTATTTCAGGAAGCAACGTGGAAGAGTCTTTGGATATGTAATTGAATCTTTTCATCCTCTGCGGTTGTTGAAACTGCCCTTTTCCTGGCCTGATATGGGGCTCTTGTGTGGGTGTCAAGCTCTTATCTTCATTTTCGACTGTGGGGAGACTCATTGGTCCCTCTGCAGGCAGCGTTGCCCCCTTCAGGTGTTCTTCTAGGATTACTAATAGCACTGAGTGCAGTGTGGCCAGTGAACAACAGCCCCTCCATGATGGTGGGAGGTGCAAGTAAGCTTGTTGGCTGCAGACCCAGTAGTAACCCATCAATGCCGCTGTTCCTTTCTTCATGTCTGTGATCAAGAGAGTCTTATTGCAATGTTCATTTGAGCAGACAAAAACGGTACCCTTGCTGCGGAAACAAAGTCTATATTATTCTTACTTGTGCACTCTCACCGGCTTTTCCATTGTTGCAATCCACGTCAGCTTTGTGATATGCTCTGTCCAGATTTGTGTACAGAAAGTATCCACTTGTGCTATTCTTTCTTTGCTGTATGTTACCCGTCCTTCTGCCAAGCAAGGCAGTGTGGTGTCCAGAGGTATTGCTAGTGGGTGGCTAAAGGGGCTATAGCCCTGGGTTTTTTGGTTGTAGCCCCAGATAGAAGCTCAGGAGCTACAGCCAAGATGCTAGCTAGACAGCCCCCAGTCCCAATATTAGCCAAGCCCGGGATCTTTTCAACATGCCTGGTGGTGTCATGCCAGTTATTATTGACATGTTTCTGCCCTTTCACCATCAGATAAGGTAGCTCCACACACTTGATGTTTTTTGTGTCATCACTGCACTTTACAATATCTGGTCCCACCATTTGCAGTTGCACACTATGTGCCTGGAAGGTTCCTTTTATTCCGCATATTGCAAAAGCGTGCTACCACACACACGTGTCGATCCCTGGGCAGGCTGGTGAGGTAGTCGGGGTACAAGTACTGCTACCCCTCATTGTAAGATAAATGATGCACCAGTGTGTTCTCTGGAGGTGCCCTATGAACGTCAGTGAGGTGGACCCAATAGCACAATTCCTTGACCTTCACAGCGAGGGGAGTACAAACACCACCTCATAGGGCCCTTGGAACCAAGGGTTATTCCATCTGTGTACAAAATTATGGACATAAATGAAGTCTCTAGGCAGCAGTGGTCGTGTGGTCATATGCTTGGGGTCCGTCACCGTAGTAGTCTCGGCATCGGGCGTCTCTGTCGTCACAATCCGGAGAGGTCCAATCTATTGGGAGACATATTTAATGGCCCTAGTTAGTGTAGTCAAATACCCTTTGAACTCCTTGCCTAGCACAGCTGCAGCCCTATGTGCATCTGAAGCCCTTCTTACAGGGGATATGGGAGTATGCATATAACGGTGTCAAGACGTGATCTCCCAATTGGACTAAGTACCTCCGTCCCCAAGCACCAGTCAGAGGAGTAAAAATAACTCCCTGACTGTTTATTAGGGCCATAGGTGGACTGGAACTGCAGCACCATATCCCCAGGCAGCTATAAGGAAAGGAACAATATTAGGACACAATAATTTGCACTACCACAATGTATGGAAACAGGTATTGTAACCTGCCTAACAGGGCACCAGAAGGAGGTAAAGTGGAGGGAAGGGAAAAAACCCAGAAGTGGGAAAACGTCCTACAGTGATGAGTGCACAGAATGGAGGTTGTTGCAGTCAATGTTCCAATAGCAAGTTCCAGGTAAACAATCCAAAAGAAACAAAAACCCAAGTCCAAAGTACTTTCTGTAGCCAGACGTGAGTCCAAGTCGCCAGAGCACAAGGGGAATCCAGTAGCAATCCAAAGAGAAAAAACAGGGTAAAAAAAACAGGAAAATATTCACAGGTCAGCCAAAATCCAAGGACAAATACAAAGACAATCCAGTAGACAAAAGCCAAGGTCAAAAAGCCACAAAAACAGGAACCAGGAAACAACACCCAAAATGCCACTCACAGGAATCACTGAGAAGCACTGAGCAAAGTGTGGTTGGGGCTTCTTCCAGGTTGTGTATGTCACGTGACCTGATGCTGGTTACGTGAGCAGGAGAGTGTCGCCTTTGCCATGCATTCAGGAGGTGCCATGGCAACCTCCAACAACGCCGCACCAAGCCAAGACACCGGAAGAGCCACAGTGCCGGGAGGACATGCAGGAGAACTGCAGTGCCCCAGCAACCTCCACAGGCATGGTGGTGAGGAGTTATGTGCTTGACAGCCGGCTATTGACCACTTTGTGAGGTAACAAATGGTGGTCCTTGCTTGGCTGCGTTTGTAAACTAAAGAGGGCCAGTGGCAAACAGTGCACCCAGTTTCTCTTCAACATGGTACACAGTTTGGATAACTTACTCTTGAGGAGCCCATTTATTCTCTCCACAATGCCATTGGCCTATGGGTGATAAATCAAACACATCTAATGTGTGATGCCAAGTAGTGCTGTAAAGTGTTGAAATAACACATTCAAGAAATGTGTGCTGTTATCGGAGCTTAAAACCTCGCACACACCCCATTGCAGGAAGACTTCCCTCACAAAAAACCTTGCAGCACACTTGGCATACGGGTGCACACACGACACTGCTTCCAAACACCTTGAGAAAGGACAGACGGCCACAATGAGGTACCTAGATCCATTACAATGCTCACCCCTATCAGCGTAATCTGTGTGTAATTCATGGAAGGGCCCAGTCGAGTGGGGCAAGGTGCCCTGTAACGTCCGTACTGTCATCCCAGTACTGAAACTTTGACATGTGGTACAATGTATGACCATTTCTGTAACGCTTTCATGAATGTATAGTATAAACCAGTCCTCATGTATATCTGCTTCTACGTGCTGCTTCGAGCTGTGGGATGGGTAGTGCAACTGTTCGAAGGCTACTGCTAGCAGCTCCTGGGGCATCACTCTCTTCCCAGAGCTCTTGTGTCTCCATAACAGATCCATTAGGGATTGCTTACAACCTCTCTGTAACAACAACTCTTTCTCCCTTTCAGGTGCCCTTCCTTATAGTTCTGTAATCCGGGAGATAGGCAATGCTGTGTAAGGTACTGGATGCTCGCTGGCGGGTGGGGAAGTCACAATGTACTGAGAGGATATTTTGAATTGCAGGAACACCGCCATTTTGGCTGGCGCGTCAGCGGTTGTGTTACCTATTAATATTTCCTCTGTCTTGTTAGTGTGGGTGGCGGGCTTAACGACATCCACAACAGATGGCTGTGATAAAGCTTCTATCAGCATTTCTAACAGTGCTGCATGCTACTCTGGGGATCCATCTGCCCTCCGAGACCCCCTCCTCTTCCAGCGGGATAGACCGGCATGTACTGTTGTTGTAACGTACGTCAAGTCAGAATATATTGTGACGTGACACCCTTGAGATGCTCTCAGTGCTAAATGGGTGCCACGAGTTCTGCCGCCTGTGCAGAAGAATGCATAGGCAACCTTTTCATGACCACTGTTTTGCATTCTCCTTCCTCAAGTCGTACCACCCCTGCCCATGTCCATCTCTTCCCATTCTACTGATCAATTGTGGAAGACCCGTCAACAAAAAGTATCTCACCCTGCGTCAATGCACAATCCCTTGCTTTGGGAATGTCTTCCTCCTCCCCCTCGTATGTAGCACAGTTGTGTGCCAGCAAATCCTCTGTAGTAGGCATATCCATCAAAAAGGAGGCAGGGTTCACTGTTTTACACCTAACCACATGAATATGGGTTTAGAAATAATGATCTCATATGCTGATGACCTTTGCATAGTCAGGGTAGACTTTGACCTTTCTAGAATGGCAAACAAAGAATGCTCCACATACAATGTTAATGAACTCCCCATTACAATTGCAGAACATTTCTCTATTGCAAAGGCAGCAGTTGCCAAAGCTTGTTCGCAGGCAAACTGCCCTTGCACCACTGCATCCAACGCGCTGCTATAATAGGCCATTGGTGTCAGGAACTTGCAGGTACTAGGGGGAAGCATGCAGCGCCAGATTGCCATAGACAATGTGAGGCAAATGTGTAGTGACATTAAACAAAGGGTTAAACACCTTTATTTTAGGACATTGCTTTGTGTCCCATGTAGGCAAAGGACTTGGCATGGGCTAGCTAGCCTGGCAGCCGCAGGAGCACGAAAGGAAGCAAAGGGACTTAATTTCCCAGAATGCTCGCGTGCCCACGAGCCTCTGGGATGCATCAGGACACCGCCCGATCATCCACGCATGCGCGCCGCGAGCACGGAGAACTCTGCTTGCGCTACAGAACCTTGAGGAGTGAAGACGTGTCTCGGCGGGCTCCTGCAGGCTGCCATCAGCGGGGCCATTCCCGGCCTGCAAACACTGCAGGCCCCACTTCAGATAAGTGCAATTATAAAAGTTTGGTTACGTTTTTGAAGCGCGTACATCAGCAGTGTTCAGGCGTGTTTTGGGATTATTGCATGCAGAGCGTTCTTGGACAATTAGACGTTGAATTGCATGGCGGCACTCAAGTCGGGGCACTGGCGCCTTAGCCTTTGATGATGCATAGCTTCTGAAGTCTTCAGTGGAACTAACTCAAGCCGGGGCACCGGCACCATTAACCCTCGTCTCGCGTGCTATTGGCAGGTGGAGATGAGGTTGTGAAATCAAAGACTGTTGTTACGGAATTCCATGATACACGCTCAATAATGTTTTGATTTCTTTGTAGCGGCGTTCCGTTGTTCGCACAGCACGGATAGAACATTGGTCGGTTTATGACAGAATCAACTGCAGCACGACACGGCTTTCATTTGCTTTGGTTTCTTGAAGTATCAAGTATATATATATATATATATATATAGTTGTGAATTCCAACAACAAAGGGTAATGCATGATGTATGATTGTTGAGGGGTATGTTCAATAATACTCACTGTAAGGTCAATAGCAAAGCAGTAAAGACAATATGTGGGCAGGTTGTGGAGATTAACCATCAGCGCTTAAGAGGGAGAGGTGCACTCAAGTGCTTGAGGCCAAAGTTGAGACTAAGCTTGGCCAGGGTTCAATAACCAGGTGTAGACGGACTGGCCCCAGGAGAAACGCTTAGCCTTATTTTATCAGTGGTTACGGGATGAGGTGAAGTATCTCATAGCCCAGGTGAACCCTGTTAGGCAGATTCCAGTGCAGTTCCCTTAGGGAGCACTACACCAGATTAGGACTGCAGGTGAGAGCAATAAATCCCCTTTGGTATCAGTCTGTACCACAAAGATTTAGTTGGTAGCTGTGGCTGAGCAGTCAGACTTATCTCGAGAGGGAGATGAGCAGTATTCAGGGTTTACACAATAGGTATAACAGTACTATGGAACAAGGAAACACTGACCAAAGCTTTGTATCAAAAAGAGAATATATTATATACACATTTAGTTTAACACATGAATCACAGTTGATAAAGTAAGTCAAGTTTAGTCAAGGAAAAGGCATATACAACTCTATTCAATTGTAGACAAGTTTGCGGTAGAGTGAAAACTGAGCAAAACGGCACAGTGAAAACCAACTACAAATGGCACTCTAACAATTTACCGAAAATGAGGGAAAGCACAAGTTAAACCGAAATATCTTCAGACACCCCCTAGCAACACTTCCCTGAAGTTTTGTGAACAAGTAATGCACAGTAACACTTTAGCAGAAAGATAAGTGAATGAAAACTGAGCAAAATGGCACTCCACAAGTTAAAACAGTAGGAAGGAAGATTTAGGTGCATCAACACATTTCTCATTGAAAACCAATCTAGTGAGAGCAGATCTAACAATTCAGCCAGAGTCAATAGGCTTGAGCCAGAGTCAGTGGTACAGGACCAAGAGTTTAGGAGCAAAAATGTTCTTGTAGCTGCAGTCAAGTCTTTAGTAGAAAAATATTGAAGAGGTAGATGCGAAGCAAAAGATAATGTTAAGAGAGAGGGCGGCCAACCCAACAAGTAGATAAAGGATTTAAAACGCCTTTAGGGCTACCACTGGAAAAGGGAGGCATGGCGGAACAATGTACCTTAAACGAGAAGAAGTGGCTCCTGCGGTGGTGGTTGCTCCTGGTAGTTCCTGCAGTTCGAGGGGTCCAGCAGAGGAAGAGAGGCCCTCGTCGTGGAGGAAGGTTCGAGTCACTGCACTACCCAGGGATGAAACCAGCCGCGGTGCTGCCAAACGAAGTTTAAAAGGTACGCTCCTTTTAATCGCGGTCTGGGTCAATACCTGCCTGGCTATCCGGTCTCCAAGTGCCGGGCACTGTCGATTCGACCAATGCAGGTCCGGAAAAGCGATGGGTGAACTGGTTGTTCCCACTAGCTCAAGGGAAGAAGGCTCTTTCGATGAAGATCTCCTCTCATTGTGTGGAGGAAAAGTGGTGAGACGATCTGGCAGGGTTTCACCGGTGGGGTAGATGCTGAAGATGTCTGTGGCTTCTCTCCCCTTCAGTTCTGTAGTTCCAGTGGCGACGTCTTGCTCTTCCAGTCCTCAGAACCCTGCTTTTATGCAGAAAGAGACCCCTTCATACAGCCTGGCTGTCACTCACACAGTGGAGTGGTCTTCTTGGCGGGAGACCCTCCAGCCTATCAGGTTAGAGTGCGACCTGAGTTGCTGTGGCAACTCTGTCCGGGGGTTCTACTCCCCCTCCCAAACAACAGACCCACCCCAGATTCAGAGGCGCCGAAAGGAGGGCTTCTTGGCAGAAGCCCGCCAAAAGAGCGAACAAAGGATCCCCGACCTGGGTTAGGAGTATAAAGTAAGACTCGAGAAAGAAGTTATATTAAAGTTCTGGCAAATAAAACCTACCGGAGTAAAGTTAATAATAAAATAAGCCAGCGGTATGTTAGAGGCTGTCAGAAAAAGTATTAGCCTCGAACAATTGGAAAATCCCATAGGAAAATATTTTTGGTAGTAACCAGTGCCACCAGCCAGAAACTTTAGAGAGCGGGGACTTTAAGGTACCCCCTCGAAAAAAAAAAATGAACCTAAGGGAAAAACTATTAACCCTTTCCAGTCCCTCCATAGTAAGATGGGTTGTACTGGTTAAGTTTGTAAGATTTGACTAGTAAAGTCAATGGAGACTTTACATGGTCTGGGAGACAGTAGTCGGTCCCAGGGTATGGAGTCTATGTTTGGGGGTCGCTACGATACCCCTGTGTCACTGCATGGAGGGTGCTGTGTAACACATGTGCATAAAGATGGTTGCTATGGGTGAGAGAAAACCCCACAGGCATTAAACACACAAAAATAGCCTAGAACACATATAGCAAAAATGCATAAGAGTGGGAAAAAGAGTCTCACTCTTACCAGGTAAAAAGAAACAAACCCTTCAAATCCAGCAAAGCTGCTGGGGGACTCTATAGCCATAAAATGAGAATTCTCCCTAACAGACCCACAGCCAGATAATTGTTCATCCATGATCGATCTAGCCTTACGGTTGGACCAAAGGCAGAGTGAGAGGAGACAAGACCGGTGGAAGTGGGACACAAAACCCATGGTCCGATTAGATCACCAACTGAAACCTGTTAAGGGTGAAAAACCCTTAGATGAACATATGCAAATAGGAACTGTTCGAGGCCCCCTGACAAAAGACGAGAAGGACAAGCAACGTCGATAGAAGCTCTGCCTCTACTGCAGCAAAGCCAAATATTTTGTTCGAGAGTGTTCCATCAAGCCCAAAGGAGAGCAGTCGTGAAACGCAAACGCTCACCAGTGAGGGTGGCACTGGCGTGCCAATCTGAAAACAACCCTAAATCCCTAGCTAATGCACAACAAGCAGGAGTGGCACATGTGACAGTCTCAGGTTATATTAGCTGGCAAGATCAACGAGTACCAGTGTCCCTGATGGTAGATTCAGGAGCCACTGGAAACTTTATCGATGAGGGACTGGCAAAAAATGTAGGAATTCCTTTAACAATCAAGGAACGAAAAGAGGAAGTTAAATCAGTGGATGGGTCACGGCTGATTTCAGGCCTTTTTACCAGACAAACCCAGTGGGTATGTTTGGAATGTAACCCACAGCCCTATGAGGACATCAGGTTTGATGTCATAGCAGCACCTCAGTTCGGTATGATCCTGGGACTGCCTTGGCTAGGGATCCATAACCCCGAAATTGATTGGGCTCAAGGGTCATTGCGCTTTTCGTCCAACCATTGTATTGAGTTTTGCCGACTCGCCAACGTTGGAGGTTTAATCTCGCAAGAAGGTCATTTGATTGGGAGCACTGAGACTACCTTGCCAGCGATCTATCAAGATTTTAGGGATGTATTCAGTAAAGCTGCTGCCGAGACCCTACCACCCCATCGGGTATTCAACTGCAGGATTGATTTGGAACCAGGAGCAGCCTTGCCATATAGCTGAATTTATGCGTTAACAGAATCAGAAAACAAACATCTGAGAACCTACATTGAGACAAACTTAGCCAATGGTTTCATACGTCATTCCAAGTCTCCTGTGTCATCGCCCTTATTCTTTGTCCTGAAGAAGACCAGGGAATTAAGAACATGTATCGATTACAGGGCCATCAATCGCATAACTGTGAAGAACCGCTATTCCTTGCCGTTGATACCCACCTTGTTAGACGAAGTACGAGACGCCAGGATATACACAAAACTAGACCTGAGAGGAGCTTACCATCTGGTGCGGGTGTGTGAAGGAGACGAGTGGAAGACTGCCTTTCGAACTAGGTTCGGTCTCTACGAGTATCAGGTCATGCCATTCGGACTCTGCAACGCACCCGCTGCCTTCCAGCACTTTCTAGATGAAGTTTTACGTGGATATCTAGACGTGTTTACTATGGTCTATATGGATGATATCCTCATTTATTCTCGTAGCATTGAGGAACACCAGGAACATGTAAAGGCGGTTCTACAGCATTTAAGGGAACATCAACCCTACGCAAAACTGGAGAAATGTGCATTTCATCAAACCACGATAGAGTTCCTGGGCTTCATTCTGTCACCAGAGGTTGTAACTATGGACCCGAAGAAGGTTTGGGCCATCACAGAGTGGCCATCCTCTACATCAGTGAAAGAGGTGCAAACGGTGTTGGGTTTTGCTAATTTTTATCACTGATTCATTGAGGGATTTGCAACCAAGGTGCAGCCAATCACACGTTTACTTAAAAAGGGAGGAGCCTTCCGGTGGGATGCAGCAGCAGAAGCGAGTTTCCAAGCCTTGAAGACCACATTCATCACAGCCCTGTGTTACTTCATCCAGATCCTACCCTTCGTCCCTACATTGTGGAGACGGATGCCTCCAGCTACGCTCTTGGATCAATTTTGTCCCAAAGAGATGATTCCGAGCAACTACACCCTGTGGCTTACTATTCATGTTCCCTGTTACCTGCAGAATGGAATTATGTGATAGCTGATGGGGAACTCCTGGCCATCAAGGTTGCGTTTGACGAATGGCGCCACTATTTGATGGGAGCCCGACATACCATAACTATACTTACAGACCACAGAAATCTACAATTTCTCAAATCAGCCAAAGCCTTGAGCCCTCAGTAATTGCGTTGGACTATGCATTTCGGCGAGTATGACTTTGTGGTAACATATCTCCCGGGTACGGAAAACAGGAAGGCCGACACATTGTCTCGTTATCCAGAACCAGATCCCAGGCTAATCAAGGTAGAAGAACCAAAGCCAATACCACCTGCACGCATTATAGGTAGCATCACAGTGGATGACATGTTCTATAGCATCCGAAAGGCAATGACAGCCCAGGAATTAGCGCAATGGAATGACCCAAGAAAAAAGCAAACAGTAAAATATGGATTGCCCTTTTATGGATCAACCTTGTATCTTCCAACCCCAGCGATTCGTCAGCAAGCAATTAAGTGGTGTCACGATTCCCCCTTTGTGGGTCATCCGGGAGTTGCCAAGACCCGAGAATTAATTACACGCAATTTCTGGTGGCCTCGAATGACACAGGACATTCAACAATATGTACAAACATGTGAATGCTGAATGTGCCAGTTTACGCAAGGAATCTACCACCACCACTATGGTGGTGAAGCTATGACTTGTTGGTAGGTCTACTATCAAATCTAGAGTTATGGTATGCCAGGGCACTGGGGGTGTGGGCAATGCCCTGGCATACCATAACTCTAGATTTGATAGTAGACCTACCAACAAGTCATAGCTTCACCACCATAGTGGTGGTGGTAGATTCCTTGCGTAAACTGGCACATTTTATACCTTGTAAAGGGGTTCCCACAGCAAAGGAACTAGTAGAACATTTCCTTCAAAACATAGTGCGTCTTCATGGCATCCCTCAATACATAGTTTCAGACCGAGGTTCACAATTCACATCTCGTTTCTGGCAAGCTTTCTGTGATTCAATGGGTATCAATATGAGACTGTCTACTAGGTACCACCCCGAAACAGATGGGCAAACCAGACACTTGAACAATATATGCGATGCATGACATATGACAATGATTCCTCTTGGGCAGATATACTCTGGTTGGCTGAGTTAGCATACAATAATGCTGTGCATTCTTCCACTAAAGTGACACCATTCTGTGGCACATATGGTTATCACACACGGTTCCAGCCAGTACCTCACGCAGTTACAGACACAGTGCCCGCTGCCCAAACACATAGGAAACATTTAGTAGAGGTGTGGAACAACACCCTCACAAACCTAGAAAGAGCTAAGCAAGTTTACAAAACATATGCAGACAAGAAAAGGTGAACAAGTCCGCAGTATAATATTGGAGACAAGGTATGGTTAGCCACACAAAACCTTCATTTGCAAGGCCCAGGGAAATTCCAACCAAGGTTTGTAGAGCCTTTTCCCATTGAAAAAATCATAAATCCAGTGGCTATTCGCTTAACTTTACCACCCCAAATGCGAGTACATCCCGTTTTCCATGTGTCATTATTGAATCCTGCCCCAGCATCTATCCGTCGAAAGAAGCCCCCGGCCATAATGGTAAATGGAATCCCAGAGTTTGAGGTAAAAGGCACACTTGATTCACGTATCCGAGTGGGGTGTTATATTATCTGGTGGATTGGTTGGAATATGGCCCTGAAGAACGCTCATGGGAGCCAGCTGCAAATATTCATGCCTCTCGCCTGGTACGTACATTTCATCTGAGTAATCCCTCTAAACCAGGACCTGTTGGGAGGGGGAGTACTGTTAGGAACTGGCAGGTAGTAGGGGGAAGCATGCAGTGCCAGATTGCCATAGACAATGTGAGGCAAATGTGTAGTGACATTAAACAAAGGGTTAAACACCTTTATTTTAGAACATTGCTTTGTGTGCCATGTAGGCAAAGGACTTGGCATGGGCTAGCTAGCCTGGCAGCCCTCAGGAGCACGAAAGAAAGCAAAGGGACTTCATTTCCCATAAGGCTTGCGTGCCCACGAGCCTCTGGGATGCATCAGGACAACGCCCGATCAAACGCGTATGCGCGCCGCGAGCATGGAGAACTCTGCTTGCGCTACAGAACCTTGAGGAGTGAAGACATGTCTCGGCGGGCTCCTGCAGGCTGCCATCAGCTGGGCCATTCCCCGCCTGCGAAGACTGCAGGCCCCACTCAAGACTTCAGATAAGTGCAATTCTAAACGTTTGGTTACGTTTTTGAAGCCCGAACATCAGCAGTTTTCAGGCGCGTTTTGGGATTATTGCATGCAGGGTGTTCTTGGACAATTAGACGTTGAATTCCATGGTCGGGACTCAATTCAGGGCACCGGCACCGTTAGCCTTTGATGCTGCATAGCTTCCAAAGTCCTCAGTGGAACTAACTCAAGCCGGGACACCGGCACCATTAACCCTTGTCTCGCGTGCTATTGGCAGCTGGCGATGAGGTTGTGAAATCAAAGACTGTTGTTACGCGATTCCATGATACATGCTCATTAATGTTTTGATTTCTTTGTAGCGGCATTCCGTCGTTCGCACAGCATGGCTAGAACATTGGTTGGTTTATGACAGAGTTAACCGCTGTACGACAGAAGCTAAGTGCTTTCATTTGTTTTGGTTTCGTGAAGTATCAAGTATATATATAGTTGTGATTTCCAACAACAAAGGGTAATTCATGATGTATGATTGTTGAGGGGTATGTTCAATAATACTCACTGTAAGGTCAATAGCAGAACAGTAAAGACAATAGGTGTGCAGGTTGTGGAGACTAACAATCAGCGCCTAAGAGGGAGAGGTGCACACAAGTGCTTGAGGCCAAAGTTGAGACTAAGCTTGACTAGGGTTCAATAACCAGGTGTGTGTACGCATGAGAAGGAGTGAGTGGGCGGAGCTTCAGCTGTTTCAAGAAACCCCAGGAGGGGCATCACTGTGAATTCCTCTCTAACCTTCCCTTCCCCTTCGATACCTTTTCCCTACCCCTCTACCTGGGTTCCCTAACTCCTCCTGCCCATCCAAACCAACTGACCCTAACCCTCTTTCCTCGTCAGGTCAAGGAAGCCTGTGTTGTTAACACTCCAGGCCCCAAGACCCAACTGGGAGGTAGGTGTACGTGCTACCTCCGTGCAAGACCACGATTGTGACAATTGGCTTATGGCCCATAGTGCTTTTCGTCATCAACACCGCTGTCATACGCACACCATCAGAGTGGGAAAACAATTAAAATTCCTGCATATAATCTGGGGTGGCCAGTACGGGTGCCGAACTAATGACTTCTTTTAAGCCGTCAAACTGTCTGACCATATCAGCCTTCCACTGTAATTTATGGTCCTTTGTCTTTTGTGCTTCCCTAAGGGCCTGTAGAAGAGGTCTTGTGTACAACACATAATCTAGGATCCAGGCCCACAGTAATTACATAAGCCCAGAAACTTCTGTATCTCTTTAACTGAGGCAGTTCTGGTGGTGGCGCGTACTGATGCTGCCCTGTCTGGTAGTATTCTTTTACCATTCGCTGATGTGAACTGCCCCAAATAGATCGCTTCCTGTTGACAATATTGTAATTTGGCCTTGTCAACCTTGCAGGCCAAAAATTGTAAGAGTGCAATGGAGTCCCTTCGGCAGTGCTGTTCAATGTCACTACACACTAGCAGATCATCCACGTACTGGATAGTCATTCTAGGCACCTGACAATTCCCAAGATCGCATGCAGTATTCTGTATTCTGTTAAATACACTCGGGCTCTTGCAATACCCCTGAGGTAATCTAGTGTGTTCGAACCGCATCTGGCTCTGTGTAAATGCTGTGAGGTACCTCGACTCAGGATGGAGTGGAATCGAGAAGAATGTATTTTTTAAGTCCACTACAGTAAAATGCGTAGCTTCTTTGGGGATACTACATAACATTGTCACAGGATTCTGAACGACTGGAAATTCTTTCTGTACCACATCATTTAGGGAGCACAAGTCCTGAATCATTCTCCCATCAATTTTCTGACAGGGTATATTGCTGTATTATACAGGGACGTAGATGGCACAATGATCCCCTTGTCCAGTAAGGCCTGTATTGTCCTACTAATACCTTCCTCCACTTTGATAACGGTTATTGCCTTACCCTGGGATAATACTCTGTGATATACGCACAGGGGTCAGATCCTTAGGTAATCCTACATCATGTGGATTTGTAGTACACAACTGCGAAAGCATGTGTTACAAGTCTTCGTCAAAAAATGGGGGTGGCATTAATACTGCCATCAAGGGACACTGCACTCTTTGGTACTGTATCATTATATCACAGGGATACAAATCTCTAGAAATTATTTCCCCCTCTTTGTCATTATCTTCAAACAATTCACCATCCGTCATTTCCTTCAGCTGTACCGCCACTCACATCCATCCCTGTTCATTCCCAACAAGACAACCCTCTTGTCCGAAACCAACAGCCCCTGTAAATCCAGCGATAATATTGTTCCCGCCACCACCTCAGGTGACACGAAAGATCAAATCAGTGGGCACTCGCCAAAACCATTTGGCAATCTGGGGCACCGCCTCTGCAAGCATCGTAATACCATAAATGAACATATCCGGGTCTATGGGAATCCCGCGGACCACCACCTCCCTTGTCATTGCATGTATTATCAACATTGTCCTTACAGCGCACATCCCAGGTATGGAACAGGCCTCCCTTACGTAAGGATATCCTTTACGAACATGATATGTAAATGATATAGTCATATTTAACTTGCTGAGCAGGTCCCTGCCCAATACGTTGGCAGGGTAACTTTCAGAAATATAGTAAGGGCACCCGTACTAGCTTCCCTCCCACCTTTACGTCCAACTCCTCAGAGTATGGAACCTTGGAAATAGCCCCAGAGAATCCAAGCGCATCAAGATATTTTCCCGATAGTGGAAGGTGTCCTTCCATGATACATGATTTAGTTGCACCTGAGTCTACCATGAATATAAACTGTTTATTTCATATCTCCGCCCCCACCAAAGGTTCCTCTTCAGGCTTGGTAGTCGTTGACATGACCAGACATGCAAATGCTCTCTGTGGGCTGTCCTAATCAGGATATGTGTTCGTTCCTGGAAATGAGTAGGGGCTACCTCCTACCACTGCTGCTCCCCCAAAGGGAGCTGTAGCCCCACCTGGTACCCTGTTCACCGGGGCAGCACTGCTCTGCTGTCGTTGTGGTAGGTGCCGGCACTTGTGTGTCCGGTGCTTGGGGCTGCTGATTATAGGTTTGGCATTGTCCCAGTGAATAATCTTGATTCCGATACCCTTGACCCTGTTGCGGGTACCCTATTCCTAGGGACCCTTGGGGCCCTTGGCTCTGTTACTGTGGCAAATATTTATACCCCACTGCAGACCTGCTCCTGCATTCCCTTGAGAAATGTCCCCACCTTAAACAATTCCAACATTGAGATTGACCAAACCCACCCACCCAGAGCCCAAACCCTACTCCTCTGGCACCTCGAAATCCCCCTCTTCCTCTCTGTGGCCCTACATGTTGCCACTGTGGGCCGGGGTACTGTTGCCCCCACCCCACTGCCCTTGTCCACCTTCAGCCCATAGTGTTGCAATGGTGGCACTAACAATCTGTTGGGTACCCTCCGTTCCCTCCACCTGTACTGGCGTCAATGCAGGCAGCTGGACAGCAACCTTTGCCCATTTCTTCTCCACCAATTTTGCTTCTTCTCCCTGGCGTCTTTGGGCTGTTTCCTTTTCTTGCTCCCTAATCCTTTTACAATGATGCACTATTATATTCTGTATTTCTGGCCACCGCATCACCTCAATACCCACGATGTTATCCGACGACTTCTGCACTTCCTTTTGCAATCTCCTCTTTACAATAAAATAGAAGAATGGTATTGATTGGTCCCACAGCCCTCCCGTCTCAGCTCTGCACTTCTCTTGCATTTTAAGAATAAATATAGCCAGGTCCTCATCATCACCCATTGTATACTGCATCAAGAACTGTAAATCAGGGGTATCTGGGAAAGCCATCCGTAGTGTGTCCCATGCCAATGCTCTAACTTCATTATATGATGTTACACCATGTGCATCATCTCACAGACTTACTTCTGGGTATCCGGCCTCAACCCACACATCCCCAGCCCGGTCCCCAATAACAGCAACCAGCAAGCTCTTATGGTCCCTGTGAGGAGGTGCCTACAACGGACAGGGGGGGCGGAACCAACAACTCCCGGGAAACGGGCGGACACGGGGAACAACACGGAGGCAAGACCAGCGAAGGAACAGCAGTGACGAGCTGCAGTATGGAGGGTTGCTTACCGTATGGGTGCTCCAGCGCGGTGCAGGCGACGTTCCGGATTTGCCAGCCCGGGCCAGGAGAAGGGCGGAGGCAGTACCAGGGAGGTCACCGCGACCAACATGACCAGTGGCGGAGGTCGAGCGGAGCCGGGATGCAGGAGTGGGAGAGCGCGCATAGCTGCCACAGTCTGCGGGAGAGGTCGGGAGGAGCCACGAACGCCCGAACCCGCCCATATGTGCTCGGGTCCCGGCAGCACTTCGTCGGCGCAGGCAGGGGCACCACAGGACCTCCCACTATGCTACAAGGGCAGGCAGAAGTGACGGGGGCGGGTTCTGACTTTAAGGGAGGCGGGCCAACGGCTTCCAAGCCAATCACAACCGGGAAGGTCCTAAACCCTGCTGATTGGTGGGGCTTTGAAACCTCAGGGAAGGATAAAAGCCCGCAAATTCTAACCAGCGCTGTCTGTCATTTCCACAGGACACCGAGACGGAGAGTGGAGCCGACCCTGAGTGGTGGGCCTATCCGGACCTCACGCATTAGGAGACAGTCCCCTTTCTCAGGAGCACACAAGGGAAGAAGAGCCTACGGTGAAGAAAACCGTTTGAACTTTTCAGTTAATGACTTTGGCACTTGATTTAAAAATAAATATACTTTCAGCAAAAACACCTTGACTCCCGCGTCATACTTTCACAAGTGGCGACGAAGGTGGGATCATCGACGGCGCGATGGAGGCATTGATAAAAACCCTGTCGGAAGGACAGCAACAGCTGCAACAGTTGGTGCAGATACAAACCCAACAAGCAGCTGCCGACCGGCAAGCCTTTCAACAGGCCATGCAGTTACAAAGCACTGTACAAACAACTGCCCAGGATAAGCATCATGAAACCATCTCTAGGCTCACAGAGGTGGTAGCTAGCTCCAGAACTCAACCAATGGTCCCGTCCTCCCTACTACAGAAATACAAGGACGGCGAGGACCCGGTCTTTTTCTTTACCACTTTCGAAAGAATAGCGAGAAACGCACAGTGGCCACCAGAGCGTTGGGGACAATATGTCGCCCCCTTCTATCCGGCCTCATGCAGGGAGCCTACCAGGCAGTGAACCCCACCGGCAACACTCCCTATGGGGACATTAAAGCAGCAGTGTTGGACCGCCTTGGCCTCGATGAGGAGGCCTATCGCATCCAATTAAGGGACACCAAGTTAAGGGCCGGCGAGAGCCCACGGCAATTGTATTACAGCATAAAGGACTTGGCGGAAAAATGGCTGTTGACCCCGACTCCCGCTACCCAGCCGATCCTTGAAAAGATCATCCTCGAACAGTTTGTGGACGCTCTACCTGGACAAATGCAGAGATGGGTGAGGCAACATCACCGACCATCTCTGACGGAAGCCGTGGATATCGCCTCGGCATACCAAAAGGCCGGATATCACAGAGCACAAACCCCTGGCATAAGAGCTTGCATAGCAGTTCCAATAACTGACCCCCACTTGACCCGGGGAGCCAGACCCCAACAGCTGAGATGGCGACCACCGGACGAGAGCATCCGAAGACCAGATGATAAGAAATACGGGATGGAAGAAAAGCCTGCAGGGACCAGTCCAGGATATCGGCAACCGCAATGCTTCGAGTGTAGCGAATGGGGACACATTGCCCGACTATGCCCCAGGAGAAGAGCAGCTGAGCCCATGGACATCGGATATCTAAACCCGCTACCAGCAGAAAGCCGTGCCGGTCCCTATGTGGTCGATATACGAGTTGACGGCCGACCCACATGCGCTCTACTCGACAGCGGCAGCAGGCAAACCGCCATATCACCCACTGTAAGTAATAAACCTAACTTGCCTAATGTGTCTATACCTATTAAGTGTATCCATGGTGATATAAAACTATATCCAATGAAGAAGGTAGCTATTGAAGTAAACGGGGAAATGTCACCCCTAAGGGCTGCTGTTTTGCCTTTTCTGCCTGCCCTGGTAGTCATAGGTACGGATTTGCCTAACTTTGACCAGGCCCTGACCGGTCGGGAGGGAAGAAGGGAAGCAGGATGCAAGCCAGACATAGGAAAAGATACGACTACCCCAGAAACACCGATTAACAAAAAGAGACGAACTCGTTTAGAGTGGTGTCAGACTAGTTATATGACTAGACCCATTGACTGGAAATTAGAAGACAACGAGGAAAGCATTAGGGGAGAGACCCTAACAGATAACACCCTCAAGATAGCCCGGGAAAGGGCAGCCCAAGAAGGGGATCCAGATGTTTCCAAGGGCCCAGGCTTTGTTCTACGGCAGGGCTTGCTATACCGCAGATACAAGGGGGACGATAGGTCGGTTAAAGAACAGTTAGTGCTACCGAAAACCCAACGTAGCGTGGTCATACAGTTGGCCCACAACCACCCCTGCGGTGGCCACATGGCTTCCCTAAAGATGCAACAAAACATACTCAAACGGTTTTACTGGCCAGGCCTCTATGGCGTGGTAGCCCAGTTCTGTAAGAGATGCCCCACCTGTCAGCTAACCAGCGGGGTAAAGCCAGCTAAGGCTCCTCTACAAAAGATGCCCCTTATCGCAGTACCATTCCAAAGGATCGGTATGGATATCGTCGGACCGTTAGAACCAGCCAGTAGAGGGTATAAGTATATGCTTGTCATCGTAGACTACGCCACCCGCTATCCAGAGGCCTTTCCCCTCAAAGGTATGTCGGCCAGACATCTGTGAGATCAGCTCATACCTTTCTTTGCCCGAGTCGGTATACCCTCGGAAATCATCACTGATCAAGGAACGAACTTCATGTGAGCTCTACTCCGAACGCCTACAGATTAAACAACTCAGAACATCTGTGTACCATCCCAAGACCGACGGCTGGGTCGAACGTTATAATAAAACAATAAAGAAAATGATGAGGAGAGTGACAGGACCAGATGCCAAGAACTTGGATAGGGTGATACCCCTTGTACTGATGGTCCTAAGAGACACCCCGCAGTCCTCTACCGGGTTTTCCCCTTTTGAGCTGTTGTTTGGGAGACAACCCCGTACGATCCTAGACTTGGTTAAAGAGGAATGGGAAGCCACTGATGAAATGTCCTTGACTGAATATACCGAAGAGTTGAAAGAACATTTAACTACACTGAGAACTCTAGCGGAAGCCAACCTCTCTCGGGCACAGACAACTCAAGAAAGGAACTACAACAAGGGAAGCAGGATGAGGAGTTTCAAACCAGGTGACCAGGTACTCGTTCTTTTGCCTACCAGCGCCAACAAGTTACTGGCCAGATGGAGAGGACCCTACAAGATCACCGACGTTCTCAGTCCTGTGACATATAGAGTCCACCAACCCGACCGAGGTAACCCGGATCAGATATATCACATCAATCTACTGAAAAAGTGGAACGAACCTCTAATGGTGGCCCTGGGAACCACCGGTGACATAGAAACCGTTGAAACAACGGACACTGGTTCTTTAGATCACGTCCAGTGGGGGAATGCATTAACCCCTGCTATGAAAGTAGAACTATTGGACAAACTGCTGCCCCACCGAGAAGCCTTTTCCACCTTACCAGGGCATACCGAATTAATCGAACACGAGATAAGGACAGAGCCCGGGAAGATAATACGTCTCAGACCCTATCGTATACCTGAAGCCCGGAGGCGCGTCATAAATACCGAAGTGGATGAAATGCTGCAACTAGACATCATCGAATCATCAAACAGCACCTGGTCCTCACCTATAGTGCTTGTCCCTGAACCGGACGGCTCCATACGCTTCTGTATGGACTACAGACAACTGAATGCCGTCTCCCGGTACGAGGCTTACCCGATGCCACGGATGGACGAGTTACTGGAGGGACTTGGCGCCGCACTGTTCCTGAGCACCCTAGATCTAACTAAGGGATACTGGCAGATCCCTTTACGACCCCAGGACAAGGAAAAGACCACCTTCTCTACTCCACGAGGATTGTACCATTTCAAGGTCCTTCCCTTCGGCCAACATGGTGCACCAGTCACCTTCCAGAAGCTTATGGACATCATACTACGACCTCATGAGGGGTATGCAGCGGCCTACCTGGATGATATAATTGTCTATAGTAAGTCCTGGGAAGACCACCTAACCCACCTAACGGCGGTCATAGCCGACCTACATAGGGCGGGATTACACATAAATCCCCGAAACACCACAATGGGAGCTCACGAAACTAAGTACCTCGGACATCTAGTGGGGGGTGGGGTTCTAAAACCACAGATGTCCAAAACGGACGCCATCCACAGGATCCCAACGCCAGCGAGCAGGAAGCAGATACGAGCCTTCCTGGGTCTCATCGGCTATTATAGAAGGTTTATTCCCGATTTTTCCTCTATAGCCGCCCCGCTCACCGACACGCTGAGGCTCAAGGGTAACCCAGACTTGACAAACAATGATGCTGCCATAGGGGCCATTGCCATGCTAAAACATAGGATCACGTCAGATCCCGTACTGTGTTGCCCGGACTTCCAGAAACATTTCTTCCTTCAAACTGACGCATCAGACCAGGGCCTGGGTGCCGTTCTCTCCCAAGAACAAGAAGCAGAGCTACGACCCATATGTTTCATCAGTCGAAAACTACTACCACACAAGTCCGCCTACTCCACGGTGGAGAAGGAGTGCCTGGCCATCAAATGGGCCGTTGAATCGCTCAAGTACTATCTGATGGGACGCCGATTCACGTTGTTCTCCGACCATGCGTCCCTCTAATGGCTGGCCCGTCACAAAGATACTAACCAGAGGGTCCTCCGCTGGTTTCTATCCCTACAACCCTTTGACTTTCTGACTTTGCACAAACCGGCCAGGATCCAGTTGGTAGCAGACTACCTGTCCAGATGTTCTCACTGGCCCGATCGGCCTGTACCCGGGGTGGGTATGTGTGAGGAGGTGCCTACAACGGACAGGGGGGGCGGAACCAACAACTCCCGGGAAACGGGCGGACACGGGGAACAACACGGAGGCAAGACCAGCGAAGGAACAGCAGTGACGAGCTGCAGTATGGAGGGTTGCTTACCGTATGGGTGCTCCAGCGCGATGCAGGCGACGTTCTGGATTCGCCAGCCCAGGCCAGGAGAAGGGCGGAGGCAGTACCAGGGAGGTCACCGCGACCAACATGACCAGTGGCGGAGGTCGAGCGGAGCCGGGATGCAGGAGTGGGAGAGCGCGCATAGCCGCCACAGTCTGCGGGAGAGGTCGGGAGGAGCCACGAACGCCCGAACCCGCCCATATGTGCTCAGGTCCCGGCAGCACTTCGTCGGCGCAGGCAGGGGCACCACAGGACCTCCCACTACGATACAAGGGCAGGCAGAAGTGACGGGGCGGGTTCTGACTTTAAGGGAGGCGGGCCAACGGCTTCCAAGCCAATCACAACCGGGAAGGTCCTAAACCCTGCTGATTGGTGGGGCTTTGAAACCTCAGGGAAGGATAAAAGCCTGCAAATTCTAACCAGCGCTGTCTGTCATTTCCACAGGACACCGAGACGGAGAGTGGAGCCGACCCTGAGTGGTGGGCCTATCCGGACCTCACACATTAGGAGACAGTCCCCTTTCTCAGGAGCACACAAGGGAAGAAGAGCCTACGGTGAAGAAAACCGTTTGAACTTTTCAGTTAATGACTTTGGCACTTGATTTAAAAATAAATATACTTTCAGCAAAAACACCTTGACTCCGGCGTCATACTTTCACAGTCCCCTATTGCCGGGGGTACCCCTGCTGTTTTCTTTTCAAATTCGTATATCCAGTTACTTAAACCTGCTGTGAGCTGTGGGAGTGCCTTTATTAAATTATTCTTATCCATTTGGGGCCAGGGCACATACTGTGTCCTCTCTGCCCTCTTATGCATTAGGGGAATCTGCATTTTGGCCCTATTTCCCACACCCTTCTTCATAACTCCTCTTCTCTTTACCAATGCCATCCGGTCAGCTCTGTTCCTCAACCTTCCCCCACCCATAGACCTTCTACTAGGGGAGTATTCTTAGCCGCCTCTTCACCCCTTCCTTCTCCTTCACTCTGATCCTCAGTAAACATATCAGCATCCTCTTCCTCCACATTCTCTCCAAACACTGTATTCTCCTCTCCCAGGATGATCCACCCACCCAGGCTTCTTTCTATCTCAACCCCTACACGTCTTATTCCTTCAGTATCCATCTTAAGCAACAATCCCCTTGATTTCCATTCTCCTGACCCTTCTCTTGATGCCCCTACATCCCTTATTGATCTTGGGGACGTCTATATCCTTCTCAGTTCTGTTAGTTATCCTGCCAATCTATCCTCAAACTCCCTTGACCTATAACCTGCCGATGCCGGTACTTCAGGCGGGAGAGTATACAGAGGCGGGGGAGCAGTAGCCTTTAGTGTTACTAGCAGTGCGGGGGACCCTACCACAGCAGAAGGGGTCCCTATCACAGTGGGTATATAGCTTAGATTAGTATACCCTTCTGTGGGATGTGTTGTCAAGGGATATAAACCCTACCCTTCACTGGTACCCCACCTTCTCCTTCCCCCTTTCTACATTTCCCCTCTCTCTGTCCATGCACCTCTACTTCCCGTGATCATCTGCATCTTCAAACATACGCCAGAGATCTAGAATTTCTTTTCTCTTCTGCAGCTGCTTATATTTTGCTACTAGAAATGTAGACATATGTTCCAGGATGCTCTTGTTGTGTGAGCCCTGCCCTGGGCATGAGCAGGGTATCCTCCCTCCTCCTGTCTCCATGATTCACTGCTTGTGATATTTTTCCACCCTGTCATGATACAGTGGCAGGGCCTTATACACATGTTCTATTGGTGTTCCACCCTGCATGCTAGTGATATCTATCTCTTACTAACCCCACAAAATCCCGGTAACGCGCTGCGCACGCTGCCACTTGCTTGTAACAGAAAAGAAGAAAAATCAACCCCCATCCTTCTCTATCACCCTTCCTTGCGTGCACACATCGTCCAACACCACACCATGACACACACAATTACCACCCCTTCTAGGGCCTGTTCTTTACCCAAAAAGCACAAACACAATAGATTAAAACAACACGCTAAACTAACAACCACTACTTGTTCCAGGCCTACTACTTATACGAGAGCACTACTCTTACTTTTATATTCCTCCTTTAAATAGTATGTTATCTTGTGGTACCACCTTCCCTCCCCTTCCGAGGAAGGGCTCCCTGCTTTACCTTTGCCTTACCTTACAATGCCTTACCGAAAAACTCCATTCATAATAAAAATGTTAACAACAAATAACCCTGACCTCATCCACGTCACAGCAACGACCCCGCTCTCCACGTACTCACACCTTTCACACTGCCACATGCATCTGTCCCCTACTTGTTACCACTTACAAGAGTCTACTCACATGTGCGTGCTCACCCAAACTCCTCAGTCATGGGTTTCCAACACTGGCCTGCACTCTCCTCAGAACCGTGCCCCACTTCAAACAGCAGAGAGGACTTCTCTTATAATGGCTCCTGATAAACCACTCGGAAGACATGTATGTCATGGTTAGGTCCAGGAAAGCTTCCTTCACAAACAGATATAGTATGTGCAGGGTCCCTGCAGGCTTCTTTCACAAACAGGCACAACATGAACAGAGGATTGCACAGAGGCAAGATGCTGGTCTCAGAAGCAAGACCATACAGAGCAACAGAGGTTTGAATCCGGGATCCACGCTTAGAAATCGAACACAGGTATTAAGCGTGTTATAAATAAAACATGGACAGGTACTGGAACAGCAGGCCAGGGACATTGTAAGTATCCCTCACAAATATGCACAAATACAGCATTGGAAGAGAAACTGCAACATCCTGTGTACAATTGACTCAAATTGATTAATTTATGGCACAAACAGGATCAGTGCATGCTTCCCTCATACACTGGAAAAGGCAGAGCATTTCCAAGACAAGTGCAGGTTTTCCTCATAAACTAGTAAAGGTTCAGCATGGCCAGTGCCAAGGCAGGCTCCCACAATGGACATTTTATACAGCATGGACATAGACAGCGCACATTTCAAGAACGGGTATAATCATGAGCTCTGGATCCACTCTACAGTTTGCACCAGTTACCATGTGCTAGCTGAGACTGGGGCAGGTACAGGGGATGCACTGTGCAAACGTAACTGCTTTCTGCCTCGTCAAATGCTCATGCACTTACTTTTGTGAGGGAAGAAGGGTCAGGTGCCCGTGAGATAATCTCAGGTTGCCCAAGGAGGGGAGAGTTAAGTTAGGAGGCAAGTCACAAGACCTAAGGGCAGCACAGTTTAGCCCTGCTTTTAAATTAGATCAATTTGGGGGGGTTACACCTTTTTTCCATCATCAAGTTGCTGGTATAACATTCCAAAATGCTCAATTTGTTTAATACGTTCACTAAATGTAATGTTGGACCAGCAGTTTAGCCACATATAACTGTGATAGGATGAGTGCTATGCATTTACTCTCAACCTGTAAATATTCTCAGCCAGCATGCTTATCTTGGATTTATAACTGTGCTGGATTTAAATATAATGGCAAAGACAGAAAGGCTTGACCAGTACCGTTCAGCATTGCCTTGAAAGTTAGCACAGAAAATTGCAAATGAATTGGGCATCTTTTCTTTGTGAACTTTCCAAGAAATGTTAGATAATGCCTGCAGCTCTAACGTCACCCAAATACAAAGGCTTTTAACTTTAAAATAATGTGTGAGCCCAAAATAAAGTCTATTGATTCATGCAGTAATTTTAATGTTGCATGAATACATATTTATTACTTGCGCTTGAGAGCAAACATGGCAACAAATCAATCAGTACTGGAAAGACAATCCTTTCATCATCCCGTACAAAGTTATATCTATCAGGATGTTCAGGCTAATGAAAATGATTCAGAGTAAATGTACTGCAAGCACAGCACCCTTTGACCTATTCTGGGATTATGAAGGCCCTTTAACTCTTTGTTGCTGAATTTACATGAAGACCCTACACTTACCCCATTGCCCTCCTGCCCCCACCAGTGAAGTGTAATTCTCCTGGCCATGCTCTGCCGCCAGTTTCCAGGATGGTTTTACCATGACTCTGGTCTGTATGCCCTGGCTCTGGCCACATTGTTGTAACAACATAGCTTGCTGAAATGTGAGCACTGCGGTTTGCAGCAGAGCTCCCGCTAATTGCAGGAGGACACTATGTACTACGTTTACATCTTTTTTGCAATTCATGAAAGCAGAGGGAAAAACCTACTGTTTAGAGCCCCCTTCTGGCCAGCACCCTTGGTGTCTGCCTAATTTGCCTAGTGCTCGCACCGGCCCTGAAGAACAATATGAAAGAGGTTATACTATAAAGTCAGCTGACACAATGTCTATGGCCTACAGAGAACCGGATGAAAAGATATACTGGATGCAGTAAGTGCAGGTCCTAACCTTGGAGAATGGACTTGCATCAATGGCCTTAGGATTGGGTCTGTGACCATGGTGCACAATCAGTGAGCATATATGCAGTATACAGATGGAATATACCATTTGTATATCATATATATATATATATATATATATATATATATATATATATATATATATATCGCATTTGAATCTGCTTTCCCGCCGGCAGGCGGATCCGACGGCGACGCACACAAAGGCCATACAAAGGCCTGTTCCTGTGCCTGTTACGCGCATGGAAGCGCGGCGTGGCCACCCCCCTTGCACAATTTTACTACTCTCCAACCGATAGACTACCACTCGGACAATGAAAACGTACTTGGCATGTACGTAAGTACATGCCAGCACCGGAGACACTACTGTATGTTTGTAATCTTAACCGCTTTACTGAAATGTGCTCCCGGTCTCAAATACTGGTCGCCTACAGACCACATTAGACTGCTGTATTGTGCCCTTTGGTCGCCTACAGACCACATCAGACTGCTGTATTGTGCACTTTGGTCGCCTACAGACCACATCAGACTGCCGTATTGTGCCCCAGGGTCACCTACAGACCACATTAGACTGCTGTATTGTGCCCTTTGGTCGCCTACAGACCACATCAGACTGCCGTATTGTGCCCCAGGGTCACCTACAGACCACATTAGACTGGTGTATTGTGCCCTTTAGTCGCCTACAGACCACATTAGACTGCTGTATTGTGCCCTTTGGTCGCCTACAGACCACATTAGACTGCTGTATTGTGCCCTTGGTCGCCTACAGACCACATTAGACTGCTGTATTGTGCCCTTTGGTCGCCTACAGACCACATTAGACTGCTGTATTGTGCCCTTTGGTTGCCTACAGACCACATCAGACTGCCGTATTGTGCCCCAGGGTCACCTACAGACCACATCAGACTGCTGTATTGTGCCCTTTGGTCGCCTACAGACCACATCAGACTGCTGTATTGTGCCCTTTGGTCGCCTACAGACCACATCAGACTGACGTATTGTGCCCCAGGGTCACCTACAGACCACATTAGACTGCTGTATTGTGCCCTTTGGTCGCCTACAGACCACATCAGACTGCCGTATTGTGCCCCAGGGTCACCTACAGACCACATTAGACTGGTGTATTGTGCCCTTTGGTCGCCTACAGACCACATTAGACTGCTGTATTGTGCCCTTTGGTCGCCTACAGACCACATTAGACTGCTGTATTGTGCCCTTGGTCGCCTACAGACCACATTAGACTGCTGTATTGTGCCGTTTGGTCGCCTACAGACCACATTAGACTGCTGTATTGTGCCCTTTGGTCGCCTACAGACCACATCAGACTGCCATATTGTGCCCCAGGGTCACCTACAGACCACATTAGACTGCTGTATTGTGACCTTTGGTCGCCTACAGACCACATCAGACTGCCGTATTGTGCCCCAGGGTCACCTACAGACCACTTTGAGGAGCTAGCGCTGTGCCTTATGGTCGCAGCTCGCCCTGACACTAATCCAATATGCAAACCTGTTTGCCCCTCATCATGTTCCCGTTCTGCATTCTCCCCAACCACACACCCTGCTTGGGCCACTACTACTGGCCCCATAACAACGGTCTCAGCAAGCCGGCATGCCCCCGGCATCACCCTATCCCATGTCCTACACCGTTCCTTCCCTCTACTCCCCATTCCCAAACAGCGCAAGTCTTACCCCTAGGACCTATCTGAATACCATCAAGCATCATGCTATCAGCCCTGATCCAATCTCACACGTATTGCCCACTGCAGAGTCACCTCACCACAGCCATACTGAAAAATTCTCTAACCCCGTGACAGGTGTAGCAAGACACTTCCGATTAAGGTCTCGTACTTTCAACCACCCCAACCCAGTCAAATATGAACACACACCTCCCAAACAAATTAGGCCCAGAGTACTTCCCCCTCATCAAAACCATACTCCTAGCCAGAAACCCAACACTACTTCCAAACCAGCCCCGGACACCCCCAATAAATTACTATCCACCTTTAAAGGAGCGCTTATCAATGCCCGCTCCTTAGGGGCGCATGCTATAGAAGTTCACGACCTCATTATGGAATCACAGCTCAACATACTAGTAGTCACAGAGTCCTGGCTCCATCAAGCATCAGGTCCACTACTAACTCTGGCAATCCCATCCGACTACACCATATTTAGAACATATAGGACCCACTCACAAGGAGGCGGTGTTGCTATAATAGTCAAGACTAAATTACAGCTTAGATCTTGTCCCATTGAAAGTATTGAAGGGTATGAAACATTACTCGTAAAATTTCCCATAAATGCTAAAACTACGATTAATTTAATAGTAATTTATAGAGCACCTAGCCCAAACAACCACCCAGAGACTGAAATTCCGTTGCTATTAGCTCCACTAATAAAACCTAGCTCAAAATACATCATCCTGGGTGACCTTAACCTAGGTTTCAATGACAGCCAAGATGCCAAAGCAGAATCACTTCACTCCGCCTTGAAGGACATGGGCTTCAGCCAACTAGTTAATGCACCCACACATATCAAAGGCAGGACTCTTGACTGGATCCTCTCCCTTAATACCCCCATAACCATTGAGGCCATCTCCCCTCTTACTTGGACCGATCACCATAACATTGTATTTACAATCAATCCCTCCGAACCCACACAAAATAAACCTAAAACCATGATTACCTATGAAACTAGAAACGCCCGCAAACTCACGCCAGAAAACCTCACGCCTCCTCTTTCAAAAATCCTAGATACTACCTCGATCACTTGTGACAACCCCTGTCTCCTAGCAGACATATATCACAACTGCCTCACTGCAACCATTAATGCTATAGCACCGCTCACCACCAAGGCAAAACGCTCAGACAAGCGATCTAGCTTCTGGTTCAATGATGATCTTATCGCCCTCAGAAGAACCAAACGTGCGTGTGAACATGCCTACAGAAAGCATCCTACTGCAGAGGCAGAAAAAGCCTACCAAGAAATAAACAAAACCTATAAAACAGCTACTATTACCTACAAATCTAATGCGTATAATAATAGGATCAGCAATGTGACCTCAGATACCAAGGAACTATTTGCCATTCTAAAAGAATTGGAAAACCCTACCCCAGCCATAAACCCAATCATCCCCAGCAAGGAATGGTGCACCACTATTCAAGACGCACTAACAGCCAAAATTGAACTACTCCAAATAAAAATCACATCCAAAAAACAATCACTAGCCAACAAACCTGCCCTCCTTAATCTAAATCGACCACATCAGGAATTCACCAGCTCCCCATTCCACTTCACACCAGTATCCCAAAATGTAGTGTTTGACACCATCGCCAAACTTAAAGCCTCCAACTGCAAAGGAGATTCTGTCCCCGCATCAGTAGTCAAATCCTGCGCCCACACCCTCACCCCCATTATCACCAACTTCGTGAACGCATCCTTCAATACTAACCTAGTACCAGCTAGCATCAAAGAAGCCTGGGTCACCCCTCTCCTGAAAAAACCTACCCTAGACCCTACTGTGCCCACTAATTACAGGCCAATAACAACTGTCCCATTTCTCCTCAAAATATTGGATAAATTAGCATACAACCAAGTCCAAACTCACCTTGAACAAAACCACCTCCTTGGCATGAGGCAATCAGGCTTCCGCCCCAACCATAGCACAGAAACGGCACTCCTTGACTTAAAAATCCAGATGGATACCATCAGAGACTCAGGAAAACTCTGCATCCTCCTCCTACTCGATCTCTCCGCAGCGTTTGATTTAGTAGACCATAATAAACTGTGCGCCACACTAGCGAAAGACTTCAACTTCTCCACCGAAGCTACTACCTGGATCAAATCTTTTCTTGCTGACCGCACCTCCAGGGTCGCCATAGGTAAAGAAGCCGCCAACCCCATCATAGTACCCATTGGTGTCCCCCAAGGTTCCTGTCTCTCACCAACATTATACAATGCATGCACAACTCCTCTTCTCAGCGCTAGACGACATGGGTGTCATCTACACCAACTTTGCAGACGACACCCAGATCCTCATCCCTTTATCGGGAGACTACACTCAAGACACCGACACTATCAACAAAATATATGCCATAATCCAAAATTGGATGGCACTAAATAGCCTCTGTCTCAATGATGAGAAGACTGAGGTTCTCATTGTGGGCTCCCAATCCAAAATAGAAGCATTACATGCTGATTACTCATCCATCAACATCAATGGCACAAACATATCAGTACTCAAACAAGTAAAAACACTAGGTGTCTACCTAGATGCCAACCTCACCATGACCAAGCACATTAACGCCCTCTCTTCCTCTACCTCCTACACCGCAAAACTTATTGCTCTCAGTCGCCAATTCTTGACACCCACCAACTGTATCACGCTGGCAAGAGCTTTAATCTTATCCAGGCTCGACTACTGCAACGTACTCTACCTGGGTACCTCAAAAGCCAATTTAAGCAAACTACAGCTTATTCAAAATAAAGCCCTTCGGGCGGCCCTTGGATTAAGGAAGTCAGATCACATCTCAAATATTAGAAGAAACCATCACTGGCTCCCCATCAAAGCCAGGGTCACATTCAAAGCCCTGTTCGTCACATTCAAATGCATCCACTCTTGTGTCCCCATCTACCTCAACCACGCCATCACCAAAAAAGTATCAAAGAGGCCCCTCAGATCTAACAGTCAACTACTCCTAGCCATCCCCCGCTACAAGACAACCAAGGCAGGAGGCAGTAGTTTCCAATACCTCGCACCCAAATATTGGAACACTCTTCCCCTCCCCATCAAAAATGAGCAAACGTTCTCAGGCTTCAAGAAATCCCTGAAAACGTGGCTATTTAACCAAGACTAAAATCCCCTTCCATGCTTCAGGAAATATCACTGTACTGAAGCCCTGCATTAAATGTCTTCGTGTATGATTATTTTGTATTCACATGCACTGCGCCCGATTGGCAATTTCTAAGAAATGTTTTAACCAAGCTGTCTGTAACATCGCCGTGGTACCCAAGGGTTTGGGCGAGTAATAAATGCAATAAATAAATATAAATAAACTACAGCTATCCTAACCTGATGACTACAGCTTCCAGAATTTCTTGCAGCAGAATTAACACTGATTAACTACACCTGCACTGACTGTTAGCTGCAATTTGAGATGCCTCCCTGATGAAATGATGAGCACAGAAACCGGTTGGAGGAGAAGATTATCGGCTGAGAGGTAAATTGTTCAGGGAACTAGAGTGTGCTCCTCACATCCTGTATGGTTATGTCTATGGAACTCTGGAAGGTGGAAGCTTCAGAGTCCAATAGGGTGCTGAAACAGGGAGACACATGCCCTGCTTTGGAGTGCCACTCTTTGGGCTACTGTCACCACCCCCACTGTGGCGTATTGGGTGTGAGCAGGTTCACTGCAAACCAGTTGACTACAGATACCAGAAGTTCTTGCATCAGAATTAACACTAATTAACTACACCTGTGAGCTTCTGGCCCTTAACAGGTAGCGGATCATGCAGTAGATGGGATGCAGAGTAACTCTTACAACAAATAAATAAACCAACTCAGAAAGACGGCAAAGTGTGTTTACTGTTTTATTATCAATTGTCTAAAACAGGGAGTTTACAACAGACATGAACGGATGCCGCACAGCATTATCTCGCAAATCATTTCATAAAAAACAACACTTTTACAGTAAAAACTTTTCATACGTGATGTCATACTATGTGGAATATAAGCGAAAACCTACGGGGAGGTGTGGTTGGCCTAAAGGGAACATCTAAGTATACTTTCTACATGGGAACGGGTAGTGATTGGCTCTCTACAGTCAGGTGGACAACTCATGCCCATCCCTAGTGCAAGTCATCTTCAACAGTTATTTGGCACATGGTTCATCATCGGCTATCAAACTATAAGGCTCTTCGTTGTATGGCCTTCTACAATTGGTTGGCATGCTCGTGCCCTTCTGGAACATTTGGCTCACTATCAGCACGTAAGCTCATACACAAGGTGTCAGAAGCTACACTTGACCGTGTCTCCCCACCCAATTAGCCCAACATCTATCATCACCCATACCTTCTGCAATGTAGATTGTCTTTGAACTTGGCCTTGCAAAGTTTCCTTGCTCCTGAGAATATATGGGAGTGTGAGCACGCACTATCTTGGTTCTGGACTGTATGCACAACTTCTATTTCCATCCTTGGCTCACGTGACAGGAGAGCGCAGTTCGGCCTCTTTTCTAGCATTTTATTGTATTAAATGAATAAACATGGCACTCATGGTGTTCTTTCTTTGCACCTTAACAAGGGATGATTCAGAGTCTCACGCTCACTGTTCTTCAAGGATCGATAACCAGTTATTGGCTGCTTCAGCCTTGACACCAGGACAGGCAGCTAGTTTGCTGTAACACAGCTTCAGCCTTCTATCCATAGGTTTGAACATACTAAATTGTGACACCGATGTCCGGTTCCTGTACAATGGCGGCATCGCCTGCAGTCTATTCACTACATATAGCTAGCTTCTAAGATAACTCAGTCTACTTGCGTTGCTGCATCTGTACAGTTATAAAATAGTTTGCATTTTCTGCAGTGCTCTTCACACGTGCAATCTTTGTCTCGCATATGAAAATTTACTCGATACTTTACTTCGTCATCAGTTTCTATAAGGTCCATAAATTCTCTTCTTCAGCCAGTCTTCTCTGCGCATCACACTCGTTTCTTGTGACGTCACCAACTTCTCTTTCTCTCATTTTCATATTCCTTCGGGGATCTCCTTTTAGCGATTGTCATCTCTACAGGGATACATTAGATAGGGTTTTCTTAGTGGATATCTTTTCTCGAAGACTCAGCAGAATATCACAACCACTGGTGTCATGCATGGCACGATATCCGGCGTCCAACATATAGGTGACAGGGGGTCAGGACTTCCTGCAGAGGCATTCGGCTGCTCCTCTACACCTGCAATGACTGTTAGCTCCAAATTCAGACTGCCTCCCTGATGATGTCATGAGCATAGAAACGGGTTGGAGGAGAACATCAGTAGCTGAGAGGTGAATTTTGCAGGGAACCACAGTGCACCCATCACACCCTGTAGTGTTATATATAGGAGGATTTTTAGCTCGTTTTATGAACAGTATTTGATCCCAATTCATGTTCAACAACTGTGGTTATGGAGTACAAAGTTAAGAAATACTAAGACCATATTTCCAACAGAACAATTGATTGCCAGCAGCAGTGTATTACACAAGGATTATTTGATATACAGTGTTTTTATTCTCTTTTTTATATTTATATTTTTATGTGGTGGTCGTTTTCTTGGATATTGCACTTAAGTTTGTGGTTGACAAGTGTGGAAAGCTTTTTGGCCAAGTATATTGGTGAGATGGCTATTGGCATTATGACAAAATGACAACACAAAATAGATCAGATATTGGTCTTTAGAAAGGATTTTCTTCTTTATTTGAAATAGACGACAATTGGCACTAGGCACTTAAATATGACAGAGTTATTAACCTTTAACATCCATAGGGGAGCTCTTGCAGACGACTAATTTGAGACACAGTTATTCGACATGTGGGATTACTAAAACATGTTGTATTATTAATGTTTCTGCAATGACTGCCAGATTTGCACTTTGCACTTTAGAAGAATGATGCTGCTATTAACACTTTGCACTTTAGGATTTTAATGTTGTTTTATAAATTTTACATTTTGTAATATTTATAATGAGTGCTGATTAAGTTATAACAACTATTCTGGCACTTTGCACTTTAGGAATATTAGGCATCAAGCACTGGACACCTCTAAGGAACCGTATATGGACTTTAGAGAGTGGGAACAGTAAATGCTTTGTACACTAACTAATGAATGTAGTTCCAGCTTTAATGCACTGTAAATCATAGATGTCAATATTTTAATTCAGTTAATTTGCAGTCAAAACACGAGAACCAATTTAGACAGCATTGATAATAACTCTTGAGCCGTCTTCTGCACCGTGCAGAACAATTGATGGCATATGATTCTGTAATGTGCACCCCAAATGGGCTATAATCATTTGGCTGAAGGTATTGCATGTTGTACAGCGTCTCTGCATCTCATGGGTCCGGGTAAACAGTTTCAGACCATTTCTCTACACAAAGATGGGAAAGATATAAATAAACTAAATGAATCTTCCCTATGAATCACGAGATGCGGGATGCAATACTTTGTATTTCAGTCCATAGAATCCACAAACTGTCGAAATTTATGGATTAAACCTACCAAAACATGGTGCATGGAGACGACGGCAAAACCATTCCATGATGGTGGGATGGTTTTACCAGTCAGTTAGCAATGTAACTCCTGAAGAAAATGGTCCGTTTTTTGTGTTAATCTCACTATGGCCAATCATTGGCAGTTTTGTCTGCTAGCTGAATGTCTTTTTAAGAGCAATGCACTTGGATAACTGGGATTGTGGTTGTGAACAAGCAGCGAGTTTTGCCGCGAAACGCGTCAACATTTTTTCACATTTTGGGAGAGCCCTACTTTTTATGGCTTTTACTTATTAAATAGCTGTTTAGCTGTGTTGTTTTTTATGGATTAAATAAAGATTGACTTTGCTAAAGAAGACACGGTATCCGGATGGATTGTTTTCGTCCTTTGAACAAGGAGAGTGCCGCTGGCCTGGCCTGATGAACATCACAGTTTGACATTGATATATATATATATATATATATATATATATATATATATATATATATATATATATATATATATGAAAAAGAAAGCAAACACGGACCGCATGGTCCTGTCTCTTAGGAAGCTGCACTCTCATCACCAACGAAATCCAAAAAATATCCTGCAGCAGCAGCTTGTCCAAAGATCCAACCAGGGAAAGCCAACAGCGAACGACTGCACTACAACAGTTTGCTTCTATTATATATATATACAATGCCTTCACGCTAGCACAATGCATAGTTAAGGTTAACACAAACTCTTTAAGGCGCGTTTCAAAAAATGACTTTTCTTAATAACTTTCTAACGCTTGCATGACAAAATCTGAAAATATTCCAGAGTAATATTTTGAGGCAGTCGCATGGGCATGCAAAACTTCAGGTTTGTACATTAATGGCTTCATAGTTTAAAATGTTTTTACTTTGATCATGTTTCTAACAGCTTTTAACATTGAGTTAAAATAGTTATTCGGTCCAAATATCGCACAATTGGTGGCTTGGATTTTTACAAAGTTTTACAGGCGCCTAGATTTTATCTAAAATGTGTGCACTGAAAACAAATTTTGAAAATCAACACAGACAATTTTTATATATTTAACTTTGAAATGTATCTTTATATGCCACATGCACAGAATGAATGCCCACATTGCCTCCAAACTGCACACAGAGCGTGTGAGTTTTTATACTACGTACATTACACAATTAACATCTAAAAACCCACATCAAAGGCAAGTCACAATACAAGCTGTCCACACACTCTTATGATGCACACTCTTACGATGCACACCTACCGCACATTTTTAGGACACTCACTCCTACAACATGCATTCCTACAAAGCGTTTGCCTATGACATGTGCAGCTACTACATGTGCTCCTACAACACACACACAAGCTCCTACGACACATGCTCCTACGATACGCACTCTGAGGAAATGATATCCTGCAACAAGAGCTCCTACAACACATGGTCCTACTACACACACTCTTACAATGCATATTCCTAACACACAGACACCTACAACATATGCTGCAATCACTTACGCAGTGCGTACGAGTTTTACTGTTGGTACATCACAAAAGTAACATCTTGTGACAAATTCAACGATGCCGTCACTCCTCCTCATGGGGGAGACCTTTACTATGAGGCCAGGGTGGTAAGGCCACTACCTGATTGTCCCCCTGGGTGTGGTACTCAGTGGGAAGGTCTCATGGCCTCGCATGACCTCTCCCCTGGGGACAAGGGAAAACATCTCGGGAAAACGCGATATACCCTCCCTTCACCCATGCCCTATACACACCTTCACTCCTTAAGCCCCACTCCCATTGCAAACTCTTTTATTGAGCGTGGGCCCATGTACTGCTGTAGCATACGTAAGATTGAATAACCAAACGTACTGGGACGAATCTTTGAGAACCCTAAGGGTTTGCCTGACTCAACTATGGGGACAAGGCGGCTTGTAGGAGGAATAAGGACTGACATGAGAGCTACAGGTGTGGACGTTGCACCATGCTCCTATGACACTTGTCTCTAGGACACATGCTTCTACGACATACGCTTCTACCAAACACCCTTATGACACACACTTAACACACACTCTTACAGCACAAACTAATTCTATCACATGGGTTTCCTATACTACGTGCTGCTTTAACAAGTTCTCCTACAACACACACTCCTATCACACATGTTCTTATGACATGTATACTTACCACATGCTCCTACCACACATGTTCCTACCACACACACAGTCTTATGACACACACTCATGACACACACTCTAATGACACACCTCCTACGGTTTGTGATCATATGACACAAGCTACTGTAACAAATACTTCTACAACTCACACTCCTGTAATACATGTTTCTATAACACACTACTACACACATCTACTATGCATAACATGTGGATGTATGACACATGCTCTTAGTACACATGGTCCAACCACACACACTCTTATGATAAACACCATTATGATGCACAACTACAGCACACTCTTGTGACACACATTCCTACAACACATGTGCCTACAACATGCACTCCTACAACACATGCTCCTATGACATGTGCAGCTGCTACACATGCTCATACTACACACACACTCCTACAACACAAGCTCCTTCAATTTGTGCTCCTACAACACATACAACACATACTCCTACTACACATAACATGTGGATGTATGACACGTGCTCTCACATGCACTTAGGGAAGATTTACCTACATCACATGAACCTAGAACACATGCTCATATGACACATGCTTCTACGACACATGCTCGTACCACACACAGTCTTATGGCACCCACTTACTGCACAATCTTATGGCCCACAGTCTAATGACACAAATTACTATGAAGCGTGCTCCTACATCACATGCTCCTATGACACACGCTGCTATAACAAGCTCCCACAACACACATTCCTCTAGTATATGTTACTATTACTTGCACACCTACTTCATATGTGCCTACTACACATAACATGTGGACTCCAACATTCCTCTCACATGCACCTAGGTCACTTGCTCATAAGACACACGCTCATACAGCACACACTCTTACAACACACACAATAATGATACACTCCTACAACATGCAATGCTATAATATGCACTCCTATAACACACGTTCCTAGAACACATGCTCCTACAACACATGCTGCTACAATACACACAACACACAATCTTACCACGCACTGTTTTACAACACAGAAACTTACAATGCATGAATTTACGACACATATAATTACACCACCCGCTGTTGTGCAACATGCTGTTATGCCACCCACACACTTATACCACACGTTTTAACAGCACAGGCTAGTATTACAATGAACACTCAGAATCAATACTCATGCAACCATAAAATGTATTTTAAAAAACATCCGAATTAAACAAGTTAAGGTAACAAGATAATAAACATATTAATCCATTAAAAAAATATTATATTAAAATCAAATAGCATGGTAACATTAACACTCCCACACACTTAAAAGAACAATAGTATCATGAAATTATTACAATTTCACACATAAAACAAGTAATTGTATAAAAGGTCAAATTATTCAAAAGTACATAAAATGTACACCTATAATAATGTTAAAAGAAACTATAACATATTTTTGTAATACAAAATGACTACTTAATTACAAACTTAAATTATAATAAGCACACACATAATTCCCAAAAATGTGCAATAAAAAATACACAGAATAGTTTCAAAAATATATCTACTATAAGAAAATATACAAGTCTTATACTTTACATATACAAGCATATCAATTTGTAAATAACTTTTATACATTAATTAAAATACAAATATTAACTAACAAAGTATTTGTCATCATAATTTACTAAACACTAAACATAACATTATAAAAATAAAGCATACACAAAATAACACAAAAACCATTAAAATATCATATACAATAAAAGATAAGCAACATAAACTTCACTGTGCATGAACAATGAAAACATGTAATGTGTGCTAAATACAATTTAATAAATGATGCAAACTGTAAATACTAACAAAAGCAGCACAAATGTAATGCACATTAAAAATATGTAATATATATATATATATATATATATATATATATATATTAGACAGCCACATTAGTGGCTGTGTAGTTACGGTTAAGTTGCTGTTTCCATACGAAGAGCACTTTTTGGGCGGCTTATAACTTCGCTCCCCCTGGACGAATCCTCACCAAACGTTGCAAATAAAATATATGGCCCACTCTGAATATTTCTGCAAAGTTTGGTGAGGTTTGGTCCAAGCGGGCAAAGTTATAGGGGGGTCCCAAAATGTATTTTTTTCCCATAGACATAATGGGAAAAATCTTTGCTCACGCCTACAGCCCAAACCGCTGGACGGATCTTCACCAAATTTGTGGCAGGTGTGGCGGCTTGTTCCCGAAAGCGTGCTTTTTTTATTCGGAGTAAATCCATCCTGTAGTTTTTTTTTAAATGAACAAAACGTAAGGCAAAAAAATGTGTGATATCTATGTCCGGTCCGCTGACTCACTTCCCTGTTCGGTCCACGCACTGGCCTCTGATTGGCTGTGCTGTCCGCGGACTGGCCTCCGATTGGTCAGAAAAATGTGTGGACTTTTGCATAGTCCGCGGACACCGGGACGCGTCCGCTGATTGGATGGTGAGAAAACGTGAAATGCGTCTGTTTTCTTGAAACGCCCGCCATCTTGGATTCGCAGACTTTTTTGGTGTCTGCGAACAGCGCGGTGAAAACTTTTTTAAAAAAAGCCGCATTTTACTTGTCAAACTCAATAACAATCTCTGGGGAGGTGGGGGGGTGAGGATTTGATTGGATATGGCTGTAAAAAGCCAAAAAATGGGTTGTTTCACCCGCAAAGGTCCGCAAACACTCTGGATGTCCTGGGACAGTCCTGTGGTGTTCACGTACACTTCAGATGTCCTAGGACATCTGTACATATTTCTGCATTAAAGGGTTGGGGAAAAGCAGTTTTTGGATGGCTTATAACTTTTGCGCCACGCAATGAAACTGCATGTATGTAATTTTGCAATTTTATTCTAGAACTAATCTTGAATTTTTTTTGGGATTCTGTCAAGAGGGGGCAAAATTAGAGGGGGGGGGGCCCAAAATATTGTAAAGGCATATAAATGTGGTGTCATTATACGAATCTGCACAACATTTGGCAAAACGATTTTGGATCTAGATATAAATGGTTTTTTAAAGTTTGGTGGGATCTTCCCAAGAGGGGGCGAAATTAGAGGGGGGGTCTCAACATTTTTTGATGGCTTATAACTTTGTTGCTATTTGACGAATATGGACAAAAGTTTTGAGAAAGATTATAGACCAAACCTTCAATGTTTGTGTAAAGATGAAATGGATTTTGTCGAGTGTGGGCTAAGTTATTTGACTATTGTATGTACATACATTTTGACACTTTTTAAAAAATAAAACATGGGCGGATTTCGAGCAAACTCGTGAGGAGCATTGGCAAGGACATTAAAGCATGGTTTTGCAAATGTGCCCGTGTTTTATTTTTTGACAAGTGTAATAATGTAAGTACAAAAAATAGTCATATGCCTTTGGTGACTGAGGTATAGCCTGTGGCCATGAGCAGTAGCCAGATTGTCTGGGTCATGGCATAAGGTTATGACACGGACAATCTGGCTACTGGCCATGACCGCTAGGGATGAGAAATGGTGTTAAAGTGGCTATGTCTACCTGGGACCGCCTATTTGGTAAAGATATTCGATGGTAGGATAAGTTTGAAAGGGAAAAAAAGTGCTTGTGGTAATATGTTCATAGGATTTCGCGGGCTGCCATGGCAAGGGAAGAGGGGCTGTGTATGGAGCCCCGCCTTCTCTTTCCATGTTGGCTGTCTTGGAAAAGGATTTTCCTTCCTACAGCGGGACGCCGCAGGCGTCCTGCTATAGGAAGAAAAATCTATGTTTTAGCACCCTGGGTGCCCACTTTGGGAACCAGGGGTGCTAATGGCCTTTATCCCCCATTTCAGGGGCTGCAATGGACAATATGGTCTGTAGACCTCCTTATTCATTTATTTATTTATAAAGCACCAATGCCCACAGACTTCAGGCTGTGTGGTTACAGTATTTGTTGAGGAAGATGAGGTGGAGGAAGACAGCTTACTACTTGCTGAGGAAGGAATAACATTTCTGAGAGCATTGCGGTCATTGGATTTGGTGTAGCGGCGCATGGAGGTGGTCCCGTAGGAGTACTGGCCAGGTAGTCTGCGACTGAGTACACTCAGTGCATTTCACTTTGGTAGCTTTAGCCTTTGGTACACTCCCAACATTAGCAAAGAACTGGTACACCCATGATTCGATCTTGGTGCTAGAAGTAGGCACTTCCTCTACCTCATCTTCTTGGTCCTCTTCATTGTCTTTGAAAGTAGTGTGCTTTTTTTTGTTGTGATTGTCCTCCAGCTGGTGGTGGTGGTGGCTCTTGGGGATGAGGGATGGCAATAACTGATGCCATTTTTAAGATAAATAGTAGTTTTGATAAAATTCATCCAAGTATGTACTGTGTATTGGGGTAGGAGGTGTGCAAGGGAAATTTTGAAGTTGAAAGTTCCTAGATCAGTAGAAAATACAGTTCTGAACTGTCTGCGAAGGACGGATCTGATCGTGAAGTGCGGACGGGTTCTCGGACATGTCATCATGCTGCGCGCCAGCGTATGGTCATGTGGCACTGTCCGGAAGGGTCCGCAATGAAGTCAGATGTTCGTAGATATCTATGGATGCAAAACTAGTTGAAATAGTTGCAAAAAGTGAATAGACGTGTTAAAAATGATTCTAGAAGGTGGGAAATGGCAGAGTTCTAAGGTGACACTTTGTAAATTGGACACAAATATTGTTATATTTGGTAAGTATGATATTAGTAAGTTGTAGGAAAATAGCAAGCACTGGTAAAAACCCATGAAAATCACTGAAAAAACATTTTTAAAGGGACGTTATGGTTAAGTTGGTCTAATAAAAAACCTATGAAATTCAATGAAAAAACTTTGTTAAAGGGACGTTATGGTAAGTTGCACTAATAAAAACCTATGAAATTCAATGAAAAAACTTTGATAAAGGGACGTTATGGTTAAGTTGCGCTACTAAAAACCTATGAAATTCAATGAAAAAACTTTGTTAAAGGGACGTTATGGTTAAGTTGCACTAATAAAAACCTATGAAATTCAATGAAAACACTTTGTTAAAGGGACGTTATGGTTAAATTGAGCTACTAAAAACCTATGAAATTCAGTGGAAAAAACTTTGTTAAATGGACGTTATGGTTCCAAGTAAAACCGAAAAACCCCTGAAATTCGTCAGTTATGCTAAGCTAAGCAACCATAACTCGCGCCACCACTGTGGCCATGGGCAGTAGCCAGATTGTCTGGGCCATGGCATAAGGTCATGACGTGGACAATCTGGCTACTAGCCATGACCGTGAGGGACGTAAAATGGTGTTGAAGTGGCCATGTCCACCTGAAACAGGCTGTGTGGTAAAGATATTCGAAAGTAGGATAGGTTTGAAAGGGTGGCCATCTTGGAAAAGGATTGTCCTTCTTACAGCGGGACACCAGAGCCGTCCCGCTGTAGGAACGAAAATCCTTCCTTTCTAATGTAGGAAGAGACATCTATATTTTCCTGCTTTGGGAACTAGGGTTGCTAATGGCCTTTATCCCCCATTGCACAGGCTGCAATGGAAGAAAATGGTCCGGAGTCCTCTTTATTTATTTATTTATTTATTTGTTTATAACAGGCTAAAGCCCGCAGACATCAGGGCGCACACAGACACACTTCGCTTGGGCCAATAACTTGGGCTGTTATCCCCTTGGGCTGTTATCCCCTGTTGCAGAGGAAAAATGGTGTTAAAGTGACCATGTCCACCTGGGACCGGCTATGTGGTAAAGTTATTCGAAAGTAGGATAGGTTTGAAAGGGAAAACAAATGTGCTCGTGGTAATATGGTCATAGGGTTCTGCACGCTGCCATAGAAAGGAAAGAGGGGCTCTGTACGGAGCACTGCCTCCTCTTTCCAGGGTGGCAATCTTGGAAAAGGATTGTCCTTCCTACAGCAGGACACCAAGGAAAATCCTTCCTTCCTACAGCGGGAATTTCTTTTAGCATTTCACTTTCGTATCTTAAGCCTTTGGTACACTCCCAACAGTGGTAAAGCACTGCCACACCCATGATTCTCTCTGGGTGCTAGAGGAAGGCACGTCCTCTACCTCATCTTCTTGGTCCTCTTCATTGTCTTTGGAAGTACTGCGCTTTTTCTGTTGTGTAGGTCCTCCAGCTGCTGGTGGTAGTGGTGGCTCTTGGCGAGGAGGGAAGGCAATATCTGATGCCATTTTTAAGAGAAATAGCAGTTTTACTAATATTCTTCCAAGTATGTGCTTTGCACTAGATTGTTAATGGATAATGTGCAAGTATAGGTGTAGGAGCTGTGCAAGGGTACATCTTGAGCTTAAAAGTTCCTAGATCAGTTGAAAAATTCAGTTCCAAACAGTCTTCCAAGCATGGACCCGATTCCGAAGTGCGGACGCCTTCGCAGACACATCATCATGCTGCGTGCGAGCGCATGGTCACGTGGCACTGTCCGGAAGGTCTGTGATGATATCAGATGTTTGCGGACATCAAGATGCAAAAACAGTGGAGAAAGTTGCAAAACGTGTATAGAAGAGTTAAAAATGATGCTAGAAGGTGGGAATTGGCAGAGTTTTAAGGTGAAACATTGTAAATTGGACAGATGGACAGAAGTGTTGCTATATTGGGGTAAGTATGATATTAGTAAGTTGTAGGAAAATAGCATGCAGTGGTGAAAGCCCGTGAAATTCAGTGAAATAACGTTGTTAAAGGGACGTTATGGTTAAGTTGCACTGATAAAAACCTATGAAATTCAATGAAAAAACTTTGTTAAAGGGACTTTATGGTTAAGTTGGACTAATAAAAACCTAGGAAATTCATTGAAAAACTTTGTTAAAGGGACGTTATGGTTAAGTTGCACTAATAAAAACCTATGAAATTCAATGAAAAAACTTAGTTAAGGGGACATTATTGTTAAGTTGCACTGATAAAAACCTATGAAATTGAATGGAATAACATTGTTACAGGGACGTTATGGTTACAGGTAAAACCGAAAACCACCAGAAATTCACCAGTTATGGTAAGCTAAGCAACAATAGCTTGCGCCACCACCGTGCACTGCTAATACTAACACCCAAGACATCAAAGATGACATCACAAATATCATTGATGACATCACTGATGACATCACATATCTGGGCTACTTGTTTTTGTTCACTGACATGTCTAGGTCAGGTGGTTTTGTATCTAGATGTTAACCTTGTCATATGTTCTTAAAGTACAGTCCATATTAATCTCAGCTGATGGTGCACATGCATGGGGAAATAAGCAGGCCTCAAACACACATTTCATTTGTATACATGAAGATAAACTTTAATGTTATTAACATTTTCTGATGATGCTGTTTCTTTCTTCCTTACTTTAGTTTCCATGTATGTGCCTTTGATTTGTATGCATTGTGGTTCTTCATATGTATTGTTTGTACTAGCAAAAGTGTAGTAAGACTTGAATTTTTAGCTAGTTATTACATGTTTAACATTACTCAAAACTCGTATAAGGTAGCATTCATTATTGTATTTTCCAAAAATACAAGATTATAAATATTGTACTTCTATGATGCATGCTGCATCCATTCCCCATGTTTATATATGATTAGGTTCCTGTATTAACAACACTCAAATACAATGTTGTTTAGATGAGTACATTCTTTAACCAATTAAGTAGTTCACGATAGGTCTCCCGATCACCCCTGACATCTTGTTACCAACATTATAAACACAACCCCTTGTAGGGACTTTTCATCAGTGATGTCATCAATGACATTTGTGATGTCATCTTTGATGTCCTGGATGTTAGTCTTAGCAGTGCACGGTGGTGGCGCAAGTTATGGTTGCTTAGTTTACCATAACTCGCAAATTTCTGAGGTTTTTCAGTTTTACTTGTAACCATAACGTCCTTTTAACAACGTTTTTTCATTGAATATATATATATATATATTCAGTGAAAAAACTTTGTTAAAGGGGCGTTATGGTCCAAAGTAAAACCGAAAAACCCCTGAAATTCGGCAGTTATGGTAAGATAAGCAACCATAACTCGCGCCACCGTGCACTGCTAACACTAACACCCAGGACATCAAAGATGACATCACAAATGTCATTGATGACATCACTGATGACATCACATGTTTGGCTCTCCCTTTTTTCCGTTTACTGACATATCTAGGCCACATAGTTTTCTTCAGTAACAGTCAGGAAGTAAGAATTGAAAAGGTACTATATTTGTAGACTTAGGGTCAAGTCACATCATATAAAACATATACATAGCGGAAGACAAAGGCTTGAAAGAGAGCAATCCTTTCTGTGCATGAAGATAATCATTAGGGTTATCAGCACTTTCTCATAGGTTTATTTTTATTACTCTACCTTCCCTGTATATGCTCATATTTGTATACATTATACTCACTCTCCTTTCCTTTGGGTGCAGTCACATCATGTGATACACATACATATGGTAAGTAGCAGCTTTGAAACAGAGCAATCATTTCTCTGCATAAAGACAATCAGTTAGGTTATGAACTCTTTCTGCTACTACTTCTGCTTTTTTGTTTACTTCACTGTCCCTGTATATACTCACATTTGAATGTGTTGTTGTCTCTTTGTGTTTTGTCTGTAATAATTATGTATTAAGTGGGTTTTATTATCTACTTATTACATGTTTCACAGTACGCAAAACTCTAATAAGAAAGCAGTTATCATTTCACTATTCAACATGGCAAGATTATAAATATTGCACCTTCATCATGTATGCTGCACACACTGCCTATGTTTCTGCATGAGTAGCTTAGTATACTGGATAGAACTTGATAATAGAATGCTATTTATATCAATGCATTGCTTAATGCACTAATTAGCTCATGATATTTATCCCCAATGATCCTTGACAGTTTTTGGTCAGCATTATAAGAATCCCTTGCACAGAGTTTTCATGAAAAGTAAATGCACATGTGATGTCATCAGTGATGTCATCAATGACATTTGTGATGTCATCTTTGATGTCCTGGGTGTTAGTGTACGCAGTGCAGGGTGGTGCGAGTTATGGTTGCTTATTTTACCATAACTGCAGAATTTCTGGGGGTTTTCGGTTTTACTTTGAACCATAACGTCCCTTTAACAAAGTTTTTTCACTGAATTTCATAGGTTTTCAGTAGCGCAACTTAACCATAACGTCCCTTTAACAAAGTTTTTTTTACTGAATTTCATAGGTTTTTAGTAGCGCAACTTAACCATAACGTCCATTTAACACAGTTTTTTTACTGAATTTCATAGGTTTTTATTAGTGCAACTTAACCATAAAGTCACTTTAACACATTTTATTTTACTGACTTTCATAGTTTTTTGTTGGTGCAACATAACCATAACGTCCTTTTCAATGGAGGAAGACCACTAGCATCCTAGGTTCTCAAAGTGGGAACCCAGGGTGGTAAAAAAAAGATTTTTCTTCCCAAACCAGGACACCGCAGGCAGGCGTCCCGGTGTAGGAAGGAAAATCGTTTACCAAGATGGACACCAGGGTAAGGGAAGGCAGGGTGTATAAAGAGAACACAACAGGGCATCGGCAGGGGGTCGGGAAGACCAGGAGAGAGACACGGGGCATGAGTGGGGGGTAACATGAGGGAGACACAGGGCATGAGCAGGGGGTGGAAAGAAGGGAGACACGGGGCATGAGCGGGAAAGAAGGGAGACACTGGGCATGAGCGGGGGGTGGGGTGAACAGGGGAGACACGGGACATGAGCGGGGGGAAAAGGAGGGAGACAGACACGGAGCATGAGCCGGGGTGAACAGGAGAGACACGGGGCATGAGCGGGAGCAGGGCAAGGTGGGGCCCCCACCCCGCTCATGCCCCGTGTCTGCCCTGTTCCAACAGTGCAGCCATGGCGCATGAGCGGGGGGTGGCGGGGAAAGAAGGGAGACACGGGCATGAGCGGGGAGTGGGGGGGAAAAGGAAGACAGGGCATGAGCGGAGGGTGGGGGGAACAATAGGTCAACAAGGGGCATCATAGGAGGGGGTGACAAGAGGAAGACACGGGGCATGAGGAGGGGGTGGGAGGGAACAGGAGGAAGACACATGGCATGAGCGGGGGGTGGGAGGGTACAGGAGACAGACACGGGGCATGACCAGGGGGTGGGGGGCAACAGGAGAGAGACACGGGGCATGAGTGGGGGGTGGGGGGAGCAGGAGACAGACACGGGGCATGAGCGGGGGGTGGGGGAACAGGAGACAGACACTGGGCATGAGCGGGGGGGTGGGGTGAAACAGGAGAGAGACACGGGGCAGGAGCGGGAGGTGGGGGGTACAGGAGACAGACACGGGGCATTAGCGGGGGGTTGGGGGGGAACAGGAGACAGACACGGGGCATGAGCGGGGGTGGGGGAGTACAGGAGACAGACACGGGGCATGAGCGGGGGTGGGGGGCAACAGGAGAGAGACACGGGGCATGGAGCAGGACATTTCGGGGCGGCCGGTTCGGCGCGGGACGATTTGGCGTGGCCGGTTCGGTGCAGGAGCCAGTTCGGCACGGCACAGCGCGGCAGCCCGCTCCGAAATGGCCGCACATAAATGTCCTGCGAGTTCTTCATGCAGGCACCACAGCCACTCAGAGTACACAGCCGGTCCCGCGAAGGTGGGGGCTGTGCTGCTCGGAGCAGTCTGCTCCAAGCAGCACAGCCCCCACCCTCGTAAGCCCGGCAGATCAATTCTGCTCTGTGCGCCGCACCCCAGTGCACATCGCCTGCTGTTTAGGGAAACGTTCAGTGCAGTGCCCTGAAAGTGTGAGTTTCAACTTCATCCCACACTATTTTAAAATGAAACCGCTCTAGAACAGTTTCATTTTAAAATAGTGTGGGGTGAAGTTGAAACTCGCATTTTCAGTGCATGGCACTGAACGTTTCCCTAAACAGCAGGCGATGTGCACTGGTGTGCGGCGCGCCAAAACATCCCATCGCCGAACCGGCGACGCCAAAACGGGGTGTACCGACGGGGCATGAGCGGGTGGGGGGAACAGGAGACAGACACGGGGCATGAGTGGGTGGGGGGGGAAACAGGAGACAGACACGGGTCATGAACGGGTGGGGGAAAACAGGGTACAGACACGGGGCATGAGCGGGGGGTGGGCGGCGGGAGGGATAGAGACACGGGGCATGAGCGGGGGGTGGGCGGTGGGAGGGATAGGGACACGGGGCATGAGCGGGGGGTGGGCGGCGGGAGGGATAGAGACACGGGGCATGAGCGGGGGGTGGGCGGCGGGAGGAATAGAGACACGGGGCATGAGCGGGGGGTGGGCGGCGGGAGGGATAGAGACACGGGGCATGTGCGGTGGGTGGGCGGCGTTAGGGATAAAGACACGGGGCATGAGCGGGGGTGGGCGGCGGGAGGGATACAGACACGGGGCATGAGCAGGGGGTGGGCGGTGGGAGGGATAGACACACGGGGCATGAGCGGGGGGTGGGCAGGAGGGATAGACACACAGGGCATGAGCGGAGGTGGTCGGCGGGAGGGATAGACACACAGAGCATGAGCGGAAGGTGGGCGGGAGGGATAGACACACGGGGCATGAGCGGGGGGTGGGCGGTAGAAGGGATAGACACATGGGGCATGAGCGGGGGTGGGCGGCGGGAGGGATAGACACACGGGCATGAGCGGGGGGTGGGCGGCGGGAGGGATAGAGACACGGGGCATGAGCGCGGGGTGGGCGGCGGGAGGGATAGAGACACGGGGCATAAGCGGGGGGTGGGCGGCAGGAGGGATAGAGACACAGGGCATGAGCGGGGGGTGGGCGGCAGGTGGGATAGAGACAGGGGGGTGGGCGGCAGGAGGGATAGAGACACGGGGCATGAGTGGGGGATGGGCGGCGGGAGGGATAGAGACAGGGCATGAGCGGGGGGTGGGCGGCGGGAGGGATAGAGACCTGGGGCATGAGCAGGGGGTGGGCGGAGGGAGGGATAGAGACACGGGGCATGAGCGGGGGAGGGATAGAGACACGGGCATGAGCGGGGGGAGGGATAGAGACACGGGGCATGAGCGGGGGTTGGGCGGGAGGAATAGACATACAGGGCATGAGTGGAGGGTGGGCGGAGGGAGGGATAGACACACGGGGCATGAGCGGGGGGTGGGCGGCGGGAGGGATAGACACACGGGGCATGAGCGGGGGGTCGGGGGTTGGGGGGAGGGGAGAGACACACGGGGTATGAGCGAGGGTGGAGGGGAGGGGAGAGCCACACGGGCATGAGCAGGGGGTGGGCGGCGCGAGGGATAGAGACATGGGGCATGAGGGGGGGGTGGGCAGCGGGAGGGATAGAGACACGGGGCATGAGCGGGGGGTGGGCGTCGGGAGGGATAGAGACACGGGGCATGAGCGGGGGGTGGGCGGTGTGAGGGATAGACACACGGGGCATGAGCGGGTGGTCGGGGGGATGGGGGGAGGGGAGAGACACATGGGGAATGAGCGGAGGTGGGGGGAGGGGAGAGACACACAGGGCATGAGCGGGGGGTCAGGGGGTGGGGGGAGGGGAGAGACACACAGGGCATGAGCGGGGGTGGGGGGTAGGGGAGAGACACACGGGGCATGAGCAGGAGGTGGGCGGCAGTAGGGATAGACACACGGGGCATGAGCGGGGGTGGGCGGGGGGAGGGATAGACACACGGGGCATGAGCGGGGGTGGGCGGCAGGAGGGATAGACACACGGGGCATGAGCGGGGGTGGGCGGCGGGAGGGATAGACACACGGGGCATGAGCGGGGGTGGGCGGGAGGGATAGACACACAGGGCATGAGCGGGGGGGTAGGCAGGAGGGATAGACACACGGGGCATGAGTGGGGGATGGGCAGGAGGGATAGACACACGGGGCATGAGCGGGGGGTGGGCGGGAGGGATAGACACACGGGTCATGAGTGGGGGGTGGGCGGCGGGAGGGATAGACACATGGGGCATGAGTGGGGGGTGGGCGGCGGGAGGGATAGACACACGGGGCATGAGCGGTGGGTGGGCGGCGGGAGGGATAGACACACTGGGAAAGAGCAGGGGTGGGCAGGAGGGATAGAGACACAGGGCATGAGCTGGGGGTGGGCAGGAGGGATAGACACACGGGGCATGAGCGGGGGATGGGCAGGAGGGATAGACACACAGGGCATGAGCAGGGGGTGGGCAGGAGGGATAGACACACGGGGCATGAGCGGGGGATGGGCAGGAGGGATAGACACACGGGGCATGAGCGGGGGTGGGTGGGAGGGATAGACACACGGGTCATGAGTGGGGGGCGAGCGGCGGGAGGGATAGACACATGGGGCATGAGCAGGGGGGTGGGCGGCGGGAGCGATAGACACACGGGGCATGAGCGGGGGTGGGCGGCAGGAGGGATAGACACACCGGGCATGAGCGGGGGTGGGCGGGAGGGATAGACACCCTGGGCATGAGCGGGGGGTGGGCAGGAGGGATAGACACACGGGGCATGAGCGGGGGATGGGCAGGAGGGATAGACACACGGGGCATGAGCGGGGGTGGGCGGGAGGGATAGACACAAAGGTCATGAGTGGGAGGAGGGTGGCAGGAGGGATAGACACATGGGGCATGAGCGGGGGTGGGCGGCTGGAGGGATAGACACACGGGGCATGAGCGGGGGTGGGCGACGGGAGGGATAGACACACTGGGAAAGAGCGGGGGTGGGCGGTGGGAGGGATAGAGACACGGGGCATAAGCGGGGGGTGGGCGGCGGGAGGGATAGAGACACGGGGCATGAGCGGGGGGTGGGCAGCGGGAGGGATAGAGACACGGGGCATGAGCGGGGGGTGGGCGGCGGGAGGGATAGAGACAGGGGGGTGGGCGGCGGGAGGGATAGAGACACGGGGCATGAGCGGGGGATGGGCGGCGGGAGGGATAGAGACATGGGGCATGAGTGGGGGGTGGGCGGCGGGAGGGATAGATACACGGGGCATGAGCGGGGGGTGGGCGGCAGGAGGAATAGAGACACGGGGCATGAGCAGGGGGGTGGGCGGCGGGAGGGATAGAGACACGGGGCATGAGCGGGGGAGGGATAGAGACACGGGGCATGAGCGGGGGGAGGGATAGAGACACGGGGCATGAGCGTGGGGTGGGCGGCAGGAGGGATAGACACACGGGGCATGAGCGGGGGGTGGGCGGCGGGAGGGATAGACACACGGGGCATGAGCGGGGGGGGTCGGGGGTTAGGGGAGGGGAGAGACACACGGGGCATGAGCGGGGGTGGGGGGAGGGGAGAGACACACGGGGCATGAGCGGGGGGTGGGCGGCGGGAGGGATAGAGACACGGGGCATGAGCGGGGGGTGGGCGGCGGGAGGGATAGAGACACGGGGCATGAGCGGGGGGTGGGCGGTGGGAGGGTTAGAGACACGGGGCATGAGCGGGGGGTGGGCGGCGTGAGGGATAGACACATGGGGCATGAGTGAGGGTGGGGGGTGGGGGGAGGGGAGAGACACACGGAGCATGAGCGGGGGTGGTGGGGAGGTGAGAGACACATGGGGCATGAGCGGCGGGTCGGGGGGAGGGGAGAGGCACACGGGGCATGAGCGGGGGTGGGGTGGAGGGGAGAGACACACGGGGCATGAGTGGGGGGGAGAAGAGAGACACACGGGGCATGAGCGGGGTGGGGGGAGGGGAGAGACACACGGGGCATGAGCGGGGTGGGGGGGAGGGGAGAGACACACAGGGCATGAGCGGGGTGGGGGGAGGGGAGAGACACACGGGGCATGAGCGGGGGGTGGGCAGCGGGAGGGATAGAGACACGGGGAATGAGTGGGAGGGAGAGAGACACACGGGGCATGAGCGGGGGTGGGCAGGAGGGGGAGAGATACACAGGGCATGAGCGGGGGGTGGGCAGCGGGAGGGATAGACACACGGGGCATGAGCGGCGGGTGGGCGGCGGGAGGGATAGAGACATGGGGCATGAGCGGGGGGTGGGCGGTGGGAGGGATAGCACACGTGGCATGAGCGGCGGGAGGGACACACGGGGCATGAGCGAGGGGTGGGCGGCGGGAGGGATAGACACACGGGGCATGAGCGGGGGGTGGGTGGCGGGAGGGATAGACACACGGGATATGAGCGGGGGGTGGGCGGCGGGAGGGATAGACACACGGGGCATGAGCGGGGGGAGGAGAGACACACACGGGGCATGAGCGGGGTGGGAGGGGAGAGACACACGGGGCATGAGCGGGGTGGGGGGGGAGAGAGACACACGGGGCATGAGCGGGGGTGGGGGGAGGGGAGAGACACACGGGGCATGAGCGGGGGGTGGGCAGCGGGAGGGATAGAGACACAGGGCATGAGCGGGAGGGAGAGAGACACACGGGGCATGAGCGGGGGGTGGGCAGGAGGGGGAGAGATACACAGGGCATGAGCGGGGGGTGGGCAGCGGGAGGGATAGACACACGGGGCATGAGCGGCGGGTGGGCGGCGGGAGGGATAGAGACATGGGGCATGAGCGGGGGGTGGGCGGTGGGAGGGATAGCACACGTGGCATGAGCGGCGGGAGGGACACATGGGGCATGAGCGAGGGGTGGGCGGCAGGAGGGATAGACACACGGGGCATGAGCGGGGGGTTGTTGGCGGGAGGGATAGACACACGGGGCATGAGCGGGGGGTGGGTGGCGGGAGGGATAGACACACGGGATATGAGCGGGGGGTGGGCGGCGGGAGGGATAGACACACGGGGCATGAGCGGGGGGAGAGATAGAGACACGGGCATTAGCGGGGGTGGGCGGCGGGAGGGATAGACACACGGGGCATGAGCGGGGGGAGGGCGGCGGGAGGGATAGACACACGGGGAATGAGCAAGGGGTGGGCGGAAGGGAGGGATAGACACACGGGGCATGAGCGGGGGGTGGGCGGGAGGGGGAGAGACACACGGGGCATGAGCGGGGGGAGAGATAGAGACACGGGCATTAGCGGGGGGTGGGCGGCGGGAGGGATAGACACACGGGGCATGAGCGGGGGGAGGGCGGCGGGAGGGATAGACACACGGGGAATGAGCAAGGGGTGGGCGGAAGGGAGAGAGACACACGGGCATGAGCGGGGGGTGGGCGGGAGGGGGAGAGACACACGGGGCATGAGCGGGGGGTGGGCGTTAGGGGGAGAGACACACAGGGCATGAGCAGGGGGTGGGCGGGAGGGGGAGGGACACACGGGGCATGAGCGGGGGTTGGGGGGAGGGGGAGAGACACACGGGGCATGAGCGGGGGGAGGGCGGGAGGGGGAGAGACACATGGGGCATGAGCGGGGGTGGGCGGGAGGGGGAGAGACACACGGAGCATGAGCGGGGGGTGGGTGGGAGGGGGAGAGACACACGGGGCATGAGCGGGGGTGGGCGGGAGGGGGAGAGACACACGGGGCATGAGCGGGGGATGGGCGGGAGGGGGAGAGACACACGGGGCATGAGCGGGGGGTGGGCGGGAGGGGGAGAGACACACGGGGCATGAGCGGGGGGCGGGGTGGAGGGATTAGAGACACATGGGGCATGAGCGGGGGGCGGGGGGAGGGAGAGAGACACACGGCGTTTGTGTGCAGGCGGCAGATCCCACTCCTCGGCCCTCCGCTGGCCACCGTGTGCCGATGGGGTGAGTGGGGGGCTTGAGGAACAGGGGAGACACGGAGCATGAGTGGGGGTGGGGAGGACAAGAAGGACACACGGGGCATGAGCGGGGGTGGGAGGAAAAGGAGACAGACAGGGGCGGACTTACTGTGCAGGCGGCAGATCCCGCACTTGCTGACAAAGCCTCTCATGTGAGGAACAAAGATGGCGGGCGTCTCTGAAGCCAGACGCACTACATGCTTTCACTGCATCCAATGAGAGAGCACGTCAGATGTCCTCGGACATCACGCAAGCTGCTTTCCCAATCACCGTCCTGTCCGCGGAGCAAACAGGGAAGTGTGTCCGCGAAGCGTACACAGATATCACTAATTTTTTTCACTTACATTTTTGTCATTTTTTTTAAAACTACTGGACGGATTTACACCAAATAAAGCAAAGCACGCTTTCGGGACCAAGCCGCCACTCCTGCCGCAAATTTGGTGTAAATCCGTCCAGCGGTTTGGGCTGTAGGCGTGAGCAAAGTTTTTTCCCATTATGTCTATGGGAAAAAACAAAAGTTTTGGGACCCCCCCTATAACTTTTCCCCCCCTGGACGAATCCTCATCAAACATTGCAAAGAAATTCAGAGTGGGCCCTATACTCTTTTTTGCAAAGTTTGGTGAGGATTCGTCCAGGGGGAGCGAAGTTATAAGCCGCCCAAAAAGTGCTCTTCCTATGGAGACACCAACTTAACCATAACTACCGTGGCCATGTAATAGATATATATATTGCAAAGAAAGGGAAAGTGATTGCTTCTTTCCCCAAGGGGGATGGCATTCGAAACAGTGAACTGAACGCCAGAGAAATGCTTCATCCGTTGCATGAGAAACCAAAGGCAAAAATTGTCCTTTAAAATATCCAGTTTATTGCGGCATAGCCAAAGTAAGAAAACACACGGTACAATGCGTTTCACAGCTTCCTCGCTGCTTGATCACGTACAGGTGAGTGCTCTGTGACATTGTGTAAATATACCCACCATTACCCAACTCTATGGTTCTACTACCAATCGTGGTCCCTTTTTGGTTTTTATTACTACCAATTCTCAGCCTGCTGTGCTGTTGAAAACGGTTGCCATATTCTAATAGCCATTGCAGCTACTCTCACATGCACTTTATTTCTCATACTCTATTATTAGAGCATACATAACAGCAAGAGTATTACTAAATTACAGGCATTTAAAGCATTCTTCTATGTGGACAGGAATATGTTGTTAATTTGATAATTTTCCTGAAATTAAAATTTTATACCACTCGTATCTCAATGTTAGCCTGTAATAATAAAATAGACAGTGCTGCCACCTCTATCATAGATGTCATTTTAGAGTACAGTGCATAGACCTTTGGTTCAGACATGTGTCTGATGCTTTCCAATAAAGTGCATAGTGCTAACTTTCTGTAAACAAGTCATAAAGTGCATAGATCAAGCCTTACATACAGATACATGCCTAACGTTTGCCAATAAAGTGCATAGTGCTTTACTTTATATGGCCAATCCCAAAGTGCAAATTGCATGGAGTTTCACTTGAGGTAGATTCATAAAGTGCACAGTGCTAATATAATATCTCTTATGTAAAGTAGACATCTATATTAAAAATCATTATATTTCACAGGCATGAATCCAGGCTAAAACCTTCTGCATGTAATGAATTAGTAGCTAATGGCAACTGTTATTTCTAGAGAGCAAATTCTCATTCTCCTGTCAAGGGAACCACCACAGAATAGAAATTAAAATACAAATAAAAACACACATGAACACCACTAAATGAACAATCACATGACCACAAACAAGCACTGATCAATAATGTTAAAATCATGAATATGATAAGATGTAATACAACATCATACCACAAAACCTCACATTCACAAACTCTTATTAGTGTATAAATTATCAACATAGAAATCCATAATGATCTTAAAATTCATATACACTGAGGACCCTAAGTTTTTTCCGCAGAGCCATAAGGACAATTAAAAGCATTCATTATTCTTGATGTCCCATTTTCTTAAGTTCCTAAGTATGTATATAGCTCCTCATCAAGGTTATGGCCTGTTGGTTTTTTTAGATTCAAAATCCAAGATATATCTAGTCTCCATTTAGCGTAGTGCCAGTTCTCTGTTGCTCCCACAGGGATTAGCTCGAACATGATACAATCCAAAGAATCTCAGGATGTCCAATTTGATCTCATGTATGTCTTTACAATTGACTGCCATCTGGTATGAAGGATCACAGTTTTTATAGCTCTCATATGCTGTAGGATTCTTAGTTTTAATTTGCCAATGGTGCTGCCACTGTACCAGCGGTCACACGAGCATAGAAGAGAATATACCACAAACTCAGTGTTACATGTAATGTGACTACCTAATTCTACAAGATGCTTAGTTATAGGATGTATATAGTTCGTTTTGTTCTGAGCAAATTTACATGCTTTACATTTTGAGCATTTAAAAAACCATTAGTGTTTTTGTGTAACCACATGGTGGTATTTTGAATTTCATTTATGGGCAACAGAAAACTACTAACCAGAGAGTCTTTAATGAAGATGAATTTTCTAAAAGTTATATTGACTTTTTCCTTTAGAACCGGTGCTAAGGCTTCGTCTGACTGTAAGACATGCCAGTGTCGATGTAATATCTTCCTTATGACATTAGCATGTGTTCCAAATGTAAGAATAAGTCTTCTTGCATCCTCTTGTTCTTTGGCTTCTGGTGATTTGTTAGTCGAGAGTAAAGTCCTTCGATTTAGGTTATGGGCTTTTGTGTATGCTTTCTCAAGGACAGCTTTCGGGTATCTTCGTTTCAAGAATTTTACCGCTGTAAGTTTACACTCTTTATCGAAGCTTTCTAATTTACTGCAGTTACGTCTTATTCTTACAAATTCGCCGTAAGGGATACTCCACTTTAGAGATGTCGGGTGATTACTTGAGGCGAACAGTGGCGTGTTCGAGCTTGTTGGCTTGTGATATAGTTTAGTAATAATTTCATGTCGGTCGGTGGTCACAAATGTCCCTCTAATTATTTTTCTCTATGTGCGGAACTGGTTTGCTGTTGTGCGCACATTATTTTCCATGTGCGCAACTGAGTAATGAGGTAAGCCACTTTGTGAGCATGCATATTTAGTGAACTACCATCGCAGAACAGAATTTGGAAAGGTATTTCCTCTTCCCAGCCACTGCAATTCTTGACAAATCTTACAACACTATTTCCAAACACATAGGCTTAAATAGAATATTTCATATATGATTAACTAGAAAACTCCTCAACCAGTCCAAGACTGCAACATCTGCCACAGTACCTTGCAAACGTTTTATGCCACTGGAAAATCACTCATGTTTACTACAAAACACAAATATCTCTTTTCATAAACTGATGTAGCTGTCAAGAAATTCAGACAGAATACAACATTTTCCGATGGATTAATGGCAATTAAAAGTGATGTGTCAAAAAAACATGCCAATGGGAGTTAAAGTGCCACTTTAATTAAAATAATTCGAGGGCCAGGAAAACATGCTTTTAATATTTTGTGTAAGGATGATAATTGCATCAGAATAACTGCACCTCAGAATATGATGATCAAATATTACGGTGCCTCTGATTACTATCCACATTACATTGGCCTTTGGGTAGTGATAACACCAGCCTTATAGCTAAGAGACATATACACCATCCATTTTCACTCCCTAAAAATGAAAATGTGCCCAACAAAAAGGAGAAACAATGAACATTTTGTTGCTTCAACCCACAAAGGTCCACTGATATTTTTTCGAATTAGTGACCAGTAGAGCAGTGGCATAGGAATGAACTCTAATAATATTAATGCCTGATCTCAACAGGAACTGAAAGGGGAAGAACATATTTTAATGAGCAGAAAGTATCCCTATTGGCAAAGCTAATTACTTTTTTACTCCCTGACAAATCTTTGCTATGGATCCCTGTGTAAGAACATCAGATATATGCCTTAGGTTAATGGCATCAAATCTCAAGACATACAGCAGAGGGATCCATAGTTACAGAGGAAGGGACTCAATCTGTTGTAATTCTTTATTATGAGTTAGATAAGATGCAGGGAGATGCTAGAGGTGATACAGAGCACATGGTTATATTGAAAAACCCTCAGCAGCTGAGCATAGAAAGAAAAAGAAGGTACTGTTGTCTAGACGGGTACTAGAATTTCTTACCCTTTAGCAAACAAGCAACACATTTCCTTCAGTGTACTGCCGAAATGTCTGACTGGGTTTTTTAAATGTACGGCTTTGTTCATCACCCACAAGGAGTGATGACCTGTCCTCTTCCACCCATACCCTTCCCCGGCCCCTGTGCTAGCCTCAAATACTAGTTGATAGAGCACTGTAAAAAGTGAGGGATTTAGCAGTAAACACTCACTGGGATATTATCAGACGCACAATACTTTGTAAGCAAGGCATGTTTAATGCCTCAACATATAATGTGCATTTTAAGAGTGTCATGACTCTTCATGTACGCAATTCTTTTTCAGTGCATACAAGATTGTTTGCAACATACCCCACCCTTATATCAGTGTGCTCAGTGAAACTCTTTTTGCAAAGCAGCAAGTTACCATAAAATGTGTGACGGTCTATACCCAAAGGTACTCTCAACACTTGGAAATGAGGCAGATTGTGTGAAAAGCATTTTCCTGTCTGAATATCGGGTGCCATGATACTATGGATGAGTAATCCCATGCATAGGCCATGCACATTATCCCTGCAGGCAAAATAAATGATATTGCAATGTTGCTCTCCACTTATAGGGTAATGTTAGTAATGCTAAAGTAGGAGATGCTGAGCATCACATTTCTCTTCTCAAAATCCTTACAGGGCAAATTAATATTTGAGTTTTATAATGCGTTAACTTGCAAGGGGGCCACTTCAAAGCACTTGCGTGACATATGTACAAAGTAGAGGAAGTAGGCGATAAGGTTACACATCCAGGTAGCCTGCTGGTTAAAGTCAGTATACAATATTTTTGCTGGTAGTTCGATTGTATCGTGTGGGTGACGCTTTTGGTAAGGCACAATGAGTAACAGAAATTCTGGCACATGAACGCTATTCATATTATTCACATTACAACAAAGATAAAACAAGTGGATGTGAGTACACGTCTGCTAACCTTTCACAGAGCTAAGAGAGGAGGAGTCAAGGTTGTCTGGTACTATCTTAATTTGATTTGGGGCAGACGTTAGAGTCATAAGGTCAACGGGTGGTAGAATCAAGCTTAGGAGTCATGGGTGGGGAGGGAACGTTATTTGCTTAATGTGTGCAGGCATATCTTGATTTGATTCTTCTGTTCATGGAGCCTGTTTTTTATATTAGTTTTTAACCTTTTATATGTGTGTTTTTCTGTTAGGGATTTTAGGTGTTTACGGTCACCCTTGCATAGTAGTGTAATGCAAATTAGCAGAATATCAAGACTTGTTGCTTATTTTAAGAGAAAGCAAATTTCAATTAATTGCTGTGGCTTGTGCTTTATTAAATATTTTTGAATAGGTGAGAATTGTCTGTGAGCGCTGCTAAAGATCTTCTGGGCGGCACCCAGAAGGAAGCTGGGCAAGCGCACATGCACACAGCATAGAGGGAACATTGGTTATGGTTAAGTTGCACTATTAAAAACCTATGAAATTCAATGAATAAACTTTGTTAAAGGGACGTTATGGTTACAAGTAAAACAGAAACACCCCTGAAATTCGTCAGTTATGGTAAGCTAAGCAACCATAACTCGCGCCACCACCATGCACTACTAAGACTAACACCCAGGACATCAAAGATGACATCACATCATTGGTGAGGATTCATCCAGGGGGAGCGAAGTTATAAGTCGCCCAAAAAGTGCTCTTCCTATTGGTTTAGCAACTTAACCATACCGCAGGCCATGTAATATATATATATATATATATATAGAGAGAGAGACAGAGACAGAGAGAGAGAAACAGAGAGAGAGAGAGAGAGAGAGAGAGAGAGAGAGAGAGAGAGAAAGAGAGAGAGAGAGAGAGAGAGAGAAGCATAGGAAGGCCAACATTAAGGTTTAACATAGTGTAAACCAGCATTTCCTGTGAGTTTTCCGTGTGTGCATGAGCTATGTGTCTCGTTTTGTTTGGCGGGCATTTGTTTTGGTTATTTTCCTTTCCTGTGGTCCGTTCCACTTTGCTGCGGGATTCAGGTGCGCAGAGTTTGCCAAAACAAACATGTCAGGTTCCACCAGGAGGGGGAGCAGGGCTGTCTGTGAGGTGATTTCACCTCAGGACTGGCGCGAGCCTCCCTACTGGCGTACACAAGTGAAAAGTCCCTGGGGAGCATAAGAGCCCCGGGGGGATCGTGTGAGAGAGAGCGCCGGGAGAGACGAGCCGAGAAGGAAGCTCTGGGGTTTCAACCTGCCGTACACCGCTCATGAGAGAGAGAGAGAGAGAGAGAGAGAGAGAGCAGAGTCTGGTTCTCGTGCTGCGTTTTAGCAGTAATGTGGGAAAGAGTGAGAAAAGGACACTGTGCGCTGCGTTTGCTGGCATACAGCAAACACGTAGGCAGTGTGTGATCTGCCGGAAGGTAATATTCTCCACACCTGACCCGGAGACGCAGAGCGGCGGTTCCCTATCAGTCGCTCCACAGAGTGCAGGGATGAGGTAACTCGTCTAAATATGATGTGGGGTGGCCACCTCATGGGACACGGAGTGAAAAGTCCAGTGGTGCCCTAAGGGGGGTTGTTAACCTGTGTAGTGGAAGAGCCCCTCTTGTCTTCCCATGGCCCGGTTATGCTCCATTTGGTTTGTGAAATATTGTTCCACTTCTCTTGGTTATATCCGTGCTGAGGGGCAGGGTTTTACCTAATTCTGAGCTTGGCACTTATCCAGCATGGTAGGGAATTTGAAGATTTCCACTAGTACCTCTCTGAGGGGGGCTGGCGTAACTCAGTGTAGAGGTGGATTACCGCCCGGTAGCCTGACTGGGTGATGACCTTTTTCTTCATAATGGACATTTGTTGAATAAGTATCAGTCAGTTCATGTTGATTTGGATACAAATCCATAAAACATTCACAAAACATCAACATGTTTCAATTGGCCATATACAATATATATAACAATAGTTCAATCAATGCACTATTTCATACAGCCTTCGCGTATGTTCAAATTAATCAAACTTGGCAATCATTAATGAACTCCATAAAACAACGATGCTATACGTAAATTACCAGACATCTACAGCAATACATTACACTGCAATTGCCATTAAAAAAAATACAGCACCTGAGGCATTAGCCATAAAATAATTGCTAAAATTAAAATCACAGAATTTTCGTTCCCAACCAATTGTACTTTCTCTCTATAACAGCAAAACAAGCTATAACAGATTTATCTGCCAGTGCCAGAGCTATGTTAGCTTACACAGTAACACAATACTTCCCATCTTTCTTATTTTTAAATTGTGTTAATAAAGGTTGCCTATTTATACAAATTTGATTGACCATGGACAAAGACAAAAGATAATAGATTATCTTTTACCTCATTCCGAGGTTGGCATTAATCTTCCGTTGCCACCGGCGAGTTGCCACCGACCCAGAAACACTTAATCCGCCTCCTGACTTCCCAGTGCCACTGGGACATTACAAGTCCGAGCGGTGCAGGAATTCAGGTGGCGGGTTTGGTAACTCCCCATCCTGTGGAGTCCCATAGGACTCCATGGGGGAGGGGAGACGGAGACACCAGCACTGTTGCTAACAGTGCCAGTGCTTCTGTGAAAAATCTGCGTGCAGGGGCCATTGTGCCCGGCCGGCATGTCTGGCCCTGCTGGGCACAATGGCTCCTGCAGGCAGACTCGTAGTGTGGCAGTCCAGAAAACTAGGGTGCACCCTTGCTTCCGGACCAGCACACTTGGAATGAGGCCCAGTGTTTTCTGCTCTGACTATGGGACATGAACACAGAGGAGTCCCTCTTTAATAACGCTTTTCATTGGACATTTTGATTCAACAAGTAAAAAGTCATTGGGCCTCATTACAAGATCGGCAAAGCAGAAAAAAAGTGCTGGTAATTCCATTCCCGCCAAGTTTTTATGCTTTGGCGGAATTACTGCTGTTTTTACTGCATTGCTCTACTCTGATTTTGGGGATAAATACTCCACTTTTCCTCCAACAATCCTAAAGTTGTATGGTGTTCTATGCACTCCAACAATTGGGATTTACACTGCCTTACCACCATTTGCAATCCCATGGGACCAAACAGTGGTAACAGCAACTGATTTTGGTGGTATTTCAGCAGATTTACTGTCAAAATACCACCAAACTAGTAATGAGACCGATTATATCTGTTTAGCTTTGAACGATCAATGGGTGGGATCAGGAATGATTTGCAAAAACTCTTGTCTTATATTGGGTATTAAGTGCTGCTGAATTCCCTACTTCACCACTTACACACCGGATGTTATTCTTTGCTTGTGGATATCAACTTCTTGAAAGCCTGTGAGGTTGTACAATCTAGTGAACTGCACCGGATCCCCTGTGTTTCAGGCTGGAACTGAAGCAGAACTGTACTCATCACTAAGAGCTTTTTTTATTTATTAGTCCTATTTTCTGCATTGACTGTAAAGACTTTCAACACTTTTTGTCATCCATTGCAAGGCCCTGACTGACATCCTTTAATCGAGATCTTTCCACACGCTGCCTAGCAATATTCCTGTATTCAGAATTTGAAAAAATGCTGTGCATAGGATTACCTTCTCCATGATATTGACTCAGAATTTTCTATGGTGCCTGTTCCTTTCACCTACAGAGATATTTATAGTGACTTTGATTAGTTTCTAAACCCTATGATCCAAAACCGTGTTCTGCTGATTATTTTCAGTTGGGGTTAATTGGCCTATCAATTTTCTTGCTCCTGACGAACTCATATAAAATCCTGCTGCTGTCAGACTGCGATCTGCTGCAAGATGCCTTCTCGGCTACACCAATCATGGTACATTATTTATAGGACTCAGTAGCTGTAAATATTCTCTGTCCACTGGGACAATATTACCAGTAATGGTGTGCCTTTCATTATGTGAAAGGGTCTTCTTTTACTGAAGTTATGCAACTTATTTTGCTAAAGAGTTTTCTTTTATCAAAATTATGCTTATATTGTGCCTATTTTATATGTGAAAATGTTGCCTATAACTGGCTTCCAATGAACTGAAGAAGTTGTTGCATGGGTTTTGCATTACCCACCATTAAGCACTTCCGTAAACTATTGTTCCCTCCTCTATATAGAGGTTGGGAAACATATGATATGGGGAAGCAATCACCAATGTGGTGACAATACAAATCGGAAAATAAGTAAGGCAATTGAATTCATTTTTGATCAATACAGAATAGAAAACACAGTAAAAAGTACAGTTTTGGTTTGTGACAAGATAGCGTTTAAGTTTCGATTCCCCCTGCAAAGTTTTTAATGCACAAATGCGCAATCCTACACAGATGTAGGTAAGCAACAGGTATTTAGGAATAACAACAGAATACAGTGTTTGAATACAATCTTCCCTCCCCAAACAAGAGAGAAAACGATTTTGGAACTTCGACACTTTTAAAAACTAACTGTGGAAGTGGCTTTGTGAACAATGAAAAATGAGCAAAAATCCTTAAATTGATAGAAATTCTTATGAGAGCAACACTAAACAGGTCCTAACAAACATGTGCAACAAGATAAACAACAGTACACACTTTAGATTGGAATGGAAGTTAAGAAACACTTTGGATGGGAAAAGACACGTGTAAAACTTTCGTAAAATGCGAATTCGCACCAAAATTTCACTCTGCGATTTTTAATATAGGTCAAATACACTGTTCCACAATGTGGTTTTTAGTTAAGGATGTAGCTGCAGATCTTAGGTTTAACTGAGAGTCGAAAGTATGTTTCTATCTATAAAATTGAAGAAGTTAAGTAAGTCTTAGTGAGAGACGTTTTTGAAAAAAAATAGAACAGAGAAAAGTAGCAATTCGGTTTTAAAAATGACAGATTGGGTTTATTTAAACTATATTAATGACTAAGAAAAAGAGAATGCCACCCGTGAAACTCCACAGTTACGCACGGCCGATTGTAACTCTTCACGTATGATACTCTGGTTTCCGTTCTGTATGGGAATTACTTTATTTAATCCAACTCACTAATGGGTTATGGTTGTGTAAAGCAAATGAGAGAAAATCAGAGCAAGAATGGTTCTGACAATATTAAAGGTACTTAAGATAAAGAAGGGATAGGTAGAGATTGGGATAGGACAAGCAAATATACTATGGGTTACTATGATTCCTGTTTATGCTTACAGTCCACTCTAACTAAGATTGGACCTTCAAGGTTCTGGTCATCACGGGTCAGGTCTACCAGCAGCAGAGCATCTCTGGCAGGATGGTCAGCTGGGCGGTTCTGGTCAATTTGGACTGCACCTCAGGCTGGATTTGGATTGGCCCTTCTGGTCACTGGACATGGTAGATTAGCGGGATGGCGAGTTCTGTAGGCAAGCATGAATGGTAGCAAGCCAGACTGGATCAGAATTATTTTCCCTTAAGTTTGGGATGGTTGGATTTGGACCTAGCTGAAAAGAGTTCAACAAATGCTGAGACCTGGGTTTTGTAACAAATCTGGAACAGGAACAAGATGAAGAGTTATGGAACAAAGCGCTGCGCGGAAATCAGGATGAAGTCAGGAATCAGCATCTCTGTGTGTGTTGAAGTTCCTATATTTATCATGCCAAGTGACATCACAAAGTTTATGGTAGGGGCAGAATTTCAAACCACACCCCCAGGGCTGTGAGTGGTCAAAGGCACTTGCCTTGTCTGGTTGGAAGTCAGAAAAGAGCTGTCATCTTTATGATGTGATTTAGGAACTCCCACATTGATTTTAAGCACAATTTAACTTTTACACAAATGCACATTTCTATAACTATGCCCCCTTATAAAATCGGTCACATATATTATATATTTTATGAGCTACACTTACGTCCAATTCCCATCTCTGTGAGAGCTGTCTTTGTCGTTCTGTGGAATTTTGTCCATTTTAATCATAACAGTTTTGCCTAACAATTTTTAATTCAATATATATCTGGGCGATTACCCCTAGGACATGGGTATACAATATCATATTTGCAACATCAATAGTTTTGACACAATTAGGGTTTTGGTGTAACTTTGGTTCCTTGCGTAGTACAGTGTTCACTAATGTCTCCACAGAAAGAGCATAAAATTAGATTTATAACTACCAATTTTTAGATTTGTTCTCCTTCCTGTTGCAAAGTTAAAGGTTTTCCAAACCTAATCACACATAGGCATTTTAAACAACAGATTTCGTTGAGCAGTGTCTTTTTTTTCTCCTTTCAACAAACAACAGCTGTCAAATCCCTTTGATCAGGGTGGGGTGTAGAGGGAAGTTTCCTGCCCCTCCCCAGAAGAGATAAGTGCTCAGTCTTCCATTGTCCTTGGCTCAGCCAAAGACGAATGTCTAATGCAGTCTTTGTTATAAATATGCGAGAACCTCCAGCATCCATTAAGCCTTCCTGGTAGCAGCTGAGTGTCAACATGAAGTGTCATCTTTCCCAGGCTGGGCACTGCTGTCCAATCAGAATTAACCAGTTAACTCCAACTGGGTTACTATAAGATTCATCTTAATCTTTCATTTAAAATTTATATACAGTTGAACATAGTTTATAGGAGATTTTGACATTTAAAAGTATTAAGCCCTTCACAAAAGCATGCTTTTCAACAGGCGAATTTTGCACTTCTTCATGGAAAAAGCACTTTTAAACTGAGCCTTTTACATCAGAGTTTCTTTTTAGCTGCGGTCAGTCAATGAGGCCCGGTTACTCTGACCACACTGGATGATCTGTGATTTCAGCACACTTTTAATTTCAATAGTTCACTTGGAAAATGACTGAATTTAGCGCCAAAACAGCACTTTGAAGGTTGCAATTGGTTGGGCAAGCTGCATTTTTAAAGGCATTTTCGGTTTTTAGCCCACTTCTGTGGCCTTGCTTCATGTTACATGTAACAGCACCCACTGGCATTCTCCGCAGTGAGTTCTGTTTTTACCCCAACTTTGACTGTGTGTGGCACCTTTTGTGATGGCAAACCATGCGCAGTTTTGCAGATTTTTGCATGCACAGGATTTGGAGCATCCATTTTTGGCTGTTTATTTCCCCATTGGCAAAGGGGTGCAGTGGGGCGCATCGGCATGGGTAAAAAAATCACACAGTTAAGTCATGGCGAGGTCCTTCAGCTGTCATCATTATTGGAGAAAGTAGTGCAGAATGTTGTACATTTGTTCCAATTATGCAACAATCTATATATATATGTCAAAGTCAAAAGCTGTGTGTGGGTTTGTGGCGCAAAGCGTTGGTCCTTATTGTCAGGAATGTCACTCTGTCAAGAGTGGCATAGGGTACCCAGGTAGGTCTTGGGTGGCTGTGCTGAAGTAAGGTAGCAGATAAGCACACACAGCAGGAAGTTCAACAAGAAAGAAGAGTAGGAAACTGTAGCTGTGAGCTAAAAGGGGCAAAAGATACAAAGGTACAAACAAACTGGATTCCCTCTTGGGGTGTATGCTGAAATGGGCAAGAGTGTTCCACGAACCTTAGGAAACTCCAGCCTTCTGCACAGATTGCTAATACAGAGGCCCACGCTGTATGCTCATGGCTGGGAACAACAGCAGTGGGTGTCTGTAACACTGAAAATGCGACAAGGGAAGGGGCAGAGGTTGCCTGCCAGAAACCAACAGGCAAGCTCTGTACAAAGGGATTACATAAGACACATGAGAAGACAAGAACAGATATATCCAACGAAAAGGAAGTCAAAGAGCAATCTAGCAGAAGGAAATGAAGGAAAGGCAGTTGGACTGAAGTAGATAGCCTAAGGTGGAGTACAGAGGACTCAAGGAAGAGAACAAGGGAGCAGCAGTCAGGAAAACAGAAGGGCTGCAAGTAGGAAGCAGGTCTGCAGTCAAGAGTGGGACTAGGTGCAGGCAAACTGTAGTGGACTGCAGAGGACTGTATTAGGCTGCAAGGCAGGGAGTCCAGAAGAACAGGACAGAGAGAGATTAGTAGTAGGCGACAGACAGAGAGCCCAAAAGAATAGGGCCGTGAGGTAGGGAGCCCAGAGGAGCAGGGCTATAGGCAGCTAAGTGTAAAACAGGCTGTAAGGCAAAGGAGTGTAGCAAGCCTCAAGGCAGGGAGCCCAGAGGACAAGGGCTGTAGGCAGCGGAGGGAGACAGGCTGCAAGGAAGGAGCCCAGAGGACAAGGGCTGTAGGCAGCGAAGAGGTGCAAGCTGCAAGGTAAGGAGCCCAGAGGACAAGGGCTGTAGGCAGCCGGAGTGAGGCAGGCTGCAGGGCAGGGAGCCCAGAGGACAAGGACTGTAGGTAGCCGGAGTGAGGCAGGCTGCAGGGCAGGGAGCCCAGAGGACAAGGACTGTAGGCAGCCGGAGTGAGGCAGGCTGCAGGGCAGGGAGCCCAGAGGACAAGGACTGTAGGCAGCCGGAGTGGGGCAGGCTGCAAGGCAAGGGAACCCAGAAGAGCAGGGCAGCAAGGAGTGAGCCCAGAGGAGCAGGGCCGCTGACTGTAGAGGGCTGCAGAGGACTGTAATAGGCTGCAAGGCAGGAAGTCCAGAGGACAAGGGCTGTAGGTAGAAGGCAGCGGAGCATGATCGGCTGCAAGGCAGGGAGCCCGGAAAGGGCACTGGATCAAAACAGGATAATGCAGCAGCAGGAACAGCCTACAAAGTAAAGGGTCAAGGCAAACAGGAGCAGGGAGATCTCAAGATGCAAGACACAGTGCTCCTGCAGGCAGCTGCTTATATACAGCCCTGCCCTGTTCTGAGGCAGGCTAATTGACAACACCTGGGGCAGCACACCTGATGACAATCTGCCTCCTCCCTCTCTGGTCCTGAGCAGGTGGAAGCAGCACTGGCCGCTAGGGCTTCTGGGGATTGTGGTCCCAATAATGATGAATGAGAATAGCCAGGAATTGAGGACTGTAGCCAGGTGCATTATGGTAAATGTAGTTAATTGAATAAAATAAGAAAGAACCAAAGTTGAGCAAATGGAAATAAAAGACCAAGGCGTGAAAAATGTTGTTGTTCAAGGAGTATTAGGAGGATAAATGAGTACCACGTAGTCCATGATGGTTGCCAATGTGTGTGCCAGCGGCGCGGGCATGACAGTATGCCCCTCTCCATGCCCCTCTCAAGCCCCACTGAAGACTGACCAACAAGAAGAGCACGTCCAAGGCCTGTCACACCGCGAGAGAGTCTTATACCGAAAAGGCACATCACAAAGCACCAAAAACTGTTTAATGCTGCAAGGTGAGAGTCTTGAAGGGAGGAGACATTAGCAATGTTTTGAACCTTTGAGGTGGAATTCAGAAAAGACAACTTCTTAGGGACCCAAAATCCAACAGTGCGTTCATGAACTGAGGAACTGTGGAGATGTGCTGCAGGCTCCATGGCATATATTGCTTTGAAAGAAGTGGCCTTCCTTAGGACTGGCAATGGTACAGTGCTGAAAGGTGGAACCAGAGATTCAGCTGAATTGGTTGCTCTAGGACGGTCGTCCAAATTGTCAGAAGCAGCAATGACAACATGAAGATTTGCGACAGAGACTTCAGGAGTAACAAAAGTTGCAGGAACACCATGAGTTGCAGGAAGATCAGGAATGGCAGTAGGAAGTTCAGATGCTGTAACAGCTGGAAGTATAGGTGTCACAGGAGCACCAGCCGACAGGGACGCAACTGAGACTGATGGCGTTGTGACTGGTAGTTTAGGTGCTGCAGAGGCACCAACAGGATCTACCATAGCTGTTGCCTTAATAGTTGAACTTTTAACTGGCTTTGCAACAGGTACTGTCCTTGCAGGCAGAGAGGAAGGGGGTGCTTTGACTGCAGTGGGAGTGATCTGAGATGAGGCATCAGCAGCAGATTCAGGAGTACTAGCAGGGGGAGCAGCAGAGATTGGGCTAGCAGATCTTGTAACAATTAGCATGGTGGATGTAGGACCAGGAAAGGGTAAGCCTTCCGAAGGCAGGCCTGCAAAGTCTTGTGTGCCCAAGTTGATACATGGATCTGAGGTATTGACAGTAGGCAAAGTTGGATTCCAGACAGGTACTGGGTATGTTTCAGGATCTGACTCATGGTCAGGAGTGCCAATGTTCATAGAAGCAGAGTACATCTCAGATCTGGTCACTTCAGTAGAGGCTGTAAGTGGGAGTAAAGGACTGACATCAAAGGCAAGAATGGAACAATCCTTTGACTCAGTGGAATGTCCAGTCAGATGATTACACTTGATCTTTGGTGTAATGGCCGTGTGAGCAATCTGGCCCACTGGAGGAGTCCATCCTTCACTATCTGAACGACAGCCTGTGTTACTGTGGCTAGTAAGTGAATGAGCGGTGTCAAGCTTTAACTGGTATGTATATGCCAGGTTCAGGTCTTCCAACTGCTCTGTATAAGTCTGTATCCACTTCTGTGTTACCAGTACAGCCCTTAATCTGTTAAACTCTAAAGACAGGATGTCGGGTGTTGGACATAGTGTCAGATGGTCTAGTAGATTGTGTCCCTTAGCTAGATTCTTATAATACAGATAGACAAATTCATCATAGAGGTCTTCGGTTTGTCTTTTAAGGCTTAAGAGTTGTTCTTGTAACAGGTATGTACCATTAGCCTGTTCTACAGCTTCAGAATCTGGTGTAGCAGAAAATTTGGGTGTTGCAATAGGCAGACTGACCTTAGAGTTATCATGGTTAGTAGTTACTGGGGAAGCATTAAGACAACCGAGGGTCAGTATTGGTCCTTTGTACCCAGGACCAGCTGCTCTAACTTCAGGATACTGAATGTCTTGTCCTATTAAATGAGTGGTATCGGTAGTCTGGGGAGGTTGTGTAGCTTGCCAAGCTGATCTTGAGGATGTCACTTTGGCAATAACGTACTCTGGTTGAGAGTTTGCCACAATGAGTGCAACATCATTGGTTGAAGCAGTGTCAAAAGTAATGCCAGAAAGCGCATGAGTGTTATCCACTGGTTGGGCTAACAAAATCTGCAAGAATTCGTTATCTTGTTGTAGTTCTTCTACAGATAGAGACTGTGGATCATAGTTGCAAATGTCATAGTAGTTATACATAGAAGGGTCAGAGAGCCAGTGAGTGTAGTACTGTGCTCGTAAACCTTTGTTTACTAGGGCGAGTCTGTCCTTTAAACTAGGGTTTTTGTTTGCTGTCCTTGGGAAAACTTTAGATTTTTGTAGAGGTTTCTTGAACCGAAAAGAAGGCATCTTTGGTCTGTGTGTGCCTTTCCTGCCTATGGAACAAGAATCTTTTTGGTCTTGCATTCTGTCAGGAATGGCACTCTCTCAAGAGTGGCATAGGGTACCCAGGTAGGTCTTGGGTGGCTGTGCTGAAGTAAGGTAGCAGATAAGCAAACACAGCAGGAAGTTCAACAAGAAAGAAGAGTAGGAAACTGTAGCTGTGAGCTAAAAGGGGCAAAAGATACAAAGGTACAAACAAACTGGATTCCCTCTTGGGGTGTATGCTGAAATGGGAAAGAGTGTTCCACGAACCTTAGGAAACTCCAGCCTTCTGCACAGATTGCTAATACAGAGGCCCACGCTGTATGCTCATGGCTGGGAACAACAGCAGTGGGTGTCTGTAACACTGAAAACGCGACAAGGGAAGGGGCAGAGGTTGCCTGCCAGAAACCAACAGGCAAGCTCTGTACAAAGGGATTACATAAGACACATGAGAAGACAAGAACAGATATATCCAACGAAAAGGAAGTCAAAGAGCAATCTAGCAGAAGGAAATGAAGGAAAGGCAGTTGGACTGAAGTAGATAGCCTAAGGTGGAGTACAGAGGACTCAAGGAAGAGAACAAGGGAGCAGCAGTCAGGAAAACAGAAGGGCTGCAAGTAGGAAGCAGGTCTGCAGTCAAGAGTGGGACTAGGTGCAGGCAAACTGTAGTGGACTGCGGAGGACTGTATTAGGCTGCAAGGCAGGGAGTCCAGAAGAACAGGACAGAGAGAGATTAGTAGCAGGCGACAGACTGAGAGCCCAAAAGAATAGGGCCGTGAGGTAGGGAGCCCAGAGGAGCAGGGCTGTAGGCAGCTAAGTGTAAAACAGACTGTAAGGCAAAGGAGTGTAGCAAGCCTCAAGGCAGGGAGCCCAGAGGACAAGGGCTGTAGGCAGCGGAGGGAGACAGGCTGCAAGGAAGGAGCCCAGAGGACAAGGGCTGTAGGCAGCGAAGAGGTGCAGGCTGCAAGGTAGGGAGCCCAGAGGACAAGGGCTTGAAGACAGCAGAGGGTTGCAAGCTGCAATGTAGGGAGCCCAGAGGACAAGGGCTGTAGGCAGCCAGAGTGAGGCAGGCTGCAGGGCAGGGAGCCCAGAGGACAAGGACTGTAGGCAGCCGGAGTGAGGCAGGCTGCAGGGCAGGGAGCCTAGAGGACAAGGACTGTAGGCAGCCGGAGTGAGGCAGGCTGCAGGGCAGGGAGCTCAGAGGACAAGGACTGTAGGCAGCCGGAGTGGGGCAGGCTACAAGGCAAGGGAACCCAGAAGAGCAGGGCAGCAAGGAGTGAGCCCAGAGGAGCAGGGCCGCTGACTGTAGAGGGCTGTAAAGGACTGTAATAGGCTGCAAGGCAGGAAGTCCAGAGGACAAGGGCTGTAGGTAGAAGGCAGCGGAGCGTGATCGGCTGCAAAGCAGGGAGCCCGGAAAGGGCACTGGATCAAAACAGGATAATGCAGCAGCAGGAACAGCCTACAAAGTAAAGGGTCAAGGCAAACAGGAGCAGGGAGATCTCAAGATGCAAGACACTGTGCTCCTGCAGGCAGCTGCTTATATACAGCCCTGCCCTGTTCTGAGGCAGGCTAATTGACAACACCTGGGGCAGCACACCTGATGACAATCTGCCTCCTCCCTCTCTGGTCCTGAGCAGGTGGAAACAGCACTGACCGCTAGGGCTTCTGGGGATTGTGGTCCCAATAATGATGAATGAGAATAGCCAGGAATTGAGGACTGTAGCCAGGTGCATTATGGTAAATGTAGTTAGTTGAATAAAATAAGAAAGAACCAAAGTTGAGCAAATGGAAATAAAAGACCAAGGCATGAAAAGGAGTTGTTCAAGGAGTATTAGGAGGATAAATGAGTACCACGTAGTCCATGATGGTTGCCAATGCGTGTGCCAGCGGCACGGGCATGACACTTATACAAATCCACACTAGCACACTAATCTGCACTAAATTTTGCATAGTTGCCTGTTAGGACCCTCCGGACATTACTGGCTACATGATATTTGGACACGCCGCCCCTTCCCTCGGATTTCACGATAAATCAAAATTTGTTTGTGGGTTTTTGGCTAATGTAAGTGTTGTTCCTTATACAATCCACACTGTTTCACCAATATGCACCACATTTTGCATAGATACACGGTTTAAACCCTCTGGACATTACTGGCTTCATAACAGTTGGACACCCCACCCCTTACCCCAGATTTCAGCAAAAGTTAAAATTGATTTGTGGGGTTGTGGCCTGCTGGTGAAACCATAGACCATGTTCACTGGGAAGGGAAACAAAAAATGTATGAGCCGCGAAAGGGCATAATAGGCATAGGTAGCATTCCAGAAGCTGCAATTTGTTTGCCTGATCAGGTGAAATTACTTTTCCAGAGGATATTTGCGAGATGGTGCCTGTCGACGAAGCTGTAAACCATGCTCACCGGGAAGGGAAATAAAACATGTTGTTTCTAAACAAGCTTTACAATGTCGTAAACCATGCTCACCAAGAAGGGAAACAAAAATGTTTGCTGCATCGGATGAAATTACTTTTCCAGCAGGTTTTTGCGAGATGGTGCCTGCCATTGATGCCTTAAACCATGTTCTCCAGAAATAGAAAGAAAAATGTTTGTTTCTCAACCGGTCCCAACATGAGGAACACAATTGAGGTGCCTCAAAGACCATGTTTTAAAGCCCAAGGATGCATAATTACTGAGATATTTGCACCGCAATAAACTGCACCACTCCAGGGTAAGGCAGAACAGCGACCTACAGGAGCATTCATTTTCAACAATTAATAAGAGTGTTATCATGTCTATCTAGAGAACCCGTTCAGAAAACGGGTACTTTTGCTAGTATAAGATATATGTAATCACTCAAATTAGAAGATCTGCTATTCTTCCTAGAGAAAAGGCATATACAGGGTGGTGTTTCTGGTCATGCCTTATCGTTTCAATTGCACCTCAAGGAGCCTCCACAATTGATCGGGTTGTACTGGCTTGCTATATTGCTGAGGATTTATTGTTTACATCTACTGATCAGTTGTTATTTCAATTGCTTTGACAAAACCTCTATGAGCACTTTGAAGTCCAACAAAAATTATGTTAATGAAAATCTAGGATGTGGTGTTTGAGAAAGACAATGGTTATTTAGAATTAAATATTCAAAATATCCAAGAAGATGTTGTGAGTCTAATTGGTAACGGAATCAAATGGAGGAATCCTGTGGAGGATCTAGGATGTTGATGGGAAATGTAATTGGAAGTTGAATTAGTGTAGTTATGGAAGGCGTGCTCATTTGAGATACTAGCCCTCAAATCAGTTGAGAAATTGAAACCATTTTGAATGATGTATGTTGAAGTAGAATGGAGATGCATATTAAACGGTTGAACCAGTACAATTATTTATAGGAAGGTTTTCAATGCCCATTCTATATTAAGGGGCTCCAAAAGAGGAGGCATCTGTGCTATCAGAGCTAAGAAAATGTCAATGTTTAATTGTACTTGTTGCTTGTAGCTGTGAAGTTATCTCACCTAGACTTTGCTTTTGACCTGGGGCGCTGGGATGACCTGCATTCCCAGAGTCAAGAATTGTATTAATTGGAGAGGACCAGCCCTTCTCCATGATCTCAGGGAAATATTTCACTAGCTTTATTGAAACTAATGGCATGAAAAAGGTATAACGAAAAGTCATTTTAGGGGAGGGCCATGGATTGGTTTGTACGGGGATATGCAAGTCTCTGTGTTCATCTTGCTTGTGTTTTCCTGCAGTGCTTCTGTTAAAGATTTAAAAACTAACCTCACCAGACACCAGGTCCAGCAATTGTTTTCAGCTTATACACAACTAATCCATGAAAGGGGAGCCCCATTTGGTGAGTGATATAATACCCTATATGAAAAATATCTACGTTCACCTCTGGCCACCAACCTCCAAACCATGCTCATGTTCGTGTTTTTTTATGTAATTAACTAGTTTCTTCCTACTGTCTGCAAATTAACTCAATTTGTCATCATTTTGCATAACCTTGTGTAACTCATCTTTGCTATCTCTTCTCTACCTGTTGTGACCTTTTTTAATCTTGAACAATGTACTCACTCTCTTGTTGTACTATGAACATTTCTGGTTAGTCTTTGCCCCACTGCAAAACAGATCTTGATTTTGCTGCTTTGCGAAGGTCCAAAGCTTCAAAAGTGTGGTATCAGAGTCTACATTTGCAGTTTGTCTGAGACTATGAACTTCATTAGTTGTACCCAATTGCAGTGAGAGTGCACATTGATCTTCATTTTGTCTGTTTATGTTTTTATTAGACCTTTGACCTGTCCTCCCAGAGATTAAACAAAAAGGGCCTCTAAAACATTCTGTAAATACCAAAAGGAATCAGTGCAATGGTTCAAGGCTGCCTCCCAACACTATTCAACTCTCTCCTGCTTTATCTCTCCACCCCACCTCCTACCTATTATATTCTTCCAAATGAGTCAAGAGGGAATTATGTTCTGTTTTTCTCTCTTTTCCCCTTTTCGGAGGATTGATGGATAGCCTGTATGAAGAAGTTAGAATTGAGACCCCAACACTGTGAAATAGTTATAGCTCTGTGTACCACACAATTAGTGTCAACATTATTTTGTAACCCTTCAGAATTTTAGATGATTTGTCTCCTATATTTTTCCATCTTTGTTTTGCTTTGGCAATTTCTAAGAACATGCAGTTGTGGGTTTTATGCCATCTCTCTCCAGCTCCTGGTGCCACTTGTCCTAGATTTCGTTGAAACAGATCTTTTGGATTCAATAAGCAGAAGGTCTGTTCTCTCTGACTGGTAGTTTCCACTTTTTTTACTAGTTCTATAGGAATCATGCCATATCATTTGATACCTGGGTGTATGTAATTTGAGCAATGATTATGACTGTCTTGATTTCACTTGTTTGATCTGTGGGATTGTGTAAGGATATGTTTTACGTTCTAAATATGTTATATTTTGGGCACATCACAGTCAGTAAAGAAGATATTCTATTTCAATAATGAGTTGCAAGTCTATCTGTTTTGGCTCATCTGGCTTCCAGCTCAGCTGTATTTAATTTGATTGCCCTGGCAAAAGGAAATGGCTCGCCTATATTCCAGGTTTGCAAGTTTAGTTAAAAATGGTTACATTTCACAAATATTTCTTCCATGATGTTACATTTATTCCTGACATTTTGGCCCTCATTGTAAAACAATAAAAATTGGAGGGAGGGGGTCGGCACCATTTGCAATTTCGAACAATATCATTCCCTGTGTGTACTTGTTATAATTTTCAATACAGAGAGATTTGTGACCTGGCAATTCCTGTATAAAACTTTTTTGGCAAGAGATTTGTAAAAGGGGGAAATGCCTCAGGCAATAAGCTTTTGCAAGAGACATTTGCAATAGATTCCTCTGAAATCTGCCTGCTTTTTGTGCATCCTGTGACAAACTGGCCTGCCGCCTGCTGCAAAGGCAATACCGGCTCTTTGTCTGCACTAAGAAGAGAGCCCATATCCAAGCCTGCGTCTCTGCGGCATCTAACAACTCGGCCGAACTCTTTCAAATCTGCAAGGAGCTGGCCAACCCTGCTGCAGTGTCTACCTCTCCTGTCTCCTCCCAGGCCCTTTGCATGGCCCTTGCCTCTCATTTCTCGTCCTCCCCCCCTCCCGCCACTTCTCTGATTCCTCTGGCCCCCCTGCAGCCGCCTCTCCTCCTTCCTTCTCATCTTTTCCTCTGTTCTCCCCGACGAAATTTCCAGACAAGTCTGATCTACGAAAGTCTCATCAAAACAGGTTCTTCCCTGTTCGTCCAAAACCATCAAGGACCACATTGACAGCCTTGCTCCGACTCTGCCCGACTTCTGTAACCACTCCTTCACCACTGGAGTCTTCCCCTCCCCTCTGAATCACACTCTTGTGCACCCTCTTCTCAAAAAACCCACAGCCGACCCCTCTTGCCCGGCTAACTATCGCCCAATTTCTATCACTCCTTTCCTGGGCAAACTCTTGGAAAAGCTGGCCATCTCCCAGCTTCATCTTCACAACAACTCTGTTAGTTCTCTCCATGACTATCATTCTGGCTTCAGAGCTGCCAGAAGCACATATACTGCTCTCCTGAACATCCGTGAAGACCTGCTCTCCAACCTTGACTCTAACATCCCTTCTGTACTACTCGATCTCTCTTCTGCCTTTGACACAGTAAACCATGCCATCCTGCTCAACCATCTCTGTGATAACCTGGGCATCACCTGAAGTCCCAGGTCCAACTTGGGTCCTCCTTTCCTCTTTCTCACTCTCTACTTGTGGTGTTCCCTAGGGGTCTAACCTCTCTCCCTGGCTGTTCAACCAATACCTGGCACCCCTGGCCCACTGTATTGCCACTCTCTGCTCCAACCTTTGGTGCTATGCGGATGACACTCAGCTCATTTTCAGACTTCCCTCCACCACCTGTGCTCCCTCCCTCATCTCTGACTATCTGTCTGCCATCCAGGAATGGTTTGCCCCAATGATGTCTGCCTTAATGCTAGTAAGACGGAGAGTCTCCTCATAGGCACACCTGCACCCTACTTTCCTGTCACTCTCTGGCTGACCTCCCTTGGCCCTCTTCCTGCTCCCACGTGTGGGGCTAAGAACCTTGGGGTCATCTTCGACTCCACACTCTCCTTTTTCTACTCACATCTCTGACGTCTCTAAGAAGTCAAACTATCAACTTGACCTCCTCAGAGGTATTCGTCCTTTCCTCTCCTTCCACCAGAAGCTTACTGCCTCTAGATCTCTGGTTCTCTCTAGGCTAGACTACTGCAACAACCTCTTTCTAAATCTGTCTGCTTCTACTCTCCGCCCTATGCAACTCATCCAGAACAGGACTGCAAAACTTGTCCTTGGCCGCAAACCCTGGGATCGTATCTCTCTAGCCCTGAAATCTCTTAATTGACTACCAGGGGCTGCAAGGGTTACATTCAACACCCTCTGCACTGTCCACCAGGCCTTCTGGGGCCTGGGTCCAAAATACCTTCAACTCTCCCTCCGTAAATACATTCCCACTCAAACTCTTCGCTCCTCCACCTCCGTCAGGCTCAGTCACTTCTCCAAGCAACGAGTTGGTGGTAGATCTCTTTCCTCGGCTGGAGGCTCCCTCTGGAACAGCCTCCCTGCCACTCTGAAACTTTAGGAGAACCATCTCCGGTTCGGGAAGCACCGCACAACCTTCCTCGTTGCTTCTGCCTTCGCTCTTCCTCTCCCCTGCTTATTTGTCTGCTTCCGCTCCATGCATATAGCTACCCTTTGATTCCGGGCCCATGTCCCTGCCCACCCAGCTACACACCCGCACTGCCTCCTGGCAACCCTTGCACTTGGGTCTGTATCTGTAACCCTTCAGTCTCCTTACCTGCACTTATCAGACACCCATCGTCTGTGCTTTAGACCGCACCTGCCACCCTGCTGGCTGCACTTCCAGTTGTTGTTGTTTTTTTCCCTTGCTCAGCACTTTCCACCTCTTCCCCTCTCCCTTGCAGTTTTCCCCCTCCTTCTATCCTGCACTTGCGCGTTTTCAATGTCACTCGGCCTAGTCAGATCGTTGTCTTGTCCTCCCTTGTTCCCCTCCCTTGCCTCATCGCGCTCTGAAACACGTGTGTATGAGCGTGATACAAATATAATATCTCATCATTTTATCCAGTGCTAAAAGCACACGGCTTCAGAGGAATCTATTTGTTTTACACTAACATGAAAGTGCTATCCTGTCGTGACACCAAGGGGTCTCAGAGGCAGACACAGGACATCCATTCTGTGCCCCTACTCCACCACCAAAAATTCCCAGGGCATTATAAAAGGTGTTAAAACAGGCGTAACAGCTGTATGCTTCTTCTTAGCAACTTTGTCTCCCCTTCGCAGGACTCGGAAATTAGCCTCTTTATCCTTGCATTTAACCTGTCCCAGCCTAGCATAGACCTGGTTAAGAAATGTTTTTGTATTTGTCTGTGAGTAGCTGGCCTCACATGATCAAAGGATTTCATAACAATTTTAATCTTTTCATGTTCTATTTGCAGGAATACCTTGACAACTGGCCGGCCACTGTGGCTTGTTTTTTGCAACATTTGTCAACCATGTTTTCATTTTTCAATGAGCTTCACTTCTCTGCATATCTGCCTCCCTGCATTGCATGTAGGCCGGTATATAACTGCAATATGCTTCTAGGCATGCAGAGGGAATATGGTGAGGAAGCTTCAACATCTGTTTCCACAATCTTCACTGGGGGATGTTTATGTTGTTTGCTGGGAGACCATTGGTGTCGGTCACCTATAAACCAAATCTTGTCATGAGTAGATTTTTGTCTCTGGGATGTCATTTAGAAGGCCAGCAAGAGCAGGTAATAAAATGATGATTAAAAGTAGGCCATCAAAGAAACACTTGACACGGCCAAAAGGAAGGGTTTAATAAGATGACAGGGAAGTTTATGTCTCCTGGATTTGGTAAATTACAAGGTAGTGCCAATAAGCAAAAATTAAAATCAGTCTAGAGGGACAGGCCACAGCCACCCAAGGGGGGTTAAACCGAGCAAGGAGACCCATTCAGCTGACAGATCATCTCATGGAACATGGCCAGGCTGAACTCGAAATCAAGACACCGAGACGTCACATGGAATACTACTAGAAATACTTGCAAGTAACTCGGCTGTAGCAAATGGAATTTAACATGTGTCACTCCCACTATATCAGCAACAACCTGCACAAAAGGCATAAACAAAAAATGCCTACAGATAAGTTGCAGGATAGATTGGGTAGGTGACATAAAACCAATTCCAAGCTCTTTATCTGCCATCGAAAAGGCTCGGACTACACCTCAGCACAAGGAAACTATTCTTATAGTAAAGGTTCAAGCACAATTCCCAAAAATTCAGAACTATGAAGATGGCCTTTTTGGGTAGGACAAAAATCTAAAATGGTCCCAAAAAAAGGTACCCTACTATAAAAACAGGAGGGAATTTCAAGAAGATAAGCCCATAGAGGGTACAACATGGATAGCTGCAAGCTGTGTTTTCCTCACAAAGCAAATTGTACATACTATTCACTCTCCATACAATCCAATCTATTCCCAATGTCTAACCAAGAACTGTTGCTCTCTAATGGAAAATCAACATCACTGATCTACCAACACTTTGTTTTCTCTAAAAGACGGAAATTTGTTTGAAGACTCACAATTAGAGAGGAAAAATGAGAGATCGCAGTCCTATAACATTGAGGTGAAAATCACAATCCAGACTTCAACAGAAACTCCCACTGAAGAAAGGCTTAATATAGCAGCAAGAACCACACCACAGTAAGATGGAAGGGAATCAATGAGGAAGAAATTGGAGAATGGCTCCTAAAAGCGGAAATGCAGTCTTTAGAAAGTTAGTTTCCCTGGGCACTCAGAGGCAGCAGGAGACGAAAGGAGACTGAGCCCCCCTTTATCCACACTGAAAGTATAGAGCGATTTGGTTGTCGGGCGCCCGAAATATCTTCAAGTGAAGAGAGGGCGGGAGAAGCAGGGATCCCGGCCCGGGGCGGTGAAGTTTGCCGGGGAACGCACTGGCCAGAACTCTGCGGACCCCGCGCCCAGCACCCCAGTGATCCTGGGGGCTGGGGTGTGACTGAGGATTACGCAGCTTGGAGGGCCGGGGGCTGGTTGGTCACAGCCCCCACATCCTGACCTCCGGCAGCAGAAGGAGGCAAAGCGGAATAAGGAGAGCCGGTGACAGAGAGGAGAAGCAGACTCAGTGGCCGTTGTTGGGCTCTTCCTGGGGGCTGGGAGACTCCCTCCAGTGTGGCCCTGGTAGTGATGGGCCGCTCTGGTCCAGGGGTGAGTGCATGTTGAGCCCCCTCGCAGTTGAGAAACTGGTTGCTGTGACCCCTTCAGCAGGGGAACCTCCATCTGGAGTCCTGTGAAGGGGAATTGAAGAGGGTACCCATCTGGACTGTGGGGCAGCGTGCCTCCCTGGGGAGGGCATCTGATGTGGTGTCCCTGGGTCAGCAGTGAGGAGGAGCAGGAGCTAACACAGGCGGATAGACAGGCAGGGCCCAGGCAAGATCTCATATGTCATACCCCACCCCCGTCTGGGTACTAGGGCTCCACCCCCGGGTACAGGAAGGGCCACATCATGCTGGCAGGAGCAGGACCTGCACTGATCGCATTGGTTGACCCCCCCAAAGGGAGCCTGGCTGGCACCATGGGAATTCGGCTTGGTTGCAAGTAGGTGCCCAGCCGCCCCCAGACAACAGTGACAAACAAGAAGAGGGAAGAAGCTCGACATCTGGCCAGCCAGAGCCCCCCATGGAAAAGGAGGGGCCCTGACTGCAACAGCGCAGCAGGAGAACGGTGCCAAAAAGAGGATCTAGTGACACCGGGCGCCCCCCCACCCATGAGCTGGAGAACTTCCCTACAGACGTTCCATTTTGAGGGTGAGGAGAGGACAGAAACAGCCTCTGCTCCACCGGGAGACAACAAGGAGGGCGACCCGGCTGCCACGAAGTCCGACGTGTCGGCCCTCGTGGAGGGGATCAGGGACATCAGACCAGTCCTTGACCAGAGGTTGGACAAAAGGGACCAGCGACCCCTCTCAGTGGAAGACAAGAGTCAGGGGCTGGAGGCCAACCCGGCCTCAGTGGACACCCTGGAACTCCAGACAGAGGTGAGGCTGGTGGACCTGGAGAGGAGTGAGGCAGAGACCTCTGTCAAACTGGACGATATAGAAAATGTATTGAGATGTCTTTGGAGGGGGGCTCAAGTTCAGTGAGGTGCTTGTTAGGTGAGTCTTGTTGACTCGGGACCGTCTTGGTGATCATGGAAGGTGGTGGGGATGGTTTCAGGATCAGATGCCAGAGGGGTGAGGGTGGGGAGAGAGGGTGCAGGCTGGCACAAGCCACCCAAGAGGGAGAGGGCAGGTTGGGTTATAAGTTTAGAGTTTGAGGGAACAGCCCCACAGGAGGCTCAGCGTGTTCAGCGGGATGGTTTAGCGTGTCTAAAAAAGGGGCGGTGGCATGGCGAGGTTGAGGAGCGGTGTCATGACCTTGGGAGTCGACCTTGTGATTGGCTTCATTAAAGTTAGAGGGCTCAATTCACCGACCAAAACATCCATGACTATGCAGGAATTTCAGAAGGGCAGGTTAGACCTCTTAATGGTGCAAGAGACGCACTGGTAGAGGGGGAGGAAACTCTGTCTGGGACCGGGAGGGGGAGGAGAGGTGTTCATGGCCTCAAGCGAGGAGAAAAAAGTGGAGTAGCGATTGTCCTCTCGGCAGGGCTGGGCCTGGTGGTGGATGGGATTAAAAGGGACCTGGGGGGTCGATTCCTGTTTATTAAGGGATCCAGATGTGGCGAAAGGATGACAGTGTGCTCGCTTTGTGCACCCAATGTGGGACAGGGGGAATTTTGGGAGGAAGTCAAAAATGACCTAAGGGTCTTTGTGGAGGGCTGACTGGTGGTGGGGGACTTCAACACGATCCTAGACCCAGTCAGAGATAGCAAGAAGATGGGTGATGGGAGGGGCGACAACCAGGGTAAAGCGTCCTCCAGGAAATTTAGAAAAATTAACCATGAGCTGGGTCTCACAGATGCTCTAGTGGGGGGAGGGAGGGAGATACGGAGGGAGGTATGGAGATAGACCCTTTACTTTCTTTTCGGCGATCTACAACTCCTTTTCCAGGATAGACCTGATTTTGGTGGATACTTAAGTGAAGGCCCAATTTAGAGATTCTGATGTGGTACCGGTCCTTTGGTCAGACCACAACAAGGTTAGAGTGGTGGTGGGAAAAACCCCTGGTCAGAGGCCCTGAGGGGGGGTGGCACTGCAACAACTTCTTGCTAAAGGATAGGGAGCTCGCTCAGTTGATTTTATCAGACATTACGGACTATTTTGCCTTTAACGATAAAAGGGAGGTTGGGGAACAATCTCTCTGGGAAGGTTTCAAGGCCACTTTGAGGGGGGTCCTCATCAGGATAGGGTCCCGGAAAAAGGAAGAATGCAGAGTACAAGAAGATGACCTAAGGGGGAAGATCAGGAAACTGCAGCCAGGGAATCCGGGGTGTACCCACCTCACACCATGTAGGGCAGCAAAACTTCGGATTTACAGTGCAAAACTCGAGGCCCTCCTGGTTCAGGACATGGAAAAGCAACTGCTTTTTCTGAAACAGAAATATCATGAGCGGGGGGAGAAGGAAAGAAAGGCGATTGGTGCTATTAGGGGAGAGGGGGACAGGGTGATACATGACTCAAGGGGAATAGGGAAGGAATTTGCCAATTTCTATGAAAAGCTTTATTCATCGGAATTCACAGGCAGGGATGATCAGATAGCAGCATTCCTTGACCCCCTCGCCCTTCTGGGTATACCAAAGTGAGATTCTGAATGACTGGGTCATGAAGTCAGGGCACAGGCATGCAGGGGTCACATGCACAGGAGACCTGGGTGGACACTGTCCTGGCGCCTTTTATTATGGACATAGCACTTCAGATGCATTAACGTTGAACATTCCATCCATAAAGCAGCCCCAAGTGTATTTTTGGGTGTGGCTGCTAATGGATTGCCTTCGCACGTGGCCACTCTCTAGGAGTGGCAGGGTGTGGCTGGTAAGCCGACCCTAATGGGCGTGCCCATGATATTAGCTATATAAGCTGCCCCGATCCTCAAGACAGACGCTTCGCGTTATTCTGCACTTGCAAGCAGCGTAACGCTCACCGTCGCCTGAGGTCAGACTTACCTTTGAAGATTGTGCTTCCTGGACAACCTGCTTCCTGCCAGCATACTTACCAACTGGGGGAAGCTGTTCTTACCTGTACATCTCTTCGGCAAACCAAGTATTCATCTTTACACGGCCGAAATCTTCATCTTGGCACCGCAGCACAACACGCTCCATCATCGACAGCAGCGTCTGAAGACAAGGTTAGAAATCAAAAAAACAGTCAGTTTAAGGTTGCGTTTCGACATGCTTCGTGCTTTAATTAAACCATCACTTACCTGCTGTCGAAAATTGCAGTAGCATCCATCTTCCATCCGGCCGCGTCTCGCGTCTCACAGCTGCATTGAGGCCGCATTTCCATCTAAGGGAAGAAAACAGAAGAGAGACATTATTGCGGGCATAAATAGGAGCAACATATAAAGACATTAAACAGAACGAACAGCATCACAAGAGCTCAAGATAGACCTACCAGTCGTAAGGAGAAGCATAGTCGCAGCTGGACTGGACTAATCCTTATCAGGGATCAGTGAAGGAACTAGATCCCATTTGACGCGCCCCTGCCAGAAGTAGCAAGACGGAGAGCATATCTTCCATAATTCACAGGTGAGCTTTATGGGCCGGCGTATGCTCACAGAAACCGTACTTTGGAGTGAAGGGTTCAAGAGGTACAACAATCACAGATTGATGCCCTCGCACATTCTTATCTCCACACAGGAGCAGTATCACCACGTACCACGACTCACAGCTTTTCTACTAAGGTAGATGCCTGAAGGGGGTGATTCAAGTTCAGGGAGGGCTGCAACCGTGCCCCAACGCCTCCGCAGAGACCAGGTTAGCGTAACACCGGAAGAAAAAAGATCCTCTCTTTTTTACAGGGGTTTAAGGGAGGAGTTGAACGATGCCCTATCTAATATTGGGAATAGACCTACTTCTTGTGAGGAGTTAATGGATTTAGCCATTCAGTTGGACTTTGGTCTTAATGAGAGAAGGGTAGAGCGGAGACAGGTTTTTGGAGATGGAAGGGGTTTGATCCGAGGGGAGCGCCCTAAAGTTGATTTTGTTAATAAGGAGTTTAGAAGTCACGTTGTAGAGAATAGGGGTTCTGATCAAGGTTCCTGGTTCAGAGGACCATTAACTAAGGAGGAGAAGGAGAGGAGACGGATGAGTAAGTTATGTCTGTATTGTGGAAGGAGCAGTGACTTCGTGGAGAATTGTCCTTATACCCCCAAGAGACCAATGACTTTGGCTATCAAAGAGCAGCAGGTGGCAAATACTTTACAAGCGGTGGTCCAGCATATTACAGTGAATGTATCCTTGTTTGTCAAAGCAGGGTTAAAGGGCTCAGGTCCTGTGGTCATTGATTCTGGAGCCTCAGGCAATTTCATGGATTGGGGAGTGGCCAAGGCTCTTGGAATTCTTTTGAAACAGAAGGAGGTGGTGGGACAGGTAGGGCCGGTGGATGGGACGTCTCTCTCATCATGGCCCCATTACTCATGAGACTGAGATGATGGATATGGTTCTTTCAGGGGGTCATTGGGAGGAGTTTTCTTTTGAATTGATAGATGCACCACAATTAAAGATTATTTTGGGAATGCCATGGCTCACTTCACATAATCCCAGGATAGGCTGGGGACGGAGGGTGGTGGAGTTACAATCAGATTTTTGTATGGAACACTGTTTTCAGGGTGCCTCCCCCTCAGAAATCTCTCAGGAGGGTGAAGTGTCAATGTCTTGGGTGTTGGCAGAGGAAGAAATGTCACATCACTCTATCAGGGCTTTGGTAGGGGAGCTTCCATGGTGTTATCAAGAGTTCTGGGATGTGTTTAATGAAAGAAATGTGGGAGAATTGCCTCTTCATAGACCGTTTGACTGTAGTATAGACTTGGGAGCTGTGTTGCCCAGTAGCAGGGGTTATTCTCTCACGGAAAAGGAGAATGAGTATTTGAAAGAGTACTTGGCAGAGAATTTAGCTAAGGGATTTATTCGGCATTCCCAATCTGCCACGGCTTCTCCTTTGTTTTTTTTTACAACGCCAGATGGTTCTCTAAGAACTTGCATTGACTATCGTGCAGTTAATAAGGTAACTATTAAAAACAGGTATCCTCTCCCTTTAATCTCTGAGATGCAAAATCAGATCCAAGGAGCCACAGTTTTCTCTAAGCTTGACCTGCGTGGAGATTACCACTTATTCAGAGTCCAAGAAAGGGATGAAAGGGATGAACAGAAGACAGCCTTCAAGACCATGGTTGGGCTTTTAGAGTATCTCGTGATGCCTTTTGGACTTTGTAATGCCCCAACGGCTTTCCAGTTTTTTATTGATGAGGTTCTCCGAGAGTTCCTGGATGTGTTTGTGCTGGTATGCATTGACGATATTTTGATCTTTTCTCCGGATATGAACCAACATCAAAATCATGTGCGAAAGGTGCTTCAGAAGCTGCGAGAAATTCATCTGTTTGCCAAACTCAAGAAGGGTCAGTCCCACACTGAATCTGTGGAGTTCCTTCGGAGTTCCTGGGATGTATTATTTCCCTAAAAGGTTTGGAAATGAAGCCTCTGAAAGTTCAAGCGATTCTAGATTGGCCTTCGCCGACCAAGGTGAAAGAAGTGCAAAGTTTTCTTGGGTTTGCCAACTTTAATCAAAGGTTTATTGAGGAATTTTCCCAGTTAGTCGCTTCTATCACTAAACTTCTCAAGAAGGGGGTGACATTTATATGGAACCTGGAGGCAGCAAAGTCTTTCCAAATTGTGAAAACCTGTTTTGATTCCAGTCCAATATTGATTCATCCTGATTTTTTGTGGAGGCTGACGCTTCAAAGCTAGACATCGGGGAGGTCTTGTCCCAAAGACATTCATTTACAGGCCAATTACATCCGGTGGCCTTCTTTTCTAAGAAATGTTTACCTGCAGAAATTAATTATACAATTTTGGATCGTGAACTACTGGCAATAAAATCAGCTTTTGAGGAATAGCGTCATCATCTGTTGGGTGCAAGACACACAGTAACTGTTTTGATGGATCATTGTAACCTGTTATTTTTTAAATCTGCTAAACTTTTGACTCCAAGACAACTTAGGTGGTCCTTATTTTTTGCTTATTATGATTTTGTTGTTACCTTGAAGCCTGGGAGGCAAAATGGAAAGGCTGATGCTTTGTCTCGCCAATTCCCTGGAAGTGAGTCAAAGATTGAGTGCCATCCTTTACCTTTGATTGCTTTAGATCGTTTAATCTTGGCAGTAACTCAGGTCAAATGGAATTTGGAGGACGAGGTTAAGAAGGTGATGTCGGCGAGTCAAATGGAGGAGTGGAAAAGTCTTGACCCAGCCCGCAGTATTCGAAATGAATTACCCCTCTTTGATGATCGACTATATTTACCATCTCTGGAGTTAAGTCAGCGTATGCTGAAGAATTGCTATGAATCCATGCTTTCCGGGCATCCTGGTTTTCTTAAAACTTTGCAGTTAATAAGAAGGGAGTTTTGGTGGGAAACGGTTAGGCAAGATACCTTGAATTTAGTGAAGACATGCAAGGTTTGTTCTCAGGCGAAGTATCAGGTTGGAAAGCCGATGGGTTTTTGGAACCTCTTCCAGTACCTCCTCATACCAGGCATAATGTAGCTTTGGATTTTATCTCGGATCTTCTATTCTTGTGGTTGTGGATCTTCTTTCCAAAGAAGGACATTTTATTCCCATAAAGGGAGAGGTTACTGCAGAGAGTCTGGCTTTTAATTGTCTTCAAGCGGTGGTCAGGTTGCATGGCTTGCCTAGTAAAATTATCTCAGATAGAGGTTCTCAGTTCATTTCCAAGTTTTGGAGGGTGCTTTGTAAACAATCAGGAATGGAGGTCAGTTTAACTTCAGGATGTCATCCCGAAACTAATGGACAGGTAGAAAGGGTCAATCAACAGTTGGAGAAATATCTTAGGTGTTATTTGTCTGAGGGTTCCGATTGGGGGGATTTAATTTGGTTGGTGGAGTTTGCCTACAATAATTGTGGAAAGCATTCCACACCTATGTCTCCTTTCTTTTTTGGAAGAGGTTTTCATCCTCGTTTTTTGTCTGATAATGTAATGAGGGATGAGGTTAATCCAGCGGTAGAATTTTGACTTCCAGCTATGAAGGGAAAGCTGGAGTGGGCAAGGAAGGTATTGATGGAAGGGAAGATTAATGATATGTACTTAATACAGAAAGGCTTATGGTGTTGCATTGGTTGAGAGAAGGGCACAGATATGCTGATGCTAAAAGTAGGTCAAGTCCCCAGTATAAGATAGGTGAGTTGGTTTGGTTATCAACAAAACATTTGAGAATTAAGGGGGGGAATAAGTTCAGCCCTCGGTTTGTGTGTCCTTTCGAGATTGAGAAAGTTATAAATCCTGTAGCCGTGAGATTGAGGTTACCTGCTAGCCTTAAAGTTCATCCAACCTTTCACGTAAGTCTGCTGAAACCTGGATTTAAAGGAACGAGGTTGGCCGATCCTACTGGTTCAATTCAGGTTGAGGGGAATTCAGAAGAATTTGAGGTTAAAACTATTCTGGATTCTAGAAATGTAAGGGGAAAACTTGAATATCTCATTGATGGGGCAGGTTTTGGACCTGAAGAGCGTGCTTGGGAGGAGGCCAGTGATGTGCATGCCCTGCTGTTGGTTGCAAAGTTTCCTTGCAAGCCAGGCCCTCAGAAAGGGCTTTAAGGAGGGGACACTGTCAAGGTTTCTTATTAAGGTCATGTTGTTTTACACATTGGGAGGTGGTGTCAAGGAGTTCCCCCCTTCTAACCTGGGTACGGTGTTTGCCGGTGTCTTCGATAGCTGCCTTCTTGCAAACGCTCCTGGTCTTGAACAGCGCTGTTCGAGTCTCGTCTGGTTCCAGGTTGCGTTTAGTTCCGTGAGCGCGGAGTCCAGGAATCCGGGAGTCTGGAAAAAGCTAGTAATGCTCGGAATCAGGAAGGGGGAAAGGGTCGGGAGCGGGTAATAGCACTGGGACAAGGAAACAATACCATGAGCTACGAACACACGTCTGAGGATACTCTACAACAGCATTGAGAAGCACGGAGCCGCGGAAGGCGTAGTCTATAAATAGATCATGCCGCGTTCAGCGCATGGAGCGAGCAAGGGCTTCAGCGCTGGACGGCCATGTTGGAAGTAGCACGGAATGTAAGCCCCATTGAGACAAGGACCAGGAGGTCCAAAAGGGGCGTGATCTGAAGTTCATGACAGCATGCCTCCTCCGAAGGCCTTTTCCTCCAGGTTTGCCCGGGTGTATTAGGTGAAATCTTTTGAGTAACCAAGGAGCCTTGATATTTGAAACAGGTTCCCAGGTCCTTTCGCTAGGAGGATATCCTTTCCACTCCAATAGGTATTGAAGATGGCCCCGCTTATACCTGGAGTCACAAATCCGGGACACCTCATATTCCAGTTGGTTGTCAACAAGTAGAAGAGGAGGTCTACTAGATATTCGAGAGGATTGGATGTAGGGCTTCAATAGGGATGTGTGCAAAAACTGGATGATTTCTTTTCCAGGAGTCAGGTAGCTTGATTCAATATGAGACTGGATTGATAATCTCCTTGATGGGAATTGGACCATAGTAGCGGGGAGCCAGCTTGTTTGGTCGCAAGTGTCGGGGGAGTAGTTTTGATGACAACCACACTCTGTCACCAATCGTATAGGAAGGACCTGGTCTTCTCTTGGAATCCGCATACCTCTTGGTCTGTAATCTGGCTTTCTCTAAGTGTTCTTTAGCCTCCCGATGAATGTTGATAAGAGTTTCGATCCAGGAGTCAACAGTAGGTACTGGTGTAGGGTAAGAAAGAATCGAGGGTAAAACCGATGGATGGAACCCCTGATTACAATAAAAAGGGCTGGTCTGTAGTGCTGAATTTTCGGAGTTATTGTAAGCGAATTCTGCAACGGGTATCAGGAGAGACCAGTCATCCTGGACCTTGGTGGTGAAACATCGGAGATATTGTTCCAGGGTCTGATTTGCACGTTCTGTGGCTCTGTTGGTTTGGGGGTGATATCCTGAAGAGAGGGCATGTTGGATTCCTAGTACCCGACAGAGGTGTTTCCAGAATCGCGAAATGTATTGTGGACCCCGGTCAGATATGATCTTGGAAGGAAGCCCATGTAGTCGGAATATGTGTTCCAGAAATATTCCAGCTAGCTTTGAAGAAGAGGGTAGTTTCATCAGTGGCGTAAAATGGGCCATATGGGTAAACAAATCTATGTGACCATGATGGTAGTATATCCTCGGGAAGGTAGTAACTCCACTATGAAGTCTGTAGCGATGATTTCCCATGGTTTAGAGGGTAGAGTGGGCTGCAGAAGAAGACGCGCCGGTCTTTTGTTATCATGTTTATTTTGGGCACAGGTTATACAAGCCTGGATGTATTGCTGTACGTCAGACTTCATTTTAGGCCACCAGAACTGTCTCTGTATAAGACGGAGGTTGTTGGTGATACCTTGGTGCCCGGAATGGAGTGAGTCATGACAAAGGTTTATTATTTTTTGCTGTAACTTCCGTGTAGGAATGAGTAGTGCATTGTCCTTGGATAAGTAGCCTTCCTTGGCTCTTAATTTCCAGTGATTTCTTGTTGAAATGTTCTTCCATATTTCCGAGGATTGGGTTTGCGATCGGACTTCTTCCAGGAGATCAACTGGTTGGGCTACGAAGATTGTGGGAGAAAACATTTTAGGAAATGCCTTATCTTCAGTGGTCACGTAGTCAGGACGGCGAGACAAGGCGTCAGCGATCAGGTTCTGTGATCCAGGGACATGAGTAATGTGGAACTGATACTGGGAAAAAAAGTAGGCCCAACGTGCCTGACGACTGTTCCTGCACTCCAGTGACTGTAGAATCTGAAGGTTTCGATGATCAGTATGGTCTTGGACAGGATGTCTGGCTCCCAGAAGTAGGTGCCGCCATTCAGTGAAGGCTTGGCGAATGGCTAAGAGTTCCTTTTCCAGGACGAAGTAGTGTGTTTCACTCGGAGTTAAGGTACTTGAAAGATAAGCAACGGGATGTTCCAAATCGTCCTCCATCTTCTGCTTCAACACTGCTCCTATAGCGTAATTAGAGGCATCCGTTTCCACTAAAAAGGGTCGACTTGTATCGGGTTGAGCCAAAATAGGAGCTTGTGTGAACTCAGTCTTCAAATGCTGGAATGCAGTTTCTTGTAATGTTGACCAGACAAATGGGGTATCCTTCTTTAGCAGAGCCACTATAGGTTGTACAATCTCGGAAAATGTGGCTATGAACTTTCGGTAGAAATTGGCTAGTCCTAGGAAGGATTGGATTTGTTTTACGGACGTGGGAGTAGGCCAGGCGAGAATGGCCTTTACTTTTGAAGGGTCCATGCCAATCCCCTCTGGACTAAGGATAAATCCCAGATAGTGCACAGAGGTAACGTGAAACAAACATTTTTCAGGCTTGGCTAAGAGGTGATGTTCCCAAAGTCTTTGTAGAACTGCCTTAACATGTCCTTCTTCTTCAGAGGGTCCTTGGAAAAAATCAATATGTCATTAAGATAGACAATAACGAAGAGAAACAACATATCAGAGAACACCCTATCCATAAAACGTTGGAATACTGCTGGGGCATTGGCTAGTCCAAAGGGCATGACCAGGTACTCGTAGTGGCCAAAGGGTGTTCTAAAGGCGGTCTTCCACTCGTCTCCTTCCCGGATACGGATCAAATGGTAGGCACCCCTGAGATCCAATTTGGTGAATAATACTGCACCCTTCACTGCCTCCAGGATATCCGATATCGAGGGTAGTGGATATCGGTCCTTAAGAGTGCATTGATTTAGGCCATGATAATCGGGCAAAGTCCTGCTGGTGACTTAGAAGGTCTTATGGTACCATTTTCAAGGTTTGTATCCAGATATTCTTTGAGGGCCTTTTTCTCAGGTTCGGAAAGGATAAACATCCTACCGAAAGGGATCACTGCCGAGGGTTCCGTTTCAATTGCGCAGTCTTCGGGTCTGTGTGGAGGTAAAGCCTGGACTATGGCAGTGGAAAAGACATCGGCAAATCCTTGGTAGGCCTCCGGGACCTGTATTATATTGGAAACCATGAGTGGGGTTTCTTGCTCCTTAGGTGGTTCCTCAGGGGGTGTTAAAGGAAGTTCCAGGGATAGCCAATGAGACATACAAAACTCAGAGCCTAGGAATAATGATCCTGCTGTCCAGTTTATATACGGATTGTGTTTTTGTAACCAGGGCATACCCAATACCATGGGGTGGAGGGCGGATTTAAGGATATCGAATCGGATTAGCTCTTGATGGTGGTTTATTGAGAGCTGGATTTCCTTGGTCTGTAGGCTTATGGGCCCTGAACTGAGGGGTCTTCCATCAATGGCTTCCACAGGCTGCATGGTGCTTCATGCCTCATATGGGATTTGATGACTGACAACCCATTCCTGATCTATGAAGGTTCCCATAGCTCCACAGTCAACCAAGGCCAGAATGGGGCAGATCTTATTCTTCGAAGGTGAAAGAAATGCCTGGAGAACGACCAGTCTGTTTTGTCCAGGAGAGTTCAAGGATGGAATTGATGTACAGCAAACATCTCTCTCCCGAATCTCTGCTCCATTTAAGATCGGGAGCTGGCGTTTCCTGAACGCCGAGGAGGTGCCAGAGGACATTCCCTGACCAGATGTTTGTCTGAAGCACAATACATACACAAACCCGTATGGATCCTTCTCAACCTTTCTTGAGGTGATATGGGTTCACGAAAGGCTCCAATTTGCATGGGTTCAGGTTCTGGGGCTGGACTTGGGTTTACATCCGTTCTGGCTATTCTCTCAAAGGAAGTCTTGGGTGGGTTTCCCTTGGATTTCTTCCTTTCAGCCTTCCTTTCCTGGATGTGAAAGTCGATTTGCAAGGCCAGGTCCATTAGTGCTTGGAGTTAATTTGGTCGGGCCACCCTGGCCAGTTCATCCTTCATCTCATCATTCAGGCCTCTCCTGAACAGGGTAAAGCTAGCCTCAGAGGACCAGTCTGCTTCCTTAGCCAATTTTTTAAATCTGGTCACATAAGTGAGCATATCTTGGGAGCCCTGTTGAAAGTCCAGCAAGCTTCCTTGGGCAGTATAGACCTGCTCTGGACGGTCAAACATGCCTTTAAGGGCCTGTATGAACCCATCATAGTCGTCTAGGAGGGCATCGCCAGAGTTAACAAGGGGTGTTGCCCAAGTTAAGGCTTTGCCGGAAAGGTGGGATATGATGAAACCCACCTTAGCCCTAGGAGTAGAGAAATAATAGGGCTTAAAGGTAAAGTGGACCAGGCACGAATCCAGGAATCCGCGAAGTGTTTTTGCTGAACCATCATACTTGTCAACAATACCGCCCAACAGGGCACCCTCCTTTGTAGCAGAATCCCGGGATAAGACCAATTGTTTGAGCGCAGCGTTTTCCGCCTTAAGATTTTGGACCTCGGTTGATAATTCTTGCATGCATCGCATTAAGTCCTGCAGAGCGGCTTCCATCTCGGTATTAGGTTCAATCGGGTGGCGTCTCAAACTGTCAAGGAGTTCCCCCTTCTCACCTGGGTACAGTGTTTGCCGGTGTCTTCGATCGCTGCCTTCTTGCGAACGCTCCTGGTCTTGAACAGCGCTGCTCGAGTTTCTTCTGCTTCCAGGTTGCATTTAGTTCCGTGAGGGCGGAGTCCAGGAATCCGGGAGTCTGGGAAAAGCTAGTAATGCTCGGAATCAGGAAGGGGGGAAAGGGTCAGGAGCGGGTAATAGCACTGGGACAAGGAAACAATACCACGAGCTACGAACACACGTCTGAGGCTACTCTACAATAGCATTGAGACACGCAGAGCCGTGGAAGGTGTGGTCTATAAATAGATCACGCCGCGTTCAGCGCATGGAGCGAGCAAGGGCTTCAGCGCTGGACAGCCATGTTGGAAGTAGCACGGAATGTAAGCCCCGTTGAGACAAGGACCAGGAAGTCCAAAAGGGGCTTAATCTGAAGTTCATGACAGGTGGATAGGATGGGTCAAGATTGTAATCATGATATTTATGAAATGTGCTATGTACTACAGGTTGGGCCTTAGCTTGGTTAATTAAAGAGTTAACAATTGCCCAAGCCAAGATGGAGGAACTGATCAGTGATTTAATTGGCTGAGGATTCCTCTTGTTCACTTGGTAGGAGTTCTCAACTGTCTTTCCTTGTCAACATTCAGCTGAGCTGGCCAGGGTTTTGTGAATTTCCAGTTTTCTAGGCCAAGGTCCTGAGGCCTATCCAGGAAATAAGGTGTCAAGAAGTAACTGTCAGGGAGAAGCAGGAAGACAAGACTGGCCAGAGAAACAGACTTCCTTTTTTTTTTTTTAAATTCAAACTTTATTGATTTTGTACAAGCTCAACAGTCACTTACATCCGAAATCCTTCAGTAAATAATTAGAATGAGCATGTAAGACAGGTACCATCTTCGTATATCATGTGCAGTAGTTCTAGAAAATTAAGCAGTATAATGAATAGGATTAACAAAACCCAGTCTCGCCCCCCTCCCCCCTCCCCCCCTCTCTAATAGCTCCAAATGCGTGATTGAGAAACATCATTAAACAATGAGACAACACCAGAAAGCTTTGAGTATAAATATGATATCCGACCAGGACACATAACATGACACATGGAGCCGCCACAACAAAAATCCTCGTTTGTTATCATTATTGGCACAAATCGCAACAATATACTGCACACATTGTCTTTACAAGGCATACTTGGCTCTGAACTCAGACCAGGCACTTTCAACATCAGTGAGATCTCCGCGTAAAGCGGCGGTCAGGTAGTCCATTCTATAGAGAGTCTGGGCGACCCCAAGCCATTCAGTTTTACTAGGGAGCTTGGGCCTCTTCCACACCATAGTGAGGCAGGCTCGTGCAGCCATCAGTAAACCTTGTACCATCCTAGGTGCTTTTACAACTTCGTCCCCTGTTTCAATCAGACCAAACAAGATGAACATTGGCTGCTTTACCCTTTCTTCATCGTCCAGATCCCTGATCCAGCTAAGAACCTCTGACCAGTAGGTCTGGACCATGGCACACCCCCACCACATATGCCAGTAACCAGCCCGCTTCCCACAGCCCCTCCAACAATATGGGCTAACCCCCTGGTACATTTTGGCAAGCCTGGTCGGGTCGTACTGCCATCTATACAAAAGTTTTATGGCATGGAGTTTGTACTGGCAGGATATTGAGGATTTCGCAGTGCGTCTGCAGATGTTTAGCCACAGCTTTTCGGAGATTTGTCAACCCATATCTGCCTCCCATCTGCCCTTAAGCACCAATGAGGGGGAGATATCAATCTCGATAAGGGCCGAGTACATAGCACTTATCAGACCACTGGAGCACGTACACCGATCAAGGATCGTTTCAAATGGGGTAAGATCCCTCTGCAGCTTGTCCTTCCAGATTGACCTTGTCATAACCCCTTTGAGTCTCAAGTACAGGAAAACTGAGAGCGTGCCTATGCCGAGCGCCTCCTGGAGGTCTTGTATGGTTATAAAGGTTCCGTCGCGCCATAATTGGCCCGCCCTTTCCAGCCCCGCTTGGTACCACGTTTCATAGCTTCCCGGTTCTGGGATTGCGTCTCGGATCCCTGGTGACCAAAGGTGACCCAAGGGAGATGGCCACGTCGTGACTCCCATCATTTTCCTGCCTGGTTTCCAAATTGCCCATAGCGTACCTAAGATAGGGTGGGATCTGATTCTTTCACGCAACTGGGATCTGGGGACCCATAACCATTCGGGTATAATAAAGGGACGAAGGTGATAGTTATCCAGCGCTATCCACTGGGGTTCCGAACGCTGCCTAAAGTGTGGGACAAGAACTCTAAGTTGCGCCGCCCTGTAATATGTTTCCATGTCCGGGAGGCCTACTCCCGCGTTGTCTTTGCAGAGCTGGAGTAAGGGTCTTGGAATTCTGGGTCTCTGGCCCTGCCACAGGAAGGACAAAAACATTTTTCGCACATCCATGAAGTACTCCGGGGGCATCCTAACGGGGAGCATCTCAAACAAATATAATATCTTAGGGAGAAAGACCATCTTTATGGCATTCAAACGGCCCATCCAGGAGATTGTGAGCTTGGACCACCGTTGGCTATCTTTCTGTAGAGCGTGTGACAGTGGTGGGAAGTTAGCTTCATATAAGGAGTCAAGGTCGCGGGTGACATTAATGCCCAAGTAACGGAGTGTAGTGAGGCTGACTTGGACTCCAAGCGGGGCAAAGCGTGCGATTTCGGAATCCCTACTCTTATCAATCGGGAGGAGGACTGACTTCCCTGTGTTGATTTTTAGGCCGGCCAATGCACCGTATTCCTCAATTATATCAAGCGCAGCTGGGATCGAATCTAAGGGGTCGGTCAAGTGAAGCAATATATCATCTGCGTATAGCCCCAGTTTGTACTCCCTGTCTCCCACCGTGATGCCTTTAACTCTACCGTCACTTCTTAGTTTCTGCGCCAATGGTTCAAGGGACATCACAAACAATATTGCTGACAGTGGGCAACCCTGTCTCGTACCTCTTTCAAGGGGGAACCAGCGTGAATATCCTCCATTCACCGCCACCGATGTCGTGGGGGAGGTGTACAATGCTTTAATGGCGCGGCAGAGTGTCGGTCCCAACCCATATGACACCAACACTCTTTCCAAAAAATCCCAGGACACTATCAAAAGCCTTCTCAGCATCCAACGACAAAGGAGATGGGTCCCCCTTCATTCCCTGTGCCTCGTGTAGTAAGTGGAGTGTTTTCCGCATGGTATCTGCGCCCTGCCTGCCAAGAACAAAGCCAACTTGGTCAGAGTGTACCAATCTAGGAAGATATGTCTCGAGCCGAGCCGCAATGACTCTAGCATACACCTTAGCGTCGATATTAAGAAGCGAGATGGGTCGATAAGAACTACAGTATTTGGGATCTCGACCTTCCTTAGGAATTACAGCCAGGAGGGCCTGAGAGAAGGACAGGGGGGCCTGACCTGTATTGAAAATATGGTTAAACAAGGATGCTAGGAAGGGGGCAAGGAGGGTGGAAAATGCTTTATAGAAACCCGGTGTAAATCCATCATCCCCTGGGGGTCTCCCTATTTTCAGCCTCTTAATGGCACTCTCCACTTCTTCCTCAGTGACCGGAGTATCTAGGGATTCGGCCTCCGCACCTGTGAGGGTGGGAAGACGCGCTCCCTCAAGATATGCGTCTACGCTTCCTATAGGGGGAGGAGGGTCACACATATATAGATCTTCATAGAAGTAGGCAAATGCCTCCTGTATGTCCTTCGGGGACGTGACCGACGTGTCTATCAGAGTGCCATCAGTCCTCTCAATTCGATCAACCCATCTCTCCGCTCTATTTTTGCTTAAGGCACTGTAAGGTCTGTGCTGTTTTGCCAGCAATAAGAATCCTCAATTCTTCGCTGAGTTGTTTAGCTTCAGTTAGGTACCTAGGTCTGTCAACGGGGTGGTCTGCGCCAAGTTCTGAGCCACGGCAAGCTTCTCCCTAATGCCCCTCTCCACCAGGGCACGTTCCCTTTTCCTTCGGGCCCCTTCCCGTATAAGGATTCCCCTCCAAGTAGCCTTGGCTGCTTCCCACACAGTTACCTTCCCTACTTCCCCTGTATCATTAGTGGGAAAGAATTGCTCGATCTCTTTTTCAAAGGTCTCCTTAAAGACCGGGTCAGTCCAGAGGGATTCGTTACACCTCCATTTGTAATTGCGGGTGACAGCTCATCCCAGGATATATCAATTGCAACCATGTCATGGTCTGACCATGCGGAGGGGTATATAGTAGCAGCTTGCAGCACAGGTAGAAGATCGTTGGAGAGAAAGATATAGTCGATGCTTGTGAGTGTGTCGTGGGGGAGGGAGTGAAAGGTAAAACCTCTGTCCAACGGGTGTAGATGTCGCCAGCTATCTACAAGGCCATAAAGATCAAGGGTAGACTTAATTTCAGCCTCAGTTCGAGTGTTGGGCGGGTCTAATGCGTCGGCCCTGGTCTGCCTGTCAATAGAGCTGTCCATCCATGTGTTAAAGTCCCCGCCCAGGACCGTGTGCCCCTTAGCCATGTTAAAGACCTTTTCAGAGATTTTGTGAAGAAAACGATTCTGCCCTTGATTGGGTGCGTAGAGCGTGGCCAGAGTGATTATTATGCCCCCTATATTACCTACAACCGTGATCGCCCGACCCTCAGTGTCCGTCCATATGTCAAGCGTTGTCATTCGGAGGGATTTGCGAACCAGAATTCCCACCCCTGCCTTTTTCAATATACCCGAGCTCCAGTAGGCGAGCCCAATCTCCCGTGACGGGATGGCTCTCTCCTCACCCCTCCGGTATCTCGTTTCTTGAAGGAATAAGATGTCTACATTCGATCTTCTGAATTCCCTAGCCACCATTGATCGTTTTGTGGGAGAGTTCAAGCCTTTGACGTTGAGTGTGCAAATGCGTAGTGTGTCCCTACGGGGTGTAAGTGCCATCGTAGGTGTAGTTAGTGATCGTGGGCGGCCATTCCATCTGTGCCACGGCACATATCCTGTCGGCCATCGTTATGCATGGGTCGTCATTATATGAGTGGATCTCAGGAAATCCCACAGAGGCCGACGACCAGATCGTCTGATGCATACCATAGACTTCAGTGTGGCCAAGGTGCGTCTGCGTGTCTGTTGGATCAAGATTGATGCAAAGTGTGTGTTTCTCAACCTCCCCCACCCCCCACCCCATCCCCACCACATTCGGCGCCCGATTCGCCCAGGTTGACATCACCCAGCCAAACTCGGACCACCAGTGGAGACCGCAAAAACAGGCGGTCCTACCATAATAAAGTCACTTATATCAGTGAGCCCCCTACTTTTGTGTGCACCTAACAATAACAATGGTTCAACAACAAAGTCATCAACCCTCCCCAAGGAGCTAGCGCAACGTGAGTATTACATCATATCACATTCCGAGCGTCTGAGACACACAGAGCTAGAGATACCTCACACTTGGAGAAAGTGACCTTTCACAATTTGGCCTGCAGGCCATCTATGGAAGTCTCATAGCAGGAGGTTGACTCTTATGCATGAGTTTGTAACCCCCTCGGTGGAGTAACTTGCCCAGTTTACCTTTTACCCAAGGGTATGCCAAAGCACTTCAGGCACCTTGTCAGTGTTCCATATCCTGGGAGGTGTTCATCTTTCTGAATTTCCTAGAACCTGGGATCTTCCTCCGCCGTGAAGCCTTGGTTTTCCACTCACCACCAGATGTTCCTTGATCCTCATGAGAGGGGGCACCTTCCGGCGAACCTATCAGGTCTGACGTACAGTCAGGAATGTCTTTCTCCGTGACAAGTCTCAATGTCGAGCCTTCCCATTCGAAGGTGAGGGAGAATGGGTACCCCCATCGGTACCTGACGCCCTTGTCTTTCAACATTTTCGTGATCGGAGAGCACTTTTTCCTCATTGCTAGTGTGAGGGATGACAAGTCTTGGTAGAGGGAAATAGCGGAGTTCTCCAAGGACAATTGTGGGGCATTTCTGGCCTTGTCCAAGATTCGTGCTCTGTCCGCATAGTTATGAAACCGAGCCAGGACCGATCTCGGGGCCCCCGGTCTACCTCCAGCCCTATGGATTCGGTCAATTTTGGGTGCGTCAATTGAGTCATCGTTGTAGAGGAGCTTCAGGATAGTGTGTAACGATTGCTTCAGGTCTAGATCGGTTTCACCCTCTTTCTCAGGAAGACCAAAGATTCGAATATTGTTACGACGCTCCCTATTTTCGAGGTCGTCGACCTTAAGGCGCAATTCATCTTCTCTGTTCGATATGTCTGCAATGCGGTGATCCATCTGTGCTTCCAGTGTGTTCAGAGATGTTTGGTTGTGCTCAACCTGCTCGAGCCTGTCGTCCATCTTGTCCATCCTCTGCGTGATCTTATCTATCCTGTTACCGATATCTGCTCGCATGCCCCTCAGTTCGGCAAGCAAATCAGCTACATCCGCCTTGGTCGCGGCAGCCTCGGATCCTGCTGTCGACATTGTAGGAATCGAAGAGGGCCCTTGGGATCTGGCGATTGGTGAAAACGTGTATTTCGCCAACTTGGTCTTAGGGTCCATGAAGGGCACTTGGCAGGGTGAAAAACGTCCCAGCGGCCTTCTATTAATGTAACGTTAGCACCCGCGCGAAGGACCAGCAATTGAGTGCCTCTCGAGTTTTGTTCCAATGTGTATTCGTAGAGTCCTCCTTCACCCTCCCAACCGGCTGCGCAGCGAAAGCGTGTCACCTCTCAGGCATCGAGTGCCGTTCCTGCAACACCGGAGAGGGCCCGCCTGGAGGGTAGGTAGGGAGGAGGATGAGGCCCCACCGTGCCGTCAGGCCGAGGACAGCCGGCAAAGACTAGCAGTGGAGGGGACAGCTGCCCCGCGATGCCGGGGGGGACGAAGGGTCCGCTTACCGTGCCGCAGCGTGGGTTTCAGAAGGGGCTCCCAGCCGCACTGAGCAGTAGTGCACAGCAGTTTCCTCACGGAGCTCCAAGAAGTGCGCCGGGTCAGTCACAGAGGGCGGCTCTTATACGCAGGCCTGGACTGGAAGTTCCGCGGGACACACGCCGCGGCAAAGGCCTCAAAGCGCCGATGTTGATTTCACCACGATGCCGCCTCCGATTTTCTCCGGGTTTTCTCTCATGCGGGGGGGACACCGTCCCACGTCTCTCGCTCAAGAACCAACTCTGGGGGGGTCTCGAAGTGGGGGCTCACTGCCACTTTCCGGACCTTGTGTAGAGCGCTCAAACGGAGAGGCGGCTCATCCGTGCGCCCCCTGGTGGCCAATCCCCAGACTTCCTTTTTAAGATAAGTAATTTGTCTACTGATTTCTTCTTCAAGTAATTGGGAGTAGAGAACTGCATACTGTTAAAAAACACCATTACAAAATGTATTGAACTGTGTGTTTATGCCCCTCTGTGTGCAAAGCTGCATGAGAGAGGATTCCTAGATTTGCAACTTAAGCTGTTGCTTTTGGTTCTACGTGGCGTGTTGTTCATTTTACTAGACGACTCTTCGGTGCGAGTGAGCCGTGTTATTATATCGTGGAAGATTGAGAATTCCACTTTCCGCTTTTGTCAGTTTCCAATGCTCGCATAATCTTTAGCTGAGCGTAACGTGAGGTGCCGCGTGTTTTTCTCGTCCTTTCCAGCGGCTGCTGTTAAGGGAAGGCTTGTCAGTTTTCCAAAGGATGACTTTAGCTGTTATTTTCGGAGCGCTGCGCGAGCGCTTCTCAGTTTCCCCAAGGCTGGCATCAGCTGTTACTTTCTGACCACAGCGCGAGCATTCGGAGTGATCTAGTTTTCTTTTTTTTGCCTCAAATTTTTTGGTTGCGGTCGTCGTCTGCATTAGTTCTGTGAATGTATTCCCTTTCATTGGAACAGTATACGAATGGGAAAGTTTCGAGGCATTACTGCATGTGCTTCTAACCGAGTACGCGCCGCCAGGTTTGTTCTGAAAGAACTCTCCTTGAAGTTGAACAGACCTGCACGACTCGTGGAGGGAATTCAGGAGATTAACTCTATTGGGCACAGAAAGACTTTATCTGGGAAAGCTTCTGGTCCAGGTGTTGACGCTGCGACTAATCCTTAAACGGTGGAAAGAGGAGATGGGAAGGACGTGCAAGGCCGGGCGAAGTGAAGCCTGAGTTGTGGGTGGAAAGCATACATGGAGACGGGCAGAAAGGGGAAGGACACGCAAAGCTGGGAGAAACATAGCCTGTGTTTCTGATGGAAAGCACATGTGGGAACGGGAAGAGAGGGGAAGTACGCACAAGGCCGGGAGAAGGAAAGCCTGAGTTGCGGGTGGAAAGGTCACGTGGAGACGGGCAGAGAGGGAAAAAGGATATGCAAGACAGGGAGAAGCAGAGCCTGAGTTGCGGATGGAAAGCGCACGTGGAGACGGGAAGGATGCGCAAGACGAAGCCTAAGTTGTGGGTGGAAAGCACACGTGGAAACGGGAAGAGAGGGGAAGGACGCACAAGGCCGGGAGAAGCAAAGCCTAAGTTGCGGGTGGAAAGTGCATGCAGAGACGGAAAGAGAAGGGAAGAATGTGCAAGGGCGGGAGAAGCAGAGCCTGAGTTGCAGGTGGAAAGCACACGTGGAGATGGGCAGAGAGGGAAAAAGGACGTGCAAGACAGGGAGAAGCAGTGCCTGAGTTGTGGGTGGAAAGCGCACGGGGAGACAGGCATAGAGGGGAAGGACACGCAAGGGTGGGAGAAACAGAGCCTGTGTTGATGATGGACAGCACACGTGGGGACGGGAAGAGAGGGGAAGGATGCACAAGGCCAGGAAGTTTCATGGAGTGCAACAGTGCTACTCTACCTCCCTGCAGCTTCTTACCTTATGGACATGGATGGACGGAGTGTTGTCCACGATCGCAATCTCTGCCGCTATCCCTTTGTCACCAAACACCTGCATCACACGACACTGCAGTCTTGTCCTGTGAGGGCTTTGCTGCAGAGGGTCTGATCCCTGGCTATTAAAGGCTTGGGAGCATGGATGTTGTGTTGCATGCTACGTGTCATCGGACAGCATCTCCTGCGTACATGCACCACACAACACTGCAGCATTGTCTTGCGAGGGCTTTGCCACAGAGGGTCTGATCTTGGGTACCACATACTGTCAGGCAGTGTCTCCTGCATGCCTGCATTTCACAACACCATGGCCTTGTCCTGCAAGGGCTTTGCTGCACAGGGTCCTATCCTCGGTTCTTAAAGGCTCAGAGTGTGGCTGTTGTGTTGCGTGATACGTGTCGTCGGGCAGTGTCTGCTGTGTACCTGTGTTGCACAACACTGTGGCCTTGTCCTGTGAGGGCTTTGCCGCAGAGGGTTCTATCCTTGATTCCTAAAGGCTCAGAGCGTGTATGTTACATTGCGTGCTAAGTGTCATCGGGCAGCGTCTCCTGTGTGCCTGCGTCGCACAACTCTGCTGCCTTGCTCTGCCATCACCTCTTTGTTTTTGCTTTGTCACCCCGAGTGGGATGGGTATGCCCAGACGTTGGTCTCGTGCCTGCTGGGCCTAGAGACTCAAGCTACTCCGCATTGATGAGGCCCAACAAGGCTGAAACATTTTTGGGGATGCTTGTGTTCTCGTGCAGAAGGGATTGACTTAGCAGTTCGGGCTGGACTGCCCCTTTTGGGGCGGGACCAAGCCTGATTTGCATTTGGTCTTTCCCCTTCTGTAATGGCTTGGCAGGCGAAGAACGATGGTCTGGAGGGTTGCCGAGAACAATGCCAGAGGTTAAGATTCATTCTAAACCTTACAGCCATCACCTCTTTGTTTTTGCTTACAAGCTCAGGAGCATGGATGTTGCGTTGCGTGTTGCGTGTCAACGGGCAGCGTCTCCTGCATACCTGTGTTGCACAATACTCCAGCCTTGTCCTGTGAGGGATTTGCCACGCAGGGTCTGATCCTCGGTTCTTAAAGGCTCAGGAGTGTGGTTGTTGCGTTGCATGCTACGTGTCATCGGGCAGCGTCTCCTGCATACCTGCATCGCACAACACTGCGGCCTTGTCCTGCAAAGGCTTTGCTGCAGAGGGTCTGATCTTGGGTACCACATGCCGTCAGGCAGTGTGTCCTGCATGCCTGCATTTCACAACACCATGGCCTTGTCCTGCAAGGGCTTTGCTGCACAGGGTCCTATCCTCGGTTCTTAAAGGCTCAGAGTGTGGCTGTTGTGTTGTCGGGCAGTGTCTGCTGTGTACCTGTGTTGCACAACACTGCGGCCTTGTCCTGTGAGGGCTTTGCTGCAGAGGGTTCTATCCTTGATTCCTAAAGGCTCAGAGCGTGTATGTTACATTGCGTGCTAAGTGTCATCGGGCAGCGTCTCCTGTGTACCTGCGTCGCACAACTCTGCTGCCTTGCTCTGCCATCACCTCTTTGTTTTTGCTTTGTCACCCCGAGTGGGATGGGTATGCCCAGACGTTGGTCCCGTGCCTGCTGGGCCTAGAGACTCAAGCTACTCCGCACTGATGAGGCCCAACAAGGCTGAAACATTTTTGGGGATGCTTGTGTTCTCGTGCAGAAGGGATTGATTTAGCAGTTCGGGCTGGACTGCCCCTTTTGGGGCGGGACCAAGCCTGATTTGCATATGGTCTTTCCCCTTCTGTAATGGCTTGGCAGGCGAAGAACGATGGTCTGGAGGGTTGCCGAGAACAATGCCAGAGGTTAAGATTCATTCTAAACCTTACAGCCATCACCTCTTTGTTTTTGCCTACAAGCTCAGGAGCATGGATGTTGCGTTGCGTGTTGCGTGTCAACGGGCAGCGTCTCCTGCATACCTGTGTTGCACAATACTCCAGCCTTGTCCTGTGAGGGCTTTGCCACGCAGGGTCTGATCCTCGGTTCTTAAAGGCTCAGGAGTGTGGGTGTTGCGTTGCATGCTACGTGTCATCGGGCAGCGTCTCCTGCATACCTGCATCGCACAACACTGCGGCCGTGTCCTGCAAAGGCTTTGCTGCAGAGGGTCTGATCTTGGGTACCACATGCCGTCAGGCAGTGTGTCCTGCATGCCTGCATTTCACAACACCATGGCCTTGTCCTGCAAGGGCTTTGCTGCACAGGGTCCTATCCTCGGTTCTTAAAGGCTCAGAGTGTGGCTGTTGTGTTGTCGGGCAGTGTCTGCTGTGTACCTGTGTTGCACAACACTGCGGCCTTGTCCTGTGAGGGCTTTGCTGCAGAGGGTTCTATCCTTGATTCCTAAAGGCTCAGAGCGTGTATGTTACATTGCGTGCTAAGTGTCATCGGGCAGCGTCTCCTGTGTACCTGCGTCGCACAACTCTGCTGCCTTGCTCTGCCATCACCTCTTTGTTTTTGCTTTGTCACCCCGAGTGGGATGGGTATGCCCAGACGTTGGTCCCGTGCCTGCTGGGCCTAGAGACTCAAGCTACTCCGCACTGATGAGGCCCAACAAGGCTGAAACATTATTGGGGATGCTTGTGTTCTCGTGCAGAAGGGTGTGACCTAGCAGTTCGGGCTTGACTGCCCCATTTGGGGCGAGACCAAGCCTGATTTGCATATGATCTTTCCCCTTCTGTAATGGCTTGGCAGGCGAAGAACGATGGTCTGGAGGGTTGCCCAGAACAATGCCAGAGGTTAAGATTCATTCTAAATCTTACAGCCATCACCTCTTTGTTTTTGCTTACAAGCTCAGGAGCATGGATGTTGCGTTGCGTGTTACGTGTCAACAGGCAGCGTCTCCTGCATACCTGTGTTGCACAATACTCCAGCCTTGTCCTGTGAGGGCTTTGCCACGCAGGGTCTGATCCTCGGTTCTTAAAGGCTCAGGAGTGTGGGTGTTGTGTTGCATGCTACGTGTCATCGGGCAGCGTCTCCTGCATACCTGCATCGCACAACACTGCGGCCTTGTCCTGCAAAGGCTTTGCTGCAGAGGGTCCGATCCTCGGTTCTTAAAGACTTGGTAGTGTGGATATTGTGTTGCCTGCTACGTGTCATCGAGCAGTGTCCCCTGCGTACCTGCGTCGCACAACACAGCAGCCTTGTCCTGCGAGGACTTTGTCACAGAGGGGATGGTCCTCGGTTCTTAAAGGCTCGTGAGCGTGGATGTTGCATTGCATGCTACGTGTCATCGGGCAGCATCTCCTGCATAAATGCATCACACAACACTGCAGCCTTGTCCTGCGAGGGCTTTGCCGCAGAGGGTCCAATCCTCAGTTCTTAAAGGCTCAAGAGTATGGACGTTGCATTGCGTGCTACGTGTCGTCGGGCAGCATTTCCTGCGCCGCACAACACTGCGGCTTTGTCCTGCAAGGGCTTTGCCACCGAGGGTTCTATCCTTAGTTCCTAAAGGCTCGGAGCGTGTATGTTGAATTCCATGCTACAGGTCATTGGGCAGAGTCTCCTCCGTATCTGTGTTGCACAACACTGCAGCATTATCCTGCAAGGGCTTTGCCGCAGAGGGTTCAATCTTCAGTTCTTTAAAGCAGAGGAGCATGGATGTTGCATTGCGTGCTTCGTGTCATCGGGCAGGGTCTCTTGCGTACCTGCATCACACAACACTGCAGCCTTGTCCTGCGAGGGCCTGGCCGCAGAGGGTACAATCCTCAGTTCCTAAAGGCTCAGTAGTGTGGATGTTGTGTTGCATTCTACGTGTCGTCGGACAATGTCTCCGGCGTTACTGCATCGCACAACAGATCGGCCTTCTCCTGCGAGGGCCTTGCTGCAGAGGGTCCGATCCTCGGTTCTTAAAGGCTCTGGAGCATGGCTGTTGCGTTGTGTGCTACTTGTCGTCGGGCAGCGTCTCCTGCGTACCTGCATCACAGAACACAGTGCCCTTGTCCTGCAAGGGCTTTTCCACAGAGGGTCTGAACCTCATTTCTTAAAGGCTCGTGAGCGTGGATGTTGTGTTGCGTGCTATGTGTCATCGGGCAGGGTCTCCTGCATAACTGTGTTGCACAACACTGCAGCCTTGTCCTGCAAGGGCTTCGCCACAGAGGGTCCAATCCTCAATTCTTAAAGGCTCAGGATCGTGGATGTTGCATTGAGTGCTGCATGTCATCGGGCAGCGTTGCCTGCGTACCTGAGTCGCACAACACCCCGGCCTTGTCCTGTGAGGGCTTTGCCACACAAGGTCAGATCCTCGGTTCTTAAAGGCTCAGGAGCGTGGTTGTTGTGTTGCGTGCCACGTGTCATAGGACAGCGTCTCCTGTGTACCTGAATCACACAACACTGCGGCCCTATCCTACGAGGGCTTTGCTGCAGAGGGTCCTATCCTCAGTTCTTAGTGGTTCGGGAGTGTGAATGTTGCGCTGCATGCTACCTGTCATCAGGCAGCATCTCCTGAATACCTGCGTCGCACAACACTGCGGACTTGTCCTGCGAGGGCTTAGTGGCTGCTGCCATTTTCCTCCAGTCCCCTTGTGCCAACCATTGCACTCTCCATCACTTTTGGTGGCTGCAGAAGCTCCCTTCTTAAGTCCAGCCACATAAAGGTAAATGTCTGGCACAAGAACTTTCAGAAGGGCTTCCACCTTTTTCACCAAAATCCTCCCAGTTTTGGTTCAAAGTACCTGGTGGCCCTGCTTGGAAGGTTTCATTTGTGATAGATTTTCCAAAGGCTGTGGTCAGAAACCTTTCTTCAAGATGGCTTAATTCAGCTTTCCTACGCATCAGGTCAACTTTATAGCCAAACATTGGATACCAACAATGAAGTTATGAGTTCTGGTGCTCAGTATTCAAATAGCAGACCTCCTCTAATGTGTCCGGTATTGTTGTCAACCAACATAGTTCATCTACTGCTAGGATCTCCTTCTGGTCATTGTTATCGGCAGTGTTTTCATTCCTCAGTTGCACATAAGTTGCTCAGTGGGCAGAACTTCAATGTGGCTTGAACCCAACTGGATTGATGTCCTCTGCCTGCTAATGGATTGAGGGGCTTTCTCTGAGGCTATACGTTCTCTCCTCTAGGGCATAGCCTGAAATGCAGGGAGCAGTAAGAACGATGTTGGCAAGAATCTTGGAGAGGATGTACAGGTACACTCTCCTTTATCAGACCTGGAAATCATTCAAGTGTTGCCCTGCTCCCAATGTGCCCTGACCATGGCATTGATCAACTTGGACATCTACAGATGGGAGAAAAGAACAAGTTACTTACCAACTGGTAACGTTCTTTCGATTGGATGTTCCTCCAATGTATTCCTCATCTTAGATGTATTCCATCCAGCTTTAGCTGCTTTGGATTTATTCCATCCAGCTTTAGCTGCTTCGGAATAAAATTTCAGCAGGGGGTGCTGTGCGTCGATGTCGTCGAGTCGATAGTCCCTCAAAGGCCTCTGTCGAGGGTGACGTCATTGGGTGTATAAGTAGCACGCGTGGCGCTTGTTGGCCTCAGTTCTGTTTTTCCCCCTTCATTATTGATTTTTCACTGTGTAGACTGTGCCGGCAGACAGGTATTTGCCTTGTGAGAATTAGAGTGGCAATAGCCCAGAAAAATCTACAGATGGGTAGGATGGGAGGGTGATGAGGAATACGTTGGAGGAACGTCCAATCGAAAGAACGTTACCAGTTGGTATGTAACTTGTTCTTCGAGTGGATTGTGTCCTTCAACGTATTCCTCATCTTAGGTCGACACCCAAAGCAGTATGGGCAATTCCTCTGGAGGAGGGATCAGATTTTTTCGATACCCTTAGATGGCTGAATATAGTACTGCTTTACCAAAATTCAGATGCTTAGACTGGGAAGCATCCAGGCTATATAATTTTGAAAAAGTATGCAGCGAGGACCAAGTTGCTGCTTCAATGTCTGAACAATGCAGCCCCCCAATACCTTAGGGATAGAATAATAAGAAAAACCACTGCACGACCAACCAGAACAGCCAACTCTTTCTGCCTTCAAACCCCTAGATTCCGACTAAAAAAAACAGGAGGTAATAGCTTCCCTGTGCAAGCAGCCCAGAACTGGAACGCCCTACCAGTTGAACTAAGAAGGGACCAGCCCTACAACAGCTTCAGGCACCATGCCCGCACCTGGCTTCAACGCAATGACCTCTGAAACAGATGACCCTGAGCATTGTGACCTGATGACACACATACCCCTCCACTCTTACATGTAAAATGTACATAATGTATTTACTGTAAATAATTTGTTACCTTACCACCCTTACATGTAAAGAATGTACATAATGTAATTACTGTATGCAATTTATGTTACCAACAACCTGTAATATGCAACCTGTAACCAAGTTCTAAGCATTCTTGTTATTCTGTGCACCCAGCTACCCAAGGGTTTTCAGGCGCCCTATAAATAAACAAACAAACAAACAAACAAATGGTCCTTATAGGAACACCTCTTTGTAGGGCTGTCGAAGGGGCGATGCCTCTGGTGGAATGAGCTCTTATACCTTCTGGTGGGTCTTTTTGTGCTAATCTGTAGCATTCTGAAATACAAAGCACAATCCAGCGTGATATTGTTTGTTTTGTCACTGACTGGCCCAACTTCTTTCCTGTGAAGCCAATAATGTCAGGGCTCCAGTCTTCAGGCTCAGGAGTGGCACGAACCAACCATCCCCTCCGCAGTCTGAACACCTGCAAGTCTTAGCTTACACAAGGCGCTGAGACTCCAGCGGGGAAAGAGGGTTAGGAACACGTTGGTTGGATAGGTTCAGCAGTAGGAAAACCGGTGAGAGGTTTAGGAGAGGGGTGGTGGATAGGGAAGGGGACAAAGGAGAACACGATAATCATACATTACACTTTACACTATGCACAATAGTGAGTTTAAAGAGACTTATCTCTGGGTTGAGCACTGGCCTCCTGCCTGCGTACTCTCAGGTCCGGTATCTGTCTGGAGCGTATTACCGCTGCAAGAGAGCAAGGAATTACTACATGGTGTGTTCCTGCACACACATTAAACAATACTTTGCCAGCATGCAATTGGTTAATTCTTCACCCTGTTGCGTGTGCTAGCAGTGCGGAGCACTATGAATGAGTACGCGGGTTAACGCCCGTAATTATCGACACATGCAGAATAAGCCGCATGTGGCCCCGCACTGTACTGGTGGATTCACTGGGTCGCGGACCCTTGAGTCATCCGAATTGTGGATGTGGGATCTGCCGCACGTGGCGTGTGGTGGCCTAACCGCACTGTTCTACGCAGTTCCTCCTCTTGGCTAATTGTCATGCAAATCTTATGCGCTGCTCTGCGCTCGTGAGCTGGTGCAGCATTATGCGTGCGTTAACTCAGGGTTTCACTCCGATGCCCAGTGAAAAGACTTAGCTGTCCTGTAGCAGGGGGACAGTGAATCGTGGGCGGAGCCCCCCCTGTGCGAGCCCCAGGCAACCTTCACTGGTCGTGCTAGCCCCACGAAGTGGCGTCGCGGCCTTGCGCGTCCTCCCCGTTGCAACTGGAGTCTGTCTAACGCTTGCCGTACTTAGCTTCTCAATGCGAGGGGCCTGGATTGGGGTTGGTTGGGGCATGGCCCCTCGTGCTGATCCCTGCACACGGAGCTCTTCAGGAGACATCTTCTCCGGTCAGCAGCTTAAGCACAAGCCCCGTGCTTTGGTTGGTCTCGTGCGCACGCGTGCGCAAGTCCCGCTCCTTTTGGGCTTGGCCCTGTAGTTCTGGGCCCAGAGAAGCCTGGGTAATGTAGTTCTTGAGGCCTTTTTCCTGCAAATAGGGCATAAGAGTCTCCTATAAGGATGGATTCTAAGTTTTGTGTGGTTTATCCACATAACCTTTGCGTTTTCCTGGGTTTGGCCCGTTACTGGGTCCTTTTTAGTGGTCTCTACACTCTGTACCATGACAAATAAACTGTTGATTGTCCACTCTAAGCTTAGAAAGCCTAGAGATGTAAAAGCTTAAAGCTCTTTTTGGATCCAACCTGTGTAATCTTTCCTCCTCCTTACTAGGATGAGGCGGAGGATAGAATGCGGGTAAGACAATTCTTGGACTTGAAAATCAGATACCACTTTTGGCAAAAATGAGGGTTTAACCCTCAACACAACTCTGTCCTTATGGAACATAGTATAGGGTGGCCCAGAAGACAGTGCCTGCAATTCGCTCACTCTTCTTGCAGATGTTAAAGCAACTAGGAAAGTAGTTTTCCATGTCAGTAATCTTAATGGACAAGTGTGCATAGGCTCAAAAGGAGCACACATTAAGAATTTTAGGACTAGATTGAGATCCCAAATTGGGACTTGAAAATGGTGAGGAGGAATCACATTAGTGAGTCCTTTTAAGAATTGCAATATCAAAGGAATTTTGAAATAGGAGCATTCTTCCGACGAGCGCTTGAAAATGGAAAGAACCGCAAGATAACCTTTAATGGTTCCAACATTTAGACCTGTATGTGCTAGGGACAGGAGGAAGGACAATTCTTCTGGAATAGAACATAAAAAAGGATCAACATTCTTTTCTCTGAACCAGTTGCAAAACTTTTTCCAACGGCAACGGTATAGAGACTTTGTTGCTGGCCTTCTTGCCGAAAGCAACACCTCGATGATGTCATCTGGGAGGTCCCAACCCTTGTATCTCAGCCTTTCAGATAACAATCGTGAAGGTTGAGAGTTTTGACATCTGGATGGAGAACTTGACCCTCCATTTGAGAGAGAAGGTTCTCTCTCTGAGGAAGACGTACTGGGGGACAGATGGACATGTCTAGAAGGTCCGGGTACCACATTCTCCGGGCCCAATCTGGGGCTATTAGAATCATGCGGCTCCCGGAGCGTCTCAGTTTCCTGATGACCTGAGGAATGACGGGAATCGGAGGGAACGTGTATAATAGTGGGAAATTCCACTGCACTGCGAACACGTCCCCCAGGGCTCCTGTCGTGAGAAATTCCCTTGAGCAATACCTTTCGCACTTCCGGTTGATTCCAGTCGCAAATAGGTCTACTTGAGGGGTTCCCCAAAGGGCGAAGATCTCTTGATGACTTCCTGAGCCAGTTCTCACTCGTGGGACACCGTGCTCTGCCTGCTCAGAGCATCTGCCGGCATATTCTCCTCCCCGGCTAGGTGAACTGCCGTTAAAGAGATTGCTTCTTGAATTGCCCAATACCAGAGCTGCATTGCCTCTCTGCACAGAGGTAGTGACCCTACACCTCCTATTTTGTTTAGATAATGCATGGCCACTGTGTTGTCCGTCATTATCAGGACATTTCTTCCTCTGACAGACGGCAGGAAAGCTTTCAGCACTAGTCTGATTGCTCTCATCTCCAGAAGGTTGATGTGTAGTTTGGACTCCAATGGAGCAGAACCAGAGCTGTGTATTGCTACAGAGCAAGCTCAAATGCACTCTACAGGGAAAGAAATCCCTATATACAGGTAAATAGCTCAACTAAATTGGCGCCATATAGGGGGTATTCTGTGTACCGAAGTGCCTGGTTGTGTTCAAACACTTAATATTAAAGGTAAGTAGAAATTTCACATTAGCTAAAGGACATAATGTTTAAAACATCAGTGAAAAATATACATATAAATCAGAGCCTAGATTATAGAGGCAACCCTTGAATTTTTAATTCGTCAAATCCAATGAGTTAGAAGAAGCGATAGGGTCAAATTTACACAGTGTCCTCTATTGATCCATAGAGAACATATTAGTCCATGTAACATACAATGCACAGAACCTTCATGAAACATAGAAAATGCCTTACAACAACTGGCATTGTGTAAATCAGCCATAAATCTTTAACAGAATGTATTGCTTCACAAATCAATAGTTCAAAACAACATCAACTTCCAGTGAAAAAGTCCCTTTTTTAAAAAGGATGTTAAGCAAAAAAAGATGACTGACGCGTTTCGGTTCAAAGAACCATCTTCAGGGTATAGACTTTCACTGTTCCTATTTCACACCAATATTCATAACATGGACCCTGTAGGGTAATAGAGAAAGAACACTGTTCAGTCTAATGTCTTATATTTTCTAAAGTCTTTTAGAGTGATAAAGAGGATAGAGTACACTAACCTTGCTGATACGACAGGAGGCGTCCAGTCGAAAGCCTGCCTTCAGGTAGACAGGCCAAAGGACAGGGCGGAGATGGGATGCGGCCAAAAGAGTATCTAGAATAAGATCATTGAAGACCCATGTGTCAATAGAAGTCACCAGACTACCAGGGGCAGTCTACTAGTCGGTATGAAATGGTGAGGGAGAAAGCAAGACATATACAGAAGTGCCATGTGCACGGCAGAGCCGCGCCATGGACAGTGGTGTTAAATGGCTGGATCAAGTGAAATCAGTAGGCTGTGATACAACCTCACTGGCCTACGCATATCTATCAGTACACAGGGGCGGAATATCATCTTGAATTACGGACAAGAGCAAAAAGCAACGTGCGCACTGCTATAACCTTACCTCAGTGTACGAGAATCTACGAGTCGTCCGTCCGCTGCACGGAATGCTTTCAGACTGGAGAATGGCGTTAAGCATCATCCTGGCAACCCCGCGCATGCTCGTGGTTCGGCAGGGCGACGTCCATCTTGGAGTGGGCAAAGGGAGGAGCTAGGTAACCACGGCAACGTGGCAAACACTCAGAGGGAAACCAACTCAAAGGAGAAAATAACTCCATAAGAAAACGGACTATGCGAGCACAACAGGGGGGCACAGGAGCAGACCATAAGGAACCGTAAGGTGCTCACAAGGTGCACGTGACAGGTATGGAAAGTTCGCGAGCGCGCATGGGGGCACAACCGCAGCTCGAAAAAACTGTGGGGTGCCCCCATGGCGCTGGAAAGTAAACACAGGAAGCCACAACAGATGGCCACCGCGGTGGCAAATGGAAAAAACAGATGGTAAAAAATTGGCAAAAGGACAAAAAACCGGAAAGTGCAGGGAGGTCCTGCAGGTCATCTCAGGGACACAGTCCCAAGGTAAAAGGTAGCCACTTACAGGTCCTGCAGGTCATCTCAGGGACACAGTCCAAAGGTAAAAGGCAGTCACCTGCCCTATAAACAATATTAAGGGCTGCAGGTACTGGCCACAAATGAGTACATTGCAGTGATGAATAATGCTTACTTTCACATGGATCAATTGACACACAAAGAAAAATAGATAAGACATGAGTTCCACGCATGTAGAATGAACATGAATGTTGACAAGAAAGATACATACTAGCGGTGGACATGATGGCGAGAATAGTGTTTTAGAACAAAATTAGTAAGACATGTATGGATTAACAAATAATGAGACTCTTCGAGTTATACAAAACACATAAGATCGAACTGTTCATGCCACGTGGGCTAAGTGAGTCCAATAGTTCAATCCATAGAATTTCACGTTGTAATAGTTTCCGCTGAACATCCCCACCCCTACTCCCCGTTGTCACTTGCCTCAAGATGACACATTTCAGTTGTGCAATGGTATGACGTGCTTCTAGAAAATGTAGAAAGACTGGGGACCATAGACTTTTAGTACGGATATTGGATTTATGTTCCGACCACCTTGTTTTCACTTTTCTGGTGGTCATACCCACATAGTACAGGCCGCAGGGGCATCTCAATGCATAAATTACATTTTGGGCGTCACATGTGCAGGAATGTCTTAGTAGGATGGGTTTGCCAGAATAAGGGTGTGGTATGCTGTTGACTTTATTAATATTACGGCAGTGCTGGCAGTTGTAGCATGGAGTAGTTCCCTTAAACAAATTCTGAGTGCCGGCAGATGGTACTTCCGCTTTGACCAAACTCTTGCGCAATGACCTACTATTCCTGCAGGCGAAGGTAGGGAGTTCTTGAAAAAGTTGCTGTAACTGGGGGTCCATTCCTACCATTGCCCAGTTCTTTTTGATAATCCTCCTGATCTTCATGCTCTGTAATCAGTAGATGGTAACGTAAACTAAAGGCTCTCCTGGTTTAGGGGGCTTAGGAGTCAGAAGTGTCTCTCTGTCAGTGCCTCTTACTTTCTCCGCCACCTCTGTTATTTTTGACTGATTGTAGCCTCTAGACCTGAATTTGGACTCCAGTAGCAATGATTGACGTTCATATTCAATGTTCTCTGAAATGATCCTTCTGTAGCGTAGGAATTGACTGAATGGCACACTGTCGACAGTTCTCTTAGGGTGGAAGCTTGTGGCAAGCAGTAGGCTATTTCTGTCGGTATTTTTTGTGAAAATCCTGGTCTCTAGAGAGGTGTTAGCTCCATATATTTCAACATCCAAAAAGTGCATTGAGATGTTACTTGTCACAGTAGTGAATTTGATCCGGGGATGCATTGAATTCATCATTTCATAGAAGTTGTGTAATTCGTCTTCTGGCCCGGACCAGATTCCAAAAATATCGTCAATATATCTGACGTAGAGGGGAAGATGTCTCATCCACCTAGGAGAACTGAGAATATTTTCATGTTAAAGGTAATACATATAAGCATTGGCGTAGCAGGGTGCCATAGCCGCACCCTTGTGCTGGATATTTGGAGAAACAATTATTCATCAGTACCAACTTGAGTAAAGTTAGTATAAAGAGTCTGTCGCCCTTGCACTGGTCAGATTGCAACAACAACCACTCAATTGCTTCTAGGCCTGCTTCATGCACGATGTTTGTATAGAGCGATGTGACATCCATGGTAAACATCACATCCCTCCCTTGGACAAACTGTACATTTTTCAATTTGTGCAAGAAGTGCATAGTATCCTTGACATATGTTGCAGTTTCCTGGACTAAAGGTTGTAAAATCTTCTCCAGGTACTGGGCCAATGGTTCCAGGAGGCTATCCGTAGCCGCTATAATTGGGCGTCCCGGAGGGTTAGTTAGTCTCTTATGTATTTTGGGTAGTATATAAATAACAGGCATAATGGGGTGTTTGTTTTCAAGGAAGAGTCGTGTTTTCTCTGAGATTACATCATTGGCTTCTACTTCATCAAGAGCTCCCTTAATAAGGGATCGTACTGCTTCAGTTGGATTCAAGGGTACTTCCAGATATGTCTCTGGGTCGTTCAATTGGCGTTCAATTTCATCGATATAGTCTTGTTTATTCATTAGTACAAGGGCTCCCCCCTTGTCAGCTGGTTTGAAAATTACATCTTGATTGTCAAGCAAGTTTTTGAATGTCTGGCGTTCTCTCACCGTGAAGTTGCCTTGTGTGTTGGTTTTAAACTGGATTCGCTTGAACTCCTGTAGTACAGTCTTCTCGAAGTTAGATAAGATGTGGTTCTGTACTGGTGGATTGAAGGTACTCTTGGGATTAAGTTCTAAGAATCTGTGTGGTTCTCTGGTAGTAGAGTCCTCCTCCAATGAGTCAAAGAACCCTCTCAATTTCAATTTACGCATCAGATTAAAGAAATCTATTTTTTCACGAAGGAGAGTACTGTTGTTGTTAGGGACAAACGATAGGCCTTTTTTCAGGACATGTAGTTCCATTTTCGATAATTGATGCGATGAGATATTGACAATCAGTGTTTCTTCGTTATTTTCTTCCGCTGTGAATTTTTTCTTTTTTCCTCTTCGGACTGGCTTTTTCTAAAAAAGGCATTGGAGTGGTTACTGGTTCCTCTACCGCAGGTCCGGGTGTTGTCTCTCCACTCCGGTCTGGAACAACTTCAAGTTCTGCACTGGAAACGTCAGATGATGTATTATCTGCTGGCGGTTGACCGGGTTTCCGTGGATTACTGAAATTGGGTTTGTTCTGAAGGTGGCCGTAATATGCCTGGCAACTGTAAACAATGTCGAGCTTATAATCTTGAGTGTCGCATCTAAATTTTCAAATTTTCTTGACCTCGAGTTCTTGTTTGTAATTTGTCAATTTCTGATTTGTCTCTTCCAAAATCTGCTTAAGTTGATACGCAGTGTAAGCCTTACTTAGTGAAGTTTTAAGTCCTTCTTTATCTTCATTCAGATTCTGTAGTGAGTGTGCTAATTCCTCAATAGTGAGGAGTATAAGGTCAAGTGAGCACTTATTAAGAATTTGATGCCAACGTTTGACAAAGGTCGGGTTCTCTTTGCGGAGTGTTGGCTCTAAGTTGACACGTAGACCCCTCGGTATCCTCTTGGCCGTTTAATATTGGGCAGAACCAGAGCTGTGTATTGCTACAGAGCAAGCCCAAATGCACTCTACAGGGAAAGAAATCCCTATATACAGGTCAATAGCTCAACTAAATTGGCGATGGAGACCAACGACCACTGATTTTCAGATCGTTGGCATGACCTCCCCACCCCTTGAGTGAGGCGTCCGTCACTACTGTGATGTCTGGCCATGGTTGCCAAATAAGTTCTCCTTTCAGGATATTCTCTGAACAAGTCCACCATAGAAGATCTTGACGAACCTTGTTCGGAATCTGGAGAAGACCCGTCATTCGACCGGAGAACTGGGACCATTGAGTCTTTAGAGCCCATTGAAGGGATCTCATTCTCAGACGTGCCTCTGGCACCAGAAATATGCAGGCCGAGTAACCTTAAGAAGTCGTAGGCCTGAAGATTTTGGCCATTTTGGAATTTGGAAACCATCTGAAGAATGTCTTGAGCCATCGACCCGGGTGGCGAGCTCTTTCCCAGGGATGTGTCTAATACGGCTCCTATATATTGGAGCCGTTGAGAAGGTGTCATTTGTGACTTCTTGAAATTGAGGGAGAAGCCCAGTCTGTGGAGGAAGTGGCAGGTGACTTTCAGGTGATCTAGTGCTTGTTCGGCAGAACGTGCTCTGATCAGCCAATCGTCCAGGTAGGCGTAGACGTGAATCCCCCCTCTCCTGAGGTGCGCTGCCACCACTACCATCAGTTTGGTGAAGACCCTCAGAGCGGAGGTCAATCCGAATGGCATTGACTCGAAACTGATAGTGTGAGTCGCCAACTACGAACCTCAGGTATTTTCTGTGCTTTGAATGAATCGGCACATGAAAATAAGCATCCTAGAGGTCCAATGACACCAACCAATCCTGAAGTTCAAGGGCCTGAAGGATCTGAGAAAGGGTATCCATCTTGAACTTGTCCTTCCTGAGGAACTTGTTCAAGTTTCTTAAGTCCAGGATGGGTCTGAGTCCTCCGTCCTTTTTGGGGATCAAAAAATACAGGGCGTACCATCCCTTGTTCCTCTATGCTGCAGGTACCGGTTCTATAGTACCTTTCTCCAGCAGGGTTAAAACTTCCTGTTGTAGGAGCGGGTCTGAAAACTTCAAAGGGTGTCTCCCTGGTGGATTGCTTTGAGGTTGCGTTAGAAAAGGAAGGCAGTAACCTTGGGCTATTATTTCTAGAGCCCAAACATCTGAAGTAATGGCTCGCCATTCTTGCAGATGCTGTGACAGCTTGCCTCCTACAGGTGTCTTGTGATGTAAGTCCTCAAAGCGGTTTTGGGGCAGTTGCTGCAGCCGCTGATGGCAGAGAGGCTGCAGCTGGAGCTGGCTTTGAACGTTTTCCTCGTCCACCGTGAGTGGCCTTTCTCTGGCCCATTTAACTGGCCATTCCTCTCGCCTTTCCATGTGAGGAGTAGTAACGATAGGATTGTCCCCTCCAAGATTGACTTGATGCACCAAAAGGATGAGGTTGCCTGATAGCAGCTCCCAAGGACTTGGCAGCTGCCTTTGAGGTCTGCAACCTCTCAAGGCTCTCGTCAGCCTTGCTGCTGAAAAGGTGAGACCTGTCGAAGGACATGTTTAGAAGACGGTTCTGCACATCTGGTGCGAAACCCGACTTCCGTAACCATGCAAATCTGCACATTACCGTGCTGGTGCCCATGGACCTGCTCACACTATCAACAGTGTCCAATCCAGATTCAAGGGATTCCTGCATAGCCTCCTTTCCATCTCTAACGATGGCTAAGAATCCTTCTCTTTCGTCCCCTTCTGGTATGTGCTCCGCCGCCATCGCAATGCACTCCCACAGAGTGTACGAAAACCTTGCCAAGGCACATGTGGAGTTGGCTGATTTTAATGCCATACTTCCAGCTGAAAATACCTTCCGTGCCCAGCCATCCACACGCTTATCGTCCCTGTCCGGTGGGATAGAAGGGTACGCCAGTTTGTTAGAAGCTGTGGCTGCCTGTATGACCAAACTCTCAGGAGTGGGATGTTTAGACAGGTAGCTGGGGTCGCTATTGGCAGGGCGGTATTTTAAAGTAAGGGATTTATTCACTTGTGGAATAGAATCCACAGTCTCCCAATTTTTAGCCACCCTATTTTGCAAGGCTATGTGAAAAGGTAGTATTGGGTCTTCAGTAGGACCATGATCCAATATGTCTGTTAGATTATCTTGGACGAATTGGGCTGGAGGTCTGGCCCATCCTAAATTATCTATTACTTTTGTCATTAGTTGACGGTATGATGGACTGGCATGTTCTCCTGGTTCTGGTCTACCAAAATCATTTTCAGGAGACGTATCAATACCACTTGCATTGTGCAGTGATTCAACCAAATCCCTCATCCTGCTTTCTTCTGAAATCAGGCATTCTGGGACATTTGGAGTGCCATATTCTAGCCCAAAATGTACATTCTCCTCATCGGAATTCTCCTGTTCCTCAAAAATTGAAGTCAGGGACTTGAAAAACTCTTTCCTAGGAAGAGGTTTGAAAACCTTTTCTGGAAGAGGTGAAGGAGGAGTGCTAATGGGTCCTGAAGGCATCACAGGTCTTGTAGCCTTCTCTTTCCCTTTTTCTGGCTGACCTTGCCGAACTGGAGGCTTCGGCGTCGAGGGCTTGTGGGTCGACGTCGACAAAGGCATCGAAGGCGTCGATGGCATCGACGTAATACCCATCTTCAACAGCGCTGGCTTCGAGGGCATCGAAACGCTCTTCGAAGACTTGTCCTTCGATGTGTGTTCGGTCTCGGACAGCATTGGTGACCTCGAGCGGTCGACTCAACTCAAGCGGCTTTTCTCACTCGGCGTCCTAGAAGGTTCTCTATCCTTCCTCTTTCAATCCCTCGGGCTCGAGGGCGCACGAGTGTCGGAGCAATGGCGCTCCCGGCCGGCTTCCGAGGAAGCCGCGGACCGAGGCTTCGCCTTCTCGAACACCTCCATAATTTTGGCCCTGAATGCTTCCCATTCTTCGGATGATGAATGTTTAGTGGGACATTTCATCCTTTTTGGGGATTCGTCCGAAGGGGGACCTGTGGCGTCGCTGCTTCGATTTTCTCTTCGAAGACGACGAGCGATGGGAATCGCTTCGGGACCTGGACCGATGACTTTTGCGTCGAGGAGATTTCTCCTAACAGGACTTCGACTCAATGCTAGAGGCTTTACGGTCAGATTTACGACCTACCTGTAGTTTTCCCTCCTCTCTCGCAAGGCCTTCCCTGTCATCGCCTGACACTTCGTACAGGCCTCCATGTCGTGGCCTTCTCCGAGGCACCACAAACACTCTCGGTGCGGGTCGGTGATTGACATTTTTGAACCGCATGACTCGCATTTTTTGAAACCCGATTTCGAGGTGGTGGTCGGCGTCGATGACGAGGAGATATTTAGTTATTTATTCTTTATTCTTCACAGAACTCGAGGCGCGCCGAATCTCCGAAGCAACATATACTGCGGAAAAACGGAACTGAGGCCAAGGGGCACTGCGCGTGCTACTTATACACCCGATGACGTCACCCTCGACGGAGGCCTTTGAGGGACCACCGACTCGATGAAATCGATGCACGGTGCCCTCTGCTGAATTTCTTTTCCGAAGCAGCTAAAGATGGATGGAATACATCCGAAGCAGCTAAAGCTGGATGGAATACATCTAAGATGAGGAATACGTTGGAGGACACAATCCACTCGAAAGAGAACCTGTGAACCCGAGAGTGCAATAAAAGGGCATGACAACTGAGACTCAATGGGAGAGGGAGCAAACAAGGGGCTGATTACGAGCAGCCTATTGTTTGTTCCCTCTTCCCCTCGCGGGACCCGGTAAGGACGCCTGGTTTGACCAGGCGTTCCTTACCGGGTCCCGCGATGGGAGCTTGTAATGAGGCGGAACTGGTTTCACGGGTCGCCTCCTTTAGCGGAGCCCGTTAACCCGTTCCGCCTCAGTCGTAATGAGGCCCAGTGTCTCTCAGAGGGTTTAAAAGTGTTCAAAGAAAAGGTTCTTAAGTTCTTTTTATGCCCGGGTTCTCGGCTCTCCTAGTGTCTCACCGAGAAAAAAACAGATGTGGTAAATAGGTACAGGTTGATCCAAACAAAACATAAATAATTCCAAATAAAATGTCTCTCACAGTTCCTTTCACAGCTTTTCAGGGTCCCTTCCCATTGGCCTCAATCTGGCAGCAAAGTCACAGTCTCTGTCATTTGTAGCTTCTTTTGTGATTATTTTGTGCAGCTAGGAGACAGAGGGAGGCCACAGTAAAATAGGTGGACAACATATAATGTCTATGGGGTTCCTGCAGGGGATATTGCTGCCTCCCTCCCTCAGGGTCTTTGCCTACTGCCTCTATCTTTCACAGTCTTATTTCAAACTCTTACTTAGAGGTCTCTTCCCATATGTTTCTTTCCATTTCTTGAGCTGCCCTGCTGTGTGTTAAATATCTTCACAGTTCTACCAAGTGCTCCTTCCTACAGCCACCATAGTTACATGCACCATAGGCGTGAGATATATGGTTCCATAACTCTTCTCAAATATTTGTTACCCCTCAACCTGTTACCTTCTTCTTCTAACTTATTCCTCCTCACCTTTCTTCTCTACTACCTCCTACTCAAATATCACCCCAGGTACCTGATTTTTCAAACCCTCCATCTTACCACAACTTTAGTAACTTCTCCTAACTGCTCCGCCCTCAACTTCTCTGACCATCACCTCTTCGATTCCTCTTCTCCCATTGTCTTGCCCCCATTACCATGACTTCTCTTGCTACCTTGTGCTTATTTTCTATTATTTTCTGAGGCACCATTGTTAACCCTCATCGTCCTTGGCTTCTCTTTCTCTCCAGCCTCTGGGTCTCTTTTTCCCCATCGTCTTAAGTCTCACTATTTTCATGCTCCTTCAGTCTCTGTGTCTCCTCAGCTTGGTTACATATCTACCCAGCCTACTGGGTCCTCATTTCCCCCACCGCCTGAGTCTTCGACTCCCCCACTGCCTAGGGTCTTTCTCTCACAAGTGTCTAAAATGTCCCTCCCCCCACTCTTATGGGCCTTCCTCTCCCCAGCTCTCTGCAGTCCTTTTCTGCAGTCTAATGCCTCTCTTCCTTGCTAGCCTGGGTCGTTCCCTCCTGAACCTGCTATGTCTTCCACTGTCCAGCCTCTTTGGACTCCCACTCCACAGCCACCTGGGTATTTCCTCCAGTATCCTATGTCCTCCTCCTTAAACTAGCCTTGTGGATCCTCCTTTCTCCAACATCTTGGGTCTCTCCTTCAGACTCCCATCTTCTTCTACAGATCCTTCTGCAGTCTTTAATAGCCACCTCCATATGAGTACCTTCGCTTGATGCCCATTGCTTTTTGCTTCAGAACCCCCTTTTTTGATAGGTCCTTGACCCCACCGTCCAACCTTTATCTGACCTAAGGGAAGTTGGCTATGTATCCCTATTCAGCTGCAATGGGGATTTGTTGTTGGGTCCTGTAACGCTCACCTGATTCCCGCAGAGGCGCCGGTCTTGACTGGGTGAGTGCCGTATCTTCAAAGGTGATGTGTAACACACGGTTGGCTCTTTGGGCTGGACCTCTGTGCACTGTATGTCTGACTCGAAGAGTAAGATGTCTTAGGTAAGTGAACGCCGAGCTCTCCATCTGCCTCAGGGCAGGGTGCCGTAACCAGTTTCTTCACTGGATAAGGGTGCAGGCCTCTTGACCTCAGAGGACTGCTGTCTGTCGTTAACTGCACGAACGGTAAGTTCTGGGCACTTCAAATGTCTTAAAAGTCTTTTGTAATGATATCTCTTGTTTTGCAGGGTTCCGGCGATGGCGGATGGCGGGCTGATGAGAGTTGAGGATCGAACCCACGTGAGGAATAGAAGCGCTTGGAAGCACGTAATTAAGCGCTTGTAGCCAGCTTCACGATGCGCACTAACTGTCCCTTCTATCTTGCAGGTACAAGTTCGGAGCTTTAGAGAAGCTGAAGGGTGCTGGAATACCCACTGGATTCGGCGTGGGAAGGAGTAATGGCACGTGAGTAATAAAGTTGCTCAATGTCTTTAAACGCACCTTCTTTTGTCTTTCAGATGCGGGATGCAGCGCCGAAGGCCTCCGGAGCGTGCGAAGAGCTGGTAAGCTTTTGTCTTTCAGATGCCGGAATGCAGTGCGAAGACCTCCGGAGCATGCGAAGAGTAGGTAAGCCTTTGTCTTTCAGATGCCGGAATGCAGCGCGAGGCGTTGGTGACAGCCGATGGACCAGGTAAGAGATGCGCTGCCACTGAAGACCGTAGTGCTAACCTGTTCTTTCTTTGTCTTTACAGGTGCTGCTGAAGACTGGATTCCAGGATGGTAAGCCTTTGTTCCCTTAGGCTCAGGATCAGAAGCAGAAGACACGATGAGCGTTCTGCTGCAGAGAATGCAGAATAACGCAAAGCAAGATTCATCCATCGGGTGTGGTTTAAATAGCCTCCTGTAGTGCTTAGGTGTCTCCTTCCACAGCCACGCCTAAGAAAAGAGTTCCTGCTTTCCAGAAGAGTTCCAGTGTTCTGAACCTAGGGAGTGGCTCCTGCCCCACCCAACAGGAAAAGTAGTCCCAAACAGAAGAGGATCAGGGGTTCAACTGGCAGGTAAGTAAGCAGCATGGTCTGCTGCAGGTAAGTCCACCCAAGAATTATGAGCCCGACGCTTCCAGCGTTGGCACTGGCCATCTTTATGAGCCTGGTGCCACTGGCGCCAGGACAGGGTCCAAAAGGTCCCAATTGGGACTGGCTGGCACTCGGAACCAGGGTTATGGGTCTGCTTCCAAGGGAGTCGGGCAAGTCCTGATCTTTTGGAAGCAGAGATCATGACAGCTCCGGCCCCTGTGGAAATGTTACAGTTCTGATGTGGGATTTAGGGCTGGGCAGTCCCTTCTAGTGAGCAGTCTCTTTCTGCTTGCCATACTCTGGCCCTGCCCTCGGGGGGGACTCCCTTGCCTAAACCAATGTTAGGTGTATGTGTGTGTGGCGATATATGAGGTGACCCGTTGCCTGCTGGAATTTCCTGTCCTAGTTCAGGTTCTGCTCTTTCTCCCTGTACTTACTGTGATTTCTGCACCCGCATGGCAGGAGCCGTAAATTCAGGTAATGCCAGCTACGCAGGATCCACCCTGAATCCCTTAAAGTGACTGGAGCATCTAATGTAACAATGTGATAAGCCTGAGCCTCTCACACATGTTTTGGTGGGAGTAGCCAGTGACCTTTCCCATGCTGCCACCAACCTCAGCTTCACCTAGCTAGAGGCAGCATGCAGCCACCTTGACGACCCCACCACCCACCAGTAAGTTCAGGCAGAGACCTTCATCACAATACCTATGTTGTGAGTGAGGCTGGGAGTGTTCTTCCCTTCACTTAGTGACAGTTAGGGCAACAGGGTGTTGGTTGTTTTCTAAGTAAAGTTTGCTCATTGTGGTAGGGTGGTAGGGTGGTTCTGGATCTTTAAAATAACAAAACGAAATCCTGATTTGCGGCAAGACAGCACTCCTCCCACAACCTAGCCCATGGCCACCTTCCCTAGGCCCTTTCTCCTGCAGCAGCCACCTCAGCAAAGAACCTTGGACGTTACTCTCTCTCGCCACATCTACACAGTCTCTGAATCTTGCCACTATCATCTCTGCATTCTCAGGTGAATCTTCCCCTATCTCTCCTATCCTCACAGAATCTCTGCAATCCTGGCCATCATCCTCTCTCGGCTAGATTATGCCAACTCCCTTTACCGAGGCGCTCCTGCCTACCAGCTCAGAAAGCTCCAACGGATCCATACTCCGCACCAAGGAACCTCCTTGCCCTCTCCTGAAGAAAACACATATCCCCTGCACTCAGGGTGCTCAACTGGCTCCCAATAAGCCAAAAGGCCTCTTTCAGGCCTTTTCTGGTGCCCTCCACTAGAAAGACCCTGAAAACCTCCAAAACAAACTCTCTCACTACCAACCCAACAGAATCCTCAGATGTGGCTCTGCACACCTCGTGGTGGTTCTGCCATTCAATATCACCACACTAGGAGAATTATCTTTCTCTGTTCAAGCACCCACAATCTGGAACTCCCTCCCTTTCAACCTCCACCTCCAAGAAGACCACCTCGCCTTCAAGAAGGCCCTAAAATCTTGGCTTTTCCCTCCTGCAACCTGGCTTTTCCTCTCCAATTCTTTCCCAGAATCGAGTCTCATGACCCGAGAACACTTGCACTCAATTTCTCAACCAGGATGCTACTGCCGGGGCGACCGGCAGGAGGAAGGGGGGGTTATCAGGGACAAATCCCATCCACAGCTTCTCCCTTCTCCCGTGGGAAGCCCCATTGTGGTATTGAAACCAATCAATAGCAAAGACCAGATAAGATATGGTGCCCTTACTCTCATTGTCAGTGGTTGCATGTGGCAAGGCAACCGTTAATGTATACACACTGCGTTCTTTAAAGTTGATTGTCATAGTGCAGCCAGTGCACCGACACTATACGATTGGGAAATGAAGCCAGGCACAAACCAGGTGGATGAACAATACACCATGGGGGTAATTACGAGATTTGTGGTAAAAATCAGTTTTTACCGGCATGGAGGCAATGCCGGGTCCGGGTAGCAATGATGTTGTTAACAGCGGCCGATTACGAAAATGCGTGCACGTGCGTAGCTGCATGCCGGTATCGACAGTACATTGCTTGCCGCAAAAGTCCCTAAAACATCCCTTAGAGCATCTTTGAAAGCGCTGACAGCCCTTCTGCCTCCGTCCCCCTCTAAATAGCGGGCCCGCTAATAACGAGCCCGCTAATAGTGGAACCGGAAGTAACGTCATCGTGCCGGAACGGGAAATGGCGCGGCGGCCATCTTGAAAAACACAATCCATTGCCATCCTCGATACACAGGACATGGAGCCTAAAACCAACACCAGAACATCTACCACACCACTAGCACCATGCCAAAGGCGATTAAGAAAGGGGCATCCCGGCAGCGCAAGGAGCAGTTCTCCGAGGATGAACTGAACATGCTCGCGGACACTGTGGCTGAAAATGCAGAGGTGGTCTTTGCCACAGACCTGAAAAGAGCAGCACAACTTAAAAAAAAGGAGATCTGGGAGCAAGTGGCCCTAGAAAGTCAGTGCGGTAGGCACCACCCCCCGCATAGTAAAGGCCGTCCGAAAACGTTGGGACGACCTGCGCCTAAGAGTGCGCAATATCTTGTCGGCCAACCGGAGCCAGGGCCTGGCTACTGGTGGTGGCTCTAACTCCCCAGTCAAACTTAGCCGCTGGGAGGAAACCTGCGCCAGCACAATCGGGATGGAATCAATAGAAGGTGTGGGAGACATGGAACATGGAGCCACATCATCGGCAGATGGAGGTGAGTGTCCAAAGGAAACACTGTATTGCAAAGTATGATGATAGTCCACCAATGTGACCGTGCCATGAGGCAATGCATGGCCCATTACACACACATCGACACATCCCTGCCTAGATGCCGTCCCCAGCACTTACACATCCACATGCATGCAGTCTGCCTATCCCATACCTGACACACACCACAGACAGGGAAACGGCATGTGTCACACTGCATGCAGTCCACAACACAAAGACATGCCTCACAGCAGACACCACCTCACACAAATCTGAACCTAAAGTATGCCTGAGCAACCCTACCAATTGGCAGATAACCTGTATGGCACAAGAGTAGGACAGCCAGTCATCAAATGTGTACAACTGCACTAATACCATTTTATGCATGATGCATGTAGAACCAACACTGATGCTGTCCCTCTTATGGTCCCCCACAGGCCAAGCTATGGACAGAGATGCAGAGGACTCTGCAGCATAGGCCACCAAACCTAACAAGAGGGCCAAATTAGGGAAGAAACCAACAGGCCTTCCACCACCAAGGGCAATGGCAGGGCAGATCTGCATTCGAGGACAAAGACACCATTGGATGCCAGGGTACAGGGCCGTCATGGGTCTTCCACAACAACACAAGTCCCAACACCTGTGGAATCTGCAACTGTAGAGCGGGTGGCAGATGGGACCCTGTCTGAAGCTACCAGTTCTGTTGGTGAGGAAGCTGCCACTGCGCCACAGAGTGGCGATGAGGTCCTTTCACAATGCAAGGTCTGTGTCCTTGAGGAGGACTCCCACTCCATGGAATTCCTTGGCACACCAAGCCCTTCACAGGAACACCAGTACACACCCATCAGCTCACCCGATGGCACCTTTCATGTTCAGTCAGGAGGAGAGGCTGTAGCAGAGGGCTGGAGCCCCATACAGGACACACCAGAATTGGACCCATTGCCACACTTGCCATCCACCTCCACAGGGGTCCGGGACGGGGAGTTCAGGATGACACAGATTGAGGCGCGCCTGCAGAAGCTGACTGGCCTAGTCAAACAATATGTCACAGATGGTGATGTGACGAGGAGGGAGGCCAGGGACAACACTGCGGCAATGAAAGGGGCCATAGAGGCGAGCACACAGAAGGTATGTGAGGAGCTGTCGGCTGTGCGGCAGGTCCTTGGCAGGATTGCAGATGCCATGGAAGTTATGCGTCCTGCCCCAACAGTTGAGCATGCACCCACGGGGTCTTCCTCGAGCTCAACACAGAAAAGCCCCCTGCGCAGGTCTGTGCGCACCATGGGCCGGCCCAACATGCCACCCCCGGAGGCAGACACAGGCCATTAGTTGGAGGCTCAGCCTGCCTATGCACACCTATGCAGTCTCGAGTGCCATAATATTGCATGCCATGTGTGGGGGAATTGTGGGGGGTAGGGGAGCGGGTGTGTGGGGGAGTTATGGGGAGGGGGGAATGGGTGTATGGGGGAGTTGTGGGGGGTGGGGGAGTTGTGGGAGGAGGCAGCGGAGGGAGGGTGTGTGTGGGGGAGTTGTGGAGGGAGGGGGAATGGGGGAAGGGGGGGTGCATGAGGTGGAGGGTATGAGCACGTTTTTCTTCTTACTGTTAAATACACCCATTGTGTACCTGAAAAAATACTGGCCAGGACATTCCTTATTGTGTATGTGTCATTTATTGGTTTACAGGCATTGTATCCATGTACTCCCACACACAGTGCCCTCAGTCCCATATTCATGGCATCCTCAGCACCCATGTCTCTTAGAAGTATTGGTCAAGCACTGACTGGCGCACAGAATGTCCCTCCTGTGCATTGCCACCGCGATGATGTGCAACCACATCTTCTTCATCTTCTTCATCATCACCTGGTGGTTGCTGTTCAATGTCAGGGGCCAGAGGCATGTTCTGTCGGATGCACATGTTGTGCAGCATGACACATGCCATTATGATCTTGGCCACCTTCTCATGCCTGTAGAGGAGTACCCCACCCGAACGGCTAAGACACCGAAAACGTGCCTTCAACAGGCCAAAGGTCTCCTCGATGACCACACGGTTACGGGTATGGGAACGATTGTAGTCCTCTTTGTGCCTGTTCTGCGGGTTCCGGACAGGGGTGAGGAGCCACATCTTCAAGGGATAGCCACTGTCACCTGCATGGGTGCAAAATAAGATATGTGTTAGTCGATTCCTGATGGACACCTGTACTAATCACACATGCCTGCAGCTATTTGTTGTTCACATGCTCATGTCCCTGGTTGTATGCACACTTTTTACCTTGCCACAATGTTTGCTGTGCCATGGTCATACAGTGTGGGTTGCGTCTTCAAGATGATACAGCGTGTATACTCCCTTGCAGTTGCTCATACACTGTGAACGCATACAGCTGTGTTTGTTTTAATTATGTGATGTGTAGTGAGCACTGTGATTTAATTACTGGCAGCCTTGCCAGTAGTCTCAGCATTATTTGTCAATCAGCGCATATTATTCCCATGGTGACATGCAGCACTACTGTGGTGGTGGTGGCCCTGTGACATGCAGTGTATTCCATTGGTGGGATTGATTTGTGCACTCTCATGGATGGATGTCCTGTGTTGTGAATTGCTGCAGACATTCACATTGTGCATACTCACAGCATGTTGCTCGTTTGTGTTACGGAGGGTGAGGTCTGAGGATGGGTGGTGGATGTGTTGTGGGATGTGGGCTGGGTGAAAGTTAGGCATTTTGTAGTTGGTGTACAACTTTCATCATTGCTATGGGGATTGTTTGTCATGTTTAGTTTGGGATGCTTTGGGGCACAGTGTTTAGCGATGTGGACATTGTGCAAGGGGTCCTTAGAAAGGAATCCCTTAGATCTAGAGGGGCCTCCATGGTTCCTCACCACCTCTCTCTCAAGAGCAGGTTGGGTCTCAGGCATCTTGGTGGGAGGGCTTGTGGTCAAACAAGGTACATACTTCCACTTCCTCTGAGATCTGGTTTTACCTGGCTTAGATGTTTCCATCCTAATACTAGGATTTACATTGGAGTCTTCAGTAGAAGTTCCAACAGTTTTAAGGTTTTTAGCCTTAGACCAATTGTTCCTGTTTTTCCACCAGTTCTGAGAATTACCAGTTCTCATAGGCCTATAGAGGGGTCCAATTTGTCTATCCACCTGTCCTCAGATGCAGGGGGGGTCAAAGACTCTACAATTGGATGGGCAATGATGGAGCTTGGTTGGGTCTCCCATTTCTCTACTATACTAGCCTCAGATTTGTGTAGGTTAGAGGTCAACTTACTAACATCAGGGATTGCAGTGGGGTTCTCTGTAGACATTCCCACAGGCTCAGAGTAGTCTCTTAAGGTTGCCTCTCTAGCCAATTTGGTTTGGTTCTGTTTTCTCTCACTGGGAGGCCTGGGCGTATTGGATACTACTCCTAGAGTTTTTAAATCATTCCCCAACAGGACTCTCCCAGGCACCTCATTCTCGACACTGACAGGAATCCTCACTGTCATATTATTGCACTGAATGAGAGCTGGTAGAACTGGAACCAACTGGACAGGGCCTCCAGAGAATTTAGTGGGACCTTTGGGTGCCTTAGCAACATCCTCAGGCTTGAAAAAGCTTTCATCCACTACTGTTCTACTGGCCTCAGTGTCTCACATGGCAGGGGTATCCTGGCCATTGACAGGAACACTGTCCATACAATACCCTCTAGAGTTATTTGGAATGGAGTCGTACACATCCATATTCTGTTTCTTACCCAGACCCATGGACTCTAAGGATACAGTAGCTTGAAGACCCAAGAGTGCTTCAGCAAATTTGTACTTCTTCCTCTGGGGAGAAGGCTAAGGAGGCAGTGCTGATCCTTGCAGGTTTACCCTCGCCCCTGGGATCTCCTTTCACATGGTCAGTTGATCCACAAACATAGCATTTACCAAATGCTCTCTGGAATGGAGGTTTCTGCTGACCTCCCTCTGGTTGGGCACCAGAGGATTCACTAGCCCTATTTGGTTTCCCATGTGGCTTATCCTGGTTATGTTTGGGGGCCTCTTCTGGTCGGATGGATTTAGATGTATCTGTGTTCTCACCTTTGTGCTGCTTCCCCCCATCCTTTTTGGGAGTTTCCTCAGAATCCTTGTGAGTAGCCCTGTTGGCAGCCCACAAGTAAGCAGCCTTAGCTAATCCCTTTGGATCTATCTCCGTAGAATCAGCCAAGTGCTGTCTGAGCTCAGGAGAGCAGGCATCATAGATTGACACCAACATAACAAGATTTCTCATATCTTCTTAAGTGTTAACTCTGTAACCCTTAATCCAACCCTCTAAGTTCTTCAAACATTCACACACCCAGGTAGCCCAAGGGGTACCATCGTTCTTTTTGAGGGTCCTAAACCTCTTAAGGTACTAGCAAGGGGTCTTCCCAAATCTAGCAATTAAAGCTAGCTTCACCCACTTATAATCCATCCTATCCGCCTCCCCAAACTCCATCACAACATCAGATGCAACAGTGGGTAGCTTAGAGAAGAGCCAAGGAAGCAATTGTTTCCCTGTAATGTCTTGATTCCCATGGTTATACTCAAACATTGCCAACCAATCCAAAATATCAAGCTTAGCCTCATACATACCCACAATTTCTTTAGGCATACGGGGTCTCTTAGGACTGGAAGACCTAGAAGACTCTGGGAGAGAAGCATTCTCAATAGACAACTTTTTCATGTCTAGTGCATGATTCAACTCCATTTCTCTGAGCTTAAGTTCTTGATGCTTTTGTTCAGATTGAGCATTAATACGTTTGAATTCCAATTCAAGCCTCAGCTTTTCTAGAGCAATGAATTCAGGACTGAGTGTAGGACCTGATGGGGTCCCAGTGGACAAAGGTTGAGGTTTCTGAGCAGGCAGAGGAGCAATTGGGCCTACATTGTGAGACTCATCTGCCTATTCTAACTCAACCATAACATTTGAAACATTACCTTCCTCGTCACTTTCCACATTTGCTGGAGGGGTATGCATTCCAGACCCACTTCCCAGACCTTGGTTCTCCAACAACCTTTCAATTAATTCTGACGTTTTGCCTTTAACTGAGGGATTCCTATCTCTACACAGATTTTTCAAATGATCAACAGTGTAAGTAAGGAGGGTCTCCTGACTGTAGCTTCCCATATTAGACATGATTAAAATTGCTTTTAGCGGTGTTGAGCCTTGTGGTTAGTTGAGCCAAGGTAATAGCAGCACTCGAAGTGTAATCACTATACTTTATCCTCACCACTATACACCAGTGTTAGGCAGAATCATATGCAGTACCCTTTGGGAACACTACACACAATTAAGACTACAAGTGTAACTACAATTTCACCTTTGGTACAAGCCTGTACTACACAGTAAAGTGGTAGTGATGGCTGAGCAGCCAGACTTATCTCAAGAGTAAAGTGAGCAGTACAAGAGTTTACATGAAGGGCAAAAATTACTATGATTCAAATAAACACTGATTCAAGGTTTCTGAGTAAAGGAATATACATTTATTTACACCATCAGTTATAAAACAGTTCACTATCATAAAGCAGAAGAATATCACAGTGTTAATATACTACAACAACACCCAATCAATTCTGAACAAGTTAAGCTCAAAATGAAGTATGAGCAAAATGGCACTCCAGTAATTTAAAAAGGGAGAAAAGACAAGGTCATTCAAAATCAATAGCACTAACAAGTTATAAGCAGGGCAATCTAGAAAAGGCTACTACAACTAGGATTCAAGTCAATAGGTCTTGGCCAATGTTAATGGTTCAGGGTCTTTGCAGAGGATCACACAGTTCAAAGTAGTTTGCGGTTAAGTCTTTGCCAAGAGTTCAAAACGAAATTGGTTGGAGGAAAAGTTATTCAAAGGAGAAGAGAAGGACAAGCCTTTCGGAGAGACAAAAGATTTCCCTCACTTTCACCGCGGTCGGACGGAACGAACGACCGAATTTTCACAGTACCTTAAAAGAAGAATAATGGTGTAGCTGAGGCAGTTGTTCCTGGTAGTTCCTGCAGGCTCACGGTTCCTGAAGCTTCAGTCGTGGTGACAAGAAGGAGGACAGCTGGAGGGTCCTGCACTGCCCAGGGAAGAAACCAGCAGCAGAGCAAAACAACGAATAAAAGGTGCGCTCCTTAAAACCCAAACTGGTTCTCTTCCCACTGGCTATCCGATCTGCTGCAGCGATGCACAGCAAATTCGACCAGGATGAGGACCGGTATCTGGCATTTGGCAAGCTGGTTGTTCCCACCAAGCTTAAGGGGAGAAGATTCCTTGCAGATCTCCTCTGTCGTCAAAGTTTCAGGTGATTCGGACCTGCAGCAGGGCTTCACCAGGTGTCCAGTAGTTGCAGCAGTCATCTTCCTTCAGCTTCTCGTTGGTTCTCTCTTTCCAGTGGCGACTCTGCCTTCCAGTCCTAGAGACTGGCTTTTTATGCACCAAATCCCCCATTCACACAGCCTGGCTGTCAATCACACAGCAGGGTGGCTGTCCTGGCAGGGCCGCCACCTAGCCAATCAAACAAAAGTGTGACTTGGGTCTCCAAGGAGACCCTGTGCAGGGGGCCTCAAAGCCCTCCCTCACATCCTGCCCACCCAGACACTCAGGCGCCTAAGGAGGGCGTCTGTGCAGAAGCCCGCCAAAGGACGGCGAACAAAGGAACCACACCTGGTTTGGTGCGAAGAGTAAAACACTAGAAAGACCTTTACAGAAAAGATATGGGGAAACAACTCAACTGGAACCAAGTAAAATTAAAAGTGGACTACCGGGTCTGAGTTTGAGGCTACCACCATAGCTTCTAATGATACTGAGGCTATTTTCATAGTCTGTGGTAGAATAAAAATGGTAGATACCACTGCCACCAGCCAAATCCTAGAGAAAGGGGAACATACTAATGTTCCATGAGAATCAGACACAAGGGGAGAACTATTAACCCCTCCAGTACTCTATTGGAAGATAGGGTGTACTGGGTCTGTAAATTTAAAAAGACTAGTGAAGTCAATGGTGACTTTACATGCTCTGGGAGACAGTAGTCAGTCCCAGAAAATGGAGTTTAAAGTGGGAAGTCAGAAAAGACAACCCTGTGTCACTGCACTGAAGGTGCTGGGTGACACACAGTAAAACGATGATGCCTATGGAGTGGATGAGACTCCATAGCCCATGAGCACAAAATGTACAACACATTGAAAATGAAAAGTTCAAAGCCTAAACATGTAGCAAAAGAGCTGGAGGGCTCTAAAGTAGAGGGAATTTAGCACTTGTGTGCGAAATCTCCCCAACACTGCCAAACTCAAACATGAATGAGGAAAAGCCTACGTATTGATTCTAGATACCCATGTAAAGTAGCCATCACTTTATTCCAGATCACCTCAGAATGCAGCCAATATATTACTTCCGGTTAACTCAGAATGTAGCCATTGCACTGAAGTGGGTCAACGCAGGATAGACCTTTGTGGAAACTAAGCTAATTGTACAATCTAGCACGGATACTGAACCTAAGTGGAATAAAGACTGTTAGCTAAGCTTAGAATCTTGAAGAATGTAGAATATAGTCAGATGTTGAATCTAAAAGAATATTGATGATTACCTTTGCACTGGCCATAGGAGCATGTAAAATTTTGCCCCACATTAAAGCATGTTCATTTAGAGTTTAGCCATCATACTCATTCTGGGTCAATGCTTAGAATGTAGGTCCATGCATTAACCTCTTACTCTCCATGCATAGGGAAACTAGCCAAAGGCACGGCAGCAGACCCGCAATCATCTGCCATCATACACCACTTGAAGACACTTTGCGCAACACATCTGCCATAAGACTTCAGCTACCATTCAGGACAAGAATTTGATACATAGATGCACACATAACTTCTATCGTGCTCTCACACCCCCCCTCCCCACAGACCACTTATCACCACTCAACCACATCCCAGCTCGACATGGGTGGCTAGCAGGGAATCGGCTACCCCTTATATCTTAAGCATTGGTCAATATGCAAACACGCATACTAGCACCCCCTCAAATTTCTTAACATACCCGGACTCCGGTCCCCCGAGCGGGTTCCACCTACTGCGTGTTGTGATCATACTAATGGTGAAAGGCGCTATACAAATGACACACTGCTACTACTACTTGCAAAAACCTCCTCCTGCTCAACACCTCCAGCTAGCAGGCGTCACGAACTCGACTCTCAGATCTATCTTTTGTGTCCTTGGTTTCCATTTGTCTGTGCCTTTCTCTGCCTTTTGTGTGTGTGTGTGTGTGTGTCCCACCTTCCACTCCAGCGCCATCCCAGGCCCTGTGAGTGCCAAATCCATGCTCATGATGGAAAAGGATTGGGATTTTGGGGTGCTTCCCATGCCAAATGTTTGCACTTTCTTACATACGACATATTAATATCCAGAGCCACCACATTTTGTTGCCTGGCAACGGCCTGTCAGGGCATCAACTGCAGCTGTGCCTGCTCTGTCATGGCCTCATACATTCCTCTGCACCGAGTACTCACAGTGTGTGTGACATGAAGCACATCCAGTGCACTAGATAAGTACACAGAGCAACAAATGTTTTCCCGGCTCCATACCCACTCAAAGTTCAAAGCAACCTGGAAGGCCTGACAAAGAAAATGATTCAGGGACATTTAGCTATGGCAGTTAAATCGTACACTATACTTATAGATACATTAATACATGAGTATTCTGCACTGAGAGATTGTTCTGGAGGAAAATGTAGTACCTTGCATAATGCAGATATTGAATGTTTTTGGTCACATAAACCTGAGCCAGACAAACATTGTGTTCCTCACAAAACAGGCTATTCTGTGTGCAGAATACATCTCTTAGTTTTCGAAGTACAGAAATGGTTTGAGAACTGCAACATAGAAAGTCTTCTCCTCAATACGCTAGTTCTCACTTCTCCCAAACCACATTAATAGTATTGAAGCCAAACCTCCACACTGGTCATGCAGCACATGGAAGACACTCAAAATGTGCCTGCCTTGTCCTACAGTTCCTACCATACATTGGAAATGTTGGAAAACTGAAATGCTCATATATCTTGAAGTCATAGGCAGGGATGATGCTCCATCTGCCACAACGACAGCTACATTCACCCACTGCATTGAAGCTGGTGGTCAAGAAATCTGAAGATATCTAAGAACAATGGCCAAGGATGTTGACAACCTTGAAAACCTTGTGACTCAAAACGGCAAGCAAAACATGCCTAACATCAATGTAATATTGTTTCCACAATAGATTTCAAATGGCAGGGGAGACCATTGAGAAGTATGTGTCAGCCCTTTGACCATAGTTACTGCTTGCAACTTCAAAGCATACCTAAACAAGGTACTGAGGGAACAATTGATGGTCCACCCAAATATAGTTTTAAACACAACAGGGTTCCAATGGTTCTATGCCATTCCCAAAGACTAAGGGCACTCTCACAAACCTACACTGGAGGGTACCAGATTTTGTCACAAAGATTCAAAAAACATTTTGCATAGAAAAATGCATATTTTATTTATTTAATACATCAAAATCAATCAACCACAGATTCTAAAAGAGAAGACTTGTCACACTACTATAATTGCAGAAGGAGTGGTGACCTTCAAACACAAAACCTATAGAACATATACAATATTAAAAGAACTGTGTATATCACACTAAATTCCCTTTTACAACATACAAATTCATTCATTTATACCATTTCCACTCAATCACCCAATATGTTTCATTTCATCCATTCAGTATTAAAACATTTTACTGGCAATTCTTCCGGGGAGATAGTGTATGAACACCACACAATCCTATTTTCCAATTCTTATAACACAATCAAATCTTAATTTGACACAAAATTTACTAGATATTATTCCCAATTACTTCCACATAAACCACACTTCCTGGCTCTTCATGATCCCACCAGTGTCGGTTCAACCGTGAGAATGACCTACGGGATGACAGGGGCTTTATACCTCAAATATCTATTTCATTTTTACTACAGAGCTGATTATCAGTGTATAATCGCCCATAGGCACTTTAGTGCGCACAGGAAACCTGATTTCCTAAGGAATTAAAATATAAACTGTTCCGGCCTGCATACTAACAATTCACAAGTTCTCTTTTCTGTTTACAAATGGCATGCCCAAGAAGGGAGGTTACTCGTTCTCATGTCATCCGAGCCAGACCACCTGCTTGGTCACTCACGTACACCACATGTTTCGGGAGCCTGTCCTGAGAGAATGGTTAAAAAACCATATCAGTATCATAGTAGTCCTCCACCTTGTATAGGTAACTCACTAGGCAAACAAAGGAGTTTCTTATCGTTCACCACAACTCCTTTGACTCCATGCTGTGTGTTCCACATGCTATCACTCGGGGTAAAAATTCCACATTACCCATACAACAAGGACCTCGGGGAAACCATGCTCCTATAGTGCGTGCCCCTCACCACATGCCCTGTTGTCAATTTGCACAGCATATAACCGCATGTCCCATCAACCAAGCATGCAATAGGCAGAGGAAGGCAGATGGAACTGTCTTGTCACTTACTCGTGGTTCTAATAAAACAATGTTCGGCATTATGAGCTTAGATTTTTTGGTCGATGCCAAATGCGCAGTAAACGCATGTGTCTGTGTCCTGACCCATATATCCTTAGCTTTGCTTCTTATCGGGTCCCTGACCCTTCTTAGGCTCCCCTCATTTGGTTCCCAGCCCCTCTCACGGACCCAGGCAGCACCCGTACCTTGTTTTCGGGTTCCTGCTGCATGGCATCCGGCTCGGGCGTCTCCGACTCTCTGGGCGAGCTTCCGATACTTCTCTCTCTGCTTCCACTGTGGTCCGCGGCCCAGCTTCAGGTCCGGCAAGTCGGGCTGCATGGCTTCCCTCCAGGAGGCATTCCAAGTCTTCCATGTGATTGGTTTATCTTCAGTTTCTCGTGGCCTGCCGGTTCTTGGCAGCATCTTTAGGGACAGCAGCTTCTCTCCACTGTCATCCCAGTCCACAGATTCTTCCTGTGTCTCGCCATCTGCTGCATTGAAACTTCGCTCTCAGTTCTTCGGGGGAAGGCTTGACCAATGGCATAGTGCTTCTTCTAATTTGTTCTTTGGGTAACCAACAGGCAGTCTCCAGCAACTAGACTGTGTATGCTGTTTCCCATAGGTATTTCTCATTGCTCCATCCTTCCTCCTCCTCACAGTACTGAACTGATGATCATCACAAAGTTCAGTGGCACTCTTCTTCGTCTCAGTATTCTCCTGGGACTTGGTTCCCTCAACCCTACATTGATAGATGGAGGTGTGGGGGACCACAGGGTACCGACTTGGATTAAAGGAAGGACGGGAGTGAAATTAAGGCTGGCAATACCACGTTCTGCCAAGGTGATCGTCACTGATCCCATTGAGGGTTTCCCTCCCCATGAGATCCACTCACTGGGTACCACCCCCACGGGGACTATCGGGTAGTGGCCCCACCTCCCTGGCATCATGGGAAGGGGCTTCCTCCACGGAAGCAGTGACAATACCCTGGGATTCATCACACAAGGTATTCAGTGATAGAGGGGAGTTGTTGGCCTGTGTGTGGTGTGTTAACTATTTTCACAAGTATGTCTGGGGAAATAGATTCATCATATGCACTGACCACAAACGATTGGTGGGACTTTTAACAGTAAAAGGGAAGTGCAAAGTGGCCCTCAGGTTAGCGAGGTTGAGCACTAAATTTCAGGATTACAATTTCAATTTCCTCTTGAAAATGCCATTGAACAAAGGAATGACGAAGAGGAGGTGGGTGAGGAGGTAGTGGCAATTGTCTTAGATACCATATTAAGAGAGAAGTGGGAGGAGGAACTTAAGGCTGATGAAGTGTTAAACTGTGTTAAGGTACACAGTTGATGGATGACCATCAAAGTGCGACTTGGAAGAGAGAGTCTTGCCATTTTTGGGTGGTTAGGGAAGAGTCTTTCAGTGGAAGGAAGTTTGCTGGTCAGGGGTGAGAAGTTGATACCGCCTGAGAAGGTGAGGAAAGAGTTGATTGAGAGGGCACACCAAGGTCACCCTTGATCTATGGGCACTAAATAAAATCTTAGGGGGAATTATTGGTGGCCGGGAATGGACATAAGAGAAATAAGAGTGAAACGGTTTTTGAGAAATTGTTGGCCATGTCAAAACTCTGGCAAGAGTTGCAAGGTAGAAAAATCAGATTTGGTTGTGATGCAATGACCTGATGAAGCCTGGGAGCATTTGGGAATAGACATCATTGTACCATATTATAGGTTGACAGCTGGGAAAATATTCCTCATTGTGATGGTGGATTATTGCTCAAGGTGGGTCGCAAGGTTTGTGTGAAATGTTGGTATGGGCAACGTCATAGAATTATCAGTGACAATGGGATGCAATTTAGGAGTGAGGAAATGAAGAAATATGCCTGGGGTATGGGTATAGAATGGGGATTTTTTGGCAAATTATAATCTCCAGACCAATGGGCAGGTGGAGAGGCACAACAAGGTCTTGGTTGAGACAGTTGAAAAGGCCATCAGAAATAATTTGGCCATTGATGTAGCGATAGCAGACAGGCTCTGGAGCATGAGAACGTCCGTCAAAAGGGATATAGGAAAATCGCTTTTCATGGCTATGTGAGAGAGAGAGCCTAACACAGTGTTGAATCCGGCATGGGGGAATGACTAGAAGGAGGTGAGGTTTGAGGATTCCAAGGTCAAAAGGCGGAATATGTTGAGTGGTAAGTACATGCGTTTTGTGAAAGGAGATTGGGTGAGGATCAAGAAGGGAGTCCTACCTTGTAACAGAGGTTCCAAGTTTTCAGATCCTGTGAGGATATGAGAAGTGTTTGCGAATGCAGTGGATGATGATGTAGCGGTAGGTTTGGGGACAGAGATGCCATTAATATTGGTCAAAATGACAGGAGTGATTTGAGGATTGTCCCTGTGTGGTCAAAGGACTAAGTGATGGGTTGAAATCCTCTGTGTGGTCAAAGAACTATGTGATGGGTTGAAATTGTTGTGTAGTCTTAAGTTTAATCAGCAATCAGTTAGTAGTTTGTAAGTTTAAAACAAAAAAAGGAATTTGTGTTTTCTAATTAAACCTTTTGGTCATGTGAAATTTGTTGGGGGTGTGTGTGGAATGGTGTATCCTCCATGCTGTGGAACGTGAGGGTCTGAAGCGTTGGGATGCAATGTGGAGTGCGTGAGTGGACAGTTGAGAGCGAGAGGAGAGGTTGAGGAAGGAGGGAGCACAGAGGAGGCCACTGGTGTTCTTTACAATAAAGGTCTTTCACGTACCTGCCTAAAGTGAGTCTTGTATCCTCATTTGGACAGAGGTACTGCAGATATGTAGTTGTATGATGTGGAATGATGGGGTAAGAAGGATGACAAGATAGTATCATTTTGGCTATAGACATTTGTTCAAAATAAGGAGGAAGTCTTATCTCTGCCTAATCCCAGAGCGGTTTTCCCTACCTCAACAGAGGCTAACTCGGGTGCCCGTCAGGATGTAAGCCAAAAGAAACCATAATACCATCTTCTGTCCAAACCTACTACTCTATCCCTACCAATAACAAATAAACCAAGAAGAAAATGGTCTCAATGGACATCTAACCCAAGCCACCAGGAGAATGACTCCCTTCTCAATCCAATATTGTGTTGATTTAACAATAGTCTCTTGCAATCAAATCTGATTATCAAATATACTTAGACCAAGAGAATGACTCTCTTATACGGGTCCATTTAGAAGAGATCAGGAGACTGTTCTTTGATAGTCCTTTGGACAAGTCTTTACACGTTTCTTTCATTCCTCCCAAGGATTTGTGAACAACAGAGTTAAGACTTTATCAACTCTTCTTCTTATTACTGGAGCTTTGTCAGGGCTTTTTATATGTTGACTATGGGGGAGATTACACCCTAAAAGGTCTTGGTTCTTCTGATATCTTTCACATATACCGGTTTTCCCACTGTGATGAGGGAGTTCCCTCCCGAGGCACTCTTGAGATTCATGGTTTCTTGTGTCACCAATGGGACGAGAGAGATTTGTCCTTAGGAATACTTGGCTCTTGGTTTCCTGAGTATCACTAGTGTGACGAGGGAGATTACTACCCGAGGAATACCTGACTTTTGAAGCTCTGTGTCCCACTGCTGTGACAAGGGAGATCACTCCTGTTGAATACTTGACTCTTCAGGCTATGTGTATCACTAGTGTGATGAGGGGGATCACTCCTGAATCATAATTCACTCTGGGTTCTTTGGGTATCACTATTGTCATGAGGAAGATCACTCTGGAATAAGACTTGACTCCGAGTTCTTTGGGTATCACAATTGTGACAAGGGAGATCACTCCCAAAGAATACTTGACTCTTGGTTCTTAGGGTATCACTACTGTGACAAGGGGGATCACTCCAGAAGAATACTTGTCTCTTGGTTCCTTGGTTATCACCACTGTGACGACGAAGAGCACTCCAGAAGAATACTTGACTCTTTGGGCTCCCTGGACCCCACCCGGCTTTTCCACAACTCCCGTTACCTTTATCTTCACAGATGTCACATATCGCCCATGGAAAGTATGGAGGAGATGGTCGATATGGAAGAAGGACTGATTTATTCCTTGCAACGCACAGCGCGTTCTAGTCTTCCAGTATTAGCCGCCTTAACGACCAGCAGATGAGAAGCACCTGTGCGTTGCAACTTCCTTACTTTGTTCCCATGAGTAAGTTTGCTTACGCTCCCTCTTGTGTTCCCTTCCCGGTTTCTGCCTACCTTGTTGGTCGTTTGTTAGTGGGTTGCTTCCCCACTAACTAAGTGCCTCCTTCCGTTCTGGACTACTTTCCTCTCCACTTGTGAGGCGTCTGTCGCCGTGACCTGTTTGCATCTCTCTCAGCCCTTCCTGCTACTGCTGTACTCTCTCCCGCGCTGAGCGGTTCCCCAGCTTTCTTTGTTTTCTGTGAGCAGTGTCTACCGTTGGAGCTGTGTGTTCCCGACACACAGTCCTTTCCTTGTGTACCACTATCTCTGCGTGTTAACCGCACGCCAGCTGGACCTCTACCCGGACAACAAGCAATCGCCTACTACGACAACAACCAGTGCATTCTGGTACTTGTAGGCAATACTACTCTTACCTTCAATCTTACTGGATTTCTCTACAGACTGCATCAACTACCATCCATATCAAGTTCTACCAGGGTTTTTTCATCCGATTTTTCCCTGGTTTGGTGTGGGCTCCCTGGAGTCCCCGCTGCCGGGCACATAGCCTCTTTGGCAAAGTGGACTCTAGGCGAGCCCGTCCTTCTATCTTCAAATCCAAGAACAAGATCGAAACCAAGTCCACAAGAACCACCTGGAGAGAAAAGAAGAAGGAAAGTTCTACAGACAAATCTACTGCGTCTCCAACAGATTCATCAGGTGAGGAGTGTGCTAGTGGGGCTAGTTGTGTAGACACTGTACTTGATCAACCGTTCGAACCTGAGAGATTGCAACGCCTGAAAAAGATGGCTAGCCTCGAGCAATATCAGGAAATGGTCAATGCCATACAGGCTCTAACTGTGGAAATGCAAAACCTCGGAGCGGATAATGCCGCTTTGAGACAGCAAGTTCAACAGAGAGTAGACACCAAGGAAGACTTACCTCCCATTTCCCTACCCTGTGGAAAATTTGATGTCAACCCAAAAAAAGTGGAGGAATTGCTCGATGCTTGTACAATACATTTTACCTTTCGCCCTAAAACATATGAGCTGGACAGGGCTAAGGTGGGATTTCTGATTTCCAATATGGTAGGTAACGCCCTGTCCTGGGCAACTCCCTTGGTGACCGCTCCAGATCCAGCCTTAAACAACTATGGCACCTTTGTAACACATTTGAAAACAAGATTTGAAAGACCCGAAGTCTTCTATTCAACTTTTGAGAATCTTCTGGACATTCGTCAAGGAACCTTGGACCTACAAACATATGTCACCAACTTTCAGAAAGTAGCAACCGAAGCCGGATGGCCGGAGACGGTTCAACAGGCCATTTTCCGTCGCGGTCTGAATGAAGACTTAAAAGACGAATTGGCAAGAGTGGCCAGGCCTGCGTCTTTCCAGGAACTAGTGGCCTTGGTTGTGCAGATAGACTACTGTATGACCGAAAGAAGAGCAGAGAAAAAGAGACCCTGTTCTTTTTCTGCCCTACCTAGCCTACCCCCAACACCTGAAAAGACACCAACTGAAGAACCTATGCAGATAGGAACAGCAAGAGGACTGCTTACTGCATGCGAACGAAAGAGACGCAAAGATCTCGGGCTGTGCATGTACTGCGGCTCCAATACTCATTTGTTACGGGACTGTCCTGAGGTACCTCCCAGAAGACAGGGAAATGAAAGACCCCGACCTTGAACAGGGAAAAGGAAGGATAAAGTACAATTAATCCCTGTGCATTGGCTCAACCCGCTGTAATTGACAGCAACAGTCTAACGGTGATCAAGATTCTTAATGACTGGAACATTGGAAATCCTGTTGAATGTCTAGCCATGTTGGATTGTGGGGCAGCTGGTAACTTTGTGGACGATAAGTGGGCCCTGGAACATCAGATACCAAGACGTTCTAAGATACGACCTATCCCAGTTGAAGGGGTTGATGGTACCCCGTTAACCTGCGGAACCATCAGTCAAGAGACACAGGAATTAAAGGTCCAGATGTCCAATCACCAGGAATATCTATCCTTTGATTTGATAAGAGCAGCACATTTTCCTATTATCTTGGGCATACCATGGCTTCGAAGACACAACCCAAGCATAGACTGGTGTCGGAACTCGGTTGAATTTCAATCCCATTACTGCTGTCAACATTGTTTGATTCTAGAACCTGCAAAGCTGAAAGTACAAACAATGGTACACAGATCCATAAACAGTGTCAGCTTGATACCTGACCAATACCAAGAATATACTGATGTGTTTTTAGACACTCAACCACGGAATCTTCCACCTCACTGAAAGGAGGATTGCAAGATCGAACTGGTTCCAGACGCAGAAGTACCGTTTGGAAGAATGTTCCCTTTGTCACTACCTGAAAAGGAGGCCCTCAAGGAATGCTTAGCCACAAATCTAAAGAACGGACTAATCCGTGAATCCACCTCATCGGCATTGGCATCCCTTTTCTTTATTTCAAAGAAAGGGACGACAGAATTAAGACCATGTATCGAATACCGAGGACTTAACAGTCTAACCATAAAAGACTGGTATCCCATGCCATTCATGAAAGACATTATAGAGGCTGTCCAAGGAGCCTGGATTTTAACCAAATTAGATCTTAGGGGAGCGTATCATGTTCTGAGAATACGCGAAGGAGACGAGTGGAAGACGGCTTTTAGACCACCTATTGGACATTATGAGTACAGAGTCATGCCCTTTGGTTTAGTGAACGCGCCGTCCCAGTTCCAACGGTTTATGGACAAAATATTTGCGGATGTCCTATATTCTTCGGTTGTAGTATATTCGGATGATATACTCGTTTTTTCCAACACCCTGGAAGAACACCGCCAACATGCTCAGGAGGTACTACACAGGTTGAGAATGAACAGTCTGTTGGCAAAACCCGAGAAGTGTGTCTTTGAAGCTACAACCGTACCTTACTTAGAGTTTATACTCTCAGCAGACAGTGTGCAAATGGACCCCTCCAAAACACAAGGAATAACTCAATGTCCGGTACCCACATCAGTAAAGGACATACAGTGATTTTTAGGTCTTGCCAACTTTTACCGTAAATTTATACCCAACTTTTCAGAAATCATCTTGCCCATTGCTAATCTCTTAAAGAAGGGTCTTACATTTATTTGGGACCTAAAGACATAACAAGCTTTCCAAAGACTTAAGACAACTTTTGTGACTGCTCCCATATTGAGACAACCAGACCAGTCCTTACCTTTCATTGTGGAAACCGATGCTTCAGGCGGTGCAATTGGGGCAGCACTACTACAAAGGAAGGAGGATGGATTGGAACACCCCATTGCCTACTACTCTCGTACGCTTAGCCCAAGTGAACGAAATTACTCTGTCTTGGAAAGAGAACTCCTGGATATTAGGCAAGCATGCGAAGAATGGAGACATCTATTACAAGGAACCATTCATCCTTTTCAGGTTCATACTGACCATCAAAATCTGAAGGTACTCCAGAAGATGGAATGTCGGAATTCCAGACATGCCAGATGGACCTATTTTTTCTCTCAGTTCGACTTTGTTCTGACATACTTACCAGGAAAGGACAACCCTCTTGCTGATGCTCTCTCAAGCAGTCAAGGAGACTTTGGAGGTTATCAGGGTCAGGAGATCCTTTTAGCAGGGAAGCGGTTTGTTACTACCCTTAACACTTTTCTGCAACAAGTACAATCCGCCCAGAGCAAGGAAAAGGACCCTCTAAACAAGGGTATGACTCAAAGGGGAAACTGTTATTCAAAGAAGGTTTGTTGTTTCTGCCTACAACCATTTTACAAGAACAAGCAATGGCCTGGTGTCATGACGTACCATTAGCAGGACACAAGGGACAAAATGCCACTTTAGAATTGGTTTCTAGACAATTCTGGTGGCCCACGATGGCAAAAGATGTCAGAAGATATGTCGCCTCATGCCCTGTATGTGCACAGAATAAGTATGCATATTGCAAACCCCTGGATCGTCTACAGCAGGAAACCCCTCCAGAAGGTCCGTGGCAACACATCTCCACTGATTTCATTGTAGACTTACCTGTTTCTAACGGGTACTCGGCCATCATGGTCACGGTCGATTCATTCAGCAAATTGGCTCATTTCTTACCCTTAAAAGGGTTACCCACAGCAGGCATTACTGCAGAGGTGTTTTTGAGAGACGTGGTCAGATTACACGGGCTACCCCAGACCGTAGTATCAGATCGCGGCTCACAATTCACATCTAAATTCTGGACTGTTCTGTGCAAATCTCTAGGAATAAAAAGATCTCTTTCGTCTGGGTTTCATCCGGAAAGCAATGGACAAACCGAACGTCTCAATACCACCTTAGACCAGTACATCAGGTGTTTTTGTAATCAAGAACAGAGTGATTGGTATCAGCTTCTGCCCATGGCCGAATTTTCATACAACACCACCAGACATTCCTCTACATGCATGAGTCCCTTCTCATGCACCTATGGATTCCATCCCAGACACATACCTCTGTTTGGTCAGAATTCTTCTAATGTACCCTCTGTTGATCTGCTTGTGAATATTCTGCAAGATCTTCACAAGAAGACACAAGCCAACCTTGAGATGGCACTTCATAAGAGCAAAAGGTGGGCGGATCTCAAGAGACAACCCAACCCTGAATGGGAAATTGGTACCAAAGTATGGTTGTCAACCAAATACCTACCCAGGTGGATACACTGAGGCAAGTTCTCTCCCCGTTACATTGGACCCTTCCGGATCACGGCTAAAATTAATCCGGTAGCCTTTCGCTTGGCTCTGCCAGCCAAACTACAAAGAATCCATCCGGTATTTCACACCTCATTACTGAAGGAATACACAGAGGACTTACACAAAATAAAAATAAAAAAGACAATCGGATTCCAGCAGAAAGAAAACACCAAGGAATACGAAGTCTCCAGACTCCTTGATTCCAGGTACACGAATGGCACCTTGCAGTATCTGGTACTATGGAAGGGGTACCCAATGTCTGAGAGCTCTTGGGAACCTATTAGACATATATCAGCACCTCGTCTCATTCAGAAGTTCCTTCGACTGCACCCGGGAAAACCAGGAGGATGTCTACTGAGAAGGGGTCATACTGTCACATATCACCCATGGAAAGTATGGAGGAGATGGTCGATATGGAAGAAGGACTGATTTATTCAATGCAACGCACAGCGCGTTCTAGTCTTCCAGTATTAGCCGCCTTAAAGACCAGCAGATGAGAAGCACCTGTGCGTTGCAACTTCCTTACTTTGTTCCCGCGAGTAAGTTTGGTTACGTTCCCTCTTGTGTTCCCTTCCCGGTTTCTGCCTACCTTGTTGGTCGTTTGTTAGTGGGTTGCTTCCCACTCGAACGGCTCCTTGCCTCCTTCCGTTCTGGACTACTTCCCTCTCCGCTTGTGCGGTGTCTGTCGCCGTAACCTGTTTGCATCTCTCTCAGCCCTTCCTGCTACTGCTGTACTCTCTCCCGCGCTAGGCGGTTCCCCAGCTTTCATTGTTTTTTGTGAGCGATGTCTACCGTTGGAGCTGTGTGTTCCCGACACACAGTCCTTTCCTTGTGTACCACTATCTCCGCGTGTTAACCGCACGCCTGCTGGACCTCTACCCGGACAACAAGCAATCGCCTACTACGACAACAACCAGTGCATTCTGGTACTTGTAGGCAATACTACTCTTACCTTCACTCTTACTGGATTTCTCTACGGACTGCATCAACTACCATCCATATCAAGTTCTATCAGGGTTTTTTCATCCGGTTTTTCCCTGGTTTGGTGTGGGCTCCCTGGAGTCCCCACTGCCGGGCACATAGCCTCTTTGGCAAAGTGGACTCTAGACGAGCCCGTCCTTCTATCTTCAAATCCAAGAACAAGATCGAAACCAAGTCCACAAGAACCACCTGGAGAGAAAAGAAGAAGGAAAGTTCTACAGACAAATCTACTGCGTCTCCAACAGATTCATCAGGTGAGGAGTGGGCTAGTGGGGCTAGTTGTGTAGACACTGTACTTGATCACCCTGTCGAACCTGAGAGATTGCAACACCTGAAAAAGATGGCTAGCCTCGAGCAATATCAGGAAATGGCCAATGCCATACAGGCTCTAACTGTGGAAAGGCAAAACCTCAGAGCGGATAACGCCGCTTTGAGACAGCAAGTTCAACAGAGAGTAGACACCAAGGGAGACTTACCTCCCATTTCCCTACCCTGTGGAAAATGTGATGGCAACCCAAAAAAGGTGAAGGAATTGCTCGATGCTTGTACAATACATTTTACCTTTCGCCCTAAAACATATGAGCTGGACAGGGCTAAGGTGCGATTTGGTGTTCTGGTGTTCGGGCGAGGGCGAGGGCCTGCGGGCCTGCCATAATGGATGGATCTTCGCAGAAACGCGGGAAAACAGGCACCTGCTTGCCTTCCCCACCCCACACAAGGCTGCAACTGCGACGTTGGAACTCCGCCTCCGCCTCAGCATCTAATCTGACAGACGTGAGCATTGGCCAACGAGTAAGTACAAAACTGATTAGACATAATGACACCGTAAGTGAATTTACTAGAACTTTTGTGGGAGATCCTGAAGACGTAGGATCGTCATTGACGTATTCGAAGAATAAAAGCGCAAGGAGAAACGCAGTACATGCCGCCACTCCAATGACAGTCTCTATACCTTCTACATCCTCTACATTTCCAATAGCCTCCTTCACCCTGCAGGTGGACTCGTCAAATATTGATAATACTGACAATCACCTAGCAGGGCCCGTCTCACCCCTCGATCCCCCATACCTGTCTCCCCCCGTGTCACACAAACTGGCGACCGATGTGAGCAAGCTCACACCGAGTGTGACGTCACTATGCTCGGCGAGTGATGGGAGAGCCGAGCGGGGTGAGAGGGAGTGTGCGCCTGGCGGCCTTGGGGCTGGTGGCTTCATGGACGAGCGTGTGGAACCGGGGATCCCATCCCTCCTGGGAAAGGGTGGGTTAGTTCTGGTGGGGGTTGGGGCCTCCGGGCGACCCTCGGAGCGGACCCTCTCACCTCGAGCCCTCGATTGACTCTCTTGTCAGCACGACGGCGCCTGATCCAACTGCCAGCTCCGTGTGCTCTGAGAGAGAGGTAAGACGCGGAGTGGATTCTTGTGTGCCCGTCATCACGCCCGTTGTGCCGACCGAGTTTGACGCCTGTAACACAGAGGCTAAGGTTGCGGCTAGGCCGTGTCCAAGTTCTCGAAACGCTGCGCTCCTTCCTGACGCCCACTCCTTAAACTCTTCTTCAAACAAACTACCTAAACTGATGGTTTTGGCGTGGCGCGCACACACTATGAGAAGATGCTCTAATAACGGTAGCTGTGACGATTGCCTGGCTCCAATCTGGAAAGAGGCCCCTCTGCCTGAGCTGCGTACCTCATCACCCCCGCCCACCACAAAACCACACGGCCATTCTATACACGGAATGGATGAACTGGACCCTGTCATGCCCAACACAGCGTTGGAAGATGAAGTATTTTGCCCCCTCGACAAGCACTTATCTGCTCTAAACAAGGGATGTGTTTCTCCAGCACACCCTAAAAACAGAAGAGCCTCAACAGAAGTTGTAAACAAAACTTTGGAAGAGTTTCCCCAAATAAACAAAGCCTGCAATCTCACATCTAGAGGAGACTGTAGCATAACTAACCAGCAGAACCAGCGGACGCCTACGGCGCCCAACCATGAGACTCAGCCAGGGGCAGAATGGCCTAGCACAAATTCTGATGCTCTGCGTAATTGGAAAATCGCTCTGCAAAATGAAGAAAATGCTGTTTGTCCGGATTCACCCCGCATACCCTGTTCCCAGGCTCGTGCCCCTCAAAGACAGGCAAATGCGACAATACGTCCAATCCACTTCAGAAGTGCTAAACAAAATCTTGCATACAACACCTGTGAGCGTGATTCTCACGTTTCCACCTCTTCCTCTTCTGAGACTCGTTCAACTGCTTCTTCAATCATAGAACGGGACTTTCCAAAAGTCAGGAGATCCAAAATTCAACCACATAAAAAAGACCGCAACTCAGAAGTCAGGCTTGATGCAAACTTCACCAAAGACCTACAATCAGTCTTAATGTCAGCAACTGGAATCTCGCCCGCTCCATTTCTAAAGCTCTACGAGCAATTAAATGACAATGTGAAGGACCTGACAACCTTAGTGGCGCTTATGAACCCAAAGGTAATCAATATGGAAAAAGAGTTGCGCGCTGAAAGAAAGGATAACGGAGCAATAAAAACAAACTTGACCTCTGCCTTGCAAACACTAACAGAACAGAAAGAAAACAACAAATTGGATAAAAAGCTCCTTGCAGAGGTTGCGAAAGAAGCTCTAAGCGTGCTAAGGCATCGACATACGACGACACAGGATTCAAATCGGCAACCTAGCCGGGAGCACCCTGCTGGTCAACAAACCGATAAGGGGCCAATTCCCATGGAACCTCCCGTCTATACCTCAATGAGAAACTCCGACACAGACACTGGCTCCTTGGTGCTCCACTCTACCATGGGGATACTGGATACTATCAACAATCCTAGAGAAACTACAGAAGCACCAAAATCTGCACCAATAATTCAGAACTGTCCGTAGACCAACAACCTGAGTAGCGAAAAAAGTCCGCCGGTTCCCTCAGTGCCTGATACTCGGGGTTTCCAAGGCTCAAAACCTGAGTCTGAAAAACCTATGCATGAGAGCACGGGCTCGAGCCATGAAAGAACAAGAACTGAAGCATCTCCTCACTTGAGCTTTGCTAGCGTCCTGGAAAGGAGTAAGGGTCCGAAAAATCTGGCAACACTGGATCCTCAAAAACCTGCCTCTTTGGCAACCCTGAATGACACGGGCGCCCCTCGTATACCTGAGGTGATACTAATTCCAGAAACAACGGAGCCCAAAAATCAAATATTTGATATATTCAAGGGAACTGTACCCCAGAAAGTACATCACAAGGGCCTCAAATCAGGACCGTTGAAAAAAACTAAAAATCAAAGAACTAAAAACCGAAGCGCTGGCAATAACTCAAGAAAATTCCTTCGGAATCTAAAAACTGTCAATGTAACTGTCAATAACACTCGGACAGATGACAGGGACCCAACAAAGAAAAAAGACCTTAACATTGCAAATACATCGGCAAAGACTGTAGAATCTGTCCCTCTCCCTGAACCTACCGAGGATCAATCCATCGACTTAATCAACCTGTCTGTGTATGAAGAATTAGAATTAGAGGATAAGGTTTCTGAGATGGGTTCTGAAGACGCGTTACTTGCGGATGCACAGCCAGTATTTCCAAGCGACGGAAATGACTCAGTGCTTACCCGGATACCAGCTGGCGCTGCAAGAATATGTACTCTTTTCGAAAAGAATCCTAAACAAGACGTGCCTCACACAAAGCCCTCAAGTCCCATATTTAAAACACTGGAAGAAAGGCGAAAAGCCCTCGCTCAATCTCAGATGCTGTCTAAACCATCGCCAGAAAGGAAGCTTGCTCTGAAAGAGGGCCTGTGGCCTCATATTAAATCAAAAGATACTTGTTCGGATGGCCTTGCTCACAACAAAGACAACGCAAACAGAGTAGGTCTGGCTAGAAACAAGATCCTCGATACACGGCTTCCCCGAGAGAGAAAGGAATGGCGCAAAACGAACAAGACGGATAATAGCGCTGGCGATAAAAGCCAATCTTCCCACAAGGTGAGGCTAGAACGTATAGAAAATGGAGAGAAACTCATCTTAAATCGCTCAAACGTTCTATGCCTTTTTCAACATGTGCCTTCTCTCAGAACGATACGATCAGAAGACATCAAGACGGTGGAATTCGAAAATGAGGACCAAGACGACAAAATCATCCTCCACTTTAGATCCAGAATTGTTCGGAACATTGTACTGGATGCGGGCTCCGCTCTCATGTCGATGGGTTTCGACATCTCAGAAGTGTCTGAGCAAGCTGATTTCGATCACAGAGCGGACTCTCAAAAAACTAAACGTGACCCGTTCTATCAGGAACCACTGTTTTCTAACAAAACCGTGGAAAATGAGCTTCCCCGAAACGTGGAATCGTTGTTAGAACGCGACTTGCATCCTGGCCCTGGAAGTATGAAAAAGACAATGGCCAGTATTCCCCACGAGACTATACCAGGAAAACTCCCCACAGAGGATACCATCAAAATCACCATTAAAGGAGCTGGCATGATGGATCTGAGCCTTGGTGATTCGCAAACCCCACAAGACCAAAGCAGAACACAAAAGGATTGGTCCTGGCTGGCAGAAGCATTAGGCAGACCCTCAAAACGGTAACGCCAAGCGGTAGAGGAGCCACGGGAACTTAAGATCGGATCCTGGAACACCAGGGGCTTCTCCCACCTATTTGTAGAACCCTGGCCGGACGCGCTAGATGTGGTCTGCCTTCAAGAGACGTGGATGACGAGTTGCCCAACTGTGGATTCCTATGAAGTGGCCTTCAACCCAGCCTTTAAAAAAACTAGAGGAAGACCAATGGCAGGTCTGTTGACAATTGTAAAAAAGAGTTTGGGCTGTCGTATCACAAACTTTCTAAACCTATCACCCTTTATACTACTGTCAACGATAGTTTCGGATGGGTCTCGAACTGATAACTCGACTCTTTTCCATATATTTAATATATACTGGAATCACATTCAGGCAGGGTCAACTTCCTTCATAGATCTAGTCTCATCTAAAATCGACGAATTGTTACTGGAGAATGAGTCAACAAATATAATAATCTGTGGAGACTTGAATATCAACTGTCTGGCAACACGAATGAAAAACTACGAAGTCGTGTACGTATCTAACAACGTGGCTTCAAAATGGATGGGGGAAATGGAAGCTAGAAATCTAGCGATGCTCAACGGAAATTCGGTTGGCGACATACCAGCTAAACCTACGTGGCGACAAGCAGATCAGAATGCCATCTTGGACTACTTCTTCGCCTCAGAAAAGATACAACAATCCATCAAGTCGCTTGAGGTAATACCGATGACTCAAAGCGATCACGACATGGTCATTCTCACCTTATCAGCCGTAAATCAACCGTCCCAAGAACGATGGGAACATCGGATACTGGCTGAGCCAAACAGAGTGAGGCTAACACTGCTCTCTGCTGAAGTCTCCACAATTTCGGAAACTTTCATCAAACAGGATTGTGGAGTCGAATACGCACATCTATTACATCTGTTTGTAGAAAAAAAACAGGGATTGAGAAACCATGGCTTTGCTAACAAACACAAATTCGATGTTGAGATTATGAGAAGAAAGAGAGAATTACGTGCCTCTATCAGACTCCTGAGATTCAGAGACCCTATAGACTCAGCACGAGAAAAACGCATCGCAAAACAGAAATATAAAAATTGGATAAGATCCCATAAAGCCATTATGTTCCAAAATGATGCAGAATTAATGATGCAAAAAATGAATAACAAAAATTCGGCAGAATTCTGGAGACTTCTAAACAACGAAGGGGCTCCTCAATCCACACTGATGTCAAACATGGTACCAGCTGCTGGAAGAAAGCAATAATTGTGCCCATCTTTAAGAAAGGAAATCGGCTTGAGCCAAAAAACTATCGACCAATAGCTCTCTTGGATGTATTGGGCAAAGTGTATGCAACCATGTTGCAACGAAAACTTTCACAATGGATTGTTGACAGTGGTCACCTTGATGAAAGACAAACAGGCTTTGTAAAGGGGGTTGGCTGTGGTCTTAACCTCCTGCTGATAAATTTGTTGAAAATGGAAGCCATTAGAGCTGGGAGTAAGGTTTATCTTGCTTTAATCGACTTTTCCCAGGCGTTTGACTCCATCGACCGAGAATTACTTTGGACAAAAATGTCTAACTGGGGGTGTCCGGAGAGTCTGTTAGCCGCCATCAAAGAAATCCACTCTGCCACCACCATCAGAGTGCGCCTTGACCAAGGTGGACTCACAGAAGAAATCAACACTTTTCGTGGTGTCAAGCAGGGTTGCCCTCTGGCGGCGATCATTTTCAACCTTTTTCTCTCGGACATTGGTTTCGCAATTAATGAGCCACGATCCTTCTCCCCCATGTTACACGGCTCTGCATTAGGCTGGATGTTGTATGCCGACGACTTGATATTGCTGGACTCTACTCCAATCGGTCTCCAGCGCAAAATAAATGCAGTTGAACGTTACGTGGAAAAAAACGGATTGCTCATTAACAATTTAAAAAGCGAAATATTAACACTACAGAATTTGCAAACTGGATGCTCCCGGAAAAATAACAAATTCAGATGGCACCTGGGAAAGGAAACACTTACTACAGTAGAAGGCACCAGATATCTTGGGATGCAAATTAACACAAATATAAATGATAGCCCCTGGACGGAGATCACGAAGACGAAATGTCGACAATTAGCTTCCCAAGCATCGATTTTAAACAAAAAATATGGAAAGTTTTCACTCAAGCCAGTGATAGCTTTCTATCAACAGAAGGTTGTTCCAGCCTTGATATACGGTGCAGAGAATGCCTTTGGATGCTCGGCTGATTTCTGGGCAACACTAGAACACATTTTTTGGGTAAAAATTCTACATCTTCCGAACAGTACTCCTACATCCTGCATACGTTACGAGTTAGGCATGATCTCGCTTGAAGCTCGGATCACGTGGAACACCTTGGCCTTATTCAGGAAAACTGTGATGCCTGTAATAGCACCTCAATTTAAAATACTAAGCAATCCTGGCAATGCCAAGCCAGACTGTCTCCTAGCCCGGTGGTACAAAAGATGCCAAGAACTGTTAACCACTTATGGAACGAACATCAAAACTCTTCAGGACAATCCAGAACTGGTGAAGAAAAAGATCTGGGAAGCAGACTGGATTCAAACTAGTGAAGACAGAAGAATGACAAAAGCAATGAAGGATGCCCCAGCTGAGGCACGAGCATTTAACACACTACAAAACTACGTAGTCTTGTTCCCGGATAATGCAAAAAGGGCCACATACATGAGATTTCGCCTAAATCTATTCAGAACTAAAGATCGGACAAAGAACTGGATAGGAAAAGTTGCTTCGAACACCGTATGTAGATATTGCAAAATCTGCGACGAATCACTTAAACACCTTGTCCTATTCTGCCCATTCTTCAAACCACAAAGAACTAAACATATGGGACAAATAGTTTCTGAGCACGCATTAATGAATGCAGAAGAATGGTGGCAGCTGATGTTTTCTGGTTGCAACACAAAACTGACAAGGGCTCTAACCGTGTTTTTGCAGGAAATTGAAGAGATCCTTGATTCGGCGAATACCGAAGAGGAAAGCTGACGGTACAGGCGCGTACTGTTTGACAGCAGATAAAGCTCAACCAGTGCCATATGTCAAGGTCCCTTTGGCCCTTGCTGTGGACTCCTGCATTTTCATGTCTGTATCTTGAAACGTGATCTCATGTATGTTTCTGAACGTGGAAATGGAGGACTTGTGTCCTTCTTGTTTTTAAAGGTTTTTTTATAAACCAATAAAAAAAAAAAAAATAAATAAAATAAGGTGCGATTTCTGATTTCCAATATGGTAGGTAACGCCCTGTCCTGGGCAACTCCCTTGGTGACCGCTCCAGATCCAGCCTTAAACAACTATGGCACCTTTGTAACACATTTGAAAACAAGATTTGAAAGACCCGAAGTCTTCTATTCAACTTTTGAGAATCTACTGGACATTCGTCAAGGAACCTTGGACCTACAAACATATGTCACCAACTTTCAGAAAGTAGCAACCGAAGCCGGATGGCCGGAGACGGCTCAACAGGCCATTTTCCGTTGTGGTCTGCATGAAGACTTAAAAGACGAATTGGCAAGAGTGGCCAGGCCTGCATCTTTCCAGGAACTAGTGGCCTTGGTTGTGCAGATAGACTACCGTATGACCGAAAGAAGAGCAGAGAAAAAGAGACCCTGTTCTTTTTCTGCCCTACCTAGCCTACACCCAACACCTGAAAAGACACAAACTGAAGAACCTATGCAGATAGGAACAGCAAGAGGACCGCTCGCTGCATGCGAACGAAAGAGATGCAAAGATCTCGGGCTGTGCATATACTGCTGCTCCAATACTCATTTGTTACGGTACTGTCCTGAGGTACCTCCCAGAAGACAGGGAAACGAAAGACCCCGACCTTGAACAGGGAAAAGGAAGGGTAAAGTACAATTAATCCCTGTGCATTGGCTCAACCCGCTGTAATTGACAGCAACAGTCTAATGGTGATCAAGATGCTTATTGACTGGAACATTGGAAATCCTGTTGAATGTCTAGCCATGTTGGATTGTGGGGCAGCTGGTAACTTTGTGGATGATAAGTGGGCCCTGGAACATCAGATACCAAGACGCTCTAGGATACGACCTATCCCAGTTGAAGGGGTTGATGGTACCCCGTTAACCTGCGGAACCATCAGTCAAGAGACACAGGAATTAAAGGTCCAGATGTCCAATCACCATGAATATCTATCCTTTGATTTGATAAGAGCAGCACATTTTCCTATTATCTTGGACATACCATGGCTTCGAAGACACAACCCAAGCATAGAATGGTGTCGGAACTCGGTTGAATTTCAATCCCATTACTGCTGTCATCATTGTTTGATTCCAGAACCTGCAAAGCTGAAAGTACAAATAATGGTACACAGATCCATAAACAGTGTCAGCTTGATACCTGACCAATACCAAGAATATACTGATGTGTTTTTAGACACTCAACCACAGAATCTTCCACCTCACCGAAAGGAGGATTGCAAGATCAAACTGGTTCCAGACGCAGAAGTACCGTTTGGAAGAATGTTCCCTTTGTCACTACCTGAAAAGGAGGCCCTCAAGGAATGCTTAGCCACAAATCTAAAGAACGGACTAATCCGTGAATCCACCTCATCGGCAGGGGCATCCCTTTTCTTTATTTCAAAGAAAGGGACGACAGAATTAAGACCATGTATCGAATACCGAGGACTTAACAGTCTAACCATAAAAGACCGGTATCCCATGCCATTGATGAAAGACATTATAGAGGCTGTCCAAGGAGCCAGGATTTTCACCAAATTAGATCTTAGGGGAGCGTATCATCTTCTGAGAATACGTGAAGGAGACAAGTGGAAGACGGCTTTTAGACCACCTATTGGACATTATGAGTACAGAATCATGCCCTTTGGTTTAGTGAACGCGCCGTCCCAGTTCCAACGGTTTATGGACAAAATATTTGCGGATGTCCTATATTCTTCGGTTGTAGTATATTCGGATGATATACTCGTTTTTTCCAACACCCTGGAAGAACACCGCCAACATGCTCAGGAGGTACTACACAGGTTGAGAATGAACAGTCTGTTGGCAAAACCCGAGAAGTGTGTCTTTGAAGCTACAACCGTACCTTACTTAGGGTTTATACTCTCAGCAGACAGTGTGCAAATGGACCCCTCCAAAACACAAGGAATAACTCAATGTCCGGTACCCACATCAGTAAAGACATACAGTGATTTTTAGGTCTTGCCAACTTTTACCGTAAATTTGTACCCAACTTTTCAGAAATCATCTTGCCCATTACTAATCTCTTAAAGAAGGGTGTTACATTTATTTGGGACCTAAAGACAGAACAAGCTTTCCAAAGACTTAAGACAGCTTTTGTGACTGCTCCCATATTGAGACAACCAGACCAGTCCTTACCTTTCATTGTGGAAACCGATGCTTCAGGCGGTGCAATTGGGGCAGCACTACTACAAAGGAAGGAGGATGGATTGGAACACCCCATTGCCTAATACTCTCGTACGCTTAGCCCAAGTGAACGAAATTACTCTGTCTTGGAAAGAGAACTCCTGGCTATTAGGCAAGCATGCGAAGAACGGAGACATCTATTACAAGGAACCATTCATCCTTTTCAGGTTCATACTGACCATCAAAATCTGAAGGTACTCCAGAAGATGGAATGTCGGAATTCCAGACATGCCAGATGGGCCTATTTTTTCTCTCAGTTCTACTTTGTTCTGACATACTTACCAGGAAAGGACAACCCTCTTGCTGATGCTCTCTCAAGCAGTCAAGGAGACTTTGGAGGTTATCAGGGTCAGGAGATCCTTTTAGCAGGGAAGCAGTTTGTTACTACCCTTAACACTTTTCTGCAACAAGTACAATTCGCCCAGAGCAAGGAAAAGGACCCTCTAAACAAGGGTATGACTCAAAGGGGAAACTGTTATTCAAAGAAGGTTTGTTGTTTCTGCCTACGACCATTTTACAAGAACAAGCAATGGCCTGGTGTCATGACGTACCATTAGCAGGACACAAGGGACAAAATGCCACTTTAGAATCGGTTTCTAGACAATTCTGGTGGCCCACGATGGCAAAAGATGTCAGAAGCTATGTCGCCTCATGTCCTGTATGTGCACAGAATAAGTATGCATATTGCAAACCCCTGGATCGTCTACAGCAGGAAACCCCTCCAGAAGGTCTGTGGCAACACATCTCCACTGATTTCATTGTAGACTTACCCGTTTCTAACGGGTACTCGGCCATCATGGTCACGGTCGATTCATTCAGCAAATTGGCTCATTTCTTACCCTTAAAAGGGTTACCCACAGCAGGCATTACTGCAGAGGTGTTTTTGAGAGACGTGGTCAGATTACACGGGCTACCCCAGGCCGTAGTATCAGATCGCGGCTCACAATTCACATCTAAATTCTGGACTGTTCTATGCAAATCTCTAGGAATAAAAAGATCTCTTTCGTCTGGGTTTCATCCGGAAAGCAATGGACAAACCGAACGTCTCAATACCACTTTAGAAAAGTACATCAGGTGTTTTTGTAATCAAGAACAGAGTGATTGGTATCAGCTTCTGCCCATGGCAGAATTTTCATACAACAACACCAGACATTGCTCTTCATGCATGAGTCCCTTTTCATGCACCAATGGATTCCATCCCAGACACATATATCTGTTTGGTCAGAATTTTTCTAATGTACCCTCCGTTGATCTGCTCATGAATATTCTGCAAGATCTTCACAAGAAGACACGAGCCAACCTTGAGATGGCACTTCATAAGAGCAAAAGGTGGGCGGATCTCAAGAGACAACCCAACCCTGAATGGGAAATTGGTACCAAAGTATGGTTGTCAACCAAATACCTACCCAGGTGGATACACCGAGGCAAGTTCTCTCCCTGTTACATTGGACCCTTCCGGATCACGGCTAAAATTAATCCGGTAGCCTTTCGCTTGGCTCTGCCAGCCAAACTACAAAGAATCCATCCGGTATTTCACACCTCATTACTGAAAGAATACACAGAGGACTTACACAAAATAAAAATAAAAAAGACAATCGGATTCCAGCAGAAAGAAAACACCAAGGAATACGAAGTCTCCAGACTCCTTGATTCCAGGTACAAGAATGGCACCTTGCAGTATCTGGTACTATGGAAGGGGTACCCAATGTCTGAGAGCTCTTGGGAACCTATTAGACATATATCCGCACCTCGTCTCATTCAGAAGTTCCTTCGACTGCACCCGGGAAAACCAGGAAGATGTCTCCTGAGAAGGGGTCATACTGTCACATATCGCCCATGGAAAGTATGGAGGAGATGGCCTATACGGAAGAAGGACTGATTTATTCCATGCAACGCACAGCGCGTTTTAGTCTTCCAGTATTAGCAGCCTTAAAGACCAGCAGATGAGAAGCACCTGTGCGTTGCAACTTCCTTACTTTGTTCCCGCGAGTAAGTTTGCTTACGCTCCCTCTTGTGTTCCCTTCCCGGTTTCTGCCTACCTTGTTGGTCGTTTGCTAGTGGGTTGCTTCCCACTCGAACGGCTCTTTGCCTCCTCCCGTTCTGGACTACTTTCCTCTCCGCTTGTGCAGCGTCTGTCGCCGAAACCTGTTTGCATCTCTCTCAGCCCTTCCTGCTACTGCTGTACTCTCTCCCGTGCTGGGCGGTTCCCCAGCTTACATTGTTTCTTGTGAGCGATGTCTACCGTTGGAGCTGTGTGTTCCCGACACACAGTCCTTTCCTTGTGTACCACTATCTCTGCGTGTTAACCGCGCGCCAGCTGGACCTCTACCCGGACAACAAGCAATCGCCTACTACGACAACAACCAGTGCATTCTGGTACTTGTAGGCAATACTACTCTTGCCTTCACTCTTACTGGATTTCCCTATGGACTGCATCAACTACCATCCATATCAAGATCTACCAGGGTTTTTTCATCCGGTTTTTCCCTGATTTGGGGTGGGCTCCCTGGAGTCCCTGCTGCCGGGCACATAGCCTCTTTGGCAAAGTGGACTCTAGGCGAGCCCGTCCTTCTATCTTCAAATCCAAGAACAAGATTGAAACCAAGTCCACAAGAACCAGCTGGAGAAAAAAGAAGAACGACATTTCTACAGACGAATCTACTGCGTCTCCAACAGATTCATCAGGTGAGGAGTGGGCTAGTGGGGCTGGTTGTGTAGACACTGTAATTGATCAACCTGTCGAACCTGAGAACAGTTGAGTGCTGCCGTTTCTTCATGGGGTCTTAGGTCGCTGTTACTGCTGCAAACGTTCAGCACGTCTTCCTGCTGTTCTCCTCTCTGGTCTTTGAGGCTCCACAGAGCTGTTGCTGCTGCAGTCTCCACATGTTTTATGGACCACACGGTCAAGCTCGGACAGGCCACGCCCCCACTGGATTCTGCTTGCTTCTGCAGAGAGTCGGGTTCCCTACGGCTTGCGTAGTTCCTCTCTGCCTCTTCCTTAGAGACTGACTGTCTCTCACTTCTTCAGCAGTTTGGGTCTGACTTTTCTGGGCCCTGTAGGATGGACGCCAGCTTCCCTCACTGCCCTTCCTGCTCCTGACCATCTCTAGTAATTCCTCTGTCTTTACTTTATATGGCTCATCCCACCCCAGCATAGCATCAAGATGTGTTATACAAGTCTCTGAGGTTATCTTCCTGCCTCCTAGTGACCACCTCTTCCCAATTCTTGGATAATCCCTTCTACGGTTTTTCTGTATGTTTCTTTGGTTCTTCTTCATATCAGTCCTATCTGACTTTGTAGATGCAATAGTAGATACTTTACAATAACATACAGTAGTGGTTTCAGGTTGGGAGGAGGAATGAACACCAGGGCTAATTCCGCCAGTGGAATTACCAACATAACCAGAAATGGTATTTACAAATTGAAAAACAGCTTAATTACCACAGAAAATCAGCAGTAATTCAGCCAAACACACAGTGCAGTTACCTCCACCTAAAAGGCGGAGGTAAATGCACACAGGCGATGTAAATCAAGTAACAGGTTCGCCCAATCCACTCAGGAGGAGTACATAACGGCTCACACCTTCCACAAACACACATCCAAGCAACATGCAGCCACAAACAGAAGTCAGTTATGGGATCCGCAACCTGCTACTATTCATCCACCTACAGCAGCCTGAAAGACCTCAGCAGGGAAGGAGACAGGCACCACAAAGGCGCAGGGGACGTGTGCTGTGAAGGACAGCCATAACACATGTCCACCCATCCCCTTGGACACTGGTGGACGACAAATAGTGGTACTCTATCGCTTGGACCGTCACACCATCACAGACCTGCTCACCCTGATTGAGGCTGATCTCCAAAGCCCAATCACAATCAGAACTGCCATCCCGTACCTGGCAAAGCTTGTGTCCTATCTACACTTCTGTGCCATGGGCGGATTCCATCACACGGTTGGGACACTGCATGGGATGTCCCAGCCAACATTCTCAAAGGTGCGGGAACACGTCCTGGATGCGCTCATGAGGCATGCCCATCAGCACCTTTCCATAACCACCACCCAGGCACAGGTGCACACAGCAAAGGCATGTTTCTATGCCATTGCCCAGTTCCCCAGCACCATAGCAGCAGTGTATTGCACACATGTGGCATTAGAGCCCCCACCCAGGCAATGGAGCAGGCATACCAGAAACAGGAAACAGTTCTATTCCATGAATGTCCAAATAACATGTGATGCCAAGCACACAATCAGCACTGGTGCCACATATGTTGCCATGATACTGAGGAACAGCACCATACCAGCGTACATGGACACACACAGAGGGCAGCCTACCTGGCTTGTGGGTAAGTAGTAGTAGTCAATCTGACATAGCACAGTGGCACACCTGGTGAACGGAATGAGAAGTACTGTGAGCAAACTACAAGTCCCATAATGCATCATAGACAAACAAATGATGAATGATGTTGAACACACAGCGAATGACTGAAAGTGCTCTCTGTAGGCCAATGCCGCATCACCACAATTGATGCAAGGTGCGTCATCCAAATGCACAGATGAGCGCACAAAAGCCAACGGCACAATGGGTCAATATACATATACCTCAACAGACAAGCGGCCATGTCTAACACTGTACATTCAATTTCGTGTAGGTGACTCAGGCTATCTGCTGTAACCCTGCTGGATGACACCTGTGAGGAACCCTGGTACACCACAGGAGATTGCCTATAAAGAAGCCCACAGAGGGCCAGAGCATGCCTTATGCGCACCTTCAGACTGCTGAAGGCTAGATTAAGGTGCATCCACAACCCTGAAAAAGTGGGTAAAATCGTAGTCATGTGCGCAATGCTGCACAACATATGCATACGAAGGAACATATAAATGCCACCAGATGAGCACCATTCCCCCTGGCTTTGATGAGAAAGATGTTGCAGATGAATACAAGGCACCTCAGGACATACGTGGGGAGGTGAGGGAAGGATGAATGGTCCGGCAGGACCTCATGGACAACTTTCTTTGACTTAGCTTTCTATGCACCTCTGATAAGTCACTGAATGCGCATGTATCATCAACATAAAATAAATACTGCGCATTTTGTCTAGACTTATTATTGATTTATTATCAAATCAACAAAACCTGATCCCCAATGCCATCACCCACCCCACACCCTGATCCCCAACTCCATCACCCAACCCACACCCTGATCCCCAACTCCATCACCCACCCCACACCCTGATCCCCAACTCCATCACCCACATCGCGCCCTCATCTGTCCCATGTGCTTAACCAGTAGTGCTTCCTCTTGTCCCCTTTTTGCACAGGCAGGGGAGCATGAGATGTGCAGCACTGGGAGAGCCTGGGTGGGGTGCTGGCTACTAATCCCTCGGTAGGTGTGGCTAACATAGAGCTAACTGGCTCACTGCCTGGGAGAAGTTGCATGGCTACGTTGATGCCCCTGGACATGATCTCATGTGAGGCCGAGATTTGTTTAGCAAGCTTCCTCACCCTCTGGCTGATGACGGTCTTAGTTGCATTTGAGTGCACCGTATTCCGGCACAGTTAGTCACCCGCCTGGAGGCATGCTGAATCACATTGTGCATGGGCTGCAAATGGCACAATTGCTCCTAGGAAATAGCAGGCATTTCTGCCTGCTGTTCCTCATTTCTGTCCAGCTGCTCCCAAATGGTCTGCAATGTGGGGTCCTGCCGTGACTCAGGAGATGGTTGGAGGCCCATACCCTCATTGACGGGTTCCCAGCTTGTCTGTTCTGCATTGTCATCTATGTCCTCTGAGTGCTCGAAGTGGAGGGCACGGTGAGATGACAAGGGGGAGGGGGAGGAACACATGAGTGAGAGGCTGCGAACGGGGGAGGAGTCTGGTGAGAAGTGTCTCAGAGGTGTTGCTGCAGGACTGGAGTTGGTGGAAGCAGACATAGATTGCACGGTGGCAGCAGGTTCAGTGGGTTGGGCTCGTGCCTGGATGTTGGCAGCACTTGGGAGGTGTGTTGTACTCCTGAGACCCCAGCAGTGGTGGGGGGTGCCCCTGTTGCGGCTGGAGCAGCAGCCTACGTAATGGCCAGAGCAGGTGGTTGAGCTGTGGCCAGTGTGCCAGTGGCCATGTAAGTGGACGCTACTGTTCCCTTGGACTTGTGTGTATTTGTGACACTCCCCTTCCTTGCTGTGGCATGGCCTGTGGCCTTTGCGGTGCTTGCTGGTGCCGGTGTGTCCAAGGTACTGACACATACCAAGGGTTCCTGGATGTCTTTTGTGCTTGTTCGGAGAAATGAAAGTGTGCATCAGTAACTAAGTGAGCATTTCTCTTTTACTTTTAGTTTAGCCCTCAACTTGGGCAAACAACACCCCCAGTACCCCTTGCCTGTTTTTCCAATATGACCCACACGGGCTCAGCCGCATGGCAGCTCCTGCTATCTGCTGTTATCCACGGCTAACACTGGCAAATCTGACACTCCGTCACCAGCTGCCAGCTACCTGGCGAAACATGGAGCTTCAATCTCCAGCCTCCAACCTCAATTCACCAGTCACTGTTCACTGGCCGCTTGTCTAGAGCTCAGGCACAAATCCACACAGTCCATGCAGTTACTGCAGGCTCTGAGAAACATCCATTACTGGTTAGAAGCAAGGCCATCAGTAACTTGTTGGACATGTGTTAGGTGTGTTGCCATGTAGTGTTGTGTGTACTATGGTGACAGGTTTCTAGGCCTCCAGCGGGGCATACTTCATGTTTCAGAATTGATTGATGGGCGTGCATGTGGTCAGTATGGGGGTTGTGCCTTGCTTGGACCATACGATCATGTGCATCACTGACATACAGGGTCATGTGTGCAAATGTACGGTAGGAGAAATGGTGCTTGCGTATGCTGTAGTACCATCAGCTATGGGGTGCGCTGCTAGTTGTGGTGCAGTAATGATGACATATGGTTGGACATTGTTTGCGACATATGTCCACTGGTGTTATTTGTTGACATGCTCTACATGATTGGAACCATGCTTGCTGTGGTGTCTGTGCATGGGTGACTTGTGTGCGGGCAAGGGTGGTTGTGATGTGTAATGCAGATGTGTGACCATTCTTGTTACTTACAGTTCGATGGTGGTTGTTTCGTACGTCATGCCCTCGTCATCCTACTTGGTTGTAGTTTAGTTTATATACTTTATTTTGATCCAATACATAGATCATAAAAGTTATACACAAATATTAACAACATTACAAACCACACAATGGGTCACAATAAATAATTGAATAATTGATAAAACTATATCAAATGCAGCGACTATTATACCATAAACTGGAAGGCGCAGGTTTAAAAAGCGAAAATATAAAACCGTCAGACTGAGCATCAAGAGACTGACTATGAGGTGACATATTTGCATCTCTTCCTCCAAGATTGGAGCAAGTAATTCTCCAGGCAATTAGTTGCCAACTCACAGCACCCTGCCATGCAAAGGTCAAGCACCTAATCAATTCTTCTAATACAAAACTGTTTAAAAAGCGGTATCAAAAATCTTTTCCTAATATGACAATACACAGGAAAAAAATAAATGCACTATACTTTCAATCTCATATGGGCAGAAAGGGCAAGCGCCTGAGATACTCATGTTCCAATGATGCTTGACCTTGGCTAGAGGAAGAATGCCAATGTGCAAATTCATTTGCAGTGCTTTCATTGATTTCAATTCCATTGGATAAAACCTGCCTGAACGAACACATTCTCCTGATCTCTCAACCACCACACCTACCGCTATGAAGCAGCTACTACACGGATATCGCACGAGCTGCACACATACCCGGTGCTCACAAGCACCTTTTGACTCTCTCTACTCTCTCTACTGATCTGAACTTCGGTTCACAAGGGCGTTCAACCTACCACCACCTTCAGACCATACCAATGGCATATAAATGCAAAATAACATAACATAACATAACATTCTATCCAGATAATCTTCAAATATTCTTTCCTGGACAGATAAAGTACCAGACTAACTGGCCTCGCAAGTTTCACTCAGGTTTCTCTCAACCATTTTCTTTCATAAGCCTTTTTTACTAATATTTTAAAAATCCCAGGGATTGTGTCTGGGCGAGACCAATAGCTCTCCAGCCCGAGGACAATCAACTCTTTTTTGATGGCTGAATACCAGGGTAAATTAACTCGACCTGACCGAGACAAAATATCTTTGACAGCACCTCTGTACTGGCTCAGATTGCCGCTTGTCCAGAATCTAGCCCAACAAAACACTGGCCTTGTATGACATAAGAAGCCGATGCTTTGCAGGCCTAACTCACAGAAAACTCGGGCATTCAAGGTGTTTGCAGGCAAGCCCAGAAGTGCTTTGAGAAATTTCTGTTCTACGACCCTGAGCGTGCCTGAGTCATAGGAGCCCCACAACTCGGCCCCTTAAATGGCGGCATGTCTGGCCAGGCTCTTATAAATCTGTAAAATACCATTTATCAGTCCTGTCCCATGAGCCTGCACAAATCTAGACATAGCTCTGCAGTGCCTAATCAGCTTCAAGCCTGCCTTATTCACCTGATCCTTCTATACACAATTTGCAGTCAATCGAACCCCCAAATAATCATAACTCGTAACCTGCTCAATCGCCCCGCTACCCAGGCTAATTATTAACCGTGGCGTTTTCCCATCCCTTTTCCTGTTGAACACCATTATCTTGTTTTTTTAACATTTATTGAAAGTCCATTACCTTCACAGAAACTCTCAAATATTTTCAATTGCTTCTATAGGCCATTGGGCATCAGAGAGAAGAGGACCGCATCATTGGCAAATAAAAGGATCGGGGTGCTCTCATCAGCCAACAATCTGGCTTCAGTCATCTCAGCTAACAGTAGATCAATAACCCCATTAAAAAAAGGCAAAACAAACTTGGTGCAAGGGCCCAGCACTGCCTGACTCTGACATCAATTTCTATTATAGCAGTGGTTCGACCCATACCTGATTTTGGCCCCATTATTAGAGTAGAGCGATTGAATTGCTCTTACAATAACAATAGGCCCCCCCATTTTAGTCTATACAATCCGGAGATTACTTCTCAGCACACTGTGAAACGTGTTTTTTAAATCAACAAAAAACACGCAAATATTCATAGCCTGTAGTGAAACATATTCGTCCAGAATCAGACGAAGCCTTAGCACTTGATCCACTGTACTGATATTAAGCTGGAATACCAGCCTGGAGGTGATGCAAAACCCCCATCTGCCGACTCCATGCGTACAAATGGCCCAATACGGCCTTAGCAAAAACCTTGCCCCCAGCATCCAAGAGGGAAACAGGCCGGTAATTTGCCGGACAACCCATGTCACCCTTCTTGTAAATGGGGATAAGTATTGCTTGTGTCCAGGACTAAGGTACTCTGTTCACTTTCAACAAAGTGTTCAAATGTTTTACCAAATAAGGGAGCCATATAACCATCTCCTGCTGATACCAGTCAATGGGGACCAAGTCCAGTCCAGGCGATTTCCCCCGCTTCTGCGACAATAGAGTCACCTCAATATCTTGCGAGGTAAATACCAGCGGTGCATTATCACCCACCTTGGGCCTGTCCAGGATGACCTTGGATTCCTTGTGGAAGTCATAGTTTTCTGCTTTGTAAAGATTTCCAAAATGGGATAAGCAAGCCACCTCAGGGATACCATTCTGAATAAGGTTTTGTTCCAACCCCATGTTGCCAAAAGCCCCTGGAGTCTCCCACCTTGGAGGCCTGGAAAAGATTGTCCCACAAGTGTTCAGAATACTCTGCCTTTTTAGTTTTAAGCAGTTTGCGGTAACGTGTCTTTGAATCAGCAGGGGCAAAGTAGCCCTCTCCCAGGCCTACTAGCAGGCTCAATCAGGACTTTTTTCGCAGCATGACATTCAACGTCATACCAAAGAGTCCTACGGGCTGGCCTATTTTCCCCAGCTAATTGAGGTCTGCTCAACCCATTTCCTGTGATGCTAACAATTATTTCATGGAATTCTGACAAATGATCCACATTGTCGGCATCACAGAAGCAAAACAGCTCAAATGGGCGCTGAATCTTTGCCTAAATGGTAGTTTAATTTCTAAATCTAGCAGCTGCCATTTAATGGAACGTCTATCTGTCATGATCACATCCAGGGTTTCTGGTTTAGATTCAGGAGTTGAGGCCAGGCAGGATCCTTTGTATAGATCTGTAGGCTCTAGATGGGTTTTAGCATGGCAAACATGGCATTCCAACAGTCCACCGTATTAAGATAACCATAGACTTCCATAGAAACTCAAAAGTATCCCAATACCCCTAAGATAGATGCCCCGTAGGTCAATGATAAGTTATAATAGAGAACCAGACTAACCAGGTTACTCACCGTAGTGACCACCTTACTCCTAGTCCATAGTCCCCTTTCCTCCATACTTATGGGACATTCCTCCGTCCTGTGGGACGGGACCGGAGCACTTTGTAAAAGCATCAAAATTTTGCAAAATGTTTAGTCCTTCCTCTCTTTCTAGCCTGAATGGTGCACACACCGACAGGTGTTGCAGTTCTGAAAAGCGGAACCTGGCCAGCCACCACAGGGCTATGAGTTGGAGCAAACAGTTCACCGTGTTCTTCAGCTTGCAAATCGTCCGATGAATCAGAGGCAGAGGCGGGAAAGCATAGGCCCTCATGTTGTGCCAAGGGATCTCAAGAGCATCCCCCAGAGAGGAGGACCATTTCTGGAGGCATACAGTGGTAGCTTCTTGTTTGCCAACGTCACAAAGAGGTCCACCTCCGGAGTGCCCGAATGCAGGAAAATCCATGAGAGGATCTCTGCCTTCAATTCCCATTCGTAGCTGACCATTATCCGCCGACTGGGGGCATCTGCCGTAACGTTCAGCTGGCTGGGATGTGTACTGTCACCAGCCAGACACCATGAAGGACTGCCCACTCCCAAATCTGGATATAGAGGCCCACAAGAGGGGGAGACTTGGTGCCCCCTTGCTTGTTGATGTAATGCATTGACACCACATTGTCCGTGCCGACTCGGACCACCTTGTTGGCTATGACCGGTCTGAACGCCTTGAGCACTAGGAAAATCGCCAGAAGCACCAAATGTTTTATGTGAAGGAACTTGTCCTGAGGCGACCAAAGGTCCGAGACCTGAAGAAGATCCAAAGTCGCACCCCACCCCAGAAGGGAGGAGTTCGTCGTGATCGTTATCATCGGGGCTGGGTCCTGAAAACCCGCCCCCACCGACAGGTTGCTGAGAGACGACCACCACTTCAGGTCTGTCCTCATGGAATCCGGAATCTAAACCAACTTGGAGTCCGGATCCACAGTCTGACACCAAGAACTCCGAAGAGCCATCTGAGTCTGTCTCATCTTGAGACGAGCGAGAGGTAGAGCCAAAACACACGAGGCCATGAAGCCCAGAAGCTTCTGGAACCACCAGGCCGATATGCTCTCCGACTGCGCAAACATCTGACACATGGCCAACAGATCCGCCATTCTGTCCCCGGTCAGGTAAACCCTGCAGTCGATCGTGTTCCAGTGAAAACCCAGGAAAATCAAGTCCTGAGAGACCGTCATGGAAGATTTCTGCCAGTTCACCGACAGCCCGAGATGGAACAAGAGCTGGAGGAGAGACTGAAGATTGCATTCGGCTTTCAGCAGGCAAGGGCTGCATAGGAGCCAATCGTCTAAGTACGGATACACATGGATAACCTGCAGACGAAGATAAGCTGCAATCACCAACATCATCTTCGTGAAGACTTGCAGTGCCAAGCTAAGGCCAAAAGGAAGCACTCGGACCTGGAAATGCTCCTCTCCCACAGAGAAACAGAGGTACCTCCTGTGTGGATTCCAAATCAGTATATGCATGTACGCATTCTGAAGGTCCAACACGCTGAGCCAATCGCCCACCTGTAAAGAGGACTTTATCGGGCCAGGCGTGATCATCTTGAATTTCTCTTGGGGTAGGAAAAGATTGATCTGGGAAAGGTCTAGGATGGTGCGCAGGACAGCCTGGTTGGGTTTGGGCAGCGTAAACAGCCGGGAGTAGAAGCCCTCCCCTCGCTCCCACGGGTTCCACTGCTCTGAGATCCAGCAACTTCTGGATCTCGGCTCTGATGGAAGGCGACCCCGACTGCTGGAAAGGAGGGTAGACGGGTGGGGTAGGGGGTAAGGGTAAGCGGAAGCCTGCCCGAGCAACTGGTAAGACCCACCGGTCCTCGGTGATGGCCTGCCACGCCTCCCAATGAGATGCAATGCGTCCTCCCACCGGGATCTCGTGCAAGCGTGGAGAACTCTCATTGGGCAGGTTTTTCGGTGGTGTTATCACCTGAACCTGAGGAGGAGGCTGAGGAGCGGGAGAAAAACCAAGTATGTTGCTGCCTCTGGCGGGAATTTCCCAAAAGGGTGTCCACTCTGTGGGATTTTCGATCCAGAAACCCCATGAAACCAGAGGAGGGCCGGGCTTGTGACAAGGACTTGGCGGTCTGAGTGCTATCCTTGGTTTTGGCCAGCTCCACATCCGTTGATGAATGGAAAAGCTCCTTGCCGTCGAACGGCAGGTCCAAAACCTTGTCCTGCATCTCCTTGGAGAACTTGGTGGCGTGTAGCCAAGCCTGCCGAGAGGTATAAACCCAAGCATCAGGGCCCGGGCCGAAGTGTCAACGTGATGGGCTGCGGCCTCCAGCAGATCTTGGGCCAGGACTCTGGCATCCGCCAGTCCCGCCTTAAAGTCCTCGAGTTTCTCTACAGGAATTAACTCCTCGAACTCTGACAAACCTTTCCACATCTTCATATTCACCCCCGCTAACACCAGTTCTGCATTAGCCTGCCGCAGCTGCAGGGCTGAGTTAGGGAAAACGTTCTCCCAAGGGAGTCGAGGAGCTTGTCCTCCTTCCCCAGGACCTGAGTAGCCGCAATTGAAGAGGATGCTGCAGGCCTGGACTGCAAGGTGGCCGCAGCCACCACCGTGGATGAGGAGGGCGGACAAGAAGCTAAGGACACCTCTTCCGAAGAATGCAGCCTGTAGCGCGCGTCAATTTTCTTATTGACAAACAGTCCAGAGTGTGGCTTCTCAAAGACTCTACGGACCTCGGCCAAGACGTCCTTCTGCAAGAACAGACCGGTACACTCCAAAGGAGACAGGGTGAGCGCCCCCGAAAGCACCCCCTCCTGCAGAGCAGGTGCCTCGGGTACTGGAACATCCAACAGACACATCATGTCAAGTACCCGGTCATGAAAGACTCGAATCGAGCTGGGCTGGTCTTCGCTGTCCTGATCGCCCTGCACGTCATCCGACAGGTCAGGGTCTTGCTGAACCGCATTGGGTGCAACCAGGGCTGCAAGGGCGGAACGGTAGGGGGAGGCCCCACAGGCACGTCGAGGAGCGGTAGAACCGCTGGAGACGCAGGAGGAACCACCGGCAGGGGCGGGCATATCTCTCTAAAAAGACCCTTGAAATACTCTCTCATGGGGTCGGAACGCATAAGTACTTGAAACTTGCCGAAGAAGGCTTTAGAGCAGCCGGAGGAGGTCTCTCATGAGGAGGATAATTCCAGGGATGCAGGGGAGAGGGTTGCCAAGAAGGCCCATCCCCAGAAGTGTCCACAAAAATCAAGGGTGCCGAACCCGCAGGCAGTGAGACATTATGTGGGAGGGGCATCCAGGCGTTCCAGTCATAAACTGGACAAAACTGAGGTGCCCAAGGAACCCGATGCTCACCTATGGAACGGAACCCTACTCCTGAAGCTGATGGCGTAGTTGTAAGGGATGCATCCAAAATGGCCGCCGTGGTCTTTGCGGGAACGGCCTCCATTTTGTCGGCACCTTTGGAGAACTGCGACACGTATGGAAGTGAGGCTGGGGTCCCCACAAGTGGATCAGGGGTCTTCATTTTAGGCTTTACACAAGGAACCTCGGCCGATCCGGTACTATGCGGCCTGGATGTTTCTGCGACATGCCAATAGCCAAACTAGCCTTCTCAGGAAGGACCTCGGCACTGCCGGTAAAGGAGGATGTATGGTTCGAAACCTCATTCCTTGCCCTCTCAACGGTTCTGGAATCATTGCAAGAGCGGGAACGGTGAGGAATACCTTTCACCAACAAGGCCTTAACAGGCCTCTCAGAACTGCTGGTTACTTTAGCTTCTAAATGAGGGACCTCGGACCCAAGCCCGGTGGAAGCCTCTTCACGGCGGGCCTCGAACTTTCGTTCAGTATCAGCAAGCCCAGCCGAGGCCTCGGGGTGCACCCCAGTACTTTTGAGGGAAGCTCCAATTAAGGAGGCCTCAGAGCGAGCTCCGGTACCCCACGAGTCGGTAGAACTAGGTCTACAAATAGCCCCACAGGAGGGGCCTCGGATTGTGATCCGGTGTTCACAGGCCCCTTACAGAGACCCTCAGAGAAAACTCTGGTACACTTTTTAGGCCCAGAGTGCACCTCAGGGCAAGCCCCGGTGACAGAGCTGTTGATGCTCCTCCCAGACCGGGAAGACCCTGGGAAGGAGTCCCCCGGCCGGGGTGCCCTAAAAAGCAAAGAACTTACCAGGCATTTCTTCTTTTCATCGATAAAGGATTGGAAATGCATAGGAGGAGTGCGCTGAAACACCTCTTCCCACCGCTCTAGCTGACATTGAAGTGCCCAGACCAAAAGGGAATCTCAATAAAAACACGAGTCCCAACGGTGATCGGGACCCAGACACTCTAAACAGAGAGGATGGGGATCCGCTGTAGCAAAGCATCGCTGACAGGAAAAACAATTTGGGAAGTCTAGCTGAAAATGCATGGAGAGAGTATCACGCAATCGCAAGCGAGAGCCAGAGAGGAGGAAGCTGGAAGAAAAAACCTTCTGCAGATGCTAAGTGCGTCCAGTCTCCAACGAGTGGAGAAAAGGACTGATGGGCGATGCGCTGGGCGGAGATAAGCTGGGCGGGGTTACGGCCGCATGCAGTACCCTGCCTAGAAAGAGAGGAAGGACAAAAAAATTTGCTAAATTTTGATGCTTTTACAAAGTGCTCCGGTCCGGTCCCACAGGACGTAGGAATGTCCCATAAGTATGGAGGAAAGGGGACGGGACGTAGGAGTAATTGGGCATTGATGGCTATATAAGACCCTCCACCGCAGTAACACGTGCTTCGCAATAGGTCCGCTGACATCGGTGTAACGCTACTGGGGCTCAGCTCACAGAACCTGCAGAACAAAAGAAAAGTAATGTTATTAATCTGAAAAGCTCACAGAATATCTACAGGCCATAGGCTAGTATTACCTGACCGAAGTTTCCAACGCTGCAGTCCTCCAACAGAAGATTTCTTCCATCATAGTTCCCAGTTCTATCATCAGTCTTCATTCTCAGCCACAGCAACAGTCCGAGGTTTTTTCCCCGACTTCCGAAGACCTGCAATACAAAGGTAGCAAAGTTAAAAAAGCAAACATTACAGAATTAACAGGGAATGAAAATACTTATGTGCATACGTACCTGAAGCTTCAATGCATTTTTTCCTCACAGTTGAAAGCCGCGCTTCAAGGCAGTAGTTTTTTAAAACAAACTTCCGTTGTTCAGCGCTCTTTTCCACGATACAAGCGCATACTTACCACAATAGAAGAACAAGTGACTTACCAACTGTAACGTTCTTTTGACTGGATGTTCCTCCCACGTATTCCTCATCTTAGATATATTTGTCAGCTTGCTGCTTCTTTTGGAAATTTTTTCGCTAGAGGGCGCTGATCTCGAGGCCGCGTAGCTTGGTCCCTCGAACGCCGCCATCGAGCGTCGACGTCATCCGTCGTATAAAGGGCTTGAGCCGCGCTCGTTGGTTCAGTTTTGTTTTTTCGATGTTAATGGTCGCATCAGTTGTATTTTGTGTCGGCAGATGTCAGGCTCTTAAGGAAGTACCAGTGCAACAAGCGTAAGAACTGTACGGAGGGGTAGGTTGGAAGGGTCGATGAGGAATACATGGGAGGAACATCCAGTCGAAAGAACGTTACAGTTGGTAAGTAACTTGTTCTTCGAATGGATTGTGTCCTCCCACGTATTCCTCATCTTAGATAGACTCCCATAGCAGTTGTCATTTAGAGGAGGAGGGAGTACCATAGTTCTTCAATTATGCACAGAATGAAGGACGGCTTTTGCAAAAAGGTCTCCTTGGTACGAAGTGGTGTCTAAACAATAATGTTTTGCAAAAGTGTGCATTGATGACCAAGTGGCCGCAGCACAAATGTCTTGCACTGGGACACCCGAGCCGTGGAAGTTGCTATGCCCCTGGTTGAATGAGCCCTTAAACCATCTGGAGGCTCCTTCCCAGCCAATTTCTAACATTCAGATATTGTTAGGATTATCCATCTGGATATAGTTTGTTTGGACACACCAAGGCCCAATTTGTGTCCAATATAACCAACAAACAACTGATCTGTTTGTCTAAATCTTTCCAGTCTAGATATGTAGAAACTGAGAGCCCTTTTAGGGTCTAGTCTGTGAAATCTTTCCTCTTCTTTACTAGCGTGCGGAGGAGGATAAAAAGATGGTAAAGTGATTTTCTGTGACAGATGGAAATCTGAAACTATTTTAGGTAGGAAAAAAGGCTTCACCTTTAAAAAAACTTTATCTTTATGAAAAACCGTGTGAGGAGGATTGCAAGAGAGCGCCTGCAACTCACTCACCCTGCGGGCTGAAGTTAGAGCCACTAGTAGAACCGTCTTTAAAGTTAGGAACTTTAAAGGACAAGAATGCAAAGGCTCAAAAGGGGAACACATAAGAAACTTTAAAACTAAATTTAAATCCCAAATGGGTACTTGGAAAGGTGTAAGAGGGAACACATTTGTTAACCCTTTAAGAAATTGGATAACTAAAGGCATTTTGAAATATGAAACTTCTTATCCTTTAATAGTTCCAACTTGGAGACCTGAGTTGGCTAAATGTAATAGAAAGGAAAGCACCATGGGAGTGGTACATTGAAAAGGATCCACATTCTTATCCCTGCACCAGTTACTGAATCTCTTCCAACAACACCAGTATAAGGATTTTGTTGCTGGCGTTCTGGCCGAAAGCAAAATCTCCATAACGTCATCCGGGAGGTCCCAATCCTTATGTCAGACACTCAACCTTGCGCGGAGGTAGCACGTACACCTGCCTCCCCGTTGTGTCTTGGTGCCTGGCTTGGTAATAAACTCAGGCTTCCGTAACCCGCCGGGGAAAGAGGGTTAGGGTCCGCTGGATTGGATAGGTAGGGGGAAGTTAGGGTAACCGGGAAGAAGGGGTAAGGGAATGGTAGGAAAAGGGGGTTATTAGGAAAGGTCCGTCTTGCTGTCCCCTTGTGGGGTTCCTGAGATCGATGGCACGCCGCCCTTACACTCACTCTTACACTCAGCAAGAACCTCAGAGACCTGTTGGGTCTCACGCTATACACAATGATGATTGATGCACATAGTACATTACTTTTGTAGAAGCGTTCCTATCACGCTTCTTGAGCTGTTCACACAGACACCCCTGGAACAAGTATTACCAAGCACTGTAATGGAATAACTCAAAAGACACTTAGCTTTGTGTGATGCAGCTGAGAGGTATGCAAGCTTGCCCCAGTTCTTGCCGTAACACTACGGCGCGATACAAGTTCTTGCTGTTCACTACAGCGGAGCGTCGCTACAAGAAAACCAAAAACAGGAGTGAGTGTTATGTCAACAACCGTGTTTCCTCACACGGCACATTCACACATTCATTCGTTCCGAGTTGAGTTAGTCAGGCCGTGTTACTTCACACAAACTAATTGGCACCGGGTGAGTGTTCCGCCAAGACGGACTTTGGAATCCCTTCCAGTGCTAGGCTTCGCCCCACTACCGACGTGTGCACACAACGTCGAATCCCAACCAGCGTGTTCCAGACACACGCTGAATGTATCTGTTATTTTCTGCAAGCGTTCCGTTAGCGGTCGCTTGTTCGCAATAGTTTGGCCATAAAAGAAATCCACTTATCTGTCATGGTGCGCGGGGCCTGCAGTGTTCACAGGCGGGGTTTGGCCCCGCGGGTCGCTGCCTGCAGGAGCCCTCTATCTGCACGTCTGCTCAGGTCCATCTCTTTTAGCACAAGCAGGGATCCTTGCGCGCGTCGCTCGCATGCGCTGGTCCTCGGGGGTTGTCCCGAAGTAGTTCTTTTGCTCGCAAAGGCGCGAGCATGCTGGGATTTGAAGTCTTTCTTGGTCCTGATGCCGAATGCTGCATTCTGCTGCCTCGAGGCCTGCATTCTACAAATAGGGCACAACAAAGTCCTAAAATACAGATGCTTGGACCACTGCCTGCCTCTCCCCAGTCCAGGATGTTGCCCTTTGTGCGTGGTGTGTACCAAATGCCCCAAACCTGCATTAGGCACTGTCGGAATCCTGACAGTACTCCCCCTCCCAACAGGGCCTGCATTAGAGGGGTTGTTCTTATGAAAAACACGTATCAGCCGGGGTGCATGAACATTCGACGCCGGCTCCCAAGAGCGCTCTTTGGGCCCATAACCCAGCAAATCTATCAGGTAATACAATTGCCCCAAACGAAAACGTGAATCCAAAATTGCTTTTACTTCGAACTCAGGAACCCCGTTAACAGTGACAGGTGGAGGTTTCTTGGGGCAAATGGACGCTGGGGCGGGTTTTAACAATGCCACATGGAACACAGGGTGAATTTTTATTTGTGTTGGCAAAGTGAGGCGAACTGCTACGGGATTTAAAACCTTTTCCACAGGGAATGGACCCACAAACCTGGGCTGGAACTTACGCGGGCCTATCAAGTGAAGATTTTGCGTGTTCAGCCACACCATATCCTCGACCTTGTATGCTGGAGCTTGTCCCCTGTTAGTATCAGCATATCTCTTGTAGTTTGATTTGGCAGTGTTTAGGTTAGTTATGATATTGCGCCACACGCCTTCCAGGTGTTTTTTTAAGCAGGGTAACAGCCGGAACTTCTGCAAAGCTCACTTGAGGCACCGGTTGGAAACGTGGACGAAAGCCCTAAGTACCATAGAAAGGAGTTACTTTGGTGGATGTATGCTAACTCTGCTAGCCAGATGACATCTGCCCAAGAGGATTCATTATCATATGTCATACAAAGGATGTACTGCTCCAGGGTTTGGTTCACCCTCTCAGTATGCCCATCCGTTTCTGGATGATAACTGGTGGACAATTTTAGCTGCATACCCACGTTGGCGCAAAAGGCTTGCCAGAAGCGTGATGTAAATTGCGCCCCTCGATCGGATAAAACATGAAGGGGAATACCATGAAGGCGCACTATGTTCTGGAGAAAAAGATCAACTAAAGCTTTGGCCGTGGGAACCCCTTTACAAGGGATGAAGTGTGCTAGCTTAGTCAAGGAGTCTACAACCACTAACACAGTAGTGAAACCATGACTCATTGGTAGGTCCACAATAAAGTCTAATGAAATAGTATGCCAAGGTACTGGTGGTGTGGGTAAAGGGCGTAACAGCCCAGCTGGTCTTTGATGATCTGCCTTATTCCGTAAGCAGCATTCACATGTTCGTAGAAATTGTTGAACATCATGTTTCATTCTGGGCCACCAGAAATGACACGTCAGTAATTCGTATGTCTTGGCTATTCCGGGATGTCCCACGAAGGGAGAGTTATGGCACCACCTGACTGCTTGTTGCCGAATAGCCGTCGTGGGCAGATATAACTTAGTTCCCAAAAAGGGGAGCCCATCCTTAACAGTCTTTTTCTTGCTAGGATCACTCCATTGGGCCAGCTCTTGTGCTGTTAGCGCCTTTCTGATGTTGGTAAACATATCATCCAATACAACACTACCTATGATCCGTGCTGGTGGCACAATGGGTTAAGGTTCCTCTTCTATATTGTATTTGACCTCAGGTTCCGGGTAACGGGACAGGATGTCCGCTTTCTTGTTCTCTACCCTTGGACGGTATGTGACCACAACATCAAAGTCAGCGAAATACATGGCCCATCGCAGCTGGCGGGGACTTAGAGCCTTGGCTGACTTCAAGAATTGCAGATTCCTATGGTCGGTCAATATTGTTATTGTATGTTGGGCTCCCATTAGATAATGACGCCACTCACTGAACGCTGCTTTGATAGCTAGTAATTCCCTATCCGCTATCACGTAGTTACGTTCTGCAGGTAACAAAGTGCGAGAGAAGTACGCTACTGGGTGTAGTTGACCAGTGCCATCTCGTTGGGATAGAATAGCACCGAGAGCGTAACTCGAAGCATCCGTTTCTATGACATAGGGACGAGTGGGATCTGCATGTAACAAGATTGGGGCTGTTGTGAACGCTTTTTTCAGAGTCTGGAAACTTGCCTCCGCTGCCTCATCCCAGTGAAACACTACCCCTTTTTTCAGTAAACGGGTGATCGGCTGTACTTTTTGGGCAAACCCGTCAATGAACCGTTTGTAAAAATTGGCGAAACCTAGGACAGTCTGCACATCCTTAACAGACGTGGGGGAAGGCCATTCTACTATGGCTCTCACCTTGCCTTGGTCCATGGTGACTCCTTCTGGCGAGAGAACAAATCCCAAGAATTCTACCGTGGTTTGGTGAAATACACATTTTTCTAATTTGGCATATAGTTGGTGTTCTCTTAATCGCTGCAAGACAGCCTTAACATGTTCTTGGTGCTCGTCTAGATTCTGGGAATAGGTAAGTATGTCATCTATTTAAACGATGGCAAAAAGATCCAAATAACCCCGTAAAACTTCGTCTAGGAAATGCTGAAGGCATCGGGTGCATTGCAGAGTCCGAACGGCATGACTTGATACTCATAGAGCCCATACTTGGTCCTAAAAGCAGTCTTCCACTCGTCCCCCTCACGCACCCGCACCAGATGGTAAGCCCCTCGTAGGTTGAGTTTGGTGTAGATTTTAGCATTTCGCACCTGATCTAACAAGGTGGGTATCAATGGAAGCGGGTATCGATTCTTTACGGTTATTCGGTTGATTGCCCTATAATCAATACAAGTTCTTAGATCTCCGGTCTTTTTAGGGACGAAGAACAAGGGTGACGACACCGGTGACATGGAGTGACGTATAAATCCATTAGCCAAATTCGTGTCTATGTATTCTCGCAGGTGTTTGTTTTCTGATTCGGTCAATGCGTATATTCGGCTACACGGAAGTGCTGCACCTGGTTCTAAATCTATTCGGCAATGTACGATGAGGTGGTAGGGTTTCTTCTGCGGCCTTACTGAAAACATCCCTATAGGCTTGGTAGACTGCTGGTAGGGTCTCTGTACTCCCAATCACGTGCCCTTGCCTAGGCGTACTCTGGATTTTATGGTTTTCCGGAACTTTGGCGGGGTTGCTGAGACAATGTTCCAAGCAGTGGTAAAACGAAAAACGTAAGGAACCCCGAGTCCAGTCCACTTCCGGATTGTGGGTCCCCAACCAAGGCAACCCGAGGATCATTCCGAACTGGGGTGCTGCAATTACATCGAACCTTATGTCTTCATGATGCTGGGAATTACATTCCAAATGTACCCACCCAGTCTGCTTAGTAATGAGGCCAGAAGTGAGTGGTGACCCATCCACTGACTGCACTTCTTTCTTACATTCCTTGTCGTGTAGGGGTATTCCCAATTTACATGCTAGGTCCTGGTCGATGAAATTGCCCGTGGCTCCTGAGTCTATCATCAATGATACTGGAACTCGCTTGGCCGCCCAACTGATATGACCTAAGACTGTCACATGAACCACCTGTACGTGGTGAGTATTAGCCAAGAGCTTCGGGGTGTTTTCTAATTGGCTCGCCCGGACCACCCTTACTGGCGAGCTTTCTCGTTTCCCGGCAGCTCCCCCTTGGGTTTGGCAGGGCATTCTCTTACAAAATGTCCGCCTTTACCGCAATACAAACAAAGCTTTTCCCTACGTCTTTTGTCTTTCTCTTCTTTGGTCAACGGCCCACGCACCGTTCCTATCTGCATGGGTTCGTCCACTGGCTTCTCATTCTTACTAGGTTTTGGTTGGTGGTCTAATGTGGCCAGTGGTCTCGATTCCCATTTCCTTCTATCCTGCCTTCTCTCGCTTTGTCTTTGATCCAGACGCAATGCAAGGTCTATCATGGAGGAACAGCTTTCGGGCTGCGGATCTACTTGCGCTATGAGGTCCTTCATCTCATCCCTTAGCCCTTGGTAAAATAAAGCCAGGTGCTTCTCCTCCGGCCAATCAGTTTCCACCGCTAAGCGATTAAAAGTGGTTACATAAGTAACCAAGTCCTTACCTCCTTGACGCAGGGTAAGTAATTCTCTGTCTTTAATTAGAGTTGCTGTCTTACGGTTAAAGATCTTACCGAATTCCTCTAGAAAAGTGTCCCAATGATACAGGATAGCGTCATCCTTCGATACCAGGGGCGTAGCCCATGATGCAGCATCCCCACCCAGGTAAGAGATCACAAATGCTGTACGGGACTGAGCGCTGCGAAATATGGTAGGCTTGGTGATAAAATGCAGCTGACATTGCATGATGAACTGATTGTAACGCTGTGGATCGCCATGATACCTTTCCGGGGCTGACAAGGGCAAGGGCGGTTCAATAGATACGTGTACCTGAACTGGGGTGGGTAGAACCTGATCCCTGGGCAAGGGGGTAGCTTGGGCATTACTCTGCACAGTAAGGGTATGCACTTGACCAGCTAGGTTTACATAATCTTGACGGGTGGCCTGCAATTCGTCTTTCAACTCCCGTAATGCTGCCAAAACCTCCTCCATGGTGTTGTGCTACCCAGGCGCTTGAAATACTTGGGCTTGTGCTACTGTCAGACACTCAACCTTGCGCGGAGGTAGCACGTACACCTGCCTCCCCGTTGGGTCTTGGTGCCTGGCTTGGTAATAAACTCAGGCTTCCGTAACCCGCCGGGGAAAGAGGGTTAGGGTCCGCTGGATTGGATAGGTAGGGGGAAGTTAGGGTAACCGGGAAGAAGGGGTAAGGGAATGGTAGGAAAAGGGGGTTATTAGGAAAGGTCCGTCTTGCTGTCCCCTTGTGGGGTTCCTGAGATCGATGGCACTCCGCCCTTACACTCACTCTTACACTCAGCAAGAACCTCAGAGACCTGTTGGGTCTCACGCTATACACAATGATGATTGATGCACATAGTACATTACTTTTGTAGAAGCGTTCCTATCACGCTTCTTGAGCTGTTCACACAAACACCCGTGGAACAAGTATTACCAAGCACTGTAATGGAATAACTCAAAAGACACTTTTGTGATGCAGCTGAGAGGTATGCAAGCTTGCCCCAGTTCTTGCCGTAACACTACAGCGCGATACAAGTTCTTGGTGTTCACTACAGCAGAGCGCCGCTACAAGAAAACCAAAAACAGGAGTGAGTGTTATGTCAACAACCGTGTTTCCTCACAGGGCACATTCACACATTCATTCGTTCCGAGTTGAGTTAGTCAGGCCGTGTTACTTCACACTAACTAATTGGCACCGGGTGAGTGTTCCGCCAAGACGGACTTTGGAATCCCTTCCAGCGCTAGGCTTCCCCCCACTACCGACGTGTGCACACAACGTCGAATCCCAACCAGCGTGTTCCAGACACACGCTGAATGTATCTGTTATTTTCTGCAAGCGTTCCGTTAGCGGTCGCTTGTTCGCAATAGTTTGGCCATAAAAGAAATGCACTTATCTGTCATGGTGCGCGGGGCCTGCAGTGTTCACAGGCGGGGTTTGGCCCCGCGGGTCGCTGCCTGCAGGAGCCCTCTATCTGCACGTCTGCTCAGGTCCATCTCTTTTAGCACAAGCAGGGATACTTGCGCGTGTCGCTCGCATGCGCTGGTCCTCGGGCGTTGTCCCGAAGTAGTTCTTTTGCTCGCGAAGGCGCGAGCATGCTGGGATTTGAAGTCTTTCTTGGTCCTGATGCCGAATGCTGCATTCTGCTGCCTCCAGGCCTGCATTCTACAAATAGGGCACAACAAAGTCCTATAATACAGATGCTTGGACCACTGCCTGTCTCTCCCCAGTCCAGGATGTTGCCCTTTGTGCGTGGTGTGTACCAAATGCCCCAAACCTGCATTAGGCACAGTCGGAATCCTGACACCTTATATCTCAACCTCTCAGAAGCCAGGCATGATGGTTGAGTGTCTTGACCTCTGGATGGAGAACCCGACCATCCTCTTGCGAGAGAAGATCCTCTCTTTCTGGAAGAGGTATTGGAGGGCAGATGGACATGTCCAGAAGGTCCGGGTACCACGTTCTCCTGGCCCAATACAGGGCAATGAGGATCATAGTTTTCCTGAACTTTCTCAACCTCCTTATTACTTGAGGAATCATGGGGACTGGAGGAAACGCGTAAAGGAGAGGGAAAAATCCAGTCCACTACAAACGCGTCCCCTAGAGCTCCTCTCGGGGGAAATTCCCTTGAGCAGTACAGTTCGCACTTCCGGTTGACACTGGTCACGAACAGATCCACTTGAGGGGTCCCCAAAGGGCAAAGATCTCTTGAAGGATTTCCTGAGTTAGCTCCCACTCGTGGGAGACTGTGCCCTGCCTGCTCAGAGCGTCCACTGCCGTGTTCAGCTCTCCGGCTAGGTTAACTGCTGACAGAGAGATTCCTTCTTGCAGTGCCCAGAACCAGAGCTGCATTGCCTCTCTGCAAAGTGGGAGTGATCCAACGCCTCCGCGTTTGTTGAGGTAGTACATGGCCACTGTGTTGTCCGTCATTATCAGGACATTCTTTACCTGTACAGAGGGCAGAAAGGCATTCAGCGCCAGTCTGATTGCCCTCAGCTCCAAAAGGTTGATGTGTAGTCTGGACTCCGATGGAGACCAACGACCGCTGATTGTCAGATCGTTGGTGCGGGCTCCCCATCCTGTGAGTGAGGCGTCCATCGCTACAGTTATCTCCGGCCATGGTTGCCAAAAAGGTTCCCCTCTGAGGATATTTTCCTTGTGAGCCCACCTAAGGAGATCTTGAGCCACCTTGGACGGGACTTGTAAAAGATCTGACATCTCCCCTGAAAACAGGGACCATTGAATCCTCAGGGCCCATTGAAGGGATCTCATCCTCAGTCGAGCCTCTGGTACCAGAAAAATGCAGGATGCCATGAGGCCTAGCAACCTTAGGAAGTCGAATGCCGGTAGATGTTGGCCATTCTGAAATGTTGTTACCATCGGCAGAATGTGGTGAGCTCCTGCCTCGGGAGGCGAGGTTTTCCCTGAGGTGGTGTCCAGGACCGCTCCGATGAATTGGAGTCTTTGGCTCGGAATAATTTGTGACTTCTTGTAATTGAGGGAGAAGCCCAATTTGTGTAGGAAGTGACAGGTCATGGCCAGATGTCCCTGGGCCTGTTCGGGTGAACTTGCCCTGATTAGCCAATCGTCCAGATAAGGGTAGATGTGAATCCCCTCCCTCCTTAGTCTCACTACCACTACCGCCATTAGTTTGGTGAAGACCCTCGGGGCGGAGGTCAGCCCAAATGGCAGAACTCAAAACTGATAGTGAGATCCGCCAATTGCGAACCTCAGGTACTTTCTGTGTTTGAGATGGATTGGCACATGAAAGTAAGCATCCTGAAGGTCCAATGAAACCAGCCAGTCCTGAAGCTGAAGAGCCTGAAGGATCTGAGAAAGGGTCACCATCTTGAAATTGTCCTTCCTGAGGAATTTGTTCAAATTTCTCAAGTCCAAGATGGGTCTCAATCCTCCATCCTTTTTGGGAATGAGAAAATAAGGGGAGTACCAACCCTTGTTCCTCTCCTCTAGCAGGGGTAAAATCTCCTGCACAAGGAGCGGGTCTGGAATTTTTACTGAGTTGTCTCCCGGTGGATGATCTTGAGGCCTTTGATAAAAAGGAAGACAGTAACCATGGGTCAATATCTCTAGTGCCCAGGCATCCGATGTAATGCCTCGCCATTCGTCCAGATACTGAGTGATTCTGCCCCCCACTGGGGTCTTGTGCGTTAAGGCCTCAAAGTGGCTTTGCAGCGGCTGCAGCAGTGGCTGAGGAGGTAGTAGCCACTGCTGTGGCTGATCTAGCCCCTCTCCCTTTTCCACCACGTAAGGGTTTTCTTTGTTGTCCCCTCTGACTGGCCTGCCATCTCCCTTTTCCAAAAGAGGAATAGAAGCAAAAAGGCCAACTCTTCCAGGAAGATGACCCTGCGTAAGAGTGCTGGTGAGGTTGCCTTATAGCGGCGCTGAGTGATTTTGCTGCCGCTTTCGAGGTCTGCAGCTTCTCACAGCTCTCGTCCACCTTGCTGCCAAACAACCTCAAGCCGTCAAAGGGCATATTAAGTAACCTGGATTGTACATCAGATGCGAAACCAGATTTTCTTAGCCATGCAAATCCATGCAAGACTGCACTAGATGCCATGGATCTGCTTATACTCTCTGCAATATCCAGTCCTGATTTGAGGCACTCCTCCATAACCTCCTTCCCATCCTTTACTATTGCCAGGAAACCATCCCGCTCCTCACCCTCCGGGATGTGATCAGCCGCTCCATCTAAACAGCTCCACAGGGTGCAATTGAACCTAGCTAATGTACAAGTCACATTAGTAGACTTGAGGGCCATACTACTAGAAGTAAAAGCCTTCCTCGCTCAGGCATCTATCTTTTTATCGTCCCTGTCAGTTGGCATAGAAGGATAAGCCAACTGTTCATTCACAGTCGCAGCTTGAATTACCAAACTTTCTGGCGAAGGATGCTTAGATAAATATTCTGGATCCGAGGGAGCAGGTCTATACTTTCCTACGAATTTCTTATTCACAGCTGGTAGAGATTCAAGTGTCTCCCAATTTGTTATAATTCTCTTTTGAAGAGCTTTGTGGAGGTAAGGACTGGGTCTTTCTGAGGTCCTTCATCAATAATGTCTGTTAAATCGTCTTGGTCACATCTTGGGGACACTGACTTCCACCCCATAAAATCTATCACTCTTCCCATGAGGTTCCTATATCCCGGTTCGGCATGGTCTGTGGAGTCAGGCCTTTCAAAATCTACCTCAGGTGAGGTATCTAGACCACTGGCTGATTGTAGGCAGTCATAAAGGTCTGACATTTTTGAATTAGGATCTACCAGTTCCTCAGGGACTTCTCTTGTCCCAAATCGAACACCAGTTGATGTGATTGTTCCTCAAAAATAGCAGACATAGATTAAAAAATTCTTGCCTGGGCTGAGGGTGGAAAAAGTTTTCTGGTAAAGGTGGAACAGCACTAGCCTTAGCCATAGTTGTCATCTTGGGAACCGGTATGAAAGATTTCCCAGACAAAGGCGTCGACGGGGTCGACGGAATCGACACCGGCTTTGACATACTCAAAGGAATCCCCGGGGTCATCGAGGATGGCTTCGATGTCGAGTAAGGCTTCGACACCGAGGACGAAGGTACCGATGCCATTTTCAGCTTCGACGGCGTTGTCGAAGGACATGTCGAGTCGATAGCTGACTTCGATGATGAGGACGCCATTTTGTCCTCAGGCAACCTCGATTTATGCACCGAAGGTTTCTGTACAGTCTCATGAGGCACTGGAGAATCATTGTCCGAGGATGCCCTCGACTTTTTGTCGGATTTAGTGTGAGACGTTTTGGATTTCCCTCTGTCACCTTTAGAGTGGGCAGGGACATGCTCTTCACAGAGCTTTTTTGAGGGGGTCGGGCCGCCTTTCCAATTTTTTTTAGCATTGAAGCCCTAAAGGCCTCCCATTTCTTTGGGGAATCATGCTTCAAAGGACAAGAAATTAACCTTCTGTCGGGCGAGGAAGAAGAGGACGTAGATCTATGACTTCGCTTTTTTGATTTTTTCGAAGACGAGGAAGAGGACTTCCTCGTGCCACTTTTCAATCTCGATCGCCTCGACTCATGATGAGATTTAGATCTCGATTCTCTCAAGTCTTTTAGCCGTTTAGCAGACTTGAAAGACTCTTCTCCCACCGCTAGCTTACCTTAACATTCCTTAAGAGCCTTGTTCGACATCTCATGACACGACCCGCACTCGTCGACTCAGTGATCAGAACTAAGGCACCAAAGACAGGTGCGGTGAGGATCCGTAATGGACATTTTTCTTCCGCATTTGATACACTTTTTAAAACCTGTCTTGGGTATTGTCAGGGAAGAAGACATTTCTCGATGAGAAAAACTGACGCGCAGTTTTAGATACACAAAGCAGAAGCTCGGAAAAACGGAACTGAACCAACGGTCGCGGCTCGAGCCCTTTATACGACGGATCACATCGACGCTCGACAGCGGCCTTCGAGGGACCAAGTTACGCAGCCTCGAGCACAGCGCCCTCTGGCGAATTTTTTTTCGAAAGAAGCAGCAAGCTGATGAATATATCTAAGATTAGGAATACATGGGAGGACACAATCCATTCGAAACAACCTTTTCAGGCTACTGAAGACACCTTGCTTATGCGCTTCAACTATGGCAAGTGTACCAACTTACCTCACAAATAGGTTTTCACATTTATTCCTTGATAACGCCGACTTCTTCAGTTAAAGCTATTTCTTCAGGGAACCTGCAAAAGAAAGAAAGAATAATTTGATTCAGCAAGAGAGAACTCTCCAACTTTAGAACATTTTTTCCTCAGAGACATTTTCCTTACCCCTTGTTTCTGACAGGATACTTTAATCATATATAAAGACACTTACCCTCAGAGGCTTACCAGAGTTCTACAGCACCTAGTCTTCTGAATCTCAACACCTATGCACCACTGTGTGATTGCAGGATGTAGAGCTCCTAAACCACAAAACCCAGGTGAGGAGAGTGTGGACCTTAGAAAATAAAGGGGAGCCTTTTCGGTTGGAAGGCAGGAGAGAGCCCTAGTAGAATTTACCATTCATTTTAATTACAGTACCTCCCTTCTTGTTATCTCTCATTCATGACAGGTAAAAACCCTTAAAGAACCAGTTTTAGCAGATCAACAGGGCCCTTGGATCATTACGCTCCGGTGGAGACAAGGTAAGCGTTACACTATCTCCACCATTTGCCTCAGTGATTTTTTTTTTTTTACCACAGTTGCCACCCCTTATTCCAAACAATTACCCTGCCACTAGAGAAACAATGGGATTGTGGTCACTTTCTGGCCTCTTCATCACCATAAAGTCCAGAAGATGGTGCCAAGCTTCGACATTTACCATAATATACTCTATCAGACTAGATTTAGGAGAAGAGCTGAAGGTTTTTGCTGTAGGACAATCACTGAAAAATCTACCATTATATGCCCTGAGACCCAAAGCCAGAAACACTCTAGCTGTTGCCTCGGAGGATCTGTACTTCTTTGCTGAGGGTGCCGCCACCAAATCCTCCACACTCCAAAGTGCATCCTCCTCGTCAGTCAACCCCACCATACTTTTCCAATGGCTTCAATTGGAGATTGAGGTCACCAAAAATCACAATTCTTTTCAGGCCCATTTGACTGTCAACAAGAGGTTGGAGCCATCATGGCAACACAATTGTATTTCCACAAAAATCAACTGAAACGGTAGGATATATGTGCTTTGACCTGAATAACTTTGTGTTAATCCACAGAATCAGTCCCCCACTTGGTCGCCCCACCTTCCCCTTTACTGCTGGAACATGAAAGGTTGTGAATCCCTGAATGTAATGGGGCACCAGAGACCAAGTTTCCTACAAAGCAATGATGATATAACAACAAAACAAGTCCAACCAAGATGGGTCGTCTATATGTTTCTGGAGCCCAGCTATGATCCACAAGATCAGGCATAAGGACTGAAATTGTACACACAAGTGGGTTTGAGGTACTGTCCAAAATTCGAATCTTGAATGGCCTCATGAGTAGATATTGAGGGTCCACCCAAATATGCACCAGCTGTCAGATCCCTGAAGTTAGCACAACAGGCTTCATTCATGGGCCTCATTTCCCCTTGTGCTATCTCAGGATAACCAGACTGTCAATACTCATTCGAGCTATTCAACTCAGTGGCTCGCCCATTAGACACAGAGCCCCTGGCGTGGTCAACAACATTCCTCTGGCCCACCAGGTTACCACTCACTGTTAGTTGAAAACCCATATTTTGCAATATATCAGAACACATATAAATCAACGAAGTTACAGCAGATGCTAACACTGGCAAATCTGGCACTCGGTCATCCGCTACCAGCTACCAGGCAAATGCAGAGCTTCAATCTCCAACCTCCAGCCTCCAACCTCAATTCACCGGTGACTGGTCGCTGGTCTAGAGCTCGGAGCACAAATCCATGCAGTCCACACAGTCACTGCAGGCTCCAAGAAACATCTGATACTTGTTAGAGGAAGAACATGGCCATGATGGACATGTGTTAGGTGTGTTGTCATGTAGTGTTGTGTGAGCTATGGTGTCACAGGTTGCTAGACCTCCAGCGGGGCATGCTTCATGTGACTAACAGTATGGTAGTCTTCAGCATTGAACGATGTGCGTGCTTACGGTCAGGGTGGGGATTGTGTCTTGCTTGGACTATGCTGTCATGTGCATCACTCACATACAGGGTCACGTGTGCACATGTAGGGTAGGACAGATGTTGCTTGCGCATCCTGTAGTACTATCAGCTGAGGGGTGTCCTGCTAGTTGTGGTGAAGTAATGATGACATAAGGTTGGACATCGTTTGCGACATATGTCCAGTGGTGTTATTTGCTTGACATGTGCTACATGTTTGGAACCATGCTTGCTGTGGTGTCTGTGCATGGGTGACTTGTGTGCGGGCAAGGGGTGGTTGTGATGAGTAATGCAGATGTGTGACCGTCCTTGTTACTTACAGTTCATGGTGGTTGTTTCGTACGTCACGCTCTCGTCATCCTAATTAGTTGTAATTTCAGGGAAATCACGGCTTCCATGACTCATGATGTAATGTCCTGCAGTGTCACATCTATGGGTCATGTATTGTCAGAGCTACTGTTGCCTGGATGCATGGCAGTTTGTGTATGTATATATGCCATTAGAGTTTTTGTGCAATGGGCCCATCATTTACACATTTACTCCCCACATTTTCCCTGGCTGCTTGCTCTGAGCTCCGGCGAACCCACAGCCACCAGGCCCACCATGTGGAAGATGCTGCTGACCGTCTCCTCCCATGGGGTCAGCTGTATAGGGTCTATTGTTCCTCAATCTGTGGCAGCTGTCTCCCTGGAGTGGATGGAAATTAGGGTGCAGACTTGTGCCTTGACGTCAATCCACCCCTTCTGCATGTCATCTGTGTCCCATGGGATATGGCCTACAGCCACCACCTTGTCCCTTATGTCTGCCCAGATGGCATTCTTCTGCTGCTAGGTGGTCTTGCATTGTTGTGACCCATATAGCGCCCCCAAATGGGCCACCACCTGCTCCGCTAGGATTGCTAGCACTTGTTCAATGAATTTAGGTTTCTGCACCCGCTTATCAGGTACCTTTGACTTGCCTTTCCGTGCAGACATGATTGGCCTTTCTTCTGGGTATGGATGGCACTCCTACAGGTAGATTTTGAATGCATTGTGTTTTTAAAGATGGCCACCGCAGTACTTCCTTTTCCTGCAGTGATGCTATTTTCACCGGCGGTAATTCCACCAGTGGATATAGTTCTTATTGAACTGGAGGTAACGGTAATTCTGCTGAATACGTGCAGTTTTCCCATTGCATACTCAGTTTTCAGCATTAATGGCACCAGACAGAATTATCGTTACCCCCAATGGTGGGTGTGCGCTCCCGACAAGTTGTAATACAGCAGTGATTCTAGAAGAAAAAAAGAGACCTCCTGTCGCGCTTCTCAAATAAAGGTATATGTTGACACAAATAGTAAGTTTGCAGGAAGTGATTTATTTGTTGATTTCAAGTCTCAAGGTGTGAACACGTATGTGACAAACAGATCTTGAATAGGGAAGAAAAAAAAAATAAACAATCGAGCACAAATGAAAAAAATAGTCTTATTCAGATTTAAGTCTTACCAGGATTAAGTTTTTTGTCCATGCAGGAATGTATTGTCCTTAGTTGGATTGCACTAAGCCAATGATGAATTCCTGATTGATTTGTTTTCACTTGTACTGCGATGAAGATCCAGTCAATTTCAAGATTTTAATGTCCTTAGTTGTTTGCACTAGGCATTGAAATTATGGTCCAAGTTACAAAAAGAAAGGTTGCAAATTGGTCGAGGCTTGAGGTAACCTTAGTTACTTTCACTAGGTTAGAATGAAGGTTGTAGGATGGCTGAGACTTGAAATATGCTTAGTTGCTGTCACTAAGTCAAGGTTGCAGAAGTAGATTCATAAATTTGGCTGTGGCCTGAATGGTTGATTGATCCTGATTTCCGGTATGAGTACAATTGCTTTTTAAGTTGAAATGTTGCTTTGAAAGAAGGGTCCTGTGTTGGACTCAATGTGGATGGTATAGAGCAGAACTAAACGATATAATTCCTCAACACGTGTTTACCCGTCGTGTAATAACGGCGGTTCTTCAGGAGGATTGTTGGATGAATTGGTACTGATATGGCCTTGGAGGAAGAAGGAAAAGGTGAAGGTCAAATATGGGGGAGCATTAAGTCTAGTGCTTCATTCGAACAATGTAACCCAATGCGATGACAAGTGTATAACATTGATGGTACTTACATGTTTGTGAAATAAATGTTGTCAATATGGTGAATTCCGCTTGATCAAAAGAAGTCTGTCATGGTCTTAACTCAAAATATGGTCTGTAATGATTAAAAACATAAGTATTTGAGGATACTTATTTATCAAAAATGTCATATCAAAGTACTAACAGGCCAAAGTGCAGAACTGGGCATAAATGTTCGTTTTGTGCATAGACGTTATAGAGCAGTTACTTGTAAGAAAAACTGGGATATAAGAGTTACAATTAGATTAAAAGTGTAAATGAAGTGATTGACCGGTAGGGTAGTCAAGCTCATAGTGAGTCAATGTTCTGTTAAATGGTGAAAAGACTAAATTGGTTTAAATAAGAAAATAAGGAAACAGTATGTTCCTTAAAGTTATTGGCAGAAGAAGCTAAGACATAGATCAAAAGATAAAATGTTCTTACCGCTACGTCAGAATGGATGTCCTTCCCGTTCGGTTTCTGCTGCCTTACTGATGAGGTGTAGTGTTTTTATAGTAAACATTTCACGGCAAAACGCATGCGCCATGACGTCACGCGCACATGCCCTAATGCGTGATGATGTCACGCGCACGCACGTGTCCACGTGATGACGTCACCGCGCACACGCACCGCCGCACTGTTGCAGTCTTTCTAATGATAAGGATGTTATGTTGCTAGACGTGTGTTTATTTGAGTGAATGAGTGGATGTGAATAACACATCCACGGGTTTTTCAACTATTAGGTGAGTTGAGCTAAAGGGATGAATCTGTTAAATGTGAGGCACATGAAATGTACGATCTGGTGATGGCTGTAATGGCTGTAAATATACTTGAGGATAGGTGATGACAATGAGTATAAACATGGGGTCCAAAAGAAAAGGGGAGAAACATTTATGAGAATCATGGTAGATAGGATAATAGGACGCTGATGTAGTGTAATCAATAGTTGAAAGCACAAGACATGCTCGATATGAGTGTGCTTGGACTATTGCATAAAAGTTCATGTGGAATAAGGTAAGATTGACTTCGAAGGTGACTCATAGCATCTTAGCTTTACTACATATATGGAAAAAGGTTATGTGCTTGAAAGAGAGCGCAGGTGAAACGGAGAGGGTGGTGGGGAACAAAGTGAATAGGAATGGATAAAATGACATGCTGCTGATATTGCTCGATTGTTTATTTATTTTTTTCTTCCCTATTGAATACCTGTTTGTCACATACGTGTTCACACCTTGAGACTTGAAATCAATAAATAAATCACTTCCTGCAAACTTACTACTTGTGCCAACATATACCTTTATCTGAGAAGCGCAGCCTCTGTGGCATCCCTCAGTTGCAGCATCTCTAGCTTATACGTTCATCATCCTGCCAAATATCTTCCACTTAGAGCGCCATCACTGCCTCCAAGGCTGACCCTTCTTTTCTTTCACAGCAGTGATTCTGCCCGACACCACAGCAGTAACGGTAATTTCTCGTAATGAGCCCCTCAGTACAGATGGAGGACTGTTGTTAGACGATCACCATTATTTATTTTTTATTTTAATGTTACTTTTGTCAAGGTAAACCAATGGGTTTGAACCTAGCAGATTCACCCTACAGCCATCCAAGGTGACAAGTGTCTTGTATAATCCCTGATTAGGTGCACGTTCGGTAAAAGTCATCGCTTTCTGTGAGCTCCCGTTCTCCAATCTCACGTTTTTCTCTCAGCTACAGTATTAGGTCCATCAACGGCTATGTTGCACCTGTGTTGCATCCAAAGTATAATGGAACATGGAAACTTACCATCTAATGGTTCCATAATCAGAGAAACACTATGCAGCAATGGCTTTGTTTTCCAAAGTAGGTTTTCTAATATTCTTGATGTGTTAAAAGAACTGTCTTCACGTCATAGAATGGAAAATGAATGTTTTCAGCTTAAGGGCCATCGTGACACAACTTCCATTTGGATCCCCCCCAACCCAGTGTCCACTCATTCTAACCATACAGACTTCTCCCTTCTCTACGGTTGAAACTGAGTGATCGCTGACAGAGTTAGACATTTTATCTGGCTTGCAGTCTGAGAATGATTTGGTAAGGTTTGTGAATCTTCTTGGTTCAGGAATCATGGCCCTTGATCATGCATCATCAGATTTACCTCTGTGTTTACAATAAGATGTTAACGGTAAGGATAGTTTGTTATGTGGTAATAAACTTAATTATTTAATTACAAAGAAGATATAATGTCATGGGACATGTAATTGGCATGACAAAAGTCTTATGACATTAAGACCTATTACTGTGGCATTCTGCAATGTCAAATAATTACCAAAAATTACCATTCGTGTAGACATCACTAGTCATGTGACACTTGCAAATTGAATCACACATAGTATTTTGTGTTTGTGGTTTTATTAAAAACATAATAAGAGCTAAAACGGGGAACTGATCATATAAATTTAGATTGTGAATGAAGGACATGAGAAGAGACATAAAAAAGTAACAAGGAATGTAAGATAACTAGTAACAAGACCATAGAGAGATTTAAACACAATACAAAGAAAGCTAAATTTAAGCAGAGAATGAAAAGGTAGCCCAACGAGAGAAGATAAAGAGGTAGAGTTAGAATCATGAGGAGAAAGTAAGTAGAGAAGGAGAATAGGGGCATTCAAAATAGACTGTAAGGGGTCAAGATGAGAAACAGGAAGACCGAAGAGTAAAATAAAACAATATAAGAAGATAAACAAAGAAATCAAAGGTTTAGTAGTACTAAGGCTACGAAAACACTGAACTTTGCAAATGTTAAAGAGATGATACTGACATGACTGAGAAATAGTAGAAATATGATAAGAAAATGACAGAACAGTATCAAGATAAAGATTAAGATTCCGGGCAGTAGAGGAAATAGGAAGATAAGAAGGAGGAAACAAAACAAAGGATGGAGGGGCAGAAGGATGAAAAAGATCAGGTTGGAAAAATGAGAACTGCAGTTTTTGAAGCATTAAGAAAAATGAAATGATCTGAAATCCAGGTCTTAATAGCACAGAGGCAGGACAAAAGATTACTATGACTTAAAGGTGTGAAAGAGGATAAGGACAAAAAGAGCTGGGTATCGTCAGCAGAGAAATGGTGTAAAGAGAAAAAAGAAAAAGGCCAATAACGGAGCCTTGTGGAACACCATGATAAAGAAGAGCAGACTCAGACCAAGCACCAGCCGATGAAACAGAATAAGTATGGTTAGATAAATAAAAGCAAAACCAAGATAGCACAGATTCCAAAAACTCAAAGGAAGAAAGGGGCTGTAAAAGTAACATGTTATACACCATGCAGCAGAAAGATCCAATAACATGAGAATAAGAATAGACAAGTGTTTAGAATAGCGAGCAGTGAGCAAGGAATCACAGACAGAGAGAAGAGCAGTTTCAGTTGAATAAGAAGGACAAAACCCATAGTGGAATTGGGAAAGAGTTGAGTTTTCAGTGACAATGGAAGAGGCCTGAGAAAAGACAAGCCATTCCAGGAGCTTAGAAAGATAAGGAAGAAGAGAAATCTGGCAGCAATTAGAAGGCGAAGATGGATCTAAAGAGGGTTTTTTCAGGATAGGAAGAATAGTAGCATGCTTAAATGAAAGAGGAAAGGTAGAGGTGTGAAGTGAGATATTGAGAAAAGTAGAAAAATAAGAATTAAGAGAAAGATATATTTTAAGGATAAGCAACGAGGGAATGCGATCATTAGAAGAAGCAGTAGGGTGAGCACGTGAGAGAAGCAGAGATGGAGTGTATAAGTGAATTCGCAGTTTGCTTGTTTAAATATTGCATGTTAAAATGATGTCCAAAAAAAATCTGATTTGTGTTTTTGCTTAGCATACAAAAGATCATTTGAAGCATAGACGCACCACGAAGAATCAACATTGTGCCTCATTTTCGGCCAGGCCTAACGTTAAAGACAGATGCAAAATCTTTGTGTAAGGTTTTTAAATCTTTCAACAGGACCATTGCAAGCACTGAGCAAACTAGGTAGCTGCCTAGGGTTCCGGCCAGCAGAGGGTGCCAAAAAAGCAGGGGTTTCTTTCTGCTATAAGAATTAAAAGAGAGATATAAGTCAATCTGAGTTAAAGTAGCTGTATGATGTCCTCCAGAAATGTTGAGCAGCACTGTGCATGGTCTGGCTCAAATAAAGCACAGAGGTCTAGAAGGAAGAAATGCTGATGAAGCAAAGTGGTCAGGACTGTTAGGATGTATTTCTAGAATCTTGCTTGGTGGACAGATTTTAGGAGGCCAACCTAGTCATGGTGTACAGGGGGCTCTGAGAGGTTAGCCAAAACCCAATCAAGGTACGTGGAGGAACAGCAAAGGCTTAGGGGTCCTTATGGGTTTGTCAGTAACCCACCTGTACTACCGGCGGGTTACTGGCAAACCCGCTTTACTGTTACTGGCGCCCGATATTGCGGTGCTACAAGGATATTACGGGTGCCGGCAACAGCAGTATGTTGCCATTCCACGGACTCCTGTATGACTCCATGGAATGGGTTTGCCGCAATTACTTGCACTGGCACCGTAAAATGGGGCAACTCTTTGCCGGTAGGGGCCTGATCTCCCGGCAGGTCAGGCCTACCGGTAGATCACTGCCCCTACCGGCAAACTCTGAATGTGCCGGTTTGCTAAAAAAGCCGGATCCAGTACTACCAGCACTTTTTCCCACCTTTTTACAGGACCATAACTCTCATAATGAGGCCCTTGTAAAGATGGTCTGAAAAACCCCAGATGTATGCAGAGGATCATGAGCCAGAAACATTCCCACTCGGAATAGATAAAGTGAAAGGCAAAACCCAGATTTATCAGCATCCAAAATAAAGCAGGGACAGCATACAAAGGAATGCTTCTCTCAGAGCTCTTCATACAAAGCAACATCTTTTATATCAAAAACACCTCAGAATGATAAGAAACCTAAGGGGAAAGGAGATAGGTTAGGGGAATTTACTACATACATTTTCAATATTTCTTTACCAAAATCTGACTGCACAGTTCTGCTGTATCCTCCCCTGTTCTTGCCATGTCTCTAAACTAGACCATGCGTAGATCTGACAGAGTAGATAACCAGGAGGCAGCGTTGCCCTCATTGCCAAATCCTCTTTGGCCTTTAGCAAGATTCCCACCCCTCCAAAACCTGGTTATGAATTTCTCTTGGTCAAACTTCCTGTTAACCCACAAACCACAATTAATCTTCTTATCATTTACTGCCAATCAAACCACCAAAATAGCCCTGAATAGGACATCTCTCTCTTTCTTTCCCCTCTTATCAAACCAGCTACTAAATTCCTAGTTCTAGGGGACTTCAACCTGAGATTTAATGATGACTCAGAGACTAAAGCCAATTCCAAACCAACTCACTGACTGAGATGCAGTTTTCGCAACATACCCACTCCCCTACCCGCTCCAAAGGATGCACCCTGGACTGGGGACGAACACTTAACACATCAGTCACCATCACCAACATTATGTCGGTGCCATGGTCTGGCCATTCCCTCTTTGAATTCTAGTTATCTCATACCCATCAGCCACCCAACCCCACTAACACTTGGTCCCTACCTTCACCACAACACCTGTAGACTTACTGAAGACTGCCTTTCACCCACCCTCATCAACTACCTCTCTGAACCCCTGTCATGATCTCTGCTTCCAAAAGGTCAGGGTTTTCCCAACTCCCTTGGAAGCAGATCCATAACCCAGGTTCCGAGTGCCAACCAGTCCCAATTGGGACCTTTTGGACCCAGTCCTGGCGCCAGTGGCACCAGGCTCATAAATATGCCCAGTCCCAGCGCTGGAAGCGCCGGGCTCATAATGCTTGGGTGGACTTACCTGCAGCAGACCATGCTGCTTACTTGCCTGCCAGTTGAGCCTCTGATCCTCTTCTGTTTGGAACTACTTTTCCTGTTGGGTGGGGCAGGAGCCACTCCCTAGGTTCAGAACACTGGAACTCTTCTGGAAAGCAGGAACTCTTTTCTTACCTAGGCGTGGCTGTGGAAGGAGACACCTAAGCACTACAGGAGGCTATTTAAACCACACCCGATGGATGAATCTTGCTTTGCGTTATTCTGCATCCTCTGCAGCAGAACGCTCATCGTGTCTTCTGCATCTGATCCTGGGCCTAAGGAAAAAGGCTTACCATCCTGAATCCAGTCTTCAGCAACACCTATAAAGACAAGAAAGAACAGGTTAGCATTACGGTCTTCAGTGACAGCGCTTCACTTACCTGGTCCATCGGCTGTCACCAACGCCTCACGCTGCATTCCCGCATCTGAAAGACAAAGGCTTACCTACTCTTCGTGCGCTCCGGAGGTCTTCGCACTGCATTCCGGCATCTGAAAGACAAAAGCTTACCAGCTCTTCGCACGCTCCGGAGGCCTTCGGCGCTGCATCCCGCATCTGAAAGACAAAACAAGGTGCGTTTAAAGACATTGGAGAACTTTAATACTCACGTGCCATTACTCCTTTCCACATCTAACCCAGTGGGTATTCCGGCACCCTGCAGCCGCTCCGAACTTGTACCTGCAAAATAAAAAGACAGTTAGAGCGCATCGTGAAGCAGACAACAAGTGCTTACTTACGTGCTTCCAGGAGCTTCCATTCATCCCACGGGCTCCATCTTCAACTCACTTCAGCCCGTCATCCGCCATCGCCGGAACCCTGCAAAAACAAGAGACATCATTACTAAAGACTTTTAAAGACATTAGAATTACTCGAAACTTACCGTTTGTGCAGTAAACGACGGACAGCAGTCCTCTGAAGTCAAGAGGCCTGCTCCCCTTATCCAGTGAAGAAACTGGTTACAGCACCCTGCCCCGAGGCAGATGGAGAGCACGGCGTTCACTTACCTAAGGTGAGAGCGTTAACCTTTGGGGTTCTACAGGAGAAGAGAAAGGGAAGAAGAGAGAGACATTCAATAACCCAGTTCATTAATCCCATATTTTCTATCTGCAGACATCTTACCCTTCAAGTCAGACATACAGTGCACAGAGGTCCAGCCCAAAGAGCCAGCCGTGTGTTACACATCACCTTTGAAGATACGATATATGCCCAGTCAAGACCAGCGCCTCTACGGGAATCAGGTGAGCGTTACAACCCCACAGCTGATGACGCTCAAGCTCATGCCTCCCAGATTCTCACTGCCATCACACGCACCATTGACCAACATGCGTGCTTACACTTAAGACCTCTAAATCAGGTAGAAGGCTGAATACCTGGTTCTCCGAAGATCTTACCACTCTGCGTCAATGCACACGTGCCCTGGAACACACTTGGAGGCAATCCCCTTCTCCCTCTAACCTTGCTGCCTATCTCGCGTCCCCCAAAACCCACAAAAACACCCTTATCATGGCTAAAGCTACCTCTTTCAATACCAGGATCGCTGATGCTAGTTCTAGCGCAAAGGAACTTTTCACCATCCTCAAGGAATTAGAAAACCCTTCTTCCTTAGCCTCTCCAGTCTACATTGACAAAGCCTGGTGCACAAATATCCAAGCAGCCCTCTCCAAAAAAATGGACACTCTAAAAACCAAAATGGATGCTAAGAAACACCAGCTCCACTTCAAACCACTTTCGCTAGCACCGTCCCCTGAATGGGCTCCATTTCCCACCCACCTTCCATTTCTCCCCTGTCACCCCAGAGGACATCATACCACTATTCTAAACCTCAAACCATCCAACTTCAGAGGTGATGCTTGTCCTGCCCACATTATTAAACTCTACGCAGCCACCCTTGCACCTGCAATAGCCAATTTTGTGAAAGCCTCCGCCTCCACCAATATCCCCACCTGCCTTAAAACAGCTTGGGTCTCGCCCCTCATCGAGAAGCCCTCACTCGACCCCACCCTCCCCACTAACTACCGGCCCATTACAAAAGTACCCTTCTTCCTATGTCCAAATACAAATCTACTTAGAGCAACACCAGCTTCTTGGCTCAAGGCAATCAAGATTCAGACCCAAACACAGCACCGAAACAGCACTCTTGGATCTCAAAATCCAAACGGACAGCGTCTGTGCCTCAGGAAACATTGCCATCCTGCTCCTACTGGATCTTTCAACTGTGATCGCTCTCGTCGACCATGACCTCCTTTGCCAACACCTTCTCACAAACTGTCACTTCTCCCACCATGCCTTCCAATGGATCAAATAATTCCTGAGTGAACATACTTCCAGGGTCTTCATCGACAACTGCACAGCCAACCCTATCCTGGTCCCCTGCTGCATACCCCAAGGCTCCTGCATCTCCCCTGCTTTCTACAACACTTACAACAAGCCGCTATTTGATCACCTTGACGCACTGGGCACCCCATATTCCAACTCTGCTGATGAAACAAAAGTTCTACTCCCAAAATCAGGGAATTATGCACAGGACAATCAACCAGACCTACAGTATCCTACAGACCTACAGAACTGGGTGGCGGCCCATAACTTATGTCTCAATGATGAGAAAACGGAGCTCCTCATCGTGGTCTCAACTCATCACTTAAGAACCCTGGACCCTTCATACTCGTCCTTCCCTATTGATTGAATCACCATCCAGGTCTCCAAGCACATGAAGACACTGGTGGTTTACCTCGATGCCGAACTCAACATGTCCCGTCACATCAGCACACTAGTCTCCACCACTGCCTACACTACCAAACTCATCTCCTTGAGTAGGAAATGCATCTCGCTGCAAAATTGCCTGACACTTGCTCGAGCCATTATTGGTAGTAAGCTTGATTACTGCAATGTTCTATTTTCAGAAACCTCTGCTAGAAATCTCACAAAACTGCAACTCCTGCAAAACAAGGCTCTCAGATCAGTTCTGGGCCTAAAACATTCGGCCCACATTTGAGCATCAAGAAGGGAGGCTCACTGGCTTTGTATAGAAGCAAACATTTAATTTAAGACATTGACCATTACTCATCGATGCCTGCACAAGAACGCCCCCTCCTACCTCATTCCAAACATCTCAGCAAAACCAGTTACACGCTCTCTCCAGAGGTCCCTTACACATGCCCAGATTCAACCTCAAGCAAGCTGGAGGTTCCAGCTTCTGTGTGACTGCTCCCATCCTGTGTAACACCCTTCCCAGTCACATCAAGAATGAACCACCCTTCCCCATCTTCAAAAAGCTCATAAAATTCTGGTTATTCAACAAATATGTTTAATTTGTTGTAGTCTGCTCACTATCTGTTTTGTGGGCTACCACCTACCTGTACTCAACAAATACATATTCCTTGTTTGTACCATGCTCACTACCTGTTTTGATTGCAACCACCTACTTTGTTCAAGTGCCGTGATACCCCTGGGTCAGGGTTGTAAAAACTGGAGGGGGGGTCTGCACTCCTGCTCTCTATATGGTAGAGGAGAGGCACAGAGGACCCCAGCTAAGATTCTCTATTGTGGTAGCAATGGACGAGCAATCAAGGCCTAGCTTCTCAGGAGGTGATGCAGGCTGGTTATTAAGTACAGTGTAGTCCCCGAACCCCCAAAAAGGAATGTCCACACACTGTATTACTGAAAACACAGTATTTATATAATTAATATTCAAAGGTATGTACACTATCACAATAACTCACTTTGTACTCAGAAATCAACAATGGCAAATATATACAGTTCTAAAGTGGTACCACCAATATTATCAGCTCTCATTAAAGTGCATCAACTATACTGTTAAAATGTCACACAGATCAATAAAAAGGAAACCAGCAATAGAGAGAGGAGGGAAAGCAAGATGGTTGAAACAATAGGCAGAATACTGGCCCAGCTACCTAGACACAGTTCTGTGTGGAGATCCCCCCACCTGGGCAACCTGTAAAATAAAGATATATAGCACAAGCCCAGTCCATATATTGCTCAATAGTCTTGTTTTCTCCTATAATGTTTTTACCCCCCCAATGTACCTGGTGGAGTAGAGTTCTTCGAAGAAGCGTCAACGGATCTTTGAGAGGCGTCGAAGAAGGTGAACTTGGCGCCAACGGCGTCGATGAGAAGTTCGAGGGAGCCGAAACCATGGCGTTGATCCAGGCGGTGCTCGTCGGCGACGTCCTGCGAGGATGAGGTGTGCGGGGCACCTCAGCGTTTGATAGTTCTGGACCACAAAGAGTTTCAGAAGAACTGTGGCCCAGCAAGGGCGTCGAGTCTTTGTGGCCTTCAGGTGGCGGGAAACCCACCAGCGGATTCTCCTCGGCGCGTTGGCGGCCTTGACTCTATACGGCAGGATAAAGTGGTCATCGGTGCGGACAAGGGAGTCCTTCGATTCAAATGTTTTTAGGCAAAGGAGCGGGCGGCTCCGGTCTTCGGCGGCACAGAGTCAAGCGGTCCCCTCTTCTGGGGCAACACAACTTCGACGGGCCTTCAGCGGTTACACAAACCTGCAAACCCTGGTCGACGGCAATGGACTTCGACAGCGGCAAAGTCCTGGTGCTTCACTTCGTTCTCCTCAGCGGTCCCCGTCTCCGGTCGGCAGCCTTTCGAGGGTCTGACTTCAAGGGAGCTTCGGCGAAGGTTAGCGGTGCTCAATGGTCCCTCGGATCACGGGAAGAGGGTGCCTTACCAGGTCATCCCTCGGATCAGTCTTCTACGAATTCGGCATTTTTCAGATCAGGTCGAAGCACATGCAACAGCAAGTCTTCTTCTTCCAGCTGGGCGTCGAGGATCAGCAGTTCCAGTTACTCTTCAAGTGTAGACACAGCTTCTGAACAATTTCCAGTGGTGAGAGGTCCCCAGATATACTATCCTGTCTCTCATCCACACTGCTTGGTCACACTCAGCAGCCAATCATACAGAAGGGCATTCATGCAGTCAGTCAGCCAATCAGGCACACAGTGCATTCAGGCCATCCTCCTCCCTCTCAGACACTCAGAACAAGGAATGTGGATTGGGACAAGTAGCCAGCCATTCAACATTACACACTGCTTTAAGGCCAGTTTCGGGCAGGGCTGTCTCAGTCTTTGTCTCTCATACCAGAAACCAGACAGCCACAACAAGAAGTGCATATTGGTCACACACTCCATTCACCCAGGTCCCACCCACAGGGTGTACCCACAACATACAGTCACTGGGAAGGCTCCAAGCTAGTTTGGACTGGACTTCACAACAACACCATATATGGAACTTCCACCCAACAGCCAGCCAGGGGGAAGGGACAGGGTCAGGGCTTCCCAGGACTTTGGGAAAACAAGGTAACAGGCGATAGAAAGCAAGAGGCCACAGGGGCCATCTTGTTTTCCATCAGGAATCAACTGATTCCAATGGCAGGGCCTGGGTATCCCAAAATAGAGGATACTCAGAGCACCTGTCAAATTCAGCATGGAGCTGCCACCAGCCCATACACTGCTCTGTGGGCCACTCACGGGTGCCCAAAAACATACACTAGGGGCACAGGGTTGTACCCCCACCCATGGGTGCCATAAGGGTATCCCATGGGTCTGTACACCAAACCAAAAACAGGAAGAGCTGCACTGCCAGGAGTCCCACATGGACTCCTGGGCAGAAAACAATACAGAACACAATGAAAAAGGACTACAGGACAAGGAAAGGGAGGCCCTGTCCCTCCAATGCATTTCCAGCATCACAAGGGTGCTATATCAAATAAATAAATACAAATATGGGTTAAACTTTTAATTGGATAATGCTTAACTGATGGCTCCTCCTAACACCACCTCTACATTGATAACACCAAAAAATACATCATCATTAGAATTGACTATTGGTTGGCACCATACGTACTGGGCGGCCTAGCACTGACGGTCCTGAATGGTTGGCAATCTACTGACCAACATTGGACAACTGACAGGTCGTCAAAACATGAGCCAAAACGAGAGTAGGGAGAGAGAGGTTCACGGACTGCTTTCCTTTCTAATAAAAAAAATACCATCCCTTATTCCAAGGTCATGAGTCAGGGTGATTCCTCTGTAGTTGGCCTTGTATGGCGCCTCATGCCTGGGAATATGCGTAAGGAGTGACGCAGGTGCCCTATCTCTGTCCATTGCTAATGAATAGATGCTGTTCTTCAATTTTGGGTCACCCGTGTAACTACTGGAATAACGTTGGTTTATGAATATTCTGCACCTGGCTTTTAAAAACTGCTTGTTATTTTAATCAATCTAAGAATATATGGCTTGAGTCTTGGGAATTGATATCTCGTGTTCTCTCTGAGCTGTCTGGACCTTCTTATTTTCTCAGTAAACTTGGCTTGGCAAGGCCTGCATGGCTACTTGTCCGGGCTCTAAACGGTTCTGCATTTCAGTAAATTCAGCATTCTGAGTTTTCGTGAAGCCTTGATGCCTTTCATTCACTTGAGTGCATGCTGTGTCTTCCATTTTGGAAAAGATGGCTGCCCATTACTGCCACGTTTCTAGGCATATCGTTCATGTTGCATTCAGCTTATATATTGCTTATGTTAGTATTCTTCATGTCTAAATGGATGCAATTGATATTCTTAGTGTATAAGTGCATATTTTACCTAGTTTTCATGTTTTTCATGGTGGGTACATATTTGCTTTGTATCTAATGCATACACATATGTGATTTCACTGTAAGTTTGCTTATTCTTGCCATCTTTAATTTAGATCATATTCATATTCTGTTGTACCTGTCTGGGATATGGCCGGTACGGCTGTTTTAGTGAGCAACGTTTCTCACCTGTACGATATAGGGTCAGGGGAGGGGCAGCGGCTACGGGGGACATATTCATCTGTCTCTCAACATTCCCAGGAGAGTGTGACATAACCAGTCACAAGAACTGTATCCTAACTTTTAGAAGTCAAAACCCTAAGATGAGTGGGGACATGTGCCTAAAGGTCACAGAGTCCAACATAATGTTTCCCACAGATAAGTATTCTGTGTGCAAAGGGCTTATGGTGGTATTTAGTTTCAAACCATTTAAAAGGTCTACAACAATTGACCCGTGGATAGGTACGTTATTTTCTGTTTTTCAGGCGCAAAGCTAACCATGGGGCAGGACACCCGACCCAGGTTCGACGACCAAAGGTGAGTGAAGGGGAGACAGGAGACAAAGGGACTTGTACCCAATATTATCCCATGGAGGACGGGGGAAAGGCAGACTGTTGTTTACTTACTGTGGATCATAAGGGGGTCGCTGGGGGCTAGATATTCTGCTCTTTGTTTTAGTGAGAGGTGCCCAGGAATTGCAGGTTCAACAGTTCTTCTGGTCGGGTACAAATGCAAGATGCAACCCTATCAGTGATGAAATGTAGACTACAATGATGCAGGCCTCATTAGGACACTTCACAGGATTGATGAAGGTGATTTACAGCAACAATCATCTTTTTCAGGCAATGACAGGTGGCTTCCATTTTCGGTCACACGACCTGCTCCACGACGGGATCCCTTGATGTTGGGAAGTGGGAATTCATGAAGAAGGCAGCTTGTGGCACAATATAGCGACCACCAAATTTCTGAACTCGAACGCAGAACAGAGACGCTTCTATCGAGGTAGCCCACACTAGAGCTGGTCAGTTCCCTGGGCAGTCCATGGACACTTTCAAAGGCTCTGAAGGGCTAGATCTTCAAGTAAGTGTCGAAACTAGTTGGTCCAACCAGTCCAAGGACTGAAGCACCACTCAGGGTCTTTGGAGAGCAGGCAGAGGAACAGGGCAGAGCCGGGCCAGACACTGAAGAGGATGCTGGCCCACTTTAGGAGGTGACTTCGGGTAATCAACAGTCTGTTCATCTTCTCGGGATTCTTGACCCCAAAGTAGCTCTGAAGAATAGCTGCAGAAGTCCTCCTCTTATCGAAAATCCAAGCTGGAAGCCAGTACAAGCCCACCAATGGGAAGGTTCGGCATCATTCAAACAGCCAATAGATGTCCAATCAGGGACAACTACTGGTTTCACATCCTCCCTAGAAGCAGACTGTCTTGCACCACGAATGTGGATTGGGACTAGACAGTCCCAGCCACCTTCCTGGGCCACACACACGAAGGCTCACTAGCCCGCAAACGCAGCAGCCTTACCGGGCAAGTTCATGACCTTATAAAGACTTTCCTGACCTGAGAAGGCAGGAAGAATGCCAAACTCAAATATGGGCAAAGAACAAGCAAAAATCTCGTGGCACAGCCATTTTAGGGCACTAGCCATGTTTAGTAGCCAAACATGTTAAACACAAATGTGCACACCACATTGGGCAAAAACAATATCAATATAACTGCTGCCCCAGATTGTCTTTAAGCACATATACAAGTAACCAAAAATCATCTGTGTAAAAATCTAGGGATATACAAAGGTATCTCCAATGCACTGTAGGGTGCTGTGTTGAATTGTAAAAATGCAAGAATTCAAAATGGAAACAAAGTTTCCCAGTACTGATAGCCTGATGACTGATCAGTTTCCCCATAACGCATAGCCAGACCGCAAAAGAAGTGACACTGAAGTCTTCACTTCCTTTTAAAAAGTCAGGACAGGATCAAAAACAAAACAAAAAGAATGGTGTGCCACAGGAAACTATGGAGGGAAAGTTGCAAAAAGAAAATGTTTCCTAACAAGGACTAGGGCACTCATACCAGGTAAGTCAAGAGTCATGGTAGAACTGTCCTGGAACGTCTTTCTACGGAGTATGGGCCAGGCAAAGTACACCTAACAGGTAGGAGCAGAGTGAGATGGGGTGGGGTGGGTGTAGGGGTCTTAAGCAAGTTTAGCAACAAGGAGTTAAAGGGCCTTATCCACGTAATATGAGAATAGGCCACAGTATGCTGTGCTTTCAGCGCTTTTGCTGGTAAACATTTTCATTAGCATGAACAACCTGGTAGATATCACTTTTTTAAGCAATATTGGAAGGGCTGACTCTAAGTACTGACATCGCAATTTATTGTTGCAGTGTTTGCTCTGAAGTATAAGTAATGAATACTTATACAGGAATCTTTAAACTACTTCATCAATGGATAGACTTGATTTTGAGTAACAAAAAGGCAAATCACTGCAAGTAACGCGTTACTGTATACCATAGAAATGTGCTGAGTAAAGTACCTCTTGCCGGGGTTATACTAAATCTAATCCCGGACACCTCATTCAGTGAATGCTTTATATGCAAAAACAACACATATGCCGTAACATTTTGGATATACAGTTGTTATAATTATTGTACACAACGAATTACATACAAGGCAAAAACAAAATTATATATTGGCAAAAATTAGACAATGGGCCTCATTACACGGATGGCGGTAAGGGTTTACCGGTAAGGGTACCAGTGCCGGTAAACCCTTACTGCCTTACTACGAGGTCCCTTTGTGGGACCCTACCTTAACGGCTGGTTTTACCAGCCGTTAAGGATAGGAGCCGCAAATGGACCTTGGAGGTAATTACGGTACCGCAATTTGCGGTACCGTAATTACCGCCTTCCCCATTCCCATTGAGCCCATGGGGGCAAAAGTGGGAATGGGGAAGTGCCATAGTGAATGGGGAATTACCGCCCCCACACACCTTGGAATAGGGCGGTAATTCCGCCATTCTCCATGGGGGATTCGGTAAAATACCGGCGGCCCATGGCGCTAATAGTGCCATGGTTACCGCCGTCAATGTAATGAGGCCCATGTTTAACTAAATGACACTCCAATCTTATTGTGAAAAGAGGGAAAAAAGGAAATGATAGTTAAAAGTGGACAGAAACCCAGTGCTAAGGGAGAAAGAGTAAATATCTGTTACGCTCACCTGGCTCCCACAGGGGTGTCGATCGGACCCGGACAGCTGCGACCTCCTCCAACGTGAAGCGTAGTGTAGAAATGACAGGCTGGACTGGACCGCCTAATCTCGTCTACTTGACCCGTAGAAATATTCTCCTGCAAGTGGAGAAAGGGATTCAGCCACACGTGGATTTTAGTAATGGCACCCCACTGTTCTCCCCACTAATCACCACCGATATTCACTTTCTGTAAGCTGACCTTATGTTTGTAAATGATGAGCTCTCCATCCTGCGTGGAATGCAGGGGCGCGTAGATACCAGTTACTTCACTGGTTTGAGGGCGGTGGAAGAGTTCCGGATGAATATTGACTCCGAGGTTCCAGGCGAGAACCCGTAAGTATAAAGTTCAAAGAGTTCAATATGTCTGATGTTCACTCTTGTACATTCCTTTCTTGTGTTGCAGCTGGGTCCAAGGGAAGATTGTCTTGTGGCAGCTGATGGTGTTGAGGTAAGAGTCTGTATTACCAAACACTGTCCGGCAAAAGATCTGTGTGTTTAAATTGCTGGTTACTCTCTCCTTACAGGTGCGGCGTAAGAAGTTGTGGTTTGTTACAGAATAATGCCTCCGGTTGTTAATCAGGTAAGTCTATGGTGGAGAAGTTGTATTTGTTGGCTCTCTCGGGTCACCTTATGTTTCTTTTGTCCCCTAGATGGTGGAATTCGGTGGAGAAAATGATGGAGGCTGCGCCGGATCGAAAAATGCTGTGAGGACTGGTGAGTATGGTGCGGCGCTGCAGCTGGCGATGCGACGCATGTAGAATAATGTCCTTTTAAGTTCGAAGATGTGATGGATCCGGAATTCAGGTAAGGATTGAAATAATATCTGTTTTCTAACCTTTCCTTCTTCTTTCTTCTATTGCTAGGAGCTCTGGATTCGAGACGGGCGTGGCTAAAGACTGCATGTTGACTGCAGGCACGGTGAGCGTTACGCTGCTGGATGCAGAATAACACGAAGCATGTGCTGTTGTTCGGGCGTGGTTTAAATAGCCTCCAAAGTAGTTCCAGGTAAGAAGTCCCTAGAACCACACCCGAGTAAAAAATAGTCCCTGTAGAAAACTAGTCCCATCCAGGCCTCACGTTGGCTTGGATTCATTTGCAGCATGGTCTGCATGAGGTAAGTAAAGTCTATGAGCGTGGCGCCTATGGCGCCAGGACTGATTTCTATTATGTGCCTGACGCCTAAGGCGCCAGGACTGAACGCAGACAGCCCCCATCCGGGGCTGCTGGGGTTTTATTAAATACCTGGATGCCTGCTCCCGGGGCTGATGGGCTTGATCCAGATGCTCGGGGGTAGGCATCATGAAAGCACTCCCCCCCAAGGCCCTTTCTAAAGTTGCTCTTCCCCTTGGTCCTGGTTTGTCTGGGAAGTTCCGATGGAATTTCTTCACCAACCGAGGTGCATGAACGTGGTCACTAGGTTCCCATGACCTTTCTTGTGGTCCGTAACCCTTCGTCGATTAAATAAAAAAGTCTTGATTTAACCATCTTAGAGTCCAGGATATTCTTTACCTCGAATTCAGGTTCTCCATCTATTAGGATGGGGTCAGGTGGTTTGGTTAATCTTGTCCCAGGTTGAACTGGTTTTAGAAGTGAAACATGAAAGACAGGATGAATCCGCAAATTAGAGGGTAATTAGAGTTCCCTTTAGAGGTATGTGTTTTGTAGCTAGCCAAACTTGATCTCCAATCTGGTATTGTGGAGTTTCACTTCTATGTTGATCAGCATTTTTCTTGTATTTCTCCTTTGCTTGTTTCAAGTGTTCTATTGCTTCCTTAAAGGCTTGTTTAATAGTAGAGTTCAGATGAGTCACTGCAGGCATTTCTAAGTGTTGAGGCGAATCGAGTTCTGAGGTTCGAGGATGATGTCCATATATGGTTTAAAAGGGGCTTTGTCCGGTTCTTGAATGTACGGAGTTATTGTATGCGTATTCGGAAATCCATAAAATATCTTTCCAATTGCTTTCGGTTTGGTGTAGCATACAACGTAGGTATTGTTCAAGAGTCTGGTTAGTCCTCTCCGTCTGACCATCAGTTTGGGGGTGGTGACTGGTTGATAGCCTTACGTCGATGTGCGCCAATTGACAGCATTTCTTCCAAAATTGCGAAATGAATTGACTACCTCGGTCAGAGACCAATACGGAAGGAAATCCATGGATTCGAACAATGTTTTCGAGAAATTCCTTGGCCAAAATCGAAGCGGAAGGTAATCCTTTTAAAGGAATAAAGTGGGCCATTTTGGAAAAAAGATCCACAATAACTAGAATGGTGTTAAATCCATTACACGGAGGTAGATCTGTAATGGAGTCTAAAGACAAGGAGTGCCATGGTGTAGGTGGAATATCCAAAGGTTGTAAAAGGCCAGCTGGTTTTTTCTTCTGACTTTTGTTTTGGGCGCAGATACCACAAGACATCACAAATGACTTTACGTCCTTTCGCCAGGTGGGCCACCAGAATTGTCTTTTAATTTTAGCTTCAGTTTTTGTGATACCTGGGTGTCCTTCCATAAGGGCGTCATGATAATTGGAGATGACTAGTTCTTGTAGTTCCTTGTGTGGTAGAAACAGACATCCTTGATAGTAAGGCAGGTCATTGATGACTGAATAATCTTGGCTTTTCTTTACCCAGTCCTGCAGGGCTGCTGGATCGAAAAGTTGTTGGATTTTTAAATGAATGTCTTCTAGAGTCTGTAGAGTAGTTATGCCAAGAATTCTTTGTTCTGAAATTATAGTCACCGGTTCCGGGTTCGAATATACTTCTCCCATCCCTATTCGGGATAGGGCATCTGCCTTGCCGTTTTCACAACCTGGTCGATAAGTGATCACGAAATCGAATTTGGCAAAGAATAATGCCCACCGAAGTTGACGCGATGATTGGGCCTTGGCTGTTTTCAAAGACTGCAGATTCCTGTGATCTGTGTTTACAGTGATGGTATCCCTGGCACCGAGAAGATAATGCCGCCAAGCCTTGAAGGCGGACTTGATGGCTAATAACCCCTTATCAGTAACCGCATAGTTTAATTTGCGTGCTGAGAACTTTCTTGACCAGAATGCTACTGGATGAAGTTGACCGGTTTCGGGATCCTTCTGGGACAGGACAGCTCCCATGGCTAAACTGGATGCATCGGTTTCAACTATGTATGGAAGCTCAGGGCGTGGATGCTTAAAGACAGGTGCAGACGTAAATGTTGATTTTAGCTCTTGGAAGGTGCTTTCAGCCTCTTCAGTCCACAAAAAACGTTTGTTTTTTCGCAAAAGTGCTGTGATGGGGTGTACAATATGTGAGAATTCAGGAATAAATCTGCAATAGAAATTAGCAAATCCAAGCATGCTTTGTACCCCTTTAACAGAACTGGGTGATGGCCACTTGAAGATTGATCCACCTTTCGAGAGTCCATTCAAACTCCTTTTGGAGTCAGGATAAATCCCAGGAATTCAACTTCTGTAGAATGAAAAACACATTTCTGCAATTTTGCGTATAATTTGTGCTGGCGTAGTTTCTCTAGGACTGCACGAACGTGCTTCACGTGGTCTGATTCTGAGGAGGAGTACACTAGAATATCGTCTATCTATACGACAACACAGACGTCAATCAGTTCACGAAGGACATCGTTCATAAAATACTGGAAGGCTGCTGGTGCATTGCACAACCCGAAGGGCATCACCTGGTATTCGAATAACCCGTACTTGGTGCGAAAGGCAGTCTTCCATTCATCGCCTTTATTTACACGTACCAGATGATATGCCCCTCGGAGGTCTAACTTAGTGTAGATACAAGCATCCTTTACTTGGTCTAGTAATTCGGGGATCAGAGGCAATGGGTATCAGTTTTTTACTGTAATCTGATTTAATGCGCGGTAGTCTATGCACGAAATAATATCTGTTTTCTAACCTTTCCTTCTTCTTTCTTCTATTGCTTGGAGCTCTGGATTCGAGACGGGCGTGGCTGAAGACTGGATGCTGACTGCAGGCACGGTGAGCGTTACGCTGCTGGATGCAGAATAACACAAAGCATGTGCTGCTGTTCGGGCGTGGTTTAAATAGCCTCCAAAGTAGTTCCAGGTAAGAAGTCCCTAGAACCACACCTGAGTAAAAAATAGTCCCTGTAGAAAAATAGTCCCATCCAGGCCTCACGTTGGCTTGGATTCATTTGCATCATGGTCTGCATGAGGTAAGTAAAGTCTATGAGCCTGGCGCCTATGGCGCCAGGACTGATTTCTATTATGAGCCTGGCGCCTAAGGCGCCAGGACTGAACGCAGACAGCCCCCATCCGGGGCTGCTGGGGTTTTATTAAATACCTGGATGCCTGCTCCCTGGGCTGATGGGCTTGATCCGGATGCCTGGGGGTAGGCATCATGACAATATCTCTAGGTACAGAGAAAAGAGTTGATAATCTTTTTTAAGTAAAATTGAAGAGATGTTCTAAGCAATATCAGAATGATTTTGCAATTTGTAAAAACAATTAGAGTCTTGATCCAATACACTGGAAAGTTGTTATGTACACTGAAAATCCAATATATGTTCATATATACAGCCTTTAGTCTTAACTCAGGGATAGACCTCCTTATACCAGTGTAATATGAGATCGTGGGCCTCATTCCGAGGTTGGAGGTAAGGTACAAACCATGCCGGTAATGATTTACCGGCATGGATTTCCGCTCCATGCCATTCCGACCCTTCAGACCGTAAATTACGGCACCGTAAACAACAATGCCGTAATTTACGGTCTTGGGTCGCGCGCGCACACCACCATGGCGTAATCAACGGAATGGCGTAAACCGGAGCTGATCGCAAGTAAGGAGCACACGTAAATAACGGTCTCCTTAAGGCCGTAAAGTACCTTACCGGCATGGAGTACATACAGACATCTCAGAGAAGGAGTTAAGAACACTGAGCAGTGGTTTCCACAACCACAGGTGCACACAATCAGCACAGGTGTAGCCAATGGAGTCTGGCACAGCACAAAATGAGCATACCCACACACCACACCCTCTCCCACACCAAGATGATACCAATAGTAGTGGCACAACTGGAGCTGGAGGGCTTGCTTGCAAGGCAGTAACAACAACAACCACAGCCCCAACCACAGAGGACACACAGGAGGAGACGGAGGGTGAGACAGGCCCAGCATGCACCACCAGTGCATCCACCGTTACCATGCCGGCAGCCCCCAATCCCTCGCATCTGAACCACCTCCTTCAACCTAACACCACATCAGATCCACACCCTGTACCGGCTTGACCATGACACCATCACCACCATAGTGGACCTGATACATGACGACATAGTGAGTTTCATAGAATAAAGCTCTGCCATCCCCCCTCCACTGAAGGTAGTGACTGTGCTCCACTTCCTTGCCACAGGCACCTACCGGCACACAGTGGGGCACATGCATGGTATATCACAACCCTTATTTACCCGGATACTGAACCAAGTGCTGGATGCCCTCCTCAAGCACACAAGGGACTACATATACCTACCACGGGCTCCCCAGGATGCAAATGTTGCCTTCCATGCACTGTGAGACATCAAATGACACCTGCGCAATGATCAATGTCCACTCCGTTTTACATTATGAACAACCAGTGTATTGAATAATTGTCATGAAACGTGTACAACAAAACTTCCACCACCCTCCCCCTGCCCCCAACTCCCAAACACACCCTCACTCCCCTCCCCCTCACCCACAACAACCCCAGAATAGTGCCATAAGGCCAACATAGGCCACATGTGTGTGCCAGCATGTTCAAGGCGTGCCCCCAGAGCCAGGGGGATCCATGTTGGGCCGGCGCAATGTACGCAATGAGCGTCGGAGCGGGCTGGTCTGGGTGGAGGAGCACTGTGACGGTGTGTCCTCCCGCTGGGGCTGTCGTGTGGGAGGTGCAGCCTCCAGGGCATCCGCGATGCGTCCCAGGACCGCACACAACCTATTGCTGCTGTCGGTGACCGCCTGACGCATCTGCCTTAGCTCATCCACCCACTCCACCCTGGCCTGGCGGGTGTCCTCCATGAACACATTGATGAGGTCCGTCAGCTGATGTGCACGTGGTTCATCAATGTATGTAGGTACATTCCTGGCGGGTCTTGGGCCTACCTGCCCTGGCATGGCCTCAACTGGTGGAATAGGTCCAGGATCTGCCGGAGCACTACGGCCAGGTGTTTCCTGCTCCACAGAGTCACTGCTTGATGGCAGGGGGACATTGGTGGGCTCCGGGTGTGGACTGTGGGGTAAAAGTCCTCCTCAGTGGCACCACAGATCGATAAGGGGCTGTCCACATTCTCCTGGGTGGCCGTAGCTGCCAACTCCCCAGCAATGCTTGATTCTGCCGACCTTGGGGTGTCTAATGTGGCAGGTGCCGAGGCAGGGAGGGATTGTGGTGGTGCATCCTCCACTGGCGTTTGTGGTGCCTGGGTTGTTTTCTTATTCCGTGCTGGAATGCTCCGGGACCGGCCTCTGCACGTGGAGGTGGATGGACGGGTCGTCTGGGTATCCCCGCTGTCATGATTGGTGCCTGTGGGGGTAGAGGAGAGGGACAACATGAGTGATTGTATGATGCGCTAATTGCATAGATCGCTGCATTCACATTTCTGTAATTTGGGGTTTGTGGCCCTCTGGGCGTTGCAACAGTACTAGTACATATGAATGTGAATTGAATGTACGCATGTGTACGCATGTGTCGGAGTGACTCATCCTGCCATAGTAATGTGCAGTCTGGCTCACACACTGCCGAACCTGATGCACAATGTGCATGATGGAATGTGCAAGTTACTGCACTATGGCTGATGTGTGTTATGTACTTGCACTTGGCCCTTGATTGCGTTGCAGTTGACTCTGCATTAGTTGGATGGGGGGGTGGCTACATGACAAGGTGCCTTTTATGGCCCTTGGGGGAGTCTACATCATGCAATTGCCATTGGCAGTGTTGACTTTGGACACTCACCTCCATCGGCAGACGACGTTGCCCCGCAGTCCATTTCACCGATGCCCTCTATGCATTCCGTGCCAATCATTGCGGCGCATGTCTCCTCCCATGGCTCAAGTCGCACAGGGGAACTTGGGCCCCCTCCAGTCTGCATGGCCTGACTCCTGTTGGCAGTGAGGAGTCCCCGCACCCGCACCCGCAAGTGATCCCACCGCTTGCGGCAGTCCTTGGGGGTGCGAGGGGTGGAGCCTACAGCGCTCACCCTTTGGGCGGTTTCTGCCCAGATGTTCTTTTTGCGGATAGTGGACTCCCTCCGCATGTCGGGGCTGAACACCACGTCAGCGTGTTCTGCCAGGTAGTCCACCATGACCTGGAGCTCATCAGGGCAGAATCGCTTCTTGCAGAGCCGGTCCGCAGACTTCTTAGGTGCTTTAGGCATAGTTCCTGGGTTCCTGATGCTTTCCCCAACTTCGGATTGCTCCCAAGGGTGCTGCCTGATGAGGATGGCAATGGATTGTGTTTTTAAAGATGGCCGCCGCGCTCCTTCCCGTTCCTGTGCGATGACGTAATTTCCGGTTCCGTTGTTTTGCGGTGACCGTAATTTACGGGATCCGTAAATTACGGTCCCCGTTATTTACTGTCGCTGCTGCTTCCATGGCGGTGTTGTAATGTACGTGTCGCAGCAGGCCGGTAGGGGTTTTTCGGGGGGTTTTGCGGCTTGCCGCTAGGTACTTTTCCGGCATGGCGAAAAGCGCGTGTCCGCGAGGTCGGAATGGGACGCAATTAGCGGTCTGTCACCTTGCCGGAGTCGTACTTTCCGCCATGCCGGAAACGACCAGTACTTACCTCCAACCTCGGAATGAGGCCCCATGGCTTTCTTTCAATTGATCAGACATTCATTTCTGTAGCTTCTGCTAGTGTATTTTTGTTAAGGAATCCATATTTCTTATGTTGATGGATTCTAAACAATATAGTTTGTGACAGAGACTTTTGTCCCGTCTATTAGTCTGCTGGTAAACTAGATCTTGATTTTTCAGGGTCCAATTAATGGAATGCATAAAAAGCCCTCATTGCGTCTGCCTATGCGTGTAGGGGGAAAAAGAATGTAATAACATATCAATGTGCTTCCAGATTGTCAATTAAGTCCAAACGGACTGCTATTCATGTATCCAGCCTCGGATCCGGAAGCAGACCCCCTTACTGCTGTTTTGGTGGTCTTATACTGCCACCTTCATCAGGGTGGAGTCAAGGTACCATATGGGGAAAAAGGGAAAAAGAATAGAGATGAGTCCCAATGTTGGGCATTGTACCGAGATGCATGCTCAGACCCATGTTTAAGAACAAGCATGCTTTAAGTTGGCGGGACAAGTTTTGCATGTAGAGCTATAAGGTGCCCACCTTAGGTAGAAAAATGTCTTACCTAGAGGGGTTTAACAATCTCTGGAAACATGAGATTGGGGTTGCAAGCCAATCTTCGCGGCTCTGACAAGACCTCGCAGCGGGATGGTCGGGAAACACGGCGTGGGTGAATCACAGGTTCACAGGTGGTGCCTATGTAATGAATCAATGGTGTTCTTTGTCCTGTTTTAAAATAAATGAAGAGTATTTACTAGTTGTACCACCTCTCAAGTTGGTCTCAAAGTTCTCATTTGTTTCTGTTGTAAAAACGAACCATGGTAGGAGTGAAAAATATATAGCGTACCTACCATGATTCCCTGTTTTTAAATGCCTCAGTGTTGCTACCTATTTTTGTCCGTGCGATGGTCCTCTTTTTCAGAAAATGGGTGAGTTGTCAAGTCCTGTTGATTACCTGAGTGTGTGCGTATGGATACGCGCCAGCGTCTTAATGTTCCTATCGGACATTGTGCCTGTGGAGAGACATAAATGGGCATTTTGTCTCTGTTTAATTAACAACTCTTCTGAAAGCTAGGGTTGCATCGGTGCAGGTCAGCAATCGTGCTTACGTAGAAAAACATCAGTGACGGCGATCATCCATAGTGAGTTAGTATTCCCAAATACACGGGGGCTCTAAGTTCCTCTTTCCGCGTTCGGAAATGGCATCGTCAGTGAGCCCCAGCGTCTAAAGCTTGTGGCTAGACAACTGGGGGCTTGGTCTGCGGGATTCACGTGACCCAGAAGGGAGAGTAAGAGAATGAAGTGGTGGCTCTGTTTCCGACTGCTAATTAGTTGAAACCTGGGGGGTGTGTGTATACGTCAATAAAAAGTCTGCCCCCTCAGGCAGGCTTGGGAAAGGTTGCATGAGTTTGCAAAAAAGCCAAAATCAGTCTCGTGCAATTGCGCGCTGTCATATTTCATATGTAATTATATACCAAATGGGTTTTTTGCAGGCCGGCGTTGTGGCATAATGTCCTGGACATGGGTGGATTGTTCGTCCCGTGGCCCCGGTCGTACTAATAAAGCTGCAAGTTGGAGTGTCCAGTATGTTAACCGGTGAGTGCCTCTCTCAAAAAAATAATAATGCAACGGGCGAAAACGAGGGAGAAAACAAATGTCTTGTTCCAAATGTAAATGCGTTCCAAATTAACTTTCTCCATGTCCAGGTTGTACGGCCAGCGGCCTTGTTCATGCTACACAGGTTGCAATATGTGGTATGTTCAGTTGATAAATGCCTATCTCCTAAATGTGCGACAGAGGAAGCCGAAGACTTTTTAATTTCTTGCCTTCAAATTCGGTGATGTTGGTCACAAGGCTGCCTGTGTATGGAGATTACACTATAGTGGTAGATACGAGTCTGCACAGTTAGAAGGTGTCTAGAGTAGAGTTTTTTTGAGTGGATACTGTTGCTTGTTTGTGTCTAAATTGGTGTGTATTGTTCATTCAGCCCGTTGTTCCAGCTATCCAGTCTATGGATCCATCGACTTTCCAGTCTCAGTAAGTGTTGTTATGCTCCTGAGCCTGTTGTCACTTTTTGCAAGAACCCACCTCATAAGTTCTTCAGGTGTGTGTTTCATTTGCATGTAATGTTGGACCAAAGGTGAAGTTTCATTCTTACACCGGATTCTCGATCTATGCTCAGAAATGCGAGTACTGGCGCTGAGCATGGTCTGTCCTACATATCGTTGGCTAAAGGGGCACTCAATACAGTAAACTACTTTTGCAGACTTGCAATTGCTGAAATGTCGAAAAACCCAGGTTTTATTCCCAAAGGTGAAGCTTTGCATCTTTTTTGTATACTTGCAAGCCACACATGAGCCACATGAATAAAGTCCAACTAGAGGTCTGAGATTCCATGGTCCTCCTCCGTTTTGCCAGCGGCCAGTATTTCCGAATGATGTTCTTAATGGTAAATGTGTAAGTACAAATGTTAGTTTGTTATTTGCTCTTTTTGTTGGCTCTCCCGTGGTTCCAAAATCGACTCACGGCACGTGAACCTTGCCCGCTTCTTGGATGTTGTTATAAGCTTCCTCAGGTAGCCTCTGCTCTTGAGCCTCTCCCCTAGTTCTGCAGCATTGCTGTAAAAGTATTCCAATTGTGTGGAATTTCTTTGTAGATGCAAAAATTGCCCATAGGGCAAGTTTTCTTTGAGATGTTTGGGGTGGTCGCTGGTAAAATGTAGCAGTGTGTTCTGATCCGTGGGATTCCTATACAGGTTGCACATGAGTTTACCAGCTCGGTGGCTAATTTGTAAGTCCAGAAAGTATATGACTTGCCTGCTGTGTTCCATGGTGAATTGGATGTCCTGATCTTGATTGTTTAACCACACGAGAAAAGTTTCTAATTCTGTTGTGCTTCCTTCCCATATAAAGATGATATCATCAATGAATCGACGCCACCATTTTATATATTCCCGCCATGGGTTTTCTTTGTTTGAGATATGTTTCTTCTCAAAGGCTGCCATACATTGAATGGCCATGCTTGGAGCGAAGTTTGCGCCCATGGCCGTGCCCTTAGTTTGCAAATAGAATTGATTGTTGAAGGTAAAGACGTTCTTACACAGCGCCACAGTCATAAGTTCAATAATGAACGCAGCTGGGACTCTTGATTGTAAATTTGTATCAGTCAGGAAATAAAGGATGCAGTCGAGAGCGGCAAGTTGTGGGATACTCGTGTATAATGCCTTGATGTCCATCGTGACCAAAATTTGGATAGCCGGATTAAATTCCAGGTTTTCAAAGATCTGTATAGTGTGGGTGGTGCCTCGGATTGATTTTGGGCACACACGCTATTTGAAAGTTGAAATTCTTTGTAACTGGGTGAATTCAGAGCTGCAAGAATTATCTTGTATTTCTTCAAAAGTTACAAAGAAAAGCGTCACAATTTATTTATTTAATTTGATGTATTTATTTGTTATGCGCCAAAATCCCGACATGTGTCAGGGCGCAACAAAGACACACAAAATAAAACTTAAAGTACAGGACAACCTGGGGGGCAGGCAGGGATGGTTTATTCAAACAAAATAGTTATTAAAGACAGTAGATTCTTTTCCGATCGTAGTCCCAAGGGAAGCTACCAGGAAAGGGAAAGAGCTTCCATTTCCTCTGACACGGTTTGGCTTTGGGTAAACAAGCAGATGACTGCTGCTTGATCGCAGTACTCTTTGTGGTTGGTAATTTGTTAGCTTCTCTTTCAGATTTGTAGGAGCTTTACCATGAATGCACTTGTATGCCAAGATAAGGAACTTAAATTGTACTCTGGAGTTCACAGGGAGCCAATGGAGGGTTTTTCTGTATACAGTAATTGTTCTCTCCGGGTCACGATTTTGATTATGCAGTTGGCATAATTTTGAATGTTTCGGAGTTTACAGATGTTTCTCTTGGTCAGGCCCCCTAAGAGAGCATTGCAATATTCGATTCTGGCTAGAATCGCTGTTCTTGCTAGGGTTTCACAATGCTTCTCGGGTCAAATGGTTTGACCTGCCGGAGGAGCATCAGGTGGTATTGAGTACTGTTTACTAGGTTATTAACCTGTGTGTCAAAGCTCAAAGAGGAGTCCATGTAGGTACCTAAGGTTATAACCTTGTTCTGTGTTGAGATTTTGCAGTTGTTAATGAGGAAATTCGCAAAGTTGGGTCTCACTTAGATATAGCACGAGGTGAACCAAAGAGTAAGATCTCAGTTTTAGACTTGTTAAAGCACATCTGATGCATGGTCATCCACTGCGTGACATTTTTTATAGATGGTGCTGAGTTTAGCAGAGTCAGAGTCATAATCTGCTGAAAGAAGATATCTATAAGATGAAAGGTTTGCAATGCAAACCAAAACATTTATTAATAATAAAAAAAATAATAATAATCCCCTTCCAGATCGAGTAAGAGTTGTGTGTCATCTGTGCAATTTGAAAATTGGAGACCAGTTTCCAAAAGCAGATCATAAAGAGGCTTACCATATAGATTAATCCACAGCAAATAGGGGCAGGATCAGAACAGGAGCCACTCCAATGCACTGCTAAAACCCTACAGGATAGGAAAGAGTTAATCCATGTTATAGCTTTGCGGCAGCATCTACCAACCTTATCCAGGGTGAAAAGGAGAATGTCATGGTCAATCTTATCAAACGCTGCCAATAAGTCTAGCAACACCAGCAAACCGCACCTGCTTTTATCAATCATATCGAGCATGTCAGTCTGGAGCTCCAGTAGCGTACTCTCAGTAATATGGTGGTCCCTGAAACCTGATTGCTGGCGGTGCAAAATGGAGTTTTGGTCCAAGAAGCTTTGGAACTGTTTGGTGGCAAGAAATAATTAATCGTTAATCGTTCTGAGGTTTGCAGGATCTTCTAGGCTTATACCAGCTTTCTTGATTAAGGGCATGCAGTGACTTCTTTAATACTGTCGGGGACAGAGGTATGTTAAAAGGAGGCATTAACAAAGTGGATAAGGAAGGGCACAAAGAGTACTTTATTGTACAAAATAGGTTTGGAGGGTATAATATCCCCAGGACAGGAAGTAGGATGCATATCATTCAGTGCTTCCACCAATTCAAACGTTGTTATGGCCCTAAAAGAGAAATCATGATGTTCATTCATCTGGTCCTGTCCCTCTGGCCCCGAGGGGCTGAGGGTAGGGGTAGCTGGAGGAACATTAGGGTTGTCCGGAGAGTTGGCCTTAATCCTATCGCATGCAGCAAAAATGTTGTCAGCAAAAGCTTGCTGTACCTTGGACCAGTCTGCCTTTGTTCGCATAAAGGTCTGTGGTTGGACTTCAGGTTTTTCCAACATTCTTAGCATTTTAAAAAGTTGTTTAGAACAGCTTTTGGGTTTGGTTGTTTGTTCATCAAAAAAGTTCTTTTTAGCACCGTGAATAGCTATTTTATATAATTTCATCGTGGGCCATCCAGGCAGATTTGTGGAATCAGAATTGTTTTTTAGTCACGTGTCTTTGGCTTGCCTTTTCTTCCTTTTTTTTTCTTCCGGTACAGGTGAGAACCAGTTGTTTTGAGAACTCCCTTCTCCCACAGTAATAGTTTTTGTTGGAGCTAATATGTCAAGCATTTGAATCATGTGTGTTTTGCATAATACTACTAAGGAGTTGGGGCAGTCATTGTCTGTCGTGTCCCCAAGTAGTGAATTGGTCCAGTTGGCAAGGTTAGTGGGTGTGATTTCATTTTGAAGTTCCAACTTTCTTAGGCAGATTGATCTGTTTTAGATAGATTTGAAGTTTCACAAAGAAATTATCGGACCAACTACACAGCCTAATTTCAGAAATCTTGACATTCAGGTTCCGACTGATCACGCAATTCAGTATTTTACCCTTATTATCCATGGACTTGTGATTAAGTACTGTGAGTTCAGTGCTAGTAAGATTGATTGCGTTGCAGTCTGATGTATCTCCCCACCAGCGGTTTAAGTCTGAGGGCTAATTTGTGGTGCTGCCTGGTTTATTTAATAGTTGTAGTAGCTGAGTGAACTCCACATTAAAATTAGGCATGGTTTCAGGGGGGCAATAAACGAGGAGGATGTTTATGCAGCTGGTGTGGTTGGGTTTGCACTTGAGGTGGATAATCTCACAGCCCACACTGGTTAAAGAGATTTCAAAGAGTTGTAGTTCCTCACTGGCAATAATCGTCACACCCCTCCTTTCCCAGTTGTTCAATTTTGCATAAAGAGCTTGTATTTTTCTGGTTCTGCCAGATCAATTATTGGGCCACTAGAGTCATGGAGCCATGTCTTAGTAAGACATAGAAGCTCAATGCCCTGTTCAATGATGTAATTGTGGATATATGTGGTATGGGAGATATGGCACATCTATAGCACAATTAATTTAGTGATTTTCTGTGCTAACTTTCTAAGCAACACTGAAATGTACTTGTGAAGCCCTGCTATCGTTGACAGCATATTTATATCGAGTGCAGGTTAGAAATCTAACATAGGCATGCTGACTGAGAATATGTACACATGTGGAGGGTAAATAAATAGTAAGTAATCTGATGTTAAAATGCTAGATAAACATTACACTTACAATCAAAAGTGTGGAATGTCATACTAGTATTTGCAATTTAATAGTAGAAACAAATTCTTACCCTCCACATTTATGTCAATTAAAAGCATGGCTGGAGCAACTAATAAAATGCTAGAGGTTCCAGTGAACATAGAAGATGCTGATGGCACTTTGCCTTCAGTGCACAGGCTCTCCAAAGGGCACATATGCTCCAGTCTGCACTGGCCTGCAGTCTTAGGACTTAGAAGCTGTCCACTGGCTATCCTTTCTCATCTCCTTGGACAATCTTAGATTGACTCGTGGGCATACTGAGCAGACATGGGAGTGGAGGCTATTTGCAATGAGCAATGGTGGTTTGTGTGTGTTAGTGCTTGTTGCGCAGGCTAGCAAGAGCTGTGCTTATCACCTCTTCATCTGGTTCTTCCACCTCCCCACATCTCAGGCTGGTAATTAGCTACTTACGAGTTTTACAAAGCAGGCAAGTTTGTGCAGTGCACCCTGTTTAGCAACCCCCACACCCCCCCCCGGCCCCATTCCACTCTCCAAGCAGCACATGGTAACTGGCAAAAGCTGTTGATTAGGATAAAGGGTTATATGAAAGACATGCTCTCTGTATGCATGAGAGACAGCAGGCTGCCCAGATCGAGAACTCATGCTGTACCTGTTCTTTGCAAGTGAAATTTGCACTGCCACAGCCTATGGCTTGCAATGTGTCTGTTGAGGGAACTTGCCCTAGCTCTGACCATGATGCACCTCTACCTGTTTAGGAGGAAAATCTGCACTGGCCTTGTGCATGTTGTACCTGTATTGGTATGTGAGGGAAGCTTTCACTCGTTATGTTTGTGCCATAAATGTACCAATTTGAGCAAAGTATGCACAGGCCCTTGCAATTAGTTGCTCTGTCAATGCTGTACTTGTGCATATTTGTGATGAAACCCTACAGTGAACCGGCATGCTATGGCAGTACCTGTTTTCACAGGACTTGCACTGACCCTGCACATGCAGTACCAGTTTGTAAGAGAAGCTTGCAGTGACCCTGCACATAATGTATCTGTATCCAGACGTGGACCCCTTGCTCACTATTCTTAGAGAGGCGCAGCTCCACCCTACTGATGAGGTCCAACCAGACCGAAACATGTGTCTGGGGTTGCTATTGGTACTCTTGTTCAGAGGAAAATTGCCTAGCATTTCGATGCTGGACTGCCCCAGGGCAGGACAAAGACTGATATGTTTGGATATTTCTCCTCTGTGAAAGATAGAGAGCTAAAGAATCTGGGTAAGGCTCTCGTAACCAGGACTAATGTGTGGCAGAGGGCCTCCCAGGACCCCCTTGTTAATTTGCATAATTTAAGTAACTTTAGGTCACCCTAAGTTACTAGGGGAATCCAGACGTGGACCCCTTGCTCACTATTCTTAGAGAGGCACAGCTCCACCCTACTGATGAGGTCCAACCAGACCGAAACATGTGTCTGGGGTTGCTGTTGGTACTCTTGTTCAGAGGAAAATTGGCTAGCATTTCGGTGCTGGACTGCCTCAGGGCAGGACAAAGACTGATATGTTTTGGATATTTCTCCTCTGTGAAAGATAGTGAGCTAAATAATCTGGGTAAGACTCTCGTAACCAGGGCTAATGTCTGGCAGAGGGACTCACAGGACCCCCCTTGTTAATGTGACTATTGTATTATCATGGTTGCCCAGATTGATATGTAAACTATTAAGAATACCTGATGAGTTTTTGTTTAGACCAGAAATCCCTATGGATGATGAAGAAGGACAGATTATTCCCTTACAGTTAGAAGCAGCCATGGTCAGAGAGGAAAGGGTGGTTCTTCATGGGACAGATGATGAGGGGAGTAGATGCAGAACAGTAATGGCCCTTAGTGAAGGATACTGGCTGACAGATTTGACAGATGAGGGGTTGTTTAAGGATGAGTACTCAGAAGATGAAATAGTATTTTTCATAAGTCTCTCTTAGTGGATTAAAGTAGAGAATAGAGAAATACCACATGGAATGGTGTTGGTGAAAAAGAAACGGTCATTCTTCCAGGAAGATTTTGAGAAAGTGCCAGATATTTTATGGACTACAAGTCCATATTACATGGGTCTATTAAAAGCAGTAGGAGCAGTTAAAATCAAGCTTAAACCAGGAGCCCTTCTGCCACGTGCAAAACAATACCCAATGTCCAGAGAAGCTGATGAAGGTATATTTGAGACCATTTGTGTTTTAATGAAGCAAGAAATATTGGTACAATCTGACTCTCCATGTAACACGGCCATGTACCCAGTGAGAAAATCAACGGGGGGGTCTTGCCCCCTAAACAATATAGTTGAAGCTGAGTTTCCTTTAGTTCCAAATCTTGCGACAATATTTTGAAAGATCCCATGTAGGGCTAAATATTTCACAGTTATAGATTTTAAAAATGCATTATTCGCAATTCCCCTTCATTAAGACTAACAAATTTGAGTTCCTATTTGTTTAGAAATATTCTCTTGAAACATACTCATTTGTCCCAGGGGTACCGTGAGTCCCCTTCAATATTTAACAGAGTTCTTCATATGGACTTAGGCAATGTGCAGTTTGAAGGCACAATAGTCCAATATGAGGATGACATTTTGGTGTGCAGTGAGACAGAAAAAAGAAGCAGAGAAGATTTGGTTAAGCTCATGACTATACTCTCAGAGAAAGGATATAAAGTATACAAAGAGAAGCTAAAATATTGTCAGGAAGCGGTCTTGTACATAGGACAGTTGATTTCTCACAAGGGGAGAAAAGTGACACCTGAGAGAACAGAGGCCATTATGAAGACGTCAGAACCTAAATCAGTGAGGGAAATGCAACAATTCCTAGGTCTATGTAACTATTGTAGTTCCTTGGGTTTTCAATTATAATACATATATGCGACCACTTTTAAAAGGGCTTAAAGAAGCATAGGTGGGCAAGAGCAAAATAATATGGATAGATGAGATGACTGATGGATTTGAAGAATTAAAAATGGTAATCAGTACAACCCCTGTGTTAGGAATTCCAGATTATCATGAAGACTTTTATTTGTTTTTTTATTCAAATGGAGAAGACATGACAGCAGTCCTTATATAGAAATCAGCATTAGGACATGGATATAAACCATTCGCTTATTATAGTGGGATTTTAGATCCAGTTATGAAAGGGCATTATCCTTATGAGCAGTCTTTAGCTGCAGCTGCATTCCCGATTGAAAAAGCTTTAAGTATAATGATGGGTGTTCAGTAACTATATTTGTAGAGCATGCAACATGCAGACCTATTGGATAATCGAATTGAAGCATTAGCACTCCCATTGACTATAGCAGTCCTAAAATCTACAGCGCACACTAAAAGGGAAGACATAATTTCCTGCAGAAACGAATCTGCAGACTTAGAAGCCAAAAAGGCAGCAAATTTACCAACCATTTCTAATTTTGAAATAAAAAGTGTTAAACAGATGAATGGATTATGCATGTTGGTAAAGGAGGGCTTTAACATGCTGTCTATTGTCCAGTTATTTGAAATACAAGGTCGAGCACCACAAGAATAGAAGGATTCATGGAAAAGGCAGGAGTGTTCTTTATTCCCTAACTAGGCAATTTGGAGACAGGATAGCACTGGAAAGCCAGTTATGCCTCTGGCATTATTGAGGGTAGTGTTGGAATAGCTCCACCACCCCTTGCATGTGGCTCGAGAGAGTCTACCTGCTACAATTGCAGAAGAGTGGTTCTCACCAAATCTGTTAAAACATGTGGCACAGTTGATTGTAAATTGCATTGTGTGCCAGAAATGTACTGCAGAGCACACTTTGCGAACAGTGAGAGGAGCAATTCCTAGACCCAATGGCCCATTTCAGCACCTACATATAGATTATGTGGACGTGCTGAAGACATGCAATGGCTACAAATATGCTGGTCGTGGTATGTCCTTTTTTGAGATGGATCGAGGCAGTTTCATGCACACACCCTGATGCCACATGTGCTGCCAAGCTCCTTGATATGATATGATATGGCATTTGTAACGCGCCTATACACAAGTGTTTCAAGGCGCGACGAGGCAGGGAGGGGGGAACAAGGGGAAGACAGACAACGATCTTACTAGGCCAGGTGTCATTCAGACCGCGCAAGTGCAGGGGTAGGGGGAAGGGAAAAAGTGCAAGGGGAAGGGGGAGGTGGGGGAGTGCAGTACAAATAAGTAGAATAGAAATAAAATAATAAATAAATAGGGCCAGCTGGTGGCAAGTGCAAGGTAAGTGCAGACAAGTGCTGGGGGGGCTGTAGGGATACAGAGACAGTCCCGCAGTGCAGGGGTTGCCAGGGAGGCAGTGCAAGTGAAGAGCGACTGGGCCCAGAACCGAGGTCGGTGAGAGTGGCCCAGTTGCAGAATAAGTGCAGTTTAGGTGAAGAATTTAGCAGGGGAGAGGGAGAGAGAAAGCAGAAGTGAAGAGGAAGGTTTTGAGGTGCTTCCGGAACCGGAGATGGTTCTCCTCAAGTTTCAGGGAGGCAGGAAGGCTGTACCAGAGGGAGGCCCCTGCCGCGGAGAGAGATCTACCCCCAGCTCGTTGCTTCGAGAAGCGGCTGACCCTGAGGGAGTTGGAGACGGATGAGCGTAGGGCTCGGGAAGGAAGATATTTAGGAAGAGAGAGTTGAAGGTATTTAGGCCCCAGGCCCCAGAAGGCCTTGTGGACAATGCAGAGGGTTTTGAACTTAATCCTCGCAGCCACTGGGAGCCAGTGTAGAGATTTCAGTCCTGGAGAGATACGGTCCCTGAGCTTGAGGTCAAGGACAAGTCTCGCAGTTCTGTTCTGGATGAGTTGCAGAGGGCGGAGAGTGGAGGCAGGCAGATTAAGATAGAAGCTGTTACAGTAGTCCAGCTTCGAGAGAACCAGGGCTCGGGAGACAGTGAGCTTCAGGGGGAAGGAGAGGAAGGGAAGAATACCTCTGAGGAGGTGCAGCTGGTAATGTGACTTCTTAGAGACGTCAGATATATGAGGAGAGAAGGAGAGTGTGGAGTTGAAGATGACCCCGAGGTTTTTTGCCTTGCAGGTAGGAGCAGGAAGAGGGCCAAGAGAGGCCGGCCAGAGAGCTGCAGGGAAGGAGGGAGTGGGTGTGCCGATGAGTAGGATCTCAGTCTTACTAGCATTAAGGCAGAGGTCATTGGCAGCACACCATTCCTGGATAGCAGACAGACAGTCAGAGATGAGGGAGGGAGAGGAGGAGGCCGAGGGTAGCCTGAAAATGAGCTGGGTATCGTCCGCATAGCACTGAAAGTTGGGGCAGAGGGCGGCGATGCGGTGGGCAAGGAGTGCCAGATACTGGTTGAACAGCCAGGGAGAGAGATTAGATCCCTGGGGAACGCCACAGGTGGAGAAAAAGATGTCAGAGAGGAAGGACCCAAGTTGGACCTGGGAGGGTCGATTGGAAAGGAAAGAGGTCTGCCATGCCAGAGCCTGACCAGTGATACCCAGGTTATCACGGAGACGGTTGAGCAGGATGGCATGGTTGACAGTGTCAAAGGCAGAAGAGAGATCGAGCAGAATGAGAACACACGGAGTGTTGGAGTCGAGGTTCAAGAGCAGGTCCTCACGGATGTTCAGGAGAGCAGTTTCCGTGCTTCTGGCCGCTCCGAAGCCAGATTAATGGTCATGGAGACTATCAACAGCTTCAGCATGGAGGTTAAGCTGGGAGATGGCCAGTTTCTCCAGGAGCTTGCCCAGGAAGGGAGTTATGGAGATTGGCCGATAGTTAGCCGGACAGGAGGGGTCGGCAGAGGGTTTCTTAAGGAGAGGGTGCACAAGGGAGTGCTTGAGGGGGGATGGGAAGACTCCAGAGGCGAAGGAGTGGTTGCAAAAGTCAGCCAGGGCAGGAGCAAGGGAGTCGATGTGGTCCTTGATAGTTTTGGAGGAACAGGGGTGAATCTGTTTAGACAAGACTTTCATAGATCGGACTTGTCTGGAAACCTCGTCAGGGGAAAGGCAGAGAAGGAGGGAGGAGGGGTGGCTGCAGAAGGGCCAGAGGAAGAGCAGGGAAGAGAGGGGGGGAGGTGATAGGAGGAGAGTGAGGACAGGATGTCCTGAGTTTTAGAGATGAAGTGGGAGGCCAGTGCAGTGCAGAGGGCCTGGGAGGGACAGGAGAGGTAGAGACTGCAGCAGGGTTGGCAAGCTCCTTGCAGATTTTAAAGAGTTCAGCCGAGTTGTTAGATGCCGCAGAGATGCGGGCTTGGATAAGGGCTCTCTTCTTGGTGAGAACAGAGAGACGGTATTGCCTTTGGAGCAGGCGGCAGGCCAGTTTGTCAGAGGATGAACATGAAGCACGCCATTTCTTCTCTGCCACCCTGCACTTGCGTTTTAGGGTGACGAGATCCGAATCATATCAGGAGTTACATTTGGCTTTGGGCTTCAGGCGGATTTTCATGACAGGGGCAAGGATATCAAGAGTATCAGATATAGCAGAGTGGAGCAAGGAGAGGGCTGTGTCAGGGTGGGAGTCAGCCGAAGGGGGAGGGGGGGCGAGAAGGTGGCAGCGAAGGCCGCAATTGACACGCGCTTCATGGGTCGGATGACCGAGAAGGTGGGTGGCAATGATGAGGGTGGCTTTGCCTGTGGGGTAGGGAGGGTGAAGTGGGAGGATAGGAGAAAGTGATCACTCCAGGAGAGTGGAGTGGAGAGAGGGACAGAGAGGGGAAGGTCAGAAGAGATCAGAGCATCAAGAGTGTGCCCTGCAGAATGAGTAGGCCCAGACGGGAGAATAGAGAGTGAGAGAGAGTCGCAGAGGTCACGAAAGAGTCCAGTGGGGGGACAGGAGGCATCTAGGTGGATGTTGAAGTCTCCAAGAAAGAGGAGTTGAGTGGTAGAGGACAGGAGTGAGGAGGAGAGGTCAGCCCACTCAGAGAGGAAGGAGGAAATTTGACCAGGTGGCCGATAGATAGTAGCCACGGTAAGGGAATGGCTAGGAGAGAGAGAGAGTCGGCAGACAAGACATTCAAAAGAGGAGTAGGTCTGTGTAGGAGTGACAGTGGCAGGAATCCACTCAGGGAAGATAAGGGCAACATCCCCCCTGCACGGTAGGGCCTGGGCACAGAGAGGATCTTGTAACCTTCAGGTAGGAGTGTGTCAAAGCTCGTGACAGAGCTGGCTGTGAACCATGTCTCAGTGAGACCGAGGACGTCAAGGTCCAGTTCCTCAAGAAGGCGACAGATATCGGAGGAATGCTTGATGGCAGAGCGAGAGTTAAGAGTGGCAAAGTGGAGAAGGTTGCCATCCTTGAAGGACTTCCGGGGAGGTGTACAGATCAGAGGTACGACCTGCGGAGGTGTAGAAGAAGGAGGTGAAGAGGGAGTGCGAGAGGGGGCAGGGAGGGAGGGTAGAGGCAAGGTAGCCGAAGACAGGGGGGGACAGCAGGGGAGGAAAGGAAGTTGATGAGGCGAGGGAAGCGTCTATCAAAGAGGTGAAGGTTGGCCTGAGGGCCTTGGACCAAGACAGTCCCATTAGCGTAGACATTAATGATGGCCTTAGAGGAGCGGAAGGGGGCCAAGAGGACATCCCAACGGGTGCCACCATTAATGGGAGAAGAGGAAAAAGGAGAGAGCACAGAGACCATATGAAGGGTCCATAGGTCAGGTGAAGGCACGAAAAAGAGGATGTCAATGAGAGTTTCCTTAGAGCAGGCACTAGTGTAGGTGTCAGCGATAGGGAGGCCTGGGTTGGAGACCAGGATGTCCTTTTTAAACTTTTTCCTACCAGATTTAGTGAGGAGAGCAGGATAGTCAATAGAGAAGCAGTTAGAGAAGATAGGAGAGATAGAGAGCACCATGGAGTGGGAGGGGGGGAAGACAGATGATGCGAGAACCCACAGACAGGAAGGAACGGCAAGACAGGTTACCACATTTCAGAACAAACAACAGTATTATGTTTTAGGAACACAGTGGAGAGGCCACCTAAGTTTGAGAATCCTGCGAGGAGAGAAAAACCCTAGTTACCACAACTGTGGAACACAGTGAGGTGAAGACACTGTGCGAATGCAGTGGCCAGGCGTGGGTGGGGGTGGGCAGGAAGAAGGTGGAGAAGGTGAAATGTACTTGCGCCTTGCGTCCCCTGCGGACACCTGCAGACACACAGGGAGCAGCAACTGCAGGAGTCGCCCTTGGCCTTGGGGCCCTTAGCCGCAGGGGGCTGCCGGGCAGAGGGCTGCCCAGGAGCGGGGTGGTAATAGAAGAGGGAGGAGAGGAAGGGGAGGGGGGTGTGGGTGGGCAGGGAGGCGGGAGGGAAAGGAGGACCAGGAAGTGGGAGGGGAGGGGAGAGCAGGCACAACAACTGCGCTCGGAGCGCAAATGCAAATTTCTTTTTTTTTTTTTTTAAAAAAAACACAGAAATCACTCACAGAGGCCCGCTAGGGCCAGGCAGGGCTTCCTGGCCTGCAGTTCCCTCTTGGCTACCGGCGACCGCGCTCCCACGCTCAGCTCAACAAAGAAGCGAGCAGGGGGAGCGGGCGTCGAGTAGCCCAGAAGGGAGGCAGCCAGACAGCCAATCAGAGGGGGGGTGGGCGGGCAGGGAGGCGGGAGGGAGAGGAGGACCAGGAAGTGAGAGGGGAGGGGAGAGCAGGCACAACAATGCGCTCGGAGCGCAAATGCAAATTTCTTTTTTTTTAAAAACAAAACACAGAAATCACTCACAGAGGCCCGCTAGGGCCAGGCAGGGCTTCCTGGCCTGCAGTTCCCTCTTGGCTACCGGCGACCTCTCTCCCACGCTCAGCTCAACAAAGAAGCGAGCAGGGGGAGCGGGCGTCGAGTAGCCCAGAAGGGAGGCAGCCAGACAGCCAATCAGAGGGGGGGGTGGGCGGGCAGGGAGGCAGGAGGGAGAGGAGGACCAGGAAGTGGGAGGGGAGGAGAGAGCAGGCACAACAACGCGCTTGGAGCGTAAATGCAAAATTCTTTTTTAAAAAAAAAAAACACAGAAATCACTCACAGATGCCCGCTAGGGCCAGGCAGGACTTCCTGGCCTGCAGTTCCCTCTTGGCTACCGGCGACCACTCTCCCACGCTCAGCTCAACAAAGAAGCGAGCAGGGGGAGCGGGCGTCGAGTAGCCCAGAAGGGAGGCAGCCAGACAGCCAATCAGAGGGGGGGTGGGCGTTCAGGGAGGCGGGAGGGAGAGGAGGACCAGGAAGTGGGAGGGGAGGGGAGAGCAGGCACAACAACGCGCTCGGAGCGCAAATGCAAAATTCTTTTTTTTTAAAAAAAAAACACAGAAATCACTCACAGAGGCCGGCTAGGGCCAGGCAGGACTTCCTGGCCTGCAGTTCCCTCTTGGCTACCGGCGACCGCTCTCTCACGCTCAGCTCAACAAAGAAGCGAGCAGGGGGAGCGGGCGTCGAGTAGCCCAGAAGGGAGGCAGCCAGACAGCCAATCAGAGGGGGGGTGGGCGGGCAGGGAGGCGGGAGGGAGAGGAGGACCAGGAAGTGGGAGGGGAGGGGAGAGCAGGCACAACAACGCGCTCGGAGCGCAAATGCAAAATTCTTTTTTTTTTAAAAGGAATCCCTTTTGCGTGAGGAATCCCCAAGATGGGGTGTGTGCGAGGTTTTGTTGTCTGACAATACACTGCATTTTGAAAATGAACTGTTTCAACAAATAGTTCTTCCTTTAGGCATTAAGCATACATTTATTTCTGTGTATCACCCATAGGGGAATGGCGTCTGTGAATGATTAAATGCATTAGTTAAGTAGAGGATTGCGAAGATAAAGATGACTTTAAAGAAGGGATCGCTACATTGCCTACCCATTGCCTTATACGCCCTAAGAAACCAGCCTTGCTCAGATCACCATCTAACGCCTCATTAGTTGGTGACTCGGTGCCGTATGAGAACCCCCCCCTGCTCCTTAAACTATGTTAAAAGCTGTTGGCCATAGTGTAGCTACGGTAGTAGACAATGAGATGCATGATTACCTAACAACAATGACTGCAAGTGTTCCTTTCATGTCTCAAAAGGTCAAAAACTAAAGGGAGGGGTCAAAGAGAAGCAACAAAGACGATCAACCCATTGAAGTAGAAGATTTGTTATAACAACCCAGCCTATAAAGGGGACCAGGCGCTAGTATGAAAGTTTTACGCCCTGCTTTGAAGGACCATATTAGGTGGAAGAAGTTAACCCCAGAGCTGCCAAGTTAAAAGGAAGAAGAGCCTGGCTGCATTTGCACGGCATCAAACCATGTAACAGAGAAGCTCCAACCCTTCTTACAACTACCGAAAGTGAAGCAAGGGAAGAAGTTTGATGCATGCAGCCTCGTTCAATGGTCAACAGCAAATACAAGGAAAATGAAGAGCACAGGAGCACCTGGAAATGAGGATTAATATCTTTCAGCATTGGATAAGGAATAAATAGGCTTGTGGTTATCCTGGAACATTTTTAGATAGGCTAAAGGAACAATGCTTTGAATTATCATAGCTGGAAAGAAAAGAAACACATTTCATCTCTTTGCTACCCAGCCCTCCAGATAAGGTGTGTAATAGGCCTTTTTATGCAAAGAAATCCTGTCAATATGGCCCTTTTAGTTCTTCCTTGCGTACCACTTACTCACTTACAATCATTGAGTTCACTGATGACAGCCTGGGAAACAGCAGCTTACAAATCCACTCTTTACATTAGCATTTGAAAGAAGCAACTGGGATGAGTCCTGGTCGGTTTATTTTTTAACACTGCTCTGTTAATGATTCTATTAAGATAATACCTTCTGGGTAATGTAGTAGGGAATTTGTGTTTTATTCACTATGTTCAACTGCTTGTATTTGTAGGTTACAGTGATTTTAAACATATGTGTACGAGCGTGATACAAATAAAAATCAGTATCAATATCAATATCAATAAAAGCATTTTGAATCATGAACACGCAGTATTGTATAAAATGGAAATGAAAATGAAAATTGTCTTAAACAAGGCCTGCATTTCTGCTCCATTTTCCTCAGTTTTAATCCACTTTAATGGAGGCAGCGCAGTTGCAGCAGCAAGGGCATTTCATAATTTGTTTTCTTTTCATCACAGAAGCACATCAGTTGCATTCAACATCTTAGGGTTCTTGATATCTTGAGGTTTTAGGAGAGCCTCCCAGCAAGCAGTTCTTTGGCATTTGTGAGAAGGAAAAACCTTTGGTGTTCTATATGAAGATGTGTTTTTTTTTGTCTTAGAATTGCATGTGTTCGCGTACATGCACGTGCATGAAAGAGCACTGTACATAGTTTATTTTCTAAGAGAGCAAGGAATAGCTAGGCATGTGGTCTGAAACTTACTTTAACTCACTTTCTGACCACCCACTGCAAGCAGGTATAATGGATACAGGTAGAAGCAGAGCTGTATATATTTTCAGTGGCAGAGATTGAACCGTTACCTCTCAACAGGACAGCTATATATTCAGGCAAAATAGCCTAATTTATCAGCAGAGCTGCTATAGGTGTCATTGCACAATGCCAATTATTCACAGTAGGGCTGATTGCATCATGCCCACATTTCTTCGCAGGACTGCTATGTTTTGGTAAACAGTCCCTGCATTTCTTAACAGCTGGTGTCATTGTGATGCTGGAAATGCATTGGAGGGACAGGGCCTCCATATCCTTGTGCTTTATTGCTTTATGATGTGTGTTCTGTCTTGTTTTTTGTGCAGGGGTTCATGTGGGACTCCTGGCGGTGCGGCTCTTCCTCTTTTTGGTTTGGTGAACAGACCCTTGGAATACCCTTATGGCACCCATGGCTGGGAGTACGACCCTGTACTCTTAGTGCATGTTTTTGGGTACCTGTGTGTGGCCCACAGAGCAGGGTATCGGCTGGTGGCATCTCCATGCTGAACTGACAGGTGCTCTGAGTATCCTCCATTTTGGGATACTCAAGCCCTGTCATTCGAATCGGTTGATCCCTGATAGGAAACAAGATGGCCCCTGTGGCCTCTTGCTTTCTATCGCCTGTTACCTTATTTTCCCAAAGTCCCGGGAAGCCCTAACTCTGTCCCTTCCACCTGATTGGCAGTTGGGTGGAAGTTCCATATATGGTAGTGTGGGGAAGTCCAGGCCAGACTGGCTGGAACCTTCCCAATGACTGTATGTTGGGGGTACGCCCATGGGGTGGGACCTGGGTGAATAGAGTGTGTGACGAATACGCATTCCGTGTTATGGGTGTCTAGTATCTGTTGTGTGACGCAATGATGGAGACATCCCTGCCTGAAACTGGGATGAATGCAGTGTGGAGTGCTGAATGGCAGAGTGCTTGTCTGAATCCACATTCCGTGTTGTGAGTGTCTGGATGGAGAAGAATGGTCTAAATGTATTATGAGCCTGATTGGCTGCCTGACTGCATGAATGCCCTGCTGAATGATTGGTTGCCTGATTGTGACCCAGAAGAGTGAATGGGAGATCAACAGTACATACGGGGGCCTCTCACTGATGGAAAGCGTTCATAAGCTGAAGTTGATACTTGATCCTCACTCTCGAAGCCGTTCCGGAAGAACCGCTGTTCCCTTCAACGTAATCTGAAAGCTGCTATGGATTCAAGAAACGGATCCAAGAGAGGACCTGGCTGGGAGACCTCTTCCCGAGCTACGAGGGACCATCGTGCACCAGCCGATCTTTTCCCAAGCTCCATGGACGTCAGACCCTCAAAAGGCTGCTGACCAGAGACGGGGACCGCCGCAGAATCACGAAGGGAAGCAGCAGACATTCAAGTCCATCACCGTCGCCGACCGCCGTCGCCGACTGGAGCCGCAGTGCTCCCTTGCCTAATAACATTGAAACAAGGACTCCCTTGCTCATCCTAGTTGACCTCTTTTGTCCTGCCTGGGAAAGTCAAGGCCACCGACACCCGAGGAGAATCCGCCGGTGGGTTTGCCACCACCAATAACCACAGAGACGCAGACAAGCCGACGCCCTTGCTGAGCCAAAGTGTAACGCTTACCTGGACTCCTCAGGAGCGTAATGCCTTCTCAGCCAGTGGATCTGTTACTTGGGCCCTTTTAGGATTCCTTAACTGTGTAAACAACAATAATAACAATAGAACTACTATAATATCGATTTTATGAGAAGTTATGGTATGACTGTGCACTTTTGGTAATCCCTCCCTTCTCACCTGTGTGTATGTTTTGTGGAGTGCTCCATCCAGTTATTCTACAGGGGTGCATTAGAATGAAGATACTCAAAACTTGGAAGGCTGAGGTGTTCAATAAACTCTTGTCTGATAATGTCTTTGCCTTTCAAGAATTTTCTTTGGTAAGGTTGTGGAGAAAATACTATAGTTGTTTTATTGTGAATGGTCCCTATGTTGGAGAGATCTCTCTTTCTAATATTTTCCTTTATTCTTGCAGGTTCTCTGAATTCGGAAAGGTTGCGGAATGACTGCGACAAGACTCGGAATGAAGAAACATTTAACAAACGAAAGTTTGTCTATAAGGAGTAATTGCAGCCTTAAGGGAAGAGCACAGTAATAACTAAACGGTGAAAACTTGAAGAAACTTCAGGTACGTAACTTATTTAAACTTCTTCTTTCTTATTTCTATAAAGTTTGTTCGTTAATGAAAAACCTTATTCGTTTGCAGGTTTTCGGAAAGCTGAGGAAGAAATACCTTCGAAAGATGTGGAGGCTGCTGCAGAAAACTTCTGAATGAAGATTCTGCGACCGCGAACGAAGACTGCTGCTCGAAGATGCTGCGGCTGTGAGAGAACCTCTGACAGAAGATGCTGCGGCTACGAACAAAAATAGCTGGAAACGCTTTGGAGATACTTCGGTTCGGTAAGTCTTTACTGTAACTATGAATTCTGTTGTGTTTTATGTGAAAATGAATGTCTCTGTTTTATTTCTTTGACAGATTCTGTGAGGAGAGATGCCGGTAGCGTTACCCGCTGTCAGCAGAGCAGATGCGAAGCGAGCGCTTCAGAGGAGGTGGGGCTTAAATAGCTCCCTCTGCAATAGGTATAGAATGTGCTGTATGTTATCAATGGACCTGGCGGCGGCCATGTTTAGTGTATGAGACTACTGTAAACACTATGAAAGGCTATGGAAGAACATGCTATGAATGGTACAAATGTCATTTGTGCCAGGCTTGTACCCACTTTTGACCTGCTGACTGATGTGAAATCCCTTGCTTCTCTTGCATGCTTGAATGAGAACTGTGCTCATTTACTGGGATCGTGACACAAAGTTCGTCATTAACTCTCTGCAGCAACGAACGCTCGTCGTCGAGTTGTACTGCACGCCTCAGCTTGCAGGACGTTTTTGACTGATCGTCAACGAACACCACAAGAACCGAATCTACTGCCGCAATGATAGTGTTCACCCTTTTTTTCACTCATTCTCGATGACCCGTGGCTCCTGCCTTAAAGGGAGTGCACTCACGAAGGCCCATCGACGACTCACCGAAGAACTCTACGAAACCAGGTACTTTGAGGTCGTAGAGCTTTTAGAAGGAATTGAGACTATATTAAGCATAATTGGAGTGGGATTTTCTATACATTCATTTACAAGTTGCCCAGATGGAGGGATCCTCACAGAGAACTGTCTCTAGGTAGACGGGGGACTGTTCTGCCATTGCTTGATTTAACCTCTTTAGTGCCAAGGACAAGGTTTCTCGTCCTTGAAAGTGCATGTGCAGTGCCAAGGACGAGATAGCTCGTCCTTTTTGGCACCTTGTTTTGTGTGCACACAAAACAGTAATCCAATGCCTGGGCTATGTGAGAGGGAGGTCCCCCTCACTGCCAGGGGGCTGGATTACCTTCAGTTTCACGTCGGCATCCGAGGCCCATATGTGTATGTTGTGCTTGTCTGGAGATAGTGTCAAATTCAGGTGTCAAAACAGACTTGGGGTTACCTGTGTTTTAGGCTTTCCTCTTGGTGCCCAGGTAGGTGCACCCACACATGTGAGTTACTGTTTTCATCAGGAAACCTGTGGGAACGCGGGACGGTAGGCCATGTGTTGTTGGCAGCGTGTTTCGATGGGTGCGCTGAGTGAAATGTGCGGAAAATGCGTTTTTTTCCCACATTTCGGAATTTGCGGGGGTGTCTGGGCAATAAATGATGGTCCGATTTGCGCAGATCATACCTCTGCGGATTCCCACGGGTGTCCTCTTTTCAGAAATGCATGGGGTTCCCGGTTTTCCTTGGTGGCTTGGACACCCGAGGCCCATATCTGTATGTTGTGCTTGTCTGGAGAAAGTGTCAAATTCAGGTGTCGAAACAGACTTGGGGTTACCTGTGTTTTAGGCTTTCCCCTTGGCACCCAGGTAGATGCACCCACACATGTGAGGTACCGTTTTAATCGGGACACCTGTGGGAACAGGTGACGGTAGGCCATGTGTTGTTGGCAGCGTTTTTCGATGGGTGTACCGAGTGAAATGTGCAGAAAATGCATTTTATTCCAACATTTCGGAATTTGCAGGGGGTGTCTGGGTAATAAATTCTGGTCCGATTTGCACAAATCATACCTCTGGTGATTCCCATGTGTGTCCTCTTTTCGGAAATGCATGGGGTTCCCTGTTTTCCTTGGTGGCTTGGACACCCGAGGCCCATATCTGTATGTTGTGCTTGTCTGGAGAAAGTGTCAAATTCAGGTGTCGAAACAGACTTGGGGTTGCCTGTGTTTTAGGCTTTCCCCTTGGCGCCCAGGTAGGTGCACCCACACATGTGAGGTACCGTGTAAATTGGGACACCTGTGGAAACGCAGGACAGTAGGCCATGTGTTGTTGGCGGCGTGTTTCGATGGGTGCGACGAGTGAAATGTGCGGAAAATGCGTTTTCTTCCCACATTTCGGACTTTGTGGGGGTGTCTGGGTAATAAATTCTGGGCCGATTTGCGCAAATCATACCTCTGCGGATTCCCACGGGTGTCCTCTTTTCGGAAATGCATCGGGTTCCCTGTTTTCCTTGGTGGCTTGGACACCCGAGGCCCATATCTGTATGTTGTGCTTGTCTGAAGAAAGTGTCAAATTCAGGTGTCAAAACAGACTTGGGGTTACCAGTGTTTTAGGCTTTCCCCTTGGCGCCCAGGTAGGTGCACCCACACATGTGAGGTACTGTTTTCATCGGGACACCTGTTGGAATGTGGGACGGTAGGCCATGTGTTGTTGGAGGCGTGTTTCGATGGATGCGCCGAGTGAAATGTGCGGAAAATGCATTTTTTTCCCACATTTCGAGATTTGCAGGGGTGTCTGGGTAATAAATTCTGGGCCGATCTGTGCAAATCATACCTCTGCGGATTCCCACGGGTGTCCTCTTTTCAGAAATGCATGGGGTTGCCTGTTTTCTTGGTGGCTTGGACACCCGAGGCCCATATCTGTATGTTGTACTTGTCTGGAGAAAGTGTCAAATTCAGGTGTCAAAACAGACTTGGGGTTACCAGCGTTTTAGGCTTTCCCCTTGGCGCCCAAGTAGGTGCACCCACACATGTGAGGTACTGTTTTCATCGGGTCACCTGTGGGAACGCGGGACGGTAGGCCATGTGTTGTTGACGGCGTGTTTTGATGGGTGCGCCGAGTGAAATGTGCGGAAAATGCATTTTTCTCCCACATTTCGGAATTTCCGGAGGTGTCTGGGTAATAAATTCTGGGCCGATTTGCGCAAATCATACCTCTGCAGATTCCCACGGGTGGCCTCTTTTTGGAAATGCATGGGGTTCCCTGTTTTACTTGGTGGTGTGAAAACAGAAATAAAATATCGAGGCTGAGTACCCCAAAAGGAAATACACCGAACACGGGTTACAAAGGAACATACAAAGTACTTTATTCTCTACTGAATTCAATTACAAAAACAGTGCAAAGTCAGATAGCTATCGGCCCTCAGTACAACACATTGAACTACAGCATGGTTCAGTGTGTTCAGTGAGAGACGCTGTACATTAGAATGCATTCGCTTTTTATAAATTTTGTGGGCACTATGTCCAGCCCCACTTCGGGTTAATATTTTACTTTATACATCACCAATTCTAGGGTTCGTGCCGAGTCTCAAATAACCGCATTTAACTGGTTTGTTTTTAATACATGCAACAACAAGCGTATGCATTAACTGTGTATTCTAAAGTTTCGCATGCAGGCCTTCTTAAACATAAATACAATGTAGTAAGACAGATGTTCTTCGTTCAGTATGCAAACACATTATCTCAATACATGCTTGTGGATTAGTTTTCATTGCACGAATGATCCCTTTACACATAGGTCAACGAAGGACGAGGTCTCAGTTCATGACCTCAACAAGTGGCCTGCAGGCAAATTACACATTAGCTATGTACAGAGGTCAAGACGGCCATGTTGTATTTTGCAATGACATCGTCCACCATTTTAGCTCACAGGGTGACTTTTCCACTACGAATCCTAAAATGGAGGTTTGACCTAAAATGGCAGCCTACATAGATTAAAGGTCAGGACCTTGCAAGACAGATTTCTCTCGCAAGCGACTTTCGAGCAGCTTGGCGTAGGCCAATATGAAATATATTTATTACAATAGGAGGCACAAAACACTTTCTATTCCGACAAAACCCTCCTTTTGGCCTATGCCAAGTGCTAAAAACTACTTTGGGTCTCCTTGCAAATAACTCCATGCATCATTGTCCATGCACCTTGAATCACTATCAGAAATATCTATTGCCATTAGTTCTTTTGCTAAAATATCCTTCAATACGTACTCTTTGGCAGTCTTATCTGGGGCATACATTTTATGTCCTATCGAATCTATCGCTTGTGAGCAACATCCCCCTAGCATCGAACACATACCAGGCAGACACTGAATACAGCAACAAAGAAACAACAGAATTCCCAAAATAATCAATAAGACCGAAAGCACCTTCCAACCCCAAGATCGCAAGAAGTCCCAGAACCAAGCGCTTAGATCCCAGTTTCCCTCGGGAACATGCATTTCAGAACTAAGGACGTGCAGATTTTGTATTGCCTTGAAGATAGTTGGGGAGGAATCTGGACGAAAACACAGCAAGCGGACCCCACTAATTTGCATACTCCACCACGCTCAGCTAGAATGACATCTAATGCATTCGATTTTGAAGTGCTACTAAACTTATCGCCTTTTGTTCTAACGTCATATTATAGAGTATGTCCGTGGTCCGGTTGATGGTTCTCTCCAGTACTCTCGCTAGTTTTCTAATATCTTCTGAATTCGCTATCTGCCCCCAAAATGGCACAACTGATTTTTCTATATCTCCCAAGACTTGTGCTGGGGTGTCACCATTCTCGTCCCGCCGTGGACGAGCCTTCGAAAGTTCTTTTGTACTAGCTATAAACACCCCAGGTAACAGGATCCCTAAATAACAGGTTGCCTGACAATCCTTGGGCAACCATGGGAATGCTACATTACCGCAAACGAAATAGACAGGTTCGCCTACATACAAAGGTCTGTCTTCCCCAGTCAAATTTGCAACGTTGGCACAACCTTTAAAATCTCCCATTGACCGAGTGCCATTCCTCCGTATGCAGTAAGAAACTGAATCGGGGCTATGGTTAACAGTGTAGGAAGGAGGCATGGCATCCTTATTGCCTATCGGAGCCATTTTAAAGGAAATCAAAGATTGGAAAGGACGAGACAGATTATCAGAAGGCCTAATAGAAGCAACATTCGGTTTACTCCTATTTGCAAAAAGGGAGCATCCCAGGGCAGTCAAAACACGTTTCTCAAAACTATTCAAATTGGTGCCGTCAAAGTTCCCTGAGACGCTATCATTCCATCGGCCAAAGAACAGTGCTCGAAGAGAAGCATAACAGGCAGTTGTCAACGGTAAAGGATGAATATACCAACCTAGCCCCTTATCCCCATGTTGCGGTAAATGCGAACAGACCCAGCAATTGGATTTATTAAAAATGGCATGTGTAGCATTCATGATAAGTAGCATTGTGTTATTATGGTACCTTTGCCTGTGCTGGGAATCCCGAGGGGATAAAGTGTGCAAATGTACAAAGGGAGTAGGAACAATGGGTGCATTTTCAGTAGGCAACAAAAAGTTCAAAGGAATGAGTTTCCTCAAGGTACCATAATCCTAAGGCAGCGACTATAAGAAACCCAAATATCATTACAAAAATACAGCAATACGTTTTCGGGGCCCAGGCATTTTGTCCATTGTCCCGGTTGGTCACCCCATTATTTACAAGTCCAATATGAGCGGCGGCGGTAGCAGGGATTGCAGTCTTCAGATGGAAACCCCAATGTTCGTTGCTGGCGACCCCCCGGTCGCGCAATTTCTTAGTCCTTCCACAACCCTATCCGACAGAATCCCCTTTCTTAAATTTGGGCAAAAGCAAGCCCTCGATGACTCTTTTCCTTCTTTGAATGCACAACCGAACCGTGCCGTTTGTCTATCAGATGCACAGCAGAGCCGTGCCGTATGTCTATTTTCTCGAACCTAAGTGGTATCTGGCTGTTCCTGGTACTGATTGATCCGGAAACAATGTGTCGTCACTTCCCGTTGGAAGCAACGTGTCAGAGGCAAGTGAGGAGGCTGAATTCGAAACAGCCGTTTCCGGGTGCAAAATTTGTGGAGAGTGTGGAGACAAAATGGCAGCTTCCCCAAGCCTCCTGGGCTTAGAGATATTCTCCGACACACTCTCAATGCTGCTTACTGCTTTGGGATCATCAGTTGCAGTATCAGCGAGGGGTTCTGCTTCTTCTGTAGCGTGTGGCACAGGGTGAGGAAGTTTCTTGATGTGTGATGCGTGGATCCAGTTCTTTCACCCAGCTACCCGCACCGCTGTCTGGGTGACCAACAGGACCTGCAATGGCCCACGCCATCGTTAAGGCGTCCGGCCACTTTAATTTGGTGCCGGCACACGTCTTAGCGAGCTTGTTCTTGATGATACCGTTGTGTCTTTCTACTAGCCCGGTGCTCTGAGGATTTCTGGCCGAATGGAACCGTTTGTCAATTCATAGCGCTGTACATATCTGTAGGATTACAGCAGCGATAAAATGTGGACCATTGTCCGACCAGATAACTCTCGGCAAACCGAACCGGGGAAAGTACTCCTTTAACATGGTTTTCACAGTGGTCATGGCTGTAGCATCTTTAACAGGGAAAGCCTCAACCCACTTACTAAAGGCACAAATGACCACAAGGACATATTTTAGATTGTTGCATTGTTCCATTTCAATAAAATCAAAGTGGATTACTTCGAATGGGACAGAGGGTGGCCCAAAACTTCCCCTTGGGGTTGCTGTCCCCTTTCCCACATTATGTTGTAGGCAAATCATACAGTTCTGGACGTGATGCTGAGCAATTTTTGAAATTTTGTCATTTACCCAAACTTTTTCTAACATTTTCGTCATCTGCTGGGCACACACATGCGTAGGACCGTGTGCCATTACAACCATCATCATCACATAAGCATCAGGAAGTAGCCATTTTCTATCAACCGTGTCCACCCAACACCCATCATCATCAAGTTTTCCCAAGCCCTCAGCCCACCTTTTGGATTCTTCTAATGTGGCATCTGCTTGGATATCCCGTACAGATCCAACGCCCTCATCCATTACATAGGCATTTTCAGTCTCCCTTGAAACATATATCTCCGTAGAGAGATCAGTGGCAGTTTGTCTAGCTATTTGATCAGCGAAAGCATTTCCTTTTCCAATATTATCTACAATCTTTCGATGTGCTGCACATTTTACAACTGCTAACTGAGTAGGGAGCGCAGGCACTGAGAGTAGTTGCACTATTATGGAGCCATGTTGAATCTTGGTGCCATGTGAGGTTAAGAACCCTCTTTCTGACCAAAGTCTCCCAAAGTTGTCAACCACCCCTAAGGCATACTGACTATCAGTATATATATTTACTACAAGCCCTTCGGAAAGTTCACAAGCTTGGTTTAATGCTATAATCTCTGCGGCCTGCGCAGAATTATGCGTAATTCTCTTTGTTTCCACAACCGTGCTCAATGTAGTGATTGCATAAGCGGCTGTGGATGTACCATCCGGAAGTTTAAAGCAGGAGCCGTCACAAAACAGCTCTCCTTGCGGATTATCCAAAGGGGTATCTTTCAAATCAATCCTGCCCTTTGTTTCTTGTTCGGTGGTATACAAACAATCATGTGATTCTTCATCGCCGCAAGTAGTATCTTGTGGAAAAGGTAGGAGTACAGCCGGATTAAGGACACAACACCTCTTAAATTGAATGTGAGGGGCAAACAAGATCAATTCATATCTCGTCAGCCGTGCGGAAGTGAGGTGTTGCGTTTGAGTTCGGTTCAATAGAACATCCACAGAGTGAGGCACCATCAGGGTCAGATCATGGCCTAGGACCATTCCCTCACTCTGTTTTACAGACGCGGCAGCAGCAGCGGCAGCAGCAGCGACAGCGCGCAAACATCTAGGCAAAGCGCATGCTACAGGATCTAGGGCGGAGGAATAGTAACCGCACGGCTTATTCTTGCCTCCATGCTCCTGCATTAATACAGCCAAAGCACATCCATCACATTCATGCACAAACAATACAAAGGCCTTTTCATAGTTTGTTGTGCCCAAAACTGGTGCAGAGCATAATACAGTCTTAAGCAAGTCAAACGATTGCTGGTGTTCCGAGGTCCATGGCAACGGCGAAGAAATGCCCTTCTTCATCAAGGCCAGCATCGGTTTTATCACTAGTGAAAAGTTTGTGGTCCACAACTTACTGTAAGAAGCCATACCTATCAAGGCCCTAACTTCCTTCTGCGTATTTGGGACAGACATGCCAGAAATGTGTTTTATTCTTTCAGCTGCCAATCTTCTTCCCTCCTTTGACAGGAGATAGCCTAAATGGGCGACCTCATGACAACAATATTGAAATTTCTTAAGCAAAGCTTTGTGACCATGCTTAGCTAGATGAATAAGTATTAACACAGTGCCCTCCTTACAGGCACTCTCAGAGTCAGCAGCCAGAAGCAAATCGTCAACGTACTGAAGCAAAGTACAGGTAGAGGGCAATTCAAGGGTATCAAGTTGTTCTTTCAAAGCCCTACTATAAATACTAGGACTCTCTGTGTACCCTTGAGGTGCACAAGTAAATGTAAACGAGCGTCCCCCTAAGGTGAACGCGAACAAATATCTACTATCCTTGAGTATAGGAATACTAAAGAATGCATTCTTTAAGTCCACAACACTAAAGTAAGTAGCTGTAGCTGGAATCATTGTTAGGATCATCGTCACATCAGGCACAATTGGAAATTTTGGTGCCACAACTTTATTAATGGCACGTAAATCAATTATAAAACGGAATGGAATTACATTATCGCCTTTCTTGAAGACTGGTAAAATCGGGCTATTACACAAACTTCCTGAAATTTCTTCAATCACACCGCGATGCACAAAATCAGAAACAATACATTTCAAAGCTTGCTCGCCCTCAACCGAAATCTTATACTGGGGAATGCAAGGCAGCTCAATTCCATGTTTCAAAACTATCTTAACAGGCTCAATCGGTAAAACACCGACATCATTGTCGTCAACAGCCCACAAGTTCTCTGGTACATCAAAGAATTCTGGAGGCAAAGGTCTATCAGAAATTTCGAGGCAGAAGATTGCTGTGATGAAATCGTCAAGCGCACTCCATCAGAAGAACAATAAATCACTGCATTTAATTCTTTTAACAAATTCAACCCCAGCAAGTTCTCTACGCAATCCGAAGTCAACAGAAAAGGACACTGGTCCGTAAAGGGACCCAAAGAAATAGGTACCGGCATAGAAACTGGACAAACAACTGGTGTACCAGAAAACCCTACAGAAACATTGGTTTGCCCTGACAGTGGAATGTTTGGAACCCGTGAATGATCAATGGAACACTTCTGTGCTCCAGTGTCTATAAAAAACGGATGTTTCCTATTTCCCACCATCATTTCAACGTAGGGACCTTTCTGATTGACGGAAATAGGTGTAGGTTCCAAACCCTGCTTCGGGCAATCCTAACGAAACATAATATTATCAAAAGGAAGCTCTTCAGATAAATATGCAGCGGAAGGATGATCAAATATATTCCTAGTGTCCGCACTCGGAGTCTGATTGTCCTGCGAAAAAGGTTGTTGAGGGTCCTGTGTAAACTGGCTTCTACCAGGGCCCCCTACGCCCGGGCGACCTCTGGATCGCCTACCCATATTACCAAATGTATTATTTGACCTTTGTTGAAGGACAGGGCATTGTGCTCGCCAATGACCCTCTCGACGACAAAAAGCATATTGATTAATATTCACAGGACCCAAGGGCACATTCCCCTGTGGGACATACTGACCTCTAACCTGAGAGTTACCCCCTCTGGGGCCCAAAACAATTTGCTGCAATAGCACCTTAGTTTTTAAATCACCTTACCGTTTTTCAATCCTATCTTTTTCATTATTGACACAGTTCTCATAGTACTGAGCCATGTGCAGTACTTCTGATTGTGATTTCGCCTGCCAAGCGCTCTCAGAAGACAAAATCTGTGACTCTATGTCGGGCAGTAATCCACGTACAAATTTGTCCACAAATAATCTTTTCCCAGACTCTGGCCCTCATTACGACTCAGGCGGTAAGTTACCGCCTGGGTCGTACCCTTACCACCATGGCGTAAACTATGTTTACGCCATGGTGGTTGGTGGATTTACCGCCCCATTCCAAGGTGAGTGGGGCGGTAAATCCCCATTTCCCATTTTACCCTTCCCCATTCCCATTTTCGCCCCATAGGGCATAATGGGAATGGGGAAAGGCGATAATTACGGCACCGTAAATTACGGTGCCGTAATTATCGCCAAGGTCCCTTTGCGGCATGGATTTTAACGGCTGCAAAAAAGCAGCCGTTAAAAGCCATCCCGCAAAGGGAACCTTGTAATCAGGCGTTAAGGGTCGGCGCCGTTTACGGCGCCGTAAACCCCTTAACGCCTGAGTCAGAATGAGGGCCTCTGTGTCTAAATCTTGTCCACTGAAATCCGAGAATACCTGTTCGAACCGATTAAAGGACTCGGTAGCACCTTCAGACTTTCCTTGGACACAGGCCGTAAGCTTGTCCCAAATAATTCTCTTTTCGGGAATTATGGTTTTTAATTTAGCAATGATTCTATCCTGCAGAGTTAGTATCACCTGTTGTGGTCTTTCGCCAGCTGGCCTTTCCCCATCGAGTACAGTTATATTCGCCCATGTATCTCCCAACCCGGGTACATCGTCAATAGTTCTAACTTGTTTCCATAAATCTACAGGCAGGAGTACAGGAAACAACAAATCAATGTCACCTAAGGTGAACACTGAGGATTGCAAAACAGATTCCATCTCTTTATAAAATCCTGTCGGATTTTTCCTAATATCAGGAATAGACTGTCTAATGGTGTTCACTTCCTGTCGTGAAAACGGGACATGAACAAACTGTGATACATGATGTGCAGGAATGTCCACAGCGACTATACCCCGTGCAGCATCGGCCGCAACCTCAACCTTCGGGACAAATGTTGGAGGAACCTCTCAAATAGGCAACTGAGATGTAGGCAACTCCAAACACTTACTAAGCAACAGAGCCAAGTCGAGAGCTAAAGCAGTCGAAGAAGTGTCAAGTGAAAAAGCTCTCTTATAAATGTTCAATAACTCTGTGGGACAACTAATCTTCCTTTTTACACATTCATCCTGCAGGTACTCTACCATTACCTGCATCACTTTCCTCTGCATTTCCAACTTATATTGACTATATGTGTATATACCTCAAGTGGAGTTACTGATATGTCTGAAATCCATCTAATCGCATCTTTCTTACAAATTCGCATTTCCTCCAATATCGGTTTACGACACGGAAGGAACTGTTTCTGTACATACATATTTCCCTCTTCATCATCCTCATTCTGTATCCCTTCTAACTCCTTTCTATGCCCAAATAACCTCTCGACATGCTTATTTACCTTCTCCAAAGTGTCTCGGAAAGTGCTAAAGTATTTAGATCCCTTAACTCTTGCGGAACATCCGCATTATTTAATCTTCCCCACATTATACATAACTGAATCCCTAAACCTTCAATAAAAACATTTTTCTCAGGAAAATTATCCGTATTAAAAAGTGTGGAAAAAACGCTAGCTTGATCATCCTTCTCCATACAATGCTTAGCCCAGGCAAATAACTCACGTTTCTTCTCGGTGGTACAGTACTGCGAGTGACAACCTTTGACCCTGCTCCACGATCGATTACAAGCGGCTCAGAACCACTTGGAAGAGAGGGAGCAGGCAAATTCGATGGAGGTGCTATAACTGGTGCGATAAAAAGAGGCAGAGGAGCAGTTGGAGGGACAAAAAGAGTAAGAACAACAGGTTGAGTAGGAAGAGCAGGAATAACAGCAGGAAGAGGTACAGCAGCGGGAAGAGGAACATACGGAGGTGGTGCAGAGGCACCAGGCCTTCGTTCATTTAATATTTTATCAATAAACTCATCAGAAACACGAAGATCTTTGGAAGGATAGATTTTCTGAATACCAAGTGAGAAAGCCCTTTCCATATTTTTAGCCGACTCAGACTGTTTATTCTGGTCATATAACAACGCTTTTTCGGCATTCGTTTTATGACAGCGTGCATGTTTCTCCCTACTCTTAAGCTGTTGTAACGCTTCTTTTTTCCAATTCTGCAAAACATCAAATGCTGCCGGTCTAGCCTTTTTCTTTAACAAGACTGACTCCAAATATTCAATGCGAGGGATCTCAAAACTACCATTGATTGGCCACTGAAGTTCGGAGGCATGTCTGGTTTGTCTGTGCCAAATATCATTAAATACTATACTTCCAATGCTATGCTTACAGTACATAGTACATGCCGGACGGCTAAATTCCAATGATTGTGTATCACTGCGGAATAATGCCCTAAAGCAGGTAGACAATTTCCCAGGCATATCTCAAATTCTTGGTGTTACCTGGTCAATAATTGTGTCTGCAGATACAATGCGCCAAAATTCAAATTGTCAGGGTTGAATTAAGAATCGGGTCACGATTCACCTGGCCAAACCTAAGGAGGACCGATCGGTACTTACTAAGAATCTTACCTAACTAATCTTACCTCATGCATGGTGATTTCAGCAAATCTGCACGCCTCGATAAGTGGACCCTCGTCAAGATGCCATCTCAGACCACAGGCTAATCGTCCAGGGATCGGATCGTGCAGCGCTGCTAAGGTGTCGCGTCTCATCCAGGGGCCCCTTTCTTTTTGTCACACCGTCCGATCCTGGTCCGATAGCGTGTGTCAACCTTCAACAATCCGGCATCAACCTTGAGGGTCCCTATTCGGGCGCCAACTGTGAAAACAGAAATAAAATATCAAACTGAGTACCCCAAAAGGAAATACACCAAACACGGGTTACACGGAACATACAAAGTACTTTATTCTCTACTGAATTCAATTACAAAAACAGTGCAAAGTCAGATAGCTATCGGCCCTCAGTACAACACAACGAACTACAGCGTGGTTCAGTGTGTTCAATGAGAGACGCTGTACATTAGAATGCATTCGCTTTTTATAAATTTTGTGGGCACTATGTCCAGCCCCACTTCGGGTTAATATTTTACTTTATACATCACCAATTCTAGGGTTCGTGCCGAGTCTCAAATAACCGCATTTAACTGGTTTGTTTTTAATACATGTAACAACAAGCGTATTCATTAACTGTGCATTCTAAAGTTTCGCATGCAGGCCTTCTTAAACATAAATACAATGTAGTAAGACAGATGTTTTTCGTTCAGTATGCAAACACATTATCTCAATATATGCTTGTGGATTAGTTTTCATTGCACGAGTGATCCCTTTACACATAGGTCCATGAAGGACGTGGTCTCAGTTCATGACCTCAACAAGTGGCCTGCAGGCAAATTACACATTAGCTATGTACAAAGGTCAAGACGGCCATGTTGTATTTTGCAATGACATCGTCCACCATTTTAGCTCACAGGGTGACTTTTCCACTACGTATCCTAAAATGGCGGTTTGACCTAAAATGGCGGCCTACATAGATTAAAGGTCAGGACCTTGCAACACAGATTTCTCTCGCAAGCGACTTTCGAGCAGCTTGGCGTAGGCCAATATTAAATATATTTATTACAATAGGAGGCACAATATACTTTCTATTTCAACAGTGGCTTGGACACCCGAGGCCCATATCTGTATGTTGTGCTTGTCTGGAGAAAGTGTCAAATTCAGGTGTCGAAACAGACTTGGGGTTACCTGTGTTTTAGGCTTTCCCCTTGCCGCCCAGGTAGGAGCACCCACACATGTGAGGTACCGTTTTCATCGGGACACCTGTGGGAACAAGTGACGGTAGGCCATGTGTTGTTGGCAGTGTGTTTCGATGGGTGCACCGAGTGAAATGTGCAGAAAATTAGTTTTTCCCCACATTTCTGACTTTGCTGAGGTGTCTGGGTAATAAATTCTGGGCAAATTTGCACAAATCATACCTCTGCGGATTCCCACGGGTGTCCTCTTTCGGAAATGCATGGGGTTCCCTGTTTTCCTTGGTGGCTTGGACACCCGAGGCCCATATCTGTATGTTGTGCTTGGAGTAAGTGTCAAATAAAGGTGTCAAAACAGACTTGGGGTTACCTGTGTTTTAGACTTTCCCCTTGGCGCCCAGGTAGGTGCACCCACACATGTGAGGTACCGTTTTCATCGGGACACCTGTGGGAATGCGGGACGGTAGGCCATGTGTTGTTGGCGGTGTGTTTCGATGGGTGCACCGAGTAAAATGTGCGGAAAATGTATTTTTTTCCCCACATTTCGGACTTTGCGGGGGTGTCTGGATAATAAATTCTGGGCCGATTTGCGCAAATCATACCACTGCGGATTCCCACGGGTGTCCTCTTTTCGGAAATGCATGGGGTTCCCTGTTTTCGTTGGAGGCTTGGACACCCGAGGCCCATATCTGTATATTGTGCTTGTCTGGAGAAAGTATCAAATTCAGGTGTCGAAACAGACTTTCGGTTACCTGTGTTTTAGGCTTTTCCCTTGGCGCCCAGGTAGGTCCACCCACACATGTGAGGTACCGTTTTCATCGGGACACCTGTGGGAATATGTGACAGTAGGCCATGTGTTGTTGGCAGTGTGTTTCGATGGGTGGACCGAGTGAAATGTGCAGAAAATGCGTTTTTTTCCCACATTTCAGACTTTGCGGGGGTGTCTGGGTAATACATTCTTGGCCGATTTCCACAAATCATACCTCTGCGGATTCCCACAAGTGTCCTCCTTCGGAAATGCATGGGGTTCCCTGTTTTCCTTGGTGGCTTGGACACCCGAGGCCCATATCTGTAGGTTGTGCTTGTCTGGAGAAAGTGTCAAATTCAGGTGTCAAAACAGACTTGGGGTTACCTGTGTTTTAGACTTTCCCCTTGGCGCCCAGGTAGGTGCACCCACACATGTGAGGTACCGTTTTAATCGGGACACCTGTGGGAACGCGGGACGGTAGGCCATGTGTTGTTGGCGGTGTGTTTCGATGGGTGCGCCGAGTGAAATGTGCGAAAAATGTGATTTTTTCCCACATTTCGGAATTTGCGGGGGTGTCTGGGTAATAAATTCTGGTCTGATTTGCGCAAATCATACCTCTGCGGATTCCCACGGGTGTCTTCTTTTCGTAAATGCATGGGGTTCCCTGTTTTCCTTGGTGGCTTGGACACCCGAGGCCCATATCTGTATGTTGTGCTTGTCTGGAGAAAGTGTCAAATTCAGGTGTCGAAACAGACTTTCGGTTACCTGTGTTTTAGGCTTTCCCCTTGGCGCCCAGGTAGGTGCATCCACACATGTGAGGTACCATTTACAGCGGGACACCTGTGGGAACGTGTGACGGTAGGCCATGTGTTGTTGGCAGCGTGTTTCGATGGGTGCACCGAGTGAAATGTGAAGAATATACGTTTTTTCCCACATTTCGGACTTTGTGGGGGTGTCTGGGTAATAAATTCTGGCCCGATTTGCATAAATCACACCTCTGCGGATTCCCACGGGTGTCCTTTTTTCGGTAAAGCATGGGGTTCCCTGTTTTCCTTGGTGGCTTGGACAACCGTGGCCCATAACTGTATGTTGTGCTTATCTGGAGAAAGTTTCAAATTCAGGTGTCGAAACAGACTTGGGGTTACCTGTGTTTTAGGCTTTCCCCTTGGCGCCCAGGTAGGTGCACCCACACATGGTCGGTACCGTTTTCATCGGGACACCTGTGGAAATGCGTGACAGTAGGCCATGTGTTGTTGGCAGTGTGTTTCGATGGGTGGACCGAGTGAAATGTGCAGAAAATGCGTTTTTTTCCCACATTTCAGACTTTGCGGGGGTGTCTGGGTAATACATTCTTGGCCGATTTCCACAAATCATACCTCTGCGGATTCCCACAAGTGTCCTCCTTTGGAAATGCATGGGGTTCCCTGTTTTCCTTGGTGGCTTGGACACCCGAGGCCCATATCTGTATGTTGTGCTTGTCTGGAGAAAGTGTCAAATTCAGGTGTCAAAACAGACTTGGGGTTACCTGTGTTTTAGACTTTCCCCTTGGCGCCCAGGTAGGTGCACCCACACATGTGAGGTACCGTTTTAATCGGGACACCTGTGGGAACGCGGGACGGTAGGCCATGTGTTGTTGGCGATGTGTTTCGATGGGTGCGCCGAGTGAAATGTCCGAAAAATCTGATTTTTTTCCCACATTTCGGAATTTGCGGGGGTGTCTGGGTAATAAATTCTGGCCCGATTTGCGTAAATCACACCTCTGCGGATTCCCACGGGTGTCCTTTTTTCGGTAATGCATGGGGTTCCCTGTTTTCCTTGGTGGCTTGGACAACCGAGGCCCATATCTGTATGTTGTGCTTATCTGGAGAAAGTGACAAATTCAGGTGTCGAAACAGACTTGGGGTTACCTGTGTTTTAGGCTTTCCCCTTGGCGCCCAGGTAGGTGCACCCACACATGGTCGGTACCGTTTTCATCGGGACACCTGTGGAAATGCGTGACAGTAGGCCATATCTTGGTGGCAGCGTGTTTCGATGGGTGCGCTGAGTGAAATGTGCGGAAAATGAGTTTTTTTTCCCACATTTCGGATTTTGCAGGGGTGTCTGGGTAATAAATTCTGGGCCGATTAGCGCAAATCATACGTCTGCGGATTCCCATAGGTGTCCTCTTTTTGAAAACGCATCGGGTTCCCCGTTTTCCTTGGTGGCTTGGACCCCGAGGCCCATATCTGCATGTTGTGCTTGTCTGGAGGAAGTGTCAAATTCAGGTGTCGAAACAGACTTGGGGGTACCTGTGTTTTAGGCTTTCCCCTTGGCGCCCAGGTAGGTGCACCCACACATGTGATGTACTGTTTTCATCGAGACACCTGTGGGAACGCGGGACGGTAGGCCATGTGTTGTTGGCAGCGTGTTTCGATGGGTGCACCGAGTAAAATGTGCGGAAAATGTGGTTTTTTTCCCCACATTTCGGAATTTGCAGGGGTGTCTGGGTAATAAATTCCGGCCCGATTTGCGTAAATCACACCTCTGCGGATTCCCACGGGTGTCCTTTTTTCGGTAATGCATGGGGTTCCCTGTTTCCCTTGGTGGCTTGGACAACCCAGGCCCATATCTGTATGTTGTGCTTGTCTGGAGAAAGTGTCAAATTCAGGTGTCGAAACAGACTTGGGGTTACCTGTGTTTTAGGCTTTCCCCTTGGCGCCCAGGTAGGTGCACCCACACATGTGAGGTACCGTTTTCATCGGGACACCTGTGGAAATGTGTGACAGTAGGCCATGTGTTGGTGGCAGCGTGTTTCGATGGGTGCGCCGAGTGAAATGTGCGGAAAATGAGGTTTTTTTCCCACATTTCGGATTTTGCAGGGGTGTCTGGGTAATACATTGTGGGCCGATTAGCGCAAATCATACGTCTGCGGATTCCCATAGGTGTCCTCTTTTTGAAAATGCATCGGGTTCCCCGTTTTCCTTGGTGGCTTGGACCCCGAGGCCCATATCTGCATGTTGTGCTTGTCTGGAGGAAGTGCCAAATTCAGGTGTCGAAACAGACTTGGGGTTACATGTGTTTTAGGCTTTCCCCTTGGCGCCCAGTTAGCTGCACCCACACATGTGAGGTACTGTTTTCATCGAGACACCTGTGGGAACGCGGGACGGTAGGCCATGTGTTGTTGGCAGCATGTTTCGATGGGTGCGCCGAGGGAAATGTGCGGAAAATGCGTTTTTTCCCCACATTTTGGACTTTGCGGGAGTGTCTGGGTAATAAATTCTAGGCCGATTTGCGCAAATCATACCTCTGCGGATTCCCACGGGTGTCCTCCTTTCGGAAATGCATGGGGTTCCCTGTTTTCCTTGGTGGCTTGGACACCCGAGGCCCATATCTGTAAGTTGTGCTTGTCTGGAGTGTCAAATTCAGGTGTCGAAACAGACTTGGGGTTACCTGTGTTTTAGGCTTTCCCCTTGGCGCCCAGGTAGGTACACCCAAACATGTGAGGTACCGTTTTCATCGGGACACCTGTGGGAACGCGTGACGGTAAGCCATGTGTTGTTGGCAGCGTGTATCTATGGGTGCACCGAGTGAAATGTGCAGAAAATGCGTTTTTTTTCCCACATTTCGGACTTTGCAGGGGTGTCTGGGTAATAAATTCTGGGCCGATTGTCGGAATTGAAACAATATTATGCCTCCTATCGTAACAATTGTATGTGTATTGGCCTACGCCAAGTTGTCCAAACATCATATGCGAACAAACTCCACGGCAAGGTCTTGACCTTAGAGAAAGTAATGTAAGTCGCCATCTTGGATTAAGCCACCATTTTAGGTTCTCTTGTAATATGAAAGTCACCCTGAACATCAAAATGGAGGCCGAATGACATTCTGAGTAAGATTCTGGCTGTTGTGACCTCCGTACACATGAATAATTAATATGCCTGCAGGCCACTTTTCGGGGTCGCAAACTGAGACCTTGTCCTACCGTTGACCTATATGTAAATGTACAACTATATCAGTGAAACTAATGGAAATGCATATATTACAGGATTGACCTGGCAAAGAACCCATAGGCCTGTCTCACAGAATGGTTAACCCGCGTGAGGGTTGGCCAAGGGCTGGACAAATCGTATAAAGAGCCCGAGTATTCCAATGTGCGGTCTCTCACTAACACATCGAACCCCTGTTGAAGTTCGTTATGTTACTCTGAGAGCCGAATAGCTATCCGTTTGTCAATTGACTTGGTAACTGTTGTAGCTTTTAAATAAAGCACTTGTATGTTTCTTTGTAACCTGTGTTGGTGTGTTTCTTTTTGGGCTTCCCGGCCTCATATTATTTCTCTGTTTCCACACTTGGCGCCCGAATAGGGACCCTCAAGATTGATGCCGGATCATTGAAGAATTGACGCAGACTATCGAACCGGGATCGGACGGTGTGATACTGCGGGCCCGACCGAACGAGACACGATACCTTGGCAGCGCTGCACGATCCGATCCTTGGACAATAGTCGTGTGGTCTGACACGGCATCTTGACAAGGGTCCATTTTTGAGGCGGGCAGATTTGTCGAAACGCCCAAACACAAGGTAAAATTCGTTAGGTAAGTTCTTTGGTAAACCGTACGGTCCTCCTTAGCTTTGGTCAGGTGTAGTCGTGACCCGACTCTTAATTTAACCCTGACAATTTGAATTTGGCGTATTGTATCTGCAGACACAATTATTGACCAGGTAACACCAAATTTTTGTGAAATGCCTGGGAAATGGTCTAGCTGCTTTAGGGCTTTATTCCGCAGCGATCGACAATCTTTGGAATTTAGCTGCCCGGCACCACAGGAGGGGTCGCCGGCGTGTACTATGTACTGTAAGTATGGCATTGGAAGTATAGTGTTTAATGATATTTGGCACAGACAAACCAGGCATGCCTCTGAATTTCAGTGGCCAATCAAAGGTAGTTTCGAGATCCCCCGTATTGAATATCTAGAATCGGTCTTGTTAAAAAAGAAGGCCAGACCTGCAGCATTTGATGTTTTGCAGAATTGGAAAAAAGAAGCGTTGCAGCAGCTTAAAAGTAGGGATAAACATGCACGCCGTCATAAAACAAATGCCGAAAAGGCGTTGTTATATGACAAGGAAAAACATTCAGAGTCAGTCAAAAATATGGATAGGGCTTTCTCACTCGGTATCCAGAAAATCTACCCCTCTAAAGATTTCCATGTTTCAGAAGAATTTATTGAAAAGTAGTTAAACGAACGCAGGCCTGGTGCCTCTGCGCCACCTCCGAATGATCCTCTCCCTGGTGCTCTGCCCATTCCTGCTGTTATTCCTGTTCCCCCTGTACAACCTATTGTTCCTATTCCTCTAGTTGTTGTTCCTCCACCTATCCTACCACCCCTTCCTCTTACACCGATAGTTGCACCTCCATTGAATTTGCCCGCACCTCCGCTCCAGAGTGGTTCTGTACTGACTGAAGTTGATCAGGGTGCGGGATCTTAGATTTTTACTCGAAATACTGTCTCTGCAGAAAAGAAGCGGGAATTATTTGCATGGGCTAAGCACTGTATGGAGAGAGGTGATCAAGCTGACGTTTTTTCCACATTATCAAATATGGGCCATTTTCCCGAGAAAAATGTTTTTATTGAAGGTTTGGGGACTCATTTGTGTGTAATGTGGGGTAGATTACATAATACGGATGTCCCACAAGGATTGAGGGATCTGAATACTTTAGCACTTTCGAGGGACACAGAGGAGAAAGTACAAGGTCATGTTGAGAGATTGTTTGAGTATAGGAGGGACTTAAAAAGATTACGGGATGAGGATGGTGACGATGACAGTATGTATGTACAGAAACGGTTCCTTCCGTGTCGTAGATCGGCATCTGAGGAAGCATGAATTTGTACCAAAGATGCGATTCGATGGATCTCGGATTCATCGATACCGCCGGATGAAGTATACGACACGTATAGTCAGTATGCAGTAGAAATGCAGTGGAAAGTGATTCAGGTAATGGTACAGTACCTGCAGGATGAATGTGTAAGGAAGAAGGTTAGTTGCATTGTCTCCGATTTTGTGCATCGAGGAGTGATTGAAGAGATTGCAGGTAGCTTATATAACAGCCCGATTTTACCTGTATACAAGAAAGGCGACAATACAATCCCATCTCGTTTCATAATTGATCTACGTGCGATTAACAAAGTCGTAGCCGCACAATTTCCAATTGTGCCTGATGTGACAACGATACTAACGATGATCCCTGCTACAGCTTCGTACTTTAGCGTTGTGGATCTGAAGAATGCTTCCTTTAGTATTCCTATACACAAGGAGAGTAGATATTTGTTCGTGTTCACCTTGGGGGGATGTTCGTTCACATTTACTTGTGCACCTCAGGGGTATACTGAAAGTCCCAGCATTTATAGTAGGGCTTTGAAAGAGTAGCTTGATACCCTTGAATTGCCACCTACTTGTACACTGCTTCAGTATGTCGATGACTTGCTTTTAGCTGCAGATTCTGAAAGTGCTTGTAAAGAAGGCACTGTATTGTTGCTTATTCATCTGGCTGAAAACAGTCATAAAGCTTCGCTGAAAAAATTTCAATATTGTTGTCAGGAGGTCGCCTATTTAGGCTATATCCTGTCAAAGGAGCGGAGAAGATTGATACCCGAGAGAATAAAACACATTTCTGGCATGTCTGTCCCAAATACACAGAAGGAAGTCAGAGCCTTAATAGGCATGGCTTCCTACTGTAGGTTGTGGATCCAGAACTTCTCACTAGTGATAAAACCGATGTTGGCTTTGACAAAGAAGGGCATTTCTTCGCCGCTGCCATGGAAATCGGAACATCAACGATCATTTGAGCTTCTCAAAACTGCGATATGCTCTGCACCGGTTCTGGGTACTTCGAATTATGACAAGGCCTTTGTGTTGTTTGTGCATGAATGTGATGGATGTGCTTTGGCTATGTTAACACAGGAACACGGAGGGAAGAATAGACCGTGCGGCTACTACTCTTCCGCCCTTGACCCTGTCGCATGCGCTTTGCCACGATGTTTGCGAGCTGTCGCTGCTGCTGCCGCGTCTGTAAAACAGAGTGAGGGAATGGTCCTAGGCCATGATTTAATCCTGATGGTACCTCACTCTGTAGATGTTCTATTGAATAAAACCCAAACGCAACACCTCACCTCTGCACGGCTGACAAGGTATGAATTAATTCTGTTTGCCCCTCACATTCAAATTAAGAGGTGTTGTGTTCTTAATCCGGCTGAACTCCTACCTTTCCCGCAAAATACTGTTTGCGGTGACGAAGGATCACATGACTGCCTGTATACTACTGAACAGGAGACGAAGGGCAGGATAGACCTTATAGATGCTCCTTTGGACAATGTGGAAGGGGAGCTGTTTTGTGATGGCTCCTGCTTCAGACTCCCAGATGGTACATCTACAGCTGCCTATGCAGTTACTACATTGAGTACGGTTGTTGAAACTAAGAGAATTCCGCATAACTCCGCGCAGGCCGCAGAGATTATAGCGTTGACCCGAGCTTGCAAACTCTCCGAAGGGCTTACAGTAAACATATATACTGATAGCCAGTACGCCTTTGGGGTGGCTCACAACTTCGGGAGGCTCTGGTTGGAGAGGGTTCCTAACCTCACATGGGACCAAGATTCAGCATGGTCCCCTGATAGTACAATTGCTCTCGGCACTCTCACTCCCTAGGCAGTTAGCGATCATGAAATGTGCAGCACATCGTAGGGTCATAGATGGTGTGGGAAAAGGGAATGCTTTTGCTGACCAATAGCAAGGCAAACGGCCACAGACCTTAGCGCAGACATGTATGCTCTGAGAGAAACAAAAGATGCCTATGTAATGGATGAGGGTATTGGGTCTGTGCAAGATATCCAAACTGATGCCACAATAGAAGAATCTAAAAGTTGGGCCGAAGGGATGGGGAAACTAGATGACGATCGGTGTTGGGTGGATACATCTGAAGGGAAATGGTTGCTCCCTGATTCATATGTGCTGGCAATGGTTACAATGGCACACGGTCCTACGCATGTGTGCTCAGCAGATCACGAAAATGTTAGAACAAGTCTGGGTGAATGATAAAATTTTGAAGATTGCACAGCGACATGTTCAGAATTGTATGATTTGCTTACAGCACAATGTGAGGAAGGGGACAGTAACTCCAAGGGGTAGCTTTGGGCCCCCTTCTGTTCCCTTCGAGGTCATCCACTTCGATTTTATTGAGATGGAACGGTGTAACAATCTAAAATATGTCCTTGTGATCATTTGTGCTTTTAGTAAATGGGTTGAGGCTTTCCCCGTTAAGGATGCTACTGCCATGACCACTGCAAAGACGATGGTAAAGGAGTTCTTTCCAAGATTTGGGCTACCTAGGGTAATTTGGTCGGACAACGGTCCCCATTTCGTTGCAGGAGTAATTTTGCAGATATGCACAGCGTTACACATTGAAAAACGATTTTACTCGGCTAGACATCCTCAACGTGCTGGGTTGGTAGAGAGACATAACGGTATCCTAAAGAACAAGCTTGCCAAAACGTGTGCCGGCACCAAACTGAAATGGCCAGATGCCTTACCTATTGTATTGTTAGCCATGCGTACCACACCTCAAACTAAGACTGGTCTCTCTCCATTTGAGGTAATGATGGGGAGACCTGCTAACATTTGGGGCCTTCCGAAGCCCAAAACTCTGAGGGAGGTCGAAAATGTATTGCCTGTAAACTACTGTAACCAGTTGACTAAAAATCTTTATCTCATTTATCATCAGGTCCAGTCAGCTTTACCTGCACGGTTTACGGGCCCAGGACACAATATTCAGCCTGGCAGTTGGGTCCTGGTAAAGGCCTACGAAAGGTCTTCCTGTCTCGCGCCTCGCTGGCGGGGACCCTATCAGGTGCTGTTGGTCACCCAGACAGCAGTGCGGGTGGCTGGAAAGAAGCATTGGATCCACGCGACGAATGTCAAGAAACTTCCTCACCCGACGCCACACGTTACAGAAGAAGCAGAACCCCTCGCTGATGCTACAATCTCTGATCCTGGAGTAGCAAATAGCGCTGTGAGTGTGTCGGAGAATTTCTCTGAGCCCGTGGAGCTTGGGGAACAGTCCATTTCGTCTCTGCACTCTTTGAAAAGGTCACTTCCGGAAAACACTGTTTCAAGTTCTGCGACTTCCGTCGCCTCCGATACGTTGCTTCCCTCAGGAAGTGACGTTACCTTATTTCTGGACCAAACATTACCGGGTACCACCAGGTACGACCTTCGACGAAGAAAACAGAACTACGGCATGGGTTTTGCCTGTGCATCTGGAAAGAAAAAGTCATTGAGAGTTTTCCTCTTGCAAAAGAAAGTTTTTGAAAAAAGGGAAAAAATGATTCTGCTGGCTAGGGTTGGGGGAAGGACTAAGAAGTCGCACGACCATAGTGTCGCCAGCAACACACATTGGGTCGTCGATTGAGAAACCACGATGCCTACCACCTCCACCGCTGCTGCTCGCATTGAACTTGTAAATAAGGGGGTGACCAACTCGGACAACGAACAATGTGCCTGGGCCCCGAAAACGTATTGCTGTGTTGTGTTAATAGTAATTGTAATTTGTATAGTTACTGCTGTGGGACTTTGGTACTTCGAAGAAATGTACCCTCTAAAACCTCTTCTGTCAATTGAAATTGTACCTACTGCTTTGACTCCCTCTGTACACCTTCACACTTTGTCACCTAGAGACTCCCAGCATAGACGAAAGTACCATAATAACACTTTAATGATAATAATGAATTCAACGCATGCCATTTTTAATAAGAGTAATTGCTGGATTTGCACCCATTTACCGCAACATGGGTACAAGGGGCTAGGATGGTATATTCACCCTTTACCTTTAACGACTGCTTGCTATGCCTCTCTTAGAGCGCTATTCTTTGGCCGTTGGAATGATAGCATCTCAGGGAATTTTGATGGAACTAATTTAAATGATTTTGAGAAACGTGAATTGACTCCCCTGGGATGCTCGCTTTTTACAAATAGAAGTAAACCTAATGTTGCTTCTATTAGGCCATCTGATAAATTATCTCTTCCTTTTCAAACTCTAATTTCCTTTAAAATGGCTCCGATAGGCAATAAGGACGCTGTGCCTCCTTCCTACTCTATTAACCATTGCCCCGATTCAGTCCCCTTTTGTGTACAAAAAAATGCACTCGGTCAATGGGAGACTTTGAAGGTTGTGTGAACATTGTAAATTTGACCGGGGAGAACAGGCCTCTGTATGTAGGGGGGCCTGTCTATTGCGTTTGTGGTAGTACCGCATTCCCCTGGATGCCCAAGGATTGGCAGGGAACCTGTTATTTAGGAATCCTGTTACCTGGGGTATTTATAGCTAGTACATTGGAAGTTTCTAAGGCTCGCCCACGGCGGGACGAGAATGGAGATACCCCTGGGCAAGTATTGGGAGATATAGCAAAATCAGTTGTGCCATTTTGGGGACAGATAGCAAATTCTGAAAATATTAGGGGGCTAGCAAGGGTACTGGAGAGAACCATCAACCGGACCACGGATATACTCTACAATATGACACTAGAACAGAAAGCAATAAGATTGGTAGCACTCCAAAACCGGATGGCATTAGATGTCATCCTGGTAGAACGTGGTGGAGTATGTAAATTAGTGGGGTCCGCTTGCTGTGTTTTCGTACCAGATTCCTCACCAACAATTTTTAAAGCAATACTGAACGTGCACATCCTTAGTTCTGAAGTGCATGTTCCTGTGGGAGATTGGAGTATTAGCGCTTGGTTCTGGGATTCTCTACGATCCTGGGGTTGGAAGGTGCTTTCTGTTATACTGGTTATTTTGGGAATCCTGCTATTCCTTTGTTGCTGTATCCAATGTCTACCTAGTATGTGTGTAATGTTAGGGGGATGTTGTGCTCAGGCAGTGAGCACGATAGGGCACAAAATGTATGCCCCAGATACAGCATCTAAAGAGTTTGTGTTACAAGAGGTTCTGATGCACGACCTAATGGCTATAGATATTACAGATAATGATTCAGGATGTATGGACGACAATGCATGGAGTTATTTACAAAGATATTAGAAATGATATTAGCACTTGGCATAGGCCAAAAGGAGGGTTTGTCGGAATTGAAACAATATTATACCTCCTATCGTAACAATTGAATGTGTATTGGCCTATGCCAAGTTGTCCAAACATCATATGCGAACAAACTCCACGGCAAGGTCTTGACCTTAGAGAAAGTAATGTAAATTGCCATCTTGGATTAAGCTGCCATTTTAGGTTCTCTTGATGGAGGCCGAATGACATTCTGAGTAAGATTCTGGCCGTTGTGGCCTCCGTACCCATGAATTAATATGCCTGCAGGCCACATGTCGGGGTTGCGAACTGAGATCTTGTCCTACCATTGACCTATATGTAAATGTACAACTATATTAGTGAAACTAATCGAAATGCATATATTACAGGATTGACCTGGCAAAGAACCCATAGGCCTGTCTCACAGAATGGGTAACCCGCGAGAGGGTTGGCCAAGGGCTGGACAAATCGTATAAAGAGCCCGTGTATTCCAATATGCGGTCTCTCACTAACACATCGAACCCCCGTTGAAGTTCGTTATGTTACTCTGAGAGCCGAATAGCTATCCGTTTGTCAATTGACTTGGTATCTGTTGTAGCTTTTAAATAAAGCACTTGTATGTTTCTTTGTAACCTGTGTTGGTGTGTTTCTTTTTGGGCTTCCCGGCCTCATATTATTTCTCTGTTTCCACACGATTTGCACAAATAATACCTCTGCGGATTCCCACGTGTGTCCTCTTTAGGAAATGCATAGGGTTCCCTGTTTCCTTCGTGGCTTGGACACCCACAAGGCCCATATCTGTATGTTGTGCTTGTCTGGAGAAAGTGTCAATTTCAGGTGTCAAAACAGACTTGGGGTTACCTGTGTTTTAGGCTTTCCCCTTGGCGCCCAGGTAGGTGCACCCACACATGTGAGGTACCGTTTTCATTGGGCCACCTGTGGGAACGCGGGACGGTAGGCCATGTGTTGTTGGCAGCGTGTTTCGATGGGTGCACTGAGTAAAATGTGTGGAAAATGTGTTTTTTTCCTCACATTTTCGGACTTTGCCGGGGTGTCTGGGTCATAAATTCTGGCCCGATTTGCGCAAATCATACCTTTGCGGATTCCCACTGGTGTCCCCTTTTCGGAAATGCATGGGGTTCCCTGTTTTCCTTGGTGGCTTGGACACCTGAGGCCCATATCTGTATGTTGTGCTTGTCTGGAGAAAGTGTCAAATTCAGGTGTCGAAACAGACTTTCGGTTACCTTTGTTTTAGGCTTTCCCCTTGCCGCCCAAGTAGGTGCACCCACACATGTGAGGTACTGTTTCATCGAGACACCTGTGGGAACGCGGGACGGTAGGCCATGTGTTGTTGGTGGCCTGTTTCGATGGGTGCGCCGAGTGAAATGTGCGGAAAATGCGTTTTCTTCCGACATTTCGGACTTTGTGGGGGTGTCTGGGTAATAAATTCTGGGCCGATTTGCGCAAATCCTACCTCTGCGGATTCCCACGGGTGTCCTCTTTTCGGAAATGCATGGGGTTCCCTGTTTTCCTTGGTGGCTTGGACAACCAAGGCCCATATCTGTATGTTGTGCTTGTCTGGAGAAAGTGTCAAATTCAGGTGTCGAAACAGACTTGGGGTTACCTGTGTTTTAGGCTTTCCCCTTGGCGCCCAGGTAGGTGCACCCACACATGTGAGGTACCGTTTTCATCGGGACACCAGTGGGAATGCGTGACAGTAGGCCATGTGTTGGTGGCGGCGTGTTTCGACGGGTGCGCCGAGTGAAATGTGCGGAAAATGCGTTTTTTTCCCGACATTTTGGACTTTGCGGGGGTGTCTGGGTAATACATTCTAGGCCGATTTGCGCAAATCATACCTCTGCGGATTCCCACGGGTGTCCTCTTTTCGGAAATGCATGGGGTTCCCTGTTTTCCTTGGTGGCTTGGACACCCGAGGCCCATATCTGTATGTTGTGCTTGTCTGGAGAAAGTGTCAAATTCAGGTGTAGAAACAGACTTGGGGTTACCTGTGTTTTAGGCTTTCCCCTTGGCGCCCAGGTAGGTGCACCCACACATGTGAGGTACAGTTTTCATCGGGACACCTGTGGGAATGGAGGAAGGTATAACATATGTTGTTTTTGTGTGGTTTTCATAACGTTTTGACCCATTTGCTGTTGCCCTTTGTCATGCAACCCTTTAATTTCCCATATGTGACCTAATATGATATGATATGATATGATATTTTATTTGTATCGCGCTCGTACACAAGTGTTTCAGAGCGCGACTAGGCAAGGGAGAGGAACAAGGGAGAACACAGCACAACATAAAAACCATCTTTCTAGGCCCAGTGACATTGAGAACGCGAAAGTGGTGGCCAGGAGGCAGTGCAGGAAGGTGGAAGGGTGAGCAGGTACCTGGACCCAGGGGACAGAGGGTGGCCAGGTGCACAGTGCCAAGAGAGCAGATCAGCAGGGGAGAAGGGGAGCGAAGGCAAAAGCAAAAAGGAAGGTTTTGAGGTGCTTGCGGAACCAGAGATGGTTCTCCTCAAGTTTTAGAGTGGCAGGGTGGCTGTTCCAGAGGGAGGCCCCAGTCGAAGATAGAGATCTACCCCCAGCTCGTTTCTTTGAAAAACGACTGACTCTGAGGGAGTTGGAGGTAGAGGAGCGAAGAGCTCAAGAGGGGAGGTATTTGCGGAGGGATAGCTGAAGGTATTTTGGACCCAGGCCCCAGAAAGCCTTGTGGACAATGCAGAGGGTTTTGAATTTAATCCTTGCATCCAATGGGAACCAATGGAGAGATTTCAAAGCTGGAGAGATACGATCCCAGGGCTTGCGGCCAAGGACAAGTCTCGCAGTCCTGTTCTGGATACGTTGTAGAGGGCGGAGAGTAAAGGCAGGTAGATTCAAAAAGAGGCTGTTACAATAGTCCAAGCTACAGAGAACCAGAGCTTGGGATACCATGTGTTTCTGGGGGAAAGAGAGGAAAGGCAGAATACCTTTGAGGAGGTGCAGTCGGAAGTTTGACTTTTTAGAGACATTGGAGATATGGGCCGAGAAGGAAAGTGTGGAGTCAAAGATGACGCCAAGGTTCTTAGCCTCGCAGGTAGGGTTAGGAGGAGGGTCAAGGGAGGCCAGCCAGAGAGTGAGGGAAAAAGATGGAGATGGTGTACCGATGAGGAGGATCTCCGTCTTGCTGGCATTCAGACAAAGATCATTGGCGGCACACCAATTTTGATTGGCAGTTAGGCAGTCAGAGATGAGAGAGGGAGAGGAGGTGGCCGAGGGCAGCCGGAAAATGAGTTGAGTGTCATCAGCGTAGCACTGGAAATTTGAGCAGAAAATGGCAATGCAGTGAGCGAGAGTTGCCAGGTATCGGTTGAAAAGCCAGGGTGAGAGGTTAGACCACTGGGGAACCCCACAGGTGGAGAGGAAGATAGATGATAGGAAAGACCCCAGTTGGACCTGGGAGGGTCGATCAGAGAGGAAAGAGGTCAGCCAGGCCAGAGCCTGATCAGTGATACCCAGATTATCACAGAGACGGTTGAGCAGGATGGTGTGGTTGACCGTGTCAAAGGCAGAAGAGAGATCAAGAAGGATGAGGACAGAGGGAATGTTAGAATCAAGGTTGGAGAGCAGATCTTCACGGATATTGAGGAGAGCAGTTTCCATGCTTCTGGCCGCTCTGAAGCCAGACTGGTGGTCATGGAGACAACCAACAGAATCTGAATGAAGGTTAAGCTGAGAGATGGCCAGCTTTTCCAAGAGTTTGCCCAGAAAGGGGGTAATGGAAATTGGGCGATAGTTTGCCGGACAGGAAGGATCAGCTGTGGGTTTCTTGAGAAGAGGATGCACAAGGGAGTGCTTCAGAGGGGAGGGGAAGGATCCTGAGGCAGGATACATTTAGTCGCTGCATTAGGCACCATACACTTTTGTAACCTGCACAAGTCACCTACCCTTGAAAAGGTCTGCCTGTGCTCTTTCAAAAATTGGATGCTTGCCGTTCCTCACCACATTGGTTTTCCCGATTTACACATGCTAAGTGCGTCTGTTCAGGCGATGAGCATAAAACTCCTGTGTACCATGGCTCAGTGTTTGGCTTGTGGTTTTGCTTGTTTTGCAAAACACTACAAAAAATGTGTGCTTTCCTAACTGCAAGAGTCGGGGGAATGTAGCGGAGCATTGGTTTTTTAAAATTCATAGAAGCCATTGCCATACCAAGCCAACCATGTCCAACACATACCTTTTTTTCGGTCATTTTCCCCCTTTTCCCCCAATCTATGGCATTTTCCCCTACCTAGTGTTTGCCCGACCTATGCAAATCACCCCTTCATAAACTTGGAATTTTGTCTACTTTTCAGAAATATATGCCTTTCTGTCCTCCAATTCGGCTTTCCTACCCTTTTCTCCCATTCCGTTCATGCATGTCCAATTGGCAAAAATGACCATATAAGGAAAAAACCACAGGCTTCTTTATACATCATTTTATTGGCATTTTTTTTAAAAACCCAAATTTTTCCCCCCTTTTGCTTATTTTCTCTCACCCCCCTACAGCAACCTAGGATTCCTGGGTGGTGTTACGACCGCCTACATGTCGGAAAAAAGGAGCCAAAATTGGCCGAGATACCTCATGTAACAAAAAAGTTACAAGACATTGAATGGCCACATACCGAAATCACCAAAAAATGCCCTGGCACTGGGGGGGGGGAAATACCCATGGCACTTAAAGGGTTAACTTGCGTTCTTTCTGTGGTCTATCGTTGATTCATTTTATAATCTGATTCGAATGCTATTTTGGGGCTGTTTGCTGTTGACGCATTTGAAAGGAATCGGTAGAAAGAGTGGTACCACATAGACCTGTATATATTTGCCATTATAGTATTGCCAGAGTACACAGTGTGTTAGTGTGATTGTGTATATAACATGAACCTTATTTATATAAAGAATGTGTTTTCACTAACATAGTGTGTGGACATTCCTTTGTTGTGTGGGCATTCCTTTGTGGGTGCTTGGGGACTAAACTGTACTTAAGAACCAGCCCGCATCTCTTCCTGAGAGCTAAGCCTTGATTCCTCGCCACGTTTTACCAATATAGAGAATCTTGGCTGGGTGCTCTGTGCCTCTCCTCTGCCATATAGAGAGCAGGAGTACAGACACCCCGCTCCAGTGCTTTACAGTAATGACACAGCACAAACATGTGTTGGCGTTTTCTGCAGAGAGCTAAAGTACTGACCAAGAACAGTGTCTGAGCTCTTCCCACCATCCTCCTGAGCTGGTGTGATGCACACTGGCAGACAGTGTGAGAAGATGGCATTGCTGTCAAATACTTCAATCCCTCCTACTCGGTCTTGCGCTTTTCATAACTTCTGCTTCTCCCATGTCCGATTACTGAGTCCCAATGCCAAAAATCAAGCACATTTCAAAGACTCATTATAAATCTCCTGACTCACATGTAGGATAGTCCAAACAGGCTTAGAGCTTTTGACAAGCCTGTTATGTCAGGCAATTCCTCGCATGGAACTGCCAGTGCCCTAACCCTATGTGCCTTTCAGATTCAACAGCCTGATGGCAAAGGTAGCTAAGTAGGTCAACGTCTGAGCTACCTGTTGCAGAGATCATTGTGTAACCTGTTTTTAAATCTTGTTGATAGGTGAGTTAATGCGTCTGCATCAGAGGTATGTGTTTAAGATGCAGATAACTTTCAATTGTGCCAGAGCTGACTTAGCTTTCGACTTCTCAAATGGACTACTAAATGTTTAGTGATTCAGAACACACACATTTTCATCGCAGATGCTATACCAGGAAAGGCTCAGAACACACCTCATCAGGGCTGCTATACCTGTATTGGGTCAGAACACACACCTCTGATCAGGGCTGCTATACCTGTCATGGCTCAGAACACACATCTCTTCAGGGCTGCTATACCTGTAATGGGTCAGAACACACACCTCTCATCTGAGATGCTATACCTTTAATGGCTCAGAACAGACACATTCCAACAGGGCTGCTATACCTGTAATGGCTCAGAGCAGGCACATCCCATGAGGGCCTCTATACTTGAAATGGCATATAGTGCTGGTAAAGTATCTGCATTCAGCAAGTGCTACATCTGGTGAAACAAACCTCTAACTCTATATTTCCCAGCCAAATGGACAAAAGAAGGTTTGCATACATCTAGAAGGAGCACCCAATAGTAAAGCTGCACTAGATTTGTAAATAGAAAAGGCATTTTCAGCTTTTTGGATATGTATTGATGCTTTGCCAGTAGGCAAACAGAAAAACAGGAGGAGAGGAAGAGCAACCTAATCAATACAGGAGAACAAAGCTGGGGTGGAGGTGGGGGGCTCAACAGAAAACATACTAGACAATCCAAAACAGGAATTCGAGTAACAGGAAGAGAGACCAATGAGCTACATCGGAGGGCAACCAAAAAAGTGTAAGGGGAATAGAGGTTAATAATAGGACACACACACACACACACAATAGGAATGAGGGATAGAAGCACAGCAAAAGGGACATATAGAGTCAGTAAAGTAAGAAAACACAGATCAACAGCAGGCGGGGAGAGCTGGAAATAGAAAAGCAAGAATATAGAAAGGCAGGCCAATAACATAAGAAAGATGATATGATATAATATTTAATTTAAATGCACCTATACACTGGTGTTTGAAGGTGCGACAAGACAAGGGAGGGAAGGCAAGACAAACAATCTTACTAGGCCTTGTGTCATTCAGATCGTGCAAGTGCGAGGGAGGGGGGAAAGGGAAAGTGCCAGGTGGGGAAGTGCAAACGGGGTAGCAGAGCTCTGAGTAAGTGCAGCCACAGCAGCACGGCTCTGGGTAGTGCAAGGGGGGCAGGGGACTGTATGATTGCAGTTTCTGCCCCTAGGTGTATGGTGGGCTCGGAGGCAGTGCAGAGGGGACTGGTCATGGAGGAGCCTGGTACCCAGTGAGACTCTTAGGGTAGGCAAGCAACCAGTTGGTGCAGCAGACAGGAAGTTCAGCAAGGGAGAGAGATAAAGCAGAGGAGAAAAGGAAGGTCTTGAGCTGCCTCCGGAACTTCAGGTGGTCCGTCTCAAGTTTGAGTGGGGCAGGGAGGCCATTCCAGAGGGAGAAAGATATACCTGAAGAAGAGTCTGACCATCAGAGAGTTTGAGGTAGCTGAGCGAAGGGCTTGAGAGGAACGGTATTTAGGAAGAGAGATTTGGATTTAGTGCGGGCTCCAGCCCTAGAAAGCCTTTTGGACGATGATGAGGGTCTTGAACTTGATCCTTGCATCCACCGGGAGCCAGTGGACAGATTTCAGGGCCGGAGAGATACGGTCCCTGGGCTTTAGTCCTAGGACAAGTCTTGCAGTACTGTTCTGGATTAGTTGCAGAGGGCAGAGAGTAGAGGATGGTAGGATGAGAAAGAGACTGTTGCAGTAGTCCAGCCTAGAGGGAACCAGGTCTCTGGTGACAGTGAGCTTCTGTGAGAAGGTGGTCTGTTTTGTGAGGGTCAGGAAGGCCATTCCAGAGGGCGGCACCTGCAGAGGAGAGAGATCTACCCCCCACTCTCTACCTGAAGAAGAGTCTGACCATCAAAGAGTTTGAGGTTGCTGAGCGAAGGGCCTGAGAGGAACGGTATTTAGGAAGTGAGAGTTGGATGTAGTGCGGGCCCCGGACCTAGAAAGTCTTGTGGATGATGCAGAGGGTCTTGAACATGATCCTTGCTGCCACTGTGAGCCAGTGGGGAGATTTCAGGGCTGGAGAGATACCTTCCCTGGGATTGAGACCAAGGACAAGTCTTGCAGTCATGTTCTGAATTAGTTGCAGGGAGCAGAGTGTACAGGATGGTCGGTTGAGAAAGAGACAGTTGCGGTAGTCAAGACTAGGGGGAACCAGGGCTCTGGAGACAGTGAGCTTCTGGGGGAAGGTCAGAAAAGGAAGAATACTTCTGAGTAGGTGCAACTGGTAATGATCATTCTTGGCACAGTCCGTGATATGAGGAAAGAAGGAGAGAGTGGAGTCAAAGCTGACGCCAACGTTTTATGCCTCGCAGGAAGGTGAAGAAAGAGGGCCCAGGGAGGGTGGCCAAAGTGAGAGAGGGAAAGCGGGAGCAGGATTCCAAATGAGAAGGATCTCGTTCTTACTGGCAATAAGGCAGAGATTGTTGGAGGTGCACCAATCCTTGACTGCGGATAGACAGTCAGGAATGAGCGAGTGAGATGAGGAGGCTGAGGGGAGCCTGAAAGAGAGTTGGGTGTCATATGCACAACACTAAAAGTTAGAGGAGAAGGTAGAGATCAGGTGAGGCAAAGGGGCCAAGTAGACATTGAAGAGCCAGGGTGAGAGGTTAGAGCCCTGTGGAACACCACATGCGGAGTTGGTGTCGGTGGAGAGAAAGGAACCCAGTTGGACATGCGAAGGTCAGTCCAGAAGGAAGGAGGTCAACCACTCCAAGGCCTGACCCGTGATGCCCAGGTTCTCACAGTCGATTGATCAGAATGGCATGATTGACTGTGTCAAAAGCATAGGGAAGATCAAGGAGGATGATGACAGAAGGAAATGATCAAAAGGAGTAGCAACCACAACAGAGAAAATGAAAAAACGTATATAACAATAGTAATGACATGAGAGAGGAAGAGGAGTTATATCAACCGATACAGCAAGATATAGGAGGGAAACAGCAATAGTAGAACACAGAGATGGGAAAGACAGAGTGACAAAGCAACAGACCACAAAACCTGGCATAGCAACACTTAAGGGTGAGAGGCAGATCATGAGAAAAAAAGAGACTGTGGAAAGCAAGTAGCAAAGGGAAGGAGAAATGGATCAAAAACATGGAGTGGCTATCAAGCAGGTAGTGCCAGGCAGCACCAGTAGGCCAGAGAAGAAGAGAAGTGAGGGACTTGAGAACCAGGATGCTGGGAGAGACCTCAGCTATTGGTGTATTGACGTGTTGCCACCAGCACCCAATGGGAAGATGGACTATTATCTTGCACTGCACAATTATTAAAGAAGGAATCAGTAGGCATAGTGTAAATAGTGAATGACAGATGTCTACAATTATGGACCAAGTATTCCAAGGTACTAACATGGGTCGACAATGAAGCGGGACCAGTATATATAATACCTTTGAAGAATGTAACAAAATGCTTCAGGAATGGAGGCTCGGTTATGTATGGGGAGAACAAAGGCTATGGACATCTGTCTCGCGGTTCCAGGAATTAATGGAGGAAACGCTGGACTGATGGTTCAATCGATATTGGGACTGTGGATTCAGAGCTTAGATGCAATTGCCTAAAAATCGGGGAGGAATATGCTCTATTGTAATGGTACATGTTCCAGCATTAGTGATTCCCCAAAGGGATCTCAACGTTGATGGAATTCCAAAGATGAATGAACATCAGAGAAGAAATAGGTCACTTAACCTCCAACGGCTGAAGAGGAAGAATTATTTCTCATCAAAATCAATCAAGGCCTATGAAGACATTCCAGATGAAGATAGATTGTTCAGCAAGGCAGCAATGATAATGACATCTATATTCATACCAGGGCTCCAGACTGCAGTGAACGCCGTGTGGCTACAGATTGCCAGATGAGAGCTGCTGCAGACGATTAATGTGAAAATCAAATGATTTAATGTAATCAGAGAAGAATTGAGAGCCATCAGGCTGATGACTGTACAGAACAGGTATTTCCTGGACTTAATTACAGCAATGGAAGGAGGTCTATGCGCCAAGTTCTGGCTTTCTTGTGGTACATTCAAACCATCCCATGATGGATAAAATAGGACCCTGACAGAAGCAATAACTATGCTGACCACCATGCATACAAAAAATGGAAGATGAAGTTGAAGAGATAGCAGGAGATGACTGGTTCTCATTTCTATTATCATGGATTCCAACCTGGTTGGCGAATGCTTTCAAAATACTCAGCGCAATACTTGTGTTGATATTGATAGGATTCTGTCTTATAAGCATCATCTTGGGATAGTGCCAGAAGACAGCCAATAAAGCCATTGGGTTGAAGATAAAGATTGACATAGATGCAGGAACTGGTGAGCCAATGCAAAATGAAGAAAGTACCCATGAGAATATAAAGAGAAGTAACCTTCTACCTACAGGAACGAAGTTCTACTATCCCAAGGATCATAACAAATATGTAGGATGTTGGATATTCTGTCCACTGTCTGTCACTCACCGTACAGTGAAAGCCGGGTTCGGCGACTACCTTTGTATGGTTGGTGACTTGATTGAAGAGCTTGGGTTGGAGCTTCCACCCGAGCCTCCTCTCTGTGAGGGACAAATATCTTTTTAATGATATGGCCCTCTACTGGTAAACAGTACAAAGGACCCGATCACTCAAAAGAGCGGGGAGAGCACACCGCCACGGTACGAGCTGCAAAGAAAGAAGAAATCATGAGCAACTGGTGACAGGTAATTTGATACGAACTACTGTATTTAACTGGTGTATACCTGATAAGCCTTCCCCTGGTTATTGGCTAGAAGCACATAGACAACCTCCTACCTAAAATGCAAAGACAAATATTGTAACCTGGAATGACCACCTAGATAGAGTACCCAATAAAAGGTGTTATATCTTACCATTGAATGTACTGGCTAAGCTTTAAGGAAAACAATGGAAGGTATAAAATAACAAAAAGGGAATTAGTAGTTAGTAGGGAAGCTAAACCCGGGCGGCACGAGGGCCGCATTAGTTCCGGGTTGGTGCACAATCAGCGTAGCGTCTCTCGTGCACGTAGCAGCAGCCAACAAAAGAATGCCAGTACTGGTTATATGAGCAGGGAGAAAAGACTAAGAAGACAAAACTTCAGAGAGTAATTTAGATTAGAAGCAGCGAGACGAGTGTCCCTGCTGCTTAAGTAGGCGGAGTGCAACAATCCAGGAACACGTCGGCAGAAGGCGCAGGTCACGTGACACACGCAAAGAGGAGTGTGCGTAATGTAGTCCAAAGACCAGCACCTGCTGCCTAGCGCCGCTGGAGACACCATCTGGCAAAAAATGGTGCAACAAAACGGCGCACACCATGTGGAATGACCACAGCTCTACACATTGTCCCAGGACGCCAATGAGTGTGGTTGTCCCGCAGCACGGGAGCACCGAGCAGTCGCTTGCGCACAGGGTGAAGTTTGACACCGTCAGGAGAATGCTGTCACATGACATGGAGTATAGATGAACATATAAAGAATGCAGGTCACCTGAGGGGGGGGTGACAAAGATATGGATTCCAAAATAACGAAAGTATGAAGAGAAGACGAAGGAGATTGAAGAGGAGAATGTGGTCGAGGACTAGAACAGAGGAGGGAATGTAGAGGAGCATTAGGATGCACTTTCCCTAACTCCTGCCCCCTCACGGATTTCATATTAGAACAGCAGGAGAAGAGCCCTTTCTGGAACTCCATGTGTTATGCCTATACCGCATTGAGTGTTTGAGAGACGATATGCACTCAGACAACCATATCGAATGTATCCTTGCTCTGAGAGAGTGGAAGGATATCGAGTGGAAGGATGTCAGCACGCACCATTGGACTTCATGTAGTGTTGAGGGAAATCTGATGAGGCCAGAGTGATGTCATAAAGAAGATGTGCAAAGTCATACTGAAACAATATGAAAATACTTAAGAGTGACGACGTAACTGAAGCGACAAGAGAAACCTGTATGAAATGATAAAGTGATTATATACAAAGAAGACAAAGTAACTTGCTGATCAATATGTGTAAATATGCAGCAACGCAAGGTAGATGAGAAATATAGAAGCTTGCTATAGAGGGATATATAACATGGCAAGGACAGCCATGATATGAAAATGGACATCGGCTTGTGTAAACGTTCAATTCAGCTACCTCAGAGACAGACCAGAGGGGCAGAGTCAGGACTCATCGGAAAACTGCTTTGTGTGCAAAACAAAGGGGAGTCAATGTTGGCCTGGGATGAAGGATGCTCTTTTTAAGGAATAGCTGCAAAGCACAAAGGGAGGCAGATGAATAAGTTATGGACGTGAAACATATTTCTCTTAGATTAAAGAAGAAGAAAACATTCACTATTGCAAGTGTATATAGTCTATACAAGTTGGAGTGAGCAAGTCTCTAGAGGCCAAGAGGAGCAATGACACCTAGCATAATTGAATTAAATAGCAGTAAATAAGAGATCGAATTGGACAAATTTGTGGTCTCTTCACACATGATTCAGAAGTCGGAATCAAGGGTTACTCATTAAGTGTTGGATGAAGATAGTGATGCGCTTGCACTCCCTTGAATGTTACAGAACAGAGAGCAGGCTACAAGGTCAACTACAGATGGGACATTCTGGCTCATGGCGGAACTGATGAGAGATGATGGACTCATTGGGAAAGTGGGGAATAATCTGATGTGATGCAAGCACCTGGGTTTTGTTTCCCATACGTGCTGCTAGCCGAGCCAAAAGTCTAAGATTGGGTGGGGATGCCACCCAATCAGTGGGTCTACGGGGCAATCTGCTATACAATGTTCCATAGACCAATCTGCTGTCATTTTGTCCGATAAATCAGAATTATATGTATTTAGAGGTAATTTGACACATGTTTTATATATAAGAGACAGCCAATGGTGAACTAACCCATATGTATTCTATAAGTAGATATGTTCCCCTAACATATCCCTCCCATCAATAGGTTTTACAGTTTGCCATGTAGAATGGCATCATAGATGATGCATATTGGGGTATAAGACCTCTGTGTAATCAAGTTTGTGTGTGAGTGTGCATGCATCAGTCTGATGTCTGACAGTTTACCCTGCTTTATTAAGTTGAGAATAAAGTAGTTCTTTGCCATATTCTTTGAGTCTGTTGGGTTATTTGGTCTGAGATCTTTATTGGTAATTCCATCTAGCACAAGAGACGCTTCAAGGTGCTAGAGCACAGGTGGATTCCCTGAAACACCAGATGCTGCTTTGGCTATTGTACCACCTGCTTGGGGATGGCGGGAGCTGGCTCACTCCTGTTCTCCTCGCCATCTCTGTGATGCCAAAGGACTTCCTCCACGAACCTGTGAATGCAGTGGAGCAAAGTGTATGTCTCTGACATCCATGATACCTGGAAAGAGGTTGTTAGGGGCTACCACCCCACAGAGCTAATAGGGGTGGTAGCAATGCTTCTGACAAGCACCCTCTCACTTTCAGTGACTCATGCAGTGGTTCCAGCTAACTGCTGACAGCCACTACCACCCCCTCACTTTCAGTGACTCATGCAGTGGTTTCAGCTACTCTCTTTAGTGGAGGCTTAGGGGATGCAGGTGTAGTCAGAGATACCAGTGGTAGTTCCACTTCCTAATTGGCAGTGCTCGCAGAGAGCAGTGGGGTTTGGGGTAGAAAGCAATAGCCTCCCTCTAACATGCTTTAAATAGACGCCTTCTTTATGGTATTTAAGGGACTCACAATGGCCCCGAAAACTGCCATATGCGCGTGTGTGTGTGTATTGTGGGGAGGGGAGTGTGGGATGGAGATATTTACTGATATCAGAGATTTTGCCTATTTGTATTGCTAGTCGTTCCTGGTCTGGTCATAGTTTCTACTCCAGCCTGTACTGTATATTATATATTGTCTGAGTAAGAGAGAGTGATTTAATTTTACCTTGTTATGAAAAGGTCAAAAACATGACGGAGAAACTGCAGCTTGTGAACGTGGTGGGCAAGACATGCAGGTGAAGTGGTGAGGACGCATCTGTGATAAGGGCACTGTATAGTCAGGACACAGTGGTATTGGTTGTGGGGGCAGAAACATTTATTTTTGCCTGGGGTGGCAGAAATCCTTGCACTGACCCTGGCCACATGCTGATGTTTTACACTTCTCGATTTTCCAGGCTTTTTCAAGGACCTTGTTTGAAAGTGGAAGAGTAGCTTTGTATTTGCCATCTGGCCCTGTATATTTGCCAATGGCCTCATCCACACTATCACTAGTTTCCCAAAAAATCAACTGGAATGCACCAAATTTATATTGTCCATCATCATCTCGGGAGGATAGCTCAGCGGCAACGTGCTTGCTTTGGAAGCAAGACGACATGGAGCAACACAGGTTTGATCCCCAGGTCCGTGCTGAGAAACCTCTAACCCATCACATCATATCATCAACATTATTCTTAGACTCATCATCGGTGCATGTGGGTGATGCTGGATAGGAAGACCAAGAACCTCCCCTATCTTTCTTCTCTACACTGTGTGTTGTTTCACCTGGTCCATCACTATCTGCAAATCCTCTACCTCTTCTACTGCAGAAATCGTGGGTTTTTTTAAATTTTTTTTTATTTACTTGTATTTAATCATAAAAAGATTTTTGCAAGAGCCCATTCCAATCTGAATGAAGTCCTTTCATATTTTGTTTGATAAGTGATGCGAGCCTTGCAATTAGATTGATTGATGGTGCGATCAGACTCCAGCTTCCGGTGTCGCTTTTATTCTTTCCAAGGCCAGGTTCAGAAGTATTGCAGCAGCCGTGTGCCATGGAGTCTTTTCTCCTGTTATCAGGCGCTTCCACCAGATATCTAACCTCCCTTTACTGCTCAGTCTGCAATACCTGAGCATATACTCCTTAATCTTGCATATCATATTGATGTGTGAGCAGAGATGATGCTTGCAAATGTGAAATTAATGGCTTCAATTGATCACACACAGCATGCCTTGCACTCCCACTGTTAGTTTTAGTTACTGTGGACATGTTTCCACTCAAAATGGTCACTTCGTCTATCTAGCCACGAGAGGATGGGATGTGTGTTGTTCCCTTGGTTAAAGACACCGAATGTCATCTCCTCCTGCCTCCAAAGAATTCTGAGATGTTTTATTCACAACACGTATTTGTTATTGTCTATCACAAAATGATGGCACACTCAGTGTCAGCCACTGAATATAACCGATTCCTGCCTTCAAAGAATTCTAAGACTTTTCCTCCAAAACTGGTATTGTCTCTCATCTGTCACAAAAAGATGGCGCACCCGGTATAACTAGTGAATGCATTCTCGGAACAGAAACAATACTACAACTTTTTCTTTGCAACTACCCTTTTATGTATGGAATATTCAGATGCAGCTCCTGAATATAATCTCTTCCTGCCTCTAAAGGATTCTAATTTTCTTTGGAACTGTCACTCGTCCATCATATAAAGTAGGCACAGCCAGTACAATCACTAAATGTACTCTCCTCCCTTGAATTCTAACAATGTTCTTCATGAATAATACTTTCCCTTGTCTATCTCAAAAATGCATGCACGGTTACAGTCACTGGGTATAATCTCCTGACTCTTAAGAATTATAGAAGTTTTAATCACGCCAATTACAACAGTTAATGTGCTCTCCTACCCACAAATAATTGTAAGACTTTTTTTTAAACTAGTATTCTGTTTCATTCATCACAAAATATATGCAGGAGTCAGTTACAATTACTAAATCTTCTCCTTCCTCCAAAGAATGTAAGACATTATATTCACAGCAACAAGTTTGCCTAAGTAAAAAAAGATGGCACACTCACATACAGCAAATGAATATAATCTCCTATTGTCGCCAATGATTTCTAAAACGGTATCATTTCAACTAGCATTTTGCCTTGTCGCAAAAAGATGGTAATCTTAGTCATATGTTATGTTGTGTTATTGTGATTTATACCGTGCACCTCTGCAATTTACATGGCCTCTGCACTCTATAGCCACTTAATATATTCTTCTCCTGTCTCCAAGGAATTCTCAGACTTTTACTCTGCAACTAGTATTTTCTTTCATTCCCCATAAAAAGCTGGCACGACTGTATAAGCACTCATTATATTCCCTTGTGAAAGAATTCTAAGACTTTTTTCTCATCGCAAAATAATGGTACAATCTGTTACTGTAACTGAATGTGAGCCCTGTCTACCTCCAAACAATTCTGGGATTTTCTCCTCAATCCCTAGTCATTGGCAAGATATTTCATGTGCGTGTTCCATGCGCGGTGGTCACAGGGATTTTCTCTTCCCCTAGTACTAGTCACAAAAAGATGATCTATCCTGTTTTTCTACCTTCTCCTCAACAAAATCCTGTTTTAATTTCCTACGTCACCATCAACTAAATCCTACAGTAATATTTTACTTCTCTCTCAAATTAAGCCTATTTTAATTTTCAACCTCTTCCTCAACTGAATCCTATTTTGATTTCCACCACTTCCTCAACTAAAGTCCAATTAATGTTCTAGTTATCTCTCACCTGAAGCCTATTCCAAGAGCTGCTCTAGCAACCTCTGCATCTGCCTTCAAGAATGATCCAAAAATCAAACCACATATTGCTGCATTGACATTTTACAGCATTTTAGCCTGAACATACCCAGAACGCTGCACCCGAACCACAGATAAAGTTTGTGAAAACTTGATTCGTTGGCCGAATGAATTCACCTGGGAGAAGTGGACAGTACTATTGTATGGTTCGAGGTGGGCAGGCTTCGAAGGGGGAAGATGGTCAAAAGGATGGGTGTCTATCTTGGTAACCTTCCTATCTTGCCTAACCAGGATGTGCACTTGTGTGGGAGAGTCAGTTCCACAGGGATTGGGTGTGGAGCACCTTTCACTGCTGAGAATTAGGCAGTCGTTGGTCAAGGAAGTTTACATCCATGACAGGCCTGTTACGAGTAGAAAATGTGTTCAAAGTGTTGCCCTGCATGTCAAGATCCCCAAGCCAGTCCCGCAGAGTGACCCCAGATGTACTCTGCAAAGTTCACCCACATGACATCACCATAATAACCTGGACACCCGGCCTGTCTCCAGCATTATTGGAACCATAGGGCCCAGGAGACCAAGCCCCCTGTTGGGTGCCCCAGGATGCTCTTTCTTACCGAATGGATGGGTCACATGGTGAGGTAACAGCATGGGGATAAAGGGAAGTCTGTGCAGGGTGCAGGCTGGCTGCGAGTGCCTGAGGTTCAAAAGTCAAAGAAAACTGGAGTTTAAAAAAATAAAAACAAGAAGAACACACTTCAGGACTACATGTCTCATCAGCACTGAGCTGCAGCAATATTGGAAGGTTGGCACACATGTTTGCACCACCCCTTGGCTCACTGTAGGACCGCCTACGGGGGTCACAAGGCTTTCTCTGCGCTACTGGGGCATGAGCACTTCAGGAACAAAGCACTGGAGCAGCAAGCCACCAACTGGAGTACCGTATGGGGCACACCCGCATGTCCCCCCAGCCTCATGAACAAAGAACATGAAATACATGTGAAACTGCTTACTGTGTACAGATGGAGAGCTCCAAAAGACATGCCTTCATGTTTTAGAGGCCTGCAAAGTAAAAAAACAAAAAATGAATGCATAGAATTCTGGCAGTAGCGCGCTTACATTAACCCTAGACATTAGAGAGCTGAAAGTTACAGTATCAGGACAAGAGTACATGTTAAAACTCCGTGCATGTCCTTATATTTTCTGTGAACCGAGGAACAGAACCAAGAGAGCCAAAATGCAGTCCTACGAATAAAAGCGAGCGACAGAACAAAGACAGTCAAAGCTGAAAAGGAGCCAAATGAAAACGCACCAGGATATGAAATTGAATATTTGATTACATGCAACCATAGAATACTAAATGAGCAAAGTGTGCAAAAAAGAAAAGTGGGGATCTCTAAATCCGTTTGCAGTGAAGGTAGTTATTAAACGTTTGTGCGTAACCTAATGTGAAGAAACTATTGTTAATAACCAATCTTTTTGAGTTATCAAAGATGTATGCAGTGAAGTAAAAATGGGAAAGAATGCATGAGTCAGTTACAAACTGCAGAAGTGTGAGAGCGTTAAGGCAAACCAAGTAGGTGCTGCAAGAGCCGAATAATTTTCCTCCACAACCTTCCTTCTTTCGCTAAGTCCCCCTGTCTATACAACCATCTTGTCTGCTTTCACAACAAGGAAGTCCCTTGGTGGGTGGTGCAGTGCATTCTTGGTACATTCCAATAGAGAGATTTCTTTTAACCGAGGTTACAGCAGCCAGAGTTGAAAATACTCGCGATGTAGCAGCTGCTATAGAAGAGGGGATGGGCAATGGTGGAGGTGGCTGGGGTACAGATGCAGGGGACATAGATTACACCCCATATATCCAGGTAGAAACCTCTTTGTATGACCTGCACCAGCTCCTTGTATTATTTGCCAGCCAGCCATTCCTTTAGCGCACCCCAAGAAATATACCGAGGTTCTCCGATAACCTTACAGACAATGGGCCTCATCACAAGCTGGGCAGTATCCCAGCTGTAATACTGCCCAACTGTAATAGCGTTAGCGCCCACTGGTCTGACAGTATTACTGCCGGATCACGGGTTGGGCGTTAACAGTAAATCACCATTCCCCATTGGGCCCATTGCATCCAATGGGGCATTTTCGGCGCTAACACTGCGCTCTGATACAGCGGGTGGTAATACTGCTGAAAACGCAGACGCTAATTTGGATTTTCACCTCCAGAAAAAAGCTGGAGGTAAAACAGCCCATTTAGCACCCAACTCATGCTAGGGCCAGCCCTTAACGCCGCATTTAAGCGAGACAGCCCTACTCGTGATGAGGCCCAAACAATTAGAATTGTTCTTTTATAACACTCTTAATACCTGATCTGGTTTCTAAGGAGCCCAGGATTCGAACGTATGTTGCTATGGGCTCTCTTTCTTCCAAGACAATTGCGTTGCCCCTTAGCTATGTCAATTACATCTCTTAACCTGCCCCACAAAGTAATCTCTTCAGCACAATCCAGAACCGCATTTGTGGTCTCTTATGAGTGATGGGGCAGCATGGGCCTTCCCTTTCGTATACATTTCATCCCAAGCAACTCATAAAAAAAGAGGTATTGACATTACAGCAGGCAATGGGGAATAATGCTGACATTGCGCACTTCAACCGACTACTTATAGATGGAATGGCTAATTGAGAAATAACAAGGAATATTATATCAAAACTTACCAGATGAAATTAAAGATTTTGCCGCCCAAATTGACCCTTAATCTGAAATGTACACAGTCTTGACCTATCTAGTTCTAGGCCTTGTCCACTCAGTTGCAGATGGCAACATGAAAGAAAGAAAAGGGATCTTATTGGACCTGTCGGCCACCTTCAACATTATAGATCATGGGATCCAGATATCTAGATTGAGGGAAGCAGGGTTCTTTGGAGCGGTTTTGGATTGGTTTAAGGCGTTTCTGACTTCCCATTCTCAAATGGTCTCATTTCCTCCTTATCGTTCGCCTGGGGTGCCTCGGCGGTCAGCATTGTCCCTGTTGCTTTTTAATCTTTATATTCGCCCTTTAGTGGTACTTATCTGCCTATTTGGTTTTAGTGTGTTTTCCTATGGGGATGATGCCCAAATTCTGTTCAGGTTGCAGCCAGACCAGCCAGAAATTGCTTAAAGCCTTAGAAATTGTCTGGAAGCTATTCGGGGCTGGATGGAGGCAAACTGGCTTAAACTAAATGGTGGGAAGACAGAGGTTTTAATTATCCGCCCATCAGAGACAGCTGGCGAATGGACTTCAGCATTTTGGCCAGACTCATTGTTATCACTGCCTGAGCCAGTAAAAATGGTGCGAAATGTAGGCATCAAAATATCGCAATCTTTGCCCTTGGAGGCTCAAGTGAATGCAGTATGTGGCCAGGGATTCTTTAAACTTAAGCAATTGAAGAAAGTTCTTCCTTTCGTGCCTGAAAAAGTCATGCTCAAATTGTGGCAGCAGGTATCAACGGCAGCATTGATTACTGCAATGCAATCTATTTAGCGCATCCGTCCTATTTTATGCATCGCCTGCAGGTTATACAAAATGCAGCATTACGTCTGGTGAAACATGTCCCTTTCCCAAGTGGAGTAACCAGGGCACGACAATCCTTACACTGGTTGCCTATCGAAGCGAGGGTCAAGTTTAAATCATTTTGTTTGATCCACCAAGCTCAAAATGGCAAAAGATGCCTTGCCATTCAAGAGAAACTTTGTAGTTACATCCCAAGCCGAACTCTTAGATCCACCAACACTGCACTCTTGTGTGTGCCAAGATACAGAAGGGTACGGCTGGTCGGAAGAGCTTTCTCGTTGGCTGGGCCGAATCTGTGGAACTCTTTGGCTTTGCACTTAAGAAACAGCATTGACTGCATCATTCAGGAAGGAACTCAAGACCTTCCTTTTTAAAAAGGTGACCGTCTTTTTCTTTTAGTCTCTCTGTTTCTCTCGCTCTTTCAGTGACAGCGCCATAAAGCCTTTGGCGATAGTGTACTATAGAAGAACCATTTTGATTGATTGATTGATTGATTTATTTGCCTAGGTAAAAAGAACGATTATAATTATAGGTCAAACTTACATAAGACTTAAAACTGGGGACTCTGAACCAATGCAAAAAGGTACAGTCACTGGCCCAGTTATTGCACAGGAAAAGGAAAAGGGGCGCAAAAACCATGTGTACTTGTATTGTGCAAAATGGGCACATTTTATCTGCGAATGTACACCCAAAAAGGAGAAACATGCTATGGGCCCATTTTGTTTAAGCAGTAATGCTAAAATATGCAATATTTCTGAATACCACCTATTTTACTGCTCCATCTGATAATGAGTTGTGTGCAATTTACCACGTGCCTTTTTGTGTTAATAGGGTGTGCGATAATTAACACCTGGTTGCGCACTTGGAAAAATGCAAAAATCATCTCAATTTTTTACTTCCACACATTGGCATAGCGGGGGCCCCCATAGCTCCCCTTCCTAGCAGGTGGGGCCTCTGACTTCATAAAGAAATTATTTTTGCTGGCAGAAGCAGTTGTAAAGCAAGTCCTGCTTCTTTGTCTATTGCCCTTCAAAAGGGGCTACGAGCCGCGCAGCGGCCGCAGCGTCGGGAAAAGAGTCTTCCTGTCCGAGACTCTGTTTCCTTGTTTGCTGGCAGAAGCATTTGGAAAGCAAGTCCTGCTTCTTTGTCTATTGCCCTTCAAAGGGGGCTAGGAGCCGCAGAGCGGCCGTGGAGTCGGACCAAGAGTCTTCCTGTCCGAGACTCTGTTTCCTTGTTTGCTGGCAGAAGCAGTTGGAAAGCAAGTCCTGCTTCTTTGTCTATTGCCCTTCAAAATGGGCTAGGAGCCTCGGAGCGGCCGCATAGTCGGACAAAGACTCTTCCTGTCTTCATGCTCTGTGGGCTTGAGGGGAGAGAAGATCAACGGGGAGACCATCTGGAGACCACCTGGAGAACGCCTGCGACGAGGAGGAGGGGGCGTGGTAAGTCAAGGGGAGTGTGAGTGCAGGGGGCGTGCCAAGCGTGCTCAGTTGTGCTACTTGAGAGACCTTGCTGCCAGTTGGACAGAATAAAGAAATCTCCCCGGCCACTGTTGTGTCAACCTAAGGCTACCCCGTTTTACCGTCTTTCTGATTCACGTCTTACTGATTCACGACCCCAGAGATAGACCTCCTTGCCGGTCGGCTGAACCGGCTGAACCGGGTGCATTCGCACTCCAGCTGCATGGTTCTTCAACCCAGCGTAAGCTCAGTGAACGCATCTTTAATCACGAATTGAGTGGAATACATCTGGGGTTTGACATAAGAGTCAGCTAGAACTGTGGGAAAGAACGGCACAGGGCATGACTGGGCACAGAGCTGTAGCTTGTCACTTTTTAATACACAGTTCAGCGTTTGTTCGCTGAGTTGGAATATAAGAAGAGTGGGAAGCACAAGAAAGAAGATGGCGTGTATGATTGTTATACCAGCCAAAGCAAAGGCAACAGTAATACTGAGTACACTTCTTTTTCAAAGTCTACTGGGAAATGCAGACAAAAATGAAGTTGCATAGCACCCTAATGAAGGATGACATCAGATGTCCAGAATGGGACGGTTCATTTCAGAGAGTACAGACGCCACTGATCAACAGACACCTCAAGCCTTTCAGGAGGCGGAACCCAATCCGGTGGTAGAGGGCGGGCAGCAGATACAAGCACAAGCCCAAGTTCATTCGCAACTGTTGCCCCAAACGCCTGTGGCAGGCAGGATAGTGGACCAGGGGCAACAGGTTATAACAGATTCTTGGAAGCGAGGGCTTGAGTATACAGTCACCACAAAGAAGATACAAAGGAAAATAGACTACCATTTTGGAAATAAAAGGAATAAAAGTGTGAAGGAACAGGAACAGGGGGAATGTGTTCAGGCCCCTGACCCGCAGCAAGGGGCAGGTAGAGGAGCTATTATGGACAACTTGGAGCTAGGAGGCTCGGCCCACCTGCCTGAAACAACAATGGAAAGGGAGTGCTTGGATGGCTGGAATGACAGAATGGAGCCCAGAAATGATATCCAGGTTGATCTAACAGAGGAAGAAGTGGCAAAGGGAACCTCAAAAGAGGCAAGCCAGGGGCTGCCTACTCCACTGGGGCAGGACATGCCTAAAACAAACAAAGTCACATTATCGGCGCTCAATTTCGTTTTGAACTCCCTGGTGTTGGTCTTTGAGTTGTTAAAGGCAGACGTCCAGTCGCAATCAGGGGTGTTGGTAGAGCTCACAAAAGAAACAGCAAACTATGATTCATCCCTGGTGGGATGCAAAAATGTGATTAACTCTGTGCTTGTTCCAACTTTGAGAGCTCTTCGGTTGGAGATAGTTAAACAAGGATTGGATATATCAGCAGTTCAATTGTCTCTAGCTGCAAGCGGAAGGTGGAAGAGTTTAACAACTTAATATTACAGGACATCTTGTTCCAACTGAAAGCAATGGAGCAAGCAGCAAATGAAGTGAAGGAGGGGGACATGGTAGAGGAGCTAAATATACCATTTGACGATACCCCCTATCAGAGTCAACACTGGAGGAATTTGGGAGATTGGCTAATGTGGCAGAGGGAACAATCGAGGAGGAGAAATATCTGGAGCTTTTGCCATCAGAGGCTCCACCCCAGAATCTGGACGCAGCCCTGGAAATCTCGGCAGAGAATGGACACCAGCATGTTGGTAGTAGAAGAAAGGAAAGAAAAAGGGAGGCAAGGAGGAGGAGGAGGAGGAATAGCAACTCTCTCTTGGTGTTAAAGGAGCGGAAAAAAACAAAGAAGCAAGAAAAATGTGAAACATAGAAAAACAGATACAAATGCATTCCTTAAATCAATGCTGAGAACTCCAATAGCAGTTATCAAGGTGGGAAAAGAGATTCTAAATTCTACATTTACCAGCAAGAAAGAACTAAAGGGGAAAACGGCAAGGGAAGGGAATCTGCGGAAGAGAAAGGAAGCCCAGAAAGACATGGGATCGCAATGTGAAGATGGCCCTTGGGAAGGGGTTGAAATTAGAAATGTAAGGGTTGGACTTCAAACGGACTGGCAAGTTTCGAGTAGTACAAATGAGAATTCACAACCCACTGGAAAGTTGGCGAAGGGGGTTAAATCGGTCCAGACTGATGCGTTTAAGACCCAAGCTCCAAGGTACGCCAATATTCCAACTAACTCTAAACTGCCAGTGGTACCGATCTTCCTTTTGAACAAACGCCAAGTGGGGATACCGAGATTATCCACAAATATAGTGACGACTGAGGAACAAGGGGTGAGGATGAAGATTGCACCCATTTTTCTGAAACATCTAAATAAGGAGTCGGTGAAAACCCCTTTGGTAGAGGAAGTGAAAACCGGGCAGGGAAAGCACTTCATGCTTGATATGAAACATAATGGAGGTGGGAAATCAACTGAGATTGGGGAGACTAATATTTGAAATTGCTCACAGCTGCCAACTCTGTCATGACTAGAGAGTCAAAGGAAGAACAAAGAAGAAGTAACACCATTATTTGTGATGCCAAACATATGGCTCTCAATGACTGGCAAGAGCAAGGAACAAAAGTCCCTTTGTAGAGGTGTAATAATTTCTTACTTCAAAAAGATGACAAATCTCTACCTCTTAAGTACTCGAGACATTGAATTTGTAAGGTTTCATAATCTCCAAAACCCTCGTATGGTAGAAATGGGTCTTACATCACAAGAGGGCCAGGAAGCAATAATGGGGGCGGCGGGGATGGGGTCTTCTTGTCTCCCGCACAGCACCAGTAGAAGTACCAAGACCGAATCCATAGCCACCAAAGTGGGTATCCAGGGCCAGAATGGGGGCTGGAGATGCCACTAATGTGAATACATCTGGAAGGCAGGAGACTATGGGAGACAGGGTCCCGGGAGAAGGCCCTTTCCTTGCTGCCAGAGATTGTGACACGTGTTTTACAGAAACTGGGCATGAGGACGCAGTCCCTTTAGGCAGTCGGGATTAGGGCTGGTCAGTTGTAACACGTGGGGTCCTAATACCTTCACCTCAAGGAAAATGAAAGACCACTTGTTTCGGAATGTGGATATTTTAATCCTACAGGAAATGTGGTTGGTCACTCCGATTATGTTTGAAGGGTATACGCTATACTTCTAACCTGCAGTTCAGAAGGCCAAAAGGTAGGCAATCAGGTGGGTCTTTACCGTGGGACGTTCCATCAGCTATGACCTGGCATCGGAGCTCTTCGGCTTCGACCCTAGACTATATTTTCATGAGAGCAGATCTTTTCACCTATAATGTATCGCTGAAAACTAAGCAGGATGGGGGCAGTGATCATGCCAGATTAGAACTAACTGTCTCTGACCTTGATTTAGGGTTATCAGATAAACAGGCCCAAACTTATGTGAACAGGAATGGCAGAATGTGTCTCCCTAAGTATAGAAGGGAGAGGGAGAAGCTTAATAGCTGTTTGATGAACACCTCGGAGTATGTCCAGCAAAGAAATTGTCGACCGGAGGAGTTCATGAAATTTATCTGGTCGATATGTCCACCCAGTGTAGGAGGGGGGAAAAAATGAATGCATTGGCATTCAATCGATGAAGCAACAGTGCAAGAAAAGAAGTTGCTGAACCAGAAACTAAGACAGCTAAAGAAACTGGATATTAGCTGGGAGGAACGGAGGAGGGAGGACAAAAGGTTACTACAGCAATATAAGCAGTGGTCAGTAGAGAGGAGGATGTTACGACTACAAAAGGATGGGGAGCAAATGTTGGAATTAGTAGGCAGTAAAGATTCCAGGAATTTCTGGTCAGTCATCCACCAATTAGAGGGTAACCCAGACACCTCACTATGTAATTTGGTGTCGGAGAAGGGTTGCATAGACCATCTGTCTGCTAGCTTGAAGAATTCAATGGAGATCAAATTTGCCCCAGTGGAAGAGGTTAATTGGTGCCTCCCTTTTAATGAACAAGTGTTGGTTGAATTAACTGGGTTTTGGCTCTTTAGAGATATTCTGGAGAGACAAAAGTTTCTGTCATTGTGGAAAATCGTGATTATCATTCTGTTGTTTAAGGGTGGCAATCGGTTGCTACCAACAAACTATCGCCTAATCGCCCTCCTTGACATTGAAAGCAAAAACTTCATGAGGATCCTTAAGGGAGAAATAGAGAGATGGGTGAAGGAGGCAAATGTTGTGTCAAAACATCAAACAGGGTTTAGAGGGGACTCTCTACCGTGTTAAATGGGGTGGTATTAAATGTCCTGAGTGAAAAAACAAGGATTACAGGAGAAGCACAACTCTATGGGGCATGGGTAGATTTTTTGAAAGCTTTCAACCAGGTAAACAGATATCGATTATGGTCAAAACTCAGGAGTTGGGGTCTCCCAGAGGGCATTTTGGCGATGTTAGTAGAACTCCACAGGGAGTCAACCAATAGAGTTCGACTAGATGATGACGGTCACCTATCAGAACCAATTAGGGTTTAAAAGAGTGTCCGTCATGGTAGTTTGGGAACCCCCCTGTTCTTCAATTTATATCGGGTGGATATGAGGGAGTTTCTGGAATTGGCAGCATTGGCCAGTTCAGTGATTAATGGCTCTAAGATTCATTGGCTGGCTTATGCTGATGATGTGGTCCTGATGGACAAAACTGCAGTAGGGCTGCAGAGCCTCTTGGATAAAATGGACTGTTATGCAAAAGTGAATGAGCTCGCCATCAACCCAAAGAAATCAAAAATAGTGGTCTTCAAGCACACAAGTAAAACGGTGATCTTTTCTCATTGGGAGCTGGTAGGGCATCCCAAGAGTTGAAGATCTAATCTACTTGGGTTATAAAGTGTATGCCTCTCCATCCTTTGGAAAGGTGGAACAGGACATACGGATGAAGATTTTGCAAATAATACCACGGATGCAAAGGTTATGGTTGGGTATTGTAAGTTCTCGACCCTCCCATTGACTAAGTATTCATCAAAAGCCATTCCGGTGATCCTATATGGGTTGGAGGCTAAGCCAGGGTTGTGGAACATGGACTGGCAAAGGTTTGAGGGGCTGGTCTGGAAGACCGTTCTCGGCCTCCCTATGAGTCTCTCTATGTGTAACCTGCGATTCGAACTAGGGTTACGATCTTTAAAGAGCCAAGCAGATTGGAAATTGACTTCTCTTTTCACCACCTCATCATTGTTGCTCAGGAAGGTACTTTATATTTTGACATAAAAGCCCACTTAGAGGCTCGAAAATGCTGTCACCTGGTAGAAAGGGTGAAAGAGAGGTTAATCAAAGCTAACACGGATGTGAAGACTTTGATTCATAATCCGTTGAAAGCCAAAAAAAGCCTTGGATGAGATGGATTGGATCATAACAATCAGTGATGTGCGCTCCCTCTCTCCAGTAAATCTTTTTTTGAAAGAAGATAAAAAGCGGGGGTTTATTGCCAAATAGCTTGTTATGTTCCCTGATTGGAGGTTAAGAATTAACTTCCTGAGAATACGGCTGAATATGGCTCATACTGGGGAGGTATTGACTGAAAGGGGCCAAGTGGAGCTTACAAATAGCTTATGTAATGTGTGTAAAAATCCAGCAAATCAATGCTTAATGCACTTACTTCATCCCTGAGATGTTCTGGGACAGATTAATTACCGGTCAGAACTCTGCCTTGACGATTGCATTAGTGCAGGTCTTGGAAAGGTTTAATATTGTGTCTTAAAAGATACATTAAATGGATAGCCACTGAGAAAGGGTGGCGGTAAGTGATTGACAAAGATGGGGACCCTTGTGGTTATTGTTTGGTACTGAATTTCGTGCCGACAGCTGATTACGAGGATATCTCCCTCTGCATGAAGGTGGATTCAGCTCGAGATCCTTTGCCTCTATTTTACCCTCTGTTGTGTGGTCCCTATCTCTTCGATTTGTAAACTAACTGCTGTGTCTATTTTATATAGGGGAAATGTTTTGTTTTAAAACAAATTATGTAAATTGAGTCTGAATGAATCGGCACATGAAAATAAGCATCCTGGAGGTCCAATGACACCAACCAATCCTGAAGTTGAGGGGCCTGAAGGATCTGAGAAAGGGTATCCATCTTGAACTTGTCTTTCCTGATGAACTTGTTCAAGTTTCTTAAGTCCAGGATGGGTCTCAGTCCTCCGTCCTTTTTGGGGATCAAAAAATACGGGGAGTACCATCCCTTGTTCCCCTCTGCTGCAGGTACCGGTTCTATAGTACCTTTCTCCAGCAGGGTTAAAACTTCCTGCTGTAGGAGCGGGTTGGAAAGTTTCAACAGGTGTCTCCCTGGTGCATTGCTTTGAGGTTGCTTTAGAAAATGAAGGCAAGAGCCTTGGGCTATTATTTCTAGAGCCCAAACATCTGAAGTAATGGCTCACCATTCTTGCAGATGCTGCGACAGCCTGCCTCCTACAGGTGTTTTGTGGTTCAAGTCCTCAAAGTGGTTTTGTGGCAGATGTTGCAGCTGCTGATGGCAAAGAGGCTGCAGCTGGAGCTGGCTTAGCACGTTTTCCTCGTCCACCACTAGTGGCCTTTCTTTGGCCCTTTGACTGGCCATTCCTCTCGTCTTCCCGTATGAGGTGTAATAACGATAGGATCGTCCCCTCCATGATTGCTCTTGCGCGCGAAAAGGCTGAGGTTGCCTAATAGCAGCTCCTAAGGGTTTTGCCGCTGCTTTTGAGGTCTGTAACCTCTCAAGGCTCTTGTCAGCCTTGTTGCCAAAAAGGTGAGACCCGTCAAAAGGCATGTTCAGGAGGCGGTTCTGTACGTCCGGTACAAAACCCAACTTCCGTATAAACGCAAACCTGCGCATTACCATGCTAGTGCCCATAGACCTGCTTACACTATCCGCAGTGTCCAATCCAGATTGAAGGGATTCCTGCATGGCCTCCTTTCCATCTCTAACGATGGCTAGGAAACCTTCCCTGTCTTCCCCTTCTGGTATGTGCTCCGCCGCAATTGCAAAGCACTTCCATAGAGTGTAGGAAACTTTTGCCAAGGCACATGTGGAGTTGGCAGATTTTAATGGCATGCTCCCGGCTGAAAATACCTTCCGTGCCCAACCATCCACATGCTTATCGTCCCTGCCTGGAGGGATAGACGGGTACGCAAGTTTATTGGAAGCTGTGGCTGCTTGTATGACCAAACTCTGGGGAGTTGGATGTTTTGACAAATATCCGGGGTCACTACTGGCTGGGCGGTATTTTGATGCGAGGAATTTATTTACCGGAGGAATAGAATCCGGAGTTTCCCAATTCTTGGCCACCCTGTTTTGTAAGGCTACATGAAAAAGTAGTACTGGGTCTTCAGTGGGACCATGGTCCAATATGTCTGTTAAATCGTCCTGGACGAATTGGGCTGGTGGTCTAGCCCATCCCAAGTAATCTACCACCTTGGTCATTAACTGATGGTAAGATGGACTGGCATGCTCTACTGGATCTGGTCTACCGAAGTCATTCTCAGGAGAGGTGTCAATGCCACTTGCATTGTGTAAAGACTCCACCAAATCCCTCATTCTGCTTTCCTCTGAGATCAAGCATTCTGGGACATTTGGGGTGTCAAACTCCAATCCAAAAGGTACATTTTCCTCCTTGGATCTCTCCTGTTCCTCAAAATTGAGGTCAAGGATTTTAAAATCTCCTTCCTAGGGAGAGGCTTGAAAACCTTCTCTGGGAGAGGAGGAGGAAGAGGCTCTGAAGGAATTACATGTTTTTTAACTTTTTCCTACTCTTTTTCTGGCTGCCCTGGCTTAGTTGGAGCCTTTGGCGCCGAGGGTTTCGGCGTCGACGTCGATAAAGGCGTCGACGGCGTCAATGACATAGTGGTCGTGGACACGATCTGCTTCGAGGGCGTCGAGGCGGCCTTCGACGGTTTCCCCTTCGAGGTGTGATAGGTCTCGGACGGCGTCGGTGACCTCGAGTGGTCGACTCGACTCAAGCGTTTATCGCTCGGCGTCCTGGAAGGTTCCCTATCCTTCCTTTTACGATCACCTGGGCTCGAGGGCTTCTGAAGAAGGCGCGGACCGAGGCTTTGCCTTCTCAAACACCTCCATCATTTGACCCTGAATGCTTCCCATTCTTCGGTAGACAAATGTTTTGTGGGGCATTTCATTTTCGGAGACTCGTCCGACGACGAGGTGGAGGGAGACCTATGGCGTTGTTTCTTCGACTTTTTCGACGAAGACGACGAGCGATGAGAATCGCTTCAGGATCTAAATCGATGCCTTTCGCATTGAGGAGATTTTTCCCCATGGGGTCTCAACTCGACGCTAGAAGCTTTTCGATCCTCCCGACCTACCTGTCGCTTTCCTCTCCTTTCTCGCAAGGCCTTCCCCGTCATCGCCTGACACTCCGAACAGGCCTCCATGTTGTGGCCTTTCCCGAGACACCACAAACACTCACGGTGCGGGTCCGTGATCGGCATTTTTGAGCCGCATGACTTGCATTTCTTAAAACCCGATCTCGGGGTCGTGGTCGGCGTCGATGACGAGGACATAATTACTTCTCGTTATATTATATTTCTTGACAGAACTCGAGGCGCGCCAAATGTCCGAAGCAACGTACTGCGGAAAAACAGAACTGAGACCAACGGGCGCCGCGTGTGCTACTTATACACCCGATGACATCACCCTCAACGGAGACCTTTGAGGGACCATCGACTCGACATCGACGCATGGCGCCCTCTGCCAAAAATATTTCCAAATAGCAGCAAAGCTGGATGGAATACATCTAAGATGAGGAATACGTTGGAGGACACAATCCACTCGAAGATCATTTACAATACGTTTATAGATCTTCGTACCGCCTTTGATGGAATTCTGCGCACAAAGCTGTGAGAATCTCTTTCTGAACAAGGAATTCTCTAAGATCTCTTGTGCCTAACTCTGCTGCTTTATGATGACAACAAAGCTGCAATACGGTAGGGTGACCAAAGGCCCTTTAAGGTGCAGAAAGGAGTCCGCCAGGGATGTGTGTTGGCCCCAACATTGTTTTCTGTGTACATCAGTGGTGTCATCCATAAGCTGTTAGCTGCCCCTACGAATGACCCAACACTCGCTCCAGGAAAATGCCCAGTGTTGCTATTTGGGGATGATACTGCCCTTATATCACTTATGCCCACTGGCTTAAAGAAAAGTTTGAATCTTTTACAAGGTTTTGTTATGGTACGGGACTAGACATCCACTATAGCAAGACAAGAATATAGTGTTTTCCAAGAAGAGAAGGTTATGTATTGGTCTACCTAGGAGGAAGTTTGCACCATTGAACAGGTACACAATTTGGCTACCTAGATGTAAGGTTTGCAGATACTGGTAAAAGGGATTGCTAATTGGAAATATCTGGCATTGTCATTTCGAGGTGCTTGGGAGCTAATGCAAGCTTTGCACATAAACAAGGTGATTGGGCCGCAAAACCAGCACTGGAGGCTTACAAATTACAAGCAAGACAAACATTCTTATGTGGGGCTGAAATATGGGGTTATACTAAATGTACAAACCTTTGTGTTATTGAAAATAAATTCTTGAAGAGAATCTTAGGATTGCCCTGCAGTACATCAACAGTATTATTGCCCTTTAGTATATCGATCAGGTGGCAGCTTTTAGACCCTTGGCCTTTTGGGTAAGACTATGGAGTACAACAGACCATAGTCTCTTTAGGGATTCTGCTCTCGATGTGCTCAGTCAAGAGGGCAGCTCCTCACTGCCCTGGTTCCAACACATCAGGACCACCTTAAGTATAGTTGGGTGTGCTTATCTAGGGGCTCATCCTGAAAAGAAAGATTCAGGCAAGTTAGCAATTCTTAGACACGGCTATTGGGGCAGATATGCAATGAATGTGGCTGGCAAAATGACAGCTTCAGAGAAGCTGAACACATTTTGGGCGGACAAGTCACATCAGGCTATGAATGTTACCTGGATATAATGAAGGCTAGGTTTATGCGCTCTCTCTACATTACGCTAAGGTTTGGTATCTTACCAGTCGCCCAGTTACTTAATAACTCTGACTGTAACAAATCAAATAAATGCCAATTGTAAAACCAGGCTTGAGTCACTAGAACATTTTCTTTTGGTGTGCCCATTGTATATACAATATCGAAGACTGTTCTTAAGACGTTCCTGCAGAATAGTATTAGACCAACAGTGGGTGCTATTTCACTCTGAAAAAGGACATGTGATGATGTTTTTGTGTTTGTACGATATGTTTATCTAGCCTGGTTAACGAGAACTGCAATGTTGAAACTAGCTTCCTAACCAAGAAACAATTTGTGATGACCTATTCAAACCCAAGTGCTGTTATTATATTTTTGCCCATTACAGATTAAATATTGCTGGAGTTTTTATACATTGGTTTTTATAAATTGGCGTTATCCAGTTTGAACATATGTAAGACTCGCATGATTGTTTTTACATTCGTTTTACTTGTTTTTAACCTTGTATACCTAATGACAATTTGTTGAATAAAGGAAAGAAAGAAATTATTTCCTTTTTAACCGAAACGGAAAGAAAAGATTTCCGATCCCGTTGGCGCGAGTTGGAGACGCACCTGCTCCTCTATGCCTGAGAGGAACCCTGCTTCCTGGATCCTGTCTGCGTCCGTCCACAAGAGGTGTCCAGTGGAGCGATGGTTTCAGCAAAAAAAAGGTACAGAAAAAAAGAAATGTGTAAAAGTGTGTGCGTGCGTGCGAGGTTGCTGCATGTTCATGATGTATGTTTTTATATATATGCATATGTACGTGTGTGCAAGGGTGTGTACATGTATTATGTAATATGTGTGTGAATGAGTGAGTGTATGATGTATGGGTGGCATTGGGTGCCTAAATGTGCCTATGTATGAGTGAGTGAATGGTGTATGCAAATGAGCGAATACATGTTGTGTGAATGTGTGCTTGTGTTTAATGTTGGATGAGGAGCTGATTTTGACAAGTGGCAGTTGCGGAGGGGGTTGGGAGGTAGACGGAATTGGGGAGGCAGAAGGGGTGGGTAAGGGTATGCACTAAAGAGCCATTTTTAATGGGCATTCATGATAAAGCAAGCATGATATGTGTTATTACATGGCTAGACTGGCATTTTGGTGTAGCCAGTCTAGTTATTTCCTACTTATTTCCTTTTTACCCCTCCCTTTTTCAGAGATGCCAGAGCACCAGGGAACCACTCCGGTGGTAATAGTGTGCGGTACAAATATCCTTTAACATTTATTTCATCTATGATAAAGTAGGCATGGTAAGTGTTATTACCTGGCTAGAATGGCATTTGGGTGTATGTCCTTACGTGGGGATACTGACATATCTTGCCAGAGCCATCATAGACATGTTTTCCTATAGTATCATTACTGGTAATACGCGCAAAGTAAACATGAGTATGTTCTTATTTAGGAATACTGCAAATATTGGTGGAGCCAGAATGAGAATGTATGGGCCAGAATGAGAATGTATGGGCAAAGCCAGTGTGAAAATGTTCTTATACTGTCATATATTGTGGGCAAAGGCATAGTGAAAACGTGTTGGGAAATGCTCTTGTGCATTGTTGCTGACTTGCATCTATTGGATTTTTGGGTTGCAATTACCCAACAAAATCAAATGCAAACGGTCTGGCTTTTTACCCAAGTTTACGCCACATGTGTTATGTATAATGCTCCTTTATTCAAAAAAATTCTTTGGGAGGGAAACCCTCGAAACCCCTCTGGTTTGTTCAGCTCCCTCGCTACACTCAGTCACTGTGGCATATTTGTAGGAAATGTTTACACCCCTTCAATTAAAAAAATCCACCAGTTTGCACTGGGGGAGTGACTGATGGGTGAATGGAGATGAATGTGTGTGTGTGCAAGGTTCTGGCCCAGCAAGGGGCATTGGAACATGGACGTCGTCTTACATGTTTTACTGGCATTTTTGGGCAAAGCCTGAATGTTATGACATGGAAGAGCGTTAGGGCTCGGCGGCAAACGGCGCAAGGGGGAAGGCGGACTGGACATTTTCTGTGGCATGCCATTTTTTACTCACATAAGGGGCAAGGCCAATATGTCTATCCTTACTGGTGGATTGCGGGGGCACTTGTGTAGTCATCAAGTAAATTATCCTTACTGTGGCATTGCATGATTTACCGGATTTAAGGGCAATGTCAACATGATGAGTGTTCTTGCATGGTGTAGCTAAACAAGGAAATGTTTCCTTACTGTAGCATTGCATGTTTTACGGGTATTTCGGGCAAAGTAAAAACAACGCTTTTTCTTACATGGTAGTGTACTAGTTGGGCAAGCATTTATACAACAAGCAATACCATGGTTCTTTCCTGAGGCAGGACATTTTTACTGCCATTAAGGGCAAAGCTAACAATAGAATGTTTGTACATGGGGATACTGGCATATACTGCAGAGAAGCATGAACACGTTTTCTTATTCTACCATTACTGTGTATAATATTGCTGGCCATGCACAGAAATAGCTGGTACATTTGTGTGCCCAGAACCAGACACAGGCCCCATGTACAAACATACTCTTTTTGGCTTCTATGCTAGGTGAAAGATTTAAGGTTTGGTTAAAACACATACTTCTATCTTCTACCTAGTGCAGTGTGCAGCATGCCGATGCAACAGCATAATCACCATGTGCACTGCACATGCGTAAAGGTTCAGGCTGGCATGAAGTGTGGTGCAACCCATGCTCTGTTGCCAAGTGTGTTACGTTACTGCTTCCACCAAATAGGCAGAGGTGAACATTCTAAAACTCCCCACAATTTTTGTTAGCTTCGGGTCATCCAAAGGGAATGAGAAGGGAGGTATCTGTGATGCTTCCCTTCTCACTCCATTTGCCCTGTGATGTACAAAAGGGCCAGAAAGGACACTTTTGTGATTAACATTTATTTTTGTTATACGGTAACAGTGTACTACTACTGTATAAAAGCCGCTTTCGCCCTCAATATGAGGAAATGTTGACACAGCTTGGCCTGGAAAGACACAACTCAAAGCTAAATCACGCTTCAACCCGGTATTTAATCCAGGGGGACATGTTGAGGCCTTTCAAGATTTGGTTGTTCAGGATCTAAAATAAATCAGGAAGAAACGGGTGCCTCATAAAACTAATCTTACTGCATCACAACAATGCACTATTGAATGTTTGAGTGCCATGACGGACTGCATTATCAAACCATCAGATAAGGGTATGAATATCGTCCTCATGAATCGTGATGATTATATCAAAGAGGCCCATAGACAACTACTGAACAAGGACTGTTATGCTAAACTACTAAATGATTCATCTGGAACCATGAGTGACAAATTAGAGCACCTTTTACAGACCTGGAAAGAGAAAGACCTGTTGGATGAGGACATGTGTTCTTATCTCTATCCAAAGTTCCCAGTTATTCCAACTATTTACTTTCTGCCTAAAGTACACAAGAGCCTTAAAAGGCCTCCTGGCAGACCAACAGTCGCCCTATGTGGTGCCTTGTTAGAAAATACTTCGAGATTTATTGACGAGTCTTTGGTGTCCTTTGTTACCACCTTGCCTTCTTATCTTCGTGACACCAAAGATTTTCTCAGTCGTATAGAAGGTATACCATGGGAATCTACTTATCTATTAACAACACTTGATGTAGTCTCTCTCTACACGTCAATTAGACATACAGATGGTCTTAAAGCATGTAAACATTTCTTACATACCAGATCTTTGAATTACCTCCAACATTCTCAAATGATATTGGAAATGATTTCGCTTTGTTTAACCAATAATTGTTTTCTTTTCAACAAGCAGTTCTTCATGCAATTACAAGGTACTGCTATGGGTTCTACATTTGCCCCCTCTTATGCTAATTTGTTGATGGGCTGGTGGGAGAAATTTGTTGTATGGGATCCTAGAAATTGTTACCACACATCCAAGATTGCCCTATGGCTGAGATACATAGATGATTTGTTTATCATTTGGGAAGGAACTAGTGCAGAATGGTTGGATTTTTTCGCAGTACTCAATATCAATGACCTTAATCTGCAGTTCACGGAGAGCCACAGCAAGACTGCTATCACATACTTGGATATTCTTGTTACTGTGGCTCAAGGTGAATTGACTACTAGTCTGTTTAGAAAACCTACTAGTTCTAATATCCCTCTTCACGCCGAGAGTAATCACCCCACAGCTTTAAAATGGAGTATCCCCTATGGGGAGTTAATTCGCATACGCAGAAATTGTTCTAAGATCGAAACTTTTGATTGCGAATGTACCCTCATGGCAACAAATTTAAGCAACGGGGTTACCCCAAAAAAGTGTTGGAGAGAGCCTTGCATAAAGCTAGAGCGATTGATTGCTCTCAACTTTTGCCAGCTGACATCCTGAACACAGAACCACAGACACCAGTGAGACACGTCTTATCTTGACTTATGGTGAGGGTGCCCACAAGATTCGACAAGTCATGCAACGTCATTGGCATATTCTTAAATCAGATGAACATCTAAATACTATTTTGGGAGATCGCATTAATATTACCTTTCGCAGATCTACCTCATTTAGGGATACCTTAGTTCCCAGCTTTATGAGGCCTATTGACAATGCATTGACTGATGGTTGGTTAAATACCAAACCACGAGGCTTTCATAAGTGTTCCAAATGCAAAGCCTGCACTTATGCAGTCAACAAGATGTGTTATATACATCCTATCCTGGTTAATAATGTTCAAATCGCATCTAGAATCACTTGCGATACAGAATTTGTGGTCTATGTTTTGAATTGCCCTTGCAATATGTGGTATGTGGGCAGTACAAAGGGTAAATTGAAGCTGAGAATGCTTCAACACAAGAGCCATAAGAAATGTTGATCCCAACTATCCGATGGCTCTGCAGTTTGTCTCAACATGAAGGTAAATTGCAGGGCTTTTCCTTCTTTGGTATTCGGACAGTGCCTAAATCACTCACAGGTGGTAACCGGGAGTTACTGTTGAGACAATTGGAAACTAGGTCCATTCTCGATCTTGAAACAAAAAAAACCAGGGGCCACAATCTTGATGAAGAGTTATATACGTTTTTAGGTACCAATTAAGTATACTTCGTGAATTTTCTTGCACTGTTTTGCAATACTAGGTACCTGCAATGTTCAAGAGTGACCCCCAGTATGTTTAATATTTGAAAACTTTTCCATTCCGGTCCACATTCCTATGTATCAATGTACATTAACTGTTCTTTCTTCTTTTATATTGATGCATTTTACAGGTTCCTTCGCCAAATGATTGTGAAGCATATGTTGCATATGATTGTTTTTAACAAGATTCTTAGGAGGGTATTTTCTATTGATATTTATCACTTTGATTAATATTTTTATATAACTTGGTTTTAGGCTTCTTAATTGCTTTTTTACTCTGTCCCCATATCTCGTTTTTTTGACTTGCATTTTTTCATTGTCGATAGATTACTTGTAGCTTGGTATGTAGTCTTTTTAAGGTAACAATTTCCCAGTGATGTTATCTTCCTTGCTGGGCTCATCAAGCGTAATGGGTCTTGAGGAATTTTTTATAGGGAATAGTTTACCATTCATGGTAGGCAATTTTAAGTTTTTTGCACTTGCACTTTATTGGGGATAAATTTGTTGTCTACTTTACAGCCGTCCATGTATGCACGTTTTTTTGGTCCAGTGACATTGTTATTTTATCTATTTGTGAGATATATATATTTATTGACTTTCATTCTTTTATCTATTTGACTGTCAAATTGTATTATGTTACTTAGTATATGAACCATACACTTAGGAACATATTTGTGCATCCATGGACGTAGAGCACTGTGCATTTTATCATTGCTGTTGTGTGGACATTTCTCTCCTTTAAACTTTTTCCCTACCTTGCTGCTAAATATTATGCACCTTAACAACTGCTGCTATTGCAATAAGCACTTTAAAATTGCTGCTAAAGCACTTAGCACTTTAATCTGCTGCTAAAGAACTAAGCACTTTACATTGTCTCAAGACTGCTTTATTAAGTTCGATTTGTATTACACCTCGCACATGTATGCGTAAACGTAGACTTACATGACTATATATCTTTGTTTATGCGAGACCAACGGTGGACACTTAGAATGGCTATATTTTGTCTAGTGAACACATTATGTTGTGGGGCTGCTTGGACTGTGTTGAGGTAATGGCTGCTTCAGACGTTATAACATGGGCAGACCTACCAGGCAGGGCTTTTCATTATTGGCGGTTGCCTTAGAATGGCATTATTTTTTGATTTTATTTAACTTTGGGTACCAGCCTTTGTTGACAGACATACCAATGGAAAACACACGTTTATTTTGTACGATGCGTATTTATATATATTTATATATTTTTTATATATATATTTTTCCTTTGACACTCGTTATGTACCTGAGGCTTTCTTTTTTGCCATTTTTCCTCCACAGTTCTCACAGCCAGCACATCTGTGCAATTGTTGCTATATTCTTAATCGTATAACATTTGTTTGATGTATTGACACTTACGATGTGTTTTTATTTTACTTAACACACTGCATGTTGAAGTGCCTTTAATGTTTTAAGATGGCTGCCATGTGTTCATCATTTTGCACCACCTCGTGGATGGGGATATTCTATGCATTTGTATCATAGAAGTTTTTAAAGCATATATAAGAAGTCCTTCTTCCATGAAACTCCCTACCTACGTGAACAAGCGGTCAGTGTACCGCGAAACGCGTCGTTTTGTAACCAGGCTTTCCCTTTTTGCTGCACCTTTTTATTAATAAAGAAACATTTGTCCTGCCTGGACTTGCTGTCATGCCTTTTCCTTGCTGAGACTGGATTTCGTTACTCAGCCGCTCTTGGGAGTGCAACCCGTCGGATTTTGCCCTGTCCTAGGGCATTTTTTTCTGTTTTTGAAAATATATATATATATATATATATATATATATATATACATACCACATTACTATTTCAGTACATCTACATCCATTACCACCAACCCAGTGGTATTCTCATAATTATGCAGGCTATAGATAATGGTGCATACATTAATGGTAATTACAGCATGAAGTATTTCCACTAAAAGATCTGCCTAACTGTAAATGAGGCCCAAGACAATTTGGTGATTATCAAGGCCAGCACAACAAGCGAATGCTTTGAGGAGGCCTCCAGTTCCCATACGCTTGCCAATATATCACAGATAGCGGTACACAGTATCATTAAACCAGCCACTATACACATAAAAGGACAGGTCCACCATGCTTCTGTAATGATTGACTTGGCAAAATCTGACCAAGTACTAATCCCAATGAAGGCACATACCAACACACAGACCACAATTCACATTACTGCACTAGTGTTAAAAGATGCCAGTCCCAACGCTGGCTACCCACACCCTCTACAGCGCTCCGCTGCTCTCAAGCGAGGCCTGCACATTAAGCAGTAAAATAAAAATAGTGATTGTATTGTGATTAAATATGCAAAGGTGTTGGTTGTTAAAAAACGGTATACTAATGATTGGATTGTGAAAATTGACGATTTACAAAAATACAGCACGTACAAAGAGTATGCAAATTATTTTAGAAAAAGAGAATCACGTTGCGCCTACTTAATCTGTTTCCCTACAGAAAAGCTCATACCACTTATATGCGTTTCAAATTGAATCAATTCCACATGAGAGAAAAATCGCATATTGGAATTGTAACACTGTTATTAAACCTTTATGGCAGTGTAGATTCCCAAATTGTGATGCAACAAAGGAAACCCTGAAACACTTGGTTTTAGAATGTTCTTAATTCAGAAATTTTAGATTAAGTATATTAAAAAAATATATTAGTAATGAGTCAGAACTCTTGATGAATTTATTGTGGGTTAGAATGATGCAAGGTGAAAACAGATCTATGATCATAGTCTTAACATGCCTTTTAAAGGTAATAGAAGATGAATTATCAAAAAGCAAATGACATCCATCTATTGTGTTGAGGTGATTGGGTATTTCAAAAATCAACTTGTAAATTATGTCATTCTAATGAATTGGTATGTGTATTCTCATAGAGATCAAATCAAGCGGTTACGTATTTGTATATGACGCTACTATCTCTTTTATATCCTGATTTGTCTTTTAATTGAAAGATTGACACAATTGCGTTTTTTTGCACAACTTTATTCATTTGCACTTGGAATTGGAGAGTTTTATTTTCTACATTTTATTCTTGAAATTCAGAAAAAAAATTGAACTGTTGATTCTTGTTATTCTTTCATTAAATCTTAATGAAAATGTATAATATTCGTGTAAACCAAATGATATGTAACTATGTCTTATTATTCATAAAATAGTTTTTTGTAAAGGTTTAATAAACCAAATACAAACAAAAATAAAATACAAAAAAAAAGCTGTTCGGTGTGCCAGTACTGACAAAATGATCAAATGAGATAGTGCTATCCGTTGATGCATCTCACTTTATCTTGGATTCTATCACTTTGTATATCGCTGTGTAGAGGAGCAGCCAACTGCCCCCTTAGGAAGTCCCACCCCCCTCCTACCTGTATACCTGTATGCTGGCAGACTAAAATTGTGCCATGTTTGACACCAGCAGTTGTGACTATTCCGCGTTGAATCTTCGAGAAAAGGTATCCACTAAGAAAACCCTATATGTATTCCCGAAGAGATGAAAATCTCTTGGAGGAGATCCCTTAAGGAATATGAAAAAGAGAGGAAGAGAAGTTGGTGACGTCACAAGAAATGAGTGGGAAGCACTAAGAAGACTGGCTGAAGAAGAGAATGTATGGACCTTATAGAAATTGATGACGAAGTAAAGAATTGAGTAAACTTTCATATGCGAGACAAAGATTGCATGTGTGAAAAGCACTGCAGAAAATGCAAATCGTTCAATAACTGTACAAATGCAGTAACGCGAGTAGACTAAGTGATCATAGAAGCTAGCTATACGTAGTGAATGGACTGCAGGCATAGCTGCATTATATAGAAGCTGGACATCAGTGTCACAATTTTAGTAAGTTCAAACCCAAGAAGAGAAGGGCTGAAAGCTCTGTCGCAGCAGAGAACTTGCTGGGGGCATGGAAGAATCGAAAAGGACTGTCTGGCCAGGTGTCTAGGTTGAAGGCAGCCAAGACTGGTTATCTATCCTTGAAGAACATTGAGTGGCAGACTCTGAATCATCCCTTGAAAAGGTGCAAAGAAAGAACACCATGAGTGCCAAGTTTAATTCATTTGAGACAATTAAATGCTGCAAAATGGGCTGAATTGTGGTCTCCTGTCATGTGAGCCAAGGATGAAAATAGAGTAGGCCACGCAGTTCCAGGACTATGATAAGTGTGTGCCCACACTCCCCTATATTCTCAGAGACGAGAATACATTGCAAGGCTAAGTTCAAAGACAATATTCATGGCAGAAGGCATGGGTGATGAGAGATGATGGGCTAATTGGGTGGCGAGGTACAGTCCAGTCCACCTCCTGGCACCTGGGGTATGAGCTTACGTGCTGCTAATGCGCCAAATGATCCAGAAGGCCCCGAGCGTGCCAACCAATTGTTCAGCGCCATACAACAAAGGGCCTTATAGTATGAGAGCCAGTGATGCACCTTGTTTCTAATAACTGTTAAAGATGACTTGCACTAGGGGTGGGCATGAGTTGTCCACCTGAATGAAGAGACCCAATCACAACCCGACCCCTTATAGAAGAACAAGTTACTTCTTACCTTGTAACGTTCTTTCGATGGGATGTTCCTCGGACGTATTCCTTATCTTTGATGTTACCCATCCCAGCTTGCTGGCCTCGGAAGTTTTTTCAATAGAGGGCGTTGCGCGTCGACATCCTTTGAGTTGATGTCCCTCGACAGCCTCCATCTCGGCGCCGACGTCACCGTGCGTATAAATAGACTCGCGCCGCATCCGTTGCTCAGTTCCGTTTTGAAGCTTGAAATTAGCTTGAAATGAACTGGTTAATGAACTTGAAGGAGCGTAAACTGCAACCACAAGGGAAGTTTTACTGCGGGGATGGATGGGAAGGGCGATAAGGAATAAGTCGGAGGAACATCCCATCGAAAGAACGTTACAAGGTAAGAAGTAACTTGTTCTTCAAAGGGATTGTGTCCTCCGACGTATTCCTTATCTTTGATAGATTCCCATAGCAGTGGTGTGAAAGAGAAGGTGGGAGTAAAATGTAATATTCCCTTTAAGAAAGTACAGAATGTAACACAGCTTTGCGAAATAGGTCTCCTGACTAGAGGAGGAACCCAAGCTGTAAAAGATTGTAAAAGTATGTGCGGACCACGTGGCAGCCGCACATATGTCCCGAATCAGAACTCCTCTCTGGAGAGCCGAAGAGGCTGCGATATCCCTGCTTGAATGAGCCCTAAGATGTTGAGAATGTAGAATAGTTAAAATAATCCATCTTGAAATGGTCTGTTTCGTGATTGGCATTCCTAATGTGTGTCCTGTATAACCTACAAACAGTTGGTCTGCTTGTCTTATTCTAGCAAGTCTGCTGATATAAAAACTCAAGGCACGCCTTGGATCCAGCCTATGTAACCTCTCTTCCTCTTTCCTTGGATGGGGAAGAGGGTAGAATGAAGGTAAAGTTATTTTCTGAGTAATGTGGAATTCATAAACCACTTTTGGGAGAAAATTAGGATTCACTTGTAAGACAACCTTGTCTTTATGAAAGATTGTATGAGGAGGATTGCAAGATAGAGCTTGTAATTCACTCACTCTTCTGGCAGATGTTAGAGCCACTAGAAAGACTGTTTTAAGAGTGACAAATCTTAATGAACAAGAATGGAGTGGTTCAAAAGGAGTACCCATCAGAAAATTTAGGACTAGATTTAGGTCCCACAATGGAACTTGGAAAGGCTTTGGGGGATAAACATTAGTTAACCCTTTCAAAAATTGGACTACCAGAGGTAATTTGAAATATGAAGGCTCCTCCGTAGTGCGCTTAACGATTGATAGCGCTGCGAGGTAGCCCTTGATCGTAACAACTTGAAGACCTGAATTTGCTAAATACAGTAAGAAAGATAACACCATAGGTGTACTGCATGAAAAGGGTTCAATATTCTTTTCTCTGCACCAGCTGCAAAATTTGTTCCAACGGCATCGGTATAAATTCTTTGTTGCCGGCCTTCTAGCCGAAAGCAACACCTCCATGACGCCATCCGGGAGATCTCAATCATTGTATCTCAACCTTTCAGAAACCAAGCGTGAAGGTTGAGGGTTCTGATGTCTGGATGGAGGACCTGACCTCCCTTCTGTGAGAGAAGATTCTCTTTGAGTGGAAGACAGATTGGAGGACAGATGGACATATCTAGAAGGTCCGGGTACCACGTTCTCCTGGCCCAGTCCGGGGCAATTAGGATCATGGTTTTCCAGAATCTTCTCAACCTCCTGATCATTTGAGGAATAACAGGGACTGGTGGAAACGCGTAAAGGAGTGGGAACTCCCAGTCCACTACGAACGCGTCCCCTAAAGCTCCTCTCGGGGGAAATTCCCTTGAACAGAACAGATCGCACTTCCTGTTGGTGCTGGTGGCAAACAGATCCACCTGAGGGGTTCCCCAAAGGGCGAAGATCTCTTGAAGGACTTCCTGAGCTAGCTCCCACTCGTGGGAAACTGTACTCTGCCTGCTCAGAGTGTCCGCCGTCAAGTTCTTCTCTCCGGCTAGGTGAACTGCCGATAGAGAGAATCCTTTGTGAATTGCCCAAAACCAGAGCTGCATTGCCTCTCTGCACAGTGGCAGTGATCCTACGCCTCCTCTTTTGTTGAGGTAGTGCATGGTCACTGTGTTGTCCGTCATTATCAGGACATTATTCCCCTGTACTGATGGCAGAAAAGCCTTCAGCGCTAGTCTGATTGCTCTCAGCTCCAACAGGTTGATATGTAGTCTGGACTCCGATGGAGACCAACGACTGCTGATGGTCAAGTTGTTGGCATGGGCTCCCCACCCCGTGAGTGAGGCATCCGTGACTACCATTATCTCCGGCCATGGTTGCCAAAACAGTTCCCCTTTCAAAATGTTCCCCCAACAGGCCCACCACTGACGGTCTCAAGCCACTCTGTATGGGACTTGAAGGAGATCTGACATTCTTCCTGAGAATTGCGACTATTGGGTTCTTATTGCCCACTGGAGGGATCTCATTCTCAGGCGGGCCTCTGGCACTAGGAAGAAGCAGGATGCCATGAGGCCTAGCAACCTCAAAAAGTCGAAGGCTGGAAGACGTTGGGCATTTTAAAATTTGTTGACCATCTGCAGAATATCTTGAGCCCTCACTTCTGGTGGCGATGCTTTTCCCAGGGAAGTGTCCAGGACTGCTCCAATAAACTGGAGTCTCTGTGATGGTATCATTGGTGACTTCTTTAAATTGAGGGAGAAGCCCAGCTTGTGAAGGAAGTGGCAGACATAATCCAGATGGATCTGAGCTTGTTCCGAAGATACTGCTCTGATCATCCAATCATCCAGGTAGGGGTAGACGGGGATCCCTTCCCTCCTTAGACTTGCAGCCACTACCGACATTAGCTTGGTGAAGACCCTTGGGGCGCAGGTCAGCCCAAATGGCAGAACTCGAAACTGATAATGAGAGTTGGCAATTGCGAACCTCAGGTATTTCCTGTGTTTGAGATGGATTGGCACATGGAAATAAGCATCCTGAAGGTCTAGAGATACCAACCAGTCCTGAAGCTGGAGGGCCTGAAGAATATGAGAAAGAGTTACCATCTTGAACTTGTCCTTCCTGAGGAATTTGTTCAATTCTCGTAAGTCCAAGATGGGTCTCAGTCCTCTGTCCTTCTTTGGTACTAGGAAGTAGGGGGAATACCAACCCTTGTTCCTCTCTGCTACAGGCACCTTTCTCTAGCAGGTCTACAATCTCCTACATAAGGAGCGGATCTGGAAACTTCAAAGAGTTGTTCCCCGGTGGATGACTCTGAGGGGTGTGTAGGAAGGGCAGGCAGTAACCTTGGGCAACTGTCTCCAATGCCAAGCATCTGACGTAATAGCCTGCCATTCTGCCAGATGATGAGTTAACCTGCCCCCTACTGGTGTCCTGTGAGGGAAGACCTCAGAGGGTTTAGAAGCAGGTGACGCAGCTGCCGAAGGTAAAGTGGCACCTGCTGCTGCGGTTTTTGTGAATCGTTTCTGGCTCCTTTGAGCTGGCTGTCTTCTACTATTTCCGAATGTGGAGTAAAAGCAAAAGGACCTTCCCCTCCAGGATGTTCCTGAGGGGCGATTCAGAGTCTGTCGGATTGCAGCCCCAAGAGATTTCGCTGCTGCCTTGGATGTTTGTAATCTCTCCAGGCTGTCATCAGCCTTCTTACCAAACAAAGAAGTGCCGTCAAAGGGCATGTTCAAAAGTCTAGCATGTACATCTGGAGCAAAACCAGACTTCCGCAACCACGCAAATCTGCGGATTGTGGTACTTGCCGCCATGGTCCTGCTGATACTATCAGCAGAATCATTGCCTGTTTGAAGGGACTCGCACATTGCATCTTTTCCATCTTTGATGATGTTTAAAAATGTTTCCCTTTCTTCTCCTTCTGGGAGACAGTCAGCCGCTGATGAAGCACACTCCCAAAATGCATGGATGAATCTTGCCTGCGTGCAAGTAGCGTTAATAGATTTAAGCGCCATGCTACATGCTGAAAATACTTTTGTTGACATAGCATCAAATCTTTTATCATTCCTATCCTGTGGAATAGTAGGGTATGCAGATTTACTGTTTGATGAAGTTGCTGCTTGTACAACCAAACTCTCTGGAGTTGGATGTTTGCTCAAATATTCAGGATCTGTAGCAGATACCCTGTATTTAACAGACAGTCTCTTGTTAACTACTGGGATAACTTCAGGAGTTTCTCAATTTGCAGAAACTTTTCTTTGCAGAGCAGAATGAAAGGGGACAACAGGATCCTCCTGTGGACCTTTATCTAAAATATCAGTAAGGTCATCCTGCTGAAAAGAGGGTGTAAGTGTAGACCACCCCATGAATTCGATTATTCTGGCCATCAGAATCCTATAAGGGGTCTCAGCATGTTCCCCAGGGTCTGGCTTAGCAAACTCTACTTCTGAAGAGGTATCCAAACCACTTGTCTCATGTAAGGAGTCTTGAAGGTCTTTCAACCTGTTCTCTTCAGAGATAAATTCCTCTGGTATGGGTGTAGTGGTCCTTTGTAAACCAAAAGGTCTCTCATGATCGGAATACTCACCTTCCTCATATATTGAGGACAAGGCTCTAAAATAGTCACACCTAGGATGTGGTTTAAACCCCATTTCTAGAGCAAAAGGAGCCAAATTTGTTGTCACTGGTTGTGAAAATGTCGAGGTTGTCGACGTGGAAGTCACAGGCTTCGACAAACTCGAAAAGGGAGTTGTAAAAGTTTGAAGAGACCTCGATGTACTCGAGAGGATCGTAATCCTACTCGGTGTCGTTGGAATAGTCGATGGCATTCTCGATGTCGTGGTCGAGGTCCTCGACACCTCTACTCTAGTCTCAGCATGTTCCCCAGGGTCTGGCTTAGCAAACTCTACTTCTGAAGAGGTATCCAAACCACTTGTCTCATGTAAGGAGTCTTGAAGGTCTTTCAACCTGTTCTCTTCAGAGATAAATTCCTCTGGTATGGGTGTAGTGGTCCTTTGTAAACCAAAAGGTCTCTCATGATCGGAATACTCACCTTCCTCATATATTGAGGACAAGGCTCTAAAATAGTCACACCTAGGATGTGGTTTAAACCCCATTTCTAGAGCAAAAGGAGCCAAATTTGTTGTCACTGGTTGTGAAAATGTCGAGGTTGTCGACGTGGAAGTCACAGGCTTCGACAAACTCGAAAAGGGAGTTGTAAAAGTTTGAAGAGACCTCGATGTACTCGAGAGGATCGTAATCCTACTCGGTGTCGTTGGAATAGTCGATGGCATTCTCGATGTCGTGGTCGAGGTCCTCGACACCTCTACTCTAGTGACAGTTGCAGGTCTGTCCTTTATCGGAGTCGACAGTGGCGTCGAAGACGGCGTCGACGCAACTGATTTATGCGTTGAAGGGCCCCTCGACAACGGCGTCGATGACGCAGATTTATGAGTCGAAGAGACCTTCGACGATGGCGTCGACGAAGCGGTCTTACTGCCTTTACTCGAGGGTTCATGACGCTCTCGGGTAGTTTCTCTCGCCGGGTGCAACGACTCGTGGTGTTTTGATTTTTCGGGTCTTTCACCCAGGGTATCACCTTTAGACGTCTTTGAGGGGGTTGAGGCCGCTTTCTCGAAGACGCTAAGCATTTTCTTACGGAATTCCTCCCACTGAGCTGGAGAGCTGTGTTTCGTGGGGCAGGTGACCCTTTCCGGAGAGACAGAAGAAGACGAAGAAGAGGGAGATCTACGACGCCTCTTCTTAGAGTGTCTCGATCTCGAAGACTGATGGGAACCGCTTCGAGATCTTGAACGGGAATGTTTCTTATGACGATGAGTAGACAAATGTCTCGACTCTGCCGAAGAAAATTTTGAGGGAGTAAGAGATTTAAGAGTCTTAACTCTTTCTAGCTTCCCCTTACGCTCTTTCAAGGCTTTCGCCGTCATGGACATACAGTCCTCGAATTCCGAACAGTGATGCTCCGATCCCAGGCACCAGAAACAGATCCTGTGAGGATCTGTCAACGACATTTTCTTCCCACAGTCACAACACTTTTTGAAGCTGGACCGAGGGGTCGATGGTTCGGATGAGGAACCCATCGAAATAAGTCGTAATCTTCTTGAAGAAAGAACTGAGCAACACGTTTCCGAGGCCCACGAAGCACGGAAAAACGGAACTGAGCAACGGATGCTGCGCAAGTCTATTTATACGCACGGTGACGTCGGCGCCGAGACAGAGGCTGTCCAAGGACATTAACTCGAAGGACGTCGATGCGCAGTCCCCTCTATTGAAAAAACTTACGAGGCCAGCAAGCTGGGATGGGTAACATCAAAGATAAGGAATACGTCGGAGGACACAACCCCTTTGAATGTATACTTTTGTTCCCCTTGAGCCAACCACAACCCTGTCGGTTTTTCTCATTTGCCAGGTAGTATGATGTCACATATGATTAATTTGTGCTATAAAAGTATTATTTTTTATGAATTGCTTCGAGAGAATGCTGTGCGACGTCCATTGATGTCTTTTGTAACTCCCTGTTTTAGACAATTGATAATAAAACGGTAAACAAACTGCCATCTTCCTGAGTAGGTTTGATTATTTGGTGTAAAGAGTTACTCTGTATCCCATCCAGCTGAATGACACTCTACCCGTCAAGGGCCCCTATGTTCTCATGGTAGCAGTGTGGGATGGTTCAAGAACCATCGATCAGTTAGCTCCAGAGTTTCGGACGATTGGACATCCTCTGCCAAACGATGTTAAAGAGCTAAAGGGATATCTAAGGAAGCGGTTGGTACCAATCCAGAGATAGACAGAGATAGTTGAAAAGGTAGAGGTTTGAGTGGCAGTTGCTGGAACACACTCATATTTGTTGTTTTAAAAGTATTGAAAATTGGTGAAAGTATTTTACAAAACCTGGTAAGTATTGACAGTCAATTGAGGCTTGTCACAATGGGAGGCACTCCTCTGATGCATTTGTGTAAGACAGTGCAAAAGCAAAGGCTCAAGCTCAAACAGTATAGAGCGGAATGGGTGAAAGGCACGGCAGATAAGATGTTCATGCCGTGGTCACAAGGGGGATCACTGTCAAAAGCATTATTGCAACACATGACCACATACTTGCAGAGTGGATGCTTAATCAGTCTAAGGAGGAAGGTGTTGAGCCCTCAGCTCCCCTTACCTTGCCTGAAGTGAAAGGTGCTAGCGTGGTAGAAATAGGGTTGTATCCTCTAAAGCAGGGGTCTCCAACCTTTACGTTAGCTAGAGCTACTTGTAGTGGAGGTCAACAGTGGAGAGCTACTAACGGGCAATATCGGGGTGGGGATATTTATAAACCTCTGAATTTCATCAATATTTTTTTGCCCCAATTATTTCCTCTCTATAAACAGATGGAATAACTTAAGCCTTAACGATTATATTAAGAACTTCAAAAACCTCTTTGTTGCATTATTATTTATTAGTAGCAGTCTCAAAAAGACAGATATGTGTTGGACTACCACACAAATATCCTGTAATTTTGTGCCCTTCCTTTGCGTCATATGCAGGCTTTCTATATGCTAGACACACTATTGTTTTCCAAAATTGCATTTCACACTTCCATAAAAAAAACAAAAGTAATTTCCAAATTGAAAAATGCTGCTTGCGTTCACTAGTTTTCGTTGAAATGTTTTTTTGTCAGACACCACACATACTCTGTTATTTGTGTGCCCCTCTGTGTTTTAGCACAGGTTATAGTTATAAAGATGTTATATGCTTGTCAAACTGGTTAATCACAAGTAAATGCTTCTGTTGTGCTGACAGCAGTTTTTAGGAAATGAAACTGTGGATTCATGGGTGCCAACTTTTGCTTTTCACTACTGGGGCAGAAATATCCCCATCCTGAATATAAGCAAGCAAGCAGCCCAACCCATACCCGGGCCAAAAACATTTTATAATACTTTTTCTATGCTTCCAGTGCTAAGCGGACGACACTCAGCTCATTTTCAGGCTACCCACAGCCACCTCTTCTCCCTCTCTCATCTCTGACTGCCTGTCCGCCACCCAGGAGTGGTGTGCCGCCAATGATCTCTGCCTTAAAGCCAGTAAGACCGAGATTCTCCTCATTGGAACACCTGCTCCCTCCTTTCCTGTCACTCTCTGGTGGCCTCCCTTGGCCCTCCTCCTGCTCCCACCTGTGTGGATAAAAACCTCGGGGTCATCTTAGACTCCACACTCTTCTTCTCTCCTCACATCTCTGACATCTCTAAGAAGTCACACTACCAGCTGCACCTCCTCAGAGGCATTCTTCCTTTCCTCTCCTTCCCACAGAAGCTCACTGTCTCCAGAAATCTGGTTCTCACTAGGCTGGAGTATTGCAACAGCCCCTTTCTAAATCTGCCTGCTTCGACTCTCTGCCGTCTGCAACTCATCTAGAACAGGACTGCAAGACTTGTCCTTGGCCTCAAGCCCAGGGATCGTATCTCTCCAGGACTGAAATCTCTGCACTGGCTCCCAGTGGCTGCGGGGATTAAGTTCAAAACCCCCTGTATTGTACACAAGGCTGCCTGGGGCCTCAATACCTTCAGCTCTCTCTTCCAAAATATTTTCCTTCTCGAGCTCTTCGCTCATCCGCCTCCAACTCCCTCAGGGTCAGTCACTTCTACAAGCAACGAGTTGGTGGTAGATCTCTTTCCTCGGCTGGGGCCTCCCTCTGGAACAGCCTCCCTGCCTCCCTAAAACTTGAGGAGAATCATCTCCGGTTCCCGAAGCACCTCAAAACCTTTCTCTTTGCTTCTGCCTTTTCTCCTCCTCTCTGCTGCTGACTTCCTGGCAGATACTGAAACTGCACTGGTCACCTGCACTGGTCACCTGGCAACCCCCCCTGCTCTCAAGCCCAGCCGCCCCCCCCAGTTGCACACCTGCACTGCCTTCCTGGCAACCCCCCACACTTAGGGACTGTTCTGTACCCCTACAGTTCCACCACTAGCACTTGACACCTGATGTCTGCAATACCCTTTCACTTGCCACCAGCTGGCCGTACGCTACTTATTGTTATTTATTATCCCATGTATTGCACTGTCCTCTTCCCCTTGCACTTTCCTCCTTCCCCCTTCCCATGCACTTGCGCGATCTGAATGACACCTGGCCTAGTAGGATCATTGTCTGTTTTATCTCTGTTCCCCCTCCCTTGCCTCGTCGCGCCTTGAAACACTTATGATATGATATGATACAGCATTTAGTTTTGAATATATAACATCTCAGCATCGGTCTGTCAACCTGCTGAGCTACCCTGGTAGACTTCTACTGTACAGCGTGTCTATGGATCGCTTAATGCACTAAAAGTGGATGTACAGTGTGGAGTTTAGAAAGAAGCCACATGAAAGAAATTGCACCATTTTTTAAATATTATTTTGAACATTTCCAGGCGAGCGGCAGTGCTACTGGGATATTTTCATTGCGTGCTCACAATGATCCTGATCCTGCCCCAGCCCATCTGACATCTCTGGCAAACAAGAGCAGTTTGTTTAAGCAAGACAGTGTCAGGGGTGCACAAGACCAACACTGGTACTACAGGCAGCCTCCAGAAACAGAACGTGATACTGACATCTGTCAGGGAATTTACAAACAGCTCCAAGTGGATTAGCAGCCAAGCTCCCCGCCCGCAATTAAGACGACCAGGGTTCAGATCCTGCGCAAGGAAAATAGCAGCAAAACACGGCATAGAATAATTTAACTTAAAAAAGTGCTTATTTTTCAGTTTTTCCAGCGCGGGCGACCTCTGCTCTAAAGGAACTGTCATGACCGCTGCCTCCAAGGAGTCAGACCCAGCCCAACATCCTTGGAAGCAGGGTCACAACTTCCATTCCAGGCACCAGCCGGTCCCCACAGGGGCCTTTTGGACCTTGTCCTGGCGCCAGTGGCGCCAGGCTCATAAGGGAACCCAGTCCCGGCACAGGAAGCGCCGGGCTCATATCGAGAGGAATGGTGCTTGGGTGGACCTACCTGCTGCAGACCATGCTGCTCACTTACCTGTAGGATGATATCCTCATCCATTCCTGGCTGAGGATATCTACTTTACTTTTAAAGTGGAACTACTTTACCTTCTGGGTGTGGCCAGCAACACTCCCTGGGACTGGATACTGAAACTGTGCTGGAAGCTGGAACTTCTTTCTTGTCTGGGCGAGGCTGTGGAAGGAGACACCTAAGCACTCCAGTGGCCTATTTAAACCACACCCGATCAGTGCAACGTGCTTCGCGTTATTCTGCACTAGCAGCAGGACGCTCACCGTGTCAGCTCCAGAGAATCTTCAGCTTCTGCATCTGTGAACAAGAAATCTTCAGTCTTACCTCCCGGCAGATCAGTCTTCAGTCTTCAGCAGCGTTTGAAAGAGAACAAAGACACCAGGTTAGGACAATACAAAACCAGCGCAGCACTTACCTCGTCCATCGGAGCATCCCGAGGCCGCGTGCCGCACTCTTCATACTCCGGCAATCCTGCGGAAACAAAGGACATTGGTTAGTGAACCTCCGTGATTATTCTGCTTACCTGTGCCACGTACGCCTCGATCTTCGTCAGGCGCTGTTTGTCCGCACCTGTTAAAACAAGAAGGACATCATTAGGGGCACTGAACGCCATCACTACTCACGTGCCTTCTAGCTGTCATCGGCTTGCCCATTCTCCGGCATGTACCTCGGCGTCCATCTCCACGCCGACAGCTACGGCTACCTGAAAAAAGGGAAAAGAGACATTAAGAAGTGCATTTAACTTCGCATAACATTCTTTTACTTACGTGCCTTCACGAACTCCGGCATTCTTCTCGCTTACCTTAATTACATACCGGACCTGCAATGGCGAGAGACATTTAAGGGGTCATATAAATAAAACTTCATATTCTAGCAATCACCGTTCGTGCAGCTAACGACGGCCTTGCTCCCTGACTTCATCCTCTGCAATCAAGAGGCTGGGCGATTAACCAGTGAAGCAACTGGCATCAGCACCCCTGCACAGACGCAGGATGGAGAGCTCCGCTTTCACCTATATAAGGTGAGCACATTCAGCCTACGAGTAACGTGGGGAGTCCAGAAAAGGGGAAGGTCAGATTGGCCAACCAGACATTCATTAACCCCTTGTTCTCCTACTTGCAGACACCTCGCCCTCCAGGTCAAAATTACGGTGAGGAGAGGGTCTATCCAGGGTGTTACCAGAGGCCTGCGCGTGACCCTAGAAGACACTGAAATCTCCAACCCCGGACCTGCGCCTCCGAGGGATTCAGGTGAGCGTTACAGAACGCGAAGCCTACCGCAAAATTCCCACCCAGGCGCAATGGAAACCTCGGACACAGATCAGTTGGCCCAATTGCTTGGGGCACTGAGAGCCGAAGTACAGGCATCCCGCCAAGAGACAAATGCTTTACGAAGGGAGTTGATTGTTTCAAAAGAACGAACGGATGATTTGGCGAGACAGTTGCTACACACACAAGCGGGACAGACGCCTCTGCCTGCCTCGGGAGGGAGCTACACTCCTACAACCTCAAATAATCCGGTGCAAATTAATCTGCCAGGGAATGTACCTTTGGCCCCGCCCGAACCTTTTTCAGGTGATCCAAAACGGTTTGCAGTATTCATCAATCAATGCCGCTTGCACTTTCTGTGTAGACCCGCCGCATTCCCAACGGACCAAACCAAAGTAGCGTTCGTACTTTCCTATCTTAGCGGTAGTGCTGCAGATTGGTCCGTTCCTCTTGTGACACAAGATGATCCGATCCTCCATAACTTTCAAGATTTCCAGACCAGTATGGAAAAGTTGTTCGCAAGACACTCACAGGGGCAGGCCTTGGACAATGAACTCCTATCACTAAGACAAGGGAATCAGGATCTCCTAGCATACATAGCATCTTTTAACAGACTGGTGGTTGAGACTAGGTGGCCTGAGGATAAGAGAACCACGCTTTTCTACAGAGGGCTGCGTGGAGAACTTAAAGATGTCTTGGCACAGGTGGTGAATCCCCCGCAAGATTGTTCCGATTATATCGACCTAGTAGTCCAATTAGATCACCGGCTACAGAACAGGAAGACCGATCGTTCCAGATTTGAAACCCAAAAATTTTCAAGACCTCAGAGCTCCGCTAAAGGAACTGATTCCGTGGAGCCCATGCAGATAGGGGTTGTTAAAGGACCATTAACCCAAAAGGAACGGGAAAGGAGAAGACAATTACAGCTGTGCCTCTACTGTGGGAATTCAGGACATTTCCTTCGTGATTGTTCAGTGAAACCGGTCAAGAAGGCTGTAGGAGCTTCCGATAAGAATGCTGAAAAACCAGAATCGGGAAACGACCTCGCCCGACAAGTGTAGAGGTCCGCTTGCCGAGCGTTAAAACCAGTTCCTTGACCTCGCATTTGGTAATGCCTATGGTCCTCATAAGTCCAGATCGACCAGATCGCATGCATGCAATTAAAGCATACATTGATAGCGGAGCGATCGGTAACTATGTAGATCAAGATATGGCAACCAGGATGAATCTTCCTCTATGTTCGAAAATGGTTAAAGACATAATCACTACAGTGGATGGTACAGAAATAGCTTCCGGACCGGTTTCTCACACCACCATGGAAGTGATGTTGCTATGCCAAGATGGACATCGGGAGAAGATCGTGTTTGATGTAATCAAGGCCCCGCAGTTTCAAGTAATACTGGGAATTCCTTGGTTGGAAAAGCACAATCCTCAGATAGACTGGCGAGCCAAGGTAATCCGGTTTCCAGAATGCGCCCCAACTTGCTACCCTCGACCCGATATCAGGCTAGCAGCCATCGCTTCCGAGAGCCCCCAATTGCCTCCAGAATACCAAGAGTTCCGCGACGTCTTCCAGAAAGATCAGGCCAATACCTTGCCCCTGCATCGGTCATATGACTGCCAGATAGACCTAATACCCGGATCTACCCCTCCGTGCAGTAGAATATATGCTCTCACTGAGCCAGAAAATCTCCATCTCAGGCAATACCTGGACCAGTACCTGGCTAACGGATTCATTCGCCCCTCGAAATCTCCAGTTTCTTCAGCTTTGTTCTTCGTTCCGAAAAAAGAAGGTGACCTGAGAACATGTATCGATTATCGCGCCCTGAACCAGATTACAGTCAAAAATAGATATCCGTTGCCTCTGATTCCCGAATTATTGGACCAAGTTAAAGGAGCCTGCATATACACAAAGCTAGATCTCAGAGGAGCTTACCACTTGGTACGCATTAAGGAGGGTGACGAATGGAAGACGGCCTTTCGCACTAAATACGGATTGTTTGAGTATCAAGTAATGCCCTTTGGACTATGTAACGCACCGGCCGCCTTTCAGTTCTTTATGAATGACGTTTTCCGAGAACTTATTGATGTATGCGTAATTGTTTTTATCGATGATATCCTGGTATACTCATCCTCAGAAGCTGAGCACCGAAGACATGTCACAGCGGTTCTACAGAGACTTCGCCAACACCGTTTGTTTGCTAAATTGGAGAAGTGTACTTTCCATGTAAAGCAAGTCGAATTCTTGGGGTTCATCTTGTCACCCAATGGAGTTCACATGGATTCAAGAAAGGTGGACGCTATCACCAAATGGCCGTCCCCAACTTCCGTGAAAGGAGTACAGAGCATGTTGGGCTTCGCTAATTTTTACCGGAGATTCATTCCAGAATTTTCTCGAGTTGTTCAACCCATCACGGCCCTTCTGAAAAAGAATAAAAAATTCGAGTGGACTCCAGAGGCCGAACAAGCCTTCCAAGAATTGAAAGCTAAATTTGTCTCCGCTCCAGTCTTAAAGCATCCTCGTCCAGAACTTCCGTATATCGTCGAGACAGACGCATCCAGCCTCACAATGGGGGCTGTGCTATCACAACGAGATCCCGAAACACACCAATTACACCCTGTGGCATTTTGGTCCCGCAAATTTTCGGCCCCCGAAATCAACTATACAATCACGGACAAAGAACTTCTGGCAATTAAGTCCGCCTTTAAGGCCTGGCGGCATTATCTCCTGGGAGCCCGGCACACTGTCACTGTAATCACTGATCATCGCAACCTCCAGTATCTGAAGTCAGCCAAGGCCCAATCTTCGAGACAACTCCGCTGGGCATTATTCTTCGCGGAATTTGATTTTGTGATCACGTATCGGCCAGGCAATAAGAACGGAAAAGCAGATGCCCTTTCCCGAATAGGGGTAGACGAACGCACAGCTAATTCAGAGCCGGTACCAATAATCCCCTAACAAAAGATACTGGGAGTGATCAACACGCTATCCCTTGAAGATATCGAAGCAAAAGTCAGTCAACTAATAACTCCTGAAGATTCATTGAATTGGCAACTGAAAGGGAAAGATTTTACGATAGATCAGAATCTATTGTATTTCCAAGGACGACTATATTTGCCATGTGTTGACTTACAGAAGCAGGTAATCACCTGCTACCATGATTCTCTAATAGAAGGACATCCTGGGGTGGGCAAAACCCTAGAGAAAATCAAAAGACATTTTTGGTGGCCGACTTGCAGAAAAGACATTAAAGATTTTGTGGCTTCTTGTGGCATCTGCGCACAAAACAAGAGTCAAAAGGAAAGACCAGCAGGTCTGCTACATCCAATAGACATTCCACCATTCCCTTGGCATACTCTCTCAATGGATTTTATCACGGATTTACCCTCCTGCTCCGGATACAACACAATTCTAGTAATCGTGGACCTTTTTTCAAAAATGGCTCATTTTATTCCACTGAAAGGTTTACCCACAGCTCCCATTTTGGCCCGAGAATTCCTTGAAAACATCGTCCGGTTGCACGGTTTCCCTTCAGTGTTAATCTCCGATCGAGGGAGCCAATTTATTTCCCATTTTTGGCGAAGTTGTTGTCGTTTAGCGCAAATTGATGTACGACTTTCCACCAGCCATCACCCCCAAACTGACGGGCAGACTGAGAGGACTAACCAAACTCTGGAACAATATCTACGCTGTATGTTGCAACAATCGGAGGGCACTTGGAAGGATGTCCTTTGGATTGCTGAATACGCCTACAACAATTCAATCCATTCAGGAACTGGAAAAACCCCTTTCTTTCTGCTGTATGGAAGTCATCCTCGAACCTCTAATTTGGATCCACCTCATGCTCTCGGAACGCCCGCTGTAGACCATCTGCATGGGACAATAACTCAAGCATTCAAGGAAGCCACAGCTCACCTTCAACGAGCCAAGGAAAGGTATAAGAAAGGAGCGGATCAACATCGAAAAGAGGCACCTCAATACCAAGTAGGAGATCAAGTCTGGTTGTCCACGAAGCATTTATCCCTAAAAGGACCACGCACCTTCAACCCAAGGTATTTAGGACCCTACACGATCACGGCTGTGATAAATCCGGTGGCTGTGAGATTGGAGCTACCTACTCGGATGAAGATACATCCCGTTTTCCATGTTTCTCTCCTTAAACCTATGCAACCCGGAACCCGTTTGACTAATCCTCCAGAGCCAGTCCAGGTGGATGGAGAACTCGAATTTGAAATTCGAAACATCTTGGATTCCAAAATTTCCAAATCGAAACTGTACTACCTGATTGATTGGAAGGGATTTGGCCCCCAGGAGAGATCTTGGGAGCCTTCAGAATATGTCCATGCACCTCGTCTAGTCAGGAAGTTTCATCGAACTTTTCCCAACAAGCCAAAGCCTCCGGAGAAGACAAGCTTGGGAGGGGCCTTGAAGGGGGGTGCTGTCATGACCGCTGCCTCCAAGGAGTCAGACCCAGCCCAACATCCTTGGAAGCAGGGTCACAACTTCCATTCCAGGCACCAGCCGGTCCCCACAGGGGCCTTTTGGACCTTGTCCTGGCGCCAGTGGCGCCAGGCTCATAAGGGAACCCAGTCCCGGCACAGGAAGCGCCGGGCTCATATCGAGAGGAATGGTGCTTGGGTGGACCTACCTGCTGCAGACCATGCTGCTCACTTACCTGTAGGATGATATCCTCATCCATTCCTGGCTGGAACTACTTTACCTTCTGGGTGTGGCCAGCAACACTCCCTGGGACTGGATACTGAAACTGTGCTGGAAGCTGGAACTTCTTTCTTGTCTGGGCGAGGCTGTGGAAGGAGACACCTAAGCACTCCAGTGGCCTATTTAAACCACACCCGATCAGTGCAACGTGCTTCGCGTTATTCTGCACTAGCAGCAGGACGCTCACCGTGTCAGCTCCAGAGAATCTTCAGCTTCTGCATCTGTGAACAAGAAATCTTCAGTCTTACCTCCCGGCAGATCAGTCTTCAGTCTTCAGCAGCGTCTGAAAGAGAACAAAGACACCAGGTTAGGACAATACAAAACCAGCGCAGCACTTACCTGGTCCATCGGAGCATCCCGAGGCCGCGTGCCGCACTCTTCATACTCCGGCAATCCTGCGGAAACAAAGGACATTGGTTAGTGAACCTCCGTGATTATTCTGCTTACCTGTGCCACGTACGCCTCGATCTTCGTCAGGCGCTGTTTGTCCGCACCTGTTAAAACAAGAAGGACATCATTAGGGGCACTGAACGCCATCACTACTCACGTGCCTTCTAGCTGTCATCGGCTTGCCCATTCTCCGGCATGTACCTCGGCGTCCATCTCCACGCCGACAGCTACGGCTACCTGAAAAAAGGGAAAAGAGACATTCAGAAGTGCATTTAACTTCGCATAACATTCTTTTACTTACGTGCCTTCACGAACTCCGGCATTCTTCTCGCTTACCTTAATTACATACCGGACCTGCAATGGCGAGAGACATTTAAGGGGTCATATAAATAAAACTTCGTATTCTAGCAATCACCGTTCGTGCAGCTAACGACGGCCTTGCTCCCTGACTTCATCCTCTGCAATCAAGAGGCTGGGCGATTAACCAGTGAAGCAACTGGCATCAGCACCCCTGCACAGACGCAGGATGGAGAGCTCCGCTTTCACCTATATAAGGTGAGCACATTCAGCCTACGAGTAACGTGGGGAGTCCAGAAAAGGGGAAGGTCAGATTGGTCAACCAGACATTCATTAACCCCTTGTTCTCCTACTTGCAGACACCTCACCCTCCAGGTCAAAATTACGGTGAGGAGAGGGTCTATCCAGGGTGTTACCAGAGGCCTGCGCGTGACCCTAGAAGACACTGAAATCTCCAACCCCGGACCTGCGCCTCCGAGGGATTCAGGTGAGCGTTACAGGAACTGAAAGCGGTGGCAGGGTATAGTAATCCGATATATGAACCGCCCACTTATAGCAGTGACGATGGTATAAGAGAAAAGAGGAGACCATTAAGATCATACAAGATAAAGAAGAGAAGAGTGAGCGATTGAACGCATCAACAGAATTAGAAAGGGAGATTAAGAGATGGAAAGGGGAAAAGGACAAAGCTGACAAGGTAACGCTTGTGCAGAACGAATGGATGGGAGAGCAGATATTACTCAAGCTAGATGGGAAAAGCATTGAGGAAGTAAGGCAAAGAGACGCTAAGGATGAACAGGATAGAAAAGACAGAGAGCAAGAAAAGAGGTTGAAGGAAGACGAGCATTAAAGAAAGAGCAAGGAGCAACAAGAACAAATGTATCAGGAGGAACAAGAGAACAAGAGAAGAAAAAGGAGCAGGCAGAGGAGCAAAGAAAGTACGACAAACAGCAGAGAGCAATGAAGATAGGGATAGAAAAGAAAGGAAGAGAGAAAAGGAGGAAGCACTAAAATTAAGGGACAAAAGGATACGGAGACGAGGGAAGAAGAAGAAAGGAGAGCAGGAGTAAGGAGAGAAGAGCAAAGACAAGAAGAGGAGAGAATCAGAAAGGAGGCGAGAACATGAAGAGAATTAGATGAGGAGTTTGAACGAAGAAGGAGACAGCAGGACTTTGATATTAGCCTTGTTCATAAGGAATCAGTAGAGCCAAGCTCATCAATACAATGGGACAGAATAGATGAGTTCCTTCTGTTAAAGGGAGCAACGTCAGGGGCATTTAGAGTAGCATTAGAAGAAGAAAACTTTGATATAGGAAGTATCGCAGACAGGATCGATAAAGCCTATCATGAATTAAAGGAAGGCAGCAAATTTGGAAGCTGAGGGAAGCGAGATCAATCTCTAAAATTCCAAGCGTGAAGTGAAGAAGAAAATTCATTTAGTCACGAGCATAGAGCCTTGTCCTCAAGCAGACTGAACTTTGATAAGGGTGAAGGGGATGAGAGTCACACTAGTTGGGGACTAGACATGTCAGATGAGGAAAGAGAAGCCTTCCTTGAGGAAGAGGGAGGGTGTGTGCCCCCGAGGGAAGCCTGCAGACGGACAAAGAAGTAAGATGGTCTGATGTAGAGCAACCTAAGGATAGGACGCCAGATCCCATAGCATATCCAGAGTGTCCCAGAGGACGAACTGTAGCGAAAAAAGAGAATCACTGCCATATGTGAGAATGTTAAGATCACTACAAGTATAGAGATAGACAGGGACAATTATCCCTGCCATGAATAGGCAGACGATGAGAACTGATTGCGGGTTAGGGTTTACACAGATTCCCTTAATGGAAAAAGGGGGAGCAAGACCACAGTATATTCCTTGGCCGCAGATGGATAAGGATAATTTAAGGTGCAAGCTCCCGAGTTTGACTTTGGGTGCTGGGAAATTGATATATGAGTTAGAAAAAATGACAGGAGGAAACACACTGGCCATAGGGGACATTAAGGGTCTCTTGACAGCTATTCTTCGGGAGAGAGCCGATGACATATGGAGGAGAGCAGGCTATTCAAGTGTGACAGCACAAAACACAGTGCACGAAGGAGCGCCGTTCAATAATTGCAGAGCATATGTTTGGAGGGCTCTCTGGGTGCAGTATCCCGATACCTCAGATATGGGTGCAATTATGACATGTAAGATGAAGGAAGATGAAGAATCTATTGCTTACATTTAGGACATTCAAGAGCATTGGCAACTTGAAACGAGCAGTGGGAAAAAACAGTGGGATTATTTTACCACATTTTATGTCAGGGGTTACCCGAGCAAGTACAGAGGCAAATGATATGATATGATAGGTCATTTATAATGCACTTAATACCCAGAAGTTTCTAAGCACGGACCGGAGGATCGAACCTGTGTTGCTTCAAATTAAGAAACAAGTGGGAATGGAGATGAAGCCGTGGGCTGAAATACAGTTGACGATAGTGCATCACTGTTGGCTATTGTAGGAGAAAAACAAGAAGAAAGATGAGGCTAGGAAAAATGAAGAAGCCAAATTGGTTCAGAAGAAATTGTCAAAATTTAACATGGAAGGGGCGGTATTGACAAGTGGAGAAGGATTGGTAATGCAGCAAGCAGTGTGTACATCGCAGATGAATAATCAGCACCCGATGGACCAAGGAGGGAATAGGTTCATGCCACAACGCAGAGGTATGGGCTATAGAGGAAGGGGTGGATTCCAAAACAATCAAGGTGGGTTTCAAAATGTGCAGAATGAGAATCAGAATGCGCAAGGTGGATTCAATCAAGGGGGACTAGTCAGGCGGCCTCCCCCTGTATGTTGGACTTGCGGGATGACTGGGCACATTGCATGCGTGTGTGGGAGCCAAGAGAATGTACACAATGGTCAATTCTCAAGAGGGGGGTCAGCTTATCCTCCATCATATAGCACACAAACTGGGGTGTGGCCTGAGCTCATGGAGTGAGGTCGAGTTGGAGCTGAGCTCCCGTCCAGATCCTCGTATTGATCCTGTTTTGCAGCAAATTAGTTTGAATTGTGTTAACCCAGATACGTCTGCAGGTGTGGGAAGTGGTTTCCCAACTACTGAAGAAGCCGCTGTCTGAAATCGGAGGAGCGTTGGTGTAAAATTAAAATTTTGAAGAGCAGGGGCCCGAGAAACAAAGATGGCGCCTGAAGCTGCGACCCGGGGCTGAAGCAAAGGAGGAGCAGCTGCATGCAGCGTTGCATCAGCAGGCGCGGTGCACTGCTGGACGCCCTGACAGCGAGCAGGACCCTATGTTGCAGGGCGCATTGTGAGGAACAAGAGCGGATGAGCATTGATGGCGCTGAGCATCACCGCATGACCCCGACACTGTGAGGTGCGGCGGTGCACGGCTGGCATCCTCCTGGGTTTCACGGAGGGAACTGTGCAAATATCGAAGGAACGGACGGACCAGTTGAGGCTAGAGATCCGCACCGCAGATCTGCACCAAAGGGGTGTAGGTGAGCTCCAGGGGCAGCGAGTGAGTGGAGCAGCGGATGCAGCTGCGCTGACACCTTGGAAGCTGGGTTTGGCTTGCTGCGATGGCACAGAACAGTGAGCGGACTATCAGGTGAAGAGGTGCACACTGAGCGAACCCATGGGAAAGTGAGTGAACGTTTGCCCAGTAAGATATGTGGAGGGTCCCAACAACAGGGGTTGTGCGCATGCAGGGGCCATACTTTCCCTAGAATTGTGAATGTGGAGGGGCATGTTGATGACCGCGCAAACGACTGGAATGCATGGTCGGACATAATGCTACTACGTTGGTAGCACAATCAATCTCTGCTAGCACTGGAGCGGTCGGTGCAGGCTGTTCTTGATCAGCTGGGTGAGACTGCAGTTTACAGAAAGGCACTGAGCGCTATGCCAAATTATGACGGCGATACCTTGCAGGCAGTCCATATTCCCAGCACATAACTGAACAGGCGGGCTGGGGATTCAACAGGCACTTTCTGGAACTTGGTGGTGTCTGCTGCACGTCACTTGCACCGGGAGTAGGAACTGTGATTGTGTGCTGCTGGCCCATATGCACAGTACTGTATGCAGGGTTCCTGCAAGGGCTAGCATGTAAAAACACACAGTGCACTAAAGACTGGGTGCTGATGTTAGCCAGTACGTTCTGACTGACAGAACGCTGTGCGTTCCACTGAAGCTTTCATTGACCCTACCCTCCGTGAGATGCACATAGCTCAGGTGGGAGCAAGCGAAGAGGGGCATGCTACGGCGCACATAGCTGCAAAGTCACTTTCCTAAGAGGCAATCGGTTTGTTTGGCACCACTATGACACACTCAGGCTCGAGCACGCACCAGGGGCCTCGCCATCTGGAAAGAGGCACTGGCCACTGGCAAACACGCCTCTTCCAGGTGAAGCAGTTGGGGGTGTGCATTAAAAGACAATCTGTGCTGCCGGCTGGAAGGATTAAGTAATAAGGACTTACAACCCCTGAGGTGCGGAGCGACACAGCAAGCTCTGGAATCTAAGTTGGTTATGGGAAATGGGCAATATTGAATAGGAACCCGACTCCCTGTGTCACGTGCAGGAACTGAGAAGCAACAAACAGGGGGAAAGTAAGCTGGGCTACAGCACACAACTAAGGCCCTGAGCCGTAGCTGGGGGAAGTGCCATGTCCCCGACGAAGGGGAAGAATAAGACTACAATCATGGAATCTTTCGGTGGGGCAGCCAGGTCTAGTGACGCAACGCAATGTGGCACCACAGCAAGGAAATCGGATGGAGCACCAGAAGCAGGCACTAAGGAGGATCAGGTACTGGTGGCGATAGCGGCGCTGAGGTTGTCTATCGAGATAAGGTTTGATGAGGTCAAAGTTGATATGCAACTAATCAGACAGGATGTACGAAATCTGGAGGAGAGGGTAACGACCACAGAAAGTACTTTGAAGGAAACCAACAAGATCACAAAGTACTTGCAGACACGGCTAGAGGAACTGGAAAGAAGAAACATGGTGCTGGAGCTCCGCTCGGAGGACTCGGATGGGCGCGCCAGACAGAATAACGTCAGATTGCTGGTAATACCCGAGGGACTGGAGGGACCGAACCCCACAAGCTACGTAGAGAACCTGCTACTACAGGAAGTCAGGGCAGACAACCTATCACAGGGATTTGTGGTGGAGAGGGCGCACCCATCCCTGCAGAGGAGACCTCTGCCGGGTCATATCCTTGCCCGATGATTGCGAAAATACTGAACTTCCAGGACAGAGAGGTAATACTGAAATTTTCCTGGGAAGGAGGAGCAATACAGAGGGACAATTCTAAAATCGCTACCTACCCAGATTACACACCGGTGGTCCAGAGAGCCAGGAACTCTTTTGTCCTTGTTAAAGTCAGGCTGAGACGACTCAACATTAAATATATGCTTATGTATCCTTCGAGAATTAAAGTCATATATAAGGCAAGGCGATCTTCCTTGAGACTCAGACTGCAGCAATCATGTGGATGGAACACAACAATCTGGATGACGGGGAGGTGCCAGTCACATGACAAGAGAGTTGAACCATCAAGAGAGGGGAGCTAGAGCGCCCTGAAACTGCAGGGTTATTGTTTTGGGTTACTGTGCTTGAATAAAAGGGTGATTGAAACCACTGCAATAGATCATAGCCTGGACGGGGATGACACGTAGCCACCTGCCTTGGGCTTGAAGTTCTACCCCATATATGAACCTGTGTTGGCCTGTTGCTGACACCCATTTATCCCGTACACTTTGGCCTGGATGGGCCACACAGGTGCGAGAGCGCCCGAGCGCTGTGTGAAAGTAACAGCTGCGGGGTGCAAATGTTTTGTTTTATTGGTTGCGTGGTTGTTATGTTATTCATGCAAAAGGGTTTAGCATACGGTGCAGATCAAATTGAAGGAGTAATGGGGCTAAAGGGGAATGGTGAGGTGGACGGAAGTACGGAGAGTGATGGGTTGTTGGACACTTGGGGGTGGTGGAGAGTTGGTACACTTGCTTATGGCGTACACCATTAAAGTATTAATGTGGAATGTGAGGGGGATGGGCACGTACCTGCGCAGAAACCGTGTGTGATCTTTCCTCAATAGGAACAAAGTGGACGTAGCATTGATACAAGAGACTCACCTCACGAAATGTGAAATGGTAAAAGTGGATGAACGCTGGAGGGGACAAGGCTATGGGGCGGCTTACTCCAAATATGCTACCGGGGTATATACGTGGATTAACGCTGCAGTGCCATTTCAGTTGCTGGGGGTGGAAGCAGACGGGGAAGGGAGGGATTTAATCCTGAGGGGCCATATAGAACACACCGAGGTATGTATAATCAACTTCTATATTCCCAACCATGGTATCCCATCACACCTCCACATGATAACTGCTAAGATAGTGCCATACCGGCAAAGTTTTCTGATCTGGGACGGAGACTTCAATTGTGTCAGGGACGTGAGTTTGAATAGGTCACTACCACCGGCGAACAGTGCGGGGCCAGCTCCCTTGGAGCTCAATGCAGCATTACATAACCTAGACCTTGCAGATGCCTGGAGGGAATTGCGCCCTGGGGATAAATGTTATTCATACTACTCTTCCCCCCATGTGCTGTACACCAGGATAGACTACCTCTTTGTGGGCAGGACACATATGGCAGATATAGTTTCTTCACAGTACCTGGCCAGAACGATCTCAGATCACTCGCTGTTAATAATGCAATGGAAACCACTGGGTCCTAGACCCCCCCCCATACCGCTGTGGCGTATGCCCACTGATGCATTGACCAACCAAGCTTTTAGGAAGGGGCTCAGGACTAGATTGGAGGAGTACCTTGAACGTAATGTGGGCATTGTGAAGGAGTGGGGTACGGTTTGGGAGGCAATGAAAGTGGTGGTGAGAGGGGCAGTAATTGCCAGTGCGGGTGGTATTAGGAGAACACTTAAGAGGGACTTGGAGAAATTAGAGGAGGACATCAGTCAAATGGAAACCCGAACGTCCGGACTCCGGTCGGAAGAGTTGGAACTAGCTGTAAACAGGAATAGCTGTCAGGAGGCATGGGGGAGACTAGCTAAATTTGATTACATGGTCAAAAGCGCTGGAGCACACGAGGAGGGTGATAAGCCAGGCAAATTACTGTTGTGGATGTGCAAAAGGGAGCACCTGAGACACTTAACCACTGAACTTAAGGATAAAGAAGGCACCACAGTCAGGACACAGCAATAAATCAATGACACATTTGCAGAATATTATTCCCAACTCTACAACCATGAAACGTGGGTCCCCCAAGAAGACATATTGGGCACCCTAGAGGAAATTGGGTTACTCCGGGTGGGTACAACACACTGTGAGACACTAGACCAAGACATAACAGCAGAAGAAATAGAGGAGGTTATCAAGTCATTGGCTACTAGTAAAACTCCAGGCAGCAATGGACTCCCCACTGGGTTTTACAAAACATATGCGAAAGAAGTGACCCCAATACTCCACAAAGTCTATCAGGAAGCTTACGCGAAAAGGAGGCTCCCGGGGAATATGAGGTAAACCTTAGTGATTCCAATCCCTAAGCCTGGGAAAGCCACTGATAACTGTGATTCTTATTGGCCATTGGTTATCCTAAACTATGACATTAAAATACTAACAACCATATTGGCTGGGCGATAGCATAGGGTAATCGGAGGCCTAATACACACGGGGACCAAAATGGTTTTATTCCTGGACGCAGCACAACCATGAATTTGCGCCGACTACAGCATGTCATAGCACAGACCACCGACTCACAGGAGTGGCTCCTTGCTGTATTACGAGAGTTCGGGTTTGGTGAGCAGTTTATTAAATGGGTACAGGTCTTATACGCTGAACCAATGGCGAGGGTGAAATCTGGGAGACTAGTGTCCCCAATCTGGGAGATACAGAGGGGTACCAGGCAGGGTTGCCCGTTGTCGCCAATGCTGTATGTCCTGGCGTTGGAGCCAATAGAGATCTACTTACGTAAGCAGTTTCAAGAAGCAGGCATTTGGGTGGGAGGGGTGGCACATCTGATTTCACTCTATGCGGATGATGTACTCCTATACCTGGAAGACCCACATCTCAATGTTGCAGTGATACTAGACATACGAAATAACTATGCGAAAGTGTTTGGGAATCTGCTTTAGCAAAGTGAATTCCTGCGTATTCCCACTTGCGGGCCTGAGAGGAAGGGACAAAAGGGACTTACCAGAGGTGGGGCTCGCATGGCAATTAGATTCCTTCTGGTATTTGGGGGTGAATATCAAACACACACCAGAAGAAACACACAAGGCTAACACCATCAGGGTAGTGCAAGGTTTGAGGAAGTCCATCACATTTTGGTCCAAATTACCATTGTCATTTATGGGCAAGATAGCTATAACCAAAATGATAATTCTGCTGAGATTTTTGTATTTCTTTATTAATGTCCAGTACTGCATTCAAGCTGCCTTCTTTCGCACGTTGGTGGCAATGCTGAGGGAATTTCTCTGGTGGACTGTTCATCATAGATTTGCCCTCTATGCCTTATACCTACCCCACATGAAAGGGGGGACGCAATTACCAAACCTGGAAAGGTATAATCTGGCAGCGCAACTTGGCCATGTGATCAAATGGCTATTAGATGAGACAACCTCTGAAACAACACTGTTGCAGAGATTAGTTGCCCCGGCTCATCTAGAGGAGATATTATGGCAACCACCAGACTATTTAGGTAGCACACCCATGAGAATGACACTGGGACATGAAGTGTGGCACAGGATCCTGAAACTACTGAAGCTTGAGTGCCCATATTCACCTGAGACCCCAATAGCAGTGGAAGTCTGCAGGGACAGAGTGGATTTGATCAGGATTAGGCATTGGGAAGGCTGGGGAGTTTACACCTAGGGTGACCTATATGTGGAGGGTGTGTTCAGAGAGTTTGAGTCATTGATCGAGCAGAAAGGACTGCCCAAAGGGCAATTCTTGCTGTACCAAAGAGTGAGGAGTGCTGCGAAAGGGAAAAGGGAAGACTGGCCGCAGGAACCAGCCGCAAGCCCCTTACTAACACTAATGCATAACCAAGGTGATGGCCGGATTTCAGTATCCAATTTGTACGGCCATTTGGCAGATAGACCTAACCATAAAGGTGCGGCACTGAAAGCAAGCTGGGAGGCGGACTTGAGAGAAGACATTATTGATAAGGAGTGGGAACGCATATTGATGTATCCGCGGGAAGAGTCCAGGAATTCCCGTTTCAGGCTAATTCAGCGAAATGTCCTATACCGCACTTATATGACGCCACATAGACCAGCCAAATTCAACAGTAGCGTGCGACCGATATGCCCCTGGTGTAGCGATGATAAAGTTGATTTAATGCATATGCTCCAGGAATGTGTGCAGGTGCAGGGTTTCTTGGCGAAAATTGAACAGGCATGCAGAAGGGCAGGAATAACACGATACGCTTGGAAACCAAAATAATGCATATTGGGAGCATATCCCAGTGTTGGCAAATTCAGACATATTGTGAAATTCATGGACTTGGCACACATACTGGCTAAGAGAGGTATTGCACTGGAAATGGAAAAACAAGTATGGGGTCGTGCATCTGTTGGTTCAACGGCGGACACCAGTGCAAGTTATGAATCCTGGAAGTCATTGGTGTGGGATATGTTCCACCCCTCTGAGGACAAACCCCCATGAGTGTTTGTAAACTATGCTTGGATGGGTATACGTCTCTGGCTATGTTACTTAATGTACACTATGGACCTATTGAATCTGTGCTATGTGTAGCATGGTTAAATGACCTATCGTACCTGTTAAGTGAAGACTATTTGTGTTTGTTGTTCTGTTACATTGTTGTTGAGGACACACTGTCGGCATTAATAATCGAATACTGTATCGCTGATAAAGAGAAAATTGATGCCATGTTTCCTGTACTCATACAAAATGGCAATAAAATATTAATTAAAAATAAAAAGCACACAAACTAGGAAAGTGTTTTACCAAGATCAGACAGTGTATCAGACACAAGCGCCGCAAATGCAACAGACACAGCAACCAGAGCAAGTGAACATGAATCCACCGCAAGGGCAGCAACAAGCCCGCATGCAGATACAACAGTATGCGCACTTGGGACAATTACTGACACCTAGAATAGGAGGTACCACTGTGGTAGGAGGAAATCCTTTCACAGCTACGGGGGTATGCATGTACCCACAATAGGACAGTTCACAGGTCAACTTGATGTGTTCAGTACTATCAATAACACCGGAACCCCAAGAGGAACCAAGGTTTGAGGTGACGATAGGAGGCAAATCTTTTTCTTTTCTAGTAGACACTGGGGTTACTCATTCATGTATACGAGAGGGAAAATATAAAATTTCAGGAATTGCCGTGAATGCTCAAGGGTTCTCTGAAGCTACGAGTCAAGTTCATTTTACTGATGAATAACCAGTCTCTATAGGAGAGTGTGACATGTCTGTTCCATTGTTGTATTCACGACAAACACCAGTTAACATTTCAGGAAGAGATTTGATGACAAAACTTAACATGATGATTTCATTTACTGATGAAGCAAAAGTGTGTTCCACTCACGGAATACACTACTTAAATGTGGGCAAATATATACTGGCCTCACAGGGCAAATGGCTCTGCAAGGCATTCCAGTAGAGCCAGAGGTTTTCCTTGATGGCGTGTGCATTTTAATGATATGGCTACCTTGATTAGTTGGGAAGACTGTGAGCATACCTGACAAATTCTTGTTCAGACCAGAGATACCTATGTACGAAGAGGGGGGACTGACTGTCCCTCTAGAGTTAGAATCCGCCATAGAACGAAGGGAAATTGTGATGCTCGAAGGAAAAGATGATGAGGGTAGAGCAAGGAGGACAGAAATAGCTCTCAAAGTAGGGTACAGGTTGACTGACATTACTGATGATGATGTGATGTATCATCAACAGATGATGAAGTAGTGTTCTTTATGAACATTACATACTGAAAAAGAATAGAGATGAGGGAAAGCCCACAGCGAATGGCAATAATGCGGCAGCGTCCTGCATTTTTTGAGGAAGACTTGGAGAAGGTGCCCAGTGTCATATCAAGTACATATCAAGTACAGGCCCTTATGACATAGGATCATTAAAGGGAATGGGGAAGTTAAAAATGAAGCTGAAGCCAGGGGCAATTTTACTTCGAGCAAGATAGTACCCCATGTCTCGACAGGCTGATGAGGGTATATTCAAGACCATTTCAGCACTGTTGAAACAAGGTATTCTGATGCCATCAGAATCATTGTGCAACACAGCAGTCTGTCCTATCAAAACATCAAAGGGAGGGTCATGTAGATTCATAGAAGACATGAGATGGATTAACCAGATTGTAGAGAAAGAGTTTCCTTTAGTTCCTAACCCAGCGACGATACTATGCAGTATCTCAGTAGAAGCACGATATTTCACGGTGATTGATTTGAAAAATGCATTTTTCTCAATCCTGTGGCAAAAGCGATTTGCACAGTTCATGCTTTAGGAATTCTCAATTATGCAGAGGACTGTTTTTTGTTTTTGCACACAAATGGGACAGTCATGACAGTAGTGCTGACACAGAGGACTGCATTAGGGTACAAACCTCTAGTGTATAACTGTGGGATTTTAGACCCAGTTATGAAAGGACACTTTCCTTGCTAACAGTCATTGGCAGCAACCTAGTTCGCAATTGAGAAGTCTACAAGTGTTGTTATGGACTGCTCTATGACACTCTTCATGGAGCATGCTCTGTTTGCCATTTTAGAGAAACCCAAAGGTACATTGACATCTCAGAGAGCCTTAGCCTATGAAGTAATGATTTCTAACCCAACAATCAAAATGGTCTGATGTAAAATAGTGAATCCTGCCACATGTGTAGCTGAGCCATTGACAGAAGGTGATCATGTGCATGACTGTGCAAATTATGTTGAATTTTATGATGTTATACCTTGTGTGAAAGAAAATACTTTGTCAGGATGGGAAATTATGTTCATTGATGGTTCTTCGAAAATTGATCAGACTAGTGGGGAAAGGCATTCTGGCGCAGCTGTAGTGAGGCATAGATTAAAAGGAGAATTTGAGTAGAAGCAAGTGCCAGGCTGCCGTCTCACTTTTCAGCGAAAGCGCACAATTGATAGCTCTCATTGTCATGCTCGAGAAATACAAAGGGCAGGAGGTGACGGTGTTCAGTGACTATGCCTAAGTAACGTCAACCATACAAAAAGGGCTTGCACGTTGCGAAAGGAGGGGCTACGTCTAAGTGGACGGCACTCAGGGTGCAGCACGCATCCTTATTGGACAGGTTTATTAAAGCACTACAACTCCTAGTAGCCATTGCGGTCATTAATTACCAGGTTACTCACCGTAGTGACCACCTTACTCCTAGTCCATAGTCCCCTTTCCTCCATACTTATGGGACATCTCTCTGTCCTGTAGGACGGGACCGGAGCACTTTGTAAAAAGCATCCACATTTTTTCAAAAAATGTGTCCTTCCTCTCTTTCTTGCACGGGGCCCGGCACGGGGCCGTAACCCTGCCCATCTTGGCTCCGCCCCACGCATCGTCCATCAGTCCTTTTCTATCGCCAGGTCAAAGACCGATTAGGAATAACAGAGGAACCTTATTAGAGGGGACGGCGGGCGGGCGTATGGAGGAAAGGAGACTATGGACTAGGATTAAGGTGGTCACTACGGTGAGTAACCTCGTAATACTCCTACATCCCATCCCCTTTCCTCCATACTTATGGGAGATTCCCAAGCACACCTTACAGTAACTACGGGTGGATGGAAATACCACTCACTGAAAGAGGTTCTTCAGCACAGCCTGACCAAACTGAGCATCAGCCCTTGAGCTCATATCGAGTCAATAATGCTTAGAGAAAGCAGATGGGGAGACCCAAGAAGCTGCCCTAGCGATGGACTCCCAGGGGACATATTTCTGAAAAGCAACCGCCGCTGCCTTGATCCGCACCAGGTGTGCATAAATACCCTTAGGAGGCTTCAGCCCTTGGACGGTGAAAGACTCTGTGATGCAGGCAGCGATCCACCGAGAAAAGTTGCCTTAGATGCCTACTTGCCTGAGGGTTACCGAAGGTCACAAAAAGTTGAGAAGAACTCCTAAGCTCGGAAGTCCTGTCCAGGTAGAACTTGAGAGCTCTTCGGACATCAAGACAGTGTAGAACCCTCTCAGCCTCAGAGGCAGGGTTTGGAAAAAAGACCGGTAGGGAAATAGACTGATTCAGATGGAATTCAGTCACAACCTTCAGCAGAAAGGCCGGGTTCGTCCGAGGGACTACCTTGTCCTTGTGAAGGACCAAGAAAGTATGCTCCACCGACAATGCCTGGAGCTCACTTACTCTCCTTGCTGACGTAACTGCGACCAAAAAGGACACTTTCCAGGACAAGTACTTGAGGTCCACAGTAGCCATTGGTTCAAAAGGTTTATGGCACAGCGCCGTCAGGGCCACATTTAGGTACCACGGCGGGTGCGGATTACGAACCGGAGGGTAGAGGCGTGTCAAGCCAGCAAAACGCCTCTTCACCACTGGGTTAGTCAGGGAATAAGAACACTGGTCTGTAGAAAGATAAGCGGCAACCGCTGAAAGATAAGTCTTACATGACAGAACATGAACCCCTCACTCTGCTAGGGAGGACACGAAGGACAGCACTGTGTCAATCGTGGCCACCCTTGGATCCAAGTTCTTCTCCAAACACCAATGCCAGAACCTGAGCCATTTACTCCTATATTGGGATCTGGTCGAGGGTTTCCTGGCTGCCTGGATAATACGCATGTTATCCGTAGACAAATTCAGAAGCTCTAAAGACTTGAACTCAGGCACCATGCCACCAAGCTGAGCGATTGAGGGGAGGGGTGCCACAGCTGCTGTTCCCCTTGGTGAAGAAGATCGGGAGTTACTGGTAACCTGATCGGCGGATACACCGACAGGTGTTGAAGCTCTGAGAACCAAAACCTGGCCGGCCACCACAGGGCTATGAGCAGAAGGGAACAGATCACAGAATTCTTCAACCTCCAAATTGCCCGGTGAACCAGAGGCAGAGGCGGGAAGGCGTAAGCTCTCATGTTGTGCCATTGAATAACGAGAGCATCCCCCAGAGAGGAGGCTCCCAGCCCCCCTCTGGAGGCATACTGAGGAAGCTTCTTGTTTACCGCCTTTGCGAAGAGGTCCACCTCCGGTGTGCCCCAACGCGAGAAAATCCATGAGAAGACCTCAGCCTTCAAATCCCTCTCGTAGCTGACCACTGTCCGCCAGCTGAGGGCATCCGCTGTGACATTCAGCTGGCCCGGGATGTATACTGCAAGCAGCCAGACACCATGAAGCACGGCCCACTCCCATATCTGGATAGACGGGTCCACGAGGGGGCGAGACTTTGTTCCCCCTCGTTTGTTGATGTAATACATTGACACCACATTGTCCGTGCGTATGCGGACCACCTTGTTGGCAATGAGAGGTCTGAACGCCTTGAGCGCCAGAAAAATCACCAGAAGCTCCAAATGATTTATGTGCAGGAGCTTGTCCTGAAGCGACCAGAGGTCTGAGACCTGAAGATCTAACGTCGCACCCCACCCCAGAAGGGAGGAGTCCGTCGCGATCGTCACCATGGGGGCCAGGTCTTGAAACCCCGCGCCCACCGGCAGGTTGCTGAGAGATGACCACCAGTCCAGGTCCACTCTCATGGAATCCGGAATCATTATCCGCTTGGAATCCAGGTCCACAGCCTGACGCCAGGAACTCTGAAGAGCCATCTGGGTCCGTCTCATCTTGAGACGAGCAAGAGGAAGAGCCAGCACGCACAAGGCCATGAGGCCCAGAAGCCTCTGGAACCACCAGGCCGACATGCTCTCTGACTGCACAAACATCTGACACGTGGCTAACAGATCCGCCATTCTGTCCCCGGTCAGGTACACTCTGCAGTCGATCGTGTTCCATCGAAAACCCAGGAAAATCAGGTCCTGTGAGACCGTCATGGAAGATTTCCGCCAGTTCACCGACAGCCCAAGATGGAACAGGAGCTGAAGGAGAGACTGGAGATTGCACGCTGCTGCTAACGGACAAGGGCTGGGTAAGAGCCAGTCGTCCAAATACAGAAACACATGGATACCCTGGAGACGAAGATAGGCCGCAATCACCGACATCATCCTCGTAAATACGCACGGCACCGAGCTGAGGCCAAAAGGAAGCACACGAAACTGGAAGTGCTCCTCTCCCAAAGAGAAGCGGAGATATCTCCTGTGTGGGCTCCAAATCAGGATATGCATGTACGCTTCCTGAAGGTCCACAACACTGAGCCAGTCGCCCGCCTGCAAGGAGGAGCATATCTGGCTGGGTGTAATCATCTTGAATTTCTCTTGGGGTAGGAAAAGATTGAACTGGGAAAGGTCTAGGATGGTGCGCAGGCCAGCCTGGTTGGGTTTGGGCACCGTAAACAGCCGGAAGTAGAAGCCCTCCCCTCGCTCCCCGAGGGTAACGGGTTCCACAGCTCTGAGGTACAGAAGTTTCTGAACCTCGGCTTTGAGGGAGGGCGAGCCCGACAGCTGAAAAGGAGGGTTGCGGGGTGGGGTAGGTGGTAGAGGTAAGCGGAAGCCCGCTCGAGCGACTGACAAGACCCATCTGTCTTCTGTGATGGTCTGCCACGCCTCCGAATGAGACGCAATGCGTCCTCCCACCGGGGTCTTGTGCGAGCGTGGAAAACCCTCATTTAGTAGGTTTATCAGTGGCAGTGGCACCTGAACCTGAGGAGGAGGCTGAGGAGCGGGAGAAAAACTGTGTCCGTTGTTGCCTACGGTGGTTATTCCCCGCAGGGGTATCCACTCTGCGAGATTTGCGGTCGAGGAAGCCCCTAAAGCCAGAGGTCGGCTTTGTGACAACGGTCTCTGGTTTTTGAAAGGAGCCTTAACCAGGACAGACAATGACTTAGCTGTCTGCGTGCTATCCTTCGTCTTGGTGAGCTTTACATCTGTTGTAGAATGAAAGAGCTCCTTACCATCGAACGGATGGTCCAACACCTTGTCCTGCACTTCTTTTGAAAACTTAGTGGCATGCAGCCACGCCTGCAGTGAGGTATCCACCCCCAGCATAAGGCCACGAGCCGAGGTGTCTACGTGATGACCCGCAGCCTCCAGGAGATCCTGGGCCAAGACCCTGGCGTCGGATAGGCCACCCTTGAAGTCTTCCAACTTCTCGACTGGGATGTGCTCCTCAAACTCCGACAGACCTTTCCACATCCGCATGTTAGCTCCCACTAATATCAACTCAGCATTGGCCTGCCTGAGCTGCAAGGCCGAGTTGGCAAAGATTTTCCTCCCTAGGGAGTCAAGGAGCTTGTCCTCCTTACCCAGGACCTGAGTAGCCGTCGTGGAAGAGGATGCTGCAGGCCTGGATTGCAAAGTGGCCGCAGCCACCACTGTGCAGGAGGGAGGCGGACACGACGACAGGGCCACCTCTTTCGAGGAATGTAGCCTGTACCTCGTGTCAATCTTCTTATTGACAAAGATTCCCGAGTGTGGCTTTTCCCAGACTCTTTGGACCTCGGCCAGAACGTCCTTCTGCACGAACAGGCTGGTACACTTCAAAGGAGACAGGGTGAACGTCCCAGAAAGCACGCCCTCCTGCGGAGCGGGTGCCTCAGGCACCGGAACATCTAAGAAACTCATCATGTCCAGCAGTGCTTTAAGTGGGCCGGGGGCTACCGGGGCCGGGCCCCGGCAGTCTCCAGAAAGTGGGGCTGAGCCGGGGCCCATCCGGGGCCCCCCGTCCCACACAACATTGGCGGGATGCATTATCCCGCCGCGGCTGCAGCCGCGACGGGAGATGCGCCCGTCATTATGTCGGCCAAGCTGACAGAAGTGCCAGCCAGCCACAGCGACGCAGAGGCTGGCGGCACTTCTGTCAGTTAGTGTAACTCCCTCTGATGACCCCTCATCAGGGTCATCAGAGGAAGTTACTGTCCCTTTGTTTTCCCTCCCCAGGTCACTGACCCCCACGGGCTCCATGATCTAATATGCAGATTAAATCACGGAGCCCGCGGGTTCGCAGAGGGTGAAAGGTGCCTCGGGCTCTGTGATCTATCTGCTCATAGCAGATAGATCACAGAGCCCGAGGTACCTTTCTCCGTCGGCAAAGCTTTATAAAAGATGCCTTGAACTGTGTACGTTTCAAGCCATCTTTTATAAAGGTAGAAATATTTCTATGTTTATAAAAGACGGCTTGAAACGTGCACAATTCAAGGCATCTTTTATAAAGCTTTGTCGACGGACAAAGCCACCTTGCGGTTTGTTTTGTTCGTCAACAACGCTTTATGAAAGATGCCTTGAATTGTTTACGTGTCAAGCCATCTTTTAGAAACATAGAAACAGGTTACAAATATCTATGTTTATAAAAGGTGGCTTGAAAAGTACACAAACCATAGTAAGGTAAGCACACAAGTGTGCGTAATTTACTATGGTTTGTGCACTTTTCAAGCCACCTTTTATAAACATAGAAATATGTAACATTGCTATGTTTATAAAATATGGCTTGAAAAGTACACACACCATAGTAGTACGCATACAAACATATAAATGCTCACATACATTTATATATTTGTTTGCGCACCTTACTATGATTTGTGGACTTTTAGACCACGCCCACAATGAAAGCCACGCCCCCAAACAAGGGCCCCCCCTCAATTTCTTACCCCACTTAAAGCACTGATGTCCAGTACCCGGTCATGAAAGGCTCTGATAGAGCGGGGAAGGTCCTTGCTGTCCTGATCGCCTTAAGGGTCATCTGACAGGTCAGGATCCTGCTGAGCCGGGTCAGGCACTGCCTTGTCCACTGGGGACAACAGAGGCATAGGCGGAAGAGCCGGGGGAGGCACCACGGGCAAGGGAGGCGCCGGCGGGACCACTGGAGGAACGGGTGGAGCCGTAGACGCAGGTGCACATATCTCCTTGAAAAGCCCTTTGAAATATTCCCTCATGGGGTCGGTGCGCATAAGCGCCTGAAATTTACCGAACAAGGCATCCTCAGGAGACTGTTTCGGAACCTGAGGAGGCCTCTCATGAGGTGGACAAATCCAGGGATGTAACGGGGAAGGGTGCCTCACCGGCCCCTCCACCGACGTATCCACATAAATCAAAGGTGCCGCTCTCGCGCGCAACGAAACATTGTGCGGAAGAGGCATCCAGGCGTTCCAATCATAAACCGGCCGGTAAGGATGCGCACAAGGGACCTTCGGTTCACCAAAGGGGCCGAGCCCTACACCATAGGCCGATGGTGTAGTTGTAGGGGTAGCACCTAAAATGGCCATCGTGGTCGTGGCGGGAACGGGCGCCATTTTGTCCTCATCTGAGGGGAACTGCGGCGTGAGGAAGTGAGGCAGGGGTCCCCGTCGATGGATCAGGGGTCTTAATCTTAGCCTTAACATAAGGAACCTCGGCAGAGCCGGTACTATGAGGCCTGGAATGTTTTTGAGACATACCAACCGCCAAATTAGCCTTCGAAGGAAGGACCTCGGCACTGCCGGTAAAAGAAGAACTTTGCTTCTTTGCCCCCTCAACAGATCTGGTGTCACCACAAGAGCGGGCACAGTGAGCAACTGCTTTCACCGACAAGGCCTTGTCAGGCCTCTCAGAACTGTTGATAGCTTTAGCCTCTGAATGAGGGACCTCGGACCCAGGTCCGGTAACAGTCTTATCTGCACGAGCCTCGAACATCCGTTCGGTAACAGCGAGCCCACTCAAGTCCTCGGGGCGCACCCCGGTCTTACTTTTGAGGGAAGCCGACAGAGAGGCCTCAGAGCGAGCTCCGGTACCGCACGATTCAGTAGAACTGGGTCTACAAACAGCCCCCACAGGAGGGGCCTCGGAGCGTACTCCGGTGTTCACAGGCCCCTTACGGAGACCCTCGGAGAAATCTCTGGTAGAATTATTAGGCCCAACGGGCACCTCAGGGCGAACCCCGTTGACAGAGCGATCAATGCCCCTCCCGGACCAAGAGGAACCCGGAAAGGTATCCCTCGGCTGGGGTGCTCTGAAAAGTAAAGAACTTAGCGGGTGTTCTTTTTTCTCGTTGATGAAAGCCTGAAAACGCGAAGGAGGACTTTGTCGGAACACCTCCTCCCACCGCTCCAACTGACGTTGAAGTGCCCGGACCGAAAGGGAGTCACAGTAAAAACAGGAGTCCCAACGGTGTTCCGGACCCAAACACTCTAAACAGAGAGGATGGGGATCCGCCCTTGCGAAGCGACGGTGACACGATGAACAATCTGGAAAGTCTAACTTGAAAGACATAGACAGACTAATAAACGAACGCTAGAGAGAACCAGAGAGGAAAAAAGGGAAGAAAATCTTCCGAGGATGCAAGTGCGTCCGGCCCCAATCGAGCGGAGAAAAGGACTGATGGGCGATGCGCAGGGCGGAACCAAGATGGGCGGGGTTATGGCCGCGTGCCGGGCCCCGCGCAAGAAAGAGAGGAAGGACACATTTTTGGAAAAAATGTGGATGCTTTTTACAAAGTGCTCCGGTCCCGTCCCACAAGACGGAGAGATGTCCCATAAGTATAGAGGAAAGGGGACGGGACGTAGGAGTAATGTGCTGCTCACACTAAGCAAACAGATTTTATTTCTTGCAGGAATGAAGCTGCATGTGCAGAAGCCAAAAAGGTTGCATATTCCCCAGATATCTCAAATTTTGACACTCCAAATATCAGGGAGAAAGTAGTCATGATTATGGTAATGCAAGAAAGGTTTAATCATTGCCAAAGACCCAATTAATGGAGATTCAAGGGAGTGCACTGCAGGAAGAGCAGGAGTTATGGAAATGAAGGGGGTATTGTTTATCCCCCACAGAAGCATTTTTTGGTGACAGGATAGCGCTGGAAAGCCGGTGATGCCAGTAGCATTATTAAAGGTAGCACTTGAACAGCTGCACTACCCTGCACATGTAACTAGGGAGAGTCTTGCTGCAACAATTGCAGAGGACTGGTTTATTCCAAATTTGTTAGAACATGTTGCATTCTTTGTAGTGAATTGCATTGTGTGTCAAAGGTTTACTGCTGGCCATACACTGAGAACAATTAGAGGAGTAATACCTTGAATGGATGGTCCTTTTCAGCATTTGCATATTGATTATGTTGATATGCTGCAGGTTTAATGTATATAGGTATCTGGAGCGAGGCAGGTCCATATACACACCCTGACACCACTTGCACAGCAACGGTTTTAGCACATGAAGTCTTTCTAAGATGAGGTGTGTGTGAGGTGTTGAGATCCGACAAGGGGCCACATTTTGTTGATGAAGTGTTTGAGCGAATAGAACTGTTATTGAGTATTAAACACAAGTTTTCTTCTGCTTATCACCCACAATCAAATGGGATATGTGAGAGACTCAGCAGCCTCCTTAAAGAAAGGATTGCCAAAATCAAGCTAACTTTGAAAAAGCAATGGCTATATTGCCTGTCCTTAGCTTTATATGCCTGGTTCGGACCACCACCTCATCCCACATGCACTATTGACAGGGAGGCAAATGGTAACACCTCTTACACCTCCATCGAGAAGTTGAAGTGATGCCCAGAGTACAGCAAAACTGTTAGGTGATGAGCTGCATAACTATTTAACATGTATTACCTCTAGCATCTCTCTCATTTCAGATCAACTCACATGTCAGAGGAACCCGTCTCATAACACAGATGAAAACAATCCAGCAACCGAATCTCCTGAACTTTTATCGGCACCTAAATTGTTTGTTGGTGACAACGTTCTGATTAAAGATTTCACCCGAAATTGGCACGAGCCACGTTTCAATGGCATGCAAGCTTGGTTTCACTTAACGATGTGAAATTGTACAACGGTGAGACCACCCCTCCAACTGTTGCTGATACAGAAGCAGGACGAGAATTCAGCGTCTGCAGACTCAGATGACGAAGAAGAAGGAAGGCAGATCAACAAGCTGTTAATGCAGATTTTGCATTTGGACTGTGACTCTTTTGGGCACTCCTTATAGATATTATAGCGGGAATGTCACAGGAATCTTTGAAAATTAACTTTAGAAAAATATTGATGTATCACGAATATGCCTGAATGTGATTTCAAGTTTGAAGATTGGAAACAAGAGCAATATCCAAATTCCTTTCTCACTGAATATCTATTTGGTTAGCCCTATGGTCCTAACTAACATGGGTGTGCATAGGATCGTGTGTGCTGTTTTTGTATTTGTCCTTCAAGATTATCCTGCTCTTGTCAGAAGAAATGTTGATATTCACACTTTTTTTAAAGGATCCTAAAAATGGCCCTGTGATTAGGAGACTGTTAATTGCAATCATTGAACATGTATAGCATGTTCTTATGATTATATTAGAAATGAGGAATGATGAGGCAAACACGATTTTAGGGAGTGAACATGCACGACTAGTACCATGATGGGGAGAGAGGTGGATGTCCATGGTCTTGTGCATAGTGTGTGCATGTACAATTTCTCTTTTCGTCTTTCTGTTTCTCTTGTTTCACACTCTTTATTAGATTAGTCCAAATAAAGCAGACGTCCCTTTGGTTATCCCCACCATGAAAACTGCTTTTGATTCACTTTGTGGCCAGTACACAAACCTTGCATATGGAAGAGTTAGGAGAAACGCAGAGGAAAATAATGAAGGGATAAACACTTATCTACATAAAGCAGCACACTTGGGTAATAACATGTGGTGTCAGCGCATGAAAAAGGTGGGAGAGAGAACATCTAAGGAGAGTTGCTACATGTGTTCCCTAATACCTCATGCTTTGGAAACCTATAAAATATTAATAGCCACAGAAGTATCAGTGAAAAAAGCACATTGCCTGACACATCTTTCACTTTGCCTGACAAGAGGGCAGTTCCAAGGCAGAACAGCATCCATAGTGTGGATGAATAAAGTACATCTCAAAGAGAAGACAATTATGTGCGAGATTTAAAGACAAGAGAGAAGCCCAAAACAAAGCATCAAATAATACAATATGAACAGCCTGGAATAGATTGAGCAGGAATCAAGATTTAAGAAAACAGGATTCTGCAATGCAAAGATAAGCATAGGGAGGAAATCTGAGAATGTTGAGAAAGAGGTCAACTACAAATCAAAGGAACAGTGCTTACTCACGAAGGATGGGCTGATGCATTGGTTGTGTGCAAAGCAGCAGCATTAACCAGACAGTGGGAAGCAGTTGTGGCAAATGCAGAAAAAGAATGTAAAGAACAATGGATGAACATTGCAATATTGTTGACATGGGTCGACGATAAGGGAGGATCATTGCCGATACTACCCCTAAGAATGCATCCTTATGGAGTGGGAAATAACGGTACGGGGAAAGTTGGAGAGAATCGCCAGTGTGGCCGACCTTTTGATGTACCAGATATGAAGGAAGGGGCAGCTGTCCTGATGGATCATTATTGAACTTGTGGGTCCAGGGCCTATGTAAAGCTGCACCAGGACTGGGTCGGGGGGACGTGTTCCTTGATGCTCATCTATGTTCCAGCATTTGTGAAGAGGGAGAAATATTTCCCTGCAAAATCAATAGAAGCCTATCCTCATCCCTGTTACACATATAATCTGCCATGATTGGTAAGTGGGTTTCAGCAGCGCACCATAGGATTTTGTAAATTAGTAAAAGTAAGGTGTGGGATCGTATATCACTCTGCGCGCTAGTGACCACTCTCAAAATTGTTTGGTTGCTAGTTCTGGTGTTATAAGTCCATATAAGAGAAATAATTGTTGGCTGCGGACAGAAACCTCCCCACAGAGCCTTCCACAGAGTTCTGTAAATAGTAACCACTCAACAAAGGATTGGGGGGGGCTATTTTGAAATCCGCGCTCAAACTTGAAAAACTAAAATGTCCAAATGACGGCTCTAGAGTGCCGTGAAATCATTCGGAAGGAGTTTTGATGTTCAAAAGTTCTTTAATGTGATAAACAGCCGACACGTGTTTCGACCACTGGTCGTTCTCAAGGCTGTGTTTCATGTATGGCCATACATAATTGGTTTACAAAATACCATGGTCACATGGTAAAAATTATGATACATTCAATTTTGCAGACAGAAATACCATGAAAGAAAAGAAAAACATCTGAAATTAGTTACATGCACATTACCAAAAAATGTGATTATTAAAAAACTATGAAATAAAGAATAAAAGTCATACCATATAGTATCATAACACCAGATCAGGATAAACAGGTAAGTTAAGGGCAGTGGAGGAAATAAAAGAAAAGGGATAAAAAGAATGCAATGAAAAGCGATTCTACATTTCCAAATCCTGGAATTTAGCTACCTTAGATTTATAGCTTTTGATACTCAAAATGATTAGAGACACTAGTGTCTCACTTTCTATATCGTTACATGTTAGTTCAGTCATTCCATTTGGTATTGGGTATAGTGGTTGAGCAACTTAATTGTACGATCATAGTTCTCTACTTCTTGACTATGTGTAACACTTCCTCATCTATATTATTATTGGTAGTTAAGGGATTGGGACTTATCAAATAAATTTCCTGATTTAGGGAGAAAAAAATAGTGATTTGGACTCATTGGTTAACTGTAATTTTTTAAAAAAACGGTATTAACTACTTTTGTTTCCACATTTATTAAAATTGGCCTAAAAATAAATCATAACTAATGGCCACCTACCAGAAACCCGTAAAATAACTGAAAACGCACTCTGTTGAATCATGCTCCTTTCCTTAGATGAAAAATTGGTGTGCGGTTACCATTAACCATAGCCGATAGTCCCAGCTGTTAGTGGCTTCGGTCACCTAGAAATACAATATTGTATTTGCGTCATGACATTATACCAGGATATCATTGCCCACTAAATGTTACATAAAGAGTCTTCTAATTAGCATTAATGTCCTATATCGCCCCTCCTTCTAATTAGCATTAATGTCCTATATCGCCCCTCCTCCTATAATAGAACCCATTGCCCATTGTGGCGTGCTTGATAACATTAATCCCCCTTTGAACTTGAACATGTTTGAAATTGACTCAATGCTGGTTTACATTGCATAAATGCCTTTCTCTTGTTGTCAATGACCTTATTCCACAATAGAAGGGTTCTATCCCATATGCTCCGCGTCTCAAACAGGCATAATGCCGAGCCTCTATGAAATCATGGGAAAACACTGCATATTTACATAATGACGTAACACGTTACTACGCGTGACGTCTACTATCAAAACATTGTTTCTAACGCATGATGCTCATTTAAAAGATTAGATAGGGATGCGCGCGTGACGTTTTTATGTAAACATCCTATTTATTGCATCTGGTTATTGGTTGTTATACCGAGCTGCGGCTAATTTACTGAAAAGATTAGATAGGGATGCAGAAGCTTGCTTGCTTCTGCTACCTCTCAACAGAACATATATCAATCTTGAATGCCATTATTTATTTTCTAATACTTCGCGGGGAATTTCAATTTGGAAAAATGGGCATCAAAGATCGTCTCATTCTAAAACAAATAAGTGAGAACCGAGAGATCATAAACCTCCATATCTCACATAGTTATTGTTTGATATAATATAAACACAGTCTTCCTGTTAATCGCTGTCGTTGCTGCTCCGACTCGATATATTTAGGTCATGATTCGTTAAATGAAAATTTTCAACACTTTAATGGTTGCTTAGGCATTGTGTCATTGATGTCTGAGTGAACGGTCATTTTTATTTTGTAATTTGTCTTTATGTTTCCACACACTACCTTGGGTTCTGGGTCCTAAGAATGTAAACACTAGACTATTGGCCTGAATACAAACGGAATGGCTGAACAACAAAAAGAAAAAATGGGATCATCTCTTTCGTAATTGTACCATACTACAAAAATACATGCATCTCATGGTCACAATTGAGACCCACCTGCATACTTCTCGTTAAACAAATACATTTGGCTTCCATTTGTCTCAAAGTGAGTTTGAGATTGCCACCTCGTTTGCCCATCTTAGCTTTCATTAAAGCAATAAATCTTATATCATCTTGATAGCTCATCTGATGTCGCTTTTGCCAATGAATGGCCAGGAGTGATTTAGGTTCCACATTCTTCAGACTCGCCAAATGTTCTTTAATTCTGATTCTCAATTGTCTGATCGTACTGCCAATATATAGTTTTCCACAAACACATATAATCGCATATACTACATAGCATGTTTTACAGTTGAAAAAGTCTCTAATACCAATTGCAGTCCCATTTGTGTCTGTGTAAACCTTACAGTTGTTGTAAGCAAATTTCCATTGATTGCAATGGCCACATTTGTAAAAACCATTGTTAGTGTTGAGCCAATTGGAATTGTTCGCTTCCTTCAAATTTAAAAAAGAGGGACTCAATTTCTGTTTAATGGTACCTGCTCTAGTGTATGTAAACTTTGGTTTCTCTGACAAGTAAGGCAACAAATCATTGTCAATGTTTGGATACCAAACGATACAAAGATGAAGAATCTTGTGAAAATTGTTTTATGATTGATATGTGATCATCATCCAGTTTACTCTTGGAACATTCTTGCAAAAATTCTATTTGCTTTTTGTCATTGTATTTACAAGCCGCCTTATTAACATCCTTCAGAGAGTGCCCTCTATTCGTGAACCTCCCAACCAGTATCTGAGATTCTTTCTTATAATCTACATCCTTATTGCAATTCCTCCTAGCTCGATAAAATTCTCCTGCTGGAATATTGCTGATTGTGGCCCTCTGATGGCTGCTTGGTGCATATAGTACAGAATTCACCTCTGTTGGTTTACAATATATTCTAGTCTGTATAGTGCCTCCTTCTACAAAAATATGGAGATCCAAAAAATCAATAGCACTCTCGCTAGCTGATCCAGTGAGCTCAATACCAAAACTGTTAATGTTGACATGTTCAACAAACAAATCAAAAGTCGTCATAGTATCCTTCCCCACAATCAAAAGATCATCTATATAGCGCTTCCACGCAACAAGACTTGTTTTGAATGATTCATTATTGAAGATGTAAGTTTCCTCATATTGTGACATGAATAAGTTGGCCAAAGAGGGAGCAGATTTAGCACCCACTGCTACCCCTTTGACTTGTACAAAATACTGATCATTGAATATAAATGCATGATTGTCCAATGTAAATCTTAAAAAACTCTTAAGCATTTGTACATGTTGTAAGTAAGATGCAGAAGCATTTCTAAAGACATAATCTATTGTTTGGATTGCCAGATCATGAACAATTTGGTAAGTCCCAAACCCTTGACTACCAATAATAATATAGATGAGGAAGTGTTACACATAGTCAAGAAGTAGAGAACTATGATCGTACAATTAAGTTGCTCAACCACTATACCCAATACCAAATGGAATGGCTGAACTAACATGTAACAATATAGAAAGTGAGACACTAGTGTCTCTAATCATTTTGAGTATCAAAAGCTATAAATCTAAGATAGCTAAATTCCAGGATTTGGAAATGCAGAATTGCTTTTCATTGTGTTCTTTTTTTCCCTTTTCTTTTATTTCTTCCACTGCCCTCAACTTACCTGTTTATCCTGATCCGGTGTTATGATACTATATGGTATGACTTTTATTCTTTATTTCATAATTCTTGGATAATCACATTTTTTGGTAATGTACATGTAACTCATTTCGGATGTTTTTCTTTTCATTCATGGTATTTCTGTCTGAAAAATTGAATGTATCACAATTTTTACCATGTGACCGTGGTATTTTGTAAACCAATTATGTATGGCCATACATGAAACACAGCCTTGAGAATGACCAGTGGTCGAAACACGTGTCGGCTGTTTATCACATTAAAGAACTTTTGAACATCAAAACTCCTTCAGAATGATTTTACAGCACTCTAGAGCCGTCATTTGGACATTTTAGTTTTTGAAGTTTGAGCACGGATTTCAAAATAACCCCCCCAATCCTTTGTTGAGTATTTACAGAGGAGGTTTCCGAATATAGTAAAGGTGCACACACCACTTTGCCTACTATTTTGATGGATACGTCCTCTGTGAAAGGAACCATTGCCACAACCTTAGAGAAGCCTTGAGTGTCAAGAGTTTCGCCTGATAACGGAAAGTTTCCTTCACTAATGCATGATTTAGTGGCACCTATGTTAACCGTAAAAATGAATTGTTTATTTCCTATCTCAGTGCCCACCAATGCTTCCTCGTCTGGGTGGGTAGTCATGCACTGACCTGGGCATGCAAGAGCTTTCTGTGGGCTGTCCTAAACAAGATATGTATTTGTACCTGGGAATGTGAAAGGGTTGCCTCCCATGACACTTGCTTCATGATAATGCGTCACTGTCCCATTAGGAACGGCATTGCTACCAGTCATTTGGGGGCTGTATGATTGGCCTGGCAGTGCAGCTTGTGTTAAGATGCCGGACAGGGCCGGCAACTGTGCCTGAGCGATTTGTGGGGGCAACTCTGTATATGCTTAGTGTTTCTCATATGGTATTGAAGTTTGTATCTCCATCTGACCTCACTGTCCCATAGTCTACACTCCCTGCCCCTCGTTCATCACACTTTACGTTCTTCTCAATGTGCACATCCTTGATCGCAGTACTATCTAGTTTAGTCCACAGCCTGATTGGCTTCCTTCTTCCCTGAGGGCCCTCAACCGTGCCAATTCCAGCTTTGCTGCCTCTAATGCCTCTTCTAACTCCGTCTGTGGTTTCCGATCCAACTGTACAGCAGTGTTGGAATTTGTTTGCTATGGGAGTGGTAACACAGATGGGGTGGTGCTGTGACTGTTGGGCGATTGGTATATCCGGTGGCGGGAAGGATCAGGTAACATTCTACTGGGGGTGGAGGTAACGTTTTTTGCTCAGATACTGCTGCTTTAACTACACTTGTGGTTGGGCTGTTGGCACACTGGGATTTACACTCATCATTGTCCTATATTTCCTCCACCATTTTCCATAATTCTAAAATCTCTTTCCTCATTTGGAGCTTTTTACCTTTATATTTAGCAGCCAAAAACATGTACATGTGTTCCAGTATCCCTCTATTGTTCATACCCTGCTCTAGTCATGGGCGGAACATCCCCACTGAGTCTCCGTCACCCACTGCTTATGGTATTTCTCAATTTTATCCTATGCAAGGGCAATGCACTACACATGTACTCTAATGGTGTAAGAACCCCCATCTTAAAAGCCTTATGTATTAAAATGTCACACCATATACAAAACATAGATCGTCTTAAGCGTTCCTACCAGTTGTACGCTCCCTGTCCCCTGCCGACCCCTACCCACACCCTCTTCTTTCCATGTAGCTGGTTGGGGCAACCCTATACACATATAGCCTGCTCCATACGGAATGACAGGCAATTGGTTCCGGCATCTTCTTCCACATGGGGATCTTCTTCTTCCATCATCGGGTAGAAAGGCTCTAATTGGCAATTTAGTTGCACAATTCATTGATTCATATCTCAGCCCTACAGTGCACCTGGTACAAAGGACATGAGCGAGCCAGATACTTTCAAGGTCATGATAAATTCTCAGAACTTCATGAACCCCTGCTCCATCCCAGACACGCCGGCGCCCCCCCAACTTTCCAACCTGCAGCCTAAATTTGTTACCTTCTCCCCTGGCACCTCGCAGCACAAATCACATGAACCGATGGTGGGGACAGCCTGTCGGCACTCTCTGATCTTCATGATTGATCGGCCGATGTACAGTTTTATGACCAGGGGTCTTGGGCTGAGATATTACTTCCAAGATCTGAAATCTGATTTGTGCCAGATTGTGTCTCTTCTCTGCCCAGTGGCGTGTTCAAGTTCCTTATGCATGACCTATGTTCATTCCATTGTGTCTTTGCAGCGCGTTTAGATTTCCCCACATAGGCACTTTATGGAATGAATGATATTGCTGCTTTCGCAAGTTCCATAGCTGTGCAGTTTTATGCTCTCCCTGTGCGTGGATGATTTATGGTATTGCCTTTAGTCACAAATCCACAATTGACACAATGTAGGCATGGGAAACTCCCAGTCCGTAATGTGATACGTCCCTGGGATGGGGGTTTAGTTGATACCAGTTTGTCTCTTTGATTCCGACTCCTCTGATATGCGAAAATAGGAGGTTCCTTGAACAGGTGTTGTACTCTAATGTCACAAGTCAAAATCTCCCAGTTTTTCTTCACAATATTCTTGATTCTATGGCTTTCCAGGAAAACCTGGAGACATATACCTAGGGTACTGTACTCTTTTTTGCTTTAGTCTGTGTTAGCAAGGTTTCGCAATTAGTCTGGTTGATCCTGAGTGTGGCTGTTTCTATGTCACTGTCCTTGTAGCCCCTCGCCACAATCTTCTTCGTCATTTCAGCTTTTTCTTTACTATTGTCAGCAGGATCACTGACTAAAGTTTTACACAGAGTAGTTGGCTGTACGGAAGGTTGCGAATAAGGCTAGGTTGGTGGAAACGTAGTCGATGTAACAAATTATTCCTGTCCGTTTATTTGCGAAATAGATTGGTTCTATAGCCATTGGTGTTGGTTTGAATCTTGACGTCTACGAAATGTATTTCTGTCCTGGGTGTTTCATGTGTAAATTGTATTTGTGGGTCTATGCTGTTTAAATAAGTGAAGAAGCTGATCAAGTCGATCTCTGATCCAGACCAGATCCCAATAATATCATCGATATATCTTATCCATAAGTGGATATTGTTCTTCCAGTTGATTTTAGACAGAACATGATCAGTCTCAAACTTGAACATAAAGCAGTTTGCATATGTAGGGGTCATAGTAGCCCCCATAGATGTTCCTGAAGTTTGTAATAGCTTGTTCAAAGCCTTTTGGTTATGGGGCTAGGCAAAATGAGAGATTCAGAATGTTCCATATTACACGTGCCAACCCAGAAGGGCTGCAGTAGTTTTAACAGTATGTTCTGGGCATAGGTCAAGTTGGAATCTGGTGGTAAACTGGATGTGACCATGTTCAGAAATGAATCCAACATTATAGGTGTAAGATAATTTAATGTATTTAATGGTGGAGTGAGATTGGAGTTTTCGGAGCCACCAGGACACAACTGAGATTTGGTTTAATAAAAGAAACCTTGAAGATCTTTACAAAGGGTTTGGAATGGAGTAATCCATAATGCTCTTGTTCCCTCGGTTGCCCCAGGATTTTATCACATTCTTTCTGGGGGGTGGGGTGGGGCTTCTCAGATGTCTATCCAATTGCATTGGTGTTCCTGTTGTACACAAGTGGCTGCAAGCACAGCGTATTGACAATAGTTCGTTTTAAACCCCAGGTTTATTGTATTGCAGGTAACAGTTGCAGGGTTCAACAAGCACCCAGGCAGAGCGTAGCTTTATTCACCAGTCAGTCCCTTCTTCAACTTTGGCCTGGAGTCCCTAAGGCATTCAAATATCTCCTTACTTCTCTCACCAGTCCACTCAATGCTGTCATGCAATTCTTTCTCATACCTCTCTGCATGTCTTGCTCTTCTCAACTATGAGGGACACACCAAGGTATTAGGCCTTCTACTCCTTAGTACCTCAAAGGCACTTATCCTGTAGTGGCAAGTGGAGAACAGTGATATTTGCCCACTTTTCTCACTACATCCTCTTCCCATTATGATCCTCTTGCCCCTTGAATAACCTATATCATTGCCTATTGAACCTCCTTATGACCATGTTACTCTCTTAGTAATGTTCCACCCCAATTTAATTCAGCATGCAAAAGTTTAATTGAATATAAATTGGACTTTGGTGTCTATCAACACCTTTCTGGTATACTACCTCCCTCTGGAAGATATAATCAATGGAATTATTTACAGCTCAGGCGCCAGCTTCAAAAACCACCTTGACCTCCACCCACTTGGAGTAAAATTTCAACCAGCACAAGTACACATATTCTCCGCCCTCTCTCACCATTGACTGGTCCTAAAATGTCAATGTCAACCAATTCCAAAGGCAATTATGGTAGTTCCAATAGTCTCAGGGGGGTTGTGTGGGTTATGGTTGCCCTGTCTCTCACTGGGCACTGAGGGCAGCTCTTCACTAAAGTCTCCATATCTACATCTAAGTCCACTCATCAGAAGTCATCTCTGAGTCTCCCCCTTGTCTTCTCTATACCTAAAGGGCCCTCATGACAAAACTTCAGAATGTTTGACCTATCCCCTTTCCCTGGGAACCAGCTTTGTCCCCTTGCATAGGAAGCCATCCATCATATTCAATTTGTCCTTGACTCTATCAGACTTCTTTGCACCCTCAAACATTGCTTAGTTTTCACAATCACACGTTATACATTGCATGGCTTACTTTAAAAGGGGGCCCCTGTCCATTTCTTTGTCCCACGTTTCATCATCAACTATGCTCCCTTGTACTGTGAAGTCTGTCTCCTCATCTAATATCTATTGTTCCATCTCATCCTGCTCCTCACCTACGCTCGTTACCCTGGCCTTACCTAAAACATACCCGCAATGCCATTATCAATGCCAGGGACATGCTCCCCCTCAACGTCTAAGCATAGCATGGCCATCACTGGTCTCATAATTCTCCCTAAAGGTCCATCTAACGCCCCTTTCTGAAAAGATCTGAACCAATGGCTTGTGATTAGTCCTAATCATGAAGGTCCTGCCCCATAAGGCCTGTCCCATTTGAAGGTTTCCCAGGCACAGCAAAGGGCTTCCTTTTCGATAATTGAATAGTTGTACTCAGCTACTCTTAAAGTACATGAGCAAAATGTAACGTCCATTCATTGCCATTTTGTTCATGCAGCATCACTGCCCCAATTGAGCAAGGTAATAAAACCCAAACAAAAGAACACTAACTCCTGACAGTCAGTAAGCAAACAAAATAGTGATGATGACTGCTACTTTTGATTATGATTTAATACATAAGAAGCATGTGGCGCTGTCCTGTATGTGGAGGACGAGTGGCTGATTGATCTCCTCCTGGCACACAGACTTGTTTAGAGCCGTATATGCCTTGATTGGATCTTTAGACACGGTCTACTCTTTTACCACTCCCAGCCTACTTTCTCCGAACTATCCGGTTACAGGTCGACAGTTGACTTGACCCTTGTTTTGGAATCTTCTCCTTCTTACATCTGACGATTCAGACCTTCAGATTTTTGCCCCTCTGCAACCGGTTACGATCACATAGGATTCCTCAAGTGTACAATTCCCCCGTCCTGATGAAGGCCGACCGAACGGCAGCTACACAGGATAGCTTCGAGGCCACAATATTACACCAAGATATAGTCGAATTCAGTGACTTTCATACAGTGTCCACAATTACACTGTCATGGTTCATGTCTCATGTTGGGATAAAAATGTATGTACTATGTTATGTACGTTCTATGTATTTTATTGAGTGTCCTATGTTTTTTGCTTAATGTATAAATAGCACATGCTTCTTATGTGTTCTTATGTATTAAATCATAATCAAAAGTAGCAGTCATCATCACTATTTTGTTTGCTTACGACTGTCAAGAGTTCGTGTTCTTTTGGTTGGGTTTTAATAACTTGCTCAATTGTGTCTTATGATTGTTTACCTACCTGGGTAGAGCAGGGCCTTAAACAGGTGCCCTTTTCTCAAATTAACATCATTGCCCCAACACTGGTGTCATTGTTATTCATAATAGTAATTGCCGGTAATGCTGTATCGAAACAACACAAGAAAGGGGCTTTTGCTATCATCTTGACATCTACAAATTCAACCTCACATGTTTCACACCCGTTAAACTCACAAGCTCTCTTCAAAGTTCCCTGTTAGGCTTGGTCCTGTATGCAAAACGGGAAAACATTTTGAGTAGAATTCTACCAAACCTAGCAAAGACAGTACTTCTTGGCATCCCCAAGCATCTATCCAACTCCTTTAGCCAACAAGTGCACATGTTCCCACTGTTATGGGGAGCAGTTTACGTTAAAGTTTACGACTTCCTAACGGCAGAGATTTGTCCCAAAGCTGACCCCCACCTTGGAAGAAGTGATAAGTATAATGAAGAAGATGGAGAACATGTTCCAGTGTGTAAGGAGCTTCCTAAACAATGTCAGGTTCCGTGGGATTTGGTTGAATGTGGTAGAATGAGGATATGATTAACATAAAGTATGGTTTGGGCCTTAACTTTCTGTGCAGAGTGTGGAGAGCTTCCCAAGTCAAAATGGAGACTTCCAAAAGGATCAGTGATTGGTCAGAAGTAACAGAAAGGCATTGTTGGAACATTCTAAACCGCCTTTCATTGTCAGAAGCCCAGCTGGAAGGTCCTATGTTTGAAGCTCTTAAGATTTAGAAAACTTTAGTTAGGCCCTTGTGCCTAAAATTAGTTATTTTGGTTCTGGAAAGTGTTGGAGATTTAAGAAGAAACTTAGAAAACGTTCCGGTGAAAGAAAGAAGCAAGCTAAGTGAATTCATTATCTTTTATGGATCTTTGTGATTTTCAAGCAGGAGTTAAATATTAATTCCATTAATTAACTTGTTCCTGTTTTTATTAGTTTTTGTTAAAATAGTAGTTCATTTCGTTCTTTCATGAATCTATTTTTGAACTTCTAGAACTGTATTTAAATTTACTGAACTGCGTCACATTTTTTGCAATTGGCTAGTTGGAGTGTGGAGGTCTGTTTATCATTTTAGCGTCGTGTGTTTTTTCGGCCGTATAAAATATTGAGTATTGTACCCTTTTTTGGTAACAGTGCTTTTATTAGCGTCGGACTAGCGTTAGAAATCTTACACTGTCTGCGCAAGTGACAGTGTGGTAGCCATGCGACTCTGAAGCGTTATGTTTAATTTACTAACATTCTAACCTGGCGCGTGATCATCACTGGGCTGCCTCTTCAAGGATTAGTGTCCGGAACTGAGGACTTTCTCCTTCCTGTTTGAACACTTCATATTAAGAAGAGTGGTATACTATTCATTTACGCATGCGCCCATGCCAGTTTCATTTTTGAACTCTTTTCCTTGTTTTTGTGCGCTTCCATTTTAGAAGGAGTAAACAATATCTTCACGCATGCGCATATTCTGGTTAAAAGAACGCTTCTTTTATGAGCGATCATCTTTGCCAGCAAAAGATCCAATTAATGAACACTTTTATATATTCAGGAAACAAACCATTTTGACTTGAATAGCCAGAGTGTCATTTTTGGAATTGGTATTGAAGCAGCGAGAAATCATCAATACAAACTACATGTATAATATTTCCAGCGGGTTGTTTGGGTAAATGACATTGGAACTGCTTGAAGATTAACTCATTAAACTGAGAGAGATTAGCAGCTTTTTCACAACCGAATTGAAGAAATTAGTAAGAGCATCTGAGACTCTATTTTTCTGTTTTCTTCATTTGAATTTACACGTCCTCTAAGTTATTCACAGAGGATAATCAGGTATGGTGGCGTGTTTATTTACTTAATATTATAACGAGAAGTCAGAGCCAAGGAATTCAAAGGTTAGTGACTAAAGTGAATTTGTTGTTATTTTCACCAACAGGTTGACAGATAAAGAAGCCGAGCAAAACCTGAAGTTTATTATTTTGTCCCATTTTCCCCCTTTCCCTTGGGGGTGCTCTCAACTGAACTGTTTGATACCAGTTAAGAGGTTAGCATCCAAAGGGGACTGCGGGGGTTCAGCAGCTTCCGGGGACAACATCAGATTTGAGAAAGCCTGACAGAATGAAAGGCCAGAAAAAATAGTCCTCCTAAGCTGTCATGAACCCCGAGTTCTCAATGGAAGCGTTAAGTGTTTTAGTGAGGGAATTACAGGAAGAATTAAAGGTGGCATATCAAGAGAATAAAAAATTAGGACAAAGAGTAGATGAGTTAAGTGAAAAGATGGCACAGACGCAGGGAATTGGGAGAGAAGAATTTCCCCCGGAATTGGTAAGGGTTGGTGAGGAGAGAGGTGTGGGTAGAGGTGATGGGGCAGAGGGAGGTTTTAGGGCATTAGTTATGCCAGTACCTTTGGCAGCTCCAGAGCGTTACTACGGAGATTCAAGTAAATTTCAGACATTTTTAACCCAATGTGAGTTGCACTTTCTTAGTAGGCCTGAACTATTTCCTTCTGATGCTTCCAAAGTTACTTTTATGATGTCTTATTTATCTGGAGAGGCTTCTACTTGGGCAGGTTTATTGGTTAGGCAGAAGAGTTTATCTTTAAAAAATGTTTCTCTTTTTATGGAAGAATTTAAGAAAATGTTTGATAAAAGACAACTGTCCTTAGAAATTGATGGTGAATTATTAGATTTGCGTCAAGGAAACAGAGACTTGGTTACATATATCACACAGTTTAGGTCTTTGGTTTTAGAATCCCAGTGGCCAGCAGAGAAGAGGTCTTCTCTTTTTTATAGAGGCCTCAAGGAGGAGTTGAAGGATGCCTTGTCCAGTGTAGTCCAACGCCCTTCTTCTTGTGAGGAATTGATTGATTTAGTAGTTCAGTTGGACTATCGTATAAGTGAAAGGAAAGCAGAAAGGCGTCGTTGTACTCAGGGGGAGGTGAGGTCAGTCATTAGAGGAGAGCGTTCAAAGCTTGAGGTGGGTAGTAAAGAAGTGAAACCAAGGGTGAATGATCAACAAATTAGAATAAAAGGTCCTTTATCAAAAGAGGAAAAAACTAGGAGGCGTGAGAATAATTTGTGTTTATATTGTGGTAGGGGCGGTCATTTTTTAGGAAATTGTCCCTTTACACCCAAAAAATTTTCATCAGCCGGAGGAAAAGCACAGCAGGTTGCAAATACAGTTCAGTCAGCGGTTCCACATATAACTGTAAATGTATCCTTGTATTGGAAGGAGGAAAAGAAAGGGTATGGACCGGTAGTGATTGATTCAGGAGCCACCGGGAACTTTATGGATTGGGGAGTAGCTAAGGCATTGGGAATACCACTAGTGAGGAAGGAAGTTGTGGAACAAGTTCGGGCTGTAGATGGAACTTCTCTTTCATCAGGTCCTATAACTCATGAAACTGGTGTCTTGGTTATGGAATTATTTGGAGGTCATAGAGAAGAAATCTCATTTGATTTAATTGATACACCAATTTTGAAAATAATTTTAGGCATGCCATGGCTAACCTTGCATAATCCTCACATTGATTGGAGTAGACGAGTGGTAGAATTACAGTCTAGTTTCTGTTTAGAAAATTGCCTTTTGAAAGGTAATCCTGGGAGGGAAGAAACACAAGGTTTAGTTTCCTCTTTTCTGACTGATGCAGGTATTACAGGACATAATATAGGAGCGGTGTTAGGACATCTTCCGGAGTGTTATCAAGGGTACAAGGAGGTGTTTGATGAAAAGGAGGCAGGAGAATTACCTCCACATAGGAGTTTTGACTGTAAAATTGATTTGGAGCCCGGGGCGGTTTTACCAAGTAGTCGAGTGTATGCATTAACTGAAAAGGAGAATGATTATCTTAAAGAGTACCTTGCAGAAAATTTGGCTAAAGGTTTTATTCGTCATTCTCAATCTCCAGCCGCATCTCCATTATTTTTTGTACCAAAGCCAGATGGGTCTCTCAGAACATGCATTGATTATAGAGCTGTGAATAGAATTACAATCAAAAACAAGTATCCTCTCCCTCTAATTTCGGAAATCTTGAATCAGGTCCAGGGAGCCACAATTTTTTCCAAACTAGATTTACGTGGTGCCTATCATCTGGTGAGAGTCCAGGAGGGTGATGAGTGGAAGACGGCATTCAAAACCCGATTTGGGCTTTATGAGTACTTGGTGATGCCTTTTGGTTTATGCAATGCTCCAGCTGCCTTTCAATTCTTTATGGATGAAATTTTAAGAGATTTTTTAGATATATTCGTAGTAGTATACATTGATGATATTTTGATTTATTCTCAGGATTTAGAGTCGCATAAAATTCATGTGGGAAAGGTTCTACAAAGACTCAAAGAGAATCATTTGTTTGCTAAATTAGAAAAATCTCAGTTTCATACTAATTCAGTGGAATTTTTAGGATACATTGTTTCTCCCAAGGGATTGGAGATGAATCCGAACAAAGTTCAAGCCATCACGGATTGGCCAACACCAACGAAAGTAAAAGAAATTCAAAGCTTTTTAGGTTTTGCGAATTTTTATAGAAGATTTATTGAAGGATTTTCTCGATTGATTACTCCCATAACAAAACTTTTAGAGAAAGGATTGCCGTTCTTTGAAAATAAACTTTACTTACCTATTTTGGAATTGAGAGAGAGAGTAATAAGAGACTGTCATGAACCTATGCTGTCCGGACACCCAGGTTTTAGAAAGACGCTAGAATTGGTCAGGAGGAGCTTCTGGTGGGAAAAAATGCGTCAGGACATCTTAAATTTTGTAAAAACTTGTGCTATTTGCGCTCAAATGAAGAGTCAAACCGGAAAACCAGTCGGGTTGTTGGAGCCGTTGCCTATTCCACCTCGTCCTTGGCATACAATTTCCCTGGACTTCATTACAGATCTTCCTTGTGACAAGGGTTGTACATCTATTCTAGTTGTGGTGGACCTCTTGTCAAAAGAGGCTCACTTTGTTCCAATGGAGGGAGAGGTTACTGCAGACAATTTGGCCAAAGTCTTTTTGCGAGAAATAGTTAGACTGCATGGTCTGCCTAATCAAATTATCTCAGATAGAGGTCCTCAATTTATTTCTAGATTTTGGAGGGTTTTTTGTAAGGATTTGGGTGTGGAAGTCAGTTTATCATCAGGTTATCATCCCGAGACCAATGGACAACTAGAAAGAGTAAATCAAGAACTGGAGAAGTATTTGAGGTGTTATCTACAGGCAGGGGAAGAATGGGTGGATTTGATTTGGCTTGCCGAATTTGCTTATAATAATTGTGCTAAAGATTCAACTAACATGTCTCCATTTTATCTTGGAAGAGGTTTTCACCCACGGTTTTTAAGTTTTGAAATTACTGAAGAGTCAGAAAATCCTGGAGTTGAGGTTCGATTAAAAACTATGAGAAAAAATTTGGAAAGAGCAAAAAGGGTACTTTTCGATAGTAAACAGAAGTACAAAAGATTTGCAGATCAAAAAAGGAGGTTGGGTCCTAAATATAAGGTTGGTGACTTGGTTTGGCTTTCGACGAGACATTTGAGAATTAAGGGCAAAAACAAATTTACTCCACGTTTTGTAGGTCCATTTAAAGTAGAAAAGATAATCAATCCAGTGTCAGTACGGTTAAAACTACCTACTTCCTTGAAAATACATCCAACTTTTCACATTAGTCTATTAAAACCTGTGATTCCGGGGACTAGAGTTGTACATCCACCTTCACCAGTTCAGTTAGAGAATTCATCCGAAGAGTTTGTGGTGAAAAGAATTGTAGATTCCAGGAGGTTAAGAGGGAAACTACAATATTTAATAGACTGGGAAGGTTTCGGACCTGAGGAACGTACATGGGAAGACGAGGTGAATGTGCATGCACCACAATTAGTCTCAAAATTTCATAGAAAGTATCCTTCTAAAATTGGCCCTGGGACAGGGCATTAAGGGGGGGGTACTGTCAGGTTCCGTGGGATTTGGTTGAATGTGGTAGAATGAGGATATGATTAACATAAAGTATGGTTTGGGCCTTAACTTTCTGTGCAGAGTGTGGAGAGCTTCCCAAGTCAAAATGGAGACTTCCAAAAGGATCAGTGATTGGTCAGAAGTAACAGAAAGGCATTGTTGGAACATTCTAAACCGCCTTTCATTGTCAGAAGCCCAGCTGGAAGGTCCTATGTTTGAAGCTCTTAAGATTTAGAAAACTTTAGTTAGGCCCTTATGCCTAAAATTAGTTATTTTGGTTCTGGAAAGTGTTGGAGATTTAAGAAGAAACTTAGAAAACGTTCCGGTGAAAGAAAGAAGCAAGCTAAGTGAATTCATTATCTTTTATGGATCTTTGTGATTTTCAAGCAGGAGTTAAATATTAATTCCATTAATTAACTTGTTCCTGTTTTTATTAGTTTTTGTTAAAATAGTAGTTCATTTCGTTCTTTCATGAATCTATTTTTGAACTTCTAGAACTGTATTTAAATTTACTGAACTGCGTCACATTTTTTGCAATTGGCTAGTTGGAGTGTGGAGGTCTGTTTATCATTTTAGCGTCGTGTGTTTTTTCGGCCGTATAAAATATTGAGTATTGTACCCTTTTTTGGTAACAGTGCTTTTATTAGCGTCGGACTAGCGTTAGAAATCTTACACTGTCTGCGCAAGTGACAGTGTGGTAGCCATGCGACTCTGAAGCGTTATGTTTAATTTACTAACATTCTAACCTGGCGCGTGATCATCACTGGGCTGCCTCTTCAAGGATTAGTGTCCGGAACTGAGGACTTTCTCCTTCCTGTTTGAACACTTCATATTAAGAAGAGTGGTATACTATTCATTTACGCATGCGCCCATGCCAGTTTCATTTTTGAACTCTTTTCCTTGTTTTTGTGCGCTTCCATTTTAGAAGGAGTAAACAATATCTTCACGCATGCGCATATTCTGGTTAAAAGAACGCTTCTTTTATGAGCGATCATCTTTGCCAGCAAAAGATCCAATTAATGAACACTTTTATATATTCAGGAAACAAACCATTTTGACTTGAATAGCCAGAGTGTCATTTTTGGAATTGGTATTGAAGCAGCGAGAAATCATCAATACAAACTACATGTATAATATTTCCAGCGGGTTGTTTGGGTAAATGACATTGGAACTGCTTGAAGATTAACTCATTAAACTGAGAGAGATTAGCAGCTTTTTCACAACCGAATTGAAGAAATTAGTAAGAGCATCTGAGACTCTATTTTTCTGTTTTCTTCATTTGAATTTACACGTCCTCTAAGTTATTCACAGAGGATAATCAGGTATGGTGGCGTGTTTATTTACTTAATATTATAACGAGAAGTCAGAGCCAAGGAATTCAAAGGTTAGTGACTAAAGTGAATTTGTTGTTATTTTCACCAACAGGTTGACAGATAAAGAAGCCGAGCAAAACCTGAAGTTTATTATTTTGTCCCATTTTCCCCCTTTCCCTTGGGGGTGCTCTCAACTGAACTGTTTGATACCAGTTAAGAGGTTAGCATCCAAAGGGGACTGCGGGGGTTCAGCAGCTTCCGGGGACAACATCAGATTTGAGAAAGCCTGACAAACAAGGAGCAAGGGAAGGACAGGAAGGCAATCACAGAAATAAAAAGAGAGGTGTACCATAGGCCCAAGTGCAAAGAGAAGAGCAACTTCTCCATACCACATGCAAACTGAGATGAGAAGAGAGGGCAAAGTGGTAAGGGAGAAGGCAAAAGGCATAATGTCATCCCGTGAGCAAAAGGTAGTGTGTTTTGAACATTTTTCAGATGTGGCAGCATTTCTCACTGGGCAGCCTCTAAAGTGTGCCCATGTACACCCTCTTGCAACTAAGTTTGTGGCCTAAAACCTTAATAAACTAACAAAGTGAGCTAGATTCGCAAACCGTTTTTTGGCACAAGTGAGAAGATGTGGTTTCGCATCTTATCACTTGCACCCAAAAAAGGAGCAGCCCAATTTTCAAAGGGCATCAGAGTGAGCACATCCTAGAGGCACTCATTCAGATGCCCATTTCCCCCTTTGTGCATTTGCCCAAATAAGGCGTCATTTCTGCATATTTAAAAGCACATCTTGAATTCACAAATGGGATAGCTTCTAAATGCCCAGTAACAAAGGCCTTGCCGCAGGTGAGGTGCAAATTATGGCAAGGTAATTTCTGACTATGTCATGATTTGTTTTTGAAGTGTGTCAGCCACAGTACACACTGTGGTTATCACACATGCATTTCCATCCCCCAAATAGGGGTGGAAATGCTTTGTTTTATTTTCTTGGGCATTTCACTGAGATGGGCCCTTTAACAGCCTTCTCGGTGAAATGCGCTCCCCTGTCATAGTGCCAGGAGGGTGCTGCCCACAGTAATGTATGCAAGGAGGCTGGACAGCACATTTTTGCACTATTCACCAGACCCTCCGAAAATGGTCAGGTCACCTTTGAGAACAAGGTGATCTGAGCATTTCACCAATGAGTGCAAATGAAAGGAGCTCATTCTCAGTGCTCTTTTTAGCTGTGCTATTTTTTGCGAATCTGGCCCAGTGACTCTAAATCAACACTTTCCCTTTTTTTAAAGTGAGGCCAGTCTGTTGCAACATCTTCAGGACAAATTCTAACTTGCGGTCATGCTCTGCTAAAGAATAACCAAAAAACAACATATCATTTTGGAAACAATGTACCCTTTCACATTATCCAATGATCAGTGCATAGTTAATGGAAATCTGCTGCCACCAAGACCAGGCCAAATGACATCCTTTTGAACCAGAGTGTCCCAGTTGTTGACCTGGTTGTCAGCATGGGACAAATCCAATGCACTGAAAAACCTTGCTGTACTAGTAAAAGATACCATTTCTCCTATGGTGGGTAACAGAAAATTATTATTCACAAACCTAAGATCTACACACAAGCATATTTTGTCTGTTGATTGTATAACAACAATAATGGGGGAGATCCAATCCAATGCTTCTTCCAGTTCAATGATGTTCTGAGACTGCAGCTTCTTTAATTCAGCAGTAAACATTGCTCTGAGACAAATGGGAATGGTCAAGTGGAGAATTGTCAGGCTTAAATGGCACATTAATCATCCTCATCAGAACCAGTGGAGATCTTTGTCTTGAATCTGGAACAAATTCCACATACACTTTGAGCACTTCCATTTGATCCGCGTGTTACCTTCTCACATCCCTTTGGTGGTATCCATTGTCACCTGAACTTCTGGACATCCTCAAGAGCATCATTATCCAACTTATTGTGGTTGTGGGGCATCCTCAGCTAAGCATTGGGTGTACACAACTGAATAACTGAGCTACTTTAACTACAGCTTTAGTTATCAACGCCCAAACCACTGGGTACATTCAGCAAATCCATTTGGGCATTTAACAACCTTCCACTGCATAATTGGATATTATTGATAATAACATTGGGGTTCCTAAACGGAACCATTTGAGATCCTTATGTTAACCATTAGCCAACAAAACCTGAACAGTTGGGAACACTAATCTGTGAAGCATTTTTAATTTAAATATGGACTCTTTTCACTCAAACCATTGTGCACCTTCACCTGGTAAATAAGATATCTTCGGTGCAACAATCCGGCATCAAAACAATTGGGTGTGTTCACCTGAACTACTGGTATCATCAAATGAACCATCAGGACTTTTCACGTGAACTTCATTAGAAAGAGTGACATTTTCACAGGACCATTCAGCATTTTTTGTTGAAGCATGAGGCATCTTCACCCACAAAATGAGTAGTCTTCATTTGTAGATTTCTATTTGTTGAACTAAGCCATTGAGTATCTTTAAATGAACAAGATGAATCCATTCAAAACATTCAACAGCCTCAATTTAGCAAGCATAGATCTTCACCAGAACATGTTGTCATCTGTGTGTAGTTTATGGAGACCATTGGCATCTCATAATTAATTGAACATCTGCGCCTGATCAATGCATTTTCTCCACCTAAGGCATTGGTCACTTCACTCTAAGCATCCGTGTTGTGCCCTAAAGTATTTGTCGCTTTTATGTGAACTTCTGGACATTAATACCTTTGTTTAACATGTCTTTACTCAATAAATCATGAAAGACTGACATTCAGCCTAGGATATGACATAAACTAACAGCAGAGTAGAATCAATCAACGTACCAATCAATTTATTTACATTTGTAAATCGCTCACACAGCCTTGAGGCATCGAGGCGCTGTTACAAGAATATGTCTCTTAGTTGTGTATTTATAACGCGCTTTATACCCAGTTTTCTTTTTTCATTTTTTTTTAAGTGCGGACCCGGGGATCGAACCTATGTTGCTTCGTGTCGTCTTGTTTCCAAAGCGAGCACGTTGCTGCTGAGCTATCCTCCCTATCACAGCAGTGGGGATTAAATTGTAGTGTTGGCAGCCCATATGCCAATGTATTCACCATTTTTATGATTTTTGCCTGCATTCAAGAGGGCAAGCACACAAATCCATTGCTTTTGACCAACTGGCCAATACAATGGCTACTGCTCAAACCTCTTTATAGCTATTTGGTGGAGGCTGCCATTGGGGAAAAAAACAATGGACTTTAGACACAGAAATGGGGCAACAAACAATATGGCTTTATGTTCACATGGCCCACACAACATTAGCAGGTAACAACATACCAGGTGTCACCTAGGTTATGAAACAACAGTCTTGCTACCAGTTGAGATCAAGGCGGATGTAAGGATGTTAATGGGTGTTTTCCTGAGTCACCTTTACACCTGCACAATAGTTTCCATATGTCCCTGTTACCAGACCTTAGGGTCGGGTTGGAAAAACATGTATAGGTTCTACAGTACACTAACCAGAACACAAAAAGGAGATCCTTGGGGAAAACAGTGTCAGGATGGAAGACTGACTTGAAGTCAGTGGAAATTGGTATTCAGCTAAAGGATCTATGTTCTCATGTTTCAAAGTCCAATTACTACTCTATTCACACATTTCTGGGGTGTTCACACCAAAAAAGAGTTATTCACACAGCTCACAGTCTCAGGGTGACTTTAAGTACCCCAGTATACTTCTTTACGTTGCTTGCGCAGCTGAACCCAGCAATGCACAATCCTCTACAGCAACATAGCCTTGTGAAGCTCTCCTAGCAGGGCAGGACCATGTAGGAGTCCCCTGTTGACCTAGGGGTCTCTGTAGATTCTTGACTGAAGCAAGACATTGTAGCATTTCCCCTCTTGCCTGAGGCAAACCCGTGTAATTTTCCCCCTTTTTCCCTAGTGGGTATTACCCCCTTATAGGTCTCTGTCGGGCTGCAGTAATTGTATTCTCCCAGCCAAGGGCAGCCCTGCTTAATGTACAACAGTTACAGGTAAAATTCTCAGGGTCAAAGCTGCTCCCCAGCTGTGGTGATTGTGCAGCAAGGATCTGTAATGGCGCCCCCATTAGGTGATATTTTCATCCTCACTCCTGTAAGGGGGCTCTCTCGCAAGGTACCTTATTTGAGTTAACTAACTTTGGTTTCACAATTTTCCCACTGTGGGTACTTGTTTGGCATGGGCCCCTCAAGTTCCTCCATTATGCCACTAGTTGTCCTCTTTGGCTTCACCACCAGCAGCTACTCACTTCTCCCAGAGTATGTGCATTAATCAGGACATAAGCAATTATACAGGTTTATTTTAAAAGGACTATGTATGCTTACAGAAGATGTTCATATTTTATAGGGAGACAAGGTCCCTCAGTGTGATATGGAACAGTTGACATTGCGTCAGTTTCACCTCCACCTGGTTCTCCAACCTCACCTGTTTCTCCAACCTCGCCATGTTCAACCAGGAAAGATATTTTTAAATTGGGTTCAGGGGCAGCCTAAAGGGAGGGATCTCAACTGCTATATATACGCATGGCAAAAAATTGGCAAAAGATCTGATTTTGGTCTTGTTTGTTCAGATCAAAGAATTCAGGGAATGTGTGAAATTATGCAAGAAAAAGAGGAAGATTGACAAGGAGATTGAAACTGTTAAGTAAAACATTAACTCAATCACCAATCGAAAATAGCCTGAACAGGTTGTGTGGTATTGACCTCCCTGCAAAAAGCTACACCGATCAGTGGTAATACCGTGGGGTAGTGTCCTCGCCTGTCTGTGACTCAATTTTCTTTGCAAGTATTTATTGTACGTTTTGATCAACATGCATGGTTTGAACGAGGCATATATTATCAGGTAGTTACATGGTTTGGGCAGTATTGTTATCATCTTTTGAGCATCTACATACTTTAAGAAAGCACAGGAACAAAGGAGAACATAGGCTTTCTAGAACCCTATCTCAAGCCCATCCAGGCATGAAGCCTTGGCCGCCCACAGTTTTCACTTAGAGGGTACTCAAGGACCTCCATAATCCCAGTTCTACTTTAGAGCATTCTGCTATGCTCTTGTAGAGGAGGTCCCAAATAAAGTCTGCACTCCAGTCGCCCATTTTGAAGTACCAGGAACGTTCACACCGAAATATGTGATGTATGATGAGCAAATAAACCAGCAGAGAGCCGCAGTAGGGCTCTGGCCAGTAACTATCAGAAGAACAACACCTATTGAAGTTCCAATACCCAGAAAACCATGGGCAGTAAGGTATCCATTGAGAAAACCCTACCAGCAAATGAGACTAAAATGAAGATTGCCTAAGTACCGCCCCCGAAGAAGCCAAAAAGGCCTTAATGGAAGACGAATGGTGACGACACGAAGACCCGGACAGACTCACAGATGGAAGAAATGACAACCAAAAAATGACACAAAGACGAAACCCTATGAGTAAGGATATCGTGAACCTGGAAGACAACAATGTTGAAACACAAAGAAGCTTAAGCTGTAAGCAGGATGAAGATATTCAACCAGCCAATGCCTGTACATATGCTTGTAACCGCAAGAAAGCTCAGAAAACAGTGCGGCTTGCTATGCTAAGTAGAAGAATAGCGCGGTCAGCACCATTATACATAATCTACCTCAAAACGAAGCACAGTATTATAAGGGTAAATCCATTTTGCACGAAAAGCAGAACCAACTCAGGTTACTAGAGGCCAAACAAGACAAGATTCATATTCCAGCAAATGAGAAGAAGCGGCTGAAATGAAACTCGGCAGATGCAACTCGTGCCAGGAGAGCCAAGGTCAGCCCAATAGAAGGAACGAACAGTAGCTACATATAATTGAAACTTTAGAACAGAATATCCTGTCTTTGAAAGGTTAAGATAAGGAGGGGTAGGCAGGTGGCAAGCCGAATAAGAATTAAATGCACAACTTGAGAGAAACTAGACAAATTCACGGTGTGGGTAACACGTGACCAGCCGAGTTAGAAGGAGCACAGGTTCACACCTATGCTTGGCATCCGCCCAGACAAAGATATCAGAACTTTTCCAGACAGAAGATGCAGTTTCGAGGCCAACCACAGTAAAATAATTGACACAAAGTTTCTGTAGCGATGATTGATTGCAACCCTAATTGGAGGAAGGCCGGGTAACTAGGGGGCACCTCGCACCTGGCTGACCGCTCTGCGTGCTGCTAAGCAAAGTGTACATTTATGCATGGGGTTGGTGCCAACCCAATCACAGTGGACCAAATAATCTAGAGTCCTATAGTTTGTAGAACCAATGGGACGTCATACTTTTAGTGACATCTACAGTAGTCCTTTTTGAAGGAAAGGCTTAGACGCCAACTCAACAGTGTTTACCCAATCCCCTCGCTCCGTTACCATACACAGATATAGTACCTATATTAAAGTTACCTTTTCCTAACCAATAGAAGTGCATGTTAACTTGTGAGTGTTACACGTCAATTGTGACGAGTTTTGAGTATAAATGTCACTGTTTGTATAAGGTTCGTTGGAGTTGAAGCGAGACGGACTGTCGCATCACTGCTGATTTCCATGACTCCCCGTTTTTTGTACTTGTCATTAAACAGACTCCCTTTGCCAAACTATTGAGTTGTCCTTATTGATTGGTGTTGGACTAATAAATATGCACCCCCATCCATCTAAAAGGTGCAGCTATCTCGTCTTAAGTATTTCCAAACTGCTGCTCTAGAATTATTGAATGGTGCTCCATCATGAGCAGTGTTTACCGTGGTAACACCAAAATATCCTGCTCTTGACCAAACGTCATCAGCTCTTTCCCCAAGGATAGCGATTGGGGGCCCTTAATGTCCCCTACAGCTAACGTGTTTCCCTCCTGTCATTTTCTCTAATTCATGTATACATTTCCTAGCGCCAGCAGTTCAAATCGTGAGTTTACACCTTAAAGTATTCTTGTCTATCTGCGGCAAAGGTATATACTGTGGTCTGGCCCCTCCCTTCTCTAGCAAAGGAAACTGTGAGACCCCAAATTTGCTCTCATCTCCCATTGTTTGCCTATCCATAGCAGGATAAATGGTTCTGCACCGCCTTCTTCCTGGCAGTGACCTTAACCTGGTCAAATAAGGTGGTGGTTCTCCCCTCTGACCATGGGTTCGCCCTTTGGGTGGCAGATCTAGCTGCGTCAATGATTCTGACGCCTGAGATATAGGTATGTCTAAATCCGACCATCGGACTTCCTTATCTATTGTAAAATATCCCTCAAGTCCATATGCGTCACCTCCCTCCTCCCCACGGAAGGCTTCTCTATCTTTGTCTGACATCTTCTGTGCCCAACTCATGTGAGCTCTCTCCTCCTCGTCTTTAGCCAGAGTCAGTCTATCTAGAGACAGCTCTCCTTTGGCTCAAAACTACATGAGGCTCCCTCTTTGTCGTACTACTGCGTACTCTCAAGTCAATCATTTGTACCCTTTCCCTGCAATACATTTTTGGTCTTCATATCATGATGGACCTTATCAAATGCGTCCCCAATGCTTCTAGAGTCAAACTCATCCTCTAGATTTACTCTAGATGGACCTGCTATTGGCTCATGTTCTGGGAAGAACTCTTCTAAATTTTCCCATGATACTACTGGATCAGGATCCATTACTTCCTTCTCCATGTGATCAAGATTGCGTGCTCTCTGTTTTCTCTTTCGTTCTATTTCATTGTCAAACTCTCTTTGTTTCCTCGCTTCCTCTCGTATCCTGTCTTCCTCTTTCTTTTTCATGTCCCTTCTCTCATTTGCTCTTCGTATTTCTTCATCTCTACGTCTTTGCATTCTTTTGTCCCTCAATTTCTGTTCCTCTTCTTCCCTCCTTTTTCTTTCTAGGCTTTCTTGCTCTTTGATCGCCGTCTGTCTGTTGCATTACTTTCTCTGTTCCTCTGCTCTTTCCTGTTTCCTCGTTTGCTCCTCTTGATACAACTGTTCCCATCTTTGTCTATCCTTTCTTTTTGCCCCATCGTCTTTCAATCTTTCTTCCCTTTCTTTATTCTTTTTGTCCTGCTTGTCTCAATCTTCCCTTTGTTTTACGTCCTCAATATTTTTACCATCGAGTTTGAGCAAAATCTGACCATCCATCCATTCTTTCTATATAAGTGCTAACTCATCAGCCTTATCCTTTTCTCCTTTCCATCTCTTTATTTCTCGTCCTATATCTAAGGATGTACTTGGTCGTTCACTTCTCTCCTTGTCGCGTCTCTCCTTGTCCCTCTGGATCTTAGAGATTTGCGCAGGTGAGTCATATGCCGGGTTGCTATAGCCTGTCGCTGCCTTGAGCTCCCTCAATGGGTGTAGTCCGTCATCCTTTTTACTATCGCCGTCTGCTTCAGGAGCGGCCGGTGGAGCAGAAGTCTCCTCACCCCCTTCTGTGCATATATTAAGTATTCAATCTACAGAAGGCGGGTCTGAGGAGAGCATTTGCCAACACCATACACTTTCTTCCAGTAGCACAAATTATTGAGTTGCAAGGACGTGCCCCACAGAAGGAGAAGAAGATATGGCAGAAAATAGGATATACACAATCCCCCTCAGATTTAGTGTGGTCGAAAAGAAAGCATGGGTAACGTTGTCATGCCACATGAACTGTTGCTAGTTGCCTTTGAACAGTTGTATCATTTGTCAAACCAACATATTGCTGTGTAAATACAAGAGGATTGGTTTGTCCCCAATCTGCAGGAAGTTCTTACCAAAGTGGTGATCAATTGCATCACATGCCAGACCTACGCACTGGTCACACCCTGCAAACAATACGAGGTGCCTTACCTCACTCTACAGGGCCGTTTCAGGAGCTCCATATAGATTACGCTGGTATGGGAAAAGGGTAAAATGGGTGTATGTATGTTATTGTCATAGTGTGTCCGTTCTCCTGGTGGGTTGAAGCAGGTCATTGTGCACATCTAGATGCTAAATGGGCTGCCAAATTCTTAGTAAGAGAGGTATTTCCTCACTGGGGTGTTTGTGATGTGTTGCGGTCCGACAATGGTACCCATTTCTTTAATGAACTCTTTAAAGAATTATTGGAATACTGCATTATTGAGTATCAGGCATCTGATGTGTACAATTTACCACCCCCAGACCAACAAGGTTGTGGGGAGGTTCAATGGATTGTTAAAGGCAAAATGATCTAAGTTGTGTGCCACCCTTAAATGAAACTGGGTGCACTGTCTTCCAATTGCTCTATTCAGTTTGCGCACGAAGCCCTGTAAGGCTCATCACTTATCGCCACAAGAGGTGGCAACAATACACACGCTTCAATCTCCTGTAAAGAAACCCTCTGCTGCTCACAGGGCAGTGTCTGTTCTGTGTGAGGAATTTCAGGAATATTTCACTGTTTTGACTAGATCAATCAAATTTACTTCTCAACAGATAGCACCACGACGATCTAAAGAAACAACCAGCGCTGCATCTGCCTCCACGACATCAGAGCCTCTTCAATTGTCCCCTGGTGATCTTTTGTTCATTAGAAACTTTGTCCGCAGGTGGAGTGAACCAAAATACAACAGGCCTTTCACTATTGCCTATGCCACTCTGTTTGCGGTGAGGGTCCGGGAGTTGCAATATTGGGTACACCTTTCTGATGTCGGAAGGGCTCCAAATGCCGCTCCGCCACTAATGAGCCAGATAGAACCGCCACCGTATCGCAAAAGGAGCAGGAGCTCCTCAGCACTGCAGGAGCAGTGGCCCCCATCACATAACAGCCTCATGCCTTGAGGTAAGCCATTGGGCCATATTACAGCCTTTGGCACCCGTCCTCTTTCTTGTCAGTGGGTAGCGCCTAAATTGCAAATACCCATGCTGCATCATATTTGATCTGCCCTGCTACGATGTGCATCTAATTTAACTAGCCTGTGGGCATCTGTGCACAAATGTCCTTTACTACCCACAAGGCCCTGGCTTTTCTAAGTTGTGATGGACAGAGAGATGTATGAAAGGATGGTAAATTCCTTAATTAACAACATCAGTCATTATGAAAAAATACGCGTGGATCCAACAGACAGACTTATGGTTATCCTACAAGATCTGTGCACTCGAGGCCTAGGGGAAGGTTTTCTTACATCCAAAGAGGCATGCTTTCTAACCCCTAGGGAATGCCGGATACCAACTATATATGCATTGCCTAAGGTGCATAAAGACAGTGTTAACCCTCCAGGAAGACCTATCATCTCTCTGTGTGGTTCCATTTTGGAAACAATAGGGAAATATATCGAGAAGGCCATTCATGCATTGGCTGAAGACTCTCCTTCCTTTTTAAAGGACACCATGGCTATGATTAACTACTATGAAGGGCTCACCGTGGTTGGCAATCACACTTTATTGGTCACTTTGGACATTACTGCCCTATATACAAACATCCCTCAGGATGAAGCATTGGCAAGCATTGAACAGATATTTCAGGGACGACCTACACCTCATGGGATTCCAACTCAGTTTATATTGAAGCAACTTGAGGTGGCTTTATGCAACAACTTTTTTCAGTTTCTTGATGCTATTTACATACAGAAACATGGCACAGCCATGGGGGCAGCGTTTGCCCCAAGTTTGGCAAACATATACATGGCACTGTTTGAAGATCTGTTTGTGTACAATAACAATCCGTTTGGGCAGTATGTCTCCCATTGGAAGCAATATATCGACGATATATTCTTCATTTGGACAGGTGCTGAAGATCATCTAAAGGCTTTCCTTTTGTGGCTAAATGACTGTAAACCCAATCTTACCTTTACAGGTCATTGGGATCCTATAGAAATACCGTTTCTTGACCGGATCATGGCCCAAAAACAAGGCTGCATTTTTATATCATTATATAGAAAGGACACTGATCGGAACACTTTACTTGAATATTCCAGTCAACATCCCCACTCCCAGAAGGACAATTTACCGTCCTGACAGTTTCTCCGTCTCCGACGGAATTGTACTAATTTAGTGGACTATGAACATCATGCTAATCTCTTCGGAACAAGACTCCTGGAAAGAGGCTACCCACGTAGATTAATCAAGCGATCAGCAAAACGAGCCCCTTGGACCCTGAGGGAACATCCTTTCAGGCCCAGGGAGAAGAAAGAGGATACAGATCGGCTAGTTTGTGTAACTTCTTTTTCACAGCAAACAGTGCAGATAAAAAAGCTTATCAAGAAACATTGGAACTTGGTAACAAGCACGGGATGCACAAGTGGGCTACCCTTGTTTGCACTAAAATGATCCAAGAACCTTCGAGACCATCTGGTACAATCCATACTACAAACAATTGAGACTAACTTTACACAGAACAGCCTTAGAGCTGCCTGGTCCCACAGTAAAGAATATATTGTAGGTCGCTACCCCTGTGGAAATTGCAGTGTATGCCATCTGACCTCAAAAACTATGAGGTTCAAACATGGTCATTTCAATTGGCAACTTCGACAATTTACCAATTGTTTATCGAGTAATGTCATTTATGCCATATGGTGTCCCTGTAAATTACTGTATATAGGTATGACAACAAGGGAGGCATCTATTCGAATATGTGAACACAGATCGCGTATTCGCACTAGATGCAGTACTGCACCTTTGGTCCAACATTACATTGTAGAAAATCACACGGAGGATGACATACATTGGACAATAATAGATCAGTTGGCACCAGATAACAGCCAACATTCCATGCAACACAGGCTAACCAAGTTGGAGCAAAATTGGATCTATAGATTGAGGACCCATGAAATCGGCCTCAACAACGATATCCAATGGTCTTTTTTGCTACAACATTAATACCAGCGTGCCTTAGCATCCATTATAGGACCTTCAAACAGTGTACATTCTGGTGCACCATTTCTTGAGACCCTCTTGGACTGCATCACTGACTGCATTTGATCGACATGTGTTACCAGTGGACTCATACAGAAAGCCAAGCGTTAATGGGTACTTGAACTCCTTGTTTTCCCTAGGGAGCCGCAAGGGTTACACCGCCCTTTGTTGAGCATATAGGTGATTCTGTTCAGTCGCAGAGTTTCTACCGGCAGCCTTTTCTTGTACACAAGGTGCATATGTATATACATGAACCAGTTGTCAAGCATTAGATTCCTTGGCATGTTATGTTTGTGCAGCAGTGCTCCCATAAGAGACATACTTGTCTCTTTGAACGTATAGATTTGGTTTGTTATAGAATAAACAGTTGTACCTTTTCGCTTCTAATTTATCAGTGCCAAGTGCACTGTTCTCAGACAAACATTCTAACATTGCCTTTTCAATATAGCTGACATGGGCGTTTATAGATCATACCCATGCGGGAAAGGCAATGCTTTGTTTTTGTCTTGCAATGTCTTTTTTGTCTTTTGCAATGTTTTTTGTCTTGGTTTTTGCTTTGTAATTACGTAAGGCCTCCGCCCTCTGGGGGGGCAGGTGAATGCATCACTACTCTTGGAGGCGTGTCTTTACTTCGGACGCGTACAAATGGCGACTAGATGATAGGTACACCGAACAGCAGTGCTGCACAACGGGACCCGCATTCCCCAGACGGGTGGCCGACACTCAAGTAAAATACATGAGGTAAGAGCGGCGTAGCGCGGCTCTTCGGCCGCGTTATGGGTGTAATGTAAATGGGGTCCGTACAGGCGACACACTTGTTTTGGTGCGCTGCATCACGGCATGTGAGGGATTTCTGACCCTCGCGGCCCTAACTGTGTGCCGCGGCCGTTCGCGGTGCGTGGAGCCCCCCGGGGGGCAGCAACCGGTTTGCTGCACCCCTGGGGTCCTCTCGCCCCACGACGGCTCCGTGGCCGGCGGGGCATGTTTTATCCTTGCAAGAACTCTGTGTCTGAGTACTAAGGGCGGGCGGTCTTTCCTTTTCTCCCCACCTTTTTCCTTCTCATTGCCTTTTAAAACCATGGATTGTTTTTGGCAATGGGATTTTGCACACCTCAACCGTATTTTTTTGGGGGCGAGCATTATCTCCACCTTCCAATCCTTTTCTCTTTCCCCCTCCTTCTTCTTCCCCTCCCCATTGCGTGTGGGGGATCTAGCAGCTAGGAGTTCTTTTGTATCCCTGGGGGCTCTCTGCCGCGCAGGAGGGTCCCACGGCTGGCGAGGTACTCCATAGTACTTTATTTTTAGCCTAGCATTTTAAGTGGGGACTGGCTATGACACGATCACAGCAGGCCAAACAGTCTGTTTGTAGTTGGCTGTGTTGTGTTTCCTGTCTCTACCTTCACACACGGTTACAGCATTAGGGAACAACAATTGCTTGCACTATTGGTACTGCCATTTTTCAGTGTCAATTTGGCCGCCCTCATCCTCTTGGTCTCCTTTTTAATTCCTAGTGGTTGCTGATACCTTGGGTATGAGACACTGCCCGCATCCAGTGTTCCCCTTTGGGAAAGAATACAGGGATCCCATGCCATTAGCTTAATGCATTCGAACCAACTGGCCTGCAATATATCAAACGGGGAGGAAACAACACCTCTGCGAATGAAGGTAAATTGTGACATAAATGCACCTATAACATTGGGTATGTGCTACATGGGTTTGCTATTGACACAACCATTTGGATTATTATCACACTGTCTGCCACAATTTAGAAAACAAGGCCCTGATGGGACATACACACATTTGTCATTGCAGACACAACAACATTGTAACCAAGAAGGAAATGTAACCGTGGCTTGGTCCTGTGAACAACACACGAGGAGACCAAACCTGAGGTTTTTTCACTCTGGGTGAGAGAAAGGGAAAGGGAAAAAAATCTTTCTAGCTATCAAGATGTTGTGTCCTTCCTGTATCTCATGATTGTCAGCTATCCTTCCAATAATTTGTTCTCATTCTTTTGTTTTTCGATTCGGGTTTCTTGGACTTCTCCAATTTTTCTCTCATTGTCCTTTACTCTCCTTTCACTCTCCTTTCACTTTCTAAATTTCAATTCTAATTCAATTCTAATTCTGACTTGTTTTGATTTTAATTAAAGGGTGTTACTACCGCTCTGTCCCTTTTTTGGGAGAGGGGTGGGTGTGGGAGGATATCTTTTCCCTTCCAGAATTTTCAGAGAGTACTGTTTTTGCCTCACCTGTAAGAAATATGAGTAGATTAACCTGAGATTGGGACATGCCCAGAACACACCAGGGCATAGCCTAGGACAAAACAGCATGTCAAGATTCATGATAGCTAAGACAAATGTTAAAGAAAGCATGAAGGAAAATATAGAGAAGGATTGTAAACTTTGTTTTTCTCTCTCTCTCTATTTGTCTCTCTTCTCCCTTTTGCCCTTGGTTATCGGTAGAAGCGGTTTTCTGAAAAAAACATATTTGGATCACCACTATTGAACACCTTGTGAAGCCAAAGAAACCAGCTCTTTTTAACTGAATGAAATTCGTCAATTCACATCAATTTGAATTCTGTTTTTAACAACTGTGTTTGTTTGTAATGTACATGTCCTAATGAGGTGCACCAGACGGAAGCTGTATAGACCGTTCTGGTAGCCCGAAACTCGAGTCAACAACACCATAGAGCCTACTCCTCCCAGAGTTGGCTTTAACTTGGGTTTTCATAGATAAATATATGGGGATTAATATGGGTCCATGAATAATCACTTTGGAATACCTACCCAGTGTTTCTATATCTTCTAATAGAAAAAATATTGTTAAACAGGCACGTTTGGAACTACTAAAATATCAAACCCATACGGATGGGATGTTCTGAGTCACAGAACCAAACTATCAGGATTGCGGTTTTTGCACAAGTATGAGTGGTTTTTTGTATGCATGGGGATGAAAGAGTACGCAAGGAATGATATGTGAGATGTGAGCCTTTTTCTGTTGATGTGATAAAATGTTTGTTCTTGATAATTGATTTTTTATAGATGTGTTATTAATATATTCGATATGCTCTCTTGTAAAAGTTTTCTACAATTAAAAAATGATTAAACAAATCTGAAACAAATGAGTTCTGACATGTTGTCTTATATCTAAAACATACACTCTTTAAATAGGGTTGTCTGTTTTGGAGGGGATTATGCAGCGTCTTTACGCATAAATCTACATGAATTAATTATAGGAGGTTGTGCAATTTATCCATGGATAACTGCATTTTTTGTTTGGTTTTCTAAGATGGCCACCAATCCTTCGTTCTCTGAAACTCATTGGTGGCCCTTATTGCTTTTGGCTACATTACCCGATTGGCTGCAGGATCCTTATCATAGCCAATCCTACGCCAGCAAGGCGTAAACCGGTCCACCGCCTGAAGAACCACAACCTAAGGACCTTTTCCTGTCCTGTGCCTGTTCGTTGCCATATGGACCGGCGGCCAGAACGCCTGGTCCACCCAGCTGTTAGTACTCACTGCATAACCTGCCCATTTCGTTTCACGTATCAATCTACTGAAGTCTTCACCCTTTTTTGGCGCACAGCCCCCCCCCCCATTTATACCTGGCACTAGATTTACATCGCCGCTCCACGCTATCATTGTATATGATTTCCTTAAACTACTTCTTGCCCTCTCCACCTGCACAGCACCAATTTCATCATATCCAGTCCTGAACTTTGTCATCTAAATCCTTGCTACTGCACCCAGCTCTGTCATGGACTCCTGATTCAATCACCTGGTATTGTGCATGACGCATCAGCCGCCCGGCACATTTCACCAACTATTCTGCACGTTGTATCAATATCTCTCAAACTATTAATCATCGCACAGACTCCTACTAGCCTGCCTGAACATCGCAGATATGGACTCTGTAATACTTGATCGCCGTGCCAACCCGAATTAGTCAGCTCTCCTGTTCTCTCATTATTGTGATGGTTGTAGTACCTGTTCACCGTGTCTGGCCTGTCTGAATCGACCTGTATTTTGCTTAACCTGCCTCTTGAGCACATGGCTCTGTGCCAATTCGGACTTGCCTGTCTTACCATAGCATTCATTGTGGCTGTAATATCTGTTCACTGTGTCCGAATACATTAACCAACCTGTCTGATTTGTTTAGAACATTGCACTATCTGCCTGGGAGTACTAATCTCTGTGCCAATGCGTATCGGACCACTAAGCCTATGCTTTTACTATTGAGGCAGTACTTGCAGTACTTGTTCACTTTGCTAGACCACCGTATTAGCCTACCTATATTTCATGCTAATTGTCGTGTATTGCACTAACTACTCTATGTATATGATCCTGTGCATTGTTGAGGTATTACTGGCTGTACATGTGTATTTCACTAACTACTCTATGTAGATGATCCTTTGCATTCATTGTTGAGATAGTACTTGCAGTATCTGCCCACTCTGCTAGACCACCCTACTAGCCTACATAGATTTCATGCTAATTGTCGAGGACTACACTAACTTTTTCTATGCATATGCAATCATGGTGTAAGCCTTTAGCCCACTAGCATAGACCTCTGCAATCCAGTTTAGATTCAACGCATCAGCCTCCTAGACTTAAGATCATATAATTTTGGTTACTTAAAACCTTACACTCAGCTGCTGGACTGATATTTATCAGCTATTCACGCTAGCTCACCATTATTTGAATAGTCTGCTCCCACAGTCCATGGTAACCCAGCTGCAACATCACAACTCCTTCAGAACACAACAGATTTCTGCAAACTCCTCACTGTGGCCTTAACTATGGCCACCTTCCATAGAGTCACCCTTGCTATGGGATCCTTCTACCCACTATTCCATACCATAACCCCTACCAACTTCCTTCCACCTCTCCTACCTAACAACAACCACATCTCTTCAGATGATACCATCACTAGGACTGCAGCCAGTCCCTCTCTCAGCCCCATTGAATGGTTACAGAGATTCACAACTCCTCCCACCCCACTTATCCCATGTCCAGTCGACACTAGAAACAATAGATTATGCTCTCGCTTCCTTAACCACAAGATCACTTGAAGGATGTCCACGTAACACTCCTTGCACACCCCCATAAAGTGCCTCCCAACTATCTGCGGAGCAACTGTGCCGGAGCATCCTAACTCACCAGCCCCCACTACATCCTCAACACATCCTTTGCCAATTATTACCCCATCAACCTCATCCTGTCCAACAAAACTAAGCTCAGCAAGACCACCCACCACCAAAGGAGCCCTCATCAATGCACGCTCTCTAGTAGCCCATGCCCTAAATATTGCTGATCACATCACAGCCAACCGCCTGTACTTTTTGGCCGTCAATGAAACCTGGCTCCACCAGGCAGCAGGACCAGCAATCTCCTTAGTCCTGCCAGAGGGATATACAATTATCAGACAGATACTCAGGTAAAGGAGGGGAGTGGTGTTCATCCCAAAAACCCACTTGGGCCTCAGAGCTACGTCCCTCTCCAGCCTTCCTTCTGCAGAACATTTATCAGTTAAACTCGCACTCTCACCCACTCAAACCATCCTGATGCATCTCATCTACCGCCCTTCAGGCCTGACCGCATACTTTCAGGCAGACATCACCAACCTCTTATCCACCAATACCAAACTTGGTTCCCAAACCATCCTCCGGGTCCCCCTGAACCTAGGATTGTAAGACCCCAATGATTTACATGCTTTAGCCCTGGAAAACTCCATCACCCAACTTGGCTTCAAACACAAAATCAGAGAATTTACACACACCAAAGGCCGAATACTGGACTGGGTGTCCAACCTTAATTGCACAGTAACTATTCCCCAGAACGTACCAGGCACCTGGTCGGACTATCATCTCATTTCATTCACTATCCAAAGCACAACCCCCTCTAGCACCACTATTGTTCCCCCCCACCCTATTCAAAAATTGTTGAGATATCTCATTTTCCAGCCTACGATCTCTCATTAACAAGATCCTGGATCCAGCCAAGTACAAGAACCTGGACTCATACAAATAAGTCGAACTTTATAATGTTAAACTCAAATCAGCCCTGAACGTCGCTGCACCGCTCAAAACAAAAAAGTTCAAACCGCTCGCCCACCTTAATAAATGGTTTATGCCCGAGTTAAAAATCCTAAGGAACATCAAAAGATCAGCAGAAACAACCTGGCAAAAATGACCCTCCAGTCACAATAAAACCATTTTCGCCACAGCAGCTGCAGCCTATAAATCTGCCATCCTGTCCACCAAAAAAGAAGCCTACAACACCAAAACCCACAGTGCCAAATCAAGCACGAAGGAGCTCTTTAGCATCCTTAAGGAATTAGAATCACCAGCACTGCCCACTAATGACTGTATTAAGGATGCAGCCTGGTGCTCTAAAATCCAACAAGCCTTAGCAGACAAAATCACTCTCTTACAAAACAAGATTGGATCTAAAAAGAGTAGCCTACCAAGCTGTCTCCAGCCAAAACATGTGCCAGAGAATAAACTCCCCCAATGCCCACCTTTCACATTCTCAGAAGTGTCACCTAATGAAGTTGAAGACATCATGAAAACTGAAACCATCACATTGTCAAGGAGACATCTGCCCAGCTTCCATCATTAAGGACGGAGCTAAAGCTATGGCACTGCTCATCGCCACCTTGATAAACTCATCTTTCTAGACTAATCAAGTTCCCAACAATCTAAAGGAGGCCTGGGTTATGCCACTCCCAAAAAAAACAAATTTAGATCGGAACATTCCAACCAATTTCAGGCCCATCACTACCGTCCCCTTCCTCTGAAAAATATTGGATAGAGTTGCTTATCTGCAAATCCAGAAGCATCTAGAGGAAACAAGTTATTAGGCCTTAGACAATCTGACTTCAGGCCAAGACATGGAATGGAGACAACCCTCTTGGACCTGAAAATCCAGATGGATGAGGCAAAGGACAAAGGCAACCTGACTATCCTCCTGCTCCTTCACTTGTCCGCAGTGTTCGAGCTAGTCAACCCCCAAATTCTAACTGTGGACACCTTACCACAGTATCAGCCTTCTCCATCAACCCGTCTAATTGTGTCAACTCCTTTCTCACCACCCGATCACCCTTAGCCTCAGCAGACCTGAGCCCTATACACTGTGGAGTCCCACAAGTCTCCTACGTGTCACCCACGCTTTATAATATATTTACAAAGCTCTTCTTCGACCGATTGGACATCATGGGTGGCATCTACACTAACTATGCAGATGACACCAAAGTCCTCATCCCACTCACCGGCTGTTACGACGAGGACTCCAAGTTAATTAATGACATCTACCTTGAAATCCAGGCTTGGATGGCTTCTAAAAGCCTGTGTCTTAATGATGATAAGACCAAGCTCCTGATTGTCAGCACGCAAGCACACGTAAATAAACTAGGTCAGAGGTACACATCCTTCAACATAGACGGAAACGTGATCAAAGTCACTGAGGAAATAAAAACCTTGGGGGTCTACCTCGATTCATCACTGGCACTAAAGAAACAAGTCAACTAGGTGGCAGACTCCACATCCTACACTAACAAGCTAATCTACAGTTGCAATCCCTTCTTGTCCACTAACAGCCGCCTAACGCTGTCCAGAGCCTTAGCGTTGTCCAAAATCGATTATTGTAACACACTTTTCCTAGGGTCCTCTGAACAAAACCTAAACAGTAATATGCAGGTCAACGACACCAATGATGATTGTTTGCTATATAAGATTGCTTTTTTCGAAAATGCATTGAGAGATTTTGTGCTAGACTTCCGTTGATGTCTGTTGTACTCCCTGTTTTAGATAATTGATATTAAAACAGTTATCCTTTTGCCAACTACCTGAGTGGTTTCAATTATTGATTTTTGAATGATTTCTGTATCCCCAACCATCTGAAGGGTATTGCTATCTCATCTTAAAGGGCTGGGAGCTCCAGTTCAAGTGGTAGCAAAGGATGGTTAGATACCCATTGAGATAAGTAAGCTTTTGGGTCCCAGAAATATCGCACAACCTTTGCCATTCGGCTGAAAGGACGTGAAGCTCCCTGTAGATAGCGGTTTAGTGTAATGCAAAGTCTTGCAAGCCAGGTTAGACGGGTTGCCTTGTTTTCATGCAGAAACCCCTCCCGGCGTCTACAGGAAGCTGAACGAATGGAAAGTTGGAGAGGGCATTGAGGAGGCATACGATCCCGAGAGTCGGAAGTTGTGAAATTCGAATGGTGAGTAAAACTGAGTGAGGTGGCAAAAGTGTGAAAGAGCAGTGGGTGAAGAAATTGATGAAGGGAAACTGAGTAATGGAGGGAGGTGGGGATAAAGTCACTTGAGAATAATGAGTGTTATGAGAATGATGTTTGTTAAATATTGAGTAAAGTTTTCTGGAATGGGTGATGCAGCTGTACCCTCCCGTGACCCTTTCTCACCTCCTTCTTCGGATGAGTCGTGCAGAGATGAAGATGAAGACTGGTGCTTAAGTCTCTGTGGCTTCTGGCCCTTCGGAGTCTTCTTCCTTTCTTTCTTTGAGTGGAGATAAGGTCTGGCTCCCCTGAAGGCCACCTTGGCAGGATCCAAAGTCCTGGCCCAAAGGGAACCCAAGGGAGCCAAACCCAGAGTGCAGGGAAAAAGCCTTCGGCAACAAAAAAACCCTGCAGGCGTCTCACTCCTGCTGTTCTCGCGTAACTGGAAGGTGATGGCAATCCTTGTAGAGTGTAGTCCATCAAATGGTTTATATGATTGAATAGAAATGAGGATAGATCCGGAAAAATGAGGGATACACAGTAAGTTAAGTAGCTGCAAGAAGAAGAATAGAGATAAAAGGAAGAAAGGCAGATAGAATACCAGATTGTCTTTAGGTGGTACAGATGTACCCACAATACAGATACCCAAGTAGGCTGGGAACACAGAAAAATAAGAGAAAGATAACGGCACGCCGCAACCGTAAGGAGAAAATCAAACGGGCACAGAATAAACTGTTGCGGCGCTCCGAAGGGAAGGGAAGTGTCGAGCAGAAATCAGCAACTAAGGTAAGAGGAGGAAGTAGGAATTAAAGTTCGGTAAGGACCACAACAGGAACCGAGAGAAACAAAGCTGGAACGCTGGGCAGGACGCTGCGCAAACTGCAGCCGAGGGGACCCAGAAGGAGAGACGGATAAAACTCACTACGTGGATAGCGTAGTACGTAGTTATAGTAATGAAGGCGGCCATGTTGAAGGAAGTCTAGACCACTACTCTGACTTGGCTGAAACTGCTATCATATCCTTCGGTACTTTGTCTTCCAACGTTGCCAAAGTCGCCACTGCAGTCGCATGATAAAAATTGACTTGAGAGGAGGCCAAGCAATTAAGAAGTATTGTGAGGGAGTCCACGATAAACAGTACGCCTAGATACCTGCATTTTAAAGAACGTAACAGAAGGAACAGTACCTAAAATCCCATAGTGGAAGACGTAGGAGATGAACTCAGTTAAGGAGGGCATTTCAAACTCTGTAGGAGTATTCTTAGACATGTCTGTAACGTTACTATATTGAAGACATGCACCTGTCAATATATTGGGTCGAGATTTAATGACCAAATTAAATATGCCAATTTCATTTACTGATAAGGGCATAGTGTGCTGAACACCAGGAATTTATTATTTAAACGTGAGTTGAGTTTGTTATGGCACTTGCAGGACAAATAGCCATACGAGGAGTGCCATTAGAACCAGAAGTGTTTCAATATGGTGTACGCATTTTGCTGACATGGCTGCCATGCTTAGTGGGTAAGACTGTGAGGATACCTGATGAACTTTTATTCAGGCCAAAGATACCTATGGTTGAAAAGGAAGGACAAGTCTTTCCTTTAGAGTTACAAGCTGCTATAGTACGAGGAGAATTAGCTATGCTTGATGGAGTTGATTATGTTGGCAGACGATGGGTCACCGTGATTGCAATTGGGGAGGGATATAGATTGACTGATGTCATGGATGAAGACCTGTTTAGAGATCATCCATCAGATGATGAAGTCATCTTTGAAACAAGTATTACCTATTGGGTGAGAGCAATTAAACGAGAAGTTCCTCAGAGGATGATGTTAGCCCAGAAACGTCCTGAGTATTATGATGATGACATGGCAAAGATACCAGTTTCTTTATGGACAAAAGTCCCCTATGACGTGGGCCTATTGAAGGGTGCTGGCGAAGTAAAAATTAAACTGAAACCAGGAGCAATTCTACCTCAAGCACGACAGTATCCCATGTCTCGAGAGGCATATGAAGGTATCTGCTATGATGGAACAGGGTATATTAGTGACATTAGAGTCATCGTGTAATACCGCGATCTAGCCCATTAAAAAAGGGAAAGGAGGGTTGTGGTGTTTAATTCAAGATTTGAGACCGATTAACCAGATTATAGCGGCCGAGTTCCCTCTAGTTCCTAATCCTGGGTGAGAGCAATTAAACGAGAAGTTCCTCAGAGGATGATGTTAGCCCAGAAACGTCCTGAGTATTATGATGATGACATGGCAAAGATACCAGTTTCTTTATGGACAAAAGTCCCCTAAGACGTGGGCCTATTGAAGGGTGCTGGCGAAGTAAAAATTAAACTGAAACCAGGAGCAATTCTACCTCAAGCACGACAGTATCCCATGTCTCGAGAGGCATATGAAGGTATCTGCTATGATGGAACAGGGTATATTAGTGACATTAGAGTCATCGTGTAATACCGCGATCTAGCCCATTAAAAAAGGGAAAGGAGGGTTGTGGTGTTTAATTCAAGATTTGAGACCGATTAACCAGATTATAGCGGCCGAGTTCCCTCTAGTTCCTAATCCTGCGACAAGCTTATGTAATATACCTGCTGAAGCACAATATTTCACTGTGATTGACTTGAAAAATGTGTTTTTCTCTATCCAATTGCATAAAGATTCGCAAGATTTGGTGTCATTTACTTTCAGACAGACTTGCTTGAAAAACACTTGTTTACCCCAGGAGCATTATGAGTCTCCATCGATTTTGAACAGGGCCCTACAGATGGACTTAACTAATATTGATTTAGAAAGTGTTGAGTTGCAGTAGGTGGATGACATATTGGTATGCAGCATCACAGAGGAAAGTGCAGATGCGATTCTGTTCAGTTAATGATTGTTCTTGCTGACAAAGGATATAAAGTTGACAGAGAGAAGTTATAGTATTGTCAACAAGTTGAGTTATACATTGGCCAGTTAATTTCACACGAAGGAAAGAAGGTTACTCCTGAAAGAGCTGAAGCTATATTAAAAACAGTAAAGCCAGTTACGATAAAGAATATGCAGAGATTCTTGGGACTTTGTAACTATGTAAGAACATGGGTCTTTGATTACATTTCATACATAAGGCCCTTATGGCAATCTCTAAAGAAAGCACAGGCAAATCAAGAGAACATTTTTGAACAGATGAGATGGAAGAAGGGTTTGATGAAATAAAAAATGGGCAATTTGCACAGCTCCAGTTTTAGGGATTCCTAATTATGCTGAGGAATTCTTTTTGTTTTCAAATACGAATGGCACTGTTATGACAGCAGTACTCACGCAAAGAACTACGTTGGGGTACAAGCCCCTTGCATATTACAGTGGTATTTTAGACCCAGTAAGGAAGGGTCACTTCCCTTGCGAACAATCTTTGGCAGCCGCCACCTTCGCCATTGAGAATGCTGCCAGTATAGTAATGGGTTGTTCTATGATGTTATTTGTTGAAAATGCATTATTTGCCATCTTGGAGAAACCTAAAGGCACGTTGACATCTCAAAGTGCTTCTGCCTATGAGGTGGTCATATTGAATGCAGCAATTAAAATAGTCAGATGCAGAATAGTGAATCCTGCCATGTTTGTAGCGAAACGACTGGTAGAGGGTGAGCACGCACATGATTGTTCGAACTATGGGGAGTTCTATGACGAGCTCCCAAGGGTGAAGGAAAATGCACTGGCAGCTGAGGTAATTTTCTTTATTGACGGTTCTTCAAGAATCGATGAAAATGATGGACAAAGATATACAGGTGCCGCTGTGGTAAAGCACATGGCCAATGGAGGGTTTGGAGTACTGATAAGTGCACGACTACCATTTCATTTTTCGGGACAGGCTGCAGAATTAGTTGCACTGATTGTCGTGCTCGAGAATCATGCAGACCAGGACGTAACAGTGTACAGTAACTCCGTCTATGTGACCTCAATAGTGAACGCTGGACTAACATGTTGGAAAAGGAGGGGCTACCTCCGAGCAGACAGCACTCCAGTGCAGCATGCAGCCTTATTGGACAGACTCATTAGAGAACTACAACTCACAGTAGCCATTGCAGTCGTAAAGTGCGCAGCTCACACTAAAAGGGCACATTTTATTTCACATGGAAATCAAAAAGCAAATGAGGAAGCAAAACTTATAGCATATACAGAAGCAATTATGTCATTTGATACACCTGATGTGAATGAAAGCATGGTGGTGATGATGAGTGTGCCAAATTGTTATAATAATTTGTCTAGAACTCAGTTGGGGGAAATCCAAGGGGATGCGCCCCAAGAAGAAAAAGACTTGTGGACGCTGAGAGGGTGTTCTTTAAAACCCTCTGAAGCATTGTGGCGACAAGACAGCACTGTTAAACTGGTAATACCTGTAGCCTTATTAAGGGTGGCATTGGAACAGCTGCTCTACAATGCGCACGTCACTAGAGAGAGCCTAGCCACAACAATAGCAGAGGATTGGTTTGTTCCAAATATAGTAGAACATGTGGCATTTTATGTAGTAAATTGAATCATTTGTCAGAGGTTTACTCCTTGGTCCACATTGTGCACAATTAGAGGAGTTAATCCGAGACCTAATGGTCCCTTTCAGCATTTACATATCGACTATGTCGACATGCTGCAAGTCTGTAATGGATACAGATATATGATTGTGGTAATATGTCCCTTTTCAAGTTGGATTGAAGCTGGACCGTGTACACACCCAGACACCACTTGTGCAGCAACATTTTTTGTATGAGAAGTATTTCCTAGATGGGGAATATGTGAAGTATTAATATCAGATAATGGCCCTCATTTTGTCAATTAAGTCTTTGAACAAATAAGCTTGTTGCTTAGTATAAAGCACAAGTTTTCATCAGCGTTATCACCGGCAAGCAAACGGTATCTGTGAGTGACTCAACGGCTTGCTTAAAGAGAGAATATCCAAATTGAAATTGACTTTGAAGAAAAGATGGTTGCATTGTCTACCACTGGCATTGTATCCATTGAGAAACCAGCCAGGTTCAGACCACCATATTACCCTGCACGAGATAGTGACAGGGAGGCGAATGAGGACACCTCTCACACCTCCATCTAGGGTTATAAGTGATGCCCAGCCAACAGCAGAACTGCTAGGATTACCTTACGTGTATGACTTCAAGTATCTCTGTCATTTCAGATAAGCTCAAGTAAAAGGGGTGTAGGATAAAGCAGAACACAGAAGGAGATGCCACAACAGCCGTAGTTGACAAGCTTTGTCTTCCTAAACGTTTCTCAGGGGATGCAGTCCTAATCCGCGATTTCACTAGGAAGTGGCACAAACCTCGTTTTAACTGCCCCTTCATAGTAGAAGACGTTACGCCGTCTGCAGTCAAAGTGCAAGGCAGATGCGCTTGGATTCCTCTGCGATGAAAAGATTTATACAGGAGAATCCACATCACCCTCACCCCCACCCGAAGAGAGCATCGGTGAAGAACCACAGCATGTGCAGACTAGGTCTATGAAAAGGAAGGAGGATGCAGATGCTGCTGAATAAAGACAGAGGGCATCATTACAACTCAGGCGTTAAGGGTTAACGCCGTCGTTAACCCTTAACGCCTGATTCCGATTTTAACGGCTGCTTTTAGCAGCCGTTAAAATCCATGGCGCTAAACCGCCTTGGTGCTAATTACGCCACCGTAATTTACGGTGGCGTAATTAGCGCCTTCCCCACTCCCATTATGCCCTATGGGGCAAAAATGGGGAAGGGTAAAATGGGAAATGGGGATTTACCGCCCCACTCACCTTGGAATGGGGCGGTAAATCCGCCATGTGGTAAAGTTGGCGTACTTACCGCCTGGGTCGTAATGCCCCCCAAAGTGTTCATTGGACTGTGTCTTATTTTGGGACACTCTTTTCAGTGATTTAAAAAGGAGTTAAGGCAAGTTATTGTGTTCTTGAGCCACATGAATTTGTTGACATTGGACTGAGGCATCTCTAAGCCTTGATTAAAAAAAAGAAGAAGATATGCCAAATGTGGAGTTCCTTTTCACAATTGGAAAAGGGAGCAGTAACCTGATTCATTACGCACGAGTTCCTGTTTAGAGGCACCCAATGATAACATTTCCCGGATCGTTCTTACTGTTTTTTTGTTAATCTTGCACGCCTACCCTGCTCTGGTGGGGAGAACTACTAATGCACATCCTTTTCTGCAAAGTCCTAAGAATGGTCCAATTGTGAGAAGAATGCTTGCAGCTATCATTGAACATATCCTTTAGCTTCCTGAGTTCAGTGTGGAAAACACAAATGGCCCAGTTACCGGATAATGCATATAGACTGGCCGATTTGGTATTCTGTTATCTGATAGAGGAATGTCCACATCTTTTTGGACGACAGACCAACGTCCGAGCTTTCGTGAGAGACTCGAGAAACAATGCAGCACTCAATGAAATATTGAGGGACATCATTGTCCAAGTGAGTGGATACTGCGAGCGAACGCTGAGACTAAATGAGGCTTGCGAGAGGGACAGATCCAAAGGTCTACTAAGTAAGGAATTTTTTGTCTCATGCTGAAAGATCTTCATGTTGTTTGGTCAGAGGCCAATTTTTGGCATCTATTGGGAATTTGATTTCAGTATTTTATAAATCAGCCTGTTGAAGCTGATTTATTTTATTTTATTTTTATTTTGAATTTGTAGAGCACGCTACAGCCCAAAGGCAACGAGGCGCTATAAGGAAATTTAAGAAGGCTTGCTTGAGGGTTACAGTAAGCGGCCCAAAAGGTATACTTAAATACATTCGCTTAGGTGCATTTGCATGGTTACAGAGAATACACATAGGTCATTACAGTTGGTTACTAATACTCTAGTATAGGTAACAAGTGGCAAGGCAGATCTTCGACTATACAGGGTGATACAATAGACATGCATAGCTAGAAAGACGGGGGCTTTAGGTGAAGAGGTTGGTTTTTAAGGCCTTGTGGAAGGTCGAGTGTGAGTCGATTGATCTGATCTGAGCTGAGAGACTATTCCATAAGGTTGCCGCCATAGTAGGGAAGCTGGTGCATCCTGCGCGCACTCTGCGTGTGAGCGGGACAGTGATGCGGTTGGCATAGGCTGCCCTTGAAGGTCTGGTGACTGTTTGTCTGGATATCCTTTGAGTCAGATAGGGAGGGGCTAGGTTGTGAAGACGCTTATGTGTAAGGGCCAGGGATTTGAAAACCACCCTTTCCTTGATGGGAAGCCAGTGTACCTGCCTCTGATCCCTGAAATGTGTTCCTTGCGAGAGATGCCTGTAGCGGCTCTTAAGGCATTATTTTGGGCAATCTGGAGTTTGGTGAGGTTTTTTTGGGAGGTTCCAATGGACAGAGCATTGCAATAGTCCAGTCTGGAGCCGATGATGGCTCTTGCAATTGAGATGCAGTTTTGGCGTGATAGGAAGGGCCTGATGGCATTGATGAGTTTGGAGTGATATGCTGCGGAAGAGGCAATGACATTTACCTGTCTGTCCATAGTGAGGCTGGACTCGAGATACACACCAAGTGTTTTGATAGTTTGAGAGACTTTGATGGGAATATTGTCTACGGTGAAGGATTGGTATTTGGTATCAAGTTTGCCCAATGTGGATGGGTAGCCAACAAGAAGGAGTTCAGTCTTATCACTGTTTAGACAAAGCCATTCTCAGACATCCAAGATTGAATGGTGGCGTAGATGCTGCTGAGTGTGTCCAGGTCCTTGGTGTAGTCACCTGACAGGGGGATGAGAACCTGTGTATCATCTGCATAGTTTGTATATGATATACCCAGGGCATCAAGTATTCTGAAGAGAGGTCTCGTGAAGAGGTTGTAGAGTGTAGGGGCTATGCAGGAGCCCTGTGGGACTCCGCATTTGATAGGGCTGGGTGTTGCGTTGGCGGTGTCAGAGAAGACCTTCATTACCCTCTCCTGAAGGAATGAGGAGACCCAGTCACAAGCCTTGGTGGAGAAGTGGGCTGAGGTCGTGAGATGGTGGCATAGCGTTTTGTGCTTGACCAGGACAAAGGCCGCAGAGAGGTCTAGGAGCAGTAGGAGAGCTGGTTTGCCCTCATCTCTAAGGTCATCTATTTGATTTTTTAGGTCCAGTAGTGCCGTCTCGGTGCCGTGTCGAGGTTGGAAGACAGACTGGCGAAGGCCAAGGAGGTGGTTGTCTTCAATACATTTTTGAACCTGCAGGTAGGATGCTTTGTCCAGAATCTTTAACAGAAAGGGGACGGTTGTGATGGGACGGTAGTTCCCTGGGATGGAAGGGTCGAGAGATGTTTTTTTTAGGAGAGGTTTGACCCAGGCTTCTTTTAAGGAAGTTGGTACATGCGATGATTGAAATGAAGAGTTGATGAAGGCTGTAATAATGGGCGCCAGGGCAGGGGCACAGTCTCTGATAATGTGGGAAGGGCATGTGTCTCCCTTGCAGTTGGATGGTTTCATGGATTTCATGAGGGCAATAACCTCAGATTCCGTCATGTTCGAGAATTCAAATTTTGGAATTTGACTGGGAGCGTTAGGCGGTTGGGCTGGAGGAGCCATTGTGCGCTCAAGGAGAGCGGATAGTGCTTTTTGGTGGGATAGAATTTTAGAATGTAGGGTATCTAATTTGTGTAGCATGGCTGCTTGAATTTGGTTACACCATGTCTCATCCTGGATAATGGTGGATGGGGGAGTGGAAGGTGTCTCAAGTTCCCTGAAATTGGTGAAGATTTCCTTAGTATCAGAGTTCACATTGCTGATCCTGGTGTTGTAGGAGTCTGCCTTAGCCTGTGTGATGGCTGTTTTGTAGTCTCTGGATAAAGATTTGAAGGCAGTTTTGTTGGACTCGGAGGGGTGTTTTTTCCATATTGCCAGAAGTGCTCTTTTTTTGGCACGGAGATCAGGAAGCTTTTGTGAGAACCATACGTTGGAGTGTTTAGTTTCTTTTGCTTTTTTAGCGGTGAAGGGTGCAATGGCATCTACCGCTGTGGTTATAGCTTGGCTAAATGTGTTGGCTAGGATGGTGGGATCATTGGGGAAAGGGGGTAGGAGAGCTGGGATGAGCAAATGCGGGAGGAGTGCGTACTTCGTCAGTTCCTTGAGAGCCCTGCAGGAAGGGGGATGGAGGGTTTTACAGGTCCTGGTGAAGTGTCGATGTGGAAGTTGACGCAGAAATGGTCAGACCAGGGGATGGGAGATATGGTGTGGCGGAGAATGGGGCAGTTATGTTGAGTCACCGAATCTAGAGTGCGTCCTTTGATGTGTGTAGGCTTGGTGATAGCTTGGTCAAAGACTAGGTTGGCTATCGCCTTTTGTAGGGATTGGGCGTTGAAGTCCTTGGTGTCGTTGAGCCCTAGGTTCATGTCACCCAGCAGTATTACTTTCGAGGTTTTTTTCAGGTTGTCTGAGAGCGAGTGGATGAGGGCTTCCTGGAAGTCGTTGGAGGATCCAGGTGGGCGATACAATAGGTGGAATGCAATGGTAGTATTGTGGGAGATTTTAAGTTTGATGGGTAGGTAGTCTGTGTTGAGGCCTATTTCTGCCTGCGTTCTTCTAATGTCAAGAGAGTTTTTGGCAATGATGGCCACGCCACCGCCCCCTGTCCTGTCCTATCCTGTCTGTATATGGTATAGCCGTCAGGAATGGCCAGTGAGAGGGCAGGTCCAGAGGTGTCTTGAAGCCACGTCTCGCAAATAAAAAGCAGGTCAAGCTTGTCCCTGGTGATGAGGTCGTGCACATTGAGCATGTGTGCAGGGATAGAGTGTGCATTGACTAAGGCGCAGTTTAGGCTTGTTAAAGGGTGGCTGGTGGGCTGTGTGTTGGGCTTGGCGGTAGGGTCTAACCTATTGTCACCAGTGACATCAACACAAGGCAATGCAGTTGGGGGAACAAGGGCAGCAGGGCCCAACATTAAATCAGCAGCAGTAACACTAGGCAATGCAGTTGGGGCAACCACGGCAGCAGGGCCCAACATTAAATCAGCAGCAGTAACGCTAGGCAATGCAGTTGGGGCAACAAGGGCAGCAGGGCCCAACATTAAATCAGCAGCAGTAACGCTAGGCAATGCAGTTGGGGCAACAAGGGTAGCAGGGCCCAACATTAAATCTGCAGCAGTAACACTAGCCAATGAAGTTGGGGCAACAAGGGCAGCGGGGCCCAGCATTAAATCAGCAGCAGTAACACTAGGCAATGCAGTTGGGGCAACAAGGGCAGCGGGGCCCAACATTAAATCAGCAGCAGTAACACTAGGCAATGCAGTTGGGGCAACAAGGGTAGCGGGGCCCAACATTAAATCAGCAGCAGTAACACTAGGCAATGCAGTTGGGGTAACAAGGGCAGCAGGGCCCAACATTAAATCAGCAGCAGTAACATTAGGCAATGCAGTTGGGGCAACAAGGGCAGCAGGGCCCAACATTAAATCAGCAGTAGTAACACTAGGCAATCCAGTTGGGGCAACCAGGGCAGCAGGGCACATCATAATCTGAGCGACAGCAGTGGGAGGCATGTGCCTTTGAGTAGATTGGCGTGCAAAGGCGATGGAGGGTGTCGGCGTGCTGGGATATGAGCCAGCGCGTGTATATAGAAGCAGCACCAGAGCACAAATCTTATGCCAATATGCGCATTCCGTGTTGCGAGGCTTGGCGGGTAGTAGTGTGTTGAGTGAGTCTTATGCGTGTTGCTACGGTATCCGAGCAGTGCATTACGGCGGTTTATACTGAGAGGGCATGCATTGGGTGAAGAGTGGGTATGAGAGGCATTGTGTGCCTTACCTTCTGCCTCGTGGTGGTTTCCGGCGAAAAGCAGCTCCGAGCAGCGGAGAGCTGCAGAGAGGGAGCGCAGCCTTTGCAGACTGATTGTGGAACTGTTTGAGCCAACTCAGCAGATTCCAGAAATAGTGCATGATTTTGCCCATTAAAGATTATGTTTTGCTTCATTAAAAGTAAAAATGGGCAGCATCAGTAGCAACTTTGTTATGGCAGATCATGAGAGACATCTACGATGTGCCAAAAGTTATTGCTATAAGTGGTCATGTTTGTGTACGATTTACATGTGTATTTCGTTCATAGTAATACTGCTCTCACTTACAGTACGAACAGCTTGTTATGTAGATGTAAATAAAGAGAAAATTCCTGTGTATCCTCCTGCACAAGAAAAGGGTACAGATGTGGCAACTACAAGGCAGCCAAGACCTTATGTAATTGTTCGTACTATAGAGATACACATGAGAGCATCTGGTCCTGTGACGACAAAACCTGGGTCGCCTTTTAGAAGGAAATCACGTTTGGAGATTATGCAAGATATTTTTATGCCTAAAGTTTATGTTGATAGAATGAAACTTTTTGAACTTTCTCCTGCACAGGTAGCACATGTTAACACACCTAGTCTACTGATGAATGTGTCTATAAGAGGACTAGTAAAGAAGAACTATGCTGACATGTTACATAAGATGGTTAAAGAAACTTGTAAGAAAGGACGAGATCCAAGAGAAGTGCTAGAGAAGATGATTATGAGCTAAATGATGACCTAGACAGTATGGCACATTTCAGGAATAACATTTGGTATCAGCATATGAAGGCAGTAGGAAGGAGAACCTTGAAGGAGGAATGCTTTGTGTGTGTACTCCTGCCTTACAGCATGGGGGAGTCAAAGATCTTCATAGCTATTGAAATAAATGTCCAGACATCACATTGTCTGTCACACATAGCACTTTGCAGGCCAGTTCATGGGTCGAGATGCCTATCTCAAATGGGGAACTGAATGGACAGATCCAGATGAAGATGACTATGTGCAAGACACAAAGACAAGAGATAGAGCTCATACCGAGAATCATGAGATCAGATATGAAAGGTCTGGAGTAAGAGGAGTCGCAATCAGATGGGAAGTAAACAAAAGACTTGAGAGTCCAGGGAAAACTGAAGAAGACATCTGACATTGGAAGAACAGAGGCCAAATGCAGATTTGCGGATCAGTGCTATCACCTAATGGATGGGAAGAAGGAGTGGTTATCTGCAGAGCCTGGATGATATATGATCATGCTGAATCAACTGTTTGGAATGCACAGGTGCTGTGCAAACCATTGTGGCCAAAACTTGCTAAACTACTGACCTGGGTTGAAGACAGAGGAGGGCCCTTGCAGATAGTGCCTTTGGAAAGTTCAAAGTTGTGCTTCAGAAACAATGGCACAAGAAAAGTCAGAGAGAATAAAAAATGTATTTGGATATTTGATGGACCAAAGATAAGTCTTGGAACAGCAGTGATCATGGATCGCTATAGGGCCTGTGGAGCAAGGCCCTATAGTGACTACCCGCAGACTGGGGAGGAATATGCATCTTGGTGAATGTTCATGTTCCTGCGTTGGTGATTCTGAAAAGTGACTTGAATATTGAGTTTCCCGAAAGCAGATGCACACCTGAGGAAGAAGAGATCTGTGTAGCTGATAAACCGGATGAAAAGGGAGAACTATTTCTCTGCAAGTCAATAGAAGCTTTTGACTCCATCCCGTATGAACATAGACTGTTCAGCCAGACTTCGTCAGTTTTCACATTGATCTTTATGCCGAGAATCCAGGTTGGAGCAAACACCAAATGGCTGCAGACTACCAATAGGAATTGCTGCAGACGAGATCAAGGGATTCAATGCTATCAGAGAAGAGATGAGAACCATACACCTGATGACCCTTCAGAATAGATACATCTTGGACATGATCACAGCTATGAATGGAGGTGTTTGTGCAAAAGTCGGAGAAATATGTTGCACATTCATACCTTCTCACAATGATGAAAATTGAACTTTGACAGAAGCCATAGAGATGCTAACAAAACTACAAGTCCAGATGATAGACAAAGTAGCAGACATTGTAGATGACAGCTGATTTGGAAGGCTCTTTTCTTGGGTTCCACAATGGATGGCAGACCTGTTCAAGTTCCTTGGAGCCCTGATTGTGTTAGTGTTGCTGGGATTCTGTGTCATCAAGTTAATAATCACACAGTGCAAGAAGACAGCAAAGAAGGCTAGAGGGATGAAAATCATGATCGACGTTGAACCCGGATGGAAGGCCAGAGATCTGACAGATGAAGCGGTCAGAGACTTTGTGAAGGCTAGTATCTATGCACCTGAGGGAACAAAATTCCTGTATCCAAAGAACCATAGGAAGTATGTGGGAAGATGGATCTATTGCACTCCAAGTGGACAGTACATGCTCATGACTTGGAACAAGGATGAGCATGTGAAATCAGCTGGATGCCTGAAAGGAGTCCTAAAGATATGGATCCCTAAGAAGCATTTCTTCGGACACAGATGTCTAGAGGTGAAGAATGATGGGAGAGTGGTCGATGAAGCGCTCAGAGGGGGGAGTGTAGAGAAGGAGCCAAATACCCCCATCTCAGTCACCTCGCTCATATTGCCTATATGTTGGGAGCCAGAGTAAGAGACACGTACAGAGCAATTGAAACTACAGATACCAAGGAGAATCATGGAGGCAAGGTTCCCATTGAGAAAACCATACCTGTATACGGGGCAATGTGACAATCGTTCGAATGAAATGCTGAAAGGAAACAGGACAAATAACTGATCGAAAAAAGTGATGATGTCATAAAGAACAGAGGTGACATGTATAGAAGAGATGCAGACATGAGAGAATGACCGCATTTCTATAAGGCATCAAGAAAGTATCGAAGATAAGTGACATTTTGGGATCAAAACTAGCTTATGCAACGAGATAGATGAAAATGTTAAGCTGTTTTACACGTGTACAGATGCAATGAAACGCAAGCAGACTAAGTATTCTTGAGGCTAGCTTTATAGTGAATAGATTGCAGCATGCACCAATATATATATATATATATATATATATATATATATATATATATATATATATATATATATACACATATATACATATATATATATGAGTCAGTAAAGAATGGATGTTTCCACCACGTACAATAGCAGAGCTGAGCAAAAGAAGTAAGGCCGCTTTCCAGTATGTCACAGTTAGAAAAATAAGTGATATTACAGGTGAATCTCAGAAAGGTGAGGCTGGATGAGCCAAGAAGCCAAGGCCATATCAGGCTGTGGTGAGCTAGCATTGGATACAAATCGTGTGAAAGAATTAAGCTCCTGTTCAGAAGGCATGGGCGAAAACAAGAAGATGTCAGAGGTCTATTAGAAAATAGTATTTTTAATACACTAGAAGCTCGATTTAATGGTCTTCAGTCACGTGGGCAGAAGAAGTTGGACGAGCATGATGGTCACACCTACGCACGAGAGCAGAGCGTGCCTTCACTCCCCTGAATTTCCCAGAGCAAAGAACAATCCCAAGGACAAGTTCAAAGTACTAATTGACAGCAGACCTCTGAGGTGATGATGGATGGATATGATAATTGGTTGGAAGCTATGGTTAAAACAAGCTCAAAAGTACCTATCCGCTTAGCCTGTGTGCTGCTATACGTAGGTGGGAAGGTACTGACGGATGTTAGAAGGCAACCAATGATAGGGGACCGCATGATCAATGGTTCTATAGTTATTTAGCCAATAGAACGATGTATATTTAGTGACGTTCATAGTGACCTGATTATGGGAAGGGCTTAGTTGGCCCACCTGATGTTAAGAAAAAAATCACTTTCTTTCACTGCCTTAGACGAGTATGGGTCGGATATTTAGATATATTCCCTTAGACCATATCACACTTGCCACTAGGTTTTTGCCACTGAGGATGACGTTAGTAATACGCAGTTCAACATCACCTAAGATGATTTTTTGCTATATAAGATTGCATTTTTTTAAGATGCATTGAGAGATTTTGCGCTGAGACGTCCGTTGATGTCCGTTGTACTCCCTGTTTTAGATATTTGATATTAAAACAGTTATCCTTTTGTAACTACCTAAATTGTTTCAATTATTAATGTCTAAATAATTTCTGCATCCCCATCCATCTCAAGGGTATTGCTATCTCATCTTAAAAGCCTGGGAGCTCCAGTTCACTAGCCTCCCAGGGGTGTCGGGTAACCATTTACTCTGATTCACTCTGTGTAACCACAACAGTGCATTTGAGCCTTACAAGGTGGAAAAGGAGAGGTTTTGGGAGGGCTGACGGGTCACGGGTTCAGCATGCAGTATTGCTGGATAAACTGATTGAAGCACTTTCCCAGCCTTTCATGATGGCAGTAGTTAAATGCACCACCCATACCAATGACACAGACGAAGTTTCACTCGGCAATGCCACTGCAGACATGGCGCCCAAACATGCCGCTTATCTCCCAGTGCTTAACATCTCTGAGTACTCAGAAATAGCATGGGTAGGAGAGCATTTACCAACACTATACACTTTCTTTCAGTAGCACAAATTATTGAGTTGCAAAGATGAGCCTCACAGCAGGAGAAGGAGTTATGGCAGAAAATAGGGTGTACACAATCCCCCACAGATTTAGTATGGTCAAAAAGAAAGCACATGTAAAGTTGTCATGCCACATGAACTGTTGCTAGTTGCCTTTGAACAGTTGTATCATTTGTCAAAACAACATATGTCTGTGTAAATACAAGAGGATTCGTTTGTCCCAAATCTGCAGGAAGTTCTTTCCAAAGTGGTGATCAATTGCCTCACATGCCAGACCTACAGCACTGGTCACACCCTGCAAACAATACGAGGTGCCTTACCTCACCCTATTGGACCGTTTCAGGAGCTCCATATAGATTACGCTGATATGGGAAAACGGTGCAATCGGTGTATGCATATGTGATGTGGAAGCAGTAGCGCCCACCCTGGATCACGGGAAAAAGGAGGGGGTTGGGGAAGAGATCAGCAGGGTGCCAATGCTGGCCTTTAAGGGAAAGGAAAACAGGAAAAGACTACAGAATGCCCCACGGAATACCGCATCAGTGAGGGGGCCCACCGATGGGCAAAGAAAGGAAACTAAGGAAAGGGAAAACCGGGGTTCCTTATCGTATCAGACCCACCAGAACAGACACAAAGTATAGGGTTAGCCCACAGCGGGGGGAGCAGGGAGGAGGTGGGGAATCAGGGTCAGGTGTGATAAAACCATTGCTGGGAACACCCAAGGCTGATTACGGGGGAGGAGCGGGCAAAGGTTAAAAGCAACTCCAAGAGACTCAGACGGGGTCTTCTCTTGCAGGAACAGCACGTGGCGATGGGTGCCATACCCGATTGGAGTGAGACCAGCGGAGAGTACGAGTGGGCTTACTAGGAAGAAGCGGAAAACCCACAGATTGACGCCGTACAGGTCCGAGGCTCAAGACAGCATTCCAGAGAAGAAAAGCGGCAACCGGAGGAAAAGTATTATGAGTTGTGAATTGTGGACAATTGCTATTTTATTTTATTTCGTTGGCCTGGCAGGCGAGCAGGTTGAGGGGTGAAAGCCTATACGTGCCGGGAAAATATAAGAGACAATTTGGGACTTATAAAAGCATAAACCACTGAATTGCAAGTAAAGCAAGTCGCAGCACCTAGGCCTGTGAGGTGAAAGGAACGGTCATCAGTTTGTCTGAATTCAATGACCTGTGAAGTGTTAGTTGTGAAAATAAACAACTTTGAAAGAAAAACCTTGTTTGTATTAGGCTGACTACTTAACAGTGGTGGCAGCGCTGGGATTTAAGAAGAATGCAACTCCCCATCAGCATGGAAGCTGTGTTAAAAGCACTGGCTGAAGGCCAACAGCAGCTGCAACAGTTAGTGCAAGTACAAGGGCATCAAGCGCAAGCAGATCGGCAGGCCCTACAACAGGCTCTGCAAGTGCAAACAGCAGCTCAGGAACAGGACAGAGAAGCATTGAGGATTCTGGGTGAATCAGTGGCGACACAACGAGCACATCCGGCCATTCCACCTACCATACTTCAAAAATACCAGGCGGGGGATGACCCCAGTTATTTCTTTGTAAACTTTGAAAGAATAGCCCGAGTAGCACAATGGCCACAGGACCGATGGGCTTTCCTTTTAGCGCCCCTGCTTACTGGAGTGATGCAGGGTGCATATCAGGCAGCTAATCCCACAGGGGACACCCCATATGCGGACATCAAGAAATCAGTGTTGGAAAGACTGGGGATGGATGAGGAGTCAAGATTTAGCAGAGAAATGGCTACAATCCAACACAGCCATGATTGGACAGATTAAGGAAAAGGTGATGTTGGAACAATTCATTGATGCCCTGCCTAGTCCCATCCAACGGTGGGTAAGGCAACATCACCACCTTACTCTGTCTGAAGCCATAGATGTGGCCACCGCCTATCAAAAAGCTGGAACACCCCGCACCTTCACAGCACTACCAGTGAGGCCCCACAATGAAACTCCTATCATGCGCAGCTATTACAGAGGAGCCACCCAGGAACCACGGAATAGACCAGACCCTAAACCCACCAACAGAACCAGCGTCCTAAAATGACAGGCACCCCAATGCTTTGAATGTGGGGAATGGGGCCATATAGCCCGGTTCGGTGCCAGAAAAACCAAGGCAGAACCAATGGACATTGGAACGTTACAAGCACCAGGATATTGGAAGAAACTGCCCTATGTGATCGAGGTAACGGTGGATGGACATCCCCAACCAGCCATGATGGACAGCGGTAGCAGACAGACGGCCATACAACCACAGGTGAGTGAGCAAAACCCAGGAAATGTGAGAACCATTGACATAAAATGTGTACATGGGGATGTAAAAGGGTACCCTACAAAAGACATTGGGCCTCATTACAAATCAGGCGGTCCGGAAATCACGGTGGCGGTAAACCCGCCGCCACCATTGTTTCCGGACCACCTGATCCTGACTCCTGCAGACGGGAGGTGATGTTCCCGCCAGGTTTGACCTGGTGGGTTTAACACTGCCCGCCTGCAGGCGGCCGAGGAAACACTGGCAGCATTACGAGATGCTGCCAGTGTTTCCATGATCCCCATTCCCACTGAGTCCCATAGGACTCAATGGGAATGGGGATTAACACCATTCCGCCTCCGTGATTCCCGGGAAACCGGGGTTGTAATGCCCCGGTAATTCCGGGAATCACAGAGGCAAATGGTAATACGAGTCCGGCGGTAACCAGGTGGTTTTACCGCCTCGGTTACTGCCGGACTCGTAATGAGGCCCATTGTGTTGGGGCTAAAGGGACACGAGATACCAGTTAAAGTACCCATTATTCCCACCATCCCAGCCCCGGTGCTAATAGGGACAGATATTCCAAAATTCGACAAATGGTGAAAGGAAGCTCCATTTGCCACAACAGAGATCGGGGTACCGGCAAGAAGGGTGAAAACCACAAAGAGCCAGAGAAGGAGTATGGAAAAGAACAGGGAAAAAGGAATGGATATTGCCCTCATAGACTGGCGAGTGGGGGACCATCTTCCCTCGTTCCGGACCGAAACCAGACTGGTTGAAACCTTAAAAAGGGCCAGGGAGCAAGCACAAGGAATGAGAGGGACCCCAGTTACCACTCCCTACTTCAAGGAAAATCAAGGGCTAATATATAGAGTGACCCGAGGCTCGGACAACAAACAGAGGGAGCAATTGCTGGTTCCCCAGTCATACCGAAAAACTCTGATCCAACTAGCACATGATCACACAACAGGGGGCCATTTAGCAGAAAACATGACAGTGAAAAGGGTGTTGCAGAATTTTTACTGGCCTGGAATGTATGCGGAAATAGCCAAATATTGTCAGGAGTGTGCCATATGTCAAAAAACGAGTCCTCATACACCGGCTTGAGCACCTCTTCAAAGAATGCCTCTGATTAAGGAGCCCTTCTAGAGAATAGGAATGGACATTGTAGGGCCATTGGAGCCCACCAGTAGATGGTTATGGTTCCTCTTAGTGATTGTGGACTACGCCACTCAGTATCCCGAAGCTTTCCCTTTAAGAGGAATCTCAGCAAGACAGGTATGCAATGTGCTTATGCCGGTCTTTGCTCTAGTGGGAATACCCATGGAAAAAGTAACAGATCAGGGGAGTAATTTCATGTTGGTGGTTATGAAGGAGGTGTGCAAAACCTTAGGAATTCAACACTTGAAAGCCTCAGTGTACCATCCCCAAACGGATGGGCTGGTGTAACGATATACTAAAACTATTAAACAGATGATAAGAAGAGCCACCAGTCCCACAGGGTTTGGATGAGATCGGGTTTTTCCGTGGGTGTTGATGGTTCTAAGGGATACCCCGCAATCCTCCACTGGATACTCCCCTTTTGAATTGTTATTCGGAAGACAGCCCAAATCCATATTGGGATTACTAAAAGACACCTGGGAACAACAGGAGGAAACCACGCTCACAGACCATGTTAATGAACTAAGAGAACATCTAGGTAAACTGAGAGATTTTGCTCATGAAAACCTGGGGAGGGCCCAAGAAAGACAAGAGAAGTATTATGACTAAGGGAGCCGACCTCGATCTTTTAAGGTAGGGGATAAGATGCTGGTTTTACTGCCTACCCACACAAACAACATGTTGGCCCAGTGGAAGGGCCCGTATCAGATAACCAAAAAACTGGGCCCAGTGAATTATGGGGTGGAACAACCTGACCGGAAAAATAGATTTTAGAATTACCACATTAACTTGCTCAAGTTGTGGAAAGAAAAAACACTGTGCATATTATGTGCAACACTCTCAAACATGTCAGTCTCAGAACAAATGGTCCCTAATAGCCATAGTAGCCTGCAAGATGTGGAAATTGGCAAACAGTTGAGTGAGACCCAAAAGACCGAATTATTGGATACCTCTCATGATTCCTGCCCCTCAAGTCCCCAGCCCTCCAAGATGTCAGGCTGGAGCCAGGCCACGATCACCTACATGGCCCTCAAGGGCCTCTCCATCCCTCCAAAGACCCACTTGGAGTCAGACTTGGCGCTTGTGGCACCAGACACACTCACTCCCATAGGATTTCATTGGGGATTGGACTTGTAGTGCATTGATGGGGACAAGATGGATGCCCCCACATATTTCGGTTCCCAGAACTGCATGTGCAGTCTAGTCTTTTGGGTGTGGTTCAGCCCAGAGACACCTGGGATATCCAGAGACTATTTAAGCCACACCCAGGCTGAGAAACATGCTTTGTGTTTTCTGCATCTGCAGCGTGACACTCACCATGTTCGGATCGGTCTCCAGTAGGCCTGCATCTTTCTTCTGCGCTCAGCTCCTGCAAGAACAAGAACACTGTTAGGAACAGCCTTACCTTGCAGCGCTTCTGCCCCTCATTCATCGCTCCTTCTGTTCTGGGGGCATCTTCGGCGGTGTCATTCCCATCCCGGCACGCCGCTTCCTAAGGAAAAGGGAAAAGTACAGAAAAAAGGCATTAGTAAGCATTCTGAAAATCTTTGCTTATTTTTAAATACTGTACGAGCTTCAAACGCTTACCTGAATCCCAGCCGCTCTGGGGGTACTCTGTCTCCGGACTTCTCATCCATCGGCAAGAGGGAAAATACACTCTACGTTAGCGTGGAAACATCGAGAGGCGCCACATACCGCGCTTACCCACCGCATTTGTTCTTCATAACCGGCATCCACGCTGAAAACATCGCGGCACCTAAAAGACACAGAAAAATATCTCAGTTCAATGCAAATACGAAAGGGGTGCATCGCGCATCGCGCTCTCACTCACCTTCAGCGCTACTCATCTCAGCAGCACGCCGCCATCCCCGGATGCCGGCCATCATCTAAGGAAGGAAAGGAACGAAGTTAGAGAACTGTTCAAAAGACTCATTATACTTACCTGTCGGACTCTTGCCAGTGAAGTAACTAGGCAGCAACGAGCCTGCATCAATCAACATGCCCCTGCGCTGAAAGCAGGACAGAGAGCACACTATCCAAGAAAACAAGGTGAGCTGTGGATCAAAGGGAAGGGTTGGACCCTGGGGAAGAAGGGGTTCAAGCACACAGAGACAATAGGGAGTTAAACTCTACCAATCATGTGTGTCAGGCTCAGTCTCCAGTTGAATAGCCTCCAGGGAAGGGTTTGAGGTCGTAAGAGGTCGGAACAGGCTGAGTGACGTCCCCATGGATACCAGGTGAGCGTTACAATAACTTGAAACCGTGGGCCGAGATTTTTTCAGGAATACCAGGACGAACACATATGGCTAGCCATTCAATACCCACGGAAGAAGGAAAAAGTGTACGTCTCAGGCCTTACAGAATTCTGGAGTCAAAACATGGGGAAGCAGCCAAAGAAATAGATAACATGCTCGAATTGGGGACCATTGTGCCATCTAAAAGCACATGGTGTTCGCCTGTAGTCCTAGTACCTAAACCTGATGGTTCTACCAGGTTCTGTATGGATTTTAGACAGTTGAACGCTATATCCCAGTATGAAGCCTACTGTCATGATGCCTACCCCCAGGCATCCGGACCAAGCCCATCAGCCCCGGGAGCAGGCATCTAGACATTTAGTAAAACCTCAGCAGCCCCGGCTAGGGGCTATCTGGGTTCAGTCCTGGCGCCATAGGCGCCAGGCTCATAGTAGAAATCAGTCCTGTCGCCTAAGGCGCCAGGCTTTTAGTCATTACTTACCTCAGGCAGACCATGCTGCAAATGACTCCAATCCAACATGAAGCCTGAAAGGGACTATTTTTCTACAGGGACTATTTTTTTACTCGGGTGTGGTCCTGGGACTACTTTTGAGGCTATTTAAACTACGCCCGACCAGCAACACACGCTTCGCGTTATTCTGCATCCAGCAGCGTAACGCTCACCGTGCCTGCAGCCTTCATCCAGTCTTCTGCCACGCCCGCCTCGAATCCGGAGCTCCTAAAACAAAGAGGAAAGAAAGGGACAAGGTTAGAAAACAAACTTATTTCTATTGCATTCTATTTCATTCTGGATCCATCTCGTCTCCGGACCTGTAAAGAACATAATTTCTGCACGCGCCGCACCTCCAGCTGCAGCGCCGCGCCATACTCACCAGTCTTCACAGCATCCTTCGGGTCGGCGCTGCCTCAATCATTTTTTCGCCGAACTTCGTCACCTAGGAGACAAAAGAAAACCACAAGGTGAGCCGAGAGAACCAACAAATATAATTCTTACCACCATAGACTTACCTGATTTACCACCGGAGGCATCCTTTTGTGACTCTCCATATTTTCATGTGCCGCATATGTAAAGAGAGACAAAACAACACGTTTTCCACGTGCAACATTTACCGGACAGCGCCGCGTAATACAGACTCTTACCTGAGCGCCACCAGCTGTCACAAGAGCATCTTTTCACGAGCCAGCTGCAAGACAAGAAAGGAAGGGGGGAACAAGAGTGAACATCGGACATATTGAACTCTATGAACTTAATACTTACTGGTCCTCACCAGGAACCTCAGAGTCAATACTCTCCGGAACTCTCCCGAGCCTTCAAACCAGTGAAGTAACTGGAATCGACGCGCCCCTGCAAATCCACACAGGATGGAGAGCTCATCTTTCAAGAATATAAGGTGAGATTGCTGTGAGGGCATTTCAGAGGTGATTAGTTGGGGAGGACTGTGGGGCTGCCATCACTTGAATCCACAAGTGGCTAGATCCATTTCTCCACTTGCAGGAGAATATTTCTACGGGTTAACCAGACAAGATTAGGAGGGCAGATCCAGTCAGTCATCGCTGCACTACGCATCACGTGGGTGGAGAACGTAGCTGTCCGGGTCCGACCGACGCCCCTATGGGAGCCTAGTGAGCGTAACAGAACGCGAAGCCTATCTACAAATCCCCACCCGGGCATTATGGAAACCTCAGAAACCGACCAACTAGCCCTATTGTTAGGGGAACTTAGGGCAGAAGTGCACTCCGCGTGCCAAGAGACTAATGCCCTCAGGAGAGAACTGATTGTGTCAAAGGAGCGCACTGATGATCTTGCTAGACAATTACTGCAAAACCAAGCTGGGCAAACACCATTACCTGGACTCGGGGGAATCCAACTCCTGTTTCATCGAGCAAACCAGTGCAAGTGGTTCAACCAGGGAGCATTCCTTTAGCTCCACCCGAACGTTTTGCTGGGGACCCAAAAAAGTTTGCTATGTTTATGAACCAATGCCGCTTGCACTTTTTATGCAGACCTGGAGCTTTTCCGAATGACCAAACCAAAGTAGCCTTTGTACTATCATATCTTAGTGGCAGCGCAGCGGATTGGTCAATTCCATTAGTTAACCAGGATGACCATCTTCTTCGGGATTTTCAAGGTTTTCAATTGAGCATGGAAAGACTATTTGCCAGACATTCACAGGGACAGGCCCTGGATAATGAACTTTTATCATTACGACAAGGTAACCAGGATCTACTAACCTATATCGCCACTTTCAACTGGTTAGTGGTGGAAACCGGATGGCCAGAGGTAAAACGAATTACATTATTTCATCGTGGACTTCGGGGTGAACTCAAAGACATTTTGGCACAAGTTGTGAACCCACCTCAGGATTGTGCAGAATATATAGACTTAGTGGTCCAGTTAGACCACCGACTTCAGAATAGAAAGGCTGTTCGAGCTAAGTTCGAGAATCGGGTATTGGTTAAACCAATGTTACCCTCAAAGGAACAGATGTATCAGAACCGATGCAGATTGGGGGGGTCAAGGGACCCTTAACTCAAAAGGAAAGAGAAAGAAGACGGCAGATGCAATTGTGTCTGTACTGTGGGGTCTCAGGACATTTTCTATGGGATTGCCCTATAAAAACATCTAAAAAAGTAGTCGGAGTTGCTGATAAAAATCAAACAGAGCCTGATTCGGGAAACGACCACGCCCGACAAGCGTAGAGGTCCGCTTGCCGAGCTTGAAGAAGGATACTCAGACCTCGCACTTCATCATACCCATGGTCCTTATAGATCCTAGGCAGCCATCACGTATGCACGCAGTGAGGGCATACATTGATAACGGGGCCATTGGAAACTATGTGGACCACGAGTTGGCTTCTAGGATGAATCTATCTCTCTGCAAAAAGACCACTTTGGATGTCATCATCACAGTCGATGGAACTGAAATTGCCTCTGGGACTGTTACTCATTCCACCGCAGAGATGACACTATTGGGTCAGGATGGGCATCGAGAGACTATTGTGTTTGATTTAATCAAAGCCCTGCAGTTCCAAATAATACTGGGGATACCTTGGTTGGAAACACATAATCCTTGTATTGATTGGCGAGAGAAGAGAATAACCTTCCCGGATTGTGCACATACTTGTTACCCGAAAAAACCCTTGAACCAAGGCCTGCCACAATCGCTACTCCAGTCGTGCAGTTACCTCAGGAATATCAGGAATTCCAGGATGTTTTCCAAAAGGAACAGGCAAACACCCTACCACCTCACAGATCATACGATTGTCAAATCGATCTCATACCCAGTGCACAACCTCCATGTAGTAGGTTCTATGACTTTACGGAACCCGAAAACTTTCACCTACGACAATACTTGGACCAATACCTTGCTAATGGTTTCATTCGTCCATCCAAGTCCCATGCATCTTCAGCTTTGTTCTTCGTGCCTAAAAAGGAAGGTGACCTCAGAACGTGCATAGACTACCGCGCATTAAATCAGATCACGGTTAAGAACCGATACCCATTGCCTCTGATCCCTGAATTACTAGACCAAGTAAAGGACGCTTGCATCTACACTAAATTAGATCTCCGAAGGGCATATCATCTGGTACCTGTAAAGAAAGGCGACAAATGGAAGACTGCTTTTCGCACTAAGTACGGGTTATTCGAATACCAGGTGATGCTCTTTGGGTTGTGCAATGCACCAGCAGCCTTCCAGTATTTTATGAACGATGTCCTTCGTGAACTCATTGACGTCTGTGTTGTCGTATACATAGACGATATTCTACTGTACTCCTCTTCAAAATCAGACCATGTGAAGCACGTTTATGCAGTCCTTGAGAAACTATGCCAGCACAAGTTATATGCAAAATTGGAAAAATGCGTTTTTCATGCTACGGAAGTTGAATTCCTTGGATTTATCCTGACTCCAAAAGGAGTCCGAAATGGACTCTCGAAAGGTGGACGCAATCCTCAAGTGGCCATCACCCAGTTCAGTTAAAGGGGTACAAGGCATGCTCGGGTTTGCTAATTTCTACCGCAGATTCATTACGGATTTCTCACATGTTGTACACCCTATCACAGCACTTTTACGAAAAAACAAACGCTTCTTGTGGACCGAAGAAGCTGAAAAGGCCTTCCAAGAGCTGAAAGCGAAATTCATGTCTGCACCTGTCTTAAAGCATCCACGCCCCGAACTTCCATACATAGTTGAAACTGATGCATCCAGTTTAGCCATGGGCGCTGTCCTGTCCCAGAAGGATCCTGAAACCGGTAAACTTCACCCAGTAGCATTTCCAGAAAGTTCTCGGCACCCGAGTTAAACTATGCGGTTACCGATAAAGAATTATTAGCCATCAAATCCGCCTTCAAGGCTTGGCGGCATTATCTTCTCGGTGCCAGGCATACCATTACGGTAATCACCGATCACCGGAACTTGCAGTATTCAAAAACAGCCAAGGCCCAATCGTCGCGTCAACTTCGATGGGCATTGTTCTTTGCCGAGTTCGATTTTGTGATCACTTATCGACCAGGTTGTAAAAATGGCAAAGCAGATGCCTTATCCCGAATAGGGATGGAAGAAGCATATGCGAACCCGGAACCGGTGCCTATAATTTCAGAACAAAGAATTCTTGGCATAACCACTCTACAGACACTAGAGGATATTCAAGTAAAGATCGAACAACTCTTCGATCCAACAGCCCTGCAGGACTGGGTGAAGAAAGGCCCGGACTACTCAGTCATCAATGACCTACCTTATTATCAAGGGCGACTATTTCTACCACACAAGGAACTACAAGAACTAGTCATCTCCAATTATCATGACGCCCTGATGGAAGGACACCCAGGTATCGCAAAAACTGAAGCTAAAATTAAGAGACAATTCTGGTGGCCCACCTGGTGAAAAGATGTAAAGTCATTTGTAATGTCTTGTGTCATTTGCGCCCAAAACAAAAGTCAGAAGAAAAAACCAGCTGGCCTCTTACAACCTTTGGATATTCCACCTACACCATGGCACACCTTATCGTTAGACTTTATTACAGATCTACCTCCATGTAATGGATTTAACACCATTCTAGTTATTGTGGATCTGTTTTCCAAGATGGCCCACTTTATTCCTCTAAAGGGATTACCTTCTGCTTCAATTCTGGCCAAGGAGTTCCTCGAAAACATTGTTTGAATACACGGATTTCCTTCCGTATTGGTCTCTGACCGAGGTAGTCAATTCATTTCACATTTTTGGAAGAAATGTTGTCAACTGGCGCAAATCGACGTGAGGTTATCAACCAGTCACCATCCCCAGACCGATGGTCAGACGGAGAGGACCAACCAGACCCTTGAACAGTATCTACGTTGCATGCTACACCAGACCGAAAGTAATTGGAAAGATATTTTATGGATTTCCGAGTATGCATACAATAACTCTGTACATTCAGACAAGCAGACCAAGAGAAAACCGCTTTTTCGACCCCTCCAGGCTTGTTTCAGTTCACGGTCTTACCTTTTGGGTTTCATGGGGCACCTGCTACATTCCAAGCCTTAATGGATAAAATCCTGAGACCGCATGAAGAATATGCCGCGGTTTACTTAGACGACATAGTAATCTTCAGCCATACATGGAACAAACACCTGGCACATTTGACCCAAGTGATACAAGCATTAAAAGCGGCTGGTCTGCACATTAACCCCAGAAAGTCCAAACTGGCAGCGCACACCACCAAATATCTGGGGTATGCAGTGGGAGGGGGGGGGTGATAACCCCACTGTTGGACAAAATTTAATCCCTACAGAAGCTGTGGCCTCCTGAAACTAGAAAAGAAATACAAGCCTTCCTGGGATTTGTGGGGTATTACAGGAGATTCTTACCACACTTCTCCACCATAGCTGCACCCCTTACGGATGCCTGAAAACAAACCGTCCTCTACAGATCACCCCGGAGGCCATGCAAGCTTTTCAGAAACTGATCCGGATGATTTCCACAAAACCTGTTCTCCATTGTCCTGATTTCTCAAAGGAATTCTATTTACAGGCGGATGCCTCGGGATGTGGTTTAGGGGCAGTGTTGTCACTGGGTATGGAGCAACACCTTTGCCCAATAGCCTTCATCAGTAGGAAATTACTTCCACACGAGATTCCGTATATCAACGCTGGAGAAAGAATGCCTGGCAATAAAGTGGGCGGTGGAGTCTCTCCGGTATTACCTACTGGGAAGACGGTTTACCATTTTTACCAATCATGCACCCCTGAAATGGTTAGCCACACAAAAAGACTCAAACCATAGGGTTCTACAATGGTTTTTGATGCTACAGCCTTACCAGTTGTGACTGTTCATAAACCAGGAAAATATCAGATGGTGGCTGATTACTTGTCACGTGCCATGGACCTGCCCGAACGGCATGGGTCCTCACGGGGAGTATGTGATGTGGAAGCAGTAGCGCCCGCCCTGGATCACGGGAGAAAGGAGGGGGTTGGGGAAGAGATCAGCCGGGTGCCAATGCTGGCCTTTAAGGGAAAGGAAAACAGGAAAATGACTACAGATCCCAGAATTCCCCACAGAATACCGCATCCGGGAGGGGGCCCACCGATGGGAAAAGAAAGGAAACTAAGGAAAGGGAAAACCGGGGTTCCTTATCATATCAGACCCACCAGAACAGACACGAAGTACAGGGTTAACCCACATCGGGCGGAGCAGGGAGGATGTGGGGAATCAGGGTTAGGTGTGATAAAACCGTTGCTGGGAACACCCGAGGCTGATTATGGGGGAGGAGCGGGGCAAAGGTTAAAAACAACTCCAAGAGACTCAGATGGGGTCTTCCCTTGCAGGAACAGCGCGTGGCGATGGGCGCCGCACCCGATTGGAGTGAGACCAGCGGAGAGTACGAGTGGGCTTAATAGGAAGAAGCAGAAAACCCACAGATTGACGCCGTAGCAGGTCCGAGGCTCAAGACAGCATTCCAGAGAAGAAAAGCGGCAACCTGAGGAAAAGTATTACGAGGTGTGAATTGTGGACAATTGCTATTTTATTTTATTTCGTTGGCCCGGCAGGCAAGCAGGTTGAGGGGTGAAAGCCTATACGCGCCTGGGAAATATAACAGACTATTTGGGACTCATAAACCGCTGAATTGCAAGTAAAGCAAGTTGCGGCACCAAGGCCTGCGAGGTGAAAGGAACCGTCATCAGTTTGTCTGAATTCAATGACCTGTGAAGTGTTAGTTGTGAAAATAAACAACTTTGAAAGAAAAACCTTTTTTTGTCTCTGGCTGACTACTTAACAGTATATTATTGTCATAGTGTGTCCCTTCTCCTGGTGGGTTGAAGCAGGTCATTGTGCACATCCAGATGCTAAATGGGCTAACAAAATCTTAGCAAGAGAGGTTTTTCCTCACTGGGGTGTATGTGATGTGTTGCAGTCAGACAATGGTACCCATTTCTTTAATTAACTCTTTAAAGAAGGGACTGCATTATTGGGTATCAAGCATTGGATGTGTACAATTTACCACCCCCGGGGGAGATTTGTTAAAGGCAAAATTATGTAAGTTGTGTGCCACCCTTAAAAGAAACTGGGTGCACTGTCTTCCAATTGCTCTATTCAGTTTGCGCACAGAGCCCTGTAAGGATCATCACTTATCAACACATGAGGTGGCAACAAGCCGGCAAATGCACATGCTTCAATCTCCTGTAAGGAAGGCCTCTGCTGCTCACCGGGCAGCGTCTGTTCTGAGTGAGGAATTTCAGGATTATTTCACTGTTTTGACTAGATCAATCAAATTTACTTCACAACAGATAGCACCACGGCGATCTGAAGAAACAACAAGCACTGCATCTGCCTCGACGACATCACAACCTCTTCAATTGTCCCCTGGTGATCTTGTGTTCATTAGGAAATTCGTCCGCAGATGGAGTGAACCGAGATATAACAGGCCTTTCACTCTGGTGTATGCCACTCCGTTTGCAGTGATGGTCCGGGAGTTGCGATATTGGGTACACATTTCTGATGTCGGAAGGGCTCCAAATACTGCTGTGCCACTAATGAGCCAGACAGTACTGCCACCGTATCCCGAAAGTGCCGGAGCTCCTCGGTGCAGGAGAAGTGGCCCCCATCTCATAACAGCCTCATGCCTTGAGGTAAGCCATTGGGCCATATTACAGCCTTTGGCATCCATCATCTTTCTTGTCAGTGGGTAGCGTCGAAATTGAAAATACCCATGTTGCATCATATTTGATCTGCCCCGCTACAATGTGCATCTGATTTAACTCGCCTGTGGACATCTGTGCACAAATATCCTTTACTACCCACGAGGCCCTGGCTTTTCTAAGATGGCCGCCAATTCTTTGCTCTGTGAAACTCATCGGTAGCCCTCATTGCTTTTGCTACACTACCCGATTGGCTGCAGGATTCTTATCCTAGCCAATCCTACACCGGTAAGGCGTAAGCTGGCCCACCGCCCGAAGGACCATGACCTAAGGACCTTTTCCTGTCCTGTGCCTGTCCGTTGATGTACGGACCATCGGCCAGAACATCTGGTCCACCCACGCTGTGGGTACTTACCGCACAACCTGCCCATTCTGTTTCAAGTATCAATCTACTGAAGTCTTCACCCTTTTTTGCCACACAGGCCCCTTTCCCCCCATCTATACCCGGCACTAGATTTGCATCGCGGCTCCACGCTATCATTGTATATGATTTCCTTGAACTACTCCGTTGGCCCCTTGCCCTCTCCACCTGCACGGCACCAATTTCCTCATACCCAGTCCTGAACTTTGTCACCTAAATCCTTGATACTGCGCCCAGCTCTGTCATGGACTCCTGATTCAATCAACTGGTATTGTGCATGACCCATCAGCTGCCCGGCACATTTCACCAACTATTCTGCATGTTGTATCAATATCTCCCAAACTATTAATCATCGTGCTGACTCCTACTTGCCTGCCTGAATATTGCAGTTATGGACTCTGTAATACTTGATCGCAGTGCCAACCCGTATTAGTCAGCTCTCCTGTACTCTCATTATTGTGATGGTCATAGTACCTGTTCACCGTGTCTGCCAACATTCCCCGGCCTGTCTGAATCTACCTGTATTTTGCTTAACCTGCCTCGGGAATACCTGGGTCTGTGCCAATTCGGACTAGCCTGTTTTATCATAGCATTCATTGTGGCTGTAATATCTGCTCACCGTGTCCAAATACATTAACAGACCTGTCTGATTTGTTTAGTATATTGCACTATCTGCCTAGGAATACTAATCTCTGTGCCAATGTGTACTGGACCACTAAGCCTATGCATTTATTATTGAGGCAGTACTTGCAGTACTTGTTCACTTTGCTAGACCACCCTATTAGCCTACCTATATTTCATGCTAATTGTCCTGTATTGCACTAACTACTCTATTGGCCTCATTCCAAGTTGGGCAGTAAGGGATAGCGGGCACCGGTAAGGAGATCAGTGCCGGTAATCCCTTACCACCTAATTCCAAGGTCCCTTGGCGGGGACCGTAAAGGACATGTGGTCGGACCACACGTTCTTTACGGGACCCGTTAAGGGACCTTGGAGCTAATAACGGGCCTGCAATTAGCAGGCCCGTTATTAGCGCCTTCCCCCTTGCCATTGAGCCCTATGGGGGCTCAAATGGGAATGGGGAATGGCTTTTGGAATGGGGACTTACCGGGTCCGCCTAGGGCGGAATATGCCAATAAGTCCCCCCTCCACCAGACCGGACCCGGACACGATTTTGGAGGCAGCCATGGCACTAATAGCGCCATGGCTACCTCCAAAGTCGTAATGAGGCCATATGTATATGATCCTATGCATTGTTGAGGTATTACTTGTTGTACTCGTGTATTGCACCAACTACTCTATGTAGATGATCATTTGCATTCATTGTTGAGATAGTACTTGCAGTATCTGCCCACTCTGCTAGACCACCGTACTAGTTTACATAGATTTCATGCTGATTGTCGAGGACTACACTAACTTTTCTATGCATATGCAATCATGGTGTCAGCCTTTAGCCCACTAGCATAGACATCTGTAATCCAGTTTAGATTCAACACATCAGCCTCCTAGACTTAAGACCATATAATTTTGGTCACTTAAAACCTTACACTCAGCTGCTGCACTGATATTTATCAGCTATTCACGCTAGCTCACCATTATTTGAATAGTCTGCTCCCACAGTCCATTGTAACCCCGCTGCAACATCACAACTCCTTCAGAACATAGCAGATTTCTGCAAACTCCTCACCGTGGTCTTCACTATGGCCACCTTCCATTGAGTCACCCTTGCTATGGCATCCTTCCTCCCACTATTCCATACCATAACCCCTACCAACTTCCTTCCACCTCTCCTACCTAACAACAACCACATCTCTTCAGATGACACCATCACTAGGACTGCAGCCAGTCCCTCTCTAAGTCCCATTGAATGGTTACAGAGATTCGCCACTCCTCCCACCCCACTTATCCCATGTCCTGTCGACACTAGAAACAATAGATTAGGCTCTCGCTTCCTTAACCACAAGGTCACTCGAAGGATGTCCATGCAACACTCCTTGCAAACCTCCATAAAGCGCCTCCCACCTACCTGCGTAGCAACTGTGCCAGAGCATCCTAACTCACCAGCCCCCACTACCTCCTTGACACCTCCTTTGTCAATTATTACCCCATCAACCTCATTCTCTCAAACAAATCCAAGTTTAGCAGGACCACCCACCAATAAAGGAACCCTCATCAATGCACACTCTCTAGTGGTCCATGCCCTAAATATTGCTGATCTCATCACAGCCAACTGCCTGGACATTTTGGCAGTCAATGAAACCTGGCTCCACCAGCCAGCAGACCCAGCAATCTCCTTAGCCCTGCCATAGGGATATACAATTATCAGGGCTGACAGAAACTCAGGTAAAGAAGGGGGAGTAGCGTTCATCCCAAAAACCCACTTGGGCCTCAGAGCTACGTCCCTCTCCAACCTTCCTTCTGCAGAACTTTAAACTCAGACTTTAACCCACTCAAACCATCCTGATGTATCTCATCTAGCGCCCTCCAGGCCTGATCGCATCCTTTGATGAAGACATCACCAACCTCTTATCCACCTCTTATCCAGCAATATCAAACTTGGTTCCCAAACCATCCTCCTGGGTGACCTCAACCTAGGATTGCAAGACCCCAATGATTTACATGTATTAGCCCTGGAAAACTCCATCAACCAACTCGGCTTCAAACACAGAATCACAGAACCTACACACACCAAAGGCCAATACTGGACTGGGTGTCTGACCTGAATTGCACAGTAACTATTCTCCAGAACGTATCAGTCTCCTGGTCGAACCATCATCTCATTTCATTCACTACCCAAAGCACAACCCCCCCTAGCACCACTATATCTCCCCCTACCCTTATCAGAAATTGTCAAGATATTTCAATTTCCAGCTTACGTTCGCTCATTAACAACATCCTGGATCCGGCTAAGTACAAGAATCTAGACTCAAACAAGTTAGTTGACCTTTATAATGTTACACTAGAATCAGCCCTAAAAATCGCTGCACTGCTCAAAACAAAAAAGTCAAACCGCTCACCCACTTTAATAAATGGTTTACGCCTAAGCTTAAAATCCTAAGGAACACCAAAAGATCAGCAGAAACCACCTGGCAAAAATCACCCTCCAGTCACAAAACTATTTTCGCCACAGCAGCTGCAACCTATAAATGTGCCATCCTATCTACCAAAAAAGAAGCCTACAACGCCAGAATCCACAACGCCAAATCAAGCATGAAGGAGCTCTTTAGCATCCTAAAGGAATTAGAATCACCAGCACCGCCCACTAATGACTGTATTAAGGATGCGGTCTGGTGCTCTAAAATCAACAAGCCTTAGCAGACAAAATCACTCTCTTACAAAACAAGATTGAATCTAAAAAGAGTAGCCTATCAAGCTGTCTCCAGCCTAAACATGCGCCAGAGAATAAACTCCCCCAATGCCCACCTTTCACGTTCTCACAAGTGTCACCTAATGAAGTTGGAGACATCATGAAAAGTCTGAAACCGTCACATTGTCAAGGAGACATCTGCCCAGCTTCTATCATTAAGGATGGAGCTAAGGATCTGGCCCTTTTCATCACCACCTTGATAAACTCATCTTTCAAGACTAATCAAGTTCCCAACAATCTAAAGGAGGTCTGGGTTATGCAGCTCCTAAAAAAAAAAGAAAGTAGATCTGAAGATTCCAACCAATTTCAGGCCAATCACTACCGTCCCCTTCCTCTTAAAAATATTGGATAGAGTTGCTTGTCTGCAAATCCAGAAGCATCTAGAGGAAAACAAGTTATTAGACCTCAGACAATCTGGCTTCAGGCCAAGACATGGAACAGAGACAGCCCTCTTGGACCTGAAAATCCAGATGGATGAGGCAAAGGAACAAGGCAACCTGGCTATCCTCCTGCTCCTTGACTTTTTTCTGCGGCATTCAACCTAGTCGACCACCAAATCCTAACTGGACACCTTACCACAGCAGCAGCCTTCTCCACCAACGTGTCTAATTGGGTCAACTCCTTTCTCACCAACCGATCCACCAGAGTTTTTTCACCCTTAGCCACAGCAGAACCGAGCCCTAAACACTGTGGAGTCCCAGAAGGCTCCTGCGTGTCACCCACGCTTTATAACATATTTACAAAGCTCCTATTTGACTGATTGGACAACATGGGTGTCATCTACACTAACTATGCAGATGACACCCAGGTCCTCATCCTCATCCCACTCACTGGATGTTACAGCTGTTACGACGAGGACTCCAAGTTAATTAATGACATCTACCTAGAAATCCAGGCGTGGATGGCTTCTAACAGCCTGTGTCTTAATGATGATAAGACTGAGCTCCTGATTGTCGGCACATAGGTACGCCTAAATGAACTAGGTCAGAGGTAGGTCCTTCAACATAGACGGAAACGTGATCAAAGTTGCCAAGGAAATAAAAACCTTGGGGGTCTACCTCGATTCATCACTGGCACTAAAGCAACAACTCAACTCGGAGGCGGCCTCCACAGCCTACAATAACAAGCTAATCTACAGTTGCAATTCCTTCTTGTCCACTAACAGCCGCCTAACGCTCGCCAGAGCCTTAGTGTTGTCCAAAATTGTGTATTGTAACACTCTTTTCCTAGGGTCCTCTGAACAAAACCTAAGCAGACTACAGGTACTACAAAATAATTCTTTGAGAGCAGCCCTCAACCTTCCTATATCTTGCCACATCTCATCTCATAGACATGATGCCAATTGGTTATCGGTGTGTGACAGAATTACTCTTCGCACTCTGGCAATCACACATAAATTCCTCTCGCACGCAGCACCCAAATATCTATCCGATAAATTCAGCAAGCGCCAAATGTCCCGCACCACCAGATCAGCCCTTTCTAACTGCCTTTTAGTATCCAGGTTCAATCTAAAAACTGTAGGAGGAGCCAGCTTCCCAGTCCAAGCAGCCAAGCGTTGGAATTCCATACCTCTCGCCTACAGACAAGAACCATCCTTCCTGATCTTCAAATCTGGAATAAAAAGCTGGCTGAGCAACAAGCCGCCCCAATGAGGTCCTATCCTCTCCTATCCTCTTCTTGCTGCCGCTATCGGCTACCATCCTATGTCTGCATAATCACATTTGCACTTATTTGTTAATATCTTAGACATCAGACCTAGCTGTAACCAATGGTCTGGTCTTTCTAACTGTTATTGTTCTGTTTTATGTATATAACTAAAGTTTTCCAGCGCCCAGTTACCTCAGGGTTCGGAACGCGATACAAATAATAAACAAATACTAATACAGTAGTACATGAGTTGTGTTTACTAAAAATATAGTCTCTGAAGAGACGGCCATTTTTGAGAAGGCAGTACTCAGAGATTTCAACCTACTATATAAACACTACGACAGTCACCCACGTACGCCGAGCTTCAATTTCTCTAAAAAAGAATGGGACTGCCTCAGAAAACTTAACTAAAACTAAGAGGTGATGGCTGGAAGGTTTAGAATGAATCTTAACCACTGGCATTGCTCTGGGCAACCCTCCAGACCACCGTTCTTCGCCTGCCAAGCCATTACAGAAGGGGAAAGACCATATGCAAATCAGGCTTGGCCCCACCCCAAAAGGGGCAGACCAGCCCGAACTGCTAGGTCACATCCCTTCTGCACGAGACCACAAGCATCCCCAAACATGTTTCGCCCTTGTTGGGGCTCATCAGTGAGGAGTAGCTTGGGTCTCTAGGCCCAGCAGGCACGGGACCCTCATATGGGCATACCTGTCCCACTCGGGATGACAAAGCAAAAACAAAGAGGTGATGGCTGGAAGGTTTAGAATGAATCTTGACCACTGGCATTGCTCTGGGCAACCCTCCAGACCACCGTTCTTCACCTGCCAAGCCATTACAGAAGGGGAAAGACCATATGCAAATCAGGCTTGACCCCACCTCAAAAGGGGCAGACCAGCCGGAACTGCTAGGTTACATCCCTTCTGCAGACCCGACCATCATAATTAAGAAGGCCGATAAGGGGGGAGGTATCATTGTACTTGATACTGCCCAATACGATCAAGAGGTTATGCGTCAACTTGATAATCCCTCATTCTATCAAAAATTGAGTGGCGACCCGACTGAAAGGATCAGTAAAGAAAATAATGTCATCTGTATGGCGGCACGTGAAGCTGAAATTATCAGTGAAAAGGATTTTTTATTCCTGACGGCCAAAGGGACTAGGGTCCCGCTGTGCTATGTATTACCAAAAATGCATAAAAATCCCATCAATCCTCCGGGCCACCCCATAGTCTCCTAGTGCATTTCCATACTAGAACAATTGGTTCATTTTTGGATTACTTTCTGAAACCCTTGGCAGCTAACACTGACACATATATATCGGACACCACGGATGTCATCAAACATCTTGAAAACCTACTATTTAATCCAGGATATGAGATATTGATAACTCTGGAGGTAGAGTCTTTGTACTCGAACATACCTCAATCTGAGTATCTACATACAATCAAAAGCTTCTTAGATAGCCGACCAGATATCCAACATATTCCAAGTGAATTTTTGATTCAGTTATTGGAGATAGCTCTTACCAAGAACTATTTCTGATTTAAGAATGCATATTATTTACAGGTTAAGGGCACGGCGATGGGGGCGGCCTTCGCCCCCAATTATGCGATCTTGTATATGTGGCAGTTTGAGAAGTCTCTTATTTTACATGACTCCAACCCCTTTTTTTCAGCTATGCATCTCTATAAGAGGTATATAGACGACATAATTATCGTCTGGGATACTACAAAGGGGGATTATACTGCCTTTCTCCCATGGATTAACACCTTGAATCCAGACATAAAGTTTACTATGTCGACCAGCAATATCACACTTCCATTTCTGGATTTTGCCCTTAAGATTGACACAGATCACATTTTTGTAGATCTGTTCTGCAAACAAAGAGACCGTAACACCATCTTACGATTTGATAGTTTTCACCCTCAGGCTCTGTGGGAGAGCGTCCACTATGGGCAGTTTTTGAGAGCAAGGTGAAATTGCACTAGAACAAGCGACTACTCTATACAAGCTGGAATTTTTTCTGAGAGATTGACAGCTAGAGGGTACCCTCCATATCTATTGAAACAAGCTCGCAAAAGAACCAGATACCAACACCATGATACCTTGCTCACTAGGCAGAATAGGCCAGATATCACTAATCAACGCATTGTATGCGCTACCACCTTCAACTCTCATTGCAAAGAGTTGAAAGAAATGATAAACAAACACTGGCATCTTCTCCAACTTAACGATCCCGATCTAGAGAGCCCACTGTTTGCTTTTAAAAAGGGCAGAAACCTTAAGGGCTGGCTCTCACAAGCAGATCGTATAAAAACTGCCCCATAGCAAGCGACTATTTGTTCACAATGGGGTTTTCAACCGATACTGGGACACTTCCCATGCGGGTTCTGTAATGCATGAAAATCTACCTCAGCCTGCTCAACAGTCACCATCAATGAGAGAGCATGGTCCCTTAAGCAACACACTACGTGCAATTCAACCAACGTGATCTACGTTATTATATGCCCATGTAAGAAATCATATATGGGAAAAACAGCAAGACCTATAAAAACTAGGATTTCAGATCACAAGTCGAGAATCCACCTTAACACCAGCAATGCCCCACTAGTATCACACTTTTTGGAGCGTGGACACAATTGCGACGACTTTAAGTGGTGGGCGCTGGAACGTGTAGTAGGGACGGATCAACTCAATACTGCAGCAAGACTCTCCCAACGGGAACAGTGGTGGCAGTACCAGACTAATAGTTATCATAACGGTCTGAACCACCAAGAAGAATGGCTACATTGCATTACCTGGGGGTCTATAGATGTCCCTCTGCCCTATTCTAATATTCAGGTGCTCCATTTGGTGGACGATCTGTGGCCTTGCATGAATAATAAAGGGGTTGGCTTAGGGGTAAGGACATCATATACCTTAATAGGTATAGTGCTCTGATGGCCACATCTTGATCGAGATTGACTACATAGTGCCTTGCTCAGGTTGACTTATGCCCCCCTCCACTCATATGCGCTTTATGAGACATATGATCAACTGCCTCCATCCTTTCTAGGATATAAGCATCATAACACGGTGGTAGTGATCTTACAGTTAGATATACATGGACCGTTGCAGTGGGGTCCGTTTGAGTCTTCCAACATCTCTTTGGAGGGAGAGTTGCCTTCCCCTTTTTACCCCTCCCCCCTTTTTCCTCCCGCCTTTCTCCCCCTTGCTGTATAATCAGGGCTTTATTGCTGGACACTCACGGATTAATACACAAGGTCCACTATCTCTTTAAGAAACTACTCGTTGGATCCCATGTCACGTGACTGCGATTTGAGGTCACGTGACTCCCAAGCTTCCACTATTTCAGGAAGCAGCAGCAGCTGGGAGTTCGGCTTCCAAACATCTGGGATACACACGAGGGCCATCGGATTAATCCACATGCAGACCCGGTCACGGTACTGGACTCCGACGCACACGAGAGAGTGAGCGAGTGCCCCGCGTAGCAGACGCACTTTCCCATCTCCAACAAGGTATGGAAACGTCCACCCTTCCCCTCCTTCTCCTTTTTTTGCCTCTTTCCTCCGTCCCCATTTTGGTGGCTACCGACACTTCACGGGGCTCAGGAAGTGAACGCTATGTCTGGTTCACATATAACGCGCCATTGCCGGCGGTTGCATGGGCAGTCATGGTGTCACATCGAGGTGTATCCACGACGGCACGCAATTGCAGGCTCTGGACGCGTACTTTTATAAGCATTGGCTAATATAATTTGGCCGGTTCATGGCTAGGGAGCCAGTTGATGGCGCTGCTTACCATCCAGCATTACCCCACAGGGGTTAACCTGAATCGATACAAGCCAACCTTGGCTTGAAGGCAAGCCTGGTCAACGTGCTCCATAACTTGTGGCGAGGCCGTAGTTCAATTTAATGGAAGAACGCAGGGATATATTTCGGCATGGTACGGACAATCCCTGCCCTGTTTCTCATGTGACTGCAGAAATACACAATGGTTGCTCACCACTGCTGCTCACTAATTCTAATATATCAGACTTGAGCAGATCAGTGGATGGGATACATGTGTTTATGCAGCAAATCGGCTACAATATAGATCCTTGATCTACAGATGTTTCTTGTGCTCTCTGACTATATTCTCTTTGGCTGCATTGCTAGACTCCCTTTCTCTTTTCTTTTTCTTTTTTGTCTTCTTAGCCGGCAGCCATCTAGCTGGTGGAAGCAAGATTGAATTATTTTATCAATGAAGTGAACTTCACTCGATCAAGGCATCATAAACCCCAATACCGAGGGGTTCCCGCTTTCCTGCGTTTCAACCCAGGAGGAGTTGGCTATTCCAAAAGGTTTGGACTTTTATGTTGTATGGATGACTGGTTGGGTGTGCTGTCTTGAATTTGCACGTATATGCCACTGGGATTGTAGTGAGACTCCTTATTAATTTAGGCCCTCCTCTCCCGACCACCTGGTTGTTTGGATTTGTTTATTTAAAGATCCACACTGGGCGTAGTGGGGTGGAACACATTTCTACATCCTGAATCCTATTATAGATTCTGCAGTATGATTCTATATGAAGGCTTTATTGCATTGATTGGATTCCTGAGGAGAACCATAGTGTAACGATTTATGTGGAGCATTTGTGGCTAGGTTAGGTCAAGGATTTTTTAATGTGCGGTTTTTAACTTTGTTATATGTCTGCTTTTTTTCTTTTCTTTGTTCTTTTCTTTCCACTTTCTGATGTATTTTAGTGATGAACTGGATAAAGAAGGAATGCAAGGATTGTATACACACACAGAAGAAGAATTTGGTCAAGGAGGGACACATGGATTAATTTCAAGATGTCTATCCATTGACCATATAAATCCATTGCTGTCCTTATATTTTATAACCATTTCTGTCCTGTCCAGAGGAAGACGACTGCCAAGCCATCTCTCTCTTTTTCCAAAGGAGACAGATGTCTTAGACACTTTTGGAGGTAGTCAAAACTACCCAATTGCGACACCAGTGTGGCACATGAGAATGGTGGAAGTCACACTAGGTGCCAGTAGTTGACTATTTAGGTCAAAATGGTGACAAGCACTGCAGGTCGCACCTTTTATTAATTTTGCACTGCAAGCTTGTCTATTAAGTGGTAAAAATAATTTCTGCCACTTTAGAATACGATACTGGAAAGGTGTTGTAATTTTGTAATTTTTGCATTTTTCTATTTTTTCTTATTCTCTATTCTTAATTGATGGAATAGTTGCAGCCAGACTTAGAATTTTTTTTTGGATTGTGCATGCAGTTTGAGTTTGGAGTCAGTATTAGGACCTTACTAAGGTATCCTTTTCTTCATTCCTATGCTCCCCATCTCGTTTTTTGCCTTTTTCCAATCTGCTCTGACCCTCCCTGTTAGATTGGTTCTTTCTTCCTTTCTCCCTGGGGGGTGATTGCACTTTGCATTTTGGACTCATCCTGCATTGCAGGGAGCTCAGGTGGTTGTCATGCACTTTATCTGTATATATTCCATATTGATTGTCTATTTTTATGCTGTTTTATCATGGAGTCAGCACCATATGTTAGGTGAATTAATATGTAAACAATAAAGATCAATTGATTGTATTATCCTTGACCTGGCCTATCCCCTCATTTGGGCTCCCATATTGATGGTTACTTACTTTGCTTGATTTTTCTAGCATCTTGCCCTGCGTTAGCCCCACCCCTTTGTTTGCTTGTTTAGTTACTCCCCAGGGTTTACGTGGTAGGGGACGCCTATCCTTGATCAAATACTAAGAATGAGCATACATTTGCAGAGAAATTCATCCGATGCATATATGTTTATGAACTACATACAGAGTTTCAAAAATTGTCTATTCTAACTAAATGCAGTGTTGATTTACGGCTTTACTTTATGCACTAGCTAGTACATTTTCATTGTTTTGGGCAATTTATTCTTTTTTTCTTTGTTTTATTTAATAATGAAACTACACTTACTTATCGATGCACCTATTACCAATGTATGATATGATGCTAAGAAGAGATCTGATAATACTGTGCTTTTCTCTCTATATATATATATATGTGTTTGTGATGCATTTTACATTGAAAATATTTTGTATTTCTATGTTTGGTTTAGGACTATATTTAGTATGTAATGTTATATGGTTAGAACATATAAAAGGTGGGATATCCGAGGGAGGTGTACCATGGGCGGCTGTAAATATCAGAATGGGACAATAACACAATACTGGGAATTGACACCAATACACCAATAAACGGGAATGTGATGACACGGAAAATGAATATGAATTGCAAAGTGATATATACCATATACAAGCATATTAAAACGTTTTAGAAGGTAGGCCAGGAATCAAACGTATGATGAATATAGAGGATTAGGTTTTGACATGATAGAGGACGTGCACCACCCAGAAATGAGTAACAGTTTATATGCAGTCATGAGCTCGGTGGGGAAACAGAGGGTAAACAGAGTTGTTATATCTGCTCCTTAATACTGCACCTGTTGGGAGCCCCCAAGTTACTAATACTGCAAGAGGTTCAGCTCTTGGATGCTCAATGTCTTGTCCATCTAGCACGATGTGGGTTGCGAAGCATGTTCCAAGCGCACAGCATACACCTTGTGATGATGGACCCAGATGAAGAGCAGTGTGCCCGCAATGCCAAAAGCCCACAGTGCTTACGAAGACCATACTTGCAGATGGAACAGACTTTGATGAGCTGCATGGCAGGAGGACTCATTGGATATAGAAAAGAAGTGATTCAGAGGGTAAACGAAGCATGCCAAGAGTACTGTGGGAAGCATGTAGCAAAGCTGACATGGGTTGAAGTGAAGGAGAAGCCAGTGAAGGTGCAGAAACAAGGAGAATATCAACTGGGCTTCTATAATGCAGCAAATGTCCCAGTGGGTACCAGTGACAAGTGCAATGTGACAATAAACATTCCAGACCTCAAGAAAGGAACAGCAGCAGTGATGGAAATGCATTGGGCCTGTGACCAGCAGGCATTCCTGCACCTCTCACCATCATGGAGGGGCATATGCTCTCTGAGGCTGCTCTCAGCTCTAATCATGGTCCCTGATGCACAACTAACTACGAGACCAGGGAGCTTGGTTACACCCACGCCACCGCAAGGAACAACAGCCTCTCCATTGCTACTGCAGACCGCTGTCTTTCAGATTTTGGCAGGGAAAAGGAAAATGTACTCTTAAAAAGGAAAAAGAGATCTAACTAGCTGTCTAAAAGCTCAGCTCAACTGGTACGAGAAATACCTGATCAATACAGACTGTACATAAAGAAGAGACATTTTTGCTTCCCTGCTAGTGCCAGGGATACAAACAGCGTCCAATGCCAAATGGATGCAAATAGTTAGATGGAAACGCATTCAGCTGGCAAATGACACTGAACAGGGATTCAGCGCGATTAAGAGAGACATCTGTGTGAGAGACCCATTTGCGGCATCGTTTGGGGGTACGTAAGTACAGCAAGATTCTCCTATTTTTTTTTACAAATGCCCCCTTCCATGGCTGTGAGCAGATCGAGCACATACTGGTTCTGCAACATCATTAACTGGATGGCTCGCAGTTCAACTTAATCGCTCTGCATCCTTGAATAGAGGCTGTGCACACCCTCGGAGAACATATGCAGACGGAAGCAGGGATTCATAAGAGTGACTGCTTCAATGATCTCTTCTCATGGGCACCGTCGTGGATGGGAGCAGTCGTGAAGATACTGGTGACAATGGTGGTGTTCATGCTAGTGATCGTCTGCACTTGCCAGTTGGCGCTTTGTTGCTCTGCTAAATCGATCCCTAATAGTGCAATGACAATGGTTTCAATTGGGGTGAGCAGTGTACCTCGCTGTACGAAAGCTGGGCAGGTACAAAAAGATGATCCAAATATGCCCCGGATGGTGAGAAAAGAGCAAAGAATTGATCCCCCTTGAACAGTTAATACGTCCCCATCAGATCCCAGAAATTATGAGGAACACTGGGTTGACTTAGAAGGAGATGGGGCTGTATGTATCTAACTTGCACCCCGGAGCAGTACGCTCAAGCGAGAGAAAGTTAGTGTTCAGTATGCAGAGTGTGGGTGCCCAAGAAAGGAACATGGAGGTATGAGGAGACTGAGAGTATGGCAAGGGAGTTTGTTAATATAGATTTAATGAAAGGTGGAATGTTGGGGAGCAGGGTATATGTCCCAGGCCCATATGCGATTTAGGGTGAGGAGATTATAGAAGGAGATGTTGTAAGGGAGCTGGGGAATTGGAGGGGGTCACCTATAGAAGAACAAGTTACTTACCCATGGTAACATTGTTGTTTTGACTGGATATTCCTCCCACGTATTCCTTATCTTTGATATTTCCAACATCCCAGCTTTGCTGCCTTGGAAAAAAGAATTCAGCAGGGGGCGCTGTGCATCAATGTCTATCGAGTCGATGTCCCTTGAAGGCCTCCGTCTTCGACGTCGACGTCAGCGCAGGTATATGTAGTATGACAGCGCCCATTGGCCTTCATTTCCGTTTTGACGAGTGGAGCTTTACCTTGTGTTCGACGGTTACTCCCCCTGAGAGAGCGTAGACTGCAACCACAAGGGAAATTCTACTGCGGGGTAGGTTGGGAGGGGCGATAAGGAAAATGTGGGAAGAACATCCAGTCGAAAGAACATTATCATGGGTAAGTAACTTGTTCTTTGAATGTATTGTGTCCTCCCACGTATTCCCTATCTTTGATACACTCCCAAAGGAGTTTACGTAATTTAGAGGTGGTAGTAGACATTAGTGTGGTTATGTATGCACTGAGTGCAATACTGCTTTTCCAAAAGCAGAATCTTGGCCTGAGGAGGAGTCTAAACTGTAATGTTTAGTAAAGGTGTGCACAGACGACCATATGGCAGCTGCACACATATCTTTTATCGGAACTCCCCTATGCAAGGCAGATGAACAGGGGTGTTCCTAGGTCTGGAAAAGACCCGGGGCTATGCTAATGTCAGAACTGTCGGGACTGGGGGCTAGCTAGCCTTTTGGTTGTAGCTCCTGAGATTCTATCCGGGGCTACAACCAAAAGACCAGGGGTTATTGCCACCTTAGCCCCCCCTAGCAACGACTATGCAGACGAAGTTGAAATCCTCCTGGTCGAATAAGCTCTTAGATGTTCTGGAGGGTCTTTACCTGTCAGTTTGTAACATTCCGATAGTGTTAGTATAATCCATCTGGATATAGTTTACTTGGTAATGGCCAGACCCAATTTGTAACCTGGATAGCCCACAAATAACTGGTCATCCTGCCGTAATTTTGCCAATCTGAAGATGTAAAATCTCAGCGCATGACTAGGGTCAAGCCTGCGTAGTCTTCCTTCTTCCTTCCCCAGATGTGGAGGAGGATAGAAGGATGGTAACATTATTTTCTGAACAATATGAAACCCAGAAACAATTTTGGGGAGAAAAGTAGGCTTGACTTTTAGTGCCACTCTGTCTTTATGAAAAACAGTATGAGGAGGTTTTCAGGATAAAGCCTGTAGCTCACTCAACCTTCGGGCTGATATTATTGCCACTAAGAAGACAGTTTTCAGAGTTAGAAGTCTTAATGGATAAGAAGGTAGAGGTTCGAAAGGAGCTCCCATCACATAGTTTAACACCAAGTTGAGATCCCACAGTGGGACTTGAAATGGGATTGGCGGGTAAACATTAGTTAGTCCCTTTAAAATGGTACTACTAAAGGAATCTTAAAGTAGGAGACTTCCTCTAAAGTGCGCTTACAAATAGAAAGCGCTGCCAGATAGCCCTTGTTGGTACCAATCTGGAGCCCGAGATGTGCCAGATATAATAGAAAGGATAACACCATTGGTGTATTACATGAGAAAGGGTCAACATTTTTATCTCTACACCAGCTGCAGATCTTATTCTACCAGCAGCGGCATAAAGGTTTGGTTGCTGGCCTTCTGGCAGAAAGCAAAATCTCCATTATGTCACCCGGGAGGCCCCAATCCTTGTATCTCAGCCTCTCAGAAACCATGCCTGAAGGCTGAGAGTCCTGATATCCTGATGGAGAACCCAACCCTCCTCTCGCGAGAGAAGGTCCTCTCTTTGCGGAAGACGTATCGGAGGACAGATGGACGTGTCCAGTATGTCTAGGTACCACGTCCTCTTGGCCCACTCCAGAGCAACTAGGATCATGGATTTCCTGAACCTTCTCAACCTCCTGATTATGTGAGGAATGACGGGGATTGGACGAAACGCGTATAGGAGTGGAAACTCCCAGTCCACCACAAACGCGTCTCCTAGAGCTCCTCTCAGGGGAAATTCCCTTGAGCAGTACAGTTTGTACTTCCTGTTGCCACTGGTCATGAACAGTTCTACTTCAGTGGTTCTCCAAAGGGTGAAGATCTCCTGAAGGACTTCCTGAGCTATTTTCCACTCATGGGAGATTGTGCTCTGCCTGCTCAGAGCGTCCACCGTCGCGTTCTTCTCTCCGGCTAGGTGAACTGCTGACAGAAAGATTCCTTCTTGTATTGCCCAAAACCAGACCGCATTGCCTCTCTGCACAGTGGTAGTGACCCTACACTTCCTCTCTTGTTGAGGTAGTACATGGCCACTGTGTGGTCTGTCATTATCAGGACATTCTTTCCCCGTACATAGGGCAGAAAGGCCTTCAGCCCCAGTCTGATTGCCCTCAGCTCTAAAAGGTTGCTATGTAGTTTGGGCTCCGATGGAGACCAACAACCATTTATGGTCAAATCGTTGGCATGGGCTCCCCACCCCATGAGTGTGTCCATCACTACTGTCATCTCCATCCATGGTTGCCAAAAAGGTTCTCCTTTTACTATGTTCTGAAGATCCAGTGAGGCACTATTTGGGATTTGTAGGAGATCTGATGTGCTTCCTGAGAATTGTGACCATTGGGTCTTGAGGGCCCACTGGAGAGATCTCATTCTCAGGCGGGCCTATGGCACCAGAAAAATGCAGTATGCCATGAGACCGAGCAACCTCACAAAATCGAAGGCCAGTAGATGTTGGGCGTTCTGGAATTTTGCCACCATCTGCAGAATGTCTTGAGCCCTCACCTCTGGTGGTGAGTCTTTTCCCATGGATGCATCCAGGACTGCTCAGATGAACTGGAGTCTTTGTGATGGTATCATGTGGGACTTCTTGAAGTTGAGGGAGAAGCCCAGCCAGTGAAGGGAGTGACAGGTGCCTGATCTGGGGAAGTGGCCCTTATCAGCCAAGCGTCCAGGTAGGGGTAGATGTGAATTCCCCCTCTCCTGAGACTTGCTGCTACCACCGCCATTAGCTTGGTGAAAACCCTCGGCCGGAGGTCATCCCAAATGGCAGAACCCGAAACTGATAATGAGAACTGCCAATGACGTACCTCAGGTAATGTCTGTGCTTGTGATGGATTGGCACATGAAAGTAAGCATCCTTGAGGTCAAATGATACCATCCATCCATGAAGCTGGAGAGCCTGAAGGATCTCAGAAAGGGTTACCATCTTAAACTTGTCCTTCCTGAGGAACTTGTTCAAGTTTCTCAAGTCCAAGATGGGTCTCAATCCTCCGTCCTTCTTGGGAACTAGAAAATATGGGGAGTACCAACCCTTGTTCCTCTCCGCTACAGGTAACAGTTCTGCAGCACCTTTCTCTAGCAGGGTTAAAATCTCCTGCATAAGGAGCGGATCTGGAACCTTTGAAAAGTTGTTCCCCGGTGAATGACTCTGAGGTTTTTGCAGGAAAGGTAGTCAGTAATATTGAGCAACTGTTTCCAATGCCCAAGCATCTGAAGTAATAGCCTACCATTCTGTCAGATGCTGTGACATCCTGCCTCCTACTGCAGTCTAGTGAACGAAGACCTCAGAGAGGTTTTAGAGCAGCTGACAGAGTGGCTGAAGGTAAGGCAGCTGCTGCAGCTGCAGCCTTAGTATTTCTTCCCCGTCCACCACGTGGACATCGTCTTTGTCCTCTTTGAACTGGCTGTCTTCTGCTTCTTCCATATGTGGAGTAATGGCGAAAGGACCTACCCCTCCAGGGTGTACCTGTGGGCGGTTTGGAGTTTATCTTATTGCAGCTCCAAGGGATTTTGCTGCCTCCTTGGAAGTTTGCACCTTCTCCAAACTCTCATCAGCTTTGTTTCCAAATAAATGCTTGCTGTCAAAGGGCATGCTGAGAACCCTGGATTGTATGTCTATGGCAAATCCTGACTTTCACAACCAAGTAAATCTGCATATCACTATACTAGCCACCATAGCTCTGCTGATACTGTCAACAGAGTCAAGACCAGTCTGGAGGGATTCACACATTGCGTCTTTCCCATCCTTGACGATGTTAAGGAAACCGTCTCGCTCCTCCCTCTCTGGGATATGGTCAGCCATAGAGATACACTCCCAAAGGGTGTGTGTGAATCTCGCTAGCGTGCACGTAGCTTTGGCAGATTTTAAAGCCATACTGACGGCACAAAAAACTGTTTGTCCATGGCGTCATAACATTTATCATCTGTATCCTGGGGTATGGTAGGGTAGGCATTTTGCCTGCCCATGGAAGTGGCTGCCTGCACTACAAGGCTTTCTGGAGTTGGGTGCTTGGAGAGGTAAAAAGGGTCAGAGCTAGAAACTCTGTACTTAGCTGTCAGTTTTTTATTTACAGCAGGAACAACCTCTGGTGCTTCCCAATTAAAGCCACCCCCTTTTGGAAGGCTTTTTGAAAAGGGACAGTTGGATCCTCCTGTCGCCCTCCGTCCAATATATCTGTGAGATAAGAAAATGTGTGGAGTCACAAACAGAATACTTGTGCGCTATTTATCACTACTATATTCAGAAAAGGCGTCTCTAGCAGCAATTCCGTACCCACCAACCCATCCACAAAGGCTGGCAACAATTAACAATAGTATAATGAAAACGGGGGTAGGAATGCGCTTGACACTGTTAAACTAAAGTAAATCAACAGTCTTGCTGAATACAATGTTTTTAATAATAAAGCTTTCTTTGAAGAACAGCCGACACGTGTTTCGACACTTAGGTCGTTTTCAAGGCACACAAAACTAAAGATCATCAATTAGCTGGTTATATCCGGATCAAAATATTGAAAAAGTTCCCATCACTTGGGAAATATGGCGAAATGCAAAAGAACAAGGTACTAGTTGCCGTATTGGCCGACTGAATTATATAGCTCGATATATCGAGTGAGAAACATATATACCAGGATAAATTCAACCGTCAATGATCGAAAGCTTCCAAGATAAAGTGTGTCGCCCTTTATCTTGGAAGCTTTCGATATTTCCCAAGTGATGGGAACTTTTTCAATATTTTGATCCGGATATAACCAGCTAATTGATGATCTTTAGTTTTGTGTGCCTTGAAAACGACCTAAGTGTCGAAACACGTGTCGGCTGTTCTTCAAAGAAAGCTTTATTATTAAAAACATTGTATTCAGCAAGACTGTTGATTTACTTTAGTTTAACAGTGTCAAGCGCATTCCTACCCCCGTTTTCATTATACTATCTGTGAGATAATCCTGCTCAAAGACAGGTGTGGATCTCGACCATCCCATGTATTCCATGACCCTTAACATTAGCTGTCTGTATATTACCTCTGTGTTGTAACCAGGGTCTGCCCTTCCAAATTCAACCTCAGGAGAGGTGTCAATCCCACTAGCCTCATGAAGGCACTCTTGCAGGTTTTTCATGCGTGAGTCCTCTGATATGAGCTCCTCGGGCACTGATGGTGTCCCATATTGTAGTCCAAAGGATCTTTCTTCATCAGAGGACTAAATATATTGAAGAGAGGGATCTGAAGAAGTCTGAACGTGGAAGAGGAATATAGGTTTTTTCAACTGAAGTTGAAATTATGTTAGTTGTCACAGGAGCCAAAATTGTCTACATCGATGGTTTCTACAGTAGCGTTGATGGCTTTGCCGATTGTGTAGATGGAATGGACACATGTGGCATCGAGGAGGTCGACACTCGAGGCGTTGATGGCTTCTCTAACGATATTGGTGCCAATGGCATTGATGACTCACTTTTCTGTCCTGTTATAGTGGACTCCTTCGACGTAGATGATGTCAGTATTTTAGTCTTAGAGGAGACTTTTTCTCGACTTGAGGGATGACTCTCGAGGAGACTTGGCAGCCAGGTCCAAAGACGCACATACCTGGTGCTTCAGAGGCCTTTTGACCGGGGCAAGGGGGGCAAGGCCGCATTCTTGAAAACCCTTAACATTCGAAGTCTAAACTCCTCCCACTGGGCCCGTTTTAATGGGGCAAACGACCCGTTCAGGTGCACTAGACAACAGGGAGACAGTGACCTACGATGCCTTTTCTTACTACGCCTCCAAGTCGACGAATGGTATGAGTGTTTCGACCTTTTTCGACAAGGAGAAACTGTCCTCGACTTGTCTGAGGTTTTTTGTTTAGATGAAGTAGAAGGGGATTTTTGGGGCTTACCTGCCGCAAGCTTCCCTCTAGGCTCTCTCAAGGCTTTGACTGTCATAGACAGGCAGTCCTCGCACTCCAAAGACAGATGATTCGACCCCAGGCACCACAGGCAGATCCTGTGAGGGTCTGTCACGAACATCTTTGCACCACAGTCACGGTACCTCCTGAAGCTGGATCGAGGAGTGGACGACACCGAAGATGAAGCCATTTTGCGTCAAAACTTGAGATGGTGATGAGATTTCGAAGGCATTTCGAAGAAGATTTTGCAAACATTGCTGTCAGGAATGAGGTGTTATGCATCTGAAACTAAAAGTGCGGAAAAGCAGAACTGAGGCCAAAGGGCACTGTGCGTGCTACATATACCTGCGGTGACGTCGACGTAGAAACGGAGGCCTCCGAGGGACATCGACTCGACAGACATTGATGCACATCGCCCCCTGCTGATTTTTTTTTTTCCGAGGGAGCAAAGCTGGGATATTAGAAATATCTATCATAAGGAATATGTGGGAGGACACAATCCATTCAAAGGTAGATTGTAGTAGAAATGTAGTGAATCCTGGTACTAATATTACTGTGGAATGAGATTCCATTTTAGAAGTTAGACACCATCTTGAAATCAAGGCCTAGTACCATAACTATGCCAGAGTTAGAAGGGTGTGCGTGCGTCTTCTGCTCACAGCCCTGGCAGCCCTGCAGAAGGTTAATTCATTGCAGATACACAGTTCTCCATTGTGTCTTATCATTAGTGGATGCAACCCAGAAGAAATGCGCCATGCAAGTCCAAGAGAGGGCCAAAATTGATCTTTGAAGAGCTATCCCATGAGAAGGGGGTTAGGGCTTTAGGCCTTCGCTAGTCTAGATCTTTAAGTTATAGCGGCCATGCAGGCCTGAGCCCAAGACACAAGCATTTAAGTGCACTGACAAGCCCCAGACACTTGGCCGAAAAACTGTACATTGGCCAATCGATCATGAAGATCAGAGAGCAGTGACAGACTGCCCCCACCATCGGTTCATGTGATTTGTGCTGCAAGGTGCTTTGTGCTGCGAGGTGCCAGGGGAGAAAGTAACACATTCATGCTGCGGGTGGGAAAGTTGGGCAGGTGCCAGCATGTCTGTGATGGAGCAGGTGTTCACATAGTTCTGAGGAGTAATCATGACCTCAAAAGTATCCCCCTTGCTCATGTCCTTGGTACCAGGTGCACTCTAGAGCTATGAAATAATGAATTGTGTAACTAAATTGCCAATTAGAGCTTTTGTACCCAGATGGAAGGAGATGGACAGAAGATGCTGGGACCAATTGCCTGGCATCCCGTATGGAGCAGGCTATATATGTATAGGGTCGTACCAACCAGCTACATGGATTTGTAACCTATGTAATGTCCATCACTTGTGATGTTGTGTATCTTTAAAATCTATTGCTTATGCTGTTTTTGTCAGAGCGCGGCGTGGCAGCAGAACTTTTCGCTGGCACATACTTGTATTTTTGTGAGATTAAACCTTGTTCTCCTTGCAAGAGGTGAGCTCGGCCTTTTCCCTAGTGGGTTGTATTTTTTCTGGTGTGAGCGTTGGTGGGTTTCTCTATAGGAGCAACAGAGTACTGTACAGGTCAAAGTAGTGAGAATTCAACAAGTTGCGTAAATATTAGAAAAATTAGAAATATTTATCATACTGCTATATAAGGATAGGGGAGTGCACAAGAATATGAGATTACACCAAGGTGTTGTGGCAAGAGCCAGGTCTTCAATTTTTTCCTAAACTGAAGGATACTTGGAGGAGTCTGTTGGCTCTGGAATGGAGTTCCAGAGCATCAGAGTGTCGCATGAGAGGCTGTTTTCCTAGTTTTCTCCTTGCAAGTGTAAGGAATTCATGGTGGCAACAGTAAAGACAGACACAAGTGATCACAGTTCAAGGGCGTTTAATAAACTGTATCTGCAGGTTGGGAAAATGCCTAATCTAAACCTAAATCTAAGATGGGAGCAAGCTACTACCATCAAATAATAATAAGGGAGTCCTAGTACCGTCTTGCCAAATAAAAAGGCCTATACTAAATAAACTATTGCCAATCCTTACAACTAAATACAAAAGGTGTGTGGCATAGGGTTGACAAGAAAGAAAGAATTGTTCACAAATGATAAGCAGGATGTGGTAGCCGGGGTTCTCCTATCCCCACATTTTGAGCACGGGACAATGCGGGACTCCTGAGCACAGCACACTCTCGCGCTTTCCCAGCATGAGGTGACAGTTCTGTTTTCAGCTATCAGGACCTTCAGTGGTTAAGTCTCTTTTCTACAAAAAAAGTCTCTTTCCTCCAAGGACCTGATGTGTTCAAAATAACAAACAAAAAGTTCATTGTACATCGGCTGATGATGGTTAACCCCTGGGCCCCCCTCTTCTGGGCTCAGACACCTCTTGAATATCAGCCTCCCTCCATCGGGTTCACTACGGCTTCTTCTCAAAACAATTTCACCTGTGCCATTGACATGCCTTAATGTCTTTTTAAACAGTTTACAGTGGACATCCCTCTGTCAGGTTCACTCCTGTCAGCACACTGTTCATTGGGACTTCAGACTTCACCCCTTTCCATCAGCATCCCTCCGTCGGGTTCATCCTTGCCAACTCTTGCCAATCACACAGTTCTTTCTCTTAAACTCACTATGCGGGATGCACCTCCCTTAGCTTTTCAATTACATGTAGGTCAAAGACTTTCGACTTTACAGGGGGTTTTGCTAGACCATAGTATGACCACTTTGACTGTTTCCTTACGGCTCTCCTAGTGCCTGCTGGTATCGGTAGTTTCAACAAACGTGGGATCAACCAGAGTCTATCGAATGAGCACCCATGTAGTGCCGGACCACTCTGCAGCTGGTTTCCTCAAAATGTTAATAGTTCTTTGAACTTTCTTTAATTTGCCATTTGCGACTTTTGTTCAACACAGTTCAGTTTCTTATCGGTTCTCCCCTCGACTCACCGGCTGTGATGAACTGCTTGGCTTTTCTTGTCTCTGGAGTCATGGCTGATACCACGGTAGCAAGCGTATGGTTGCGCTTCCAACTTATTTCATGAAATTCGATAATAAGAAAATCAAAGGAAAGTGAGAAATAGGAACTGTAGCATAGTCACTTGTGTTTACTGAGGATTATTATTAGACAGCATGTGTCGCAGGGTGTAAACATAAGTATACAAGAGGTAGTATTCACAACTGATTAAAATACAGAGTCCTCAAATACATAGACTAGGTTTTTACAAATCCTAGGAATAGGTTAAATTACCAACAGAAAGCACTCCAAATCCTTTGGTTGAGTGAAAGTTACAACAGAGAAAACGCTGTTAAAGTATCAACAGAAAACACTCCAAATCCTTTTGTTGAGTGAAATTTACAACAGAAAAAACAAACGCCAACACTTGTTTCAACCCTAACCGGGTCGTCCTCAGGGCGTATACATCTATAACTAGTAAATTGTAGACAAGGCATTGGTTGTGCGTGATATCTCGCATTAGTCTTAAAGTGTATTTTCCGTAACACGTGTTTCAACCCTAACTGGGTTGTCCTCAGGGCGTAGACATCTATAACTGACATTGTCCAAAATTAAATAAATATTGATAAATCCAACACAAATAAACCAATAATGTATGTGCTTTCACAGTTATGCAGTTCCAAAAAGAAAACATAGAGCAAAAAACAGGGAGAGGGTGGGGGGGAGGGAAGAGAAGACAAACACTTTGTTATTTTAGAGTATAAACTCCACACCATTAATAATCAAATGTGTAGCTCAATTTTACTAAGCATGATACTTGGTGAGCAAAAACACATCCATATTTGAATTCATAAAAAGATGAAGTTGCTGGATGGTACCTGGTAAATTGTAGACAAGCTATTGGTTGCGTGTGATATCTCGCATTAGTCTTAAAGTGTATTTTCCGTCTAATGGTGACCATTGAGTTGCTAAATCTGAAAGCACGACAAACCGCATTTGTAATATATGCTATTAAAAAATCACATTTGAAAAAAATCCAAATAGGGGGCTGCATTTCTTACCTCCCAATTCACATTAGGGTAGTTAAGCGGATAGGCTGGTGGTGAAAGGTTCCATGTTTAAAGTTGCCGAATTACAGGCTAGATGCAGAATTTTCAAAAGGTGAACTAGAATAAGAAATATAATGTTTGACTAATTTTGCGTTCGGATCTAAAGTGGCTGACATTAGATAGCGTTGAATGATAGTTTAAATAGTCTGACTACCGTTCTTGAAATGGAGTGAAAACTCCTGCAACGTTCTTAAAGGAGGAAGCTCACCATATTTCTGCTTAAATGCAAGCACAAAGTAGAAAGTTGCGCGAGTGCCGGCTTCGTAGTCCAGGAATGAGGGTGTTGGCCAGGGGAGCCTATAACAGCCCTAGTAAGCAAAATAGTCTCTGGTCATGTGATTACTCACAAGCAACAATGCAACACTCGACTACAGCTATCCAGTAGTTCAATGTATGTAATTACAAATCAGCGCTGTGAGATACCACCGGCGCCGGTGCAGATGCAAGGTTGCTTGAAAAGACATTATATAGTGTGCTCAAGTTAAAGTTTGTACCTTCGTGTTGACAACATGGGTGTTGTCCCATTGGTTCAGTCATAAAGAAGTAAGCTTGTAGACGCCCCGAGGCAACATGCCGCGGAGCCAGTTTCCAGGCAAAACCTCATAAAATATACACTAATTTCCAGTCAGAGAGCACATGGCAATTTTGGAAAACTGAAAAAATGTAAAAACCTTAAATGTGACAATACATTCACAATGCCAATGTGAGTGTACTTCAACATGGCAAAAGTCGTAATTAGCTGAATTAGAGCAGATTGGTCAAAAACCATTAGCAGGTCAATATTAAGTGATATGTATTCATATGTGTAAGAATGCATATGACAAATACTCCGGTCCCATGGTCGAAATTTAATGGTAAGCTTAGTTGACTAAAGTATTATTATAAGTTCACAGCGTGAGTGTATGCGGGCTCAGCATATGGCTCAAAGCATGCTTAGATGGCATATAGTCCTGGCTAGGGCATGGAGGTTAGTGAATGATGGCATAAGAATTTGCTTAAAGAAACATGCAATTAGTTAATAGGTATGAGGATTGTGGTAATTCTGTTTACAATCATGTCTGCGAAAAAAGAAGACATTTTTGTGATGGGGTAGCACACTGTTGCTTGGGTAATAGAAAGCAGGTGAATGCTGTTGTCAGGTGACAGGAGGTCCAAAAAAGAAAATTAACATCTGTATGGAAGTGTGATCATCACCAAGTGTCATAGGTCTTCCAAATACATGACATGTAGTTGGTATATAAGTATCTTGTGTCTGTAGTTCATGAGGACACCAGGGATTAACCCAGGCAGTACAGAAAGTAAGGGATAATCACTTGTAACTGATACATATGTTGAGCTTAAGATGGCTTAAAAGCATTTTGACTATTAAGAAAACTTTATAAAAACACATTAAGTTCATGTTCTTGGTTCAAGCCCAGCTGTAAACAATGTAGTTTACCGATCATACATGCTTCTTCTTGGCACAATTTGAGTTGTCCATCACCTCCTCTGATATGGGGCTTGATGTGTTTCAGCCCAACGAATTTAATGTCCTGACAAGGTGCCGTTTGGTGTTCTGATTGCCAATGTAATGCAAAAGGTAATCTGGCATCTTGGCTGTTGAGGTTGGCAAGATATTCTCTAATCCTGATTCTCAATCCTCGGATGGGACTGCCAACATACACTTTCTTGCATACACAGATGATCCCATAGATTATGTATTTCGATCGACAGTTGATGAAATCTGTGATGTTAACCTGTAGATGGCCATGACAGGTAAAGACTTTTGTCGGTGAGAGGGCGAACTGGCAAAAGTTACATGTACCACATTTATGGAACCCTATTGGCTTGATATTGTCTGGTAACCAATTTTGCTGTCTCATGGAACCAGATTTCAAGAAAGAAGGGCTAAATAAGTTTCTAAGCTTTGGAGCTTTGGTAAAGATAATATTTGTTTTTTCCGAGATGTAAGGTCTCAAATCTGGGCCTATTGATAAGAAATCCCAGTGTTTGTTCAACATGTGGTCATTTTGGCTCTGTGATCCTGAATCTGAGAGAAGAGAGAAGGACGTACCACTTCTTTAACATCTTGCAAAGCTTTGTTGATGATAGGAATCGGATAGCCTCTCTCTTTGAATCTGGTTCCTATTGACTTACATTCTACTGCAAATTTGTGATCTTCACTGCAATTTTGTCTAGCTCTTAGAAACTCACCACAAGGTATATTGTTGATAACACTTTTTCTGTGGCTGCTGCCAGCATGTAAAACTTAATTGACAGCAGTTTCCTTACGAAATGTACAGGTCTGTATAGTATTATCAATTATATAGATTCTAAGATCTAGGAACATAACCTCTGTTGCATTCATGTGACCATTAAAGTTAATTCCAAAAGAATTTAAATTCAGAAACTCCATGAAAGCATTGAATTGAGCTTGGTTTCCAGACCAGATTGCAAAAACATCGTCAATGTATCTTTTCCAAGTAGAAATATATTGACTGAAAGGGTTATTGTGAAAAATTTTAAAATCCTCAAAGTATGCCATGAATAGGTTTGCTAGAGCAGGGGCATACTTTGCCCCCATGGCTATGCCCTTTGTTTGAGAATAGTATTTGTCATCAAATATGAACTGATTATGTTTGAGGGTGAAGTCCAGAAAACTCTTTAGCATTTGAACATGTGTTGCGTGAGATGCTGAGTAAGCTCTAAAGGAGTGATCAATAGTCTTAAGAGCTAGTGTATGTTCAATAGATGTATATAAGGCAGTAACATCCAATGTGACCAAAGAGTAATGGGATTGCCAAGTGATATGTAAGGATCTGGCCTTATACTGCATCCTAATGGAATCTGGAGTGAGTGCCATGATTGACAATGGAATGTTACTGGTTAGAATGTTTATGTGTGACTGGTGTTCTCTTGAGGGAATTGAGAAATGTAGCCTGAGAGAGAGGATGCCGGTGCTTGTCTATGAGAACTGGACTTTACCATCTGATGAATAATGACTCTAGAAACTGGATGTTACACTTGGAAACTGATTAAAGAAGTTACTTATCCACACCTTGATATCAGAGTCATTTTGCTAAAACCCAGAACTCCACATTGGCGGCAAGGATGCTGGCTGTGCTGGGGAGACAGCACAGAAGAAGAGACAAGCACCGCCCCCCAGACTATGGAAGACCTTCTCTCTCAGGTATGAAGAGCGCTTAATGCTATAGGCGCAGAAGGGCCCAGCGCAAAGGGCACAGGCGCAAAAAATAAGGAGATGCGCCAAAGCCAGGGGCCAGCTAGTCTGTCAGTAGTTATACAGGTCAAGCACAGAGAAAGTCAAGAGACTTTGGCAGGGCTGAGGGCCCAAAGACTGTTTTAAGGGGTTGGTAACCCAAGCTGTGACATGGAGGGCTTGGTGCCCAAGGCAGTAGCGATTTGAAGAGGCCTAGAGGTCTAAGTTACGCCTGGATTATTAGTAAGCCATGCAGTGCAGCTGGGGGCTTGGAGCCCAGGGCAGCAGCATCAGAAAAGGTTGTGAACCTAAGCTGCGCCAAGAAGTGACAGGGAAGTTGTTTGAAGGAGTTTGGGCTAAGGTACAAAGCGCCTGGAGTAGAGGAGGGTTCTGGGGGTCATTCCAGCATTTGAGAGGGCTTGGAGCCCGTACCTGCACCTAAGAGACTCGTAGCCCGTGAATACACTTGGGGCCTTGGAGCCCATGGCACAGTTGAGGGATTCTGAGTCACAAATGTGCTTATGAAGGGGCTCGGAGCCAATATGCACCAACACCATAAGGGAGTTAGAGCCCATTACAGCGCTGGAAGGGGCTCTTATTTCTGGCTTTGCTGAGGAGAAAAGGCTGCATATATCAGGCTCTGGAACCGGCTGTTTTCAGGCAGAATGTGTGCCAGTGAGAAGTGCAGGGAGAGGCCTGCGCTGTGTAGGAGGTTTCCTTGTGCAGAAGAGTGTAAAAAGGAGAAGTTGTAAGAGTCTGCGCTCTCAGGTCTGCGCTCTCAATTAGGGATCAGATTATGGTGTGCTGCTGTCGCATTGTTATGAAAATAATATCGCAAAGATGCAGAGCACTGCATCATTGAGCCGGAAGAGGGGTCGTGTCCCCGAAGGTACTTTTAGTTTAAAGATGTGGACATGAGGAGGGGCCGTGTCCCTGTAGGTATTTTAGTTTAATGAAGTGGACATGAGGAGGGGCCATGTCCCCGAAGGTACTGTTTGTCTAAAGATGTGGACACTAGGAGCAAGGAACAGAGTTATTCATTTTTCATTGCTTTTGAGGATTTGTTTATTAGTGGAATAGCAGATTAAGTTTAGTTTGGTGATAAATGTCATGTGAGGCCTGTTTAACATTTAAAGAGCATGAGTGCGTGAAAGTGTGAGCTTGAAATTGATGGTTGTAGTTTCTTGTGGGATATGTTGTCCAGATATTTGGGTGCTCCATCAAAGTGGTCGAATGCTGAGGAGCAGAGAACAAGGTTTACAATTTTTGTTTACAAATTTTTTTTGAGTTTAGGTTTCAAAGGTGTTTGTGCTCAGTCAGCAAGGGGCGTGCATAATTTAAATCCTGATGTGAAGGGTCTTGAAGGAGGTTTAAAGTGACATTTTTGAAGGAAGTGATTGAAACATGCGTAGTTCTAGTGATATTTTGAAATGTTACTCAATATTTGTGTTTTAAGAACATTTGTGAGGGGGGCCTGTTGCAAGTGGTGGTGCATGATATTGATTGGTGTGCACGGATGGAGTGTAAAAGTCATGGCCTCTGTTAACAAATGCTTAGTAGTGGAATAGAGTGTTACTGGCATGTTTAACTAACACACATTTCCTTCCACAGATGGACTTTTTATTGAAGTATAGGTTTCATAGTCAGTATTGCTAGAGTTTGGTATGTGGAAACTAAAGTTGAGTTTCTCTGCTCTAATGTTTTTCTCCAAGGTGGGAATTTGATAATGCAGAATTCATGAGAGTTTGGTTATGTTAAAGTGTATATGTGCTGATGGTTGGGCAAAATTAATGGTTGTTGTGCTTAGAAACTTTACAGTAGTTGTCATGATAATATGAGGATTTTAGCAGAGTTATTGATGTTTGTGTGTTGCTTGGGTGTATGAAGTGGGGTTCTCCCAAAAAGGAGCTTGATGTACTGAGGAATACTTTCAACATAGGCACAATTGGGGTAATGGAGTCACTGAGTAGTGAAGTAGTATCAGGGATTCTCAGCCAAGTTGGAGGTGGTATGTGTTGAGGCACATAGCGGTTTGCGAATGAAGGATGTGAGGGAGCTGTATGTGTGTGGTCTATTGGGGGACGTTGGAGTTAAGATTTGGATGAGAGGTATGGGTGCCTCTATGTTTGTAAAGTGTAGTAATGGTTTTCAGTAGTAGGATGCCTCTTCTTCACTTCGTGGAAAGAGGAAGGGACATTGGTTGTAATTGTGTCACACGGTGGTGTGGATGTTCATGGAATATAGGAAGTGGTTAGCAGAATGTTCTTAGTTTGGAGAGATGATGCAGGTGCATCGAACTTGTGGGTGTTTGTGTGTGTGTGTGTGTGTACTGTATATAGCTGTTATGCTTGAGTTAACTGGTTGTCTTTTTAATATCTCTAAGGAGGGGAGAGATATAAGGATCTGGTCTTATCCTGCATCCTAATGGAATTTGGAGTGAGTGTCATGATTGACAATGGAATGTTACTGGTTAGAATGTTTATGTGTGACTGGTGTTCTCTTGAGGGAGTTGAGATATGTAGCCTGAGAGAGAGGATGCCGGTGCTTGCCTATGAGAACTGGACTTTACCATCTGATGAATAATGACTCTTGAAACTGGATGTTACACTTGGAAACTGATTAAAGAAGTTACTCATCCACACCTTGATGTCAGAGTCATTTTGCTAAAATCCAGAACTCCACATGATATGCTTTAGAATTTCTAATTCATGGGTGGTGTCCTTAAGGTACACTGGTATTTCAGGTACTAGTTCTTCGATACAAGAGTCAGTGTACGTTGCAAGGTTCTCAGTGGCCCCTCCTTGTCCACTCATTATTTTTTTATTTTTTTATTATTGTATATGGTTTACAATCCATGTCGTACAGACATAAAAAGAAAACCTTTACAATTTATCATACTAAAAGCGGGAACCTAAAAAAAAGAAGAAAAAAAAAGAGGCAATTCCTTCTCTAAAATCAATAAAATAAACAGCTTTCTTGGCCCTCTTAATGAGGGGGAACATTACAGCTTTAATTTCTCTGTACCAAATGTAGGGACTGAAGAAGATTCACCACTGCTGCTGTTAGCTGGATCTTGTGTCCTGCGATTATTCTATGCCATATGTTTTCTGATGTTAACCAATCTGCTCTTTCTACGAATCTTCCTAGTTTTTTCAATCGCAGGTTCCACGTTCCCTTGCATTCAGTGAGCAGGTGCTTTAAGGATTGATTTCCTGGAATTGCACATTCTTTACAGTAGATGTCTGTCCTTTCTGACTGTTTCCAAATATTCAGAATTTCCCCCGTTAATAGTATGTTCATTCTTGCTCTGAGGAAGTTATTTTCTGATTTTTGCATCCGGAAATTTCTCTGGGTATCTTGGAAGTGTACCTATTTTTTTGTCAACTGTCAGGAAGGTGTTCTTTGGTGTTGAAGATCTTGTTTTTTCTATTGTGTTTATCCAGTCTAATGTTTCCAGCTCCCGCTTTATCTTCAATGGATTATTCACCAAAATGTCCATATTTTACTCTGTTCTTGATATTTCAGTTTTTATTTTTTGTCAAGGCTCTCTAGAGTTTAAGATCTTGATTTGCTGTGGGTGGTTTTCATTGATACTTCACATAAAGAGCCTTTTTTAGGGTTTATAATTTCTCTGTAGAAGGATACTAGTTTCCATTTTGCCAAACAATTCAAAGACTTCAAACCTAATTCAAAGCGTAGCTGTCCCCCTGATGTGCTCCATGGTAGATTTAAGGCTTTTTTACAAATTCTTACTTCTATTTTGTCCCAATTAAAGTTCCATAGTTGCAGTTTGGCTTCAATTCCATATAACAGAACTGGAACTATTTTGCTCTGGTAATGCTTTACCATGGGGATGACCGAGAATTTACAGAATCTGTTCCTGATTTTGATCAGGTGAGGAATTAATGCGTGAGCTTCGGTGATGATGTCTCTCTTAATTTTGTGATTTGCTGGGCTTGATTAGATCTTATATCCTAAATATTTGAGATCTTCAACTTGAGGAATTCTTTGCCCGTCCAGGACCCAGTGTTTGTATGATATCTTTTTTCTTGGATGTTTAAATACTAGTATTCTTGTTTTTTAGGGTTTATTATCAACCCGTTCTCCTCGGCGTATTTGCCCAGTCCATCCAATAGTCTTTGTAAGCCAATAGCTGTTCTATCCAGCAGAATGATATCGTCCGCGTAGGCCAGCCAGAATATTTTTCTACTATTTATAACTGGGCTTGCCAATGCGGACGAGATCAAGTGGTCTCCTACGTCTGCCAGGAACAAGTTAAAGAATGTAGGTGCCCCCAAGCAGCCTTGTCTTACCCCTCTTTCCACTGGAACTGCTTCCGAGAGGTGGCCGTTGTTCTCTAAACGCACTCTTACACTTGTTCCCCTATGAAGTTCCATTAACATTGATAATAATGACTCCGGTATTCCCTCTTTTCTGAGTTTATGCCATAGTCTGGTTCTGTCGATTTGATCAAAGGCCTTGGAGAGGTCTATCCAGGCTCCGAATAGGGGTGTTCCTCCCTTGGCCCTTGTTGTTTCACTAAGGATATTTAGTAAGGCTCCGTTCAGGGCCATTGATAGGCCTCTTCTAAAGCCTGTTTGGCATCTGGATAGAACCCCCTCCTGTTCTGTCCAGGTCGAGAGATTGTTCAATAGCAATCTCAATAAGACTTTACTATCAATATCTAGGAGGGTGATAGGTCTGTAGTTTGATGGATTTGCCCTATCGCCCTCCTTGAAGAATGGTATAATCAAGGCGGTTTTCCACGATGGTGGAATGCTCTTTTGCTGCAGTATCTCCTTAAAGAGATTTTTCAGTAGCTTTGCCCAGAGCCTCAGATTTTCCCTGAGTACCTGATATGTGAGGTCATTTGGTCCTGCCACTCTTGATAATGAAGCTTTAGATATTATTTCCAGGATTTCATTCTCCTCAATGTGCAGTTCCCAATCTTTGTCTAAGGGCGGACAGGTTAGTTCCTTTAATGTCTTTCCAAAACTCTTTGTGAGTTATTCCACCCATGTTCTTTCTGGGACCAAATTGCATAGTGTACTGCTGGAGTCTGATTCTAGTTCTCTTATCAATGACCAGAAACTTCTCGATGATGAGATCGAGACTCATTTTAACATTTCCTCGCCTTCGTTTTGATGGAGGAGAAATGTATGGTTCTTTGTCCAAGCTTTATAATTTTGCCTGATTATTTTCAGTTGCAGAGTGTATACTTCACTGTTAAGTTTTTGGCTCTTCAATTCTCTGATGGTTTTTCTCAGAGTTTTTTTCCTTTGTCTCGTTTCTTCATCAAAACTATGGCGAGTTATATGTTTTCCCCTCTTTGATGGCATGTTTGGGGGGGACGAGTGACCATAGAGTGTTCACAAACTTGTCTGTTTTGCTTATCTCTTGAGCCGTCTGTTCCGACATGTTCTGTAATTTTTTGTTGAGGTTTCTCCCTCCTTGTCCATATTTTCTCAATCTTATTTTGTTTTTTATTCCCATTATTTCTTGATTATGAAATTGGTTTGTGAAACCAAAATCGTATACGATCGATAGTTCCAATCTCGAAAGGTCACTTCCTCCTTCATTTCTTATTTTGAGTTGTGATTTCCGAGTAAAGAGGCTCTCGTTGACAAAGATGTAATCCAAGACTGAAGCTGATTTTCCTCTTTGCCATGTCATGCAAGGCTCTTCGACATCTTGATTTACATTATTCAACATTTTCAAGTCCCAAGCCTTGGTGAATTCCAACCAAGATTTTTCTTTATTTGATAGAGTCTGTTTGCCTTCAACCCCCTTGTTCCTTTTATGGTATACGCATTCTGCATGAAAGTCTCCTACTAGCAGAATATCCAAGTTTTGCCACTCTGTCATGATCTTACCCATTACTTCTGCTAGCTTATCCTGGAAGGATCGAATTTTGGTGGATGCCGGATTCCAGTAGATGCTTACCACGATGAGGGAAGTTTCTTCTGGATCAGTGGAAGCGTGGACCTTACAGGCCAAAATCCTGCTTTCATCTTTCCATATTTATGTGGCACGTTTAAATGTGCTATATTTGATGGCGGTTATTAAACCTCCCGCTGGCCTCCCTTTAGCTTTCTGAGTTGCCAGTAAGCAAAAGGTTGTAAATCCCTCTATTTCTATTGGATTTACCAGCCATGTTTCCTGGAAGGCCAATATATCAATTTTCTCCAGTAGGTAGTTTTTTTTTTTCTTTTGCCCTGAACGTGCTGGAACCTCTTGTATTCCAGCTAACCACATTCAGCTCTTTCTGCCTAAAGGCTCTGAATTCCTATGCCCATGTTTTTCAAAACTTGCGTAAGTATATCAGGTAGGGCCGCCAGTGTTTTTTCTTGGATTAATTTGTCCTTCACAGGCGTTTTTTCTCCTTCTCCATTTGGATTCCAGGAGCCCCTGCCTTCCCCTGCCCCGTTTCCTTCAGTCGATCATGTTCACTTGTCTGAATTTGGGTTGAGTTGGGATCAGAGGTGTATATTGTTAGCCCTTCTTGTTCTAGTTCTTTGCTTGCCTTTAGAATTGCTGTGAGGGCTCTTGTTGAGCTCAGTCCTATTTCTACTAAGAACAAATTTTCCCGATCTGGGAATTTCACATATTCAAGGTCTTCTGTAGAGAGTAGGTAGAGGTCTCTATTCGTTTTTGATTATGGATAAGATTGTCGTTCTACTCAGAGATTTGGTCTTCGCTCGTTTTGGTACCATCTTTAGTCATAATTTAGGGATTTCAAAGCCCATGGGGGATTCTTTCTGGATATTTGCGTTACTGCATTGCCGCTCTTTGTCCTCTTCCTCCCTTTGCTTTGTCAGTATATTTTCTTTCTCTCTGGTTTCTCTTATTTCAGAATCTGAGATAGTCTGAAATTTACCATGACCCAGATTCATGACCACTTCAGTAAAGAGCTCTTGTTCATTCAAGTTTGACAGATTCGGCGTGATTGCTTTCATTTTTTCAAATATCGGTGCTATTTTTATTTTGGGCCCCGCTCCACCTGTTGGTTTTTTAAGTTGTTTAATAAAGATCTGAGCTAGCTTCCATTTTTTATTGGTGGATATCGCCACTGCCTCTATGGGATTTATTTGGTTCTCAGTTTGTGAGCATGCATTTACACACGTTCTTTTTTGTATTTTAGGGGCATCCTGTCCTATGCTTTTCTTGCCTTTCTGGTTCTGAGCTTGATTTCCCAAGTTATCTTCTGATGTATTGTACCCTTTCTTTAATTCCTCTTCCAAAGATTTTTCATCCTTTCGTGGTGGAGTTTTTTCTGCATTTTCACATGAACCTTCTTTTTCCTCCCTTTCCCTTTTTTGACTATTATTGTTTTGTTTCTTTTTTTCTTGCTTTTTTGTCAGGTAAGGGAGTGTCAGGAATATGGGGTGGTGGAGGCGAAAGAGGTGTTTAAATATGAAAAGAGCTTAGTAGTTGTACTTGGGCTGAATATTTCCCAGCAGCCCCTTGTTCATTCGTAGTCCTTGCCGGGCGCGTTGGCCAGCTGTCAGTAATTAACAACAGTTTATCACGGGCCAACGGCGCACGGCAGGTGCGGCTTATTGTTTCACGAGGTGAAGCCATGCCGGAGGTTTGTGCGGTCCGCGCATGCCTTACTTCAGGATTCTGAGTATGTGAGCTCCGCAGCACATGGTGAATTACGCAGTCCTAGCAAGAACGAGCGGCGAAGCCCAGGAAATACAAGGAGGACTCGCGTTGCTTTGTTCAGGCTCCGCTCCCATACCGGCGCTGACTCTGTGAACGGGCCTCGCTCGCTTCTATCAAGGCGTCATCATTTCTCGTCTGGGACGGCTTTCGAGTCTCCCAGACACACAGATAAGTGCTCAATAACTTTGTTGCTTTCCAAGTGTTAACGTGGGGCAATGTTTGCATATGAAAGACTTGGAGGAGCATATCATATGGGCCAAACTCTTTGATTAGTCCATGTTTCAATGTACATGTTCTCCGTTGGTGTTGAACTCACACCTTTGGTCCTACATGTTCTATGAATGTTTATGTTGCTTCTGCTTGCCCAAAGGGCCATGTGTCATGCTTTTCATGTTGGGAATCATATCCCATGAGTTTGTTTCATTTACGCTTGCATACATGTATTCTATGTCCTGGTAATTACTACATGTGCCTGTATCAAGAGGCTATCAGAGAGCACAATTACACTAGCTAAGGTCCTTATTCAGCCTGTATTAAGGGGGCATATTTCGTGATCTATGTGTGTGTTATGTGTCTTGGTTTACTAGCTACATATTAGACAGTGTAGGGTTGTTTCCTATCCACTGTAGGTGTTTCCTAAACCTCTATCCGGTTTCCGTCAACCTCCCCTTCCCCGTTCACAACCTCTCCCTAACCCTCTTCCCCCCATTGGCTGCCACGTGGTATCCTGTATTTTCAATATCAGGTATCTGTACCAACCACGGGTGGACGGTTGACTTCATTTGGCTTCTGTGGTTTGGGGGAGAGTGTCGACACTTCCCTCTCTTATGGTGTTTTTGACAGGGAGTCTTTCCTGGTCATTATTTTTCCTTTTTTTTTTTGCATTCCTTCTTCTCCTGGAGTTTTGGTTATTTGCATCCGTCCAGCTTATGATTGAGCCTTCTTTAGGATCATCTCTTCCATCTTTTTGCATATCTTTATTCTCCTCTCCAATGTGATCTTGTTCTTCCATCAGTTGGGCTGTCTTTAAGAGCTCTTCTATTGTTGATTCTGATAGAGGGATATCCTCCTGCTCTTTAGATTGTTGAGCCCCGGCCTGGATTTCTATTTCTTTTTGCGCTGACTTTTCATTCCAATTCCACATAGCCTTCAGCATCTGATCTCTCCCAGACTCTTCTGCTTTCCCAAGATCCTTCAGAAAAGTACAAAGGAGGGCCGTTTCTTTTCTGTGGCTTAGGGAATCTTTTTTAACTCTTCCATTGATGGAATTATTGTAGTATACATCACGTTACTGAGGCGAACCATCAAGGCTTCACATCTTGCTACTTCGTTTGTTAATTCCAGAACTATTCCTGTTTGGGATTGAACCTCCCCTTTTAATAGTTCAAAAACCGATACCAAAGAATTTAAGACATAATTGAGAGTGCTCAAGGTTGCCCCACTTGTAGATGGACTTTGGTCATGCTTTCTTTCTATTCCATCTTCTGAAGACTCATTATTAGAACTTTCAATTGAGAGGCTTCCTCTTTTTGTCTCTATAATATCTCTTTCTGCTTCCCTCTCATTTTCCATCTCACTTCCAATGCTTTCCTGTGTTATCTGCCATTCTTCTCGTGACTTTTTCCTCCTATCGTCCTCTTCTATCTGCTGAGTTGGACCCTTGGTTGGGTATTCTACCAGTTCGTCAAGACTTCTACTTCTCCTTTTCTCGAAATATTCTTTGTTTTTTGTTTTGTATGTTTCTACTAGTAACCATATATTCCAGCCCTTTTTTCCAATGATTCCTGCATTCTGCTTGGTTTCCATTGTCTGTTCTCTCCTCCTCTGGTCTTAATTAGGGGTGGATTTGTACCTCAAATGAGTGTTGGTTAGTCAGTGCAGGCTCCTGCTCCCTCTTGTCAGCAGGTGACCCTACTGTGGTGGAGTGTGCCACTGGCTCCAGGTAGGAGCTATGCCACTCTGGTGCTTTTGTTAAATCCAAATGCGCTGTACTCCTTAGTTTCATTCTGAACACTGGTACGTCAAGTGAGTGTGGTTCAATGGAAGATGGTTTTTATCCTTCTATTATTTCATTTGCTTCTTTTTACTTTCCTCTTGGTGCCCTTCCATTAAGTTGGAGTGGGGTTAAGATTTATACTTTCAAAAAATTCCAAATTACACTACTCCCCCAATTTGGTTATTTGTGCTTTTCAATCCCAATTACGACCTTAATTGCCCCCTCCCCTTTTTGTTGTTTCTCCTTTCCCGAGCTACTCTGTGTGTTTATATTAGTTTCGGGGTAAAGTCGGATAGAGGTGCAGTCAATATTAAGGGTGATGGATTCCCTGCATCAATAGTTCGGTAACAAACTGCTTACCGTAGTATTCTTGCTTCTCTCAGCTGGTCTAATCTGAGGCTGGTTTTGAAGGCGTTCTCCGGTCCCTCGGGCTTCCTTTTCACCTTTTCGCTTTTAGTAGACTTCGTACAAGCAGCAAAAGAAATAAATGACTGCTTTCTGCTCCTTCTCTCCTCTCGCTCACTCAACAGCAGGCCAGACCAGTAGTTAAAGCACAGTTGCACAGTTACACAGTTGAACAGTTTAAACAAATATCGCCTCCGCCACAGCTAAACAGCTCGACACCAGCCCTTCTGCCTCAGGGTTTACGCCGCAAGGGCGCACTGGGTGTGCTGATAAACCCAGTTGGTGGCCACGTGACTTGAGTGTCGGTGGGAGGAGGTTTCTTGTAATTCAAAGTGAAAGGCGTCCTTTCCACTTTTTCGCTTTTAGCAGACTTCGCACAAGCAGTAAAAGAAATAAATGACTGCTTTCTGCTCCTTCTCTCTCGCTCGCTCAACAGCAGTCCAGACCAGTAGTTAAAGCAAAGTTGCACGGTTGCACAGTTGAACAGTTTAAACAAATATCGACGCCACCACAGCTAAACAGCTCGACACCAGCCCTTCTACCTCAGGGCTTACGACGCAAGGGCGCACTGGGTGTGCTGATAAACCCAGCTGGTGGCCACGTGACTTGCGTGTCAGCGGGAGGAGGTTTCTTGTAATTCAAAGTAAAAGGCATCCTTTTCACCTTTTCGCTTTTATTAGACTTTGCACAAGCAGCAAAAGAAATAAATTACTGCTTTCTGCTCCTTCTCTTCTCTCGCTCGTTCAACAGCAGTCCAGACCAGTAGTTAAAGCACAGTTGCACGGTTGCACAGTTGAACAGTTTAAAAAAATATCGACGCGCCACAGCTAAACAGCTCGACACTAGCCCTTCTGCCTCAGGATTTACGCCGCAAGGGCGCACTGGGTGTGCTAATAAACCCAGTTGGTGGCCACGTGACTTGAGTGTCGGTGGGAGGAGGTTTCTTGTAATTTAAGTGAAAGGCATCCTTTTCACCTTTTCGCTTTTAGCAGACTTTGCACAAGCAGCAAAAGAAATAACTGACTGCTTTCTGCTCCTTCTCTCTTGCTCGTTCAACAGCAGTCCAGACCAGTAGTTAAAGCACAGTTGCACGGTTGCACAGTTGAACAGTTTAAACAAATGTCGATGCCGCCACAGCTAAACAGCTCGACACCAGCCCTTCTGCCTCAGGGCTTACCACTGTCCACTCATTATTGGTCTCACGGAAGGTAAATGGGTGAACGGTTTGTGAACTTTTGGCAGGAAATATAGAGTTGGCATTAGTGGTCTGAGAATAATGAGAAAAGATTTTTCATCGTCAGATAGAAGACCTAACTGGTACCAATGCTGTATCAGTGTCTGAAGCTCTTGGACAGTCTCAGCAGTTGGATTGTGAATGAGTATTTGGTAACAACCAGGTGTTAAGAGGTGTTCTTGAGTCATACTAATATAATCTGATTTGTTATGGATAACAATATTGCCTCCTTTATCTGCCTCCTTGATAACCAGCATATTGTCTGCAAATAGTTCTTTAAGAGCCAAACGTTCTGATTTAGTAAAGTTGTTATTCTGACTGTTATACCCACTGTGTTGTCTCTCAATATGGTGATGTATTTTCTTGGTAATAGCCCTATAGAAGATTTCGATTGCATTATCGCCAATCATGGGTGGCGAAAATTTTTATCTATTTTTATGTTCCAAAATGTCCATATTGCGTTGGTGTACCCCTGAGTCCTTTTGAATATCTGATAGGATTTGAGTATTCTCCCCGGCAAGGTTAGCTAAAAGATGAATATTTTCAATTTCTTGAATACTCCTTGTACTGATCAGTGGTAGGCTTGTCGTTGGTTTGAAAAAGACAGGTTTGGTGTGAAATAATTTTTTCAGTTTCAGTTTTCTCAAAGCTTTGCAAGATGTTAAAGAAGTGGTAAGTCCTTCTCTCATCTCTCAGACTCAGGATCACAGAGCCAAAATTACTAAATCCTTTCCTATTCATGTCAATTTCATCACCAAATTCTCCAGTGATTCCAAACTGATATACCACATGTTGAACAAACACTGGAATCTCTTATCATTAGACCCAGATTTGAGACCTTACATCTCGGACAAACCAAATATTATCTTTACCTAAGCTCCATCGCTTAGAAACTTACTTATCCCTTCTTGAAATCTGGTTCCATTAGACAGCAAAATTGGTTATCGGACAATATCAAGCCAATAGGGTTCCATAAATGTGGTACATGTAACTTTTGCCAGTTCGCCCTCTCACCGACAAAAGTCTTTACCTGTCATGGCAATCTACAGGTTAACATCACAGATTTCATCAACTGTCGATCGAAATACATCATCTATGGGATCATCTGTGCATGCAAGAAAGTGTATGTTGGCAGTACCATTACCTTTTGCATTACATTGGCAATCAGAACACCAAATGGCACATCGTCAGGACATTAAATTCGTTGGGCTGAAACACATTAAGCCCCATATCAGAGGAGGTGATAGGCAACTCAAATTGCACCAAGAAGAAGCACGTATGATCTGTAAACTATGTTGTTTCCAGCTGGGCTTGAACCAAGAACATGAACTTAATGTGTTTTTATAAAGTTTTCTTAATAGGCAAAATTCTTTTAAGCCATTTTAAGCTCAACATATGTATCAGTTACAAGTGATTATCCCTTACTTTGTGTACTGCCTGGGTTAATCCCTGGTGTCCTCATGAACTACAGACACAAGATACTTATATACCAACTACATGTCATGTATTTGGAAGACCTATGACACTTGGTGATGATCACACTTCCATACAGGCGTTAATTTTCTTTTTTGGACCTCCTGTAACCTGACAACAGCATTCACCTGCTTTCCATTACCCAAGCAACAGTGTGCATCCCCTTTACAAAAATGTCTTCTGTTTTCGCAGACATAACTGTAAACAGAATTACCACAATCCTCATACCTATTAACTAATTGCATGTTGCTTTAAGCAAATTCCTATTCCATCAATCAATAACCTCCATGCCCTAGCCAGGACTATATGCCATCTAAGCATGCTTTGAGCCATATGCTGAGCCCGCATACACTCACGCTGTGAACTTATAATAATACTTTAGTCAACTAAGCTTACAATTAAATTTCGACCATGGGACCGGAGTATTTGTCATATGCATTCTTACATATCACTTAATATTGACCTGCTAATGTTTTTTGACCAATATGCTCTAATTCAGCTAATTACGACTTTTGCCATGTTGAAGTACACTCACATTGGCGTTGTGAACGTATTGTCACCTTTAAGGTTTTCACATTTTTTCATTTTTCCAAAATTACCATGTGCTCTCTGACTGGAAATTAGTGTATTTTCTATGAGGTTTTGCCTGGAAACTGGCTCTGCAGCATGTTGCCAAGCAACAATGCCTCGGGGCGTCTACAAGCTTACTTCTTTATAACTGGACCAATGGGACAACACCCATGTTGTCAACACGAAGGTACGAACTTTAACTTGAGCACACTATATAATGTCTTTTCAAAAAACCTTGCATCTGCGCCGGCGCCGGCGGTATCTCACAGCGCTGATTTGTAATTACATACATTGAACTACTGGATAGCTGTAGTCGAGTGTTGCATTGTTGCTTGTGAGTAATCACATGACCAGAGACTATTTTGCTTACTAGGGCTGTTACAGGCTCCCCTGGCCAACACCCTCATTCCTGGACTTCCTGGACTACGAAGCCGGCACTCGCGCAACTTTCTACTTTGTGCTTGCATTTAAGCAGAAATATGGTGAGCTTCCTCCTTTAAGAACGTTGCAGGAGTTTTCACTCTGTTTCAAGAACGGTAGTCAGACTATTTAAACTATCATTCAACGCTATCTAATGTCAGCCACTTTAGATCCGAACGCAAAATTAGTCAAACATTATATTTCTTATTCTAGTTCACCTTTTGAAAATTCTGCAACTAGCCTGTAATTCGGCAACTTTAAACATGGAACCTTTCACCACCAGCCTATCCGCTTAACTACCCAAATGTGAATTGGGTGGTAAGAAATGCAGCCCCCTATTTGGATTTTTTTCAAATGTGATTTTTTAATAGCATATATTACAAAAGCGGTTTGTCGTGCTTTCAGATTTAGCAACTCAATGGTCACCATTAGACGGAAAATACACTTTAAGACTAATGCGAGGTATCACGCACAACCAATAGCTTGTCTACAATTTACCAGGTACCATCCAGCAACTTCATCTTTTTATGAATTCAAATAAAGATGTGTTTTTGCTCACCAAGTGTCAGGCTTAGTAAGATTGAGCTACACATTTGATTATTAATGATGTGGTGTTTATACTCTCAAATAACAAATTGTTTGTCTTCTCTTCCCTCCCCCCCACCCTCTCCCTGTTTTTTGCTCTATGTTTTCTTTTTGGAACTGCATAACTGTGAAATCACATACATTATTGGTTTATTTGTGTTGCATTTATCAATATTTATTTAATTTTGGACAATGTCAGTTATAGATGTATACGCCCTGAGGACGACCCGGTTAGGGTTGAAACACGTGTTACAGAAAATACACTTTAGGACTAATGTGAGATATCACGCACAACCAATACCTTGTCTACAATTTACCAGTTATAGATGTATACACCCTGAGGATGACCCGGTTAGGGTTGAAACACGTGTTGGCGTTTTTTTCTGTTGTAAATTTCTCTCAACAAAAGGATTTGGAGTGTTTTCTGTTGATACTTTAACAGCGTTTTCTCTGTTGTAACTTTCACTCAACCAAAGGATTTGGAGTGCTTTCTGTTGGTACTTTAACCTATCCATAGGATTTGTAAAAACCTAGTCTATGTATTTGAGGACTGTGTTTTAATGAGTTGTGAATACTACCTCTTGTATACTTATGTTTACACCCTATGACACATGCATAATAATCCTAAGTAAACACAAGTGACTATGCTACAGTTCCTATTTCTCAGTTTCCTTTTATTTTCTTATTAACAAATTTAATGAAATAAGTTGGAAGCGCAACCAGTGAAGACATCACAGCCTGCTTTAATGTTCAAACTTAAGGGTTTTTTCTTCATTGACACATAACCACTCATTCCAAACATCTATACTTCTTATAGTTATATGACAAGATATGATATGATATGGAATTTATAACGTGCCTATACACAAGTGTTTCAAAGCGCAAAGTGTTCCAAGGTGCAAGTTGTGCGCACACCCAAAGCAGGATAATTTCTCACACATACTAATCATGCTCCTTGTACGTTTGACATCTGCTGCAATACACGCTGGCTATTGTTTGCGGTTTCACGATTCCTTTCACTGAGGCTTTGCGGGTCAGGAGTGGAAAGGGCAAGGTCGCTTCTCTCCTTGCCTTCCTTTCGCTTCTCGCCACCTTTCTCCTCCTCTTGAACTGCCATGCTTGGATAGCTGTTTCATCGTGCCATCTGCCTTGCTCTTCGTTTGCCTTCATGCTCCACCTTTTATCCCTGTGGGGAAGGGAAAGGGCCGTCAGGTGTGTGTGGTTCTGGTCAATTGCCTGACTCTGCCTGACCCTTGTGTTGGGACATGTCAGGTAAACGGCTCTAGTGTTAGTCCATTGTCTTTTGTGGCGTAAGAAAGTGTTCATATCGTAAATGGGGGAGGGGATAGAGTGTATGAGTATCCAACGTGGTAGGCTGGGGAAAAGGTGTTATAAGAAGAGGGATGCCGCGTCTATCCCGTCGGTGTCCCGCTTCCACTCCCCGGGCACCCTTCATCCAGGTAATCCTCCCTCACTGGTCCACCCACAGAAACTGGATACAATAGCGATGGGCGTGTCTTGGCCACCTGAATGACAGATCCCCGGAGACTAGTCAGGGAGACACCTTCAGATTTCTCACACAAGCCAGTCCAGTTTGCAGTCTGGAGATGATCTTACTGCAAGAACAAAATGGAAAGGTCAAAGTGAGGATTAGTAATCTCAGAATAATCAGAATTCTGCAAGGGGTGTAAATGGGCAAAGACAATGTACACTTTTATATACATAGGCTGACATCCTTGCTACTGATTGACACAGAACATCTTCAATTTCAGAAGGCTGCTTGGGATGCTGGAAATGCCTTTTGGAGGTACAGTGCCTCCTAGCCCGTATCCTACCACTTCTCTGTGTGCGCTTTCTTTAAGTTTTCTGCCTCTGAGGTGCAGCCTGGACCTCTGGCAGTGCAGCTCTTCATGTTTTCCTTTTGGTGAACAACACCCATGGGATACCCTTATGGCAACCATGGGTGGGGGTACATTCTGGTAACCCTTATGTGTGTTTCTTGGACACCAGTGTGTTGCCCACAGAGTAGGGCATGGGCAGGTGACACCTAAATGGTGACTTGACAGTGGCTCTGAGTGTCCTCCATGTTTGGGACACCCAGGCCCTGCCATAGGAATCAATGGGTTCCTGAAGAAAGGCAATATGGCCTCTGCAGCCTCTTGGTTTCTATTGCCATCACACCTTGTTTCGCAAAGTCCTCGGAAGCCCTGACCCTGTCCCTTGCCCCTGACTGGCTGTTGGATGAAAGAACATATATGTCTCTCTGTGGCTGCCTCCTGTCAGACTGACTGGAGCCTTCCCAGGGGCTGTGTGCTGTGGGTATACACTTGGGGTGTGTTAGGCAAATTTTGTATGCAGTACCCTTTGGGATCACTACACACAACTAGGACTACAGGTATAAGCAAACCAACCTTTGGTATAAGTCTGTACTACACAGTTTTGGTAGCAGAGCTGAGTAGCCAGGCTTGGCTCAAGAGGGGAATGTGAGTAGTGATGATGTTACACAGAGGTCTACAATCACAAGTGTTCAAATAAACTCTTACACTCAAGGTTTCTTTGATAAATACTTATTCATTTATGTATCTGTCAGTTATAAAACATTCATTAGAAGGAGGCAATATAATCATACATAAAATATACTTCAATACTATTTCAGAATACTTTTCAAGAGGAGTAAAAGGCAAAGGTTATTAGAACATGAAAGGTTACAAATATTCTTAGACAGTGCAAATACTCTGAGTTCACCAGAAGAGTCAATTCAATTCAATAGGCTAAGCCAAAGTCAATGGGCTAACGTCTTGGATAGGGTAAATCGGTTCTGGTAAGTAAACGGTAAAGTCTCTGCACAAGTTCTCAGAAGTAGTTTGTAAAAAGAAGAATCATATGTTGGGTCACAAGCTGATTAGGCCTGCGAGTTGCAAAAGTTTCAAGCACTTTTACCGCGAGAGGTAAGTACTCTAAGTCTTGTTTCACAGTACCTTATAATGAAGAAAAAGATGCATCTGATGACTTCTGTTCCTGGCAGTTCCTGCAGATCTCGATGTTCCTCTCCCTCTGTTGTGGGGACAAGAGGGAGGACATCAGGGGACTCCGGCACTGCACTGGGACTGGTCAAAAAGATAGCACTTGTCAAATTCCAATTTCGGTGGCTGTGAGTAAAGCACACACACATGTGTCCCTCTTCCTGGTCCTACGGTGTCCTGCAGCAACTCTGAGGAAATTCAACCAGCTCCGAGATAGGTGTCCAGGTGACATACTTGTGAGTTGATTGGTCCCACCAACACAAAGGGAGAAGTCGTCCTTACAGGGGCTTCTCTGTCGATGTGAAATTGGCGATACGGACCTGTAGCAGGTCTTCAGCGGACAAACCAACGGTCCATGAGTAGCAGCAGCCGTCCTCTTCAAGCTCTTCTTCGGTTCGTTCGTTGCAGTGGTCGACTCTGCCTTCCAAGCCAAGAGACTCGCCTTTTATTCAGTTCTCTCCCATTCATTCCAGCCTAGCTGTCACTCACCCAGCAGGGTGGCTGTCCTTGTCGGACAGTCAGCCAGCCAATCACCACAGAGTGCATTTGGGTCTCCTAGGAGACTAAGAACAGGGAGTTTCGGACACTTCCCTCACTTCCTGCCCACCCCAGACACTGTGGCCTCTTTCCCCCTATCAGCCCCAGGTGATCTTGGGCACTGAAGGCGCTGTGACTGATGCCTCAGTGTGCCCTGCTGTGACTCCTGGGGACCACTCCGGTGGTGAAAGTGTGCGGTACATATGTCCTTTAACATTAACATTAACTCCTCTGTTGGAGTGGTAGAAGTGGAAGGGATGGAGCCTGACACTGCATCTGTTGAGGTTGCACCTCTGTGCTCTGTCGCGTAAGGCTTGCAAGTGTTCGGAGTGCATGAACCCTATCGCCTTCATCTCCCTCTGTCTCCGCTCCATCTCATCAAGCCTCTGCAGCACTGTGCTCCTTGCTGGTATGTGCGGTATGGGGGGAAGGAGGAAGTGCAGTGTCCCAGGGCTGTCATCATTGGAGCCATAGGATATGATGTCCATATCCAGCTCAGGTTTGTGAGCACGCTGGTGGCGATGAGGGCCTTCAGGTGTTGGGTTCTGCTGACGGCAATGAGGGTGCCCAATGGTTTGTTGCCCTTCCGCATGTGGTGACACGGGGCTGGTGTCCCCCTGTGTTTTCACAATTGCCCGGCCTGGAGGTGTTGACTTTCTGTCAGACCCTCAAGCTGCGGGAGTGGGTGCAGTGGGCCTTGAAGTGGTTCTGGTGGACTTTGGGGTGGACGTCAGCCTGGCCCTGCTGGGTTGCAGTGTCTTGCGGAGGGACATCTGCCTTGGCAGGGCCTGACTGCACCTTTGTGGGATGGCAGTTGTGGTGGCGGACCTTAAGGGCCTGGATGTGCCACTCCCAGATGGGCCTGCCCCCTCGTCCTCCTCAGATGCCTCTGGCAATGCATGAGCCTGTAGGGGACATAGGAAATGTTGTCAGGTATGGATCGCTCATGTGTGTTGGCATGCAATGCACATTTGCTATGGCACAGGGTTGGACCCCACACTTTTGGGCAGATGAGCATGGTTGGTCCAGGGAGATTGCTTTTGGGTCCAGCATCAAGGGGATGGTTGCAGCAATGAGTGTGTGACACATGGCCATTTGGTCCCTGGCTTGGGAGGGAGGGAGACAGGGTGTCCATGCTGAGGCAGCTTATGTTTGGCATGCATGCTTGTGGTCCTTCATGCCCCCACATCCCCTTCCAACATGGGGCCGAGCAACTGAGCCCGCAACATGCTGGTGTGACTGCTGCACAGTGTCGTGGTTGCTTATGCACCACAATCCCGCTGGCACAGGGTGCACCAGCAGGGGTGTTGTGTGCATGTCACTTGGATAGGTCATTTGCCACCCCTTCCCGCTGCTGCAACGCACAGTGGTGCACTTGGTGCCCTGACCCACGGCTGATGTGGAGGGTGGCTGATGTGCCACCCCCTGACTCCACCCTGTTGTCATGCCGATCTACTGGGTCTGCTGACATGTGTCCCTGTCCACTCGGGCAACTTATGCTAGACTGTCATTTGGGAATGCACTTGTGCTGGGGGTGGTTGCCTCACCTCCTGCCTACTGGTTGCAGGCACCCACCTCCACATCTCTGACTGCCTCGATTCCCTCCATATCCAGCACTGTGCTGCACTTTTCCTCACAGGTGGTGAAGACAGGTAGCTCCACGGTTCCTCCTCCTGTGGCAAGGGACTCCAGGCGGTGTTGCGACAGCAGCCCATGCACCCTGACCATGAGGTAATTCCAGGGTTTGCAACAGTCCTGCCCATCATGGGGGACACTGACCACAGCTTTCACTTTCTGGCTGATGGCATGCCAGATGGCTGTACTGTGCTGTGCTGATGTTTTCCTTTGGCGAAGGCCATATAGCTCATCAGTGTGAGCAACAACCTCATCGCTCAGAACCACTAGCTGCCTCTCACTAAACTTTGGTTTTCTGAGTCAATTTCTGGCCATCTTGCCTCTGATCCTCTCCTGAGACATTGTGGCTTGTTTCCAGGTCTGGATGACTGCAGGAATTGGAGATATTTGATGGATTGTGTTTTTCAAAATGGCCGCCACAATGCTTCCCTTTCCAGCGGTGACGCAATTTCCAACTGGTGCCAATAGCGCCAGGGTCACTGGCGGGAGCGTTATTAGTGCTGATGTATCAGTGGTTACCCTTATTTCCGCGCAATTTCCACCCGGCGCTAATAGTGTTACCGCTGGAGTCAGGCACGCGTTCAAGCCAGGTTGTGATGCAGTGCTAATTCTGCCGCACAACCAAGCAGTAACACTATTTCTCCTCTGTAGAAATTGTGCCGGATTACCGCCAGACTTGTGATGAGGCCCATAGTCATTTAAAGTGAGTGGCTATTCCTAATTTCATTCCCAACCCCACAACTCCCTGAAGAAAAGTGGTGCCCTTCTCTAAAAAACAAAAATTCCCTACTGCTTCCCATTCCCATGATCCCCGCATTAAGGCAGAGGGGCAGTGGGGCTTCAAAATGATTAACTGAATAGCCGGGTTAGTGTGCTGTGACAGAAAAAGTTAAACAGAATAAAGGCCCTGATTTGAAAAACACACTTTCTACAGAAAGTGGGATAGTGTTTCCTGAGGGAAGAGAGATTTTGCATTGCAGAGTAGTGATGAAAAGGGTTTCCAAACAAAAATAAATGAAAAGTGTCTATTCTGAAAGGGTTGTTGTGCATAAAGACTGTCAGCTTTGATAAGGGTGCAGCAACAGTCTAAATTTGTTTTACAAGTGAGGCACGCATGGAGATAACCATGTAGATCTCTGCATGTGTGAAATGGTTTTTGCAAAGTAAAGTGTTGCAATTTATTTAAATTAAACTTCATATAAAGAGAAGCAATAGTGCCTAGCTCATGAGCCGTTCAGATTTCAAGGTGCTAAATATGATTAAAAGTGAACCTCCTGCATAGCCTATGGTGTAGTTAAATTATCTGGTTTTGTTTTAAGGTGCTGCATCATTGTGGTATTCAGTGATTGTTTGTGTGATAAAAATGTTGAAATGTTCATTTGACCTACATTCTATTTACTGGAGACTGTAAAGCAAAAACTCCCATGCGGTGTAATCTCAGCTGTTTCCAAAAGGGGAACTATTTGTATTGAATCTTTGTTTTGGTGCCACAGAGAATATGGCATGTCATGTGAAGTAGTGTAAATAGTACATTTTCCATAATAATTAATACAAATATATTATTTCTATACACCAGCCTGGTTCTTAGCTTACCATTGCTCAAGGAGGAGAGACTCACTGGTTCTAGATGAGCCATAGACAAGACTAGATAGAATACCAAGGTTTATTTGTGTGGCGCTGTTGATCAGGGTGAAAGTACTCCTCACATTACCAGCGATCCCATAAATATATCCCACACAGTGCAGGCATATTTTCCTGAGACATCTGTTACCCTAAACTATTCCAAGGAGGGTGTGTTACAAGAATTCATGAACACCTTTCTTTGAATGCCCCTTGTCTTCATTTCAGTAAAACACATCATAATGTTAACAAGCTGTGGAAACCTCTCTAGTGCACTTTGTATTTTCCTCATTTTAAACGTGGATTTCCTATTGTCTTACAGTTATGCAACATAAGCTGCCACTTTCCCCGTATAAAACATCAGTCACAGAATAGTATCTAAACTGCTGCTTCTATTTTTAAAGCGGACAGTTTTCATTCGATTTATTATCACAATAAAGGAAACATTGCACTTGATATGTTTAGAGTTGTCTGAGAAACCAGGCTCATCCGTCAATTTCGGGTGATGACAAACAAAGATAGCTTTATTGATGTCTTGCAAGACAAGAATCATAACATCCATATGTCTAGTGGGAACTAACCTGACCCACGGTCCAGGCAACAAAACATGCTGGGTTCGGCATGGGGTATTGGGTTTGGGTGATGGAGACGCTTGTTCGACCAGGACACGTATATTTGTTGTGTTTTAGTTTTCATCAATAATGCAATGACTGAAAAGGGATCTGCCACTTTTAAAGGGAAATCCAGAACTGTGTGTGTTCACAGATTCGCACTGTAATGGATGCAACAGCAACTGAGTGTAGACATGAAGACATTCCTGATGTGACTGGGTCTAACTCTTTGCTATAGTGTGAAATGGTTCTCATGTACTGACCATGTGTTTGTGTTAGCTTGCTGATGCAAACCTGTTTCTCTCATGACAATATAGAGGGCATTTCATCTTATAATTGGGAAGGCCTAACGCTAAAGCATTCTTGATGGTATCAAATGCCTTCTCTGCCTCTGGTGTCTGCTCAAGCGGTTCTGGTGTATTGGCCTTCCTATAGTGTTGTAATGGTTTAACTATCTTAGCATAACCTTACATCCACTGTCTACATTATCCCACAAGGCCTAGAAATGCTGTCATTTGCATGATGGTCTGAGGTTTGGGGTTCTTATAGACAGAGTTTCCTTTTGGGAATTAACTAAGAGCCCGTGGCCTAACATAACATAATGTCCCAGATTGAGTACCCTCTTCCTGTATAATTGTAATTTTTGTTTGGATGCTTTGTTCCCTTTATTCATTAATGCAGTCAATAACATTGATCCGGTTTGCATGCATCATATGATGGAAAGCCTAACAATAAATTGAGCCTACACTGCACCAGATCTGACTGTCCAGGTAATTTAATGTCATCTAAATCCTTCTTTAGCTGTTGTGGAAAATGAGTAAGTGATTCTGCGTACCCATGTGGGAGACTCGTCCACATGCAATGAATTCTGTGACAGAAAAACGAGAATATAAATTGCTTTCTGGAGAGTGGAAAAGAAGGGTAAACACTGACCTTCAATAGTAAAGTGCACAACACTTGTGAAATGCAATATATGATCGTAGCTGGGTTGGGCCCCACAGGGAAAGTGGAAATAACTACTGCATTTACAGCCCTTGAATCTTGAAAAATTGTAAAAGTGTTCATTCTGGCTTTGACACTGAGGAATATGCTGCAGTTTCTTAAACTGGTCCATCCTAATCTTAACGGGGTAGCATTCCTTATATAACCCACTTTAATATTGTGCACGTGCCAAAAGGATCTGATAACTGTTTTAATCCGATCTTGCAGATCTTGGGACCAACTAACATCCAAACCCTGTTTTGGCTTCTCTTGTAGGACATGTAACGTGGACAGGGCTGCCTCAGTATTCTTACTAAGGACATTCAAGAAAGCTCTTTCCAGAGTACAGTAAATGGAACCTGGGATAGTGGTGAACCCAGGGGGTCCTCAAATCAGTAACCGGTCATGCGTGGATGGGATGCAGAATAACTCTAACACCAAATAATAAGACTGACTCAGGAAGTTGGCAAAAAGTCTCTTCCAACTGTTTTATTATCAATTGTCTAAAATAGGGAATTACGACGGACATCAACGGACGTTCGCTCGAGGTCTCAAATATTTTGCATAAAAACATATTTATATACTAAATATTCATCATACATGATGTCATACTACGTGGCAAACCAAAAAAACCTACGGGGTGATGTGGTTGGCTTAAGGGGAACATCTAAGTATACTTTCTATATAGGAACGGGATGTGATTGGGTCTCTACAGTCAGGTGGACAACTTATGCCTACCCCTAGTGCAAGTCATCTTCAACAGTTATTAAGTACACAGTATATCATTGGCTCTCAAACTATATGGCCCTCTACAATTGGTTGCGCGCTTGTGTCCTTTTGGAACATGTGGCTCACTAGCAGCACGTAAGCTGGTGCCCCAGGTGTCAGTGGGTGGGCTTGACCGTGTCTCCCCACCCAATTAGCCCAACATCTCTCATCGCTCATGCTTTCTGCCATTTAGATTTTCTTTGAACTTGGCCTTGCAAAGTATCCTTGCTCCTGGGAATAAAAGGGAGTGCAAGCACACGATAACTCATAGTGTAGAGCAGCATGCCCACCTTCTATTTCTATCCATAGCCCACGTGACAGGAGACTGTTTTGCAGCATTTAATTGTCTTGAATTAATAAGCTTGACACTCATGGAGTTCTTTCTTTGCACCTTAACAAGGGCTGATTTAGTGTCTCACATTCACTGTTCTTTAAGGATAGATACCAGTTCTTGGCCGCTCCATCCTTTGACACCAGGCCAGACAGCTCTTCCATGCTCTTAGATTCATGTTGCTGTGACACAGCTTTCCGCTCCTTCCTTCTCCATGGGTCTGAGCTTACTAAATATGTGGCACCGATGTCCAGCTTCTATATAACGGCGGCACCACCTGCAGTCTATTCACTACGTATAGCTAGCCCTTAAGATTACTTAGTCTATTTGTGTTACTGCATCCGTACAGTGATAAAACGGCTTGCATTTTCTGCAGTGCTCTTCGCACGTAAAATCTTCATTCAGCATATAAAGGTTTACTATATTTTTTATTTTGTCAACAGATTCCATAAAGTCTACATGTCCTCCTCGTTAGCCACTCTTCTCAGTGTGTCACGCTTGCTTCTTGCGACTTCACCAACTTCTGTTTCTCTCATCTTCATATTCCTTCAGGGTTCTCCTCCAAGAGATTGTCATCTCTACGGGAATACATCAGATAGGGTTTTCTCAATGGATACCTTTTCTCGAAGGCTCTCCGTGGAATAGGCACCATCACTGTTGTTGTGCATGTCGCGATCTCTGGCTTCCAGCATACAGGAAGGATGTGGGCAGGACTTCCTGCAGAGGCATTCAGCTGCTCCTCTACACTGCCCCCTCTGGTTTATTCATCGACCACTTCTTCACCAGTCATCACATCTTGGTATCCTCTCTTGAAGAAGTGCTTCTTTGGAGTCCAGATCTTTATCACTCCTTTCAGGGATCCTGCGGATTTTACATGTTCATCAACACTCCAGGTCATGTAGATGCACTGCCCATTTGGACTACAATAGACCAATCGTCCTACATACTTCTTGAGATTTCTTGGATGCAGGGACTTTGTTCCCTCAGGTGCTAAGATGCTGGTTTCTACATATTTCCTGATCCCTTCCTCTGTCAACTCCTTGGGTCCAAACCCTGATTCAACATCGATCATGATCTTCTTGCACTGTGTATTATTATCCTGATCACACAGAATCCAAACATCACCATTACTAATGCTGCTCCCAGGAACTTGAAGATATTGCCATCCATTGTGGAACCCATGAGAAGATAGACGCAAACCAACTGTCATCTGCAATGTCTTCTGTCATCTTCCATCTGATCGTACAATTTCGTCAGCAACATTATGGCCTCTGTCAAGGTCCTATTCTCGTCATCATGAGGTGGTATAAAAACATGATTCCCCAATTTTGGCACAAACTCCTCCATCCATCGCTGGGATCATATCAAGGACATATCTGTTATGGAGGGTCGTCAATCTTATGGCCCTCAATTCTTCTTTGATAGCATTGAATCCCTATACGGTATTGTTGATTGTCTGCAGGAGCTCACACTGAGTGATTTGCAATCACTTTGCATTCGCCATCGTCTGGATCCCTGGCATAAAGATAGTCGTGAACATTGTTGAAGCCTGGCTGAACAACCTGTGCTCATACGGAATAGCATCAAAAGCTTCTATTGCTTTAGCTGAAAAGTAAGTATCTTTCTTTTTTCAATTGAGACATTCGAGTGAACTTCTCCTCCTCAAATGGGCATCTGCTTTTGGAAACTCTCCAATATTCAGGTCACTCTCACAAATCACTAGTTTATTTATTTATTTATTTATTTATTTTAATTCTTATTACGCGCCAAATGCCCGTAGGCCTCAGGGTGCACAAAATACAAGGACAAGACAAACAACATATGAAAACTGCTAAGAGAAGAGATGAAGAGGTCCTTAGAGATTACTTTCGGTTAAAAAGGTGAGTCTTTATGGTTCTCTGAAAAAGGGGATCGTTTTGAACCTGTCGTATCGCAGCCGGGAGTGCATTCCAAAGGAGGGGACCCTGGACGTCAACAGTGGTGCCTCCAAATTTAGCTGTCTTGATTCTGGGGCGAACAAGAACTGTAGCAGTGGAAGAACGAAGGTTTCTGCCGGTGGTCTTGATATTAATGCGGTCAGACAAGTAGGTAGGACTGCTAAGGGACAAGCACTTGCGTGTCATCGTTAACACTTTATGTGTTATACAATGTTTTACAGGAAGCCTATTAAGCTTCTTTCTGAAGATGGAAATATGGATGCGGCGAGATTGGTTAAAGAAGGTACGCACAGCATTATTCTGAGCCACCTGTAAAGATTGAATGTTGGCGGCAGTGGTGCCGGATAGTAGGCTGTTACAATAGTCCAGTCTGGAGTTTATCAACGCTGTGGATAGAAGTGCACAGTTTTCAGCTGTTATAAATGGGCAAATGTAATTAATTTGCTTATTAATCAGTCCAGAGCTGGACCTGATGTTAGATACTTACCAGGTTACTCACCGTAGTGACCACCTTACTCCTAGTCCATAGTCCCCTTTCCTCCATACTTATGGACATCTCTCCGTCCTTTGGGACGGGACCGGAGCACTTTGTAAAAAGCATCAAACATTTTTCCAAAAATGTGTCCTTCCTCTCTTTCTTGCGCGGGGCCCGGCACGCGGCCGTAACCCCACCCACGCATCGCCCATCAGTCCTTTTCTATCGCCAGGTATGTCTTGATATGGGCCAAATCATCCTCGGGACCAGCCCTCGGGAGCAATAATTACCCAATTCAGCCCAAAATACAGGTTCTATTGTGCTGAGCAGTGATCTCATGCTAGTGACAAATGAAACCTTCAATAAGTTTTAGTATTTATTCTAAACAGTGAATTTCATATACATTTGGGATTCAAGTTAGAGAAGATTACAAAGCACAAAACTTAGAGAAATGCAAAATATAGAGAAACATAGAACTAAGATAAACATAGAGAAACATAGAGAGAAACAGTCTTACGCCCCTTCAATCAGCACTGGGAGACCCTGGCCCTCATAAGCTAGCTGTAACAAGCCCCGCTCAGAGGACAGCGCTGCTGGGTGCCTTCAGAGCTCCAATTCCGGGCACTTGATCTTGCTCGAACCAAGTCCACAGGACGATCTCCCACCTGAGTCATGTGAGCATGCATATTTTATAATCTCGTGCTGCCCATCCATGACGCACAGTTCCAGAACTTTCCCTGTGCAAAATATAGGCTGGCTCATGGAAAAAACCCAACTCTGTTAATTTCCACTGTGCTTCTTCGGAGCCCCTCCCTGGCCCATCTGCGCGAAAGCTCAGGAATGTCTTATCAGTGCCTTCCCAGAGAAAAGGAAGATTAGCTTGGGGCCATGCAGGGCTACCGTTAGTGAGGCAGAATATTCTAAGGGAAGCAGGGATGTATTAACCCCATCTGCAAGCTCTAAAAGGCATGCACTCATAGCTTAGTGTTCATAGCGCTTAAGACTGGCTATCTAAGCGCTATATAGGTGCCATAATGTTCCAAACACTCCAAAAATGTATATTAGCTACAGAGCTAGGGCCCTCTCCCTGCCTGTCTATCAACAATGCATAATGTGACCTATCACTCATACTAGGCCTGCATATTCCTTGTAGCTCACTACTGCATAATGGAAGTGCTACAACAGACTACTGTCAGCATTTTTGGCACATACTTTGAATACACTATTGGCTTTCAGCGGCTAATGCTGTCATCTAAAGCCCTGATTGGCAAGGTTGCAATTTTGTGTATCACTACATTCCACCCCTATTCAACGTGTGTGCGACAAATGCTGACTAATACACATCAATATAGTATTTAGTGCAGTGATAAAGACCGTGGGGCTATGCAAGAGGTTTAAGCAAACTATCTTCTAGCGGTTAGTTAGCGTGGCATGCAAGGTAAAACACTACCTAAACAAAAATGTACACAAAGTGAACAGTGACATATACCCTTGCCAAAACCTGGCCTACACAAAAATACCTTCACAAAGTGAACATGGACATTTACTCTAGCCAAAACCTGGCCAACACAACAATACCTAAATAATTATTGTATAACTGATTGTCAGTTAAAAAGCAGCATGCAGTTAGAATGTCAAGGCAATCCGGTGTAGTCTAATCTACAATGCACTATTGCATTTATGTATGGTTACCAATTCTAAAACCTGGCATCCTTTCACTCTAAGGGCCTACCCTCCCCCCTGATCCCAGGGCATTCAAACGTGACTATGGGCTGTGTGATTAGACACTTCCCCCCATGTATGTGGAACCCAACTAGAAACCATCTAATTTCGTGAACAAGGTGAACCCATGGGCACCAGGTTATCTAAATAAAAACAATTCTACTAATTTACATCAAGCATGGCATGTGTTATTCATGCAATCAAAAGCAAGCAATTTGATCCATATGTATGCTGGTAACTGTAGCTCTGCGTGCCAGTGTGTGGAGGATGGTCGCCCTCATTCAGTAAAAAGCCAACACCTGCTGATTAAACAATGTTTGCCATACAATGCATTGTGTGTATTTAGCAGTCTTGTTGACCTGCCCTATGGCAGAAAAAATGTTGTCATACCTAAAATTCTGCTATCTTCAGTGGTTGCCAATACTTGTAGCAGTGTTGGGCGTATCAATGAACCCCACTAGGCTAGAAGTTCTATAGCAGAGCTGGCATCAGAACCCATAGTGGCCAGCTTATTGTGCACAGTTTCTATGTCACAAACATATAAAGCTCCTGCAATTAATGAAACTAGCTCCCTAGATACGCGCACTCTAGTGATGGGCCATAGAAATGGACTCCATTTGTAGCAGCTTGGTAGTACTAAGGAAACATTGCCTCGTGATAAATCTATGTCTAAGTGTATCACTGTAATAATAGAGGTGTGCATTACCAGCCTACAATTTACATGTTGCCTTACTACTGGAAAATCTAACATGTTCACAGTGTCTACCTATTGTGACATGGAGAATACCCTTCTTCAAGTGGGATATCTACCATATACAATATTAGTTTTTGCCACAAACACCATACTACCATCCGGCAGTGGCTGTTTCATCACACCATTGTGTGAAATGCATATAGTCAAGTTATAGTCCATAAAATCTTGGCGAGAACACTCGCTGCAGTTCTTGGTCAGAAAAACATCACATTAAACAAATTGAACAAATCGTTGTATCCATTCAGTGACAAAAGATGCCCGACAATGTGCCAGGCCAGTACGCTAGCAATTCCATGTGGATACTCATTTGTAGCGCTTTTCCAAAGAATTATTCCAAATGTCTACAATCAAAAGGTGACTCTTTGCATTAGTGTGCTGGAGACAGCTGTCCCCACAAAAACATGAAACTGGTTGGTTTAACAAAAACCGTGTCACACTATGTGTCATAAAATCAAACATTCAGTCAGTCATGGTTTCATTTACCTGCCTTAAACTGGCTGTAAAAGTATCCAGTGTTTCAAAGGTTACCATCTCAAATTAGAGCTCACACACTTGGCAGCATTACTTCAATTAAGAATCTTAACCTACGCACAGGTGACTTTGATGTGCGCACTCATTTTATCTCAAAATAAATTACGCTCTTGCTTGCATAATCCTGCTGCCCCAACAATTCATAAATCATTTTCCTGCCTACGTGCAACGTAGAAGTTTTTTTTTTTTTTTCAAAAAAGCAAAGCATCTCTGGTTAAAGCAATTCAGTTGGAAGAGCAAAACCATTTCGTTTTTTCAGATTCATCTCAAAAAGTGCATTTAAAAACCATTTTTCAATGTGTTAGCATTCAAGTGCTGTGTCACACAGCTGTTTGTGGTGCATGATCTTACAGTCCACAACTCATTGTCCATAGTCCTTTAAACAAGAAAGGCAAGACATGTCAATTAAGTTATTTCCAGCAACTGAATCATTTGAATGTGTAGCATCAAATATTTGATAATTAGCCAAGTCTGCACCGTGCCAGTTCAGCAAAAGTTATTACTCTTTTGGACACCTTTCGCAGGTTGCAGAACAAATGTCCTCATACGTCATGCATGTTAGCAGCATTGAGTGCGGTGCAGGACACGTTTAAAGTTGAAATAGCATCTCGCAGTGACTCGCATATTCTCTGAGATCAGTGTCACCCACAAACTGCACACATCTACTTCTGTTAATGGCACGCTATTGTCTTGCTTTTTTGCCTAGGCAAAATACAAACAGAAATGTTAGGATGCCATCAAAAGTACAATGTCGTTATTCTTCACATTAGGATGTCATCAAAACTTCAATATCAGCGTTATCCACCCCTTCCCTGAACACCACCCCCATCTTCAGAAGTCTCATCAGGTAACTACACACTTTATCATTGCTACTGCAATTATTTGTCACCCTTCTGTATGTTTCTGGGGGCTTATTTACACTCAACCATACGGGGTGTAACTGCCTAATCACAAACTCATTTGTGCAATGCGATCATAGTTGGTCAATGGTACCTCAGACTGATCTGTGCTTTTACAAAAGCCATATAATAAGTACCCAGGTCGCACAATGCTTTTCTTTTTTCACCAAAGCGATCACGAATGCCAGGCGCCAACGTGCTTCCAGTGTCTCATGATCTTGATTTAGTTTGCCCTGCTGGCATCACTCCATTTTTCAAAGGTAAAGTCTTTCAGTCCAATATCGCCTGCAGTTGCACAAGCAGCTTTGTTTATTTTTCTCCACACAGCTAGTGTCTTTCAAGCCTCTAGTTTTTTCACTTATCATTTTCTCAAAGGGTGTTTGCTGATTTCTTGGCCCACCCCTTTGAGCGCGATAGTCTAAGTCAGTTTCTTTTGTTGCTTCAACAAATCATTCATTCTTGCACTAAGCCGTGAGGCTTCTGGATCATGGCTAATGTGCAGTGTTCATGTTGTACTCCAAAGCCCCGCTCTGCATGTTGTCTCTTGCAAAACGGCTAAGCGCTTTTGTCAGTTCTGCTTCCATCTGGAATGCCATAATGTCTTTGTCAGTTACTCCAGCCCTGGCAATGTAGCTTGCATTTTGCCAGCTGTGTATTCTCTCTTCTCAAAGCGCCTAGAGGTTTCTTCTCCAGTGCACAGCGCTTTACTTCAGTTCACATCACATGGTGCATGGGAATGCAGTTTGCACGGCAATGTCTCTTGAAATGGGCAGCTGTCTTTTCTTAGCCCATTCACAGATGCACAAGTTCCCCAAATGTTCAGATGTGATGTGCCTGTCTGCCATCCTGCATGCAGCGTTTGTTTTCCTTCCAGTGTTGATACTGGGCAAATTCTTTACTTCTGATCAGCTCTGTTATTGCATGCCGTTAGAAAGCATGCGTACATCAGCATTTCTGTCTTTGCACCCCCTCTCCTCAGTTTTTTTTTTTTTTGCTCACACTGACGGTGTCTCTCACAGGGGATGGAATGCAGGAATGTCATTGTTTATCTTTCGCGCAGCAAGCTTATCTCTTTGCTCTATAACTCTTAAACTGTGGCGGCTTCAATGGAAAGCACTTGTTTCAGACAGTTCATCCAGATTAACTCTTTCTTGCACTGTTCCAGCAACTCAGAAAAGCTCTCATATCTGAAACACCATTTCACTAAACAGGAGCGCAGTATTCTGCTTTTGTCTGCCTTCCTCCAACAGTTTTTTTTTTCTTCGCGCACCTCGCCCAAGACAGTGCAAGTTATCTTCAAGGAACAAGCTCTGCACACACAGCAAGACTCTTATTTTCAAAAGAGGCACTTTTCTTGTCATCAGATTCTACTCCATGTAATTTAGCAAAATGTCAAAGCGTCTTTTAGACTGTTTTGAACTGATTAATGTCCCATTTAAAAGCATACGTTTTTTTTTTCTCTTCTTCCTCGTAACCTTGTAGTTTGGCTTCACAAGCTCACTCCACTGCAATGTGCGATCTTTCCAAAGAACCCGCAACCCACTAAATCTTTGTGCTATCTTATCACACACAGATTTTTCATTCTGTTGTACCATTGCCAGAATATAACCACTTATTTCAGTGCATTTAAAAAAAAAATGCCATGTTTAGTGCAGCTCCCTACACTTTTTTTTTCCTGCAAGAGCAACCCACACTCTATATTGCTTGTGGGCTGTTAAATGTGTCAACAACATTTTTCACCATGTATCACAGTTAACAGGTCACCATTTCCAAACATGCATCACTTATAAGGCAACAGTACAAATCCATGGCATAGCGTGGGAACAGTCAAAAATACTCCAGGGGCAATTTAGAGGCAATTTAGAAAAATATAAATTGTTTTTTCCCCCCAAACCATTGCAAACTGATTCTGCAATTTCAAATCAATACACAAAAATCGAAAATCCAAATAACATCACTCACTTTCTTTTTTAAGTGAGTCTCTCACCCATTATAAGCATGGCACAGCTTAAAGTGCAATATAACCATTTTAGTGTGTTTCCTTTAAACAGAATTCGCCACCAGCACATGGAATTTACAGTTGCCAAAAGAAAAACAAACCCTTTAGGCTCTCAGCACAGATGTTACTCTTTCTCCTAAGCACGGCTCATTCCCCACGTTATCTTCAGGAATGTCAACACTTCAAAAGCATACATTAAAAAGCGAACCTTCGCCTCCGAAAATTACAGCCCCCCACTCGCTAGCACACTGGGGCTGAGTCAATGGTTGAATTACTGTTCACAATTTGCATGTCAAATCCTCGCAACTATTTTTCCCTGCCCTCATGACAGAATAGAGATGAGAACTCCGTCTCACTTTGCATTTCAAATTACAACTTTAAACTGGGGAAACCGCATGATAAAATTCTTTCCTAATTGAACATACATCTTTCTTGACCATTCATCAGAGCGCTTTAAACAAAGCCATTTCCCGCTTGTTTATTGCCTTGTACTCCCTGGCTCCATTCCCAAGCAATAAGTCAGTCACGACTGATTTACTGAAGGGAGTCTTAACCACACAAGCTATCGGCCACGGCAAGCCGACACAACGCTGCTGTCTTTTGAAGTCTCAGAGCTGCAGTGAGACCACCAAGGAAATGCGACAGCCTGCTCCTCACTCTGCACTGTGTTCTCTCACACAATTTGTCATTTCACAGCAAGGCACTGCTCTGCACAAATCCCCAAGCTGCCACCGAATGTCTTGATATGGGCCAAATCGTCCCCGGGACCAGCCCTCGGGAGCAATAATTACCCAATTCAGCCCAAAATACAGGTTCTATTGTGCTGAGCAGTGATCTCATGCTAGTGACAAATGACACCTTCAATAAGTTTTAGTATTTATTCTAAACAGTGAATTTCATATACATTTGGGATTCAAGTTAGAGAAGATTACAAAGCACAAAACTTAGAGAAATGCAAAATATAGAGAAACATAGAACTTAGATAAACATAGAGAAACATAGAGAAACACAGTCTTATGCCCCTTCAATCAGCACTGGGAGACCCTGGCCCTCATAAGCTAGCTGTAACAAGCCCCGCTCAGAGGACAGCGCTGCTGGGTGCCGTCAGAGCTCCAATTCCGGGCACTTGATCTTGCTCGAACCAAGTCCACAGGACGATCTCCCACCTGAGTCATGTGAGCATGCATATTTTATAATCTCGTGCTGCCCATCCATGACGCACAGTTCCAGAACTTTCCCTGTGCAAAATATAGGCTGGCTCATGGAAAAAACCCAACTCTGTTAATTTCCACTGTGCTTCTTCTGAGCCCCTCCCTGGCCCATCTGCGCGAAAGCTCAGGAATGTCTTATCAGTGCCTTCCCAGAGAAAAGGAAGATTAGCTTGGGGCCATGCAGGGCTACCGTTAGTGAGGCAGAATATTCTAAGGGAAGCAGGGATGTATTAACCCCATCTGCAAGCTCTAAAAGGCATGCACTCATAGCTTAGTGTTCATAGCGCTTAAGACTGGCTATCTAAGCGCTATATAGGTGCCATAATGTTCCAAACACTCCAAAAATGTCTATTAGCTACAGAGCTAGGGCCCTCTCTCTGCCTGTCTATCAACAATGCATAATGTGACCTATCACTCATACTAGACCTGCATATTCCTTGCAGCTCACGACTGCATAATGGAAGTGCTACAACAGACTACTGTCAGCATTTTTGGCACATACTTTGAATACACTATTGGCTTTCAGCGGCTAATGCTGTCATCTAAAGCCCTGATTGGCAAGGTTGCAATTTTGTGTATCACTACAAGGTAAAAGACCGATTAGCAATAACAGACGAACCTTATTAGAGGGGACGCGGGCGGGCGTATGGAGGAAAGGGGACTATGGACTAGGAGTAAGGTGGTCACTACGGTGAGTAACCTGGTAATACTCCTACGTCCCGTCCCCTTTCCTCCATACTTATGGGAGATTCCCAAGCACTCCTTACAGGAACTACGGGTGGATGGAAATACCCCTCACTGAAACAGGTTCTTCAGCACACCCTGACCAAACTGAGCGTCAGCCCTTGAGCTCAAGTCGAGACAATAATGCTTACAGAAAGCAGATGGGGAGGCCCAAGTAGCTGCCCTAGCGATGGATTCCCAGGGGACATATTTCTGAAAAGCAACCGCGGCTGCCTTGCCCCGCACCAGGTGTGCATGAATACCCTTAGGAGGTTTCAGCCTTTGGACGGTGAAAGACTCTGTGATGCAGGCGGCGATCCACTGAGAAATAGTTGCCTTAGACTCCTGCTTGCCCTGAGGGTTACTGAAGGTCACAAAAAGTTGAGAAAAACTCCTAAACTCGGAAGTCCTGTCCAGGTAGAACTTGAGAGCTCTTCGGACATCAAGACAGTGTAGAACCCTCTCAGCCTCAGAGGCAGGTTTCGGAAAAAAGACCCGTAGAGAAACAGACTGATTCAGATGGAATTCAGTCATAACCTTCAGCAGAAAGGCTGGGTTCGTCCGAAGGACTACCTTGTCCTTGTGAAAGACCAAGAAAGGATGCTCCACCGACAATGCCTGGAGCTCACTAACTCTCCTTGCTGACGTAACTGCGACCAAAAATGACACTTTCCAGGACAAGTACTTGAGGTCCACAGTAGCCAATGGTTCAAAAGGTTTATGGCACAGCGCCGTCAGGACCACATTTAGGTCCCACGGTGGGTGCAGATTACGAACCGGAAGGTAGAGGCGTGTCAAGCCAACAAAATGCCTCTTCACCACTGGGTTAGCCAGGGAATAAGAAGACTGGTCTGTAGAAAGATAAGCGGAAACCGCTGAGGGATACGTCTTACATGACAGAAAATGAACCCCTGACTCTGCTAGGGAGGACACGAAGGACAGCACCGTGTAAATCGTGGCCACCCTTGGATCCAAGTTCTTCTCCAAACACCAATGACAGAACCTGAGCCATTTACTCCTGTATTGGGATCTGGTCGAGGGTTTCCTGGCTGCCTGGATAATACGCATGTTATCCGTAGACAAATTCAGATGCTCTAAAGACTTGAACTCAGGCACCATGCCGCCAAGCTGAGCGATTGAGGGGAGGGGTGCCACAGCTGCTGTTCCCCTTGGTGAAGAAGATCTGGAGTTACTGGTAACCTGATTGGCAGATACACCGACAGGTGTTGAAGCTCTGAGAACCAAAACCTGGCCGGCCACCACGGGGCTATGAGCAGAAGGGAACAGTTCACCGAATTCTTCAACCTCCAAATTGCCTGGTGAACCAGAGGCAGAAGCGGGACGGCGTAAGCTCTCATGTTGTGCCATGGAATCTCGAGAGCATCCCCCTCTGGAGGCATATTGAGGAAGCTTCTTGTTTACCGCCGTCGCGAAGAGGTCCACCTCCGGTGTGCCCCAATGCGAGAAAATCCATGAGAGGACCTCCGCCTTCAACTCCCACTCGTAGCTGACCACTGTCCGCCGGCTGAGGGCATCCGCTGTGACATTCAGCTGGCCCGGGATGTGTACTGCAAGCAGCCAGACACCATGAAGCACGGCCCACTCCCATATCTGGATAGACAGGTCCACGAGGGGGGGAGACTTCGTTCCCCCTTGTTTGTTGATGTAATACATTGACACCACATTGTCCGTGCGTATGCGGACCACCTTGTTGGCAATGAGCGGTCTGAACGCCTTGAGCGCCAGAAAAATCGGCAGAAGCTCCAAATGATTTATGTGCAGGAGCTTGTCCTGAGGCGACCAGAGGACTGAGACCTGAAGAAGATCTAACGTTGCCCCCCACCCCAGAAGGGAGGAGTCCGTTGTGATCATCACCATGGGGGCCAGGTCCTGAAACCCTGCGCCCACCGACAGGTTGCTGTGAGATGACCACCAGTCCAGGTCCACTCTCATGGTGTTACGCTCACCTGGTTCCCACAGGGGCGTAGATCGAACCCGGACAGCTGCGGCCTCCACCAGCGTGAAGGGTAGGGCAAAGATGACCGTCTGGACGGACCCCCTCAGTCTTGTAAGCTTGACTCGTAGAAATATTCTCCTGTAGATGGAGAAAGGTATTTAGCCCCGTGGGTGTGAATGCAGACCCCCCCTGCTCCCGTTCTCCCCACTTGCCACCTCCGATATTCCCGGTCTGTGTTCTCACCTTATATTTCTGATTGGTGAGCTCTCCATCCTGCGTGGCATGCAGGGGCACGTAGATACCAGTTACTTTACTGGTTTTAGGTGTTGGGGTTCTGGACGATTATTGAGTCCTGAGTTTGCCAAGTTTTTAAAGAGTTCAAAATGTCCAAAGTTCACTCTTACACTCCCCTGTTGATTTGCGGTGGCAAATTCTGTCTGGAGGTTGCTGGCCGCGTTCTGGTAAGAGTCTGTATTACCCAAACTGTCCTGTAAAGGTGCATGAGATTCGCTCACTGTCTTTTCCTCTTTTCCTAGATGTGGCGTATTGAAGGATAAAGCCTCCGGTGATAATCAGGTAAGTCTTGTAATATAAGTGATTGGGCCTCATTCCGAGGCTGGAGCTATCCATGGAGTAAAGAGCACCATGGTAAGCAACCATGGAGCTATTTACTCCATGGATATCCGGCATGGTGAATGGAGTAATTACCGGTCCATTCCAAGGTTGGAGGGACCGGTAAGTCCCCATTCACCATACAGGTTCCCCATCCCCATTCCTGCCCCCATAGGGCTCAATGGGAATGGGGAAGGAGTAAATTACGGCACCGTAAATTACGGTGCCGTAATTTACTCCAAGGTCCCTTTGCGGGTTGGATTTTTAACGCCTGCTAGAAGCAGGCGTTAAATGCCAACCCGCAAAAAGGAACTCGGAATATGGTGGTAAGTGTTAACGGTCACCGTTGCCATTAACGGTGACCGTTAACCCTTACCTCCAACCTCGGAATGAGGCCCATTGTCTTTTTAGTCTCTTTAGGCTCACCTTGCTTTTTCTTGTCTTTTCCCCAGGTGTTGGAGATGCTGTGGGTTGGTGAAAATGGAGCGGCGCTGCAGCTTGGATGCGCCTCGTGCCGGAAGAATATCCCTTCAGGCTCGGAGTGATGCAGGATCCGAAATCAGGTGAGGATTCAGATTAAAGTCTATAATCTAACCTCTTCTTCTATTTTCCTTTCTCTCCTAGGGTCTCCGTGTTCGAGGCGGGCGTGGCAGAAGGCTGGATGCAGGTTTGCTGACATGGTGAGCGTTACGCTGCTAAATGCAGGATAACGCGAAGCGTGTGTTGAAGATCGGGCGTGGTTTAAATAGCTTTGAAAGTAGTCCCAGGTAAGAAGTTCCTAGAACCACACCCGAGTGAAAAGTAGTCCTTGTGGAAAAATAGTCGCTCCAGGTCTCACGTTGGCCTGGATGTATGTGCAGCATGGTCTGCCTGAGGTAAGTGATGACTATGAGCCTGGCGCCTTAGGCGCCAGGACTGATTTCTACTATGAGCCTGGCGCCTAAGGCGCCAGGACTGAACCCAGATAGCCCCTAGCTGGGGCTTCTGACGTTTAAACAGATGTCCGGATGCCTGCTTCCGGGGAGGATGGGCTTGGTTCAGCTGCCCGGAGGGTAGGCATCATGACAGCACTCCTCCCCCAAGGCCCCCCCTAAGGTTGTTCTTCCTCTGGGCCCTGGTTTGTCTGGGAAGTTCCAATGGAATTTCTTCACTAATCAAGCTGCATGGACGTGGTCACAGGGTTCCCATGACCTTTCCTGTGGTCCGTAACCTTTCCAATCGATTAAATAAAAAAGTTTAGATTTAACCATCTTAGAGTCCAGAATATCTTTTACCTCGAATTCAGGTTCTCCATCTATTAGGATGGGGTCAGGTGGCTTGGCTAATCTTGTTCCGGGTTGAACTGGTTTTAGAAGTGAAACATGGAAGACGGGATGGAGCCGCATACTAGAGGGCAATTCTAATTTAACTGCTACCGGGTTGATAATTATTTTAATGGTGTAAGGCCCCAAATATCTAGGATTAAAAGTTTCAGTCCCTTTTAGAGGTATGTGTCTGGTTGCCAGCCGAATTTGATCTCCAATCTGATAATGGGGAGTGTCACTCCTATGCTGATCGGCATTCTTCTTGTATTTCTCCTTTGCTTTTTTCAAATGTTCAGTTGCTTCCTTAAAGGCTTGAGTAATAGTAGAATGCAGATGGGTCACTGCTGGCATTTCCAAGTATTGGGGTGAATCAAGTTCTGAGGTTCGAGGATGATGACCATAAATGGTATAAAAGGGGCTTTGTCCGGTTCCAGAATGTACTGAGTTATTGTATGTGTATTCGGCAATCCATAATATATCCTTCCAATTGCCCTCGGTCTGATGTAACATGCAACGTAGGTATTGTTCCACAGTCTGGTTGGTCCTTTCCGTCTGACCATCGGTCTGGGGATGGTGACTAGTAGATAACCTCACGTCGATTTGCGCTAGTTGGCAAAATTTCTTCCAGAATTGCGAAATGAATTGACTACCTCGATCTGGCACCAACATCGATCTGGCACCAACATAGAAGGAAATCCATGTACTCGAACGATGTTTTCAAGGAATTCCTTGGCCAAAACTGAAGTGGAAGGTAATCCCTTTAAAGGAATAAAGTGAGACATCTTGGAAAAAAGGTCCACAACTACTAGAATTGTGTTAAACCCATTACATGGAGGTAGATCTGTAATAAAGTCTAGGGACAAAGTGTGCCAAGGTGTAGGCGGAATATCCAAAGGCTGTAAAAGACCAGCTGATTTGTTCTTCTGGCTTTTGTTTTGGGCGAAGATCCCACAAGGCAACACAAATGACTTTATGTCCTTTCACCAGGTGGGCCACCAGAATTGTCTTTTAATTTTAGCTTCAGTCTTGGCAATACCTGGGTGTCCTTCCATCAAAGCATCATGGTAATTGGAGATTACCAGTTCTTGCAGTTCCTTGTGTGGTAAAAACAGACACCCTTGATAGTAGGGTAACTAATTAATGACTGAATAATCTGGGCCTCTTTTGTTCCAGTCCTGCAGGGCTGTTGAATCGAAAAGTTGTTGAATCTTTAAATGAATTTCTTCCAAAGTCTGAAAAAGTAGTTACGGTGAGGATTCTTTGTCCTGGAATTATGGGTACTGGTTCTGGGTTTGAAAATGCTTCTCCCATTCCTATTCGGGATAAGGCATCTGCCTTACCATTCTTGCAACCAGGTCGAAAAGTAATCACGAAATCGAATTCAGCGAAGAATAGCGCCCATCGGAGTTGACGGGATGATTGGGCCTTGGCTGTTTTTAAATACTGCAGGTTCCTGTGGTCATTGATTACTGTGATGGTGTGCCTAGCACCGAGAAGAACAAGTTACTTCTCACCTTGTAACGTTCTTTCGATGGGATGTTCCTCCGACGTATTCCTTATCTTAGATATCTCTTTCCAGCTTTGCTGGCCTCGGAAATTTTTTCTCTCTAGAGGGCACTGAGCGTCGACGTCCGCCGAGTCGATGTCCCTCGAAAGCCGCCGTATCGATGTCGATGTCATCCTGCCTATAAAGGCCGCGCGCAGCGTCCGTTGCTCAGTTCCGTTTTGTAGCCCACAATAATTCTTTCTGGACTAGACTAATCACCCTGAAGGAGCGTAAGCTGCAACAACAAGGGAAGTAGTACTGCGGGATGGATGGGAGGGTCAATAAGGAATACGTCGGAGGAACATCCCATCGAAAGAACGTTACAAGGTAAGAAGTAACTTGTTCTTCGAAGGGATTGTGTCCTCCGACGTATTCCTTATTTTAGATAGGCTCCCATAGCAGTATTCTGTTATTGGAGGTGGGAGTACTGACTTCATGCTTCCTCTTATTGATGAATAGAGTGCAATACTGCCCTTCCAAACCTAGTTTCCTGACTGGAGGAGGAATCCAAGTTGTAAAACCGTGTAAAGGTATGGACGGACGACCATGTCGCAGCCGCACATATGTCTCTAACCGGCACTCCTCTTTTGAGGGCCGATGAAGCTGCGATACCTCTGGTCGAATGAGCCCTAAGATTTTGAGGGGGCTCTTTTCCTGCCAGTTTATAACATTCCAAAATGGCTAAAATGATCCATCTGGAAATGGTCTGCTTAGTTATCGGTAGCCCCAGCTTGTGACCTGCGTAGCCTACAAACAGCTGGTCTGCTTGTCTTATCCTAGCCAGTCTACTAATGTAAAAACTTAAAGCCCTTCTTGGGTCCAGCCTGTGTAACCTCTCTTCATCTTTCCCCGGATGGGGAGGAGGATAGAAAGATGGAAGGGTAATCTTCTGTGTGATATGAAATTCAGAAACCACCTTTGGGAGGAAATTAGGCTTCACTTGCAGAACAACTTTGTCTTTGTGAAAGATTGTATGAGGGGGTTTACAAGAAAGAGCTTGTAACTCGCTCGCCCCTCAGATGTAAGTGCTACTAATAAAACAGTCTTAAGGGTAAGAAATCTTAACGAACAAGAGTGGAGTGGTTCGAAAGGTGTGCCCATCAGGAAAGTTAGGACTAAATTTAAATCCCATAGGGGAACCTGGAATGGTCTTGGGGGATAAACGTTAGTTAACCCCTTTAGAAACTGTATTACCAAGGGTAACTTGAAATAGGATGGTTCTTCCGCAGTGCACTTAAAGATGGATAGCGCTGCGAGATAGCCCTTGATGGTGCCAACTTGTAGGCCTGAATTAGCTAAATAAAGTAGGAAGGACAAAACCATTGGTGTACCACATGAAAAGGGATCGATATTCTTTTCCCTACACCAGCTGCAAAATCTGTTCCAACGGCAGCGGTATAAAGATTTTGTTGCTGGCCTTCTTGCCGAAAGCAACACCTCCATAACGTCATCAGGGAGGTCCCAATCCTTGTACCTCAGCCTTTCAGAAGCCAAGCGTGAAGGTTGAGGGTTTTGATGTCTGGATGGAGAACCTGACCGCCCTTCTGTGAGAGCAGATTCTCTCTGAGTGGAAGTCGAATGGGAGGGCAGATGGACAAGTCTAGAAGGTCCGGCTACCACGTTCTCCTGGCCCAATCCGGGGCAATTAGGGTCATGGTTTTCCGGAATCTTCTCAACCTCCTGATCATTTGAGGAATGACAGGGACCGGTGGAAACGCATACAGGAGTGGAAACTCCCAGTCCACTATGAACGCGTCTCCCAGAGCTCCTCTTGGGGGAAATTCCCTTGAACAGAACAGATCGCACTTCCTGTTGACACTGGTGGCGAACAGATCCACCTGAGGGGTTCCCCAAAAGGCGAATATCTCTTGAAGGACTTCCTGAGCTAGTTCCCACTCGTGGGAGACTGTGCTCTGCCTGCTCAGAGCGTCCGCTGTCAAGTTCTTCTCTCCGGCTAGGTGAACTGCCGATATAGAGAGATTCCTTCTTGGATTGCCCAAAACCAGAGCTGCATCGCCTCTCTGCACAGAGGTAGTGATCCTACGCCTCCTCTTTTGTTGAGGTAATGCATGGCCACTGTGTTGTCCGTCATTATCAGGACACTCTTTCCTTGTACAGATGGCAGAAAAGCCTTCAGCGCAAGTCTGATGGCCCTCAGCTCTAACAGGTTGATATGTAGTCTGGACTCTGATGGAGACCAACGACCGCTGATGGTCAAGTCGTTGGCGTGGGCTCCCCACCCCGTGAGTGAGGCATCCGTGACTACTGTTATCTCCGGCCAGGGCTGCCAAAACTGCTCTCCTTTCAGAATGTTCTCCTGACAGGCCCACCACTGAAGGTCTCGAGCCACCCTGTCGGGAACCTGAAGAAGATCTGTCATTCTCCCTGAGAATTGTGACCTCTGGTGGCGAGGCTTTTCCCAGGGAAGTGTCCAGGATCGCTCCTATGAACTGGAGTCTCTGAGATGGTATCATTTGTGACTTCTTTAAATTGAGGGAGAAGCCCAGTCTGTGAAGGGAGTGGCAAACATGATCTAGCTGGATCTGAGCTTGTTCCGTAGATACAGCTCTGATCAACCAATCGTCCAGGTAGGGGTAGCCGTGAATCCCTTCCCTCCTTAGACTTGCAGCCACTACCGACATTAACTTGGTGAAGACCCTCGGGGCGGAGGTCAGCCCAAATGGCAGCACTCGAAATTGATAATGAGAGCTGCCAATTGCGAACCTCAGGTATTTCCTGTGTTTGAGATGGATTGGCACATGGAAATAAGCGTCCTGAAGGTCCAGAGATACCAACCAGTCCTGGAACTGAAGGGCCTGAAGGATCTGAGAGAGAGTTACCATCTTGAATTTGTCTTTCCTGAGTAATTTGTTCAATTCTCGCAAGTCCAAGATGGGTCTCAGTCCTCCGTCTTTCTTTGGTATGAGAAAGTAAGGGGAGTACCAGCCCTTGTTCCTCTCCGCTACAGGTACCGGTTCTATGGCACCTTTCTCTAGCAGGTCTAAAATTTCCTGCAAGAGGAGCAGATCTGGAGCTTTTTGAGAGCTGATCCCTGGTGGATGACTCTGAGGTATGCGTAGGAGAGGCAGGCAGTAACCTTGTGCAACTGTCTCCAATGCCCAAGCATCTGACGTGATAGCCTGCCATTCCGCCAGATGTTGAGTTAACCTGCCTCCTACAGGTGTCTTGTGAGGGAAGTCCTCAGAGTGGTTTTGGGGCGGCTGATGCAGATGCCGATGGTAAAGAGGCACCTACTGTTGCTGCGGCTTTTGAATATCTACCCCGTCCACCTCGGGTAGTTGTTCTTTGTCCCCTTTGAGCCGGTCGTCCTCTACCTCTTCCGAATGCGGAGTAGAAGCGAAAAGACTTGCCTCTCGCAGAGGTTCCTGTGGGACGAAAAGGCGTCTGACGGATTGCAGCGCCTAGGGATTCTGCTGCTGCCTTTGATGTTTGCAGTTTTTCTAAACTGTCATCCGCCTTTTTCCCAAACAAAGAAGAGCCATCAAATGGCATGTTCAAGAGCCTGGCTTGCACATCTGGGGCAAAACCAGACTTTCTCACCCAAGCAAATCTCCTGGTTGTTGTACTTGCCGCCATTGCTCTGCTGATACTGTCAGCCGAGTCAATGCCCGTCTGGAGGCCTTCGCACATAGCGTCTTTACCGTCCTTTATGATATTTAGGAACGCCTCCCTTTCTTCTCCCTCGGGGATGCAGTCAGCCGCTCTAGAAGCACACTCCCAAAGTGTATGGCTAAATCTAGCAAGGGTGCAAGTAGCATTAATAGATTTTAACGCCATGCTACATGCCAAAAAGACTTTCTTAGCCATAGCATCGTATTTTTTATCGTCCCTGTCCTGTGGGACGGTAGGGTAAGCAGTCTTGATGTCAGTAGAAGATGCTGCCTGTACCACCAGACTTTCTGGGGATGGGTGTTTGGACAAAAACTCAGGGTCTGCAGAAGATACCCTGTATTTAGTAGATAGTTTTTTATTTACTGCCGGGACGACATCTGGAGTTTCCCAGTTCGTCATTATTTTTCTTTGAAGAGCTTTATGAAAAGGTACTACAGGATCCTCCTGTGGACCTTTATCAAGAATATCTGTGAGGTCATCCTGTTGGAAAGCCTGTGAAGGTGTTGACCACCCCATAAATTCTGTAATCCTGGCCATTAAGGCTCTATAAGAGGTTTCAGCATGCTCCCCCGGGTCTGGCCTAGCGAACTCCACCTCTGGGGAAGTGTCTAACCCACTTGCCTCATGTAAGGAATCATGGAGTTCCTTTAATCTGCGTTCCTCTGAGGATAACTCCTCTTGAACTGGGGTTGCAGATCCCTGCAACTCAAATGTCTCTTCTTGGTCAGATAGTTCTCCCTTTTCCATAATTGAGGACATTGTTCTCAATTGGTCTGAACTCACAAAGGGTGTGAAACCCATCTCCAAGGCAGAGGGTGCCAAACTTGTTGTAATCGGCCTCGAAAACATCGATGTCGTCGACGCCGACGTCAAAGGCTTCGAACGTGGCATCGAAAACAAAGGTGGAGGCCTCAAGGTCCTCGATAGAATCGGAATTCTGCTTGAGGATATCGACAATCTCGACGACATCGTCATCGAAGATCTGGGAATAGCCACTGGGTGCGCCGCAACCGTGACTTTCCTTGGCGTCGACGCCGGTGTTGAGGATGGCGTCGAGTCGACAGACCCGTGTGTTGAAGGTCCTTTCGACAACGGCGTCGAAGACACCGACCTCGGCGTCGACGGAACCTTCGTCGACAGCGTCAACGGAACCTTCGAAGAAGGATTCAAGGTCTTTGCTTTTCTCGAGGTTCGTGACGCGCTCGAGAAGCTTCCTTCGCCGGGTGCTGCGACTCGCGGCGTTTTAGACCTTTGGGTCTTTCGACCAGAGCATCGCTCTCGGCAGTCTTCGAGGGGGTCGAGGCCGCTTTCTCGAAGACGCTCATCATATTTTTTCGGAATTCCTCCCATTCAGCCTGGGAACTATGTTTCGTGGGGCAAGGGATTCTCTTAGGTGAAACAGAGGAAGAGGAGGACGAAGAAGGGGATCTTCGGCGTCTCCTTTTCGAGTGCTTCGATCTCGAGGAGTGATGGGACCCGCTTCGAGACCTGGAGCGCGAATGGTGATGAGGAGACAAATGTCTCGACTTCGTCGAGGAAGAAGAAGCTTTAGAAGTCTTACCTTTTTCCAGCTTCCCCCTACGCTCCTTCAGGGCCTTAGCTGTCATGGACATACAGTCCTCGCACTCCGAACAATGGTGTTCAGCTCCCAAACACCACAGACAGACCCTGTGAGGGTCCGTCAGCGACATCTTTTTTCCACAGTCTCGGCATTTTTTAAAGCCGGACCGAGGGGTCGTCGGTTCAGACGTGGAAGCCATCAAGTATGGATCGAATATCTCGAGGAAAATGGAATAATTCTCTACGAAACTGAGCAACGATATTCCGAGGCACTGAGTAAGAGCGGAAAAATAGAACTGAGCAACGGACGCTGCGCGCGGCCTTTATAGGCAGGATGACGTTGACGTCGATACGGCGGCTGTCGAGGGACATCGACTCGGCGGACGTCGACGCGCAGCGCCTTCTAGAGAGAAAAAATTTCCGAGGCCAGCAAAGCTGGAAAGAGATATCTAAGATAAGGAATACGTTGGAGGACACAATCCCTTCGAAGCTAAAGTTTTGAGGCCATCCTCTGCCAATTGCTAATTGACACATAGGGCCTCATTACACGGATGGCGGTAAGGATTTACCGGTAACGGTAAAGTACCGGTAAATCCTTACCGCCTTACTACGAGGTCCCTCGAGTCTGCAGCTCCTAGAAAAAGGGAGGAACAGAAGGAGAAGAGGTTAGAATAAGAGCAAAACCTTCGATCCTTACCTGAATTCCGGATCCACCGCGCCTTCGAGCTGGAAGAAAGAAGCATTTTACGCACGCCGCCTCGCCTGATGCAGCGCCGCGCTGAACTCACCGGCCTTCGCAGCATCCTCACGATCCACCGCATCCTTCTGCACGTTCCCGCCGCGCTCTGCCACCTAAGGGGAACACAAGAACAGCAAAGGTGAGCCAAGGGAATAAAGAGAGGCAATAGTAACTACCCCCATAGACTTACCTGATTACCGCCAGGGGTACTATTCCTCTTCATGGGTCGGCGCAGTCTCCATTGCATCCTCGCCGTGCCCCGGCCCCTAAGGGGAACAAAAGGACAACAAGGTGAGACAAAGGGACAAACAAGGGGAACTCTTCTCACCACAATAGACTTACCTAATTTTACCGCCGGAGGCATTATTCCCCGAACGTCATATTTTCTCTCCACACCTGAATAAGGGAGCAAGCCACAGGTTACATTCTGGCCTTATTTTATTGAACTGTGTCGGATAAGCCAAATCCTACCTTGAACTTCGTCAGCTACCACGAGGAACTCTTTGCTGGGGTCAAGCTGCAAACTGCAAGGAATCGGACAAGAGTGAAAGTCAGACATGTGAACTGTTACGAACTACATACTTTTCGGAGTCAATATTATTCTGGAACTCACCAATTCCTTCGAGCCAGTGAAGCAACTGGTTATCAACACGCCCCTGCGCTCAATGCAGGATGGAGAGATCATCTTTTCAAACCATCAGGTGAGACTAAAAGAGGGGACATCAAAGGTGATCTGTGGGGAGAACAGCGGGGGCGGGGGGGATTAACGCTCAACCCCATGGGTGGTTTATTCCCTTTCTCCATTTACAGAAGAATATTCCTACGGGGCCAAGCAAACGAAGCTAGGTGGGCCAGTCCAGTCCGTCATCTCGGCCCTACGTGTCACACTGGTGGAGACTGCAGCTGTCCAGTTCAGATCGATGCCTCTGTGGGAGCCAGGTGAGCGTAACAGAAGTAGGGAAGACTGTATATATATATATATATATATATAAGGGGATAATGACTTGAGAATAATGGAATAAAAAGAGAGAATACCGGAGTGGACACCCGAGAAGAGAGAGAACACCGGCGTAGACACCCGAGAAGAGAGAGGATACCAGGGCAGACACCTGACATTAAGAGAGAGGATACGCCTTAGTCCTGCGCTTTAATATAGCAGTCAGAAGAAACGTGAACTCAGGGCCCACATAATAGGGAACGACTAGACTACTACCACGTTTAAAGACGTCATAAAAGGGGTTTGTTTTAACTCCATGTCGGGGTACAAATTAGAGGCAGAGATAAAGAAGGGAGACGGCGCGAAAAGCGGCTACCAAAGGACAAAGGGGTAAGATGGTCAGATGCTTGCGAGTTTGCTCCAAGGACATCAGAGTCTGCCATGCAATACGACCAGCATGAAGGGACACCCCATGGTTAGAGGGGGGTGTCTGCATGCAGGAATATTACCCCAGCGCTAGACGGGGGAGCTATGGGGGAAGGGAAAGAAGGCTGCGCATTCCAATTTCCGCTATTAGAAAAGGATGGAGCAAGACCACAATATTCCATGGGCACATATGGATCGAGAAAACCTGAAAAACAAGCTTCCAATGCTGACATCGGGAGCCGGGAAGTGGATACACGAATTAGAAAAATGACTGGAGGTGTCACATTAGCTATAGGGCTGATACAATTTTAATGTATGAATCAAATCATGATTTAATCTGCACTTGTGGCAGCAATTTACATAGCAGGAAAAACCTTTTTTTAATAACACATCTAAAAGGTAAAATTCATACTATTCAATCATCCAAGCGTTCATCCACATGCATCCATCCAACAATCCACTCATTCCAAGCACCAATGGGTGTACTATATAAAATCTATAAAAAGATTCATGACATATATATCAGAAAAATGTATAGAAAGAATGTTCGATCAATCTGTGGGGCCACAATATATAGTGTCAGTGGCCAAAAAGTTGAGATGGGTCCCAGAAGTCTCCGACCATGACCTCATCCCAAATTTCACTCTACCGGTTTCAACGTATGTACTTTATTATAGTGACGCTTCATCAGGAGTAAAAAATTTACATTCTAAAAAAGGAAAGGAAGGGGACACAAAAATTCATGAATTCCCTTTGCTTTGATGACGACATGAAACGATATATAAACACCAATTCAAAAAACATATGTAACATCATTAAAAGATCCATTAATAGACAAAAACAAATCCTACAGATTTTCTATGCAAAGCCGCTGAGTTGGTCCTAAAGAGTAGTTTCTTTAAATTTAAGGAGAAATTCTTTTTACAATGCAAGGGTACGGCCATGGGCTGCACTTTTGCACCAAATCTGGCCATTATTTTTATGGCCCTTCTCGAAGAAGAAAAAATGTTGGCAGCATTTAATCCATTCAGAGACCAAATCAAAATGTACCGACGGTACATTGATGACATACTAATGATTTGGGAAGGTTCCCAGCATCATTGGTATTTTTTGTACAATGGCTTAATGGCATAGATTCAGATATTCATTTTACTTTTGAATACTCAGTTTCCAGGATTTCCTTCCTGGATTTGTCTATCTTTGTCGAAGAAGGGTGTCTTCGTACAGAATTACATAGGAAACCCACAGAGACAAACACAACATTAAAATATGAAAGTCAACATCCTGCTAGTTTGCTTCGCAACTTACCTTATAGTATGTTTTAGGGCTATGCCGTAATTGTACAGATATTACCAAATTTGTCAAACACGCAGCTATTTTGGAAAAAAGACTACTAGAACATGGGTACCCGAAAAAACTCATAAAACATTCCAAGAAGAGAGCACGATATATCAACCGAGACTTGCTAATGTTACCTAAGGGAATAGTTTCTTACCTGTAACACCATTCTCCAGCATTGGTATCTTTCATGGATTCACATGCTTAGAATATTCCCCGTCGACAGACTGGGAACCCTCGGTACACTTACAAAGCCGTTTCCCATAGGAAAACCTCCAAAACTTTTGTGTCCTATCTACATCGTTTTTGGGGCCGCCCACGCATTCTCCACTAGGACATAGCGGTACAAATGCCCCACCCCCAAGGCTCCCTTCAGATTTTGACACCTCCAAAGCAGAATGGGGTGAAAACCTAGGCACCCTCCTAAGCATACGTATACCGAACCATGCTTACGAAAAACTGTCAATTTATAAATACGCAAAAGTACATGCACATATCAACATCTATATATATATATACATATACATATATACGTCCATATATACATATGCTAAAATAAGTACAGACCCTTCTTGAAAAGGGCTTACCTTATTGAAACAGATGGCGTAAAACTGCTCTTCCCATTTGTATCTTGTCCGCATGCTGCCGTTCGAGGCAGTAATGGCGGGTAAACGTGTGAGGTTCTGACCATGCCGCCGCCTGGCAAATGTCTGCCAGCGGGATTCCTGGCCACAACGCCATCGAAGACGAAGTTGCCCTCGTGGAATGAGCTCTCGGACGCCCTTGTAGCGGTTTTCCCTCTTTGGAATGACAGAAGGCAATCGTCGACGAGACCCATCGGGCCAGTCCCTGCTTTGAAATTGCTTTTCCTCTCGCTGACGGACCATATGCAATGAAGAGTTGTTGCACAGATCTAAGTTGCCGAGTCCGATGAAGGTAAAATTTTAGAGCTCTCTTCACGTCCAAGGTATGCAGGACTTTTTCCGCAGCCGATGAGGGGGTCGCAAAAAAGGTAGGCAGGACAATGGATGAGTATTTATGATAAGCCGTAGGAACTTTTGGAATGAAACAAGGATTAGTTGACAGAACCACTTTGACCTTAAAGAATCTTAGGTACGGCGGGTCTATGACCAATGCTTGCAATTCTGAGAGCCGCCTAGCTGATGTTATAGCTATTAGAAAAGCCAATTTCCATGATAAGTACTTCATTGACGATCTGGCCATTGGTTCAAAGGGTGCTTTCATTAACCCTGTTAGCACCACATTAAGACTCCACGTTGGTGGAAAACGTTTAACCTGCGGGAATGTTCGGAACAGACTCCTCATGAAGTGTTTCACCAGCCTGTCACTAAACAAGGGAGACGACTGCCTCCTCCTCGTGAACCTAGAGATGGCCGGCAGGTGTACCTTTATTGATGAAAAAGATAATCCGCTCTTCGCCAGGTTTAGCAGATACGGTAGAAGTTGCTCCGGAGGTAATCTTAGAGGTTGCACTCCCGGCTGTCCTTGACACCATGTACAGAACCTTCTCCAATTACACGCGTACGACTTGTTGGTGGAAGGGGCCCGTCCTGCTTGCAGGATTCTCCGACAATCTGACAAAATGCTCAAGGCACCAAATTCCAAAAAGTCAGGAGCCAAGCTGTGAGATTGAGACTGTCTGGATTGTGATGCCACACTGTTCCTTCCTCCCGGGACAGGAGATTGGGAACCTTGGGGAACATTATCGGTTGATCCACTGACAGGTGAAGCAGGTCGGAAAACCATGGCTGCCTCGGCCAACAAAGTGCCACTAGGATGACCCGGCACCTGTACCTGCGTATCCACTGCAGAGTTCTCCTTATAAGAGGGAACCGAGGGAAGGCGTAGAGGAACTTGTCCGTCCACGGGAAGGAGTACGCTTCCCCCAAAGAACCTTCCTGTGGTCATCTGCTCGCATACATCTCGCACTTCTTGTTCCTCTTCGTTGCGAAGAGATCCAGCGGAGGCCGTCCCCATTTCTCGAAGACTTTCGACAACTGAACGCTGTCTATCTCCCATTCGTGTATTTGGTCAATTGTTCTGCTGAGTGAGTCCGCTTGCTCGTTCCTTACTCCCGGAAGATGATGAGCTACAATGGATATATTGTGTTTCAGAGCCCAATGCCACAACTTCTGAGCCTCGGTGGAAAGGGTTCTGGACCGCGTGCCCCCTTGCATCCTTAAGTAAAACATTGCCGTTGTGTTGTCTGTCAATATTCTCACTATGGGCGCTGTGATGTGCGGCAGGAAAGACTTCATGGCCCAGCGCACTGCTCTCAGTTCCAGAACGTTGATGTGCAGGAGTGACTCCCTCCGAGACCAACAACATTGCGTTTGTAGAGTGCCCATGTGTGCACCCCAGCCTGTCAGGGATGCGTCCGTCACTATGGTTAGCCGAAACTCTGGCTCCTGTACGGATACCCCTCTGGATAGATTCTGAAAGCTCTTCCAACACTGAAGAGCTAGTAGGAGCTTGTCGTCGTCTACGGTCAGCTTGTCCGATTAGAGCCCTTGGGCCTGGGTCCACCGGTCCGCCAGAAACTCTTGAACCGGCCACATGAACAGGCAGCAGTTGCCCACCAGAGGAATGCAGGACGCCATAGCGCCCAGAATCGACACATATTTTCTCACTGATAGTCTGGTATTGATTCTCAGCTGACCTGCCAATCGATTGAGTTTGGTGATTCTGTCGAGGGATGGCTTCACTAACCCTGACTGGGTCTCGAATTGCGCACCCAGGAACACCAAGCTTCTCGACGGCGTCAACGAAGATTTCTCGAAGTTTACCGCAAACCCCAGCCATTGTAAGAGTTACATGGTGGCCTGCAAACTTGTGTGAGTCGACATAGGGGAGGATCCCCTCACCAACCAGTCGTCGAGATACGGGTACACATGATGACCTTGCCTTCTCAGCCAGGCCGCCACCGGGGCCAAACATTTTGTGAACGTTCTGGGAGATGATTTCAGCCCAAAAGGAAGTACTGTGAACTGGTAGTGAGTCCGTCCTACCACAAACCTTTGGAACTTTCTCTGTCGCCGACACATTGGTATGTGGAAGTACACATCCTGCAGGTCCAGAGACGCCAGAAAGTCCCCTTCCTGAACTGACCGGATCACTTCCTGGAGCGTGAGCATCTTGAATTGTAGGCTTTTCAACGTCTTGTTTAGATCGCGCAGGTCTAGAATGGGACGCCACTTTCCGTTTGGTTTTTTCACCACAAAGTATCAGGAATAAACCCCTTGAGCCTTCTGCGACGACGGAACCAATTCTATAGCACCTTTTTGTAGCATAAGTGCTACTTCCTGCTGCAACACGCTCAGATTGGGTTGAGCTACAAACGCCAGTGGAATGTGAGGAGGGTTGCTTTTGAATTGCAGGGAATGTCTATATCTTACTGTGTCCAACACCCACTGATCCGTTGTTACTTGCTCCCATTTGTCGATGTATCACGATACTCTGCCTCCCAGAACGTTCCGATGCCCGTCATTGCTGGTCCTTGGTCTGCTTATCTCTCGTCGATGACGAGTAACCTGTTCTCTTCCTGGGGGTCTGGTAGTCCCGGCGTCGTTTTGCCGCTTGAGAAGCTCGTCTGTATCCCTGGGAGGGGCATGCCGGCCTACCGAAGGATCTGTCTCTCGATGCCGAGAATCTGGAGTTTCTCGATGCTCCCCTAAAGGGACGAAAAGACCTGAAACTTCGACCACTCTGGAGGGCACCCAAGGAACGCGCCGTGTCCGAGTCCTCCTTCATACCCTTCAGGGCCTCGTCCACCTTCTCGCCGAACAGAAGGTCTCCCTCAAAAGGCATATCCAGCACCTTGTATTGCACCTCTGGTCTAAAGTTGGTGCATTTTAGCCATGCTTGCCTTCGGAGAACCACACCGTTATTCACCTGTTTAAACCCCGATTCTGCGAGGTCCACCGCGATGTTTATGGCATGATTGGAGGCCTCTTCACCTTCCCTGACAAGTAACATCGCCGCCTTACGATGTTCTTCTGGAAGATGCTCCAGCATAGGTGCCAGTCGGTGCCACATCTCTCTGTCGTATCTGGCTACTATAGCCAGAGTTGGCCGCTTTCACTGTGGTTGCTCCTACCGACAGCACTTTTTTGCCAAAGGCATCCTGTCTTCTGACCTCACTTTCCGGGGGGGTCGTGCACTTGTGCTGGGCCCTCGCCTTTCTTGCTGTCACCGCTGACACCACCGAGTCAGGGGTTGGTTGGGAGGACAGACACTTGGGGGTAGCTCCTGGGGCCTTACATTTTTTCTCCAGGCGACCTTTTATTGCCGGTTCCGAGAAAGGGTGACGCATGGTCTGTAACCCCTCCTGCCACACATGATTCAGGATGGGTACCGAGAACACCGACCTTCTTCTCTTTCCCATGTGGTCGAAAAGAAAGCAGTCCTTTTTCTCGTCTTCCTGGGCCAACCCGAATTCTGTACACACTTTGGCCATCATGGCGTGAAATCACCCAATGTCGTCTGGGGGAGACAGCTGAGCTGGGTTTCTCGGGGTTTCTAATTCCACCTCAGACTCCCAGGTTGGATCCCTGGAGGGGCAAAGTGAGACATCCGATAAGGTTCTCCTGTCCGAGTCCGAATCTATCAGTTCTCCCTCCTCGTGGCATGCAGCTGAGAGGTCTCCACCCGCTGGCACTGCCGTGGGGGTTGACGGAGGTGGCCGACGAGACGGGCCCAGTTCGTCGATGGGCGACCTGGCCGGAGTTGCTTGAGGTAGCCTCTCGTCCAGTGTCTTCAGCAAAGTTTGTAACGTTTATAAAATCTCCAGCGACAAGAGTGACTGTGGATTGAGAAGAGGGGTAGACCCTGGAATGCTGGCTCCCCTGGAGAGAGGCCTGGTAATTCCTCGTAACCCGAGGTCTGCAGGGCCAGCTACTCTCACATCCTCATCTCCCGAGGACACCGACAAGGCCTCTTGCTGCAATAGGGTCTCCGGAAAAACTGGGTCGAATACTTCTGGTCGCCAGGCCTCTTGCGGGATCTCCGTCGACGAGGCTAAAGCTGGCCCCGTCGTCGCCATCACCGTCTGCGGCCCAAGAACAGTTGAGACCAATTGTGTCAGTGGCAGAGAAGGGGTTGACGACTGCCCTACCGTCGACGACGGTGGTGGTCGTGTAGGTTGATGCATGTGGATGAATGCTTGGACGATTGAATAGTATGAATTTTACCATTTAGATGTGTTCTTAAAAAAGTTTTTTCCTGCTATGTAAATTGCTGCCACAAGTGCAGATTAAATCATGATTTGATTCATACATTAAAATTGTATCAGGTCTAATATAAATCCTCGATACCAAACCTTTGAATTGTATCCTCTGGATGTCTTTCTGTGATTAACTATTATATTAATACTCCTACCCAGAGTGTGGGGTCCCCTGTGTCTTTCAGAGAACACATTAGCTATAGGGGACATTAAAGGTCTCTTGATCGCCATACTTGGTGAGAGAGCAGATGATGTGTGGACACGGGCAGGGTACCCTGGCGTAACCATAATCAACACTGCACACGACGGAGTGCCATTTAATAATTGCAGAGCAGCTGTTTGGAAAGCACTACGAGTGCTTTACCTGGACACTTCCGATATGGGAGCTATAATGACTCAGAAAATGAAGGAGTCAGAAGATCCGTTGATTTATATCCAGAATTTCCAAGACGCGCAGGTTCTAGAAATGCATGAATCGTGGACAAAATCTATACCAGTGATTTACCACATTTTATGCCAAGGGTTGCCAGAACCAGTGCAGAAACAGCTCAAGAAATTGGTAGGGGTTGAGGCTAAACCCTGGGCTGAAATACAGTTAACTATCGCAAATTACTGTAGATTGTTACAGGAAAAGAATCGGAAAAAGGAGACAACTCGAAAGGGCGAGGAAGCGAAGCTGGTACAAAAGAAACTATCAAAATATGCTCTTGAAGGAGCCATGCTAGCTAGCCCAGCTGAACAGAATTACAACAGGTGGCTAGCCCTGTAGTGATAAACAGTACCCGCACCTCCCTGGGATCCAGCCCTTTGTGCAAAGTAAATCACTCCTAATTACCTTCCCACACAAATAAGGTTTAAGAAGCACGATGAACTCAGTCTGGAAAAAAGCCAATCACACAGAATATGATGCTTGCATTTATTATCTACAATGACTAAAGCAAACTAAGCAGCAATTTACAATAATGTGGAAATAGAGAGTGCAAGCTATATAATGCCAATTATCAATCACAGATGAATATGCAATTATTTGGTCTTACGCTCCTAATGAAATGTAGATGAAGATACAATCTGATCACATCCAGGACCCTCGCCGCTAACTGGTGCCCGGCACTCCTCAGCAGAGGAGGGGAGGACTGGCCAAGCCCCCACAGTCCTACACCAGAGCAGGGATGTGATGTTAGGAGCCTCGGCCCTGATAGCGCACAGCTGGTCGTCCAGGCACTGTCCTTGATACGCACGTCTTTCCAACAGTCCAGGATGAGTCCCCCCTCCCTGGTCCAAGTATAGTTCTCTTATTAGGAGCTGCACGTCAATCATCATGACGTGTCAGCTCTTCGAGAAGCTTCTAGGCTCTTCCCCCCTGGCAGTAAACATGTTTTTTGCTTGGAAAGTTACAAGACTGGAAACAGCCAGTCTTGGCTCCCAGGCTTCGGGCACTGTGTTTTTTTTTGCATTCTTGTCTTATCAGTGCACCTGACTCGCAGAGCGAAGACGGGCAAAGCAATGCCTGGCTCCCACGAACTGCATGGAGCTTCTTGCTAAAGCACAATGTTTTATGTCTTCAAAAAAGGCCTTTGCAATTAACCCCTTGCAAGCATGCAGGCTCACCCAGTTTGAGAGTCCTGGTTGATGTCAGCATTTTCCTCCACGCTTCGAATAGGCTCTAATACACATAAGATAGCTCAGTGGGTTAGTGCAAATGCAGGTTACTGCAAGCGCCTAGCAGCTTATCACTACATTCCACCCCTTTCGAAGTGAGGCCTGAAAATGCTGACTCAGTTCCATGATCTGGAAGCATGCACAGTGTGCTGTAGGCCAATTAAGCGTTTCTCTAGCGCAGTCATTCTAGTATAAAGGAAAGACATTCTGCGCAAGAGCCCAATGAAGACGATAAGTATGAATATTAGGGAAATCAGCAACCACAGCAATGGGTGCAGTATTATATTAAGCAGCTTAGTGGAGGAAGGAGACCATCCAGTGAATATATCCCACCAGTGGTGAGTAGTAACGGATTGCAAATGGTCAGCAGTTTTGATTAATTGATTTCTGTCTATTATTAGCTTGTACTCTGCAGAAATAACTGAGGTAGCTAGCGTCTGGAAATCTTTCCAAGCAGTTTGAGCAAATTGTCTAATAGCTTGAAGCCGGGCAGTAATCACTCCATAGGATAGAGTCCAGTTAAGCAAATGCGTGAGCTCAGCATGCAGAGTAGTGTGAGACCACTGGGTTAGAGAATATAGGGTGTGAGTAACAATGTCTAAGATAGTCACAACTTGATCTACGCAAAATACTTGAGGATTCCCTAATAACCTATAATTGTTAATAAGCAAGGAATGATTAGTAACTACGCAAGCTGTATGCTGATCTATCTGAAAGATGTCAGTCCCATTTATGTGGTATTGCATCCAGGTGCACTCCCCTGCTACGGGATGTATACATGGGTCCGGAACCCTCCCAGTTAGGGGACACACCCACCCCTGATCCCAGGGCATGCAGGTGTGACTGTGGATGGTGTAGTTTTGGCTGTCTAACCATTCCCCTCGTATTTGCGGAACCCACCAGGAACCATTGATTTTCATAGGCAGTACTATAAAAGGGCACCATATTTCTAGAGCATAAGCGGTCCTACTCACTTGCATTAACGCATGGCAGGTGTTATTCATGCAATCAAAAGCAAGCGGCTTAATCCATATGTCTGCTGGTAACTGTAGCTCTGTGTGCCAGTGGGTTGAAGATAGTCGCCCCCATTCGGAGCGGAAAGCTAACACCTGCTGATTTAGCAAAGTTTGCCATAAAATACATCGTGTGTCTTTAGCAGTTTTGTTGACCTGTCCTATGGCAGAGAAAATGTCTTCATAGCTGAAATTCTGCCACTTCCAATGGTTGCCAATACTTGTAGCAGTGTTGCGCAGGGTAGGACTTATCAATGGGCCCCACTGAGCCAGAAGTTTTATAGCGCCGCTGGCATCAGAACCCATAGTGGCTAACTTGTTGCGCACAGTTTCTATGTCAAAAGCATTTAAAGCCCCCGTTCCCACTCCCGCTGCACCCGCAATCAAGGAATCTAAACCCCTAGCTACGCGCAATTTGGTGATGGGCCATAGAAATTGACTCCATTTATAGCAGCTTGGTAGTACTAAGGAGACATTGCCCCGTGACAAGTCTATGTCTAAGTGTACCTCTGAAATAATGGAAGCGTGCATCACATGTCTGCAATTTAAATGTTGTCTTACTATTGGAAAATCTAGCAGTTTTACCAACTCCTCTTTGTGAGATTTGAAAAACACCATCCTCCAAGTGGGATGCCTACCATGCACAATATTGGTTTTTGATACAAACACCATACTACCATCTGGTATAGGCTGTTTCAACGTACAATTATATGAAGAACATGTGGCTAAGTTATAGTCCAGAAAATCTTGGCGAGTACACTCGTTGCAGTTCTTGGGACAAAAGAAACATGAAACATCAAACAAATTATTTGATCCATTCACTGAAACTTTTGGACCTAAAATCTCGTAGGCGCCAGTCATATGAGTTAGTGATAAAAGGTGTCCAACAATGTGCCAATCTAGAACTCTTGCAGTTCCATGTGGATACTCATTTGTAACACTTTTCTCACAGGTTACGGTGCGGTTGTAGTTATCACGCAGGACTGGAGCATCAGGTGTAGTGCATGCGATTCTCAGAGTCCATGTAGTGTCTTGCAATAACCCACTCTTTACAGAGAAAGCGTTGGTTTGGCAGGCCAGGAGCACCCACAGCAAGGCAAGTCCCATCCCCTTCATACTGCTCTACGTTCGTGGTGTGAGCCTAGTAGCGGGAATATAAACAGGCACATCAGAATTATGCAAAAGTACAACATAAGTACTTCCAACACCTTGACTTAACACTTCCCCAGCCTCAGGCTTTTTGTTAGGATGGTGCACCCACACCTTTTTTCCTGTGCTACCGAAGCCTCCTTCCCCCCTCAATGTAGTGTCTGGAGATTGCTTGCTTTCTACTACTAGGGGGACAACTGCTTGTTCACAAATCAATTGTGCAATTCGGTCATATTTGGTTAATGGTACTGCAGATGCACCAGCATTATGTAAAAGTACCGAAACAGTCCCTCTATAATCAGGATCAATCACACCTCCTAATATGTCAATGCCTTGTTTTGCCAGGCTGGATCGTGCAGCAATGCGTCCATAAGTGCCAGCCGGCAATTTGATGCCAATGCCCAGCGAGATGGATTTGGTTTGCCCCGCCGGTATAACACCATCTTCACAGGTAGATAGATCAAGTCCAATGCTGCCTGCAGTGGCTTGCACAGGCAGCTTAGCTTCTTTGTCAGTTTTCCACACAACAAGAGTCTTTGTAGATTCCACTTTCTCACTTGTCAGTCTCACAAAGGGTGTCTGGCGATTTCCCAGTGGACGATTGTTCAGTTCAAACAGTGCATCTGCCAGATGTTTGGACCACCCCTTGAGAGTGTGAGTCTTAGTCAGCTTTTTTATTTGTTGCTTGAGCAGCCCATTGCTACGTTCCACCAAAGCAGAGGATTCTGGGTATCGGCTGATGTGCAGTGTCCACTTTATGCCTTGCTCTAGTGCCCAGTCTTGCACATTGTGTCCAGCAAAATGGCTGCCTTGGTCTGATTGGATTTCATCCGGGATGCCATAGTGTCTGATGAGGTATTCCATGCCTTGCAAGGTAGCCCTTTGATCTGCATGGGCGGCTGGATAAGCTAATAACAGTCCAGAGTATGTGTCTACCATGGTCAACACATAATGCTTTCCATTCTCGGGCGGTAAAGGGCCAATGTAGTCAACTTGCCATACGCTAGCAGCTCTTTCACCTCTTCTCAAAGGGCCTTGTGGCTTCCTCTCCAGAGGGTAGTGCTTCACTTCACTGCACACGGAACATTGGGAGGCAGCTTGTCTGGCTTGATCCATGGTAATGGGCAATTGTCTCTTTTTTGCCCATTGGTAAGTTCCTGTTTGCCCTAGATGCCCTGAGGTTTGGTGTGCCCAATCCGCCATCCCTTGCAGCACCTCAGCTTCTTGCGGTGTTGTCACTGGGCGAATCTTTGCCATTTGGTCCACTTCATTGTTGAACAGGGCAGCCAGTGAGGTGTCAGGGGGCATGTGTGCATCGACATGCCCAATGCAGATTTTGCACCTCTCACCTTTGCACCACATCTCTTCCCAGATGTCTGGCCCTCCCCAGATTGGCGTGTTCTTGATCTGCCAACCATCTCTTCTCCATGCCGGTGCCCAATGTGTCAGGCCTTGATATGTGGCCCAACTGTCTGTGTATATGTATGCAGTCTCTGTTTCCTTCACCTGTTCAATCACGGAGGCCACTGCTTGCAGTTCAGCATACTGACTTGATCCTCCCACACCTTCTCTCATTAGCAGTGTTTCTCGATGGGGCTGGAATGCGACAGCTTGCCAGTGTCTTTGCCCTTTATCATACTTTGCCGTGCCGTCCGTGAACCATGCAGACTTTTGTTCTTCTTCTGTCAATGTATCATAGGCGGGTGCGACTTTGAAGGGAGATTCTGGCAACGCCACAGGGGTGTTTGGTTCAGGCATCGCATCCAGATCTGCTGCCTCCAGCATTTGTTCTTGCAGTCTGGAAACCCCTGTGCGGCCAGCTTTCGCACGTTGCTGTAAATACCATTTCCATTTGACATGAGTGGCGTCTTGTGCTCTGCCACTTTTCCCATTTGCAGCAGTGTCACGCACCCAGCCCATGATTGGAATTTCTGTGCAAATTGTCACTGGTTGCTCGCCTGTGATTCTTTCAGTTTCAACTAGAGCCCAGTACACTGCAGCAACTTGTTTCTCAAGAGGAGTGTATCTTGTCATAGGATCTGTGAGTTTCCTTGACCAGAACCCCTGTGGCACTCTTTTATGTCCTTGCTTTTGCCACAAGCTCCACACAGCCACGTCATTGTAGACAAGAATTTCCGATTCAAAAGGATTAGTTTTTGTCAGGGGCCCCAGCGTGATGTAATTTTGCAATGCGTCTTTAGCCTGTTGGAAGGAAGTCTGTTGCTCTAGGCCCCATGTAAAGTCATGTTTCTTTCTGGTGACTTTGTAAATGGGTTTCAGTATCAGGCTTAAATGAGGTATGTGATTTCTCCAAAACCCCATTAACCCAATGAATCTTTGTGCCTCTTTTTTATCTGCTGGTGGAGCCATCTGCTGAACCATATCAATTACCGGGTCGGGAATTTTCTTAACTGACCCAGACCAGATTGCACCTAGAAATTTCACCTCTTGAGCAGGCCCCTGTACCTTTTTGGGATTTATGGCCCACCCCCGATTTTGCATGTGTGTGATCAACTTTTCAGCAGCATTTTCTACATGTTCTTTCTCAACACTGGTCAGCATGATGTCATCAATGTAATGAGCAATAAATACATTATCCAATTGCACCATCTTTAAGTCCCTGGCAATCAATCCATGACACAGAGTGGGACTATGCACATACCCCTGGGGCAATTTAGTAAAGGTAAACTGTCTGTCTCCCCAAGTGATAGCAAATTGGTCTTGTGATTCAGTGTCAATATCAATGGAGAAAAATGCATTGGCCAGGTCAAGGACCACATGCCATTCACCCACTTCTCTTGTAAGGTTTTCAATCAGAGTAATGATGTCTGGCACCGCCGTAGCTAAGGGCGGCACCTTTTTGTTCAAAATGCGGTAATCAATTGTCAGACGCCATGCCCCATCCGGGCGGCGGACAGGCCAGATCGGCGAGTTGAATGGACTGACTGCCGGCCTCATTATGCCAGCTTTCACCAATGACTCAATAGTTTCACCAATCTCTTTATGTCCTCCTGGCAACCGGTACTGTTTCACACACACTGGGTCAGCAGGAGGAGGTAAATGCAAGGGGGACCATTTGGCATGCCCAACCACAACAGGGTTAACAACTCTCACATGGATTTTTCGATTGCCAAAAACAAATTCGCCTAAATCTGTAATCACACTTTTGCCCAACAACACATCCATGCCAAGGATGTACTCTGGTATATCTGCAATCAAAACATTTGCTGTGAAAGGCAATCCCTCGCCAATTGACATTTTTACATTAAAGGCTTTTGCAACAGTTTCTGCTCCCCCATAACCATTGACCAAAACTCTGGGACCAGACAATTTACTGGGATTGCCATTCAGAATGGTTACCTCAGCTGCTGTGTCTAATAGAGCCAAAACATGTTTTACTTTCTCATCCAAGTACAAGGTAAGTGGCACAAAAGGGCGTCTGTCTCTGGGGCTAGTTCTCTTTATTAACCGTACCTCAAAGACAGAGCCAGCCCTTCAATCAAAAATGGGGTCTGGGACCTCCCACTTGTTCTTTGCCAAATCAGGGTAACCCTTTGCTCGCACTTTGGGCTTTAACACCTCCTCTTCAGAGGGTGCAGAGGGCTTAGTTTTTTCCCGTCCCTGTCTTTTGATTTTTTTCCATTTCTCAAGCAGCTCTGATGTGGGTTTACCATCTATCTCATCTCTTGGAATTCCTGCTTTTAGCAGGTCCACCCACATTTGTTTGCGTGTGATCTCAACAGTATCAGCTTTCTCTTTATACTTTACATTTTTACCACGCTTTTTTTCTGAATCATTGTTTGCAGCCACTAGACGTGCTGCTTTGCGTACATCCAGCCCTTCTAGTTGCCCTAACAGAAGTGCTACTTCACCAATGGCTTTGCCCTGCGCTGGACCCAGCAATGAAAGCAATGCGCCCTTCATGTGACTCGGTGCATTTCTTAACAAACGTGCGCGCATGCCAGCTGTAAACAACTCCATGTCAGGCCCTGCAAAATTTGCACTGTACAGTGCACACTGCAAACCCATCTCTCTAAGCTGGTTTGTTGCTTCAGTTAGTGATTGCCAACAGCCCCAACTCTCTTCCATATCCATTGGACTCCCATACAGATTCATTAGGGCAGTCTGAAGCCAATTAAACAAGGAATGAGAACCTTGCTGTCCGAGCGCACCGCGCACTATCTGTCCCAACATCACATTAGTAGTGAGTGAACCCATCTTTAACAGTTCCTCTGGGGTTAAGAAGATACTATCGGCACCCGTGTCCCAGATGCGAAGGAACCAAGTCAAAAGTGCTTCACCTAGCTTCTGTCTAAATAACTTAGCAATCTCTAAAAGCTCTGTCTGTGTATAATCACGGACAATCCTTGTATTTTGAATATTTGCACCGCCAGCTTGGCCCTTTGATTTGTTAGTGATTAATGGCCGTGCTGGATAAACACATTTCTCTGGAACACATTCCAGCTCTTCTCCATCAGACCAATTTAATTCAGCAAGTCTAATTTCAACAGACTCATTCCAGTCATGTGCTTGCTCAGTTTCACTATCACTGACTTCACCCGACCATAAATTTGGGTCCCAGTTATCTTTCCTAATTAGCGCGCGAATCCTTATCTTTGATGGATTGCCCCGCTGCTGTCTGCGCTTGTGCGTGGCTACACGCACAGCTAAAGAGGCACACCTGTCCTCCATCTGATCAGCCCGTTTAACGGACGATTCAAGGGTCTCTCTCATAATAATTTGTTGCTCTTGGAGCAGGGATATCTCGTCTGTTAATTTACTAATTTTAGCATCTTTAAGCAATTCATTCTCATGCACCTTTCTGAGCGCCTGCAGGAATAACCAGCCTATATTTCCTGCTGCCTTGAGCTCCTTTCTGCATTTCTCAAGCGGTAAACTCTCCAAGCACTTACTAATTACCGCCGGGGAAACATCATTTTCAAGCATGTCCTATGCCATCGGTGCCGAGTACCGATGCAAAATATCTGCCACACCCGACCAAGCATTTGATGCCGGCCATCCTGGAATGTGACAGAGTGCACTATCTTCCCCATTGCATTCATCTTTTGCATTTCTTTTCCAGAAGGGCATCGTGCTCGAAAAACCCTGCTCACAGCGCCAAATGTAGTGATAAACAGTACCCGCACCTCCCTGGGATCCAGCCCTTTGTGCAAAGTAAATCACTCCTAATTACCTTCCCACACAAATAAGGTTTAAGAAGCACGATGAACTCAGTCTGGAAAAAAGCCAATCACACAGAATATGATGCTTGCATTTATTATCTACAATGACTAAAGCAAACTAAGCAGCAATTTACAATAATGTGGAAATAGAGAGTGCAAGCTATATAATGCCAATTATCAATCACAGATGAATATGCAATTATTTGGTCTTACGCTCCTAATGAAATGTAGATGAAGATACAATCTGATCACATCCAGGACCCTCGCCGCTAACTGGTGCCCGGCACTCCTCAGCAGAGGAGGGGAGGACTGGCCAAGCCCCCACAGTCCTACACCAGAGCAGGGATGTGATGTTAGGAGCCTCGGCCCTGATAGCGCACAGCTGGTCGTCCAGGCACTGTCCTTGATACGCACGTCTTTCCAACAGTCCAGGATGAGTCCCCCCTCCCTGGTCCAAGTATAGTTCTCTTATTAGGAGCTGCACGTCAATCATCATGACGTGTCAGCTCTTCGAGAAGCTTCTAGGCTCTTCCCCCCTGGCAGTAAACATGTTTTTTGCTTGGAAAGTTACAAGACTGGAAACAGCCAGTCTTGGCTCCCAGGCTTCGGGCACTGTGTTTTTTTTTGCATTCTTGTCTTATCAGTGCACCTGACTCGCAGAGCGAAGACGGGCAAAGCAATGCCTGGCTCCCACGAACTGCATGGAGCTTCTTGCTAAAGCACAATGTTTTATGTCTTCAAAAAAGGCCTTTGCAATTAACCCCTTGCAAGCATGCAGGCTCACCCAGTTTGAGAGTCCTGGTTGATGTCAGCATTTTCCTCCACGCTTCGAATAGGCTCTAATACACATAAGATAGCTCAGTGGGTTAGTGCAAATGCAGGTTACTGCAAGCGCCTAGCAGCTTATCACTACAAGCCCAAAGCAGAATAACCAGAGTAACGTAGGACAGTACCCAAGGGGAAGAGGATTTAGAGGAAGAGGATGTCAGAGTAACCAAGGAGGTTTCCAAAGTAATCAAGGAGGCTTTCAAAACGTGCAAAGGGGCAGCCTAGATATGTCAAACGGACAAATAATCCGACCACCGCCAGTATGTTGGCTGTGTGGAATGACGGGGCATTTAGCGCGCACGTGCAGAAGGCAAGGCACGTGGCAGAATGGCAAAGTAATGGGAGCAGGCACAGCAAATCCACCTACGATCTCACAACAGGGCAGTGCACAAAATCACTCAGTGCAGCAGCAAGCACAAGGCGTGCAGCAGGGTGCGCAGCAAGGGGTTCAACCCCCAAACATGGGGAATTTGCCAAAAGGGCAATTTCAACAGGCACCACCGCAAACGTCTCAGGGCATAAACTCCGGAAGCGGAGGCAGCCCAGGGAGTGGAGATAATCCACAAGTGTACAGTTGGCCGAACTTATATATGAACTAGGATAGCTCACTGGGAACCCTGATGTGCTCTATCCTATCAGTGACACTAGACCCTAATAGGGAACCTAGGGTGAATGTCGTCATAGGGGGTAAAGAATATTTCTTCTTAGTTGACACGGGTGCAACACGCTTGTGCATACGAGAAGGCAAGTTTTCCTTGTCTGGCGAGGCCATAGATACTCAGAGTTTTACAGGAGCTCACAATCGAGTTCCCTTTACACACACACTCCCAGTCCCATAGTGGAGTGCGATAGGAACGTACCTTTATTATATTCAGGTCGTGACTTAATGACAAAATTGAACATGACAATCTCGTTTACGGAGGAGGGCATAATATGCTCCACTCCGGGAATGCATTATTCAAACGTATGCGAAATGATCAGGGCGCACTCAGGACATATAGCCATGAGAGCTATACCATTAGAGCCAGAAGTTTTCACATATGGCATGCGTGTCCTTATGGCAGGATTACCAGGCCTTGCAGATAGATCTATGAGAACCCCTGATGAATTTCTACTCAGACCAAGAATACCTATGCATGAAGAAGAGGGACAAATATTTCCCATGATGCTGCATACCGCAGCAGTGCGAGGGAAAGTAGTATTGGTTGAAGGGTACGATGATGAAGGCAGACAATGGTGCGCAATTCTCGCCATTGAAGAAGGGTATCGAGTGACCGACATCACCGATGACGATCTGTTTGAAGAACAACCACACTCAGAAGAGACAAGGGTGGATGTGAGTCTCATATTTTGGGTAAAAATGATCAAAAGGGAAGTGCCTCAGAGAATGATGTTGGCACTGACAAGTCTGGAATACTTTGTTGACGTTATGGCCCAGGTGCCTGTCTCAGTATGGACTACAGGACCATATGACATAGGCCTCTTGAAGGGGGTGGGAGAAGTGAAAATTAGGCTGAAAACAGGAACAATTTTACCGAGAGCGCGACAATATCCCATGTCCAGAGAGGCGGATGAAGGGATCGCAAAGACAATTTCCGCCATGATGGATCAGGGAATCTTAGTGGCGTCAGAGTCTCCCTGTAATACAGTGCTTTGTCCCGTCAAGAAATCAAAGGGAGGGTCTTGGCATTTAATCCAAGATTTAAGAGCATTAAACGATATTGTTGAAGCCGAGTTCTCTCTAATCCCTAATCCATCTACAATCCTATGTAACATACCCATCGAGGCAAAATATTTCACAGTGATTGATTTGAAAAATGCCTTTTTCTCAATCCCCTTGCACCGTGACTCTCAAGATCTGACGTCATTCACTTTCAGACAAATGTGTCTGAAAAGCACGAGGTTGCCACAAGGGTACTGTGAGTCCCCGTCCATTTTCAATAGTGTCCTACAGAAGAACTTAAGCAATATTGCATTAGAAAGTGTCGTCTTGCAATATGTGGACGACATCTTGATCTGCAGCTCCACGGAAGAACAATGCAGACGCGATTCAATTCAGCTATTGACTTTACTGACTGAGAAAGGTTATAAGGTTGACAAGGAAAAGTTGCAATATTGTCAACAGGAGGTGCTACACATAGGCCAGCTAATCTCACGAGGGTAAAAAAGTTACCCCAGAAAGGGCTGACGCCATCATGAACACGGCTAAGCCAATCACGATAAAGCAAATGCAGAGCTTTTTAGGCCTGTGCAACTATGTTAGAGCATGGGTCTTCGATTACAGCTCATATACCAAGCCCTTTCTCCAGGCCCTGAGGAAGGCCCAGGCGACAAAGGAAAAGATTGAATGTACTGTAACAATGGAAAAGGGTTTTGCAGAACTCAAGAGAGCAATTTGTACGGCTCCAGTTCTCGAGATTCCTAATTATGCAGAGGAATTCTACCTGTTTTTGCACACAGATGGCAGTGTTAGGACGACAGTGATCGCGCAAAAAACCCTGTTGGGGTACAAGCCCCAGGCATATTGCAGTGGGAACCTGGACCCAGTAATGAGAGGCCACTTCCCAATGCAAACAAAGCTTAGCTCCCGCAGCGTTCGCCATAGAGAAAGCGACAACCATTGTAATGGGATGTTCTATGACGTTATAGGTCGAACACTCATTATTCGCTATTTTAGAGAAACCAAAGGGCACATTGACGTCGCAAAAAGCTTCTGCCTATGAAGTGATTATATCTAATCCATCGATCAAAATAGTTCGATGTAAAACAGTGAACCCAGCTACGTTCATAGCTGAGCCAGTCACTGAAGGAGAGCCAATACATGACTGTGCAAACTATGAAGAATTCTATGATGAAATCCCCAGGGTGAAAGAAAATTCCCTGGTGGGAGGAGAGATCATTTTCATTGATGGTTCTTCAAGAATCAACCAAGAAGACGGACAAAGATATTCAGACGTCGCTGTGATGAAACACATACCAAACGGAGAATTTTGAGTACTCGTCAGTGCATGAATACCATCTCATTGTTCAGCACAGGCTGCAGAATTGTTGGCGTTGATACTCACCATAGAGAATCACGCAGACCAGGAAGTTACTGTGTACAGTGACTCTGCCTATGTGATGTCCACAGTGCATGCAGGGCTAGCACGCTGGAAAAGGAGGGGCTACCTCCGAGCAGATGGCACGCCAGTGCAGCATGCAGCCTTATTGGACAGGCTGATTAAGGCACTACAGCTCCCAGTGGGCATAGCGGTCGTGAAATGCGCCGCCCACCCTAAGGGGACAGATTGTGTCACACGGAAACCACACAGCAGACACGGAAGCCAAGCGTATGGCCTCCCAAAGTGAGACGATCATGGAAGTGGAAGTGGCATGCACCCATGAGAGAGTGATGGTGGCACGTACCATACCCGAAGCCTATAGTAATCTGGGGCAGACACAATTAATGGAGCTTCAAGGGGAGGCACCCCAGGACGAGAAGAACCTATGGAAACATTGAGGGTGTTCTTTAAACCCCACTGACAGATTGTGGTAGCAAAACAGCACAGGTAAACCAGTAATGCCTGTAGCCCTACTGAAAATAGCATTGGAACAATTGCATTATCCATTACACATGTCAAAAGAGAATCTAGCTGTAATGCTCGCGGAAGACTGGTTTATACCAAATTTAGCTGAGCATGTTGCATTCTTTATGGTCAACTGTATAATCTGCCAGCAATTCACTGCTGGGAACACATTAAAAGTAGTGAGAGGAATCATCCCCTAGCCAAATGGGCCTTTTCAGCATTTACATATCAACTATGTTGACATGATTCAAGTGGGTAACGGGTACATATATTTAATTGTAGTGGTGTGTCCATTCTCTAGATGGATAGAAGCAGGTCCATGTACACACCCAGACTCTACCTGTGTGGCCAAATTCCTAGTGAGGGAAGTGTTCCCTAGATTGTGGGTGTGTGAAGTCATGAGATCAGACAATGGGGCTCATTTTGTAAATACAGTCTATGAGCAGATTAGCTTGTTGCTTGGTATAAAGCACAAGTTCTCGTCGGCGTATCATCCAGAAGGAAATGGTATTTGTGAGAGGCTCAACGGCTTATTAAAGGAAAGGATAGCCAAGTTGAAGCTTACTCTGAAGAGGGGATGGTTGCACTGCCTTCCACTGGCATTGTATGCTCTTCGGAACCAACCAGGCTCCGGCCATCATCTTACCCCACACAAGATAGTCACAGGAAGGAGAATGAATACTGCCCTAACCCCACGAGACAGTCGCTAGATGTGATGCCCAGTCGACCCAAGAGATCCTAGGAACCGAAATGAGCAAATATCTGAACTGCATGACATCCAGCCTTACTGTAATTTGAGACCAACTGCAGCAGCGACGAAAAGGGTGCAGCACAGCACAAAACACAGCAGGAGGCACTGAAACAGACACAGTTCAAGGTCTATGTGTTCCACTCATTTTCCCGGGAGACGCTGTATTCGTAAAGAACCATACCAGGAAAAAGTGGGACAAGCCAAGATTCAATGGTCCTTTCATCGTGGAGGACTGCACACCTTCAGCTGTGAAACTGCAGGGCAGGAGAGCATGGATTTTTCTCAATGACATTAATCCTTATATTGGAGAAAGCCCTCTAGCTGCACCCCACCGCGAAGAAACCACAGACAACACACAGGCAAAAGGGGATAAGGACATAAACGGACACTCTGTGCATCCTAGTTGCAGGGTGAAGAAGAAAATTGCGCAGTTAAGCCACAACACGTTTGTTGACACGAACTTGTAAATCAAACCACACTTAAGTGTTGTTGAAAAACAAGACTCTCACAGACAGTGATCAAGGACCTTACCTTAAGAGCTAAACGCAGTATCCTGAATCAAATATCAAGACTTTGTTTGGCAGCACTTATGGTGTCCCCCAGCAGAAACATCACAAGGGACGTGCTCAATTACTTCCATTTTGTATTGGCAACATATCCGTCGCTGGTAGGGAGGGTCGCCAGTGTCAGACTTTATCAAAGAACCTGCCAACAAGAAAGTAATCTGGCAACTACTTACCGTCATCGCAGAAGCCATCATAGAACTACCTGAATACAGTGACAAAGACACAAATGATTCCACCGCAGGCGATTCTAGATGAACTCATCAATACACTTTTCTTTCGCATCACAGAGGAGGGTTTATAGTCATAAAGTCGAATGTCATAATGTCGAAAGTCAAAATGTCGAAAAAATTAAGTCGAAAAAGAAAATTGCCTAGTTACTCACCATAGTGATCACCTTATTCCTAGTCCATAGTCCCCTTTCCTCCATACTTATGGGACATCTCTCCGTCCTGTGGCACGGGACCGGAGCACTTTTGTAAAAAGCATGCACATTTTTTTTAAAAATGTGTCCCTCCTCTCTTTCCTGCGCAGGGCCCCACACGCGGCCATAACCCCGCCCACCTTGACCCCGCGCATCGCCCATCAGTCCTTTTCCATCGCAGGGTCCAAGACCCATTAGCAATAACAGAGGAACCTTATTAGAGTGGACGGCGGGCGGGCATATGGAGAAAAGGGGACTATGGACTAGGAGTAAGGTGGTCACTACGGTGAGTAACCTGGCAATACCCCTACGTCCCATCCCCTTTCCTCCATACTTATGGGAGATTCCCAAGCACTCCTTACAGGAACTATGGGTGGATGGAAATACCCCTTACTGAAACAGGTTCTTCAGCACAGCCTGGCCGAACTGAGCGTCGGCCCTAGAGCTCATATCGAGGCAGTAATGCTTACAGAAAGCAGATGGGGAGGCCCAGGTAGCCGCTCTAGCAATGGACTCCCGGGGAACATACTTCTGAAAAGCAACCGCAGCTGCCTTGCCTCGCACCTGATGTGCATGGATACCCTTAGGTGGTTTCAGCTTTTGGACGGTGAAAGATTCTGTGATACAGGCAGCAATCCATCTGGAAATGGATGCCTTAGACGCCGGCCTGCCCTGGGGTTTACCGAAGGTCACAAACAGTTGGGAAGAGCTCTGAAGCTCGGCAGTCCTGTCCAGGTAGAACTTAAGAGCTCTTCGGACATCCAGGCGGTGTAGAATCCTTTCCGGCTCCGAGGCAGGGTTCGGAAAAAAGACCGGAAGGGAAATCGGCTGATTCAGATGGAATTCGGTCACTACCTTTGGTAGGAAAGCTGGGTTCGTCCGAAGGACTACCTTGTCCTTGTGAAAGACCAAGAAAGGATGCTCCATCGACAATGCATGGAGCTCCCTCACTCTCCTCGCTGACGTAACGGCGACCAGAAAGGACACTTTCTAGGACACGTACTTGAGGTCAACCGTAGCCATTTCCTCGAAAGGTTTATGGCACAGCGCCGTCAGGAATACGTTTAAGTCCCCCCAGGGTGGGTGCAGACTACGAACCGGAGGGTAGATGCATGTCAAACCAGCAAAATGTCTCTTCACCACCGGATTAGTTAACAAATAAGAACCCCGGTCTGTAGAGAGGTAGGCGGAAATCGCCGAGAGATAAATCCTGCAGGACAAGACATGAACCCCTGACTCTGCTAGGGAGGAGACAAAGGACAGCACTGTGTCAATCGTCGCCACCCTCGGGTCCAATTCTTTCTTCAAACGCCAATGACAGAACCTGAGCCATTTATTCTTGTATTGGGATCTGGTCGAGGGTTTCCTGGCTGCCTGGATAATGCGCATGTTATCCGCTGACAAACCCAAAGGCTCTAGAGCCGTGAACTCAGGCACCATGCCGCCAAGTTGAGCGATTGTGGGGAGGGGTACCACATCTGCTGTTCCCCGTGGTGAAGAAGATCGGGAGTTACTGGTAACCTGATCGGCAGACACGCCGACAGGTGTTGAAGTTCTGAGAACCAAAACCTGGCCGGCCACCACGGAGCTATCAGTAGAAGAGAACAGTTGACAGAACTCTTCAACTTCCAAATTGCTCGATGAAGCAGAGGAAGAGGCGGGAACGGCGTAAGCTCTCATGTTGTGCCATGGGATCTCGAGTGCGTCCCCCAGAGAGGATGCTCCCAGCCCCCCTCTGGAGGCGTACTGAGGAAGCTTCTTGTTTACCGCCTTGGCGAAGCGGTCCACCTCCGGTGTGCCCCACTGCGAGAAAATCCATGATAGGATCTCTGCCTTCAACTCCCACTCGTAGCTGACCACTGTCCGCCGGCTGAGGGCATCCGCGGTGACATTCAGCCGGCCCGGGATGTGTACTGCAAGCAGCCAGACCCCATTAAGCACGGCCCACTCCCAAATCTGAATGGCCAGATCCACGAGAGGGGGAGACTTCGTTCCCCCTTGCTTGTTTATGTAGTACATTGACACCACATTGTCCATTCTTATGCGGACCACCTTGTTGACAATGAGAGGTCTGAACGCCTTGAGCGCCAGACAAATCGCCAGAAGCTCCAATTGATTTATGTGCAGGAGCTTGTCCTGAGGTGACCAGAGGTCAGAGACCTGAAGAAGATCTAACATCGCACCCCACCCGAAAAGGGAGGAGTCTGTCGTGATCGTCACCATGGGGCGTGGGTCCTGGAACCCGACACCCACTGACAGGTTGCTGAGAGAAGACCACCAGTCCAGGTCCACTCTCATGGAATCTGGAATCATTATCCGTTTGGAATCCGGGCCCACAGCCTGACGCCAGGAACTCCGAAGAGCCCTCTGGGTCCACCTCATTTTGAGACGAGCAAGAGTAAGAGCCAGCACACACAAGGCCATGAGACCCAGAAGCCTCTGGAACCACCAGGCCGACATGCTCTCCGACTGCGTAAACATCTGACACGCGGCCAACAGATCTGCCATTCTGTCCCCAGTCAGATACACTCGGCAGTCTATCGTGTCCCAACAAAAACCCAGGAAAGTCAGGTCCTGTGAGACCGTCATGGAGGATTTCCGCCAGTTCACCGACAGCCCAAGATGGAACAGGAGCTGCAGGAGAGACTGGAGGTTGCCTGCTGCTGCCAACGGTCAAGGGCTGCGTAGGAGCCAGTCGTCCAAATAGGGATACACATGGATACCCAGGAGACGAAGATGGGCCGCGATCACCGACATCATCTTCGTGAAGACACGCGGCGCCGAACTGAGGCCAAAAGGAAGCACCCGAAACTGAAAGTGCTCCTCTCCCAGAGAGAAACGGAGGTATCTCCTGTGTGGGCTCCAAATCAGGATATGCATGTATGCATCCTGAAGATCCACCACGCTGAGCCAATCGCCCGCCTGCAACGAGGAGCGAATCTGGCCGGGCATGATCATCTTGAATTTCTCTTGGGGTAGGGAAAGATTGAACTTGGAAAGGTCTAGGAGGATGGTGCGCAGGCCAGCCTGGTTGCGTTTGGGCACCGGAAACAGCCGGGAGTAGAAGCCCTCCCCTCGCTCCCCAAGGGGAACGGGTTCCACAGCTCTGAGGAGCAGAAGTTTCTGAACCTCGTACTTGAGGGAGGGTGAGCCCGACAGCTGAAAAGGAGGGTTGAGGGGTGGGGTAGGGGGTAAAGGTAAGCGGAAGCCCGCTCGAGCGACTGACAAGACCCATCTGTCTTCTGTGATGCGTCCTCCCACCGGGGTCTCGTGCGAGCGCAGAAAACCCTCATTTGGCAGGTTTATCGGTAGCGGTGCCACCTGAACCTGATGAGGAGGCTGAGGAGCGGGAGAAATACCGCGTACGCTGTTGTCTACGGCGTTTATTCCCCGCAGGAGTATCCACTCTGCGATTTTTACGGTCGAGGAAGCCCCTAAAACCAGAGGAAGGTCGACCTTGCGACAAAGGCCTTTGAGTCTTGAAGGGAGGTTTAACCCTTTAAATGCCAGCGACGAGCCGGCTCGTCGGTAAAAACCGCTCCAGGTTGCCACCGACGAGCCGGCTCGTCGGTGGCACTTAAGAGGTTAATGAGGGGGGAAATGTTGGCGGGATTGGGCGGTGAATACCGCGATTTTAAAAAAAAGCCATTGGCACTGGGGGGGAACCTCAATGGCACTTAAGAGGTTAACCAGAACAGACAAAGATTCGTCCGTTTGAGTGCTGTCTTTGGTTTTGGTGAGCTCTACATCAGTAGAAGAGTGAAAAAGCTCCTTACCATCAAACGGAAGGTCCAGAACCTTGTCTTGCACCTCCTTCGAGAACTTAGTGGCATGCAGCCATGCTTGCCGCGAAGTATCAACCCCTAACATCAGACCCCGAGCCGAGGTGTCTACGTGATGAGCCGCAGCCTCCAGGAGATCCTGGGCCAAGACCCTTGCATCGGAAAGGCCTCCTATGAAATCCTCCAGCTTCTCGACCGGGATATGCTCCTCAAACTCCAACAGACCTCTCCACATCCGTATGTTAGCTCCCGCCAAAATCAATTCTGCATTGGCCTGCCTGAGCTGCAAGGCCGAATTGGCAAAGATTTTCCTCCTTAGGGAGTCCAGGAGCTTGTCCTTCTTTCCCAAGACCTGAGTCGCCGTAGGAAGCTGCAGGTCTGGATTGCAACGTGGCCGCAGCCACCACTGTGGAGGAGGGAGGCGGACAAGACGACAAGGTCACTTCTTCCGAGGAATGTAGCCTGTACCTCGCGTCAATCTTTTTATTTACAAAAAGTCCCGAGTGTGTCTTTTCCCAAACTCTTCGGACCTCGGCCAGAACGTCCTTCTGCAAGAACAGGCCGGTACGCTCCAAAGGAAACAAGGTGAACGCCCCAGAAAGCACGCCCTCCTGCAGAGCAGGTGCCTCGGGCACCGGAACATCTAAGAAGCTCATCATGTCCAGTACCCGGTCATGGAAAGCTCTGGTAGAGCGGGGCAGGTCCTCGTTGTCCTGTTCGCCTTGAGGGTCATCTGACAGATCCGCTCCTGCTAGGCCGAGTCAGGCACTGCCTTGTCCACTGGGGACAATGGCGGCATAGGCGGAAGCGCAGGGGGAGGCACCATGGGCAAGGGCGGCGCCGGCAGAACCACCGACGGGACGGGTGGAGCCGGAGGCGCGGGTGGACATATCTCCTTGAAAAGCCCCTTGAAATATTCCCTCATGGGGTCGGTGCGCATAAGCGCTTGAATTTTACCGAAAAAGGCGTCCTCAGGAGATTGTTTCGGAACCTGAGAAGGCCTCTCATGAGGTGGACAAATCCAGGGACGCAACGGGGAAGGGTGCCACACAGGTCCCTCCGCCAACGTATCCTCATAAATCAAGGGAGCCGCCCCCGCGGGCAACAAAACATTGTGCGGAAGAGGTATCCAGGCGTTCCAATCATAAACTGGTCGGTAAGGATGCGCACAAGGGACCTTAGGTTCACCCGAAGGACCGAACCCTACACCAGGGGCCGATGGCGTAGTTGTAGGGGTAGTACCTAAAATGGCCGCCGTGGTCGTGGCGGGAACAGGCGCCATTTTGTCCTCATCTGAGGGGAACTGCGGCACGTGAGGAAGTGAGGCAGGCGTCCCCGTCGATGGATCAGGGGTCTCAATTTTAGCCTTAACGTAAGGAACCTCGGCAGAGCCGGTACCATGAGGCCTGGAATGTTTCTGCGACATACCAACCGCCAACTGAGCCTTCGAAGGAAGAGCCTCGGCACTGCCGGTAAAAGAAGAAAATTTCTTCTTTGCCCCCTCAACAGATCTGGTGTCACCACAAGAGCGGGAACGGTGCGCTGTCACCGACAGGGCCTTGCCCGGCCCCTCAGAACTGTTGGTAGCCTTAGCCTCTATACGAGGGACCTCGGACCTAGGCCCGGTAGAAGCCTTATCGGCACGGGCCTCGAACTTGCGTTCAGTAACCTCAAGCCCAGCCAAGACGTCGGGGCGTACCCCGGTTTTGTTTTTGAGGGAAGCCGAAAGAACGGCCTCAGAGCAAGCTCCGGTACCTCACGACTCAGTAGAACTGGGTCTACACACAGCCCCCACAGGAGGGGCCTCAGAGTGTACTTCGGTGATCACAGGCCCCTTACGGAGACCCTCAGAGAAAACTCCGGTAGAATTATTAGGCCCGACAGGCACCTCAGGGCGAACCCCGGTAACAGAGCGATCAATGCCCCTCCCGGCTCGAGAGGAACCCGGGAAGGTATCCCCCGGCTGGGGTGCTCTGAAAATCAAAGAACTTACCGGGCGTTTTTTCTTCTCGTCGATGAACGCCTGAAAATGCTAAGGAGGTGTCCGTCCGAACACCTCCTCCCACCGCTCCAACCGAGGTTGAAGAGCCCGGACCGAAAGGGAGTCACAGTAAAAACAGGAGTTCCAACGGTGTTCCGGACCCAAACACTCTAAAAAGAGGATGGGGATCCGCCCTCGCGAAGCAACGGTGACACGATGAACAGTCTGGAAAATCTAGTTTAAAAGACATAGACAGACTAGTAAATTAACTCTAGCGAGAGCCAGAGAGGGAAATACGGAAGAAAATTTTCCGAGGATGCAAGTGCGCCCGGCCCCGATCGTGCAGAGAAAAGGACTGATGGGCGATGCGGAGCCAAGGTGGGCGGGGATACGGCCGCGTGCCGGGCCCCGCGCAGGAAAGAGAGGAGGGACACATTTTTGAAAAAAATGTGGATGTTTTTTACAAAAGTGCTCCGGTCCCGTCCCACAGGACGGAGAGGTGTCCCATAAGTATGGAGGAAAGGGGACGGGACTTAGGAGTATGTCGAATTTCTTTTTTTGGTTGCTTTTTGTTCGAAATGGGGGTCCCACCCTCCCAGCCCCCCTTTTTTGTAATTCCTTTTTTGTTTTATCCCTTTTTTTTAACCCCAGAACCCAAAAAAAACATAAATAAAAAAATAAAAAATTCAACATTTTTTTCCGACATTATGTTTTAGACATTTTTGTAATTCAACATTATTCTTTTTGACATTAGGACTACACACCATAGAGGAGTGCCCAACTATTGTCGGGAGAACCACAGACACTGTCACGTTTATTCGAGATCCAGAAAACTCTGAACATTTGAGCCAGCTGTGGATTAAGCTCAGCTACTTAGTTACAATCCACACTTCAGGAAAGTGCAAGGATTGTTCACATCAAGGGAAGGACCTGTAATCCTGAACCCAGTAAGGGAGGACAAATGTCCCTGTCACAAGAGGACAGCCCATGGGCGCACAACGTCCTCTTCCGCCTAGTCACTGACTTTCCAGAAATGGTGGGGAGACCTATCGAGGTCGATGTCCTCCCATTTATCAGAGATCCAGCTAACGTTGCACAGATGGGAACACTCCTCCATGGCATCATGCTGCCAGTGGAGCTGTCCAACTTTCAGAGAGATTATATGAGGAGATTCCAGTGAAACCTTCCACCGAGGGACAGATCGAGGAAGCAGAGGCAAGTGTAAAGACCGGAGAGGGGGGGGTCTGCACTTCCGCTCTCTATATGGTAGAGGGGAGGCACAGAGACCCCTGCCAAGATTCCCTATTATGGTAACGTAGTCGAGCAAGGCCTAGCTTCTCAGGAGGTGATGCGAGCTGGTTCTTAAGTACAGTGTAGTCCCCAAGCACCCACAAAGGAATGTCCACACACTGTATCGGTTACAACACAGTCTTAATATAATTAATGTTCAAAGGTATATACAATATCACGATAACTCACTTTGTACTTCGACAATCAGCAATGGTAAATATATACAGTTTCTAAAGTGGTACCACTAACGTTATCAGATCTTATTAAAGTGCATACGGTCAGAATGACACAAAGATCAAAATAAAGAGGAAACCAGCAGTAGAGAGAGGAAGGAAAGCAAGATGGTTGAGCAGTAGGCAGAATACTGGTCCTGCTACCTAGACACAGTTCTGTGTGGAGATCCCCCCACCTGGGCAACCTGTAGAATAAAGATACAAACACAGTCTATATATTGTTCACACTAGACTTTCCAATAGTTCTGCAACCCCAAAGTACCTGGCGTTGTAGCGTTCCTCATTGGGGAAATCGACAACCCTTCTTGAGTGTCCTCACTTTCAGGAAGGAGTCACGGGTCATCGAATGTCCGACGGAGAACAGGTCAAGCTACGACCGTGAAGTGCCTGTGTCGTTCCTAGCAGTGCTCGTTGGCGGGGAAGCGTAAACGTCCTGCCAAAAAGAGGCACGCGGGGCACCTCGGTGTCGATAGTTCTGGACCGCAAAGAGTTGAAGAACTGTGGCCCAGCAAGGGCGTCGAGTCGTCGGCTTCTCTGTGGTCTTTGGGTGGCGGGAAACCCACCGGTGGATACTCCCCGGCACGTCAACGGTCAGGCCTTTTCCAGCAGGATACATCGGCGAATATATGGAGGAGAGCGTCCTTGGATCAATGAAGTTCTTAGGCAACGGGAGCACGGCGGGTCCAGTCGGCGACGGCGGTTGTCGACAGTGGCAGACAACAGTCCGGGCGCTTCTCCTTGGAGTTCCGCAGCAGTCCCCGTATCGGGTCGGCAGCCTGTCGAATGTCTGTCTACCAGGGAGCTTAGGCAAAGATCATCTGTGCACGATGGTCCCTTTTAGCTCGGGAAGAGGGCGCCTTATCAGGTCCTGCATGGGTCAGTTCTTGAAGCACAGCAGCTTTCAGACTGCGAAGGAGAGCAACAGCAATTCTTCTCGTCCAGCAGGGCTTCAGGATCAAGCTTCAGTTACTCCAGTTACTCGTCGTAGTGGACTTCAGCTTCTGAACACGATTCCTAGCAGTGAGAGGTCCCCAGATATACTGTTGGATCTCCCATTCATTCCGCTGGGTCGCACTCAAACATCCAATCACGACTATGGGCATTCATGCAGGCAGGCAGCCAATCAGGCACATGAGGTATTCAGGCAATTCAATTCTCTCCAGACACTCACAACAAGTTATGTCTATTGGGACAAGTACAGAGCCATTCAACACTCCAAGCTGCATTCAAACCGGTTTCGGGCAGGGCTGTCTCAACCATTGTGTCAAACACCAGATACTGGACAGCCACAACATAGAATGTATATTCATCACACACTCCATTCACCCAGGTCCCACCCACAGGCGTACCCACAACATACAGTCGTTGAGAAGGCTCCAGCCAGTCTGGTCGGCACTTCCCCACACTACCATATACAGAACTTCCACCCAACAGCCAGTCAGGGGGAAGGGACAGAGGCAGGGCGTCCCGGGACTTCGGGAAGATCAAGGTAACAGGTGATGGAAGGCAAGAGGCCATGGGGGCCATTTTGTCTCCATCCGGAATCTACCGATTCCCAATGACAGGGCCTGGGCATCCCAAAATGGAGGATGCTTAGGGCACCAGTCATTTCAGCACGGAGCTGCCACCAGCCCGTACCCTGCTCTGTGGGTCACACACAGGTGCTCAAAAACATACACTAGGGGCAGAGGGTTGTACCCCTACCCATGGGTGCCATAAGGGTATCCCACGGGTCTGTTCACCAAACCAAAAGAGAGAGAGAGCTGCACCGCCAGGAGTCCCACATGAACTCCTGCACGGAAAACATGACAGACCACACAATAAAAAGCAGTAAAGGACAAGGATACGGAGGCCCTGTCCCTCCGATGCATTTCCAGCATCATAGTCGCCCCCCCAGACTGAGGTGGAGGGTGCCTAATCTCCCACGGGATAGACACCCTCATCCAGGCGGTCAACATACCTTCTGGAAAGGCCATCTGCATTATCGTGATTTTTCCCTGGTCTGTGCTCAATGGTAAAGTCTAGTCCTTGCAGACTAATGGACCACCTGAGCAGTTTCGGGTTTTCACCCTTTATCTGCATAAGCCACTTCAAGGGCTTATGATCGGTTTGGACCTTGAAGGTAGACCCGGTAAGGTAGGGTCTAAAAAGCCTAAGGATCCAAACAATACAAAAACATTCCTTTTCAACAGTAGCCCACCTAAGTTCCCTACCCTTAAGTTGTCTACTGATGAATATGATCGGATGTTCTCTTCCTTTGTCATCTAACTGAGACAAGACAGCTCCAATTCCGGTGTCACAGGCGTCAATTTGAACGATAAAGGGCTTGCTGTAATCGGGCGCACACAGCACGGGTGCCCAAACACAGACTTCCTTTCAAGCCATCAAAGGCCCCTGACAGTCTTCATTCCCCTCTGACAGTCTTCAGTCCAATTAACCTTCCTAGGTGTTTTGGGCAAAGTCAACACTGTCAGGGGTGCAGCTATGGTTCCATAGTCTGCCATGAAATTGCGATAATAGCCAGTGAGGCCCAAAAAGGCTCTCACCTGGGTTTGAGTAGTGGGAGTCTCCCAGTCATGTACATCCTGTACTTTACTGGGGAGAGGTTGGATTTGACCCCCTCCTACCTCATGACCAAGATAGGTGACTTTCCCCTGCGCTATCTGGCACTTGGTGGCCTTGATAGTGAGGTTAGCCCTTTTTAAAGCCTGCAACACTTTATATAGATGAGTCAAATGCTCTTCCCAGATGGAACTGTAGACGGCAATGTCGTCTAAGTAAGCCACGCAAAAGGCTTCCAGCCCACTGAGCGCATGGTTGACTAATCTCTGGAAAGTGGCAGGGGCGTTCTGCAGCCCGAAAGGCATGACTCTAAACTGGTAGAGTCATTCTGGTGTTGAGAACGCCGTCTTTTCCTTGGCATGGCCCATCAGAGCTATTTGCCAATAGCCTGAGGTAAGGTCGAAGGTGCTCACAAATTTGGCAGCACTTATGGTGTCCACGAGCTCATCAGCCCAGGGCAAAGGGTGCGCGTCAGTTTTGGTGACGGCATTGACTCCTCGGTAGTCCACACAGAACCTCCAATCCTTGGTACCTGCCTGGAAACTTGCCTTGGGGACAAGGACCAGGGGACTAGAGAAAGGACTGGTTGAGGGTTCAATAACACCCAGATGCAACATCTTGGCGACCTCAGCCTGGATGTGGTTCTTGACGGTATCTGACATACGGTAGCACCTGCTTTTGACAGGCACACTGTCACCAGTGTCAATCTCGTGCCTACACCACGGTGTAAGGCCTGGTGTCAGTGAGAACAGAGAGGCGTACTGTCGGAGCAAAGCCCGGCAGGCCTTCTGCTGCTCTGTCGTCAGATCGGGAGAGAGATGCACTCCCTCCACAGAGCTATCCTGAGGGTTGCTATGCAGCAAATAAGGAAGGGGCAAACTCTCATCCTCTTCTTTGCCTGAAGCTAGAAAGAGGGATGAGACTTCGGCCCGCCTGTGGAAAGGCTTGAGCCTGTTAACATGGAATATCTGAGGGGCTACCCCAGAGGCTCCCATGTCAATCAGATAATTGACCTCACCCATCTTGGAGATTATCCTGAAGGGTCCAGTCCATTTATCCGTCAACGCCCGAGGCTTGGTAGGCTCCATCACGAGGACCTCCTGTCCCGGAGTCCAATCCACTTGCAATGCTTTAAGGTCATGCCAGTACTTATTCAATTGCTGGCTGGCCTTATGATTCGCTGTTGCCTGACCCATCATCTGTGTCATCCTCTGCCTGAGGCCTAACAAATAGTCCCCCAATTGCTAGGCGGGACCTGGAGGGGTGGCCTCCCAACCTTCTCGGATCAAGGCGAGGGGCCTCCTCACAGGATGTCCAAAGAGTAACTCAAAGGGACTAAAACCAACACCCTCTTGAGGTACCTCTCAGTAAGCAAACAGCAGGCATGGCAGGAGAAGATCCCACTTCTTCCGCAGGGGCTTTTCCAACGCGCCCAACATGCCTTTGAGAGTTTAGTTAAATCTCTCAACCAAACCGTTGGTCTGAGGTGGTAAGAGGTGGAGAATTTGTACGTTACTCCACATTCTTTCCACATGGTTTTCATGTAACTCAACATGAAGTTGGATCCTCTATCAGAGACAACCTCCTTCGGGAATCCAACACGGGTGAAAATGCCCAGGAGAGCCCTGGCAACCACCTTGGCCGTAACCGTCCGAAGGGGTCTATCCTCGTGGTACCTGGTGGCATGATCTACCAAAACTAGGATGAACCGATGCCCACCCGACGTGGGAGGGTCAAGGGGACAGACAATGTTGATGCCAACCCTCTCAAACGGTGTGCCCACCACTGGCAACTGTTGCAGTGGGGCGATGACTCTGCCTCCAGTCTTGCCAGACAACTGACAAGTTGGGCAGGTCCTGCAGTGGGACTCCACTTCTACTCCCACCTGTGGCCAGTAGAAATGGGCAGAGAGCCTCTGCTTAGTTTTCTTGGTACCAAGATGACCACCCAAGGGCACCTCATGCGCCAACTGCAGCAGGAAGGGCCTATAAACCTGGGGTACCACCAACCTCTTGAGGGCACCAGGTTCAGGCTTAGTGGGCTCACTAAGAAGAAGCTCACCCTCCCAATAAATCCGAAATGTCCTAGGCACTTCTCCCTGTGCCTGGGACAGGGCCTGTGTCCTCAGACCCTGGAGAGAGTGGCACTCTCTCTGTCCCTTACAGAAGTCCGCCCGGGAGGGTCCCCCTTCAGCCAACAAGCATTGATGGTCGGGATGATCCTCCGGGTTAAGAGCCTCTCCCACAGGAAAGTCTTCTGGCTCATATCCCACATGAGTTGAGATGGGATTTACCACTGCACCCAGCCCGTCCGGATCATGGATCCCAATGGGTGCTGTCAGAACAGCGGGAGGAGTAGGGGCTCCCTCCACAGAGGCGGCCTTCTTACTCCTCCATTTCTTTCATGCCTTGGGTTTCTCCATCGGCAAGGGTAACGGGCTCGCAGCCGGACCCTGTATGACCTGCGATCGGGTGACTGCCACAGCAACCATGGGTAGACCATCCGTGATCATCCCCAAATCGACCAAATCGTTTCCCAACAAAATGTTAGCAGGCACGTTGTCCTGAACCAGGACTGAAAGCTTTGCTGTCTTGTCTCCAATCGTAATGTTGACTAAGTGTAACGCTCACCTGGTATGCACGGGGACGTCACTCAGCCTGTTCTGACCTCTTACAACCTCAAACCCTTCCCTGGAGTCTACTCAACTGGAGACTGGGCCTGAAACACAGGATTGGTAGAGTTTGACTCCCCATTGTCTCTGTGTGCTTGAACCCCTTCTTCCCCGGGGTCCAACCCTTCCCTTTGATCCAAAGCTCACCTTGTTTTCTTGGAAAGTGTGCTCTCCGTCCTGCTTTCAGCGCAGGGGCGTGTTGATTGATGCGGGCTTGTTGCTGCCTAGTTACTTCACTGGCAAGAGTCCGACAGGTAAGTATAATGAGTCTTTTGAACAGTTCTCTAACTTCGTTCCTTTCCTTCCTTAGATGATGGCCGGCGTCCAGGGATGGCGACGTGCTGCTGAGATGAGTAGCGCTGAAGGTAAGTGAGAGCACGATGCGCGATGCGACCCTTTCGTATTTGTATTGAACTCAGTTCTTTTTCTGTGTCTTTTAGGTGCCGCAACGTTTTCAGCGTGGATGCCGGTTATGAAGAAATGCGGTGAGTAAGCACGGTATGCGGCGCCTCTAGATGTTTCCAGGCTAACCTGGAGTGTCTTTCCCTCTCGTAGATGAATGAGAAGTTCCGGAGACAGAGTTCCCCCAGAGCGGCTGGGATTTAGGTAAGCATTTGAAGCTTGTACAGTCTTTAAAAATAAGCAAAGATTTGCTGAATGCTTATTAATACCTTTTTTCTGTTCTTTTCCCTGTTCCTTAGGAAGCAACGTGCCGGGATGGGAATGACACCCCCGAAGATGCCCGCAGAACAGAAGGAGCGATGAATGATGGGCAGAAACGCCGCAAGGTAAGGCTGTTCCTAACTGTGTTCTTGTTCTTGCAGGAGCTGAGCGCAGAAGAAAGATGCAGGCCTACTGGAGACCGATTCGAACATGGTGAGTGTCACGCTGCAGGTGCAGAAAACGCAAAGCATGTTTCTCAGCCTGGGCGTGGCTTAAATAGTCTCTGGGTATCCCAGCTATCTCTGGGCTGAACCACACCCAAAAGACTAGACTGCACATGCAGTTCTGGGAACCGAAATATGTGGGGGCATCCATCTTGTCCCCATCAATGCACTACAAGTCCAATCCCCAATGTTATCCTATGGGAGTGAGTGAGTCCGGTGCCACAAGCGCCAAGTCTGACTCCAAGTGGGTCTTTGGAGGGATGGAGAGGCCCTTGAGGGCCATTTAGGTGATTGTGGCCTGGCTCCAGCCTGACATCTTGGAGGGTTGGAGACATGAGGGGCAGGAATAAGGCTACAGGCGATAATTTGTGAGGCCCACCAGCAAACCCCTTGTTCTCAGAGGAGCACCTACATAGTCCTCTGGCTTGAGCAGGGTCCTGTCCACCACTGTCATGCTTGCCCCAGTGTCTCTCAAATCAGCAGAAGGCTGGCCATTCAAGAGGACACTTCTCAAAAACATGCAAGTGTTTTGCGGGATAGTCGCCAGTACTTCTGCGTACTGGTCCCAGGCCCCAAGGGACACTAAGGAAATTTCTACGGGAGCACCGAAGGTGATCCCAGTAGAAGAGGGGATGATGGTGGCCTCCACCTCAGGTACGGAGTAGGGATAGGTCAGGCTGACAGCCTGGACTCCAAGTGCCTTACCCTTACACTTGGGGTCACCCCTTCAGTGATCCAGAGCCACACAATCCCAGCATGTGCCGGGCGTCCGGGGTATGGTACTGGAACCACTGGGACCCTGCTTTGTAGCAGGCGGACCACTACTCTTACTCCCACCCACAACAGACTTATCCCCACTAGATTTTTGGGTCTTCGGAGAGGAAGGTTTTGGTTTACCCGACTGTGATTGCTTTTGGGACTCCTCACCTTTCTGAAAGGCCCCCTTTTCTTTGTCCTTCCCACTGGAGTCCTTGGCGGACACCCAGTGGGAGACCCACTTGTCAGCCAACCTAGCCAGCTTAAAGGGGTCCAAAATGTTCTGGTCAGCTACATACTGACGCAGCTCTGGCGAACAGGCTTCCAAAAAATGCTCAAAAAACAAGAGGTGAGACAATTCAACAAACGTTTTCACTCTGTAACCATCAATCCACCCCATCATGTTCATATGAGCCGCACCACCCAGTCAACCCAAGACACATTCTCTTGTTTCTTGAAATCCCTGAACCGTTTAAGAAATTGGCGATTAAAGCAGACTTCATGCACTCATACTGACCCCTTTCTTCCACACTCAGCTTCAGAGTATAGTCATATCCAGTTTGAGGCACTCTGCTTAACAAACACTTAGCCCAATCTCTCTTATCAACATCGTGAATTGCACAAGCCATTTCAAACGCTTCAATCCATTGGAGAATATAAGAACCCTCCGCATACACACCAACCAAATCTTTCATAAACTTGGTTGCTGGAGACCTGACACTCTCAACTGGTTTCGCTGAAGTCTCCACTCGAGCTTTCTCTAACTGGATTCGCTGACATTCAGTGTCCTGGTTCTTGAGTTCAAGGTCCTTATCTTTGAGTTCAAGATCCCTATCTTTTACCTTAAGATCCCGCTTCTTGAGCTCCACTTGCTGTGCCACCTCCTCTTTCTTAAGCTCAGCATCTAGTTCCAACTTGCGATATTCAAAGGCTAACTTCATCCTCAATAACTCAAGCTCTAAAGAACTGCTGGGGTTCGGAACAGAGGCAGCAGGAATGGTGGCATTCCCAGAATCAGTTTTGGCGACAACCCCCGGGGTAGAGTCCTCATTGGTTGCATCCCCCTCTTCAAGAGTTTCACAATCGATCTGGTAGTCCACCAGGGCAGCTATCATCTCAGCCCTAGACTTATCCACAAAGTCTAATTCCCTGGCTTCCCAAGCACTCTGGAGAGCCTCTAAGCTCATCCGAGTCAATTTACCATTCGCAATAGATTCAATTGCTTGTAATGTAGTTATCATGTACACGACTAAACCTCAATTTAATAAAGTGCAGATATCCTTCGTAAGTGGCATGGTTATACACTGAGTCTTAAAACCATAAGCATCCCACCGCTGCCACCAGCTGTAAAGACCGGAGGGGGGAGTCTGCACTTCCGCTCTCTATATGGTAGATGGGAGGCACAGAGACCCCTGCCAAGATTCTCTATTATGGTAACGTAGTTGCGCAATCAAGGCCTAGCTTCTCAGGAGGTGATGCGAGCTGGTTCTTAAGTACAGTGTAGTCCCCAAGCACCCACAAAGGAATGTCCACACACTGTATCGGTTACAACACAGTCTTTATATAATTAATGTTCAAAGGTATATACAATATCACGATAACTCACTTTGTACCCCGACAATCAGCAATGGTAAATATATACAGTTTCTAAAGTGGTACCACTAACGTTATCAGAACTTATTAAAGTGCATACGGTCAGAATGACACACAGATCAAAATAAAGAGGAAACCAGCAGTAGAGAGAGGAAGGAAAGCAAGATGGTTGAGCAGGAGGCAGACTACTGGTCCTGCTACCTAGACACAGTTCTGTGTGGAGATCCCCCACCTGGGCAACCTGTAGAATAATGATACAAGCCCAGTCCATATATTGTTCACACTAGACTTCGTTGTAGCGTTCCTCGTCGGGGAAATCGACAACCCTTCTTGAGTGGCCTCCCTTTCAGGCAGGAGTCACGGGTCATCGAACGTCCGACGGAGAACAGGTCAAGCTATGACGGTGAAGTGGCCCCGTCGTTCCTAGCGGTGCTCTTGATGGGGAAGAGTAAACGTCCTGCCAGGAAGAGGTGTGCGGGGCACCTTGGTGTCGCTAGTTCTGGACCGCAAAGAGTTGAAGAACTGTGGCCCAGCAAGGGCGTCGAGTCATCTGCGTCTCTGTGGTCTTTGGGTGGCGGGAAACCCACCGGTGGATGCAAGTTGGCGCGTCGACGCTCAAGCCTTCTCCAGCAGGCTACAGCGGCGACGATGCGGACGAGAGCGTCCTTGGATCAATGAAGTTCTTAGGCAACGGGAGCACGGTGGCTCCAGTCAGCGACGGCGGTCGTCGACAGTGGCGGACAACAGTCCGGGTGCTTCTCCTTGGAGTTCCGCAGCAATCCCCATATCGGGTCGGCAGCCTGTCGAAGGTCTGTCTACCAGGGAGCTTAGGCAAAGATCAGCTGTGCATGATGGTCCCTTGTAGCTCGGGAAGAGGGCGCCTTACCAGCTCCTCCAGGGGTCAGTTCTTGAAGCAAAGCAGCTTTCAGATTGCGAAGGAGAGCAAGAGCAATTCTTCTCGTCCAGCAGGGCTTCAGGATCAAGCTTCAGTTACTCCAGTTACTCGTCGTAGTGGACTTCAGCTTCTGAACACGATTTCTAGCAGTGAGAGGTCCCCAGATATACTGTTGATCTCCCATTCATTCCGCTGGGTCGCACTCAAGCATCCAATCACGACTATGGGCATTCATGCAGGCAGGCAGCCAATCAGGCACACAAGGTATTCAGGCCATTCACTTCTCTCCAGACACTCACAAGTTATGTGTATTGGGACAAGTACCGAGCCATTCAACACTCCAAGCGAGAGGAAGGAACTTCGCCTTCATTTGTTTTTATTACCATTTTTTGCATATCTTCACATCAAACAGTGTCCAGCATGTCCTCAGGACTGAGGCAGATTCAGGGGGTGGACTGGTAACTTACCTATTTTGAATATGCACAGTAAATGTGACTCATCGAAGTGTTAGTCTAACCTATTTTTCCATAGTCTAGCAAGGTTACTGCATCCTGTATCAAGAGACAATCGTCACCTGCAAGAGGGGGGACACTTGTGAAGCACCAGACACTTTAGGACACAAACTGTTTGAGAACTAAATCGATTGGATGAAAACTGTAACATTGTCATTGAATAAATAATCAAAATGGGGGACCAGAACAGTAACCTGGTGCTCCCACAAGCAGAGGGGCACCCTCGCTTCTCTGGGAGGAAATGCTGCCGTTTAACCTACCGCACTATCATGTATCTATGCATTGTGTTTATCATTATTTTGCTATCATTAACGATCAAAACTGCATTTTTCCTTGGTGCACGAAGCGGTCCAATTTCAGTGCACCCACCTGATGGTGTACGCATGAGTACCACAAAAGCACCCAGACCCTATATAGTTATCCCAGTCCTGAGAAAATATGAGGGTAAGGCAAATGAACTGAAAATGAATGTAATTAGCACTGATACATACACACTTGAGGTAAGGAATGAAGAGAAAAGCTGGAGACAGGGTCAGCACGGAATGAACGAAAACTTAGCACTCATACTTACACGCACCCACACACTGAATGCACAGAACCAGGGCATGTGTCAATGGCCATAGAGCCTCAAGCGAAGGCAACCGAGAGCACGAGACTTCCTACCGAACAATCATTCCCAGAAAATAATGAGAGAGACCGAAAGGAATCGAGAGAAATGCCAACGAAAGAAGACCTAACAAAAGCCCTTAAGAAGACAGAAGCGGCTGTAGGAGAATTCACTGCAAGGACACAAATGTTAATAGATCATTTATTCCCGTTTACAGCCAAAGTGAAGAAGTGGTATGAGGAACTGAAAACTAAGACCGCAGACACTGTATTGCCCAGCACACAAGTTCCAACAAAAGGAACAAGTACCAGGCCCACGATGCAGCAGTACACTGGGCCGGCGACAGGCTGTGGTTGATAAAGGCACATAGAGAGCAGAAAATAAATGCAAGAAGAGAAGGAGGCAACTGCAAAACCTCCACCTACCTCATTGATGCAGATAAAGAAACCCGCTCCATGGACCAGAATGCCACAGAGTCCTCCAGCAAAGAAAAGTCACACAGATGCGTTTAGAGAAGTAGTTATAGATAACTACAGGAAGACACTAAGAATCAAGAGAAGCCCACACAAAGATAACAATGAACTGAATGATTACCTGGGTAGCACAGCACATCTAGGAAACATATGGTATCAACACATGAAAGAAGTCGGAGCAAGAAGATCAGAAGGAGAATGCTTTGTTTGCACACTCCTGCCGTACAGCATGGGGAAATCCATGATCTTCGTGGCTGTAGAAATTGATGTCCCGACAGCACACAGTTTGTCACACGTAGCAATGTGCAACACCAGAGGACAGTTTATGGGAAGGGATGCCTCATTGATATGGGCAACTGAAACGGATTACCCCGATGAAGATGACTACGTCCAGGGCATTAAGACAAGAAATAGAGCTCATACTAGGAATCACGTGATCAGGTATGAAAAGCCAGGAGTTAAAGGAGCAGGATTAAGGTGGGAAATTAACCCAAGACTGAACGTCCAAGTCTAGAAGAAGCACACATTTGGAAGACAGAGGCCAGATGCAGATTTGGAGAACAGTGCTTTCACCAAACGGATGGGAAGAAGGAATGGTTATCTGCCGAGCATGGATGGTCCTCGGAGCCTGCAAAGAAGCAATAGAAAACTCACAGAGATTGTGTAAACCTTTATGGCCAAAACTCACAAAATTACTGACATGGGTCGAAGACAGAGGTGGACCCTTGCAGATAGTGCCACTGGAGAACCCAAAATTGTGCTTCAGAAACAATGGCACAAGGAAGATGTGAGAGAATCAGAACTGCAGACTAATTTTTGAAGCTCCAGGAATGACTCAAGGAACCGCAGTTATAATGGATCATTACTGGGCGTGTGGATCCAAAGCATACATAAGACTGCCCAGGAACTGGGGAGGCATATGCACAATAGTGACCATCCACGTTCCAGCACTAGTGATCCCAAAAAGTGACCTGAATATTGACAGTTTCCCGAAAGCAGATGCTCACCTGAGGAAAAGGAGATCTGTAGAGCTGACATCCTGAATGAAGAGAGAAAATTACTTTTTTGCCAAACCAGAAGAAGCATTTCATGCAATCCCATATGAACACAGGCTGTTCAGCCTCACCTCATCAGTGTTCACAACAATCATCATGCCAAGGTTCCAAGTCGGAGCAAACACTAAATGGTTGCAAATAACCAGATGGGGGTTATTACAGCCCATTAACACTACCATAAAAGGATTCAATGCTATTAAGGAAGAAATGAGAGCAATTCGATTGATGACTCTACAAAACAGATATGTACTTGACATGATCACAGCGATGGATGGAGGAGTTTGTGCAAAAATCGGAGCATCATGTTGCACATTTATACCTTCTCACAATGAGGAAAACTGAACTTTAACAGAAGCCATAAGTATGCTGACGAACCTACAAAACCAGATGATCAATGAAACTGACGAAGTTGATGATGACAGTTGGTTTAAACACTGTTCGCATGGGTGCCACAATGGATGGCAAACATATTCAAGTTTCTGGAAGCCCTGATCTTAATGATACTATTAGGATTTTGTGTTATTAAGATAAACCTCTCACAATGCCAGAAAACTGAGAAGAAAGCCATAGGGATGAAGATCAGAATCGATGTGAAACCAGGATGGAAGCCCAGAGACTTGACTGATGAAGAAATAAGAGACTTTGTGAAGGCCAGCGAATATGCGCCAGAAGGAACAAAGTTCCTGTACCGCAGGAAACGTAGAAATTATGAAGGAAATTGATCTATTGCCAATCAAATGGACAGTGCCAGCTAATAACCTGGAACAAAGACGAACATGTAAAAACAGCAGGAAGTTTGAAAGGAGTGATACAAATATGGACTCCAAAGAAAAACACGTTCACACCATCATGTACAAACCCAAAAGATAAAGAATTGGATGCAGAAGAACCAAGTAAGAGTAATCCAAAGGAGAAAGAAGAAGTGGTTGTTGAACCGGCCAGAGGGGGGCGTGTAGAGGAGGTCCCAGATATGGCCTGCACTTCAGCCTCCCAATTTGAAATACCAGGAATAGACTCACCGAGTTATGTGACATATGAGGAGCAAATAAACCAACAGAGAGCCACACTGGGGCTCTGCCCAGTGCCCATCAGAAGAGCAATACCTGTTGAAGTGTCAATATCCAGACAACCATGGGCAGCACGGTACCCATTGAGACAACCGTACCAACAGTTGACATGAAATGAAGACTACTTACAAACTGTCCCCGAAGAGACCCAAGGGGCCTCAGTCCAAGGCGAATGCTGACAACACAAAGGCCAGGACAGATCTACAGATGAACAAAATAACAACCAAAGGATGACAAACAATGATTAAATTATATGAAGAAAGAGTTAAAACGATGCTGAACTTTAAAGAAGCGTAACCATAAAGCAGGAGGCAAAATATGCAACTGGCTAAACGCCTGTAAATAGGCTTGGAACGCAAGAAGCTAAGGAAACGGTACTGCTTGCTATGCTTAGTAGAAGAATAGAGCGGCAAACACCACCTCAAGGAAGCACATTATACAAGTGCAACTCCTTTTACAAAAGCAGAATTAAGCCCAGAATGGTAGGGGTCAAACAAGCCAGGATTCATATAACAGCACAAAGGCAGATGAAAGAGCGGAATCGAAACTTAGCAAGAAGCAGCTCATGCCTGGGAATTCGAGGTCACCCAAGAGAAGGAGGAGAGCGGCAACTTCGAAGAAACGAAACTTAAGAGCATAGCAGCCAGCCAGTGAAGGTCGAGATAAGGAGGCCCAGGCAGGTGGCAAGGCTAAGGGAAGAATCAAATACACAAAATGAAGGAAAATGAAGTATATTCACGGTGTACTGACACATGACCAGCCAAGCGCGAAGAGGTACCCACGTCTGATGTCATCCAAACACAGAGAATGCCATAACTTCTCCTGATAAGAAGATACAGTTTCAAGGCCATCCTCTGCCAATTAATTGACACATAGCCTTAAAGTACTGATTGATGGAGGGGAGGCAGGGTGAATCTTGGGGCATACCGCACCTGGGTGATCATTCTGCATGCTGCTAATTAAAGTGGAGATTTATGCCTAGGGGTGTAACCCACTCAATCACAATGGACCAAATAATCAAGGGTCCTATAGCTAGTAGAACCAATGAGACATCGTACTTTTAGTGACGTCTGACACGAATGATGTAGAGGTAGGGGCGTAGATGCCCACCCAATAAGAGTTATCCAATCCTCACACTCTGTTACCATATACAGATATAGTACCTATACTTAGGTTTTCTCTTTAACCAATATAATTGCATGACAAACTTTTGAGTGTTACACGTCAATGATGACGAGAATGTGCTATAACTATTGCTGACTGAATGAAGAATTTGGAAGTTGAAGCGAGACGGGCAATTGCATAACTGATGGTTTCGTATTGTTTCCCCATTTTTTGTACTTGTCATGGACTTCCCGTTGCCAAACCATTGAGTTGTCCTTATTGATTGGCGTTGGAGTAAGAGATTCCCGCACCCCGTACACCTCATGGTGCAGCTATCTTGTCTTAAAGTACTCGAGGGTGAGCTCTGATCCCATGGGCCCATCAGAGGTTGCTCCTCCCTCCTGTACACTTGGTGAACATGAAATGAGAAGGAATACTTTTATGTGGAATAGGCACATGCTTTGACTGACACGTACCTATGGCTGTCCCTTATTTTAGCACCACTCATTCAAATCCCTACCCACGCCTGTTTCACCAACTCTGTGACTCCACTTCTTCCCCTATCCTGAGAGGGAAGAGGATCCACCTAGCAGAGACATCACTAAATGGTCCTGAAAGAAACTACGCACACACTCCCAACTCACCCCATATGACCCTATTTAAAATGGGCTTTCCCTGTCTCCCCCTCCAGTTTCGTAAACGTGTATATTACCCTTTTACCAGAACAGCTTAAACGTAGGTCACTAGACGATTACCAGACCATATTAAATATGCCAGAACAATTGCCGTAATGATTAACCAGACCAGAACAATTACCAGTCCAAAATAACTAAACCAGAATACCAGATTAGTATAACCATAACATTGAATACCTGCATCATATTTTGTCATGCTGAAAAACCCTAAGCTCCCCTTAGCGGCAGCATAAGTATACCACTTACGGTCAGCCTCCTCCTGAGAACCCCTCTGCTTTTTTGAGGTGGGACTCCGTATCACTCTTTATTCACGCCAGAGGCATTTAGGAACCGGATTGGAAATCTCTGGTGCCTCAGCAAAGCACGAAAATTACACAAATGCACCGAAAGAAATGGCTATGTGGTAATTTTGGGTGATGAAAAACAGAGACAGCTTTATTGTTGTCTTGTAAGACAAGAATTGCAGCATCCTACATCTATCGGTAACTGACTGCTCTAACCTGTCCCTGCCCCAGGCCTCTCACCTTTTATAGGTCATTAGTCAGCTGACAGATTAAAACCTAAGAAAATTCTGGAATCACTCATTGGCCTTACAGTCAAATATGCCCCCTCCCACAAACACAATACATCCTTTTATTCACATCTAGTTCTTCTTCGATGTCAATTTCCGGTTACCACATCCCATGACGAGTTCTCCTCCGATACGCCTCATCATTTGTGCTTTCTGATCGTTCCTTTGTTCGCCCCAGACATAACAAGTTTATGCAGTTACATGGGTAAGGTAGCACTTTTCAGTCCTAACATATACATGCTCCAGAGTGTCCTACAGGAAACAATCACTGTCCCAAGCCTAGCTATTAAATTACACTGCAATGCAATAAAGTCAGCTGAAAGGAAAAGCAATGGCAATACGTAGATTTAATAATATGTTTAAATGGGGGGTGGGATGTACGAGATTTTGTATTTATTTCATCCACATTTACTGGAAAAATGTTAAACAACAAAGGCAAACTCAGTTGAGGCTTCATACTGGCCTCACAAGTGCACACTGCACATCTTCCATTGAGAGAGGTGTCTGTGTACTGTGCAGGATGACTTAAATGTCCTAGTATGTTGTGAATAGTTCATGACAGCTACATCAACCTTCGATGACCGAAGAGAGAACATTTGCATATTCGTGCATTATAAATTGCCAAAAAAATATCATTTAAATTAAATAATTAAAGGCTATATAGGCTGGTAGCCGTGAAATCATGTGAACGAGATAAATATTTGAAGGCTTTTGACTCATATGGGTCTTTTGCCTTTGAAATAATATGCAAGTTGTGATTTATCAGATGAAATGTTTTTGGTGTAAGTTTCTGTTTTTTTAACAGTTGCTTTCTCCATAACTAGAAACGTATCGAGCTGCTAAACGGCGGAGCATCATCTGAGTGACCGAATGAAAAGGTTAGGTTCCTTAAAGGATTTTTTGAGAGGATTCGTGGCCATGTGGTAGTTCATTTAGGCGCTGCCCTGTGATATCTTCATGGGGAAGAAAGGTAATCAAAGATTGCCTTGGAGACCTGGTATTCTGCAGTGCTCTGCAGCCATTATGCTAACCCACTATGCTTCTGGACCCCTCCTAACAACAAGACCTAAAGGTGCAAGAACTTACTCAAAATGTGGGCAATGTCCTTCCCAGGCCTAGGGCCACCCATCAAATTTAGGCATATCTGACCAGGTAGTGGTGCTGGCGGATTAGGAACCCATCATACCGGGATTCTGAGGACACAGGGGAAAATAGATGGTGTGAGACCAGTTCATTTAGGTTAGTCACGACAAGTTTAGAACAAGGATGACTCCACAGACCCTTCTGCGACTTGTCCATTTCCATATTTTCCATTTTCTTCAACCTGTAAAGTGAAATATTAGTCGAACTCTATCTTGGTACTGATGCCTGAAATATTAAGGACATGGAAAGCTATTTTCCAGGTTACGAATTTCAAGTACATCCGTTCAAATGGTGTTGACATCACCTTTGAAAGGACAATATTAAAATCCCAAGCTGGCAGCGTCACCATGAGGAATTCCTGGAGTAAACCCTGTAGAAGAACATTGATCTGATGGTTCAAAAAAATAGCATCTTCTTTGTCTTTCTTCTTTCATCTTCAGATTGCCGTGGAATAAAGTCTTATGTGTGATGAAGTAAACACAGTTCACTACCAATGTGGAGCAAATGTGTTTATATAGTCCAGCAATCTGAAGTCAACACTCCTGCTCCCTGACAGCCATCACTCAACTGCCCCTCTATCCTCAGTGGTTGGCAGAGTTCTACCAGTAAACATTTCCACGTGATATCACTGCGCATGTGTCCTGTGCAGGACATCACATGACCCAAGATACAACACATCTTCATCCACTGGACATCTTACAATGTGATCAGAACTGGTAAACAACCAAACATAGAAGTAAAATAGGAAAGAGAGACTGGGTGGTAGCTGGAAATAGTGACGAGTCATGGTACTATTCGGGTGGAAACATCACTATTTGTACCTGCAAGTTTTTAAGCTAAAATATTGTCCATCTTTGACTTTTGACAGCAACAGGGCATCCTTTCCTGGCACTGTCAGTACGTTCGTTTACTCATTTCCACTTACGCATCTGCTCCTCGCCACATGCCCTGCAATTCACAGTTTTCAGTTACTATGGGTGAGCGACTCGCTAGCGCTTGATGGGTTTCCCTACACGGTCATATTTGCCTTTGTTATGTTCTAGCAATAGGCTGTCTTTCCCTTCTGCTACATCCCCTCAATATTGCCTTTTATGTATTCCAGTAACGGTATGGGTGTACGCTTGTCATAGCTATAATAGATCTATGTATAGATACGGGCCAGGGGTGAGAAAAGGAGTGAAGGTTGTGGGCAAGGCGGGGGGAAGAGGGGATAAAGAAGAAAACAATTATATAGCAACAATAAAATCGGGGGAGTGTGCAGAGTGTGTTGGTGGTGTTCGTGGTGGGAGGCAGTGTGAGGCGTTGAAGGTGTTGGAGGTGAGATATAATTTGCCGTGCCTAATATTCCAACTTTATTCTTACTGACGGCAAATGTTTACGATATTTCCACAAACATGGCTGAGATTGAGACTGAGACTGTTGGGAGTAACAGCTTGGATTTGTTCGAACGGCCTGTCAAATTGTTTGTTAAAGCCCCAAGTCTTATTGGGTATCCTCAGACTCGCCTATATAATAGACGTTGCAACTCAGCTCTGGATTGTGAAGGATGCAAGATAGTTTCAATTCCAGAGCCACCTCGCTCGCAGTCGTCGGAGCGGCTGCAACGGACAAGTAGGTGGTCCTCTAATGTAAATAACAAGGAAAGCTCTCGTCGGCTGAACTCAAAATTAAAAGCAATTTACACGAACGCCCCAAAAACTAACCTTGACGGTGCCCGCCCCTTGACGGCTGCACTGGTGGTTGGAGTGTCGGAGAGGCCGATCATGCTGACAGGTTCGCCTTCGTGTGCGTGGGAGCGTGGGGGCCTCTCGGGTCGGATTGCCGGTGTTGGATTGGAGACTGCCCCCGTCTTGCCTGTTGGAGGATTGGCGTCCTCTGCTCTCGAGGTGGTGCTGGGTTATGACGCCGCACTGGCGGGCGTTGCCGGGAGGCTCGCCCCAGCGTCTGCTGCGGAGGGGGTGGCCGTGTGTGAGGTGTGAGACTTGCGGGATGCTGTGGGGTCGGCTGTTGGGGCGGAGCCTGGTACACCCGGGCCCACCCTGATGGGAGGCCCGGGGCCGTAAGCTGGGAGATGGGGGATTTGTGCTAAGTCCGGTGGGGCAGTGCCTTTTGGCGCTGCCCCACTTAGCATGCACATGGCGGGGGACGGGCTACTGGGTCCCTTAACAATGGGAACCCAGACAGCGCGTCTCCCGCACAGGAGGGTGAGGTGAGAGGGGCAGGTGACAACCGGTAGTCGCGGCCCCCTGTCACCTTGCCCTCCATACTTCAAAGGCCCCCCTTCCCATCCTGTCGGATGCAGAGCGGGGGCCTTTTGAAGTTCAAAGAAAGGGCCGCCTTGCCCCCAAGCCGAATTTTGCCTTTATCTGGCGGGGGAAAGGTGGCCCTTCTCATGCTTCCTCCCCGTCAGCCATGAACAGCAGCAGGACGGCTGCAGGTCTAAAAAACCATCCCTCCCACCCTGCAAATAACTGTAAGGAAAGCTATAGCGAGGGCCAGGTAGAAGATGGAGAACAATCATAATATTAGGGGAGGCTAAAACGCCTCACTTTAAAAATAAACATAAACATTCAACTCCAAGAAGGGCTTTTAAAAATACCGGGGGGTCTTTTGTCTATTAGTTAATCTTCTAGGAAAATACAGTTATAGAAGACCCAGGCGCTCAGAATCCACCAGATAACATCAATACAGGTGGGAGCTCTAGGGGTATTACAAAACTGAAAAGGAGAGAGGGTCTTGAGCAGAAACATGTACTAGTAAGCCTCAAGTATCCACCTCCATGCAGGCAGAAGGGGGGTCTCACCACAAGTGGATCAGGAGCAGGGTAAGTTCCTAGTAAGGCTCCGGAACCCACCCCCTCGCATTTTTTATCCAAGATAAGCGCACTGGGGTACGCAAGTGGATCGTGGGCAGGGGAAGTTCCCAGCTAAGCCCTTAGAACCCACCCCAGCAGCGAAATAGTACAACACAAGCACTGAAGGGGTTTCACAACACAAGTGGATCGGGAGCAGGGAAAATTCTAGTAAGGCTCTCTTTTTGAACCCATTCCAGCTGTAAAAAAAGGCAGCCTTAAGCGCTGAGGGGGTCTCACAACGCAAGTGGATCGGGAGCAGGGTAAAAAACCTAGTAAGGCTCTTTGAACCCACCCCGGCTGTAAAAACAAGCAGCTTTAAGCGTTGAGGGGGTCTCACAATGCAAGTGGATCGGGAGCAGGGTAAAAACCCAGTAAGGCTCTTTTGAACCCACCCCGGCTGTAAAAACAAGCAGCCTAATGCGCGGAAGGGGTCTCATAGCACAAGTGGATCAGGAGAAGGGAAGACCCTAGTAAGGCTCCTAGAACCCACCCCCGAGGAAATAACTAGCCCACAAACGGAGCGTGGGGGCTTCAAAAACTCAAGTGGATCATATGTGTAGAAAGTGCCAAATTCATCTCCAAAGAGTAGACCAAGAGGCTAAAACGCCTCCATCCATGGAAAACTACAAAACACATGTTCAAAAAATCGAAATGTCTCTAAGAACACATCCCGAGGAGTATCAAGTGAAAGGCTTCACAACGGGGGGGGTTTTGTTTTATCAAGAAATGTGGATCAAGAGCCATAACTTGCAAGCAAGAGAGGGCGCAAGTGCTAAACCTGGTCAGGTTGGAAGGCAATAAAAGGCACATAAGCGCACACCTCACTTGGAAAGGACAAGAAAAAGCAGGCAGAACCTGCTCCAAAAGACAAGCAATTTATGAACATGTCACAGCTCACACGCTGGGGCCAAACAATTGTCACAAGCTTTCATATGAATGGCGGCGGGGATCAGCCTCAAGCGGCCCCTATTTGGGATTAGGGCCCCCCGCTCACCTGTTCCCTCTGTCCCCAAAATATAGTATTGTTATCCTTATGTGATGTTATGGCTGGTTTTTCTTTTGCACCATGGCTGGTACTAAAATAAAGCTTGTGGCCAAAGTTTTTTCCACCTCACATCCTGGTTTTCAGTCTCCTCATTCCTGCAACTGTCTGTAACGCTCACCTGACTCCCACGGAGGCGCTGGTCTAGTTTGGGTTGCTGTGGCCTCTTCGAGCGTGATGCGCAGAACTCGGAACACCGACTGAACAGGACCCTCAAATCTTGCTTGTCTGGCCCGTAGGAATATCCTTCTGCAGATGAGAAAGGGGATTATCAGTCTGCAGAATAGTGTGCTTGCTCCCCCCTTCCCCCCTTCGTTCTTCTCTAACTTCCTCCGAAATCCCCGGTTGAAGCTCACCTTATGGTTTGAAAGGATGAACTCTCCATCCTGCTTCTGGTGCAGGGGCGCGTGTTTGTCCAGTAACTTCACTGGTTTTCAGAATGGCGCTGGCAAAATCCACTTGACTTTTCCGAGCGGAACGCCGTAATTATGAAGATTAAAAAAGTTCAAGTGTAGAGCCTCCTTTTCTGTTGCCTTCCTAACCTGTTATCTGTCCTTTATTTCAGGTGCAGAATGAAGGCGATGCGTTGAGGGATTGAATTGCCGATGGTAAACTCAGGTGAGTTAGCGATTGGGGCGATCCCTCTTAATGTCTTTATATTCCTCTAGTAATGTCTTTTGTCCTTTCCCCTAAGGGGCCGGGGTGCGGTACCTGCCAACGAAGCGGCGCCGACCCGAAATGAGGAATGGTCCACCAACAGAAGACCGGTAAGTGTTATGGCGGAAAATTAGGCTTTCCTCATATGTTCCTTCTGCTCACCTTTTGTCTCTTCTTCTCTCTCCTAGGTGCAGAGATGTGGCGACCGGTGCAGACAGTCGCGGTGGAGCCAGAAGAACTCCCGAGGACAGGTGAGTGAAGCGCGGCGCTTCAGCGAGCAATGCAGTGCTTTTAAATGAAAGTCTTTTCTCAGGAACGCTGGCGTGAAGGTTCCGGATGCAGGTAAGAAGTTTGATAAAATTCTTGGTTTTCACCTTTCTCTTCTCTTCTTTCCTTACAGGTGTTCTAGGATCGAGGCGGGCGTGGCTGGAGACCAGATGCAGGAGCAGACACGGTGAGCGTTCAGCTGCTTGGATGCAGAACAACGCGAAGCGTGAGCTACTGTCTGGGCGTGGCTTAAATAGCCCCCAAAGTAGTTCCAGGTAAGTATCCTTCCCTGGCCATGCCCGAGTGGCAAAATAGTCCCAATGAAAAAATAGTCCCTTTCAGGTCTCAGGGAGGCCTGAATCTTGCAGCATGGTCTGCATCAGGTAAGTGCACAAAACACCTTCCTTCATGAGCCTGGCGCCAACGGCGCCAGGACAGAGTCCAAAGAGCCCCTATAAGGGGCCGCTGGGCTTTTACCCGGGGGCATGATGCCTGCTCCCGGGGGTGCTGGGCCTGGCCTGGTGCTCCGGGGGTAGGCATCATGACAGCACTCCCCCCCCAAGGCCCCTCCCAAGGTCGTTCCCTCTGGAGGTTTCGGTTTGTTTGGGAAATTCTGATGGAACCTTTTTATCAGCCGAGGTGCATGTACGTGGTCGCTGGGTTCCCAAGACCTTTCCTGAGGCCCGTATCCTTTCCAATCAATTAGATATAAAAGTTTTGATTTTGAGATCTTAGAATCCAAAATGTTCTTCACCTTGAATTCAGGCTCCCCATCTATCTGGATTGGTTCTGGTGGCTTTATTAATCTGGTTCCTGGTTGCGCTGGTTTCAAAAGTGACACATGAAAAACAGGGTGAATCCGCATGTTAGCTGGTAGATCGAGCTTGACTGCCACTGGGTTAATTATAGCTTTGATGGAGTAAGGGCCCAAATACCTTGGATTAAAAGTTCGAGGTCCCTTGAGCAATAAGTGTTTGGTAGCCAACAATACTTGATCCCCTATTTGGTATGGAGGCGCCTCACTCCGATGCAGATCCGCATTCTTTTTGTATTTCCCTTTCGCTTGTTGCAAATGTGCAGTTGCATCCTTGAAGGCTTGAGTTATCGTGGAATGCAAATGGTCCACTGCGGGCATTTCAAGGCTTAGAGGTGAGTCCAGGTCTGAAGTACGAGGGTGATGTCCATATAGGGTATAAAAGGGGCTTTGTCCTGTTCCAGAGTGTACCGAGTTATTGTATGCATATTCGGCCACCCATAAAATATCCTTCCAATTACCCTCCGATTGGTGCAACATACATCGTAGGTATTGTTCAAGGGTCTGGTTCGTTCTCTCCGTCTGACCATCGGTCTGTGGGTGGTGGCTGGTTGAGAGTCTTACGTCGATTTGTGCCAGTTGACAACACTTTCTCCAAAAATGAGAAATAAACTGGCTTCCCCGGTCGTATGGACGGGAATCCATGCAAACGGATGACATTTTCGAGGAATTCCTTGGCTAGGACAGAAGCTGAAGGTAATCCTTTCAACGGAATAAAATGGGCCATCTTGGAAAATAAATCCACTACAACCAGAATAGTATTGTATCCATTACAAGGGGGCTGGTCCGTGATAAAATCTAGTGACAAGGTGTGCCAAGGTGCTGGTGGAATGTCTAAAGGATGAAGAAGACCGGCAGGTTTTGTCTTTTGGCCTTTGTTTTGGGCGCAAACTCCACAGGACATCACGAAAGATTTAATATCCTTTCGCCAGGAAGGCCACCAGAATTGTCGTTTAATTTTTTCCTCAGTTTTGGCAATGCCAGGATGTCCTTCCATCAGGGTATCATGATGACGGGAAATAACCAGTTCTTGTAATTCCTTTTCTGGCAGAAATAAGCGTCCTTGAAAGTAAGGTAGGCCATCGTTGACCGAAAAGTAAAACCCCCTTTGTATCCAATCCTGCAAGGCTGTAGAGTCCAGGAGTTGTTTTACCCATGCTTGAATGTCTTCAAGGGTTTGTAAAGAGGTTATCCCCAAAATTCTTTGTTCGGGAATTATCGGCACAGGTTCAGAGTTTGTGTCTATTTCTCCCATTCCAATTCGAGATAGCGCGTCCGCTTTGCCATTCTTACAGCCGGGGCGGTAAGTGATTACAAAATCGAACTCAGCAAAGAACAAAGCCCATCGGAGCTGACGTGACGATTGAGCCTTGGCAGTTTTTAAATATTGTAAGTTTTGGTGATCAGTGATCACGGTGATGGTATGCCTGGCGCCAAGAAGATAATGCGCCAAGCCTTAAAGGCGGACTTAATGGCTAATAATTCCTTGTCGATGATTGCATAATTTACCTCAGGCGGCGAGAACTTTCTGGACCAAAATGCTACGGGGTGCAGTTGGTTGGTTTCAGGGTCTCTCTGAGACAGGACAGCTCCCATTGCTAAGCTGGACGCGTCGGTTTCGACTACATATGGGAGATCGGGACGCGGGTGCTTCAAAATAGGTGCAGACATGAATTTAGCTTTCAATTCCTGAAAGGCCTGTTCGGCTTCCTCGGTCCATTCGAAGCGTTTATTTTTTCGCAAGAGTGCAGTGATGAGTTGTACCACACGTGAAAATTCCTGGATAAATCTGCGATAAAAATTAGCAAAACCAAGCATGCTTTGGACACCTTTCACCGAACTAGGTGATGGCCATTTGAGGATGGCTTCCACTTTTCGTGAGTCCATTCGGACCCCTTTAGGTGTCAGGATGAATCCAAGAAACTCAACCTCGGTGGTATGGAAAACGCACTTTTCCAGCTTTGCAAACAGTTTGTGCTGGCGCAATTTCTCAAGGACGTCCCTGACATGCTTTCTGTGATCAGATTCCGAAGAGGAGTACACAAGAATGTCATCGATATATACGACAACACAAACATCGATGAGTTCCCGAAGGACATCGTTCATGAAGAATTGGAAGGCAGCAGGCGCGTTGCACAACCTGAAAGGCATCACCTGGTATTTGAATAATCCATATTTTGTACGGAAGGCCGTTTTCCATTCGTCGCCTTCTTTTACTCGCACCAGATGATAAGCCCCCCAGAGATCTAACTTGGTGTATATGCAAGCGTCCTTCACCTGGTCAAGGAGTTCAGGGATCAGAGGCAGAGGGTAACGGTTTTTAACAGTTATCTGGTTCAATGCGCGGTAGTCGATACAAGTTCTAAGGTCGCCTTCTTTTTTGGGCACGAAGAACAAAGCCGAGGATGCCGGAGACTTTGACGGGCGAATGAAACCATTGGCTAGGTATTGATCTAAATATTGTCTCAAATGCAGATTCTCAGGTTCAGTAAGGGCATAAATCCTGCTACAAGGGGGTTGTGCACCGGGGGGTAGGCATCATGACACTGTCATTACTGTATTGCCTGTCATGTCACACTTGTCATCCATGACACCCGTCACCCGCATGCCACTCCCCAGCACAAAAACACTTCCATGCTTATGGCACGGATGGAGCCTCTCACAGCGACGCTGCACCCGACGCTGGTTTTGCTTCCTTGAACGGTTCGCCTTTGATGGATGGTCACTGTGCGAAAGTAACAGTAATTGAGTTGATGCTTGCTGAGGAGGGCGTAAATTCTGATGAACTGGCAACCCCCGCAATAGACACATGCAAGTTAAAGTCACACATAGGATTAGCGGAAGTAAGAGAAGATAGGAATGCTGAACTCATGTCTGATAACGTCTTGAGTGTAAACGAATCAAATGATTTACAGTTGAAGGGGGGGGCTGGTAATTTGTGTATGACACACAAATTGCCATATGAAAGGCACCATAAAAAAGAGTTTTATCACAGAGGAAGGTAAAATGGATTCAACCGAAGGAAACCCAATAGTGTCAAAAGATAGCTTCCGCTCTCTAAAGGAGGCAGTGTTAAATGACACATTAGCTATGTTATGATACATGAACCCGGACCCAGAAGATCCTCATTGGCAGTTGCTGATCAACTGCTTTTAGATTTGACGACCCTCAAAGCAAAATTACAAGCTGAGAGAGTGTCAAGAGTGCCAAATGTCCTGAATAATTCACTTAACGTACCAATGCTAATATTGAACGGTGACAAATTGCAACACTCGCAAATTAATGTTCCAGTGCTATCAAATACAACAGGCACAGGTTCGGGATCGGCTAAAAGGAGGCGAGTCGAGCTGAGCCCCTTAAATGGCATCTCAAGCTCTAAGAAAAGGCTGGTCGTTACGAGCCAAAATTCATCCCAAGGTGATATAGTGCTGAATGAAAGACATTGAAGTGGAACCGTGGATTGCGAGTCATCTTCTGATGCGAATTCAGACCCTTCTTCCTCTGACTCCTCCTTCGTCGAAAGACAATTTCCTAAAGTTAGGAGGGTGATGCAGCATAATTCGCAGAAGGCAAATAAATTGAATCATTCTATTAATGATCTAAGAGAACAATTATGTGCGGATTTAATACCGAAAATCTCTCTAGCAGTAACAATAGCAACTACGCCGTTTTCATAAATGTACGAGCAATTTCATGACAGTTATAGAGATCAGAACACTCTGCTAGCAATGTTGAACACCAAAATGGCATCCATTGATTTAGAAATGCGTGAAATGAAATTCCAGTTTCATAATGACTTGCTTTCAATGAAAAAAATCAAATGCTTTACAAGGAGAACATCTAAGCAACTCGACGGAAGATAAAAGACTTCTAGCAGAAGTGGCGAGGGATGCTCTAACAATCCTAAAAAAAGCCCAACAAAACAAGGTTGACAGCGGAATGCTTTCCGACTTAAATGAATGTATGACATCTAATCAAAAGACCCCGAAAACCTGTTGTTGTCGACCCTTACAGGAAAAAGTGATAACTGGCAAACCGACCATCGAGGAATGCTCGACAACTGGGTTGAGCCTGGTGGGAACCTTTGATCCTTCAGATAGCAACCAGTTAAACAAAGGGTTCTTGTAGATATTGAGCCTCAACGCGACTTGATCAATACAACTTCTGAAAAACATCGATCAACAACAGAGAATTTAAATGGTCAAGCTATGTTACTGCAGGGGAGAGGTGACGGACTAGTTGGCGATGCGGAAGTTGTTGCACTCTTTAAGCCAATTTCCTGAGCACTCTCGAGCAAAACCGAATTGTTGTGCCCCGAACCGACTTCCTCGACCTCGTCGAACCTATCAAGTGAAACACATAAAACGAGTTTGAATGTGGACCTCAACAAACAAAGAGAAAGTTACCTGATATTTGCCAAGAAAAAGGCACAATCTATACAATCTGTGCAATCTGGCCCAACACATCTACCTCAAAAAGGGAAGTGCACAAAGAAAACAAAGAACATGACATGTCAGAAAAAAACAAATGGAAATGGTTCAAGAAAATTCTTGAGAAATTTAAAATCTTTAAATCTTACAATCCTGTCTGCAGAACCTATGAATGGAACAGCTGGCGCAACAGAAAAAAATAGACAAGTATCTGTGGATGCTGAATCGGAAAGTGCCGATTTGGCCAACCCCTCTTCGCCCACCAACTGAAAACCTACTCCACTTAGGCTACATCTCGTGTTTGCACCGCTTTGGAACATATGAGCGGAAGGTAACATCTGCTGCGGTCACAGCAAACCTACTTTGGCACTATCTGTACAGACATACTCTGCAGACATTTAGTCCGAGATTCTTGCCCACCTGATTTAAGTACAACCCTAAATGTACCTAACCAACTACTGTGATCTACTTTATGCCTTAGACCAAAGTACGCAGCCACACTCGATCTTGCTCATTTTGTCCTATCCCGGTTCATGCCTGTACACCGGCATAGTGCCCTCCTAAGATCTACTAACTGTGCCCTGCCATAATACATCCCTATACCAGGTGGCACAACCATACCTCCTCCTTATACCTCTCCTCCAACGACCCACGCTATTCATCCTATGACGCTGCAAGGTCCAAATGACCTACCAGCATGCTGTCAGCACTCTGTCCACTCCCTGATTGCTACTTTTAGCATATCTTGTCATACAATTGATGGTGGCATCTAGCCTACTCTGCCTAATACTCGACTACGGCATTTAGCCTATTTTGTCCTATAGCTGATTGATGCATTTAGCCTATTTTTGCTCAATATTTGACTGCTGCATCTAGCCTATTTTGTCCCATAGCTGATTGATGCATTTAGTCTATTTTTGCTCAATATCTGATTGCTGCTCTTAGCCTACCTTGCCCTATTTGATGATTGCTTGCATCTAGCCTATTTTTGCTTAATATTTGACTGCTGCATCTAGCATATTTTGTCCTATAGTTGATTGATGTATTTAGCCTACTATATTTAGCTTGATGTATTTAGCCTACTCTGCCCAACAGTTGATTGCTGCATCTAGCCCACTCTGCCATTTAGTTGACTACTGCATTTAGCCGATTCTGTCCAATATCTGATTGATGCATTTAGCCTATTTTTGCTCAATATCTGACTGCCGCATTTAGCCTACCTTGCCCTATTTGCTGATTGGCTGCATTTAGCCTATTCTGTACTATAGGCGACTGACACTCTATTTGTGCACTATAGTTGATTGCTGCTTTTAGCCCACATTGCCAATACTCAGCCTACTCTGCCCTTCATCTAGCCCCACGCTGCCTAACATTTGATCCAGCAGATTCTGGTTCAACTAATCATAACAATATGTACTCTCACTTGCCTACCACAGCCTATCGAGCAACATTCATTAACTTGATAGCTCTATTTATTATTACTGTATATTTCACCATGCCTTCCACAATGTCCCCAGGGGTGCAGGAGCCTCTCACATGCAACTTACCTCCATATCCCCTTGTAGCACAGCACAGAGAAACCTTAGACTCAGGGCACGACTACCTAAAATATTCGAACCTGTTAAAAAATATAACATTAACTTGGATCACCTCCGACCAAAAGGCCCTTTGGAAACTACCACTCTTCCTAGCCGCAAACCCTCCCTAAAAAGAAATAAGACCACCACCAACCGACCTGACACCGTTAACCGGAGTCCTATACCACAGGTAGAACCTGACCTGAAAGGTGCATTAATCAATGCTAGATCTCTAGTCGCTCATGCTACAGACATAACAGACACTATCCTGGAAAATGACCTTGACTTCATCACTATTACTGAACCGAGGCAGCAGGTCCAGCACTTACGCTAGCAGTCCCAGACAACTATACTATCCTTAGAGCTGATAAACTAGACGCACGAGGTGGAGGAAAAGCGATCATTGCCAAAACTAATCTCTCCATGAGAGTCACCTCTACACCTAACCTTAAATCATGCGAATTTCTCTCCATTTAACTACCCACTGCCAATTCTCAAACCTTAAATATCCATCTCCTCTACAGACCCCTAGGCCCAAGCAGCACATTTAATGAAGATTTGACTACTATTATCTCTGAGAAGCTAAACAATTCCTCACAAATATTAGTGCTAGGAGATTTTAACTTAGGTTACAATGATATCAATGATCTCCAAGCCACCACTGTAGCCAACATCCTGGCAGAACTAGGCTTCACGCAGAAAGTGAATATGTCCACCCATACTAAAGGGAGAACTCTAGACTGGATTGCCAGTCACAACTGCAACCTCTCCATTACCTCCATCGCCCCCCAAATATGGATGGACACCACTTAATTTCCTTTACTCTCAATACCAAAAGACCCACTGCTCTAACACTACCCCTCGCCACTCCAACCTTAACTAGAAACAAGAAAAATATCACAGTAGACAATATCCTGCCCCACATCCTACCGAATCTTAACTCCCTACCAGACCATACTGACCCAGGCCTCCTAGTGGAGGAATTCAATAAAGCCATGACCACGGCCCTCGACAGCACTGCTCCACTTAAACGTAGGAACAGTAAACCTAAAAAGCATCTTAACTCTTGGTTTACACCCCACCTAAAAAACCTAAGACTACAGAAAAGAAAATTCGAAACGGCATGGAACCTACATCCTACCGCAAAAAACAAAACTAATCTAATAAATATCTCAACGCAATACAAAAAGGATATCATTTTGGCCAAACAAGAAACGTATAATAGGATTTCCCAAGCCAATTCCAGTATGAAAGAGCTCTTCTCTATTCTAAAGGAACTGGAAACCCCTATTGCAGTTCAGGACGATTCCATTAAAGATAAAACTTGTTGCACAAACATACAGTTGGCACTAACCAACAAAGTAGCCAATCTCCAAACAAAAACTGCTCTAAAAAAAGCCTCATTATCACCCCAAACCCAAACCCAAATCCCCCTTAACAAAATATCTATACCTAAACCCAAAGAACTCACACAATTCAACTTCTCTAACGTCTCAGTAATCGAGGTAGAGAAAACCATTCTTGGACTTAAACCATCTAATTGCAAAGGGGACTAATGCCCAGCACAATTGATCAAGGACGCTGCTAGAGATCTAGCTCCCTTCATCACCAAACTTATTAATGCCTCCTTCACTACTGGCATCATCCCGCGATCCTAAAGGAATCATGGGTACTCCCCCTTCTGAAAAAACAAACACTGGAACCCAACATTCCCACAAACTACAGGCCCATCACCACGGTGCCATTCTTACTAAAAATACTAGATAAGGTAGCATACACCCAAATTCAGAATTTCCTCGAGGTGAACCATCTCCTTGGCGCCCGCCAATCTGGTTTCCGCCCTCAACACGGCACAGAGACTGCCCTCATTGATTTAAAGGCCCAAATAGACGCACTCAGAGATGAGGGTAAATTAGCACTCCTCCTCCTACTAGACCTCTCAGCCGCCTTTGATCTAGTGGACCATAGGGTCCTGTGTAATCACCTTGACTCTGTGGCCCACTTTTCAGGGGAAGCTATAGTCTGGATACAGTCATTCCTCAGTGACAGGATCATGAGGGTATTCTCCCCCCTGGCGGCGGCAGACCCGATACCCATTACATGTGGAGTGCCCCAGGGATCTTGTGTCTCGCCTACATTATACAACATTTTCACCAAGCCACTCTTTGACGATCTTGATAATCTGGGTATCACCTACACCAATTACGCAGACAATACCCAGATTCTCCTACCACTTACTGGGGATTACGGGGAAGATCTGGCTTTGGTGAACAGAGTCTATAGCATCATTCAGGCATGGATGGCCAACCATGGCCTATACCTGAACGATGACAAAACGGAGCTCATCATCATGGGCACCATTGCTCGCATTTCTAAACTCAACCCAAATTACTCAGCTTTTATCATTGATGGGAACACTATCAAGGTCGCTAGGGAAGTAAAAACGTTGGGTTTCTACCTTGACTCAACCCTATCCCTCACTAAACAGGTAAACTCACTGGCCTCATCTACGGCCTATACATGTAAATTAATACGAGCCGGGAAACAATTCCTTTCAGTTGAGAGTTGCCTTATCCTATCCAGAGCGCTTATCCTATCAAAATTAGATTATTGCAACTCCCTCTACATAGGGGTAACTAAACAAACCATCAACAGAATACAAGTGCTCCAAAATAATGCACTCAGAGAGGCTCTAAGTATTCCTAGAAGAGTACACATTTCAGAAATAAGACGGAAACATAAATGGCTTTCTACCCAGGAAAAAATTAACCTCAAATCTGCCTCCCTTATCCACAAATGTTTAAATAACAAAGCCCCTCGTTACCTAACAGAACGCTTTACCAGAAACACCACCACTAGACCTACAAGAACAGTCAGTCCTAACTGCCTCCTAGTGCCAGGATTTAAACTGACCACTATTGGAGGATCTAGCTTCCATGTCAGGGCAGCTCAATTGTGGAACTCGCTACTCCACACTCTCAGAGCTGACCAAACGTTCGACAAATTTAGAAAGAACACAATAAAATGGCTCACTGAGAATGCTATGTAACTGCACCTGCTATAGATTTGCTACTTTGTTAACGTCAACTTCATGATGACCTGGTGTCTGCAAACCATTTTGTATGTGTACCCTACCGCCTCACCTTCACCTGTGGAGCTAAGAGAACTGCTTCTACTATACTCTGTACAGATATAACTTCTGTAACCATTTTTGTATATGTACGTCACTGTCTTACCTTCACCCTGTGGAGCTAAGAAAATTTGTTTCTCCGTGCTCTGTATTCTTGTAACTTCTGTAACCAAGCTGTAAGCCCTCTTGTCAAATGCGCCCTGCTACCTCAGGGTCCGGCGCGCACAATAAATAAACAAACAAACAAACAAACAAACCATGCAATACAGTGAACGAAAAAATGATGTAAAATTTGATGGTGAAAAACGGAGAACAGATGTATATCAAGTTAGCCATAAAAAAACTGGAAAATAGTAGTATTAATAAAACCAAATCAAACTACTATATTGCCCTAGAAAGGAGTGAAACCAGGAATGATGGATTGATCATGAACAGGAATAATGTAATTACTCTATTCAGACACATTCCAGAATTGTGTTCCATTGCATCGAGCGATATTAAAACGGTTGAATTTGCAAATGAAACCCAGTTGGATCGAGTAATTCTTCATGTTCACTCCAATTACAAAAAAGATCAAACTATGGAAGCTAAGGATGCATTACGGAATTTAGGATTCAAACTAACAAGAGTAATTCGGGATCTGGAAACAAAAGATCCTGTCATTTTACCCAGAAATACTTCACAGGTTCCTATGGAAAGAAGCGAAAGGCAATCTGAGCTTTCAAAAGAAAAGGAACCTGTAAACAAGTTACAGGCAATTTCGAAGAAATCAGTATCCTGGAAGTTGGAAGGCAATAATATGCTGTCCGAAAAGACAATGACGAACTCGAGACAAATCAAAATTACAATTCCCCTGGAAGAGCTCGAGTGTACAAGATCTGATCCCCTTGAACAAGAGGAAACAAACGACCATCAAAATAACTGGAGCTGGCTCGCTTCTGCTTTAAACAACTGGAGTTAACCTCTAAAGCATATAAGGAGGGAAATTTGAAAACTTGTTTCGTGGAACACAAGAGGGTTCAGCCATTTAATACAAAACCAACCGCTGGAACTCATGGAAATGGATTTTGTATGTTTACAGGAAACGTGGATCTCAAAAACACCTGTGGTGGAGGGTATGAAATTGCCATGAATCCAGCAATTAAAAATCAAACGGGGAGGCCAATGTCTGGCTTGTTAACCTTAATCCACAAAAGATCTGTATACAGAATAATCGAAACACATAACAAGTCACCATATATCCAGACAACAACAAATGATTGGATTGAGGGAGTGAGTGAACTGAATCAAAGAGTATACTTAAACAACATCTATTGGTAGCCAAATTCAACTGGAACCATGCTCTTCGTTGATATTTTATGTGATGAACTGGATGAGATTTGGGCCTCATTACACGGACTGCGGTAAGGGTTAACGGTCACCGTTAATGGCAACGGTGACCGTTAACCGTTACCGCCGTACTACGAGGTCCCTTTGCGGGTTGGAGGAATTAACGCCTGCTTCTTGCAGGCGTTAAAATCCAACCCGCTAAGGGACCTCGGAGCTAATTACGGCACCGCAAAATTGCGGTGCCGTAATTAGCGCCTTCCCCATTTCCATAGAGCCCTATGGGGCAGAAATGGGAATGGGGAAGGGCAATGGCGGAAAGGGGATTTACCGCCCCTCCAACCTTGGAATGGGGCGGTAAATCCCCTTTCTGCCAAGGCGGTGCCGGTATTTTACCGGCATGAGCCATGGCGCTAATAGCGCCATGGCTCACCGCCTACCGTGTAATGAGGCCCAATGTGTGCTACAGAATCACCTAACATTCTTATCTGTGGAGACTGGAACCTTGACCTTGTAGCATTACTTGATACAACTAATGGTGGCCGGAAACCTAAACGATATCCTAGGAAACAGAAACTTGCCTCCCACATACAAGATAAACTGTCTATGAGAAAATTCCAGAGACTGAATGCTTTAACATATGGTGATATTCCTGCTAAAGCCACGTGGAGAAGGAGTAACCAGAAATCGGTCCTAGACTATGGGCCAAATATCGAGTCCGGCGGTAACCGAGGCGGTTTTACCGCCTCGGTTACCGCCGGACTCGTATTACCATTCAGCCTCCGTGATTCCCGGAATTACAACCCCGGTTTTCCGGGAATCACGGAGGCGGAATGGTGTTAATCCCCATTCCCATTGAGTCCTATGGGACTCACTGGGAATGGGGATCATGGAAACACCGGCAGCATCTCGTAATGCTGCAGGTGTTTCCTCGTCTAACTTTTTCATTGCAGATGTAGGTTCTGCATTCGAAGATATACGATCCTTTCCCCCAAATATTAATTACAACAGAATTGAGTGGATGCTCTACGCTGATGATATTGTTCTATTAGATCTAACCGAGATTGGTCTTCAAAGGAATCTAACAGCTCTACATAGATTCATTGAAGAATATGGATTGATAATGAACAGCTCCAAAACAGAGATAATTGAACTGAAAAATCTGCTTGGTCAAAAGAGGATCCGGAAGCGGAACTTCCAATGGAAGATCGGAACAGATATCTTAAAAAAAACAAGTCAAATAAGATATCTTGGAGCCACAATAAGTGCGACAATCAATGATGATCCAATGGGCAAAGCAGTAAAGGCAAAAAATAAACATCTGATGGCACAAGGTCTGTTCATTGACAAAAAGTATGGTAAATTTAGTCTAAAACCTATAGCAGACTTAAGGTTGTACCGACTTTAATCAATGGAGCCGAGACCGCGTTTGGATGTTCGTATAAGGTTTGGGAAACCTGTGAGCATCAATTTTGGACAAGAATCTTAAATCTCGGAAGTGGAGTCCCAAAAGTGTGTATCCGCTATGAGCTGGGACTAATATCGATCTCAGCAAAAATTATGTGGGATGCACTATCATTATACGGAAAATGACCGACCCAAATGCTGTACCCCAATTTAACATACTAAAAGTAGAACATGGTACAATGGCTCACCCTATCCAAAATCTTTGGGTAAACAACTGTAAGTCAATTCTCGAAATTCTGAATATGAATATAAATATATGGAACTGGTACCGTTCGAAGCGAGGACCTACAATATTTTGCCAAGCTATATAAGAAACTTCCCGAATAGTGATTCTCGTAACATCTTCTTAAGATTCAGGTTAAATCAATTTGAAACAAAGGAAGTATTAAAAAGAAGAAACAGTTTGGCAACAAATGATCTAACCTGTAGGTTATGTAACAATGCAACAGTGACCCTGAAACACCTTGTGACTTTTTGTTTGGCTTTATTAGACAAAAGAATAGCAACTTTTGTAAAGGCAGCTGAATAGAGATCTTCATGGAGGTGCGAGGATTGGTGGGCTGCACGTTTTGAAGGAGTGAATAATAAACTGACATTTGCTTTGATCCATCTCCTAGGCCATGTGAGGGATATATTGCGAATAGTGGATTAACGGACAATATCAGTATGTACATAAAACCTGGCCATTGATTGCTCGATGACCAATCTCACTAGAGAATGAACAATTAAATTGCTTTGTCAGATGAGGGATGGTCATCAAGGAAAGTTATGAAGAACAACAAGAGTAGGAGGATTCGAAAGCGAAAGAAGATCCTGTTTGCTATTTTAATTTCTATTTGTAATTCATTTCTTATGGCTGTCTTGTGTTTTGTTTCCTTTGGTCCTTTTCTTTTTTTAAAGTTTGTAATAAACTGTATAAAAATAAAAAAATAAAAAAATTGGCGCAACAAAACAGTCCACTTTAAAAAGTGAATCGCTATTGTACCCTCAAATGCCAACCAGATATTTTTAAGCAAAGTTACTTAAAACTTATAAGAAATTGCAAAGTTTTACGCCCATGGTGGGAGTGCCCTGGCTAACCCCAACATGCCAATTGTGGGAGAAAATTGCTTGTCACATTGCCACCTTAAACACTCATGGCCCTTCAAGGCAATGAAATGGGAGCAGCGATCCCACCGTGTTCGATTGACTCCTTGCGCAAGTACAGAAATCTGATACAGCACACAAGGGGAAAGAGCAGTACGTAAACTAGGACATAAAATGGAAGCAATCCATCAGTCACATCCCAAGGACTCCCCACTCGTAAAGCTAAAACCAGTTAGACTGACAAAGGCTTACCCCGAAGGCAGTGCCAGGGTTTAGCAGGCAGAGACTGCCAAAGAGAAGGGATGAGCCACCCCAAGCCTTAACTAAGGGATATATGCCATCCACAGGAAGGGGGCCCTTCAGCCAACCTACCTAAAGAAACACACTTCAATTCTCTTACACCTGGGGGATGCTGGAAGGTCGGGTCAAAATCCTATAAAATGTAGGACCTGTGACTGAATGTTGTAGGAGTTAGGAGGAAGAGCTCATTTTGAGCTGGATGAAGGTTTAAACAGAAGAAGCTGGAGAAGGAGTTGGAGAGGGAGATGATTCTGGAGCAGGAACAAGAGAAATTAGGCTGCTGGTGTGCCCCTGGAGCCTGGGAGGGGCAAGAGAGGGGGATGGAGAAGACACCCAGAAGACTGCAGTGAGAAGGAGACCAGAGGCTTCAGGGGAGTTGGGGAAAGACGGACACTGGTGGGGGATTAAGAGTCCCAGAGGGCCGGAAGATAGTGTACACAGGGGTTTGCATGGAGAAAGGCACGGTGTGTTAAGAGGAGAAAGAATCAGAGGGCCAGCAAACGAAAGATCCAAAGGGCTGGAAAGAAAATGATCCAGAGGGCTGAGAGATGAAAATCATAGGGGGCCAAGACGACAAAGACCCATAACGCTAAGAGAAGAAAGATCCAGCAGACTAGGGAGAGGTATCACAAACGGAGGAGAACAAGGTTAGTGATGGTGGAGCGAAGTCAAATTCTATCGGACCAGGAGAGGTGGACAATAAAAGAGAAGAATATAGGGGAAAGAGATAAGGAATTGTCAGAGGAGTTGTTGAAAGGGGTGGAGGAGTAGAGAAATATCCAGATGGGACAAGGGAAAGATGACAGAGAAGTAGAGGGGAGACATGGAGAATATTAAGGAGGTAAATTACCTAGTAGAAGGGAAGTGAAGAGAAGAAGTGATGGAACATCAATAATGTGAAAGAGGAGATAATAGAAAGAAGAGAAGAGGACAATTGGAGGAACAGCAAGGGGTGAAGAGGTGGTGGTAGAATGATGTTTGGAGAATGAGTCAAATGTTGTTATGGAAGAGGAGGGACACTTTACATCAGCAGAGATGTGGAAAACCAGTAGGGAGGAAAGGTAGGCAGTGACTCTCCCGTCAACATTGAGTTGCCCAGGAGGGTTGGTGGAACAAGATTAAGCTATGGTGGAAGGGCAGGAGCATCCCAGAGCAAAGGGAAAGAAAGGACTATCTAGGGCACAATGCTCTAGGAACAAGACTTAGGGCGAGATTCTGCGAGTGAGCCTCATTACGGGTCGGGCGGTCTGGAAATAACAGTGGCGGTAAACCCGCCGCCACTGTTATTTCGGACCGGCCGATCTCGAGTCCTGCAGGCGGGAGGTGGCGTTCCCGCCAGGTCTGACCTGACGGGTTTAACACTGCCCGCCTGCAGGCAGACGTGGAAACACCAGCACCATCACGAGATGTTGTCGGTGTTTCCACTTCCCCATTCCCGTTGAGTCCTATGTGACTCAACGGGAATGGGGATTTACCGAATTCGGCCTCCGGAATTCCGGGGACACCAGGGTCGTAATGCCCTGGTAATTCCTGGAGTCACCGAGGCGGAATGGTAATACGAGTCCGGCAGTAACCACGCAGGAAAAAACGGCTGGTTGCTGCCAGACTCGTAATGAGGCCCAAAGAGTGGAACATGTGGCTTCAGAAGCCAGTAACTGAGGGAAAGAAGTGAATAGAGGCCCAGAAAGTACCCAGGTTCGACCTTAGGGCATCCTCCGGTCTCGCGCTGGCTCTGGTTCTTAGTTGAAGGTAGGCTCCACTGCAACACCAGCTGCAGAACCCAACAGACTCCAGCCAAGAGCTGAGACCCAGTGGAGAATCCCCTTTGTAGTAGGCGAAAGAAGGGTGTCTGAACACTTCAAACCCAACCCAGCAAAGAAGAGAGAAGGCTGTGGGAACCCCTTAAAACTGTAACTTTGGGCTTGCTTCTTATTGTATTAATCTGCCAGGAGAAACCCGGTCCTGGACTTAATGAGAATAGGGAGAACTGTATGTGTTTTGACACCCTTTAACTTCCCCAACAAACACTTAAAACAAGGAAGGGACCAACGAATACTGGGTTTTCAGTTTTCTGACTAACCTCAAAAGCTTGGAAACCCTCTAGGCTTTCACCAATAGGTTAAACATATGTGTTTTCCACCTACAATTACTGGGTAGTCAGACGAAAAAAATAATTGCTTGAGATTGCAGTTATTGGTGATTGTGTCACCATCAGCAACATCCCAATATGGGCCCTGTATTAGGGTGAGGTATGTTATAATCCAAGGTAACCATCGAGGGAACTTGAAAGCCCGGTCCATGAACAATTCAGAGCAACCCACATACATCAAGGGGATCCCATAGCCTGCTTCTCTTGTCATAATCTGTGGTTCGGCAAAGGTCCCAGGGAAACCAGTGAATCAAGGAATAAGAAGATAATAGTCCTTATGCTCGAAATTGGAACAGAATGGTAGATGCTGACAGGATAATTGGGCAGGCACTATGGGAAGACTTCACACCATCGGACATGGCAGGCATTTCAAACCTATCCTGCCCGGGGTAGTCACCCCTCTTTATCACCTAGATTCTAGCCCTGATTCAGAGGAGAAGAAAAGCAGATGTCAGTACGTATAATTCCAACACCACCCTCCCCACTATTAAGAGAGATTACAGGTTTATCCTCCCTAGGGCGTTGAGCTACCTGGTCCAATGTACAAGGAAGATGAGGCGAGCCTGAGAAACCCTGGGAGCCACAGGAAGGACGATAGCTCATATTCAAAGCTACGCTGGGAGTGATGGCTCACATAACCACAAGGAAAATACAGCAGCCTCACATTCAGGTGGCACACAGGAACCAAGGCCATACCCCACCAGGGCGATCATGTAGGCTTTACTTAGAAACGTCTGCACATGGAACCTTAGGACGTCTGCAATTGATGCAATTCACAGGGGTGTTGAACAACCACATTTCGGCAAAATCAAGAGAGAGCTAGCAAAAGCTAACAGAAGACATTCATCTTGTTGGTTTTAACTCACATTGGAGTGTGAGTATCCGGGTAACTTACAAGGGACTGGGGCATGATGACGTTGCTAGATCTGTGGTTTAGTGGGCTAATACATCCACTACAGATATATGCATTTGACCTTATGGTCAAAGGTTCAAATCCTGGCAGGTCCACTGGGCCTTTCATCCATCTGAGGTCAATAAAATGAGTACCACTGAGTTAGGTAACAAACAACTGATATCTATCTATAACATGAAGATACCCCTGTGGGGATGAACATGCACTCTACAAACATCCATGTTACTTTATGTTATGCTATGTTATGTTGTGCTATGTTATGTTATGTTAGCAGTGATCTGTAGGAGTCCCTGCCAGTGGAAGATCTCTCTGAGCAGACAGCCATCTTGAACACCTTGTGGGAAGTTTGCATTCTGAACGCTGAGAGCTTAAAACCATCTACTCAGGAGAGGTATCTTGGATTTAGGTTTGAGACTGACTTGATAAGTGGGAAGTCCCAAGCAAGAGTGTATTTGACTATCATGTCCCAAGATGCCAAGAAAGAAAGAATCCTCTGGCAGGAACCATCAGGGAAGGCAAATAACACCATTGATCGATCCTGGTGCCTAAACGGGAGGCCCTTCCAAAGGTTGGGACCTATAAGGTGAAGTCCTCTGGCATTCAATGATGGTGAATGGTGGGGACGGGGCAGGTTGCCACCAAAGGTCAGGTGAAGCTGGGAGGTTCCCCTAGCTACCCATACCATCTCAAATGCGGGAGACAGGATCGTGTCACATTTCCATCTTACACTCTCTCGGCCCTTTAAAAGAAATCAAGTGGAAGGTGTGATTGTACAGAGCCAAAATAATCTGATATAAAAGTATAAGGGGAAAGAGCAATACCTTACCCAAGAGAAAGAATGCAAAATAAATCCAACAATCATCTGCCAAGGGCTCCACACTCTTACAGATAACACTGGTTCACAGCATTAGCCCACACCAATTGTAGGGCCAGGATACAGCAGGCAGACAAAGGACCATTCAAAGGGAGCAACAAGCCAATACCAAGTACCACATCAGAGGTGTAAGCCATCCCCAGGGGCATGGCACGTCCACCAAGACATACCCCAGCCATCTACGGAAATCACACCTGAAACCCCATACACCAGAGTGAAGCTGTAAGGCAACACCTGTGGTGAAAGGCTCCAGGAGTTGGGTGAAGGCATAATTCAGAGGAGGCTGAAGTGGTGAACAGAAGGAATTGGAGAAGGACCTGGAGCAAGAACAGGAGACAGGAAGCTGTGCGAGAGCCCCTGATGCCAGGAAGGAGCAGAAGACATGAATTTGGGGGAGATGCCCAGAAGCTTTGGCTAAGAAGATGACAGGAAGCAGCAGAGAAAGAGACCCAGAGTGCTGCGGAAATGAGGACCCAGTATGCTGTCACGAAATGACCACAGAGGGTGGAAAGACTCAGAGAACAGGGAGGATTGAAGAATGAGAGGGGAATATGCAGAAAGCTAGGGCAAACAGATGTCCAGGGAGGTGGAGAAAGAGGCTATTAAAAGTAAAGCAAAAACAATTCACTATCAAGACAGGGATGGAGGCAAAGAAAAAAGGAGACAGAGGAAAGAGATAAGGAGTTGGTGGGAGAATTGTGGAAAGAGGTGAAGCAGGGAAACATCTGGTGAGAGATGGGAGAGAGTGATATCGGCCATGTCTCACTTTTTATGATCCTTGATCTTTCAGCGGCTTTGGATTTGGTGGATCATACCATCTTGATCAATAGGCTGAAAGACGTTGCTTCTTTCTCTGATCAAGCCGCTCAATGGGCTGCCTCATTCTTGAGAGGAAGACAGGGAAGGGTAGCCAGCGGGGAAGCCGAGGCTAACCCAGTACTGCTGGCCTACGGGGTGCCCCAGGGAGCATGCACCTCCCCCTGCCTGTACAACATCTTCATGGTTCCCTTCTTTGACATGATAGAACAAAAAGGTATCACGTTCGCTAATTGTGCAGATGATACACAATGGGCCTCATTACGAGTCCGGCGGTAGCCATGCCGGAAAAACCGGCAGGCTGCTGCCAGACCAGTAATTCCATTCCGCCTTTGTGATTGCTGGAATCACCGGGACATTGCAACCCCGGTGACCCGGTAATTCTGGAGGAAGAATTCTGTTAAGCCCCATTCCCATGGAGTCCTGTAGGACTCCATGGGGATGGGACCATGGAAACGCTGGTTCCATCTATGGCAGAGCCGGTGTTTCCATGTCCGCCTGCAGGCGGGAGTGACACCTCCCGCCTGCAGGACTCGGAATCAGCCGGTCCGGAAACAAAGGTGGCAGCGGATTTACTGCCACCGTTGTTTCTGGACCGGCTGACTTGTAATGAGGCCCTATATGTCATACCACTAACAGGATCACACAGTTTAGATGAATGCAGATCAATAAGGTATACGATTCTAAAATAAATTGGATGGTCTTAAATGGCCTAGCACTAAATAACGAGAACACTGAACTCATGTTGGTGGGAACAAATAATAAACTGACTAAATTAGGCCCCATTTTCAACAGCATTAATATTGCAGATTGCCGGATTAAAGTTTTAAAGAAAATTAAGAATTTCGGCATGACGTTAGACCAGGACCTAAATATGAAACCCCAAGTGAGTAATCTGGTCTTGTCATGCACCTACTACCTTAAGCTATTATCTCACCTTTGCCCTCTTATTTAACAGAATAATGCAGAACCAATCGCAAGAGCCATTATTGGCGCAAAGATAGATTACTGCTGTAATCTGCTCATTGGGGCCCCACTATCCGGGACCAATTACCTGCAGGTGATTCGAAATAGTGCGATCCGGGTGTTGAAGGGCCTCAAACGAAGGGACCATGTGTCGGATGACAGGCGAAGCCTACACTGGCTCCCGGTAAGGGCAGGAATACAATTTAGACTACTCCTGATCGTCCACAAATGTCGACAAGGTCGTATGCCCACCTACCTAATGTAGGGGGTAGTTGAGAAACATAGCCAGAAGGCATTGAGATCTAACAACACCCACCAATTGAGCTTGTTGCGTTGTAATTCCAGTAAACCCTTCACAGGAGCGTTTAGCATAGCAGCTCCTTTGGTGTGGAATGCTCTCCCCCTGGACTTAAGAGTGATCCAGTACACAGAAGCCTTCAAAACGAGATTAAAATCACTCTTATTCTACTAGGCATTTGATTAGTACAGAGACCCTATGTCTACCCAGTGGGGTAACTTTTCGGAAAATGTTGGGGGGGACATGACATTTGAAGAAAAGGTTTCCCCAGCCAAATGAATGGGGACAAAACGTTGTGCCGTGAAATTTGGGGGGGACAAACACCTCTGTCCCCCCCAAAATTACGCCCATGTGTCTACCTGTGTGTTAACTAACTTGTAATGTCTGTCAAGATTCTATGTGAGCTCTATGTGCACCCTTAAGGCTGCGGGTACCTGGAGCACGAAATAAATGTAAAGTAAAAGTAAAGTTATAGAGAGAAGTAGAGGGGAGATGTGGGGGAACATCAAGGAGAAGAACAAGAGCGTGGTACAAGGAAGTGAAGAGAAGAAATGGTAAAACGTCAAAGAGGTATAAGAAGGAAGTGAAGAGCAGAAGTGGAGGAACAGTCAGAGGTTGAAGGCAGAAGTGGTTGACAGAAGTGTGTCGAAGGAGTGTTACTTAGGAGGAGGGGGACTTTACCTCAGCAGAGACAGGCGGAAAAACAGTAGTTCTCCCACAAGCAGCCATCTTGCTATTCAGCCCAGCAGCAACTCTAGCTTCTCCCACAGTGAGCTGCCTTGCTATTTAGCACAGAAGCAACGCCTGCTTCTCCCACAGTGAGCCGCCTTGCTTTTTAGCCCAACAGCAACTCTGGGTTCTCCCACAGTGAGCTGCCGTGATATTCAGTCCGTCAACAACTCTAGCTCCTGCTACGGGTTAGGCACCTTGCTATTGAGCCCAGAAACAACTCTAGCTTGTCCAACAGTGAGCCATCTTGATATTCAACCCCTCAGCAACTCTGGCTCCTCCTACAGTAAGCCACCTTGCTGTTGATCCCAAAAGTAACTCATGCTTCTCCCACAAGGAGTCATCTTGCTATTCAGCCCAGGAGCAACTCTAGATTCTACCACAGTGAGCATCCTTGATATTCAAACCAACAGCAACTCTAGCATCTCTCACAGTGAGCCACCTTGTTATTGAACCCAGCAACAACTAGAGCTTCTACCACCGTGAGCAGCTTTGCTATTGAGCCCAGCAGAAACTCTAGTTCCCCCCCACAGTGAGATTCCTTGCCATTCAGTCCAGCAGGAACTCTAGCTCCTCCTACAGTTAGGTGCCTTGCTATTTAGCACAGAAGCAACTCCTGCTTCTCCCACAGTGAGCCGCCTTGCTTTTTAGACCAGCAGCAACTCCGGGTTCTCCCACAGTGAGCCGCCGTGATATTCAGTCCATCAACAACTCTAGCTCCTCCTACAGGTTAGGCACCTTGCTATTGAGCCCAGCAACAACTCTAGCTTGTCCAACAGTGAGCCACCTTGATATTTATCCCTTCAGCAACTCTGGCTCCTCCTACAATTAGCCACCTTGCTGTTGTGGCCAAAAGACACTCATGCTTCTCCCACAAGGAGCCATCTTGCTATTCAGCCCAGGAGCAACTATAGCTTCTACCACAGTGAGCATCCTTGATATTCAAACCAACAGCAACTCTAGCATCACTCACAGTGAGCCACCTTGCTATTGATCCCAGCAACAACTCTAGCATCTCTCAAAGTGAGCCACCTTGCCTTTGAACCCAGCAACACCTATAGCGTCTACCACCACGAGCAGCTTTGCTGTTGAGCCCAGCAGAAAATCTAGCTTCCCCCACAGTGAGATTCCTTGCCATTCAGTCCACCAGCACCTCTAGCTCCTCCTAAAGTTAGGTGCCTTGCTTTTGAGCCCAACAGCAACTCTAGCTTGTCCAACAGTGAGCTGCCTTAATATTCAGCCCGTCAGCAACTCCAGCTCCTCCTACAGTTAGCCGCCTTGCTATTGAGCTCATAATAAACTCATGCTTCGCCTACAAGGAGGCACCTTGCTATTCAGCCCAGCAGCAACTCTAACTTCTCCCACAGTGAGATGCCTTGCTGTTCAGTCCAGAAGCAACTCTAGCTTCTACCACAGTGAGCTTCCTTGATATTCAACCCAGCAGCACCTCTAGCATCTCTCACAGTGAGTCACCTTGCTATTGATCCCAGCAACAACTCTAGCTTATCCCACAGTGGGCCAACTTGCTAGTCAGCCCAGCAGCACCTCTAGCTTCTTCCACAGTAGGCCAACTTGCTCTTCAGCCCAGCAGCAACTCGAGCTTCTTCCACAGTGAGCATCCTTCATATTCAACCCAGCAGCAACTCTAGTATCTCTCACAGTGAGTCACCTTGCTACTGATCCCAGAAATAACTCTAGCTTATCCCACAGTGGGCCAACCTGCTAGTCAGCCCAGCAGCAACTCTAGCTTCTACCACAGTGAGCATCCTTGCTCTTCTGGTAAGCAGCAACTCTAGATTTTCTCTCAATGAGCTGCCTTGCTATTGAACCCAGCAACAACTATAGCTTCTACCACAGCGAGCAGCCTTGCTATTGAGCCCAGCAAAAACTTTAGATTCCCCCAGAGTGAGCCAACTTGCTATTCAGCCCAGCTGCATCTCTAGCTTCTTCCACAGTGAGTTGCCTTGCTGTTCAGTCCAACAGCAACTCTAGCTTCTACTATGAAGAGTCAACTTTGTAATTCAAAACAGCATCAACTCCTGCTTTTCCCACAGTGATCGCCGTTGCTATTGAGCCAAGCAGAAACTCTAGCTTCCCCGAAATCCAGCCACATTGCTGTTCAGCCCAGCAGCAACTCTAGCTTCTTCCATGGTGAGCTGCCTTGCTATTCAGTCCAGCAGCAACTGTAGCTTCTCACACGCAGAGCTGACTTTGCAATTTAGCACAGCATCAACTCCTGCTTTTCCCACAGTGAGCCACCTTGCTAGTGAGCCCACAAGAAACTTTACCTTCCCTGAAAGTAAGCCGCCTTGCAATTCAGCCCTGCAGCAACGCTAGCTTCATTCACAGTGAGCTGCCTTGCTATTCAGGCCAGCAGCAAATCCTGTTTTTCCCACAATGAGGCGAGTTGCTATTGAGCCCAGCAGCAACTCCAGCTTCTCCCATAGGGAGTCACCTTGCTATTCAGCCTATCAGCAGCTCCTGCTTTTCCGACAGTGAGCCACCTTACTATTCAGCCCAGCAGCAACTCTAGCTTCACCCACAGTGAGCTCTCTTTCTATTCAGCAAATCAGCAACTCAAGCTTCTCTCGCAGTGAGATACCTTGCTATTGAGCCGAGCAACAACTCCAGCTTGTCCAACAGTGAGCCACCTTGATATTTAACCCCTCAGCAACTCTGGCTCCTCCTACAATTAGCCACCTTGCTGTTGTGCCCAAAAGACACTCATGCTTCTCCCACAAGGAGCCATCTTGCTATTCAGCCCAGGAGCAACTCTAGCTTCTACCACAGTGAGCATCCTTGCTATTGATCCCAGCAACAACTCTAGCATCTCTCAAAGTGAGCCACCTTGCTATTGAACCCAGTAACAACTATAGCGTCTACCACCACGAGCAGCTTTGCTTTTGAGCCCAGCAGAAACTCTAGCTTCCCCCACAGTGAGATTCCTTGCCATTCAGTCCAGCAGCACCTCTAGCTCCTCCTACAGTTAGGTGCCTTGCTTTTGAGCCCAACAGCAACTCTAGCTTGTCCAACAGTGAGCTGCCTTAATATTCAGCCCGTCAGCAACTCCAGCTCCTCCTACAGTTAGCCGCCTTGCTATTGAGCTCATAATAAACTCATGCTTCGCCTACAAGGAGGCACCTTGCTATTCAGCCCAGCAGCAACTCTAACTTCTCCCACAGTGAGATGCCTTGCTGTTCAGTCCAGCAGCAACTCTAGCTTGTACCAGTGAGCTTCCTTGATATTCAACCCAGCAGCACCTCTAGCACCTCTCACAGTGAGTCACCTTGCTATTGATCCCAGCAACAACTCTAGCTTATCCCACAGTGGGCCAACTTGCTAGTCAGCCCAGCAGCAACTCTAGCTTCTTCCACAGTAGGCCAACTTGCTCTTCAGCCCAGCAGCACTCGAGCTTCTTCCACAGTGAGCATCCTTCATATTCAACCCAGCAGCAACTCTAGTATCTCTCACAGTGAGCCACCTTGCTACTGATCCCAGAAATAACTCTATCTTATCCCACAGTGGGCCAACCTGCTAGTCAGCCCAGCAGCAACTCTAGCTTCTACCACAGTGAGCATCCTTGCTCTTCAGGTAAGCAGCAACTCTAGATTTTCTCTCAATTAGCTGCCTTGCTATTGAACCCAGCAACAACTATAGCTTCTGCCACAGTGAGCAGCCTTGCTATTGAGCCCAGCAAAAACTTTAGATTCCCCCAGAGTGAGCCAACTTGCTATTCAGCCCAGCTGACCAGTCCAGCAGCAACTCTAGCTTCTACTATGAAGAGTCAACTTTGTAATTCAGCACAGCATCAACTCCTGCTTTTCCCACAGTGATCGCCGTTGCTATTGAGCCTCTAGCTTCCCCGAAATCTAGCCACATTGCTGTTCAGCCCAGCAGCAACTCTAGCTTCTTCCACAGTGAGCTGCCTTGCTATTCAGTCCAGCAGCAACTCTAGCTTCTCACACGCAGAGCCAACTTTGCAATTCAGCACAGCATCAACTCCTGCTTTTCCCACAGTGAGCCACCTTGCTAGTGAGCCCACAAGAAACTTTACCTTACCTGAAAGTAAGCCGCCTTGCAATTCAGCCCTGCAGCAACGCTAGCTTCTTTCACAGTGAGCTGCCTTGCTATTCAGGCCAGCAGCAAATCCTGTTTTTCCCACAATGAGGCGAGTTGCTATTGAGCCCAGCAGCAACTCCAGCTTCTCCCATAGGGAGTCACCTTGCTATTCAGCCTATCAGCAGCTCCTGCTTTTCCCACAGTGATCGCCGTTGCTATTGAGCCAAGCAGAAACTCTAGCTTCCCCGAAATCCAGCCACATTGCTGTTCAGCCCAGCAGCAACTCTAGCTTCTTCCATGGTGAGCTGCCTTGCTATTCAGTCCAGCAGCAACTGTAGCTTCTCACACGCAGAGCTGACTTTGCAATTTAGCACAGCATCAACTCCTGCTTTTCCCACAGTGAGCCACCTTGCTAGTGAGCCCACAAGAAACTTTACCTTCCCTGAAAGTAAGCCGCCTTGCAATTCAGCCCTGCAGCAACGCTAGCTTCATTCACAGTGAGCTGCCTTGCTATTCAGGCCAGCAGCAAATCCTGTTTTTCCCACAATGAGGCGAGTTGCTATTGAGCCCAGCAGCAACTCCAGCTTCTCCCATAGGGAGTCACCTTGCTATTCAGCCTATCAGCAGCTCCTGCTTTTCCGACAGTGAGCCACCTTACTATTCAGCCCAGCAGCAACTCTAGCTTCACCCACAGTGAGCTCTCTTTCTATTCAGCAAATCAGCAACTCAAGCTTCTCTCGCAGTGAGATACCTTGCTATTGAGCCGAGCAACAACTCCAGCTTGTCCAACAGTGAGCCACCTTGATATTTAACCCCTCAGCAACTCTGGCTCCTCCTACAATTAGCCACCTTGCTGTTGTGCCCAAAAGACACTCATGCTTCTCCCACAAGGAGCCATCTTGCTATTCAGCCCAGGAGCAACTCTAGCTTCTACCACAGTGAGCATCCTTGCTATTGATCCCAGCAACAACTCTAGCATCTCTCAAAGTGAGCCACCTTGCTATTGAACCCAGTAACAACTATAGCGTCTACCACCACGAGCAGCTTTGCTTTTGAGCCCAGCAGAAACTCTAGCTTCCCCCACAGTGAGATTCCTTGCCATTCAGTCCAGCAGCACCTCTAGCTCCTCCTACAGTTAGGTGCCTTGCTTTTGAGCCCAACAGCAACTCTAGCTTGTCCAACAGTGAGCTGCCTTAATATTCAGCCCGTCAGCAACTCCAGCTCCTCCTACAGTTAGCCGCCTTGCTATTGAGCTCATAATAAACTCATGCTTCGCCTACAAGGAGGCACCTTGCTATTCAGCCCAGCAGCAACTCTAACTTCTCCCACAGTGAGATGCCTTGCTGTTCAGTCCAGCAGCAACTCTAGCTTGTACCAGTGAGCTTCCTTGATATTCAACCCAGCAGCACCTCTAGCACCTCTCACAGTGAGTCACCTTGCTATTGATCCCAGCAACAACTCTAGCTTATCCCACAGTGGGCCAACTTGCTAGTCAGCCCAGCAGCAACTCTAGCTTCTTCCACAGTAGGCCAACTTGCTCTTCAGCCCAGCAGCACTCGAGCTTCTTCCACAGTGAGCATCCTTCATATTCAACCCAGCAGCAACTCTAGTATCTCTCACAGTGAGCCACCTTGCTACTGATCCCAGAAATAACTCTATCTTATCCCACAGTGGGCCAACCTGCTAGTCAGCCCAGCAGCAACTCTAGCTTCTACCACAGTGAGCATCCTTGCTCTTCAGGTAAGCAGCAACTCTAGATTTTCTCTCAATTAGCTGCCTTGCTATTGAACCCAGCAACAACTATAGCTTCTGCCACAGTGAGCAGCCTTGCTATTGAGCCCAGCAAAAACTTTAGATTCCCCCAGAGTTAGCCAACTTGCTATTCAGCCCAGCTGACCAGTCCAGCAGCAACTCTAGCTTCTACTATGAAGAGTCAACTTTGTAATTCAGCACAGCATCAACTCCTGCTTTTCCCACAGTGATCGCCGTTGCTATTGAGCCTCTAGCTTCCCCGAAATCTAGCCACATTGCTGTTCAGCCCAGCAGCAACTCTAGCTTCTTCCACAGTGAGCTGCCTTGCTATTCAGTCCAGCAGCAACTCTAGCTTCTCACACGCAGAGCCAACTTTGCAATTCAGCACAGCATCAACTCCTGCTTTTCCCACAGTGAGCCACCTTGCTAGTGAGCCCACAAGAAACTTTACCTTACCTGAAAGTAAGCCGCCTTGCAATTCAGCCCTGCAGCAACGCTAGCTTCTTTCACAGTGAGCTGCCTTGCTATTCAGGCCAGCAGCAACTCCTGTTTTTCCCACAATGAGCCGAGTTGCTATTGAGCCCAGCAGCAACTCCAGCTTCTCCCATAGGGAGTCACCTTGCTATTCAGCCTATCAGCAGCTCCTGCTTTTCCGACAGTGAGCCACCTTACTATTCAGCCCAGCAGCAACTCTAGCTTCACCCACAGTGAGCTCTCTTGCTATTCAGCAAATCAGCAACTCAAGCTTCTCTCACAGTGAGATACCTTGCTATTGAGCCCAGCAGCAACTCTAGCTTGTCCTATAGGGAGCCACCTTGTTATTCAGCCTATCAGCAGCTCCAGCTTCTCCCACAGTGAGCCACCTTACTATTCGGCCCAGCAGCAACTCTAGCTTCACCCACAGTGAGCTCTCTTGCTATTCAGCAAATCAGCAACGCTAGCTTCTCTCACAGCGAGACACTTTGCTATTGAGCCCAGCAGCAGCTCTAGCTTCTCCCATAGCGAGCCACCTTGCTATTTAGCCCATCAGCAACTCTAAATCAAAAGCTGCCTTTCTAGTCAGCCCAACAGCAATGCTAGCGTCCCCCACAGTGAGCTGCCTTGCTATTCAGCCCAACAGCAACTCTAGCTTCTCCCGCACTTAGCCAGCTTGCAATTCAGCCGAGCAGCAACTCTCGGTTCTCCCACAAGGAGCTCTGTTGCTATTTCGCACAGCAGCATCTCCTGCTTCTCCCACAGCGAGCCGCCTTGCTTTTTAGCCCTGCAGCAACCCCAGGTTCTCCCACAGTGAGCCTCCTTGATATTCAGTCCATCAACAACTCTATATTCTCCCACAGGGAGCTACGTTGCTATATCGCACAGAAGCAACTCCTGCTTCTCCCACAGTGAGCCGCCTTGCTTTCTAGCCCAGCAGCAACTCCAGGTTCTCCCACAGTGAGCCCTCTTGATATTCAGTCCATCAACAACTCTAGCTCCTCCTACGGGTTAGGCGCCTTGCTATTGAGCCCAGCAGCAACTCTAGCTTGTCCAACAGTGAGCCGCCTTGATATTTGTGTTTGTATTTGTATTTTTTATTGTTTCATAAAGCACCTTAATCCAAAGCGCTTTACAGTTAACAAGTAACACATAAAACATGGAACAGTAGAAGCAAAACAGTAAATATGAATCAAACCATAAAATAGGTATTTAGAACAATTTGCAAGTAAGAAGGGAGAGGAGAGGAGGGGGCTAGAGAAGGATCAAGAGGCAGAGAGTAATGAGTGAGGTGAGCAACAAAAGAGAGGAGATCATAGGAGAGACGGGGACAGATAAAGATAAGGAGAACAGAGAGAGGATAATAGAAGGAGGGAGGGGATAGAGAGAGGGGGAAGGTATCAGGGAGGGGAGCGAAGAAGAAGTTCTTTCAGTGAGGAGCGGAAAGAGGAATAGGTGGGGGAGGAGCGGATAGAGAGAGGTAGGGAGTTCCAGTGTAAGGGGCAAGAAGCTGAAAGGAGCGGAAACGAGAAGAGGCACATGGTGGTGGGGGAACAGAAAGTAAGTAGAGATCAGCAGAACGAAGGGAGCGAGAGGGGATATAGAATGAGAGGAGAGAAGAGAGGTAAGGAGGAGCAAGGTCATGAAGATATTTAAAGACAAGACAACGGAAGTGAAATTTAAGCTGGGAGTGGAAAGGAAGCCATTCTATGCAAGAACGTGAGTTGGAAATAGAGTCAGGAGAAGAGAGTAGACAGAGAGTACGTATGGCAGAGTGATAAAGGGATTTGAGGGGGGCAAGAGAGGAAGCAGGAAGACCGAAGAAGAGAGAAGAACAATAGAAAAGGGAGAGAAGATGAGGAAGGAAATTAAGAGTTTGGTAGCATGGAAGGTGAGAGAGGGATGGACTTTACGGATGTTGAAGAGATGATAGCGACATGCCCGAGCAATGAGGGAGCTATGATGAGAGAAGGAGAGAGAAGAGTCAAAGTATATGCCTAGATTACGAGCATGGTTGAGATTGAAGGATTAGAAGGGGGAAAATGGATGGATGGAGGGGGAGATGGAGAAGGTAGGGAGTAGGAAAGAACAAGACTTCAGTCTTGTCAGTGTTAAGAGAGAGATAGTGAGATGACATCCAGTCTTTAATGGCAGTAAGACATGAAGAAAGGTTGAGATGTAAATCAAAGGTGAAAGAGGAAAAGGAGGGGAAAAGAAGAGGAACAGCTGGGTGTCATCGGCGTAGAAATGATGAGATATCCCAAAGGAAGAGATAATAGGGACAAGGAGAGAGGTGTAAAGAGAGAATAAGAAGGGTCAGAGGACCGAGCCTTGGGGGATGCCCTAATTAAGAGGGAAGGTAGTAGAGGTTTGTCCTCCCCAAGAGACTGCGAAGGAGAGGTGGGAGAGGTAAGAGGAGAGCCAGTTAAGAACAGATCCTTTGAATACAAGAAAGGAAAGAGTGTTGAGAAGTAAGGGGTGATCGACAGTGTCAAAGGCAGCAGAGAGGTCAAGGAGGATGAGGATCGAGGAATGTTTAGAATAGCGAGCAGTAAAGAGGGAGTTAAGGACATAGGTAAGAGCGGACTCAGTGGAGTGCTTGGGGCGGAAGCCAGATTGAGAGGGGGGAAGGAGAGAATAGGTAGTGATGAAAGTTGAGAGCTGAGAATAACCTAAGCGTTCGAATAATTTAGAGAGAAAAGGTAGAAGTGAGATTGGACGAAAGTTGGAGGCGAGAAAAGGATTAGCAGAAGGTTTTTATAGTACAGGGATGATAGTGGCATGCTTGAAGGCAGAGGGGAAGGTGGCCATGGATAAACAAGTGTTGAAGAAGGAGGTTAGGTAGGGAATGAGATGGGGTAAATCTTAGGAATAAGAAGGGTAGGAATAGGGTCAGAAGGGGCGGCAGTAGGATGGGATTTAGTTAGGAGGAGAGAGACATCAGAGGGAGTGATAGGAGAAAATGTACACATATGAGCCGAAGGGGAGTGTAAGGAGAAGGGAGGAGGGGAAAAAGGAGGAGTATAGACCATTTTTTGGTGAAGAGAAAGATTTGTTTTAGAGAAGAAGTTTGCAAAGTCAGAAGGAGAAAGAGGAGAAGCAGAAGAGGGGTCGGGAGCTGGAGGGGAGAGGAGACGAGAGAGAGTTTGAAAGATACGACGAGGATGAGAGGCTTGGGAGTGAAGGAGATTAGAAAACTACGCACGTTTGGCGGAGTTAAGGCAGGAGTCATATAAGGAGTGATAAGAAAAGTAGGAGGTTTGGTTAGGAACAGTGGGGGATTTCAGCCAGCAACGCTCAAGGCGACGAAGGAGACAGCACATGGACAAGAGGTGAGGAGAGAGCCAGGGTTGGGAAGGTTTACGAGAAGGGCGGAAGGAGGGGATAGAGTTGGTCCAGACTAGATGAGATAGAAGAGGATAGAGAGGACAAGACAAGGTCAGCTGGGAGGGAGGAGAAATCAGAGAAGCGATGGAAGAGAAGAAGAGCAGGTATCAAGGAAGAGTGATGGGCAAACGTTCCGGAGATCGCGTCGAGTAAAAGAAGTGGAGGAGGGTAAAGGAGAGGAAGGTGAAGTGCAGGGGGTAAGGGAGAACGAGAGCAGGGCATGATCCGATAGATAGCTGGGTAAGGAGGAGACAGGAGAGGATGAGTAGGAGGAAATAAAGATGAGATGAAGAGTGGAGCTAGAGGAGTGAGTCGGAAAAGAGGGAAGCGGAGAGAGAAGGTAAGAGTCAAGGATTGAATGAAGAGGTGAGGGTTGAGGGGAAGTAGGGATGTGGAGGTTGAAATCACCAAGTACAGTGAGGGGAGAAGGGGAGGGTGAGATAAGAGAGAGGAGGTGGTCAAAGCCATCATACAAAGAGGAGATGGGGCTAGGGGGTATGTAGATGATTAGGAATGAGATGGGATGAGGATGAGGGAAAGATTTGTAAAGGTATTCAAAAGTGATTCAGCCCCTCAGCAACTCTAGATTCTCCCAAAGTGAGCCACCTTGCTGTTCAGCCCAGCAGCAAAGCTACCTTCTCCCAAAATGAGCGACGTTGCTATGTAGCACCACAGCAAATCTAGCTCTTCCCATGGTGAGCAGCCTTGCTGTTATGCCCAGGCGCAGCTCTATCTTCTCTCACACTTAGCCACCTTGCTAGTCAGCCGAGCAGCAACTCTAGGTTCTTCCAAGATCAGCTGCCTTCCTATTCAGCCCAGCAGCAACTCTAGATTCTCCCACAGGGAGCAGTGTTGCTATTTAGCACAGAAGCAACTCCTGCCACCTTGCTGCTTTTTAGCCCAGCAGCAACTCCAGGTTAATTCACAGTGAGCCGCCTTGATGTTCAGCCCATCAGCAACTCTAGCTCCTCCTACAGTTAGTCACTTTGCCATTGAGCCCAAAAGCAACTCATGCTTCTCCCACAAGCAGCTATCTTGCTATTCAGCCCAGCAGCAACTCTAGCTTCTCCCACAGTGAGCCGTCTTGCTATTTGGCTCACAAGAAACTTGTTACGATCACCTGGTCTCTGCGGGGGCATTGGGGCACGGTTGGAGCCCTCCCTGGACTTGGCTCCCCTGGATCAGCCTTTTCCCCCTGCTGCTGTAGCGTGGACTGCTCTGGTTGCTGGCACTGCCCCTGAGAGAATACGAGAGGCAGTGAGAATGCTGTGGTTTGATCGTGAATCCCCTCGAAACCTTCGTTGCAGAACGAGGTGAGCATGCGTTTACCCATATAGTCTTACCTGTTCTCTTGTAAGGTTGAGCTCTCCATCCTGATTCTCATCAGTAGGGTCACTGTAGGTAGAACTACAACTAGTCCTACAACAATAATCCTTGGAAAAGACATTGCAAAAGGAGCAACTCTTTTGCAATGTCTTTTCCAAGGATTATTGTCCGTAACCCTTGTAATGTCTTTTCCAATGACTATTGTCCGTAACCCCTGTAATGTCTTTTCTCTCCCCAATAGATGTGAAGATGGCCAAGCGGAGTCGCGGTATTGAAGGCGAGTCCTAATGGTGCCAGAGGAGATTGTGAGGTTCCACCTAGCAGGTAAGTGGAATTTCGAGGTTGTACGCAAGGCTTATGTGTTAGGTGACCAAGCGTAAAATATTTAATGCAGTCTCTAACCTTGTGTATTCCTTTTCTCTTGCAGGGATGGCCTGGCGGCGTTAGATGGAGAGCGGCTTATCCGGAGATCTACTGGAGATCGCTGGATGGAAGGATCCGTGAGGATGCTGGGCAAGAAGAAGACTACCGTGTAGCTAGACGTCCGGAACAGGTGAGGGTGCGGCCCGACTCTGATGACAATGGGAATCAGGTAAGATGCAATGCGCTGCAGGCGATGGGATTGCAGAGACAGGTAACATGTGTGTCCGGCGTAAGAGTTGCTGGAGTCAGCTAAGCTGCGCGTCGAGCGATGATGTTGCTGAAAGCAGGTAAGATGCGCGCTGAAGATGCTTTGTTGGAATCAGGTAAGCAGCGCTTCAAGCGATGGTGTGGCTGGAGTCAGGTAGGTGCGCACTGAAGAAGATATTCTGGAACCTGATGAGATGCGTGCAGAGATGACGAGCTGGAAAGAGGTAAGAGCGCTTCAGGCGGCGGTAAGCGTTACGCTGCAGAAAGCAGACTAACACAAAGCGTTTACATGCGGGTGGGGCTGGCTTAAATAGCCTGGCCCAAGCCACTCCCATTAGCCCCGCCTTGTGGCTCTACCTTGCTCCTCCCAGAGACTTCTGCACGTGCCCTCCAATGATTCTAAATGGCCACGCCCGGCCTGGATGGACGTGCCCTAGACACCAAGTGTGCAGAGCACACTTTCTTATGAGCCTGGCAACAAAGGCGCCAGGACTGGGTCCATATGGACCCTTTTGATGGTAAAGGTAGTGGCCCTTGACCAGTGGCCATGAAAAAACTCATGCTTCTCCCACAGTGAGACGCCTGGCTTTTTGGCCCAGCAGCAACTCTGGGTTCTCCCACAGTGAGCCGCCTTGATATTCAGTCCATCAACAACTCCAGCTCCTCCTAGAGGTTAAGCGCCTTGCTATTGAGCCCAGCAGAAACTCTAGCTTGTCCAACAGTGAGCCCCCTTGCTATTGAGCCCAGAAGCAACTCATGCTTCACCCACAAGGAGCCACCTTCCTATTGAACCCAGCAGCAACTCTAGCTTTTCCCACAGTGAGCGCCCTTGCTATTCAGACCAGGAGTAACTCTAGCTTCTCTCACATTAAGCCACCTTGCTATTGATCACAGCAACAAATCTAGTATCTCTCACATTGAGCCACCTTGCTATTGATCCCAGCAACAACTCTAGCATCTCTCACAGTGAGCCACCTTTCTATTAAATCCAGCAACAACTACAGCTTCTACCACAGTGAGCAGCTTTGAAATTGAGCCCAGCAGAAACTCTAGTGTCCCGAACAGTGAGCCAGCTTGCTATTCAGTCCAGCAGCAACTCTAGCTTCTTCCACATTGAGATGCCTTGCTATTGAGTCAGCAGCAACTCTGGCTCCTCCTACAGTTATGTGCCTTGCTATTGAGCCCAGCAGCAACTGTAGCTTGTCCAACAGAGAGCCGCCTTGATATTCAGCCCATCAGCAACTCCAGCTCCTCCTACAGTTAGCTGCCTTGCTATTGAGCCCAAAATAAACTCATACATCTCCTACAAGGCGGCATCTTGCTATTCAGCCCAGCAGCAACTCTAACGTCTCCCACAGTGAGCTGCCTTGCAATACAGCCCAGCAGCAACTCTAGCTTCTACCACAGTGAGCTTCCTTGATATTCAACCCAGCAGCAACTCTAGCATCTCTCACAGTGAGTCACCTTGCTATTGAGCACAGCAACAAATCTAGCTTCATCCACAGTGGGCCAACTTGCTCTTCAGCCCAGCAGTAACTTGAGATTCTTCTACAGTGAGCATCCTTGATATTCAACCCGGCAGCAACTCTAGTATCTCTCACAGTGAGCCACCTTGCTATTGAACCCAGCAACAACTCTAGCTTATCCCACAGTGGGCCAACTTGCTAGTCAGCCCAGCAGCAACTCTAGCTTCTTCCACAGTAAGCACCCTTGCTATTCAGGTAAGCAGCAACTCTAGCTTTTCCCTCAATAAGCTTCCTTGCTATTGAGCCCAGCAACAACTCTAGCTTCTCCAACAGTGAGCCCCCTTGCTATTCAGCCCAGAAGCAACTCATGCTTCACCCACAAGGAGCCACCTTCCTATTGATCCCAGCAGCAACTCTAGCTTTTCCCATAGTGAGCGCCCTTGCTATTCAGACCAGGAGTAACTCTAGCTTCTCTCACATTGAGCCACCTTGCTATTGATCCCAGCAACAACTCTAGCATCTCTCACAGTGACCCACCTTTCTATTAAACCCAGCAACAACTACAGCTTCTACCACAGTGAGCAGCTTCTCTATTGAGCCCAGCAGAAACTCTAGTGTCCCGAAGAGTGAGCCAGCTTGCTATTCAGCCCAGCAGCAACTCTAGCTTCTTCCACAGTGAGATGCCTTGCTATTCAGCCAGCAGCAACTCTAGCTCCTCCTACCGTTATGTGCCTTGCTATTGAACCCAGCAGCAACTGTAGCTTGTCCAACAGTGAGCTGCCATGATATTCAGCCCATCAGCAACTCTAGCTCCTCCTACAGTTAGCTACCTTGCTATTGAGCCCAAAATAAACTCATACGTCTCCTACAAGGAGGCACCTTGCTATTCAGCCCAGCAGCAAACGTCTCCCACAGTGAGCTGCCTTGCAATTCAGCCCAGCAGCAACTCTAGCTTCTACCACAGTGAGCTTCCTTGATATTCAACCCAGCAGCAACTCTAGCCACTCTCACAGTGAGTCACCTTGCTATTGAGCCCAGCAACAACTCTAGCTTCATCCATAGTGGGCCAACTTGCTCTTCAGCCCAGCAGTAACTTGAGATTCTTCTACAGTGAGCATCCTTGATATTCAACCCGGCAGCAACTCTACTATCTCTCACAGTGAGCCACCTTGCCATTGATCCCAGCAACAACTCTATCTTATCCCACAGTGGGCCAACTTGCTAGTCAGCCCAGCAGCAACTCTAGCTTCTTCCACAGTAAGCATCCTTTTGCTATTCAGGTAAGCAGCAACTCTAGCTTTTCCCTCAGTAAGCTGCCTTGCTATTGAGCCCAGCAACAACTATAGCTTCTACCACAGTGGGCCAACTTGCTAGTCAGCCCAACAGCAACTCTAGCTTCTTCCGCAGTGAGCATCCCTGCTATTCAGGTAAGCATCAAATCTAGCTTTTCCCTCAATAGGCTGCCTTGCTACTGAGCCCAGCAACAACTATAGCAGCAGCTTCTACCACAGTGAGCAGCCTTGCTATTGAGCCCAGCAGAAACTTTAGATTCCCCTAGAGTGAGCCAATTTGATATTCAGCCCAGCTGTATCTCTAGCTTCTTCCACAGTGAGATGCCTTGCTATTCAGTCCAGCAGCAACTCTAGCTTCTACCATGAAGAGTCAACTTTGCAATTCAGCACAGCATCAACTCCTGTTTTTCCCACTGTGAACACCCTTGCTATTGAGCCAAACAGAAACTCCAGCTTCCCCGAAAGCTAACCACCTTGCTGTTCAGCCCAGCAGCAACTCTAGCTTCTTCCACGGTGTGCTGCTTTGCTATTCAGTCCAGCAGCAACTCTAGCTTCTCACACGCAGAGCTCACTTTGCAACTCAGCACAGCATCAATTTCTGCTTTTCCCTCAGTGAGCCAACTTGCTAGTGAGTCCAAAAGAAACTCTACCTTTCCCGAAAGTGAGCTGCCTTGCTAATCAGCCCTGCAGCAACGCTAGCTTCTTCCCCGGTGAGCTGCCTTGCTATTCAGCTTAGCAGCAACTCCTGTTTTTCCCACAATGAGCCGCGTTGCTATTGAGCCCAGCAGCAACTCCAGCTTCTCCCATATGGAGTCACCTTGCTATTCAGCCTATCCGCAGCTACAGCTTCTCCTACGGGGAGCCACCTTACTATTCAACACAGCAGCAACTCGAGCTTCACCCACAATGAGCTCTCTTGCTATTCACCAAAGCAGCAATTCTAGCTTCTCTCACAGTGAGATACCTTGCTATTGAGCCCAGCAGCAACTCTAGCTTCTCCCATAGGGAGCCACCTTGCAATTCAGCACACCAGCAACTCTAAATGAAAAGTCACCTTTCTAGTCAGCCCAACAGCAATGCTAGCTTCTCCCACAGTGAGCTGCCTTGCTCTTCAGCCCACCGCAACTCTATATTCTCCCAAAGTGAGCCACCTTGCTTGTCAGCCCAGCAGCAAAGCTATCTTCTCCTAAAGTGAGCTGCGTTGCTATGTAGCATCGCAACAATTCTAGCTTCTCCCACGGTCAGCAGCCTTGCTGTTATTCCCAGCAGCAACTTTAGCTTCTCCCACACTTAGCCACCTTGCTATTCAGCCGAGCACCAACTCTAGGTTCTTCCACGATCAGCTGCCTTGCTATTCAGCCCAGCAGCAACTCTAGATTCTCCCACAGGGAGCCACGTTGCTATTTAGTACAGCAGCAACTCCTGCTTCTCCCACAGTGAGCCGCCTTGCTTTTTAGCCCAGCAGCAACTCTAGCTTGTCCAATAGGGAGCTGCCTTGATATTCAGCCCCTCAGCAACTCTGGCTCCTTCTACAGTTAGCCGCTTGCTGTTAAGCCCAAAAGGAACTCATGTTTCTCCCACAAGGAGCCACCTTGCTATTCAACCCAGGAGCAAATCAAGCTTCTACCACAGTGAGCATCCTCGATATTCAACCCAGCAGCAACTCTAGCATCTCTCACAATGGGACACCTTGCTATTGATCCCAGCAACAACTCTAGCATCTCTCATAGTGAGCCACCTTGCTATTGAATCCAGCAACAACTATAGCTTCTACCGCAGTGAGCAGCTTTGCTATTGAGCCCAGCAGAAACTCTAGCTTCCCCCACAGTGAGCCAACTTGTTCTGCAGCCCAGTAGGAACTCTGGCTTCTTCCACAGTTAGATGCCTTGCTATTCAGTCCAGCAGCAACTCTAGCTTCTCCCATGCAGAGCCGACTTTGCAATTCAACATAGCATAAATTCCTTCGTTTCCCACAGTGAGCCGCCTTGCTATTGAGCCAATCAGAAACTCTAGCTTTCCTGAAAGGTAGCCACCTTGCTATTCAGCCCAGCAGCAACTCTAGCTTCTTCCACAGCAGAGCCGCCTTTGCTATTGAGCCCAGCAGCAACTCCTGTTTTTCCCACAATGAGCCACTTTGCTATTGAGCCCAACAGCAACTCCAGCTTCTCGCACAGGGAGCCGCCATGCTATTCAGCCCAGCAGCAACTAGCTTCTGCCAAAGTGAGCCACCTTGCTAATAAGCCCAGAATATTATATGATATGGTATTTATAACGCACCTTTACACAAGTGTTTCTAGGTGCCACAAGACAAGGGAGGGAAGACATAGGGAGGACAAGACAAACGATCTTATTAGGCCTTTTGTCATTCAGATCGTGCAAGTGCTAGGGCAAGTGCAAGTGGAAGGAAAGGGAGCAAGAGCAAACAGGGCAGCACAAAGCTCTGAGTAAGTGCAGCCAAGGCAGCACAGCTATGGGTAATTGCAGGATGAAGGGGGGGAGGGGTGAGCTAGAGCCCCTAAGTGCAGGGAAGGCAAGGCAGCAGTGCAAAGGAAGACTGGCCATGGAGGAGCCTGGTACCCAGTGAGACTCTGAGGGAACCAAGCAACCAGTATGCACAGCAGACAGGTAAGTTAGCAAGGCAACAAGACAGAGAAGGGAGAGGAGAAAAGGAGGGTCTTGAGCTGCTTCCGGATCTTAAGCTGGTCCGGCTCAAGTCTGAGAGGGGCAGGGAGGCTGTCCCAGAGGTAGGCACCTGAAGAGGAGAGAGATCTATCCCCCACTATCTGCCTCTAGAATCATCTGACCCTCAGAGAGTTGGACGTAGCTGAGCGAAGGGCTCTGGAAGGAAGGTATTTCAGACGAGAGTTGGGTGTAGTGCGGGCCCCGACCCCAGCAAGCCTCGTGGATGATGCAGATTGTCTTGAACTTGATCCTTGCAGCCACCGGGAGCCAGTGGAGAGATTTTAGGATTGGAGAGAAATTGTCCCTAGGCTTGAGGCCAAGAATAATTTTTGCAGTCCTGTTCTGGATTAGTTGCAGGGGGCAAAGAGTAGAGGTAGGCAGATTGAGCACGAAGCTTGCAGTAGACCAGACTGGAGTAAACCAGGGCTCTGGAGACAGTGAGCTTCTGGGGGAAAGTGAGGAATGGTAGAAGCCCTCTGATGAGGTGCAGCTGGAAGTGGGCCTTTTTGGAAAGTTCTGAGATATGAGGAGAGAAGGAGAAAGTGGAGTTGAATATGACGCCAAGGTTTTTGGCCTCACAGGAAGGCGAGGTTAACAGGCCCAAGGAGGGCGGCCAGAGTGAGAGAGGGAAAGCAGGAGCAGGGGTCCCAATGAGAAAGGGCATTAAGGGAAAGGTCTTTTGAGGCACACCTATGCTGAATTGCAGATAGACAGTCAGGGATGAGCTTTGGAGGGTGGGAGGCTGAAGGAAGCCTGAAAAAGAGCTGAGTGTCATTTGAAGAGAAGGTGGACATCAGGAGGGCCAGAGAGGCCAAATAGACACTAAAGAGCCTGGGTGAAAGGATAGAGCCCTGGAGGACACCACATGTGGAGAGAGAGGTGGTAGAGAGAAAGGACCCATATTGGACCTGCTGGGACGGTCCAGGAGGAAGGAGGTCAAGCATGCCAGGGCCTGATCCATGATGCCCATGTTTACACAGAGTCCGTTGACCAGGGTGGCGTGATTGACCATGTCGAAGGCAGAGGAAAGGTCAAGGAGCATGAGGACAGAGGGAGAGCTGGAATCAAGGTTTGAGAGCAGATCTTCACGGGTGTTCAGGAGAGCAGTTTCTGTGTCTCTGGCTGCTCTGAAGCCAGACTGATGGTCATGGAGACAGCCAACAGATTCAGTGGGGAGGGTCAGCTGAGAGATGGGCAGCTTTTCCAGGTGGTTGCCCAGGAAAAGAGTGATAGAAATTGGGTGATAGTTTGCCGGACATGTAGGATCGGCAGACATTTTTTTAGGAGTGGGTGCACAAGGGAGTGCTTGAGGAGGGAGGGGAAAGCTCCAATGGCGAAAGAGTGATTGCAGAAATTGCTCAAGGCTGTAGCAAGGGTGGCAATATGGCCCTTGATGGCACCTGTTTGGACAAAACTTTCATAGAACAGACTTGTCTAGAGACATCGTCAGGTGTTGTCAGAGCTAAAGGAAAAAAGTAAGAGGAGAGGGACAAGGGGCCAAAGTGGCCCTGGGAGAGGTAGAGGGAGCGGAAGAGGAAATTGAGGACAGGATGTCCTGATTTTTAGTGGTGAAATGAGAGGCCAGTGTCATACAGAGTGCCTGGGAAGGAACAGGTGAGGTGGAGACTGCAGTAGGATTGGCCATCTCCTTGCAGATTTTAAAGAGTTCAGCCCTCTTGTTAAATGCTGCAGAGACGCACGCTTGCATATGGACCCTCTTCTTGGAGAAGACAGAGGGTCTGTATTGCCTTTGCAGCAAGAGGCAGGCCAATTTGTCAGAGGATGCACCCAAACTTCTCCACTTCCTCCCAGTCTCGCTGCACTTGTGTTTCAGGGTGGTGAAGTCGTAGTTGCACCAAGAGTTGCACTTGGAGGTAGGCTTTAGACCGATTCTCATGACAGGAGCAAGGATGTCCAGAGTATTGGCGACAGAACGGTGCAGGTTAGAGAGGGCTGTGTCAGGGTGTGAGTCAGCCACAGGAGTAGGAGGAGCAGAGAAAGTAGAGGCAAAGGCATCCACTGACACTCGTTTCATGGGCCGAATGACCGAGAAGTAGGGTGACAGTGCTGGGGGTATGCTTTGCTTGAGGGGCAAGAAGTTTCAGGTGAGAGGAGAGCAGAAAGTGGTCAGACAAAGAGAGCGGATTGGTGAGGGGGATGACTGAGGAGATGACAGCACCCAAGGTGTGTCCAGAAGAGTGTGTTGAACCAGAGGGAAGAATGGAGAGGGAGAGGGCAAGAGTCGCATGTGTTGCAGAAAATAGCAGAGGAGGGACTGGAAGCATCCAGGTGGATGTTGAAGTCTCCAAGGAGGAGAAGTTGAGAGGTCGAGGCAAGGAGAGAAAAAGAGAGGTTAGCCCATTCAGAGAAGAAGAGGGTGACCTGGCCAGGTGGCCTGTAGATCGTAGTCACAGTCAGAGAGGCCAGGAGAAATAGAGAGCCTGCAGATTAAACATTCAAAGGAGGAGAAGGCCTGTGGAGGAATGACATAAGCAGTAATCCCTTACAGAAAGTTCAGGGCCTCTCCACCTCTGGGCCAGTTGGTTCTGGGCTCAGATAGGTACTTGTAGCCCTCAGGGAGGAGAGTGTCAAAATGTGTGACAGAGCTGGCCATGAATCATGTCTTGGTGAGAGCAAGGACATCCATGTTCAGATCTTTAAAGAGGTTCCCGATGTCAGAGGAATGTTTGACAGCGGAGAGAGAGTTAAGAGTAGCTACATGGAGCAGGTTTCCATATTTGAAAGACTTCCGGGGTGGGATACAGGAGTGAGGCACACCCACAGGAGGCAGTGGGTGGCCAGAGAGTGGGCAGAGGAAGTGGACACAGGTGGCATAGGGGCCAGAGCGAAGGAGGAGGCATGAGCCAGAGAGGTGGCAGAGGAGGAGACCAGATAAGTCTTAAGTAGGTATCAGTGATAGGGGGACCTAGGTTGGAGACCAGGATATCATTCTTGAACCTTTTCCTTCCGGACTTAGTGAGAGGGATAGGATAGGAGATAGAGTAGCACTTTTGGAAGATGGGAGAGATAGAGAGCACCATAGGGGTTGCGAGGAGGCAGAGGGGAGAGTGAGGGAGGTAAAGAAGCACTGAGCACAGCGACGGCCAAAGGAAGCATTAGAGGGGGTGGGTTCGCACAGAAGAAAGGACAAAGATGGCAACAAGCAAGCAACACACCAGTGGGGTACAAGCGACTCTATCTTCTCCCAGAGGTAGCCACCTTGCTATTCAGCCCATCAGCAGCACCAGCTTCTCCCACAGTGAACCACCTTGCTATTCAGCCCAGCAGCGATTCAAGCTTCACCCACAGTAAGCTGCCTTGCTATTCAGCAAAGCAGAACTCTAGCTTATCCCACATTAAAATGCCTTGTTATTGAGCCCAGCAGAAACTCTAGTTTCTCCCTCTGTGAGTCGCCTTGCTATTAGGCCGAGCAGCAGCTCCAGCTTCTCCCACAATGAGCCATCTTGCTACTCAGCCCAGAAGCAACTCTAGCTATTCCCAAAGTGAGCATCCTGGCTATTCAGCCCAGCAGCAACTCTAATTTCTCCCATGCAGAATTGCCTTTGCTATTGAGCCCAGCAGCATCTCCTGCTTTACCCACAGTGAGATGCCTTGCTATTGAGACCATCAGAAACTCTAGCTTCTCTCACAGTGAGCTGCCTTGCTAGTCAGCCCAGCAGGAACTCTAGCCTTCTCCCACAGGGAGCCACCCATTCAGCCCCTCGGCAGCTCTACCTTTGTCCACAGTGAGCCGACTTGCTAGTCAATCCAGCAGCAACTCAAGAATCTCCCACACAGTGCTGCCTTGCTATTCAGCCCAGCATCAACAGTAACTCCTCCCTCAGTGATTCACCTTGCTATTGAGCCCAGCAGCAACTCCAGCTTCTCCCACAGTGAGCCGCCTTGCTATTTAGCCCAAAAGTAAATCAAGCTTCTCCCACAGCGAGCAATCTTGCTATTCATCCCAGTAGCAACTCTAGCTATTCCCACAATGAGCATCCTGGCTATTCAGCCCAGCATTAACTCTAGCTTCTCCCACGGAGAGCTGCTTTTGCTTTGAAGCCAGCAGCATCTCCTGCTTTACCCACAGTGAGCCACCTTGCTATTGAAACAATCAGAAACTCTAGCTTCTCCCACAGTGAGCCACCTTCCTATTCACCCCAGCAGCAACTCTAGCTTCCGCAGAGGGTGCTACCTTGCTTTTCTAAGCAGTAGCAACTCTACCCTTCTCCCACAGGGAGCCCCCTTCCTATTTAGCCCCTTGGTAGCTCTAGCTTCTTCCGCAGGGAGTTGCCTTGCTATTCAGTCCAGATGAAACTCTACCTTCTTCCACATGTACCTGCTTTTGCTATTCAGCCCAGCAGCAACTTCTGCTTTTCACACAGTGAGCATCCTGGCTATTTAGCCCAGCAGCAACTCTAGCTTCTCCCACTGTTACGCTCACCTGACTCCCACGGAGGCGCAGGTCTGGTTTGGAGTGTTGTTGCTTCTTCTATGGTGAAGCGCAGGACCCGGAAGATGGACAGGACCGGACCTTCGAATCTCGCTTGTCTGGCTCTCAGGAATATCTTTCTGTATGTGAAAAAGGAGTATTAACAATCTGCGGGAGAAAGTATAAGCCTCCCGCTCTCTTCTCACCCTTCTACGAAACCCTCCTGCGACCCCCACATGAAGTCTCACCTTAGGGTTTGAAAGGTTGAGCTCTCCATCCTGCTTCTCGTGCAGGGGCGCGTTGTATCCAATTACTTCACTGGGATTTTGATTGTAGACGGTTCAAGTTTTGTTTTCCCGGTATAGTACCGTAAGGATTCTGTTAATGAGTATGATTCCGCAATAATAATTGTTCGTTGTCTCTTTTTCAGGTGCGGAAACTATTCCGAGAAGAGCTGTGGAACCGAAGAATGAGACTCTGGTGAACTTGATGAGAATTCTCTCAGTGTCCTTGTATCAATGCGCTCACTAATGCGGATGTATTTTTTCCCCATAGGGGCCGGGGTCCGGAAATGCCAGGATGCGGCTAGGACCCGAAATGAAGTTGGAATAACCCAACAGGTAAGCTTTGTAATGGAAATTAAGGTTTCCTTGTTTTCTTTCCCCTCTCACCTTTATTCTTGTCTTTTTCTCCCTAGGCGCGGTGATGTGGCTGCGAGTCCAGATGTCGCCGTAGAACGTGGTGGTACCTTGTACAGGTGAGTGAGATGCGGCGCTGCAGCAATCGATGCAATGTGCTTTTAAATGGATGTCTTCCCTTTCAGGACCGTCGGTGAGATGTCTCCGGAATGCGGATTTAGCAGGTAAGGACTCTTCTTTACCCTTTTCTCTTCTCTTCTCTCTTTGCAGGTGTTCCAGGATGCTGGCAGGAGTGGCAGAAGACAGAATGCAGGAGCAAACACGGTGAGCGTCCAGCTGCTAGATGCAGAACAACGCGAAGCGTGAGTTGCTGCTTCGGCGTGGCTTAAATAGCCTTCAAAGTAGTTCCAGGTATGTATCCTTCCTCTCAGGTATGTATTCCTCCCCTGACCACACCCGTGTGGTTAAGTTGTTCCAAAGATAAAGTAGTCCCATTCAGGCCTCAGAAGGCCTGGATGTTGCAGCATGGTCTGCATCAGGCAAGTTAACACTAAGCACCTTTAACACAAAGTCCCCTTTTATGAGCCTGGCGCCTATGGCGCCAGGACTGTGGCCCGATATGAGTCTGGCGCCAAAGGCGCCAGGACTGAGTCCAAAGAGCCCCTACTTGAGGCTGTTGTGACTTCCCTTGAAGACATGATGTCTGCCTCTGGGGTCGCTGGGTCTTGTCTGGCACCTTGGAGGTAGGCATCATGACACCCACGTGGAGATGTTTTTGCTTTGAGTCCCGCAGCATCTCTTTCTTTACCCACAGTAAGCCGCCTTTCTATTGAGACCATCAGAAACACTAGCTTCTCCCACAGTGAGCCGCCTTGCTATTCAGCCCAGCAGCAAATCTAGCTTCCCCCAGAGGGAGCCACCTTGCTATTTAGCCCCTCGGCAGCTCTAGCCTCTTCCACAGTGAGCTGCCTTGATATTCAGTCCCGCTGAAATGCTAACTTCTCCCACATGGAGCTGCTTTTGCTATTCAACCGAGCGGCAACTTCTGCTTTTCCCACAGTGAGCCTCTTTGCAATTGAGCCCAGTAGCAACTCCAGCTTCTACTACATAGAGCCACCTTGCTATTCAGAACAGCATCAACTGTAGCTTCTCTCAGAGTAAGCTGCCTTGCCATTCGGCCCAGCAGCAACTCTAGCTTCACCCAGGGTGAGCTGCTATGCTATTCAGCCCAGCAGCAAATTTAGCTTCTCCCATGGTGAGTTGCCTTGCTAGAAAGTCCAGCATCATTTACAGCATTTCACACACTGAGCTGCCTTCATATTCATTCCAGCAGGAACTTCTGCTACTCCAACAATGTGCTGCCTTGGTAATCAGCCCATTATCAACTCCAGCTATTCAGCCCAGGCAGCAACTGTAGCTTACCTCACAGGGATCCATTTTGCTATTGAGCCCATTGGCAAATCTAGCTTCTCCCTTAGAGAGCTGTCTTGCTATTCAGCCCAGCAGCAACTCCTGCATCTCTGACAGTGAGCCACCTTGCTATTCAGCCCAGCAGCAATGCTAGCTTCTCTCAGACTGCGATGCCTTGATATTGAACCCAGCAGGAACTTCTGTTTCTCCCACAGCGCAGTGCCTTGCTGTTGAGACCAGCAGCAACTCCAGCATCTCTCACAGGGAGCCACCTTGCTATTCAGCCAAGCAGCAATGCTAGCTTCTCTCAGACTGCAATGCCTTGATATTGAACCCAGCGGGAACTTCTGTTTCTCCCACAGTGCTGTGCCTTGCTATTGAGACCAGCAGCAACTCTAGCTTCTCCCACAAGGAACCACCTCTGTAATTCAGCAAAGCAGCAATTCCTGCTTTTCCAACAGTGAGCCGCTTTGCTATTGAGCCCGGCAATAACTTCTCCCACAGGAAGCCACCTTGCTATTCAGCCCATCAGCAACTTTAGCTTTGCCCACTATGAGCTGTCTTGCCATTTAGCCCAGCAGAAGCTCCTGCATCTTTGACAGTGAGCCGACTAGCGATCCAGCACATCAGAAATTCTAGCTTCCCCCACAGTGAGCTGTCTTGCCATTTAGCCCTGCAGCAACTCCTGCATCTCTGACAGTGAGCCGCCTTGCTATTCAGACCAACGCCAACTCCAGCTTCTCCCACACACCGCCTTTGGAAATCAGCCCAGCAGCAATTCCTACTTTTCCCACAGTGAGCCGCTTTGCTATTGAGCCCAGATGTAACTTCAGCTCCTCCCACAACGAGCCACCTTGCTAGTCAGCCTAGTAGCAATGCTAGCTTCTCTCAGAATGTGATGCCTTTCTATTGAGCCCAGCAGCAACTCAAGCTTATCCACCAGTGAGCCACCTTGCTATTCAGCCCAGCAGCAGTACTACTTTCTCCCACATGGAGCCACCTTGCTACTTAGCCCAGTAGCAACTCTAGCTTCTCCCACAGTGAGCCACCATCCTATTCAGCCCAGCAGCAACTCCTATTTCTCCCAGAGGGGCCACCTCGCCATTTAGCCCAGCAGCAACTCTAGCCTTCTCCCACAGGAAGCCACCTTGCTATTCATCCAAGCAGCAACTCCAGCTTCTCCCAATGGGAGCCACCTTGATATTTAGTCCAGCAGCATATATAGCTTCTCCCAAAGTGTCCTGCCCTGCTATTCATCCCAGCAGGAACTCTAGCTTCTCCCACACTGAGATGCCTTGATAATCAGCCCAACAGGCACTTCTGCTTCTCCCACAGTGCAGTGCCTTGGTATTGAGACCAGCAGCAACTCCAGCATCTCCCATAGGGAGCCACCTTGCTGTTTAGCCCAGCTGTAACTCTAGCTTCTCCCACAAGGAGCCACGTTTGCAATTCAGCAAAGCAGCAATTCCTGCTTTTTCAACAGTGAGCCACTTTGCTATTGAGCCCAGCAGCAACCTCTCCCACAGGAGCCACCTTGCTATTCAGACCATCAGCAACTTTAGCTTTGCTCACTGTGAGCCGCCTTGCTATTCAGCCCAGCAGGAACTCTAGCCTTCTCCCACAGGGAGCCACGTTGCTATTCAGCCGCTCAGCAGCTCTAGCTTCGTCCACAGTGAGCTGCCTTGCCAGTCAATCCAGCAGCAACTTAAGCTTCTCCCACACAGTGCCGCATTGCTATTCAGCCCAGCATCAACACTAGCTTCTCTTTCAGTGATTCACCTTGCTATTGAGCCCAGCAGCAACTCCAGCTTCTCCCACAGTGAGGCATCTTGCTATTTAGAGCAAAAGTAAATCAAGCGTCTCCCAAACGGGGCAACCTTGCTATTCAGCCCAGTAGCAACTCTAGCTATTCCCACAGTTAGTATCCTGGCTATTCAACACAGAATCAACTCTAGCTTCTCCCACAGAGAGCTGCTTTTGCTTTGAACCCAGCAGCATCTCTTGCGTTACCCACAGAGAGCCGGCTGGCTATTGAGACGATCAGAACCTCTAGCTTCTCCCACAGTGAGCCGCCTTGCTATTCGGCCCAGCAGCAACTTTTGCTTTTCCCACAGTGAGCATCCTGGCTATTCAACCCAACAGAAACTATAGCTTCTCCCGCATGGAGCCACCTTGCTATTGAGCCCCTCTGCAGCTCTAGCTTTGTCCACAGTGAGCTGCCTTGCTATTGAGCCCAGCAGCAACTCTAGTTTCTCCCTCTGTGAGTCGCCTTGCTATAAGCCATCTTGCTATTCAGCCCAGAAGCAACTCTAGCTATTCCCACAGTGAGCATCCTGGCTATTCAGCCCAGCAGCAACTCTAATTTCTCCCATGCAGAATTGCCTTTGCTATTGAGCCCAGCAGCATCTCCTACTTTACCCACAGTGAGACACCTTGCTATTGAGACCATCAGAAACTCTAGCTTCTCTCACAGTGAGCTGCCTTGCTATTCAACCCCGCAGGAACTCTAGCCTTCTCCCACATGGAGCCACCTTGCTATTCAGCCCCTCGGCAGCTGTAGCTTTGTCCACAGTGAGCCGCCTTGCTAGTCAATCCAGCAGCAACTCAAGCATCTCCCACACAGTGCTGCCTTGCTATTCAGCCCAGCACCAACAGTAACTTCTCCCTCAGTGATTCACCTTGCTATTGAGCCCAGCAGCAACTCCAGCTTCTCCCACAGTGAGCTGCTTTGCTATTTAGCCCAAAAGTAAATCAAGCTTCTCCCACAGGGAGCAATCTTTATATTCAGCCCAGTAGCAACTCTAGCTATTCCCACAGTGAGCATCCTGGCTATTCAGCCCAGCCACAACTCTAGCTTCCCCAGAGGGTGCTATCTTGCTTTTCAATGCAGCAGCAACTCTACCCTTCTCCCACATGGAGCCACCTTGCTATTCAGCCCCTCGGTAGATCTAGCTTCTTCCGCAGTAAGCTTCCTGGCTATTCAGTCCAGATGAAACTCTACCTTCCCCCACATGTACCTGCTTTTGCTATTCAGCCCAGCAGCAACTTCTGCTTTTCCCACAGTGAGCATACTGGCTATTTAGCCCAGTAGCAACTCTAGCTTCTCCCACCTGGAGCTGCTTTTGCTTTGAGTCCCGCAGCATCTATTACTTTACCCACAGTGAGCCGCCTTGCTATTGAGACCATCAGAAACTCTAGCTTCTCCCACAGTGAGCCGCCTTGCTATTCAGCCCAGCAGCAACTCTAGCTTCCCCCAGAGGGAGCCCGCTTGCTATTCAATGCAGCAGCATCACAACCCTTTTCCCACAGACAGCCACCTTGCTATTCAGCCCCTCAGCAGCTCTAGCCTCTTCCATAGTGAGCTGCCTTGATCTTCAGTCCTGCTGAAATGATACCTTCTCCCACATGGAGCTGCTTTTGCTATTCAGCCAAGCGACAACTTCTGCTTTTCCCACAGTGAGCCTCTTTGCAATTCAGCCCAGTAGCAACTCCAGCTTCGACTACATGGAGCCACCTTTCTATTTAGAACAGCATCAACTCTAGCTTCTCTCAGAGTGAGCTGCCTTGCCATTCAGCCCAGCAGCAACTCTAGCTTCACCCAGAGTGAGCTGCTATGCTATTCAGTCCAGCAGCAAATCTAGCTTCTCCCATGGTGAGCTCCCTTGCTAGACAGTTCAGCAGCATTTACAGCATCTCGCACACTGAGCTGCCTTCATATTCAGTCCAGCTGGAACGTCTGCTACTCCAACAATGCGCTGCCTTAGTAATGAGCCCATTATCAACTCCAGTTATTCAGCCCGGCAGCAGCTATAGCTTACCTCACAGTGATCCATTTTGCTATTGTGCCCATTGGCAAATCTAGCTTCTCCCTTAGAGAACTGTCTTGCTATTCAGCCCAGCAGCTACTCTAGCTTCTCCCACAGTGAGCTGTCTTGCCATTTAGCCCAGCAGCAACTCCTGCATCTCTGTCAGTGAGCCACCTAGCTATTCAGCCCATCAGAAACTCTAGCTTCCCCCACAGTGAGCTGTCTTGCCATTTAGCCCAGCAACTCCTGCATCTCTGAAAGTGAGCCGCCTTGCTATTCAGCCCAGCACCAACTCCAGCTTCTCCCACAAGCCACCTTTGCAAATCAGCCCAACAGCAATTCCTAATTTTCTCACAGTGATCTACTTTGCTATTGAGCCCAGAAGCAACTTCAGCTTCTCCCACGTCGAGCCACCTTGCTATTCAGCCCAGCAGCAATGCTAGTTTCTCTCAGACTGTGATGCCTTGATATTGAACCCAGAAGCAACACAAGCTTATTCATCAGTGAGCCACCTTGCTATTCAGCCCAGCAGCAGAGCTAGCTTCTCCCACAGTGAGCCGCCTTGATATTCAGCCCATCAGCAACTCTAGCTCCTCCTACAGAAAGCTGCCTTGCTGTTGAGCCCAAAATAAACTCATGCGTCTCCTACAAGGAGGCACCTTGCTATTCAGCCCAGCAGCAACTCTAACGTCTCCCACAGTGAGCTGCCTTGTAATTCAGCCCAGCAGCAACTCTAGCTTCTTCTACAGTGAGCTACCTTGATATTCAACCCAGCAGCAATGCTAGCATCTCTCACAGTGAGTCACCTTGCTATTTATCCCAGCAACAACTCTAGCTTCATCCACAGTGGGACAACTTGCTCTTCAGCCCAGCAGTAACTTGAGATTCTTCTACAGTGAGCATCCTTGATATTCAACCCGGCAGCAACTCTAGTATCTCTCACAGTGAGCCACCTTGCTATTGATCCCAGCAACAACTCTAGCTTATCCCACAGTGGGCCAACTTGCTAGTCAGTCCAGCAGCAACTCTAGCTTATTCCACAGTGAGCATCCTTGCTATCCAGGTAAGCAGCAACTCTAGATTTTCCCTCAATAAGCTGCCTTGCTATTGAGCCCAGCAACAACTATAACTTCTACCACAGTGAGCAGCCTTGCTATTCAGGTAAGCAGCTACTCTAGCTTTTCCCTCAATAAGCTGCCTTGCTATTGAGCCCAGCAACAACTCTAGCTTATCCCACAGTGGGCCAACTTGCTAGTCAGCCCAGCAGCAACTCTAGCTTCTTCCGCAGTGAGCATCCTTGCTATTCAGTTAAGCAGCAACTCTAGCTTTTCCCTCAATAAGTGTCAGGTTTCTTGATTGTCGTGAAGAGTATTGAAACTCCGTCCCCAAGTACCACAGAGAGAGAATACAAGATTACTCCCTATGCGATCATTGAGGCCACAGGTGGGTAGTTCTTGCAGCTCAGATCCACGGTAAATGTTGAAACCCAAGGCAGCTGTAAAGAATGTCTTTATTAGCAATCAAGCGAGCACAGTACAAGCAAAAGGCAAGATAAAGAATAGGTCTTACCTAATCTGATGGGTGAGGAAGCCCAGAACCTAAAGTAGTGGGAAATTCTGTGGATGTGCATGTGAGCTGGTTTCCCCGATGACAGTAGGGAGAAGAACTGAAAGCTGGGTGAAACCCAACTACCCTCCTGGGACTTGATGAAGCAAAAGACCAAAATCCAAAGTACTTGATAACGTGAAACTATGAGAAGACAAATGCCAAGTCCGATTCAGGGTAATCCAAGACAGTCCAAAAGGCCTTCCGAGTTCAAGAAGATCCAGCAAACAGAGCCAAAAGACGTGAGCAAAAGCAGATCCAAAAACAGTCCAAAAGTCAAAAAGCCATAGAAAACACAAGGTATCCAAAACGCTGAATAGAGTCCTCCAAAGAACAGCTGTGAAGCGCGGACATGCGGAAGTTCAGTGCATAAATAGCGTAAGTTTCAGCGTCACCTGATCCGCGACGCATCACGTGACCCGCGGACGTAATACGTGAGCGAGGTCTCCATGATCGTGGACTGGACCTTCTGCGAGCAGCGTCCTGTAGCCGGCGTCTGCAAGCTCTTTGGTGCAGACGCCATGGCAGATGCCAATGAAGGAACGGAGAACCCCTGTATCTGCATGTGTGGCCCTTGGGGTAAACCCGCTCGCTCACGTGACAACCTTCCAGTGTGAGGGACATGAAGTGAAAACCTGACTGGAAAAGCTGGTGTATTGTGAGTGTTGCCTGTCCTATTGCCACACCTAGGGACAGAATGAGAGGACAGCGTGACAATAACCCGCCTTGCTATTGAGCCCAGCAACAACTATAGCTTCTACCACAGTGAGCAGCCTTGCTATTCAGCCCAGCAGAAACTTTAGATTCCCCTAGAGTGAGACAATTTGCTATTCAGCCCAGCTGTATCTCAAGCTTCTTCCACAGTGAGATGCCTTGCTATTCAGTCCAGCAGCAACTCTAGCTTCTACCAAGAAGATTCAACTTTGCAATTCAGCACAGCATCAACTCCTGCTTTTCCCACTGTGAATACCATTGCGATTGAGCCAAGCAGAAACTCCAGCTTCCACTGAAAGCTAACCACCTTGCTGTTCAGCCCAGCAGCAACTCTAGCTTCTTCCATTCTTCCACGGTGTGCTGCTTTTCTATTCAGTCCAGCAGCAACTCTAGCTTCTCACATGCAGAGCTCACTTTGCAACTCAGCACAGCATCAACTCCTGCTTTCCACTCAGTGAGCCAACTTGCTAGTGAGCCCAAAAGAAACTCTACCTTCCCCGAAAGTGAGCCGCCTTGCTAATCAGCCCTGCAGCAACGCTAGCTTCTTCCCCGGTGAGCTGCCTTGCTATTCAGCTTAGCAGCAACTCCTGTTTTTCCCACAATGAGCCGCGTTGCTATTCAGCCTATCAGCAGCTACAGCTTCTCCCACGGTGAGCCACCTTACTATTCAGCCCAGCAGCAACTCGAGCTTCAGCCATAATGAGCTCTCTTGCTATTCACCAAAGCAGCAACTCTAGCTTCTCCCATAGGGAGCCACCTTGCAATTCAGCCCATCAGCAACTCTAAATGAAAAGTCACCTTTCTAGTCAGCCCAACAGCAATGCTAGCTTCTCCCACAGTGAGCTACCTTGCTCTTCAGCCCACCAGCAACTCTAGATTCTCCCAAAGTGAGCCACCTTGCTTGTCAGCCCAGCAGCAAAGCTATCTTCTCCCAAAGTGAGCTGTGTTGCTATGTAGCATCGCAGCAATTCTAGCTTCTCCCACGGTCAGCAGCCTTGCTGTTATTCCCAGCAGCAACTCTAGCTTCTCCTACACTTAGCCATTTGCTATTCAGCCGAGCAGCAACTCTAGGTTCTTCCACGATCAGCTGCCTTGCTATTCAGCTCAGCAGCAACTCTAGATTCTCCCACAGGGAGCCGCGTTGCTATTTAGTACAGCAGCAACTCCTGCTTCTCCCACAGTGAGCCGGCTTGCTTTTTAGCCCAGCAGCAACTCCAGATACTTCCACAGTGAGCCGCCTTGATATTCAGTCCATCAACAACTCTAGCTCCTCCTACAGGTTAGGCGCCTTGCTATTGAGCCCAGCAGCAACTCTAGCTTGTCCAATAGGGAGCTGCCTTGATATTCAGCCCCCCAGCAACTCTGGCTCCTTCTACAGTTAGCCGCTTGCTGTTAAGCCCAAAAGGAACTCATATTTCTCCCACAAGGAGCCACCTTGCTATTCAGCCCAGGAGCAAATCTAGCTTCTACCACAGTGAGCATCCTCGATATTCAACCCAGCAGCAACTCTAGTATCTCTCACAGTGGGACACCTTGCTATTGATCCCAGCAACAATTCTAGCATCTCTCATAGTGAGCCACCTTGCTTTTGAACCGAGCAACAACTATAGCTTCTACCACAGTGAGCAGCTTTGCTATTGAGCCCAGCAGAAACTCTAGCTTCCCCCACAGTGAGCCAACTTGTTCTGCAGCCCAGCAGCAACTCTGACTTCTTCCACAGTTAGATGCCTTGCTATTCAGTCCAGCAGCAACTCTAGCTTCTCCCATGCAGAGCCGACTTTGCAATTCAACATAGCATCAATTCCTTCTTTTCCCACAGTGAGCCGCCTTGCTATTGAGCCAATCAGAAACTCTAGCTTCCCTGAAAGCTAGCCACCTTGCTATTCAGCCCAGCAGCAACTCTAGCTTCTTCCACAGTGGAGCCGCCTTTGCCATTGAGCCCAGCAGCAACTCCTGTTTTCCCACAATGAGCCACTTTGCTATTGAGCCCAACAGCAACTCCAGCTTCTCGCACAGGGAGCCACCCTGCTATTCAGCCCAGCAGCAACTAGCTTCTGCCACAGTGAGCCACCTTGCTAATAAGCCCAGAATATTATATGATATGGTATTTATAACGCACCTTTACACAAGTGTTTCTAGGTGCCACAAGACAAGGGAGGGAAGACATAGGGAGGACAAGACAAACAATCTTATTAGGCCTTTTGTCATTCAGATCGTGCAAGTGCTAGGGCAAGTGCAAGTGGAAGGAAATGGAGCAAGAGCAAACAGGGCAGCACAAAGCTCTGAGTAAGTGCAGCCAAGGCAGCACAGCTATGGGTAATTGCAGGATGAAGGGGGTCTAGAGCCCCTAAGTGCAGGGAAGGCAAGGCGGCAGTGCAAAGGAAGAGTGGCCATGGAGGAGCCTGGTACCCAGTGAGACTCTGAGGGAACCAAGCAACCAGTATGCACAGCAGACAGGTAAGTGAGCAAGGCAGCAAGACAGAGAAGGGAGAGGAGAAAAGGAGGGTCTTGAGCTGCTTCCGGATCTTAAGGTGGTCCGGATCAAGTCTGAGAGGGGCAGGGAGGCTGTCCCAGAGGTAGGCACCTGAAGAGGAGAGAGATCTATCCCCCACTATCTGCCTCTAGAATCGTCTGACCCTCAGAGAGTTGGACGTAGCTGAGCGAAGGGCTCTGGAAGGAAGGTATTTCAGAAGAGAGTTGGGTGTAGTGCGGGCCCCGACCCCAGCAAGCCTTGTGGATGATGCAGATTGTCTTGAACTTGAATCTTGCAGCCACCGGGAGCCAGTGGAGAGATTTCAGGACTGGAGAGAAATGGTCCCTGGGCTTGAGGCCAAGAATCATTTTTGCAGTCCTGTTCTGCTTTAGTTGCAGGGGGCGAAGAGCAGAGGTAGGCAGATTGAGCACGAAGCTTGCAGTAGACCAGCCTGGAGCAAACCAGGGCTCTGGAGGCAGTGAGCTTCTGGGGGAAAATGAGAAATGGTACAATGCCTCTGAGGAGGTGCAGCTGGAGGTGGGCCTTTTTGGCAAGTTCTGAGATATGAGGAGAGAAGGAGAAAGTGGAGTTGAAGATGACACCAAGGTTTTTGGCCTCACAGGAAGGCGAGGTTAACAGGCCCAAGGAGGGAGGCCAGAGTGAGAGAGGGAAAGCAGGAGCAAGGATCCCAATGAGAAATGGCGTTAAGGGAAAGATCTTAGGCGGAGTTTGGAAGCTGAGGTTGGAAGCAGTCTGTGGCAGTACCCCCTGTGTGCAAGTCTGCTTTCTATCCCCACTGTGCTTGTGGGCGGAGACATTCTGCAAAACCCAACTCGGTCCGCGGAGCGGACGCAGAGTTTAGAAGCTGAGGTTGGAAGCAGTCTGTGGCAGTCCGTGGAAGTACGGGGAATGGATGGAACAGAGGCTTCCCCTGCCCTCCCGGACCCCATGGAGGAGGTTGTGCCGTCCCTGAGAAGCAGCCAATCGAGTCGAGAGGACCCAGTCTTGGACTTGAGAAGTCCCCTGAAAAAACCTACACGTCAGTGTCGACCTGTTCCCACTACATCCGCATCATCCGCGACGGCGGCGACAACACAAGAACTCTCAGGTATGAGCCTGTGTGACTCAAAATGTTTGGAAACGAGCTCAAATATTGATGTGGATAGGGGCATGTCCCAACCCATGCCATCTTTTCCACAGAAGGCAAAAACCCATGCGCTGACCCCTGTGGAGCAAGAACTCGCCCTCTCACTCCCCATTGCCGACAAGTCCCGTGCGACTTACCCACGGGATAGAGGAGCAAAGGTGAACAGGGCCCAAAATGACGGGCTAGTCGAGGTTGAGTCATCGCAGCACTCGCAGCCCTCGAGTCCCCATCAGGAAGTTGAAGTTCCTGGGAAATCAGTGGAAGGGGCGGCAGGTGAGCTCGGGGGTTGGGAAAGTGATTCGAAACTGGAGGAGGGGGTGGAGGGCCTGGCGGGGAGTACGAAGGTGGCTGCCGGCGGAGAAGCGTTTGCACTGCAGGCGAGCTCTGCAAGCCTCGAAGCAGACACCGTGGGGGGGACAACCCCGTACCCAGCCTCTGGTGCAGAGCCGCCCGACAGTCGGAACGCTACAAGCGGGGAGGAGTCCAGAAAGGCCCCTCAGGACGAACAAGGGGTGCCAACAGGGGGGCTAACAGTGAATGAAAACATAAACTCCCTAATAAACATTGCCATAGAGATCTACTCTCCAAGAGCCTGTCCTGACCTGAAGAGTCCGGACAACGTGACAGAAATGGATAAATCTTTTTTAAAAGGAAGCATGGTTTTAGGGAAGGGTCTAACAGTGGAAACACCGAGCCCAGAATTGAGGATTGAACTTGGTGAAAGCCACCCTCAAAACCACAAATCCCTGCCTGTATGTAATGAACATAAAATAATATGTAACACGAAGAGGCCAAACACAAAGATCGTCCTGGTTGAAGCTTTTTCAGAAGAAAACAAGCAATCCCAGGAGATTGACAAAGAGGAGCTAATGCCTACAGAAAAGGGGGTAGATATAGGTGGAAACGATTACGAAAATGCATGCCATTCACCAGCACATAACGAACTTCAAAGTGCAGGGGATGGGATAATACCCAGGAAATTGCCACCAAAAAATTCCCCAAAGAAACGAGGAAATACACAAAGAGGCAGTAAGCCAAAGGCATTAACATTGACAGGGGAAAATGTCGAGGAAAAATACCTCAGATGTACTAACTAGAAGAGCGATGAGGAGAGCAACAACTAGACAAAAAGCAAACACTCTCCATGCGAATTCAGTAGCAAGATTTGTTTTAAAACCATTAATGGAAAAACATCGTCAGATGGAAGAATTGTCAGATGCGGAGCTGTTGGAGGGCGATGTTTCCCATACAAGTGACAGATTACAAGAACGGAGATTTGTATGGTCAGGGATGAGAACGGACTCTCCACGAGGATTCCTAAAAACAGGAATTCAATACTTTAAAGACCCAGATCTACAGAGGAAGCAGATGGTCTCGAACTTGCCCCTACAAGACAGCATACAATCAGAGAAAACACTTGAAACCACTGGAGGATATTTTAGGGGAAAGCCAGAAGCAACAGGCAAAAGGGTTGTCCCCCAGACCAGAGGTAGTCAATATACCTGACAGTAATAAGGAGGTTGACCCATGTGCATCGAAGGTGCCTAGGGGGATGTCAGGGCAGGAAAAAGACCCAGTACGCGATGAAAGGTTCACAAGGGACTCATTCCAAGAGACCTTACCTATGGATAAGGACCAGACAACTCCAATTACATCGGAAAAAAAAACCTTACCTCAAGCAGGAAACAACGTAAGGGATCGGACATCGGATCCTCTACCTGTAGAAAAAAATCAAGAAAATATATCAGAAAAAATAATAAACATAGAAGAGGAATTCCAAGTAGACAATTCTCTGAGGTTCAACGTTTCTGGCCAATGCTCTTTGGCAGGTCCCCAGCACCGTTCCCCCACACAAAATAGAAGACATTCAAATTGGTCAGTGAACAACGAGAGAAAGACACCAACACGTAATAGAAGATCTTCAACCGTGACCAGTGACAATGAGAATGGATCAACAACAAAAAAACATGAAATTTTCGCAATGTCAGCGATAAACATTGCAATGAACCCATTCTGCAAACTGTACGAATCCATACACGATACCTTAAAGGACCAGTTAGCCCTGGTAGCAATGCTCCACACGAAAATGATCTATGTTGAAAGTTTCATTACTCCATACTCCGAACAGTTTATTGAACAGAGAACCCAGACAACAAAACAAAACAAAAGTGTCGAAAAATACTAAGCAAATGAATACAACCGCTATACAGACCGAGGACACAGCTGGAGTAGTCAGGAAAGAGTCGGACGGAAACCAGCAGGTGGAAACGCAAATGATAAAAGAAAATGAGATCACCCATCGGGACGTCCGAGAAGAACATAAGAAAGGCCCCCAATTAAACGCACAAAATCAACAAGGGGATGAACGGCAGGGTACCACAAAGAAACTAACTACAAACGGGTGTGTAGTCCTAACTTTGGAAAAAGACGTTCTGAGTATGACGCCCGTTGAGGGTGAAGGAACAAGAGGACATCAAACGGAGGCTCAAATAGCAAAACCTTAAAATATGATTCCAGAGCATAGACAACCAAAACCGCAAACAATGGAACAAACAACATACCTGCTTTTTGCAAATGAGAAAACGAAGGCAAAAAAAGTTGGACAGAGAATAGTCACACTAGAAACACAGCTGGCCTACACGATGATGACAAAGGAGTCAGCAAACTCCCAGAATAAAAACAGCCACCATAATGAGCAATTGAAAAATCGGACTGTGTTCTTCCGAGACGTAGAGCCCCCAACTGTGGAAAAAGCAAATCAAGATTTGTTCACAAAAGGTCGACAAAGGGAGAACGAAGTCCTGGATGAGAGCACCAATCTCATGGAGTTGTCGATATACTCCTTCGAAACCGTGGACACTGAATCCAGCTTAGAGATGCAACAATTAGAAGGTGTGACAAAAGAAGCAGAAGCCAAAACCAACGAAATTGTAGAAAAAGATCAAACAAGTCCTTTTCTTACTTTAAATGAAATGCGTGATAAAATTGCCGGGGCATTTAAGACCAGCAAAAGGGACACAACATTGCCATCAGAAATAGAAAAAAGACGGACTGACTCCAGAGAGAAAGAATTGTACTTACGGGACAGGAACTACAGGAACAGTTCATCACGTACAAAGGGAATCATGAAAACTCAGTCCTGGGAAGAAGTCAAATCCATCAACAATTGTAAGAAAGAACATACTAAAAAAAAAACTCAAGTGACTCGGATTACGAGAGAAATTCAAGAAACAAAAGAAATAATAATGCAGAGAATGAGAAAGATACCTACATTCCATATAGTAAAAAAATTGGCAGTGAGAGATCTTTTAAACTGGAATGTGTGGGGGACACACGAGATAAACTGATACTGAACAGGAAGAACATAATGGCCCTAATGAATTGCATACCTAATCTGAGGCAGATCAATTTGGACGACATCAGATTTGTGGAATTTAGCTCCTTGGGGAAAAGAGACTGTGTCTATCTACATATCCCTTCTTCAATAATCAGAGCAATGATAACATTGGAACAGGAAAGTTTTTATATGTTGGGGTACGACGTTTGTGAGTGTAATCTAAGAAGTCAAAAATTGCACCACGAAAAAAGTAAACCGGAAAAACAAGAAAACACACAGTCAAAACAAGAGAAGGAGCGGGCCAGTTCAAAAGGAATAACAGCTAGACCAATTGAAAGGGCGAAACAAAAAGAGGTTGAATCCACGAATCAAACAGAGCTTGACTCCCCAGAGAGGGAGACCCAAAGAGGAACTACTATAACGGGAGAAACGGTGAAAACGCCATACTTGGACCCCCTCAATATTGATAGACATCCCCAGGGCCCTCTTCGGAGTCTAACAATAACATTTGCACAAGAAGACTTAACCAGGGACAATGGACAAAAAACCATAATCACCCCCGACGATGAAGAAAAAGGCACCCTCACTAGATGGTTGTGGATTTCAAAAGCATTAACAAAGAAGAGCTAGCCACCCAGGGAAGTGAAGGAAGGCACGGAACAAGCGCCGGGAGGTGAGATGGTAGAAGTTGGAAAAGATACCATCGTAATGGGAAGTTGGAATACCAGAGGTTTTGGTCACCTCCTGGCAAAAAGTGACGTAAATCTAGGGGAGTTTGTCATTTTATGTCTCCAAGAGACATGGTTAATGAAAAAAACCTTTTTTGGAGGGATATGAAACCTACCTTTCCCCAGCGACGCATTCGGGGAAAGGCCGTCCATCATCAGGTTTGTTGACAGCCATTAGATCTGGAGTGGGAATCCAATATATAAAAACGGAGGTGTCAAATGCTCATTTCCAAGTATCCGTTTTGAATTGGACAAAAACATCTGCGGATTCTAATAACCAAAAAGGTGCAAACGAGGAGATAGTGGTTTTGATAAATACCTATTGGAACCCAGCAGTAATTAAGAATGAAGACTTCCTGAAATTAGCAGATAGCATACTGGAGAAAAAACATTTGGAATGGGCGCCCAAATATATTATTCTCTTTGGAGACCTTAATGCGATCTGCCCTAAATGCACCATTTCCAACGGAACCACCTGGCGATGTCAGCATGGGACCTTCATAGTTTAGAGACATCAATGCGCAGTGGGGGTTTACCTATCCCGACATGGGAAAGAAACAACCAGAGTGCAAATTTAGATCACATATTTGTCTCTAACGAAATGCTGAGGATTATGGTTGATTTCAAAGTGGTGAAAACATTTAATAGTGATCACAACTTACTAAAAGCGAAATGGATGAACACGAGGAGGCCTAGACCAACTATGGCCGTCGAGATCGAGGCATATAAAGGAGGCACAAGGTTGAGACTGCCAGCTAAAGCAATGCAAAGAGCTAACGGGCACATACACCACCATATGTAAACTAAAGCGACAAAGGGGGTGGAAAAACAAAAAAGACAACATTGATTACCATCCATTGTTAAAAGTTTACGAAAAGGAAAAAAAAGTATGGCCAAATCGTGAAATAAAAATCCACATACATGAGTTTAACAAATGCATTGTGTAAGAGAGGAAAAAACTAAGAAAACTCAAACGCCTTGCAAGCAAAACACACACCCTTGAGATGGCGAACCAAGTTAAAGCCGCGGTAAGGATATATAAAAGTTGGCTATGGCACCAAAGAGCTGCAATTACCCAAGCAGATGCAACGGCAATGCTGAGGACGGTATGTAGCCGTAAGTCAAGAGACTTCTGGTCCTTGATAAGAACAACGTCAGGGATCCAAACAAATCCAATAAATAACTTTGTTGGAGAAGAAGCGTGAATTAAGCACCTCAATAACCTATTCCAGAAAGTCGGGTGTTATAATTCAACAATTCCAACAACCTCTAACACCGACTGGATGACAACGTGGGACCGGGATGACATAAAGAGGAAACTGGTCCATTTGAACAAATCAAGGGCCCCTGGGCCAGATGGCATTACAAACGCTGACCTAAAAGAACATCAGTAAGAATGGACGGAATGTATCCATGAGGTTTTAAAGAATTGTACATTACACAAATCCATACCCACCTCTTGCACAACGGCAACTATTGTGCCAATTTATAAACACGGACCAAGAGAGGAACCAAAGAATTATCGCCCAATAGCACTCCTCGACGTTGTTGGAAACATTTTCGGTTCATTACTTTTGGAAAGTTTCCAAAAATGGGCAAGAACCTCGGGCAACGAGGACCCACTGCAATCGGGATTTGTGAAGGATGCCGGGACAGCCCCAAATATCTTGTTTTTAAGCATCTTAAAAAGCAAGATTCACGAAGGAAGTCCTAAAATCCATCTGGCATTTGTTGACCTGGTCCAGGCCTTCGACCAGGTCAACCGGGAAATCTTATGGGAAAAATTAAGAGCAAAACGCTGCCCGGAAGGCATTTTGGAACCCATTAGAGCTCTTCACCAAAACACCTCCGTAAGGGTACGCTTAAATCGAGAAGGGCTCCTTTCAGAACAAATTCACACGGCCAGAGGAGTAAAGAAAGGGTGTCCCCTTGCCCCGACGCTATTCAACGCATACCTGTGGGATATTAAAGATGGAGAACTAGTGATCCGCTCATTTCCACCAACAGTAGGAAGATCTAAGATCTCAAGACTACTCTATGCGGACGGCCTCATCTTACTGGATTACACAGCGATTGGCCTGCAGCGTCAATTAAACTAGCTGGCAGTTTACATAAAGAAGAACAACTTGGAAATTAACAAAACGAAAACCAAAGTAATGACCGTGGAAAAACATAACATCCATACCGAAACATTCAGATGGACCCTGGAAGGGGAGAAGATCGAACAGGTGAGGGAATTCAAGTACCTAGGGGTGATCCTTAGCAACAACAGACAAGAATGTCCAATGCAAAAACATCTGTTGGAAAGAACGAAAAAGCTGGCAAGTCAGGCCAAAGTGATAGACGGAAGATTCTATCAATTCACAACAATCCCCTTGATACAATTTTACAAGGGCAAAGTGGTTCCTTCCCTAATCTATGGCGGAGATTCTATGCTGATGATTCTGCACAAATTCTGGAAGCGTATTGAAGGGCTCTTCTGGCGAAGTACATTGAACCTACCAGCGTCAACGCCTGTTTCAACGATACGTCAAGAACTGGGCTTACAATCATTAGAGTCAATGGTGGTAAGAAACACAATAATGCTACACAGAAAGATTATAATTTCCAATTGCCCAAATGTAGCGACCATTATTCGCACTGAACTTGAAGACCAAAGAAGCAACTTGTTGACGATCAGGGTGAAAGAAAATCTAAAAATCCTAGAGGAGATAGAAAGCTCTGAGGAAGAACTGTTACAAAATCCAGACAAAGTCAAACAAAAACTGTGGGAACGAGACTGGATCCAGACGACATCTCTAGAAAATAGAAGTAAACTAATAGAACACCAGCCACCAACAACAAGGAAGATAAACGACATGTCGAATTATCTAAAAAGGTTCCCAAACAGACGGCTGAGAAATGCGTTTATGCGATTCCGAATGAATCTCCCGCTAACAAACGAAATCAGAGCGATAAGGAAAATCTCGATGGAAAACAGATGCCGTTTTTGCAAACAGAAGGATCAAATTGAAACATTGCGACATTTGCTACTGACATGCACAAACTTGACGAATCTGAGAAGGAGACACCTAGCACACATATTCAAAGAGTTGACTATATGTGGAGAAGAGGACTGGTGGAATAGATTAATAGAGGGAGACAACACCTCTTATGTGATTGCAGTTTCGCAATTTTTTGTGAACTTTAAAATTGAAGATCCCGAATGAGGCCAGATCAAGAGTCCTTATTTTTTCCGCCAGACGGGAAGGGAGACATTTCCTCAAGTCTACAATTAAGTCAGTGCAAAGGATTATTCCTTTTTCTTACCTCTTCTTTTCATCCTCATCTTTTTCTTTCCTAAAGTTGGAATGGACATAACAAAACTGGAAAGGATGGGAAATGTTCGTTTTTCGTTATCGTGTAAACATTTTATTTTGTAAAATTGAATCAAGTAAATAAAAAATAAAAAAAATTAAAAAAGATCTTTGGAGGCACACCTATGCTGAATCGCAGATAGACAGTCAGGGATGAGTTTTGGAGGGGAGGAGGCTGATGGAAGCCTGAAAGAGAGCTGAGTGTCATTTGAAGAGAAGGTGATCATCAGGTGGGCCAGAGGGGCCAAATAGACAGTAAAGAGCCAGGGTGAAAGGATAGAGCCCTGGAGGACACCACATGTGGAGAGAGAGGTGGTAGAAAGGACCCATATTGGACCTGCAGGGACGGTCCAGGAGGAAGGAGGTCAGGCATGCCAGGGCCTGATCCATGATGCCCATGTTTACACGGAGTCGGTTGACCAGGGTGCCGTGATTGACCATGTCGAAGGTAGAGGAAAGGTCAAGGAGCATGAGGACAGAGGGAGAGCTGGAATCAAGGTTTGAGAGCAGATCTTCACAGGTGTTCAGGAGAGCAGTTTCTGTGTCTCTGGCTGCTCTGAAGCCAGACTGATGGTCATGGAGACAGCCAACAGATTCGGTGCGAGGGTCAGCTGAGAGATGGCCAGCTTTTCCAGGTGGTTACCCAGGAAAAGAGTGATAGAAATTGGGTGATAGTTTGCCGGATAGGTAGGATCGCCAGACATTTTTTTAGGAGGGGGTGCACAAGGAAGTGCTTGAGGAGGGAGGGGAAAGCTCCAGTGGCGAAAGAGTGATTGCAGAAATTGCCCAAGGCCGTAGCAAGTGTGCCAATATGACCCTTGATGGTTCTGGATGAGCAGGGGAGCACCTGTTTGGGCAACACTTTCATAGAACAGACTTGTCTAGAGACACCATCAGGTGTTGTCAGAGCTAAAGGAAAAAAGGAAGAGGAGAGGGAGAAGGGGCCGAAGTGGCCCTGAGAGAGGTAGAGGGAGCAGAAGAGGAAATTGAGGACAGGATGTCCAGAGTTGTAGTGGTGAAATGAGAGGCCAGGGTCATACAGAGTGCCTGGGAGGGAACAGTTGAGGTGGAGACTACTGTAGGATTGGCCATCTCCTTGCAGATTTTAAAGAGTTCAGCCCTGTTGTTAAATGCTGCAGAGATGCACACTTGCATATGGACCCTCTTCTTTGAGAAGACAGATGATCTGTATTGCCTTTGCAGCAAGAGGCAGGCCAATTTTTCAGAGGATGCACCCAAAGTTCTCCACTTCCTCTCAGCCTCGCTGCACTTGCGTTTCAGGGTGGTGAAGTCGTAGTTGCACCAAGAGTTGCACTTGGAGGTAGGCTTTAGACCGATTCTCATGACAGGAGCAAGGATGTCCAGAGTATTGGCGACAGAACGGTGCAGGTTAGAGAGGGCTGTGTCAGGGTGTGAGTCAGCGCAGGAGTAGGAGGAGCAGAGAAAGTAGAGGCAAAGGCATCCACTGACGCTCGTTTCATGGGCCGAATGACCGAGAAGTAGGGTGACAGTGCTGGGGGTAGGCTTTGCTTGAGGGGCAAGAAGTTTCAGGTGAGAGGAGAGCAGAAAGTGGTCAGACAAAGAGAGCGGAGTGGTGAGGGGGATGTCTGAGGAGATGACAGCACCCAAGGTGTGTCCAGAAGAGTGTGTTGAACCAGAGGGAAGAATGGAGATGGAGAGAGCAAGAGTCGCATGGGTTGCAGAAAATAGCAGAGGAGGGACTGGAAGCATCCAGGTGGATGTTGAAGTCTCCAAGGAGGAGAAGTTGAGAGGTCGAGGCAAGAAGAGAAAAAGAGAGGTTAGCCCATTCAGAGAAGAAGAGGGTGACCTGGCCAGGTGGCCTGTAGATCGTAGTAACAGTCAGAGAGGCCAGGAGAAATAGAGAGCCTGCAGATTAAACATTCAAGGGAGGAGTAGGCCTGTGGAAGAATGACATAAGCAGTAATCCCCTACAGAAAGTTCAGGGCCTCTCCACCTCTGGGCCAGTTGGTTCTGGGCTCAGATAGGTACTTGTAGCCCTCAGGGAGGAGAGTGCCAAAATGTGTGACAGAGCTGGCCATGAACCATGTCTTGGTGAGAGCAAGGACATCCATGTTCAGATCTTTAAAGAGGTTGGCGATGTCAGAGGAATGTTTGACAGTGGAGAGAGAGCTAAGAGTAGCTACATGGAGCAGGTTTCCATATTTGAAAGACTTCCGGGGTGGGATACAGGAGTGAGGCACACCCACAGGAGGCAGTGGAGTGGCCAGAGAGTGGGCAGAGGAAGTGGACACAGGTGGCATAGGGGCCAGAGCGAAGGAGGAGGCATGAGCCAGAGAGGTGGCAGAGGAGGAGACCAGATAAGTCTTATGTATGTATCAGTGATAGGGGGACCTAGGTTGGAGACCAGGATATTATTCTTGAACCTTTTCCTTCCGGACTTAGTGAGAGGGATAGGATAGGAGATAGAGTAGCACTTTTGGAAGATGGGAGAGATATAGAGCACCATAGGTGTTGCGAGAAGGCAGGGGGGAGAGTGAGGGAGGTAAAGAAGCACTGCGCACAGCGACGGCCAAAGGAAGCACCACAGGGGGTGGGTTCGCACAGAAGAAAGGACAAAGATGGCAACAAGCAGGCAACACACCAGTGCGGTACAAGCGACTCTATCTTCTCCCACAGGTAGCCACCTTGCTATTCAGCCCACCAGCAGCACCAACTTCTCCCACAGTGAACCACCTTGCTATTCAGCCCAGTAGCGATTCTAGCTTCACCCACAGTAAGCTGCCTTGCTATTCAGCAAAGCAAAACTCTAGCTTATCTCACAGTAAGATGCCTTGCTATTGAGCCCAGCAGCAACTCTAGTTTCTCCCTCTGTGAGTCGCCTTGCTATTGAGCCGAGCAGCAGCTCCAGCTTCTCCCACAATGAGCCATCTTGCTACTCAGCCCAGAAGCAACTCTAGTTATTCCCACAGTGAGCATCCTGGCTATTCAGCCCAGCAGCAACTCTAATTTCTCCCATGCAGAATTGCCTTTGCTATTGAGCCCAGCAGCATCTCCTGCTTTACCCAGAGTGAGACGCCTTGCTATTGAGACCATCAGAAACTCTAGCTTCTCTCACAGTGAGCTGCCTTGCTAGTCAGCCCAGCAGGAACTCTAGCCTTCTCCCACAGGGAGCCACCTTGCTATTCAGCCCCTCGGCAGCTCTACCTTTGTCCACAGTGAGCCGACTTGCTAGTCAATCCAGCAGCAACTCAAGAATCTCCCACAGAGTGCTGCCTTGCTATTCAGCCCAGCATCAACAGTAATTTCTCCCTCAGTGATTCACCTTGCTATTGAGCCCAGCAGCAACTCCAGCTTCTCCCGCAGTGTGCCGCCTTGCTATTTAGCCCAAAAGTAAATCAATCTTCTCCCACAGCGAGCAATCTTGCTATTCATCCCAGTAGCAACTCTAGCTATTCCCAAAGTGAGCATCCTGGCTATACAGCCCAGCATCAACTCTAGCTTCCCCAGAGGGTGCTACCTTGCTTTTCAATGCAGCAGCAACTCTACCCTTCCCCCACAGGGAGCCACCTTGCTATTCAGCCCCTCGGTAGATCTAGCTTCTTCTGCAGTGAGCTGCCTTGCTATTCAGTCTAGATGAAACTCTACCTTCCCCCACATGTACCTGCTTTTGCTATTCAGCCCAGCAGCAACTTCTGCTTTTCCCACAGTGAGCAGTACTGGCTATTTAGCCCGGTAGCAACTCTAGCTTCTCCCACGTGGAGCTGCTTTTGCTTTGAGTCCCGCAGCATCTATTACTTTACCCACAGTGAGCTGCCTTGCTATTGAGACCATCAGAAACTCTAGCTTCTCCCACAGTGAGCCACCTTGCTATTCAGCCCAGCAGCAACTCTAGCTTCCCCCAGAGGGAGCCCCCTTCCTATTCAATGCAGCAGCATCTCAACCCTTTTCCCACAGACAGCCACCTTGCTATTCAGCCCCTCAGCAGCTCTAGCCTCTTCCACAGTGAGCTGCCTTGATCTTCAGTCTTGAAATGCTACCTTCTCCCACATGGAGCTGCTTTTGCTATTCAGCCAAGCGACAACTTCTGCTTTTCCCACAGTGAGCCACTTTGCAATTGAGCCCAGTAGCAACTCCAGCTTCTACTACATGGAGCCACCTTGCTATTCAGAACAGCATCAACTCTAGCTTCTCTCGCGTGAGCTGCCTTGCCATTCAGCCCAGCAGCAACTCTAACTTCACCCAGAGTGAGCTGCTATGCTATTCAGCCCAGCAGCAAATCTAGCTTCTCCCATGGTGAGCTGCCTTGCTAGACAGTCCAGCAGCATTTACAGCATCTCGCACACTGAGCTGCCTTCATATTCAGTCCAGCAGGAACTTCTGCTACTCCAACAATGCGCTGCCTTGGTAATGAGCCCATTATCAACTCCAGTTATTCAGCCCAGCAGCAACTGTAGCTTACCTCACAGTGATCCATTTTGCTATTGTGCCCATTGGCAAATCTAGCTTCTCCCTTAGAAAGCTGTCTTGCTATTCAGCCCAGCAGCTACTCTAGCTTCTCCCACAGTGAGCTGTCTTGCCATTTAGCCCAGCAGCAACTCCTGCATCTCTGACAGTGAGCCACCTAGCTATTCAGCCCATCAGAAACTCTAGCTTCCCCCAAAGTGAGCTGTCTTCCCATTTAGCCCAGCAACTCGCCCAGCAACTCCTGCATCTCTGACAGTGAGCCGCCTTGCTATTCAGCCCAGCACCAACTCCAGCTTCTCCCACACGCCACCTTTGCAAATCAGCCCAACAGCAATTCCTAATTTTCCCACTGTGAGCTACTTTGCTATTGAGCCCAGAAGCAACTTCAGCTTCTCCCACGTCAAGCCACCTTGCTATTCAGCCCAGCAGCAATGCTAGTTTCTCTCAGACTGCGATGCCTTGATAATGAACCCAGCAGCAACACAAGCTTATCCATCAGTGAGCCACCTTGCTCTTCAGCCCAGCAGCAGAGCTAGCTTCTCCCAAGGGGAGCCATCCTGCTATTCAGCCCAGCAGCAACTCCTACTTCTCCCATAGGGGCCACCTTGCCATTTAGCCAAGCAGCAACTCTAGCCTTCTCCCACAGGGAGCCACCTTGCTATACATCCAAGCAGAAGCTCCATCTTCTCACAATGGGAGCCACCTTGCTATTTAGCCCAGCAGAAACTACAGCTTCTACCCAAGTGACCTGCTTTGATATTAATCCCAGCAGAAACTCTAGCTTCTCCCACACTTAGCTCCCTTGATATTCAGCCCAGCAGGAACTTCTGCTTCTCCCACAGTGCAGTGCCTTGCTATTGAGACCAGCAGTAACTCCAGCATCTCTCACAGGGAGCCACCTTGCTATTTAGCCCAGCTGTAACTCTAGCTTCTCCCACAAGGAGCCACCTTTGTAATTCAGCAAAGCAGCAATTCCTGCTTTTCCAACAGTGAGCCGCTTTGCTATTGAGCCCAGCAGCAACTTCTCCCAGAGGAAGCCACCTTGCTATTCAGCCCAGCAGCAACTCCAGCTTCTCCCACAGTGAGCCACCTTGCTATTTAGCCCAAAAGTAAATCAAGCTTCTCCCACAGGGAGCAATCTTGCTATTCAGCCCAGTAGCAACTCTAGCTATTCCCACAGTGAGCATCCTGGCTATTCAGCCCAGCGTCAACTCTAGCTTCCCCAGAAGGTGCTACCTTGCTTTTCAATACAGCAGCAACTCTACCCTTCTCCCACAGGGAGCCACCTTCCTATTCAGCATCTCGGCAGCTCTAGCTTCTTCCGCAGTGAGCTGCCTTGCTATTCAGTCCAGATGAAACTCTACCTTCTTCCACATGTACCTGCTTTTGCTATTCAGCCCAGCAGCAACTCTAGCTTCTCCCACTTGGAGCTGCTTTTGCTTTGAGTCCCACAGCATCTCCTGCTTTACCCACAGTGAGCCGCCTTGCTATTGAGACCATCAGAACTTCTAGCTTCTCCCACAGTGAGCCGCCTTGCTATTCAGCTCAGCAGCAACTCTAGCTTCCCCCAGAGGGTGCCACCTTGCTATTCAATGCAGCAGCAACTCAACCCTTTTCCCACTGACAGCCACCTTGCTATTCAGCCCCTCGGCAGCTCTAGGCTCTTCCACAGTGAGCTGGCTTGATATTCAGTCCTGCTGAAATGCTACCTTCTCCCACATGGAGCTGCTTTTGCTATTCAGCCGAGCGGCAACTTCTGCTTTTCTCACAGTGAGCCTCTTTGCAATTGAGCCCAGTAGCAACTCCAGCTTTTACTACATGGAGCCACCTTGCTATTCAGAACAGCATCAACTCTAGCTTCTCTCAGAGTGAGCTGCCTTGCCATTCAGCCCAGCAGCAACTCGAGCTTCACCCAGAGTGAGCTGCTCTGCTATTCAGCCCAGCAACAAATCTAGCTTCTCCCACGGTGAGCTGCCTTGCTAGACAGTCCAGCAGCATTTACAGCATCTCGCACACTGAGCTGCCTTCATATTCAGTCCAGCTGGAATGTCTGCTACTCCAACAATGCGCTGCCTTGGTAATGAGCCCATTATCAACTCCAGTTATTCAGCCCGGCACAACTGTAGCTTACCTCAGAGTGATCCAGTTTGCTATTGAGCCCATTGGCAAATCTAGCTTCTCCCTTAGAGAGCTGTCTTGCTATTCAGCCCAGCAGCTACTTTAGCTTCTCCCACAGTGAGCTGTTTTGCCATTTAGCCCAGCAGCAACCCCTGCGTCTCTGACAGTGAGCCGCCTATCTATTCAGCCCATCAGAAACTCTAGCTTCCCCCACAGTGAGCTGTCTTGCAATTTAGCCAAGCAACCCCTGCATCTCTGACAGTGAGCCGCCTTGCTATTCAGCCCAGCACCAACTCCAGCTTCTCCCACAGGCCGCCTTTGCAAATAAGCCCAGCAGCAATTCCTACTTTTCCCAGTGAGCTACTTTGCTATTGAGCACAGAAGCAACTTCAGCTTCTCCCATGTCGAGCCACCTTGCTATTCAGCCCCTCGGCAGCTCTACCTTTGTCCACAGTGAGCCGACTTGCTAGTCAATCCAGCAGCAACTCAAGAATCTCCCACAGAGTGCTGCCTTGCTATTCAGCCCAGCATCAACAGTAATTTCTCCCTCAGTGATTCACCTTGCTATTGAGCCCAGCAGCAACTCCAGCTTCTCCCGCAGTGTGCCGCCTTGCTATTTAGCCCAAAAGTAAATCAATCTTCTCCCACAGCGAGCAATCTTGCTATTCATCCCAGTAGCAACTCTAGCTATTCCCAAAGTGAGCATCCTGGCTATACAGCCCAGCATCAACTCTAGCTTCCCCAGAGGGTGCTACCTTGCTTTTCAATGCAGCAGCAACTCTACCCTTCCCCCACAGGGAGCCACCTTGCTATTCAGCCCCTCGGTAGATCTAGCTTCTTCTGCAGTGAGCTGCCTTGCTATTCAGTCTAGATGAAACTCTACCTTCCCCCACATGTACCTGCTTTTGCTATTCAGCCCAGCAGCAACTTCTGCTTTTCCCACAGTGAGCAGTACTGGCTATTTAGCCCGGTAGCAACTCTAGCTTCTCCCACGTGGAGCTGCTTTTGCTTTGAGTCCCGCAGCATCTATTACTTTACCCACAGTGAGCTGCCTTGCTATTGAGACCATCAGAAACTCTAGCTTCTCCCACAGTGAGCCACCTTGCTATTCAGCCCAGCAGCAACTCTAGCTTCCCCCAGAGGGAGCCCCCTTCCTATTCAATGCAGCAGCATCTCAACCCTTTTCCCACAGACAGCCACCTTGCTATTCAGCCCCTCAGCAGCTCTAGCCTCTTCCACAGTGAGCTGCCTTGATCTTCAGTCTTGAAATGCTACCTTCTCCCACATGGAGCTGCTTTTGCTATTCAGCCAAGCGACAACTTCTGCTTTTCCCACAGTGAGCCACTTTGCAATTGAGCCCAGTAGCAACTCCAGCTTCTACTACATGGAGCCACCTTGCTATTCAGAACAGCATCAACTCTAGCTTCTCTCGCGTGAGCTGCCTTGCCATTCAGCCCAGCAGCAACTCTAACTTCACCCAGAGTGAGCTGCTATGCTATTCAGCCCAGCAGCAAATCTAGCTTCTCCCATGGTGAGCTGCCTTGCTAGACAGTCCAGCAGCATTTACAGCATCTCGCACACTGAGCTGCCTTCATATTCAGTCCAGCAGGAACTTCTGCTACTCCAACAATGCGCTGCCTTGGTAATGAGCCCATTATCAACTCCAGTTATTCAGCCCAGCAGCAACTGTAGCTTACCTCACAGTGATCCATTTTGCTATTGTGCCCATTGGCAAATCTAGCTTCTCCCTTAGAAAGCTGTCTTGCTATTCAGCCCAGCAGCTACTCTAGCTTCTCCCACAGTGAGCTGTCTTGCCATTTAGCCCAGCAGCAACTCCTGCATCTCTGACAGTGAGCCACCTAGCTATTCAGCCCATCAGAAACTCTAGCTTCCCCCAAAGTGAGCTGTCTTCCCATTTAGCCCAGCAACTCGCCCAGCAACTCCTGCATCTCTGACAGTGAGCCGCCTTGCTATTCAGCCCAGCACCAACTCCAGCTTCTCCCACACGCCACCTTTGCAAATCAGCCCAACAGCAATTCCTAATTTTCCCACTGTGAGCTACTTTGCTATTGAGCCCAGAAGCAACTTCAGCTTCTCCCACGTCAAGCCACCTTGCTATTCAGCCCAGCAGCAATGCTAGTTTCTCTCAGACTGCGATGCCTTGATAATGAACCCAGCAGCAACACAAGCTTATCCATCAGTGAGCCACCTTGCTCTTCAGCCCAGCAGCAGAGCTAGCTTCTCCCAAGGGGAGCCATCCTGCTATTCAGCCCAGCAGCAACTCCTACTTCTCCCATAGGGGCCACCTTGCCATTTAGCCAAGCAGCAACTCTAGCCTTCTCCCACAGGGAGCCACCTTGCTATACATCCAAGCAGAAGCTCCATCTTCTCACAATGGGAGCCACCTTGCTATTTAGCCCAGCAGAAACTACAGCTTCTACCCAAGTGACCTGCTTTGCTATTAATCCCAGCAGAAACTCTAGCTTCTCCCACACTTAGCTCCCTTGATATTCAGCCCAGCAGGAACTTCTGCTTCTCCCACAGTGCAGTGCCTTGCTATTGAGACCAGCAGTAACTCCAGCATCTCTCACAGGGAGCCACCTTGCTATTTAGCCCAGCTGTAACTCTAGCTTCTCCCACAAGGAGCCACCTTTGTAATTCAGCAAAGCAGCAATTCCTGCTTTTCCAACAGTGAGCCGCTTTGCTATTGAGCCCAGCAGCAACTTCTCCCAGAGGAAGCCACCTTGCTATTCAGCCCAGCAGCAACTCCAGCTTCTCCCACAGTGAGCCACCTTGCTATTTAGCCCAAAAGTAAATCAAGCTTCTCCCACAGGGAGCAATCTTGCTATTCAGCCCAGTAGCAACTCTAGCTATTCCCACAGTGAGCATCCTGGCTATTCAGCCCAGCGTCAACTCTAGCTTCCCCAGAAGGTGCTACCTTGCTTTTCAATACAGCAGCAACTCTACCCTTCTCCCACAGGGAGCCACCTTCCTATTCAGCATCTCGGCAGCTCTAGCTTCTTCCGCAGTGAGCTGCCTTGCTATTCAGTCCAGATGAAACTCTACCTTCTTCCACATGTACCTGCTTTTGCTATTCAGCCCAGCAGCAACTCTAGCTTCTCCCACTTGGAGCTGCTTTTGCTTTGAGTCCCACAGCATCTCCTGCTTTACCCACAGTGAGCCGCCTTGCTATTGAGACCATCAGAACTTCTAGCTTCTCCCACAGTGAGCCGCCTTGCTATTCAGCTCAGCAGCAACTCTAGCTTCCCCCAGAGGGTGCCACCTTGCTATTCAATGCAGCAGCAACTCAACCCTTTTCCCACTGACAGCCACCTTGCTATTCAGCCCCTCGGCAGCTCTAGGCTCTTCCACAGTGAGCTGGCTTGATATTCAGTCCTGCTGAAATGCTACCTTCTCCCACATGGAGCTGCTTTTGCTATTCAGCCGAGCGGCAACTTCTGCTTTTCTCACAGTGAGCCTCTTTGCAATTGAGCCCAGTAGCAACTCCAGCTTTTACTACATGGAGCCACCTTGCTATTCAGAACAGCATCAACTCTAGCTTCTCTCAGAGTGAGCTGCCTTGCCATTCAGCCCAGCAGCAACTCGAGCTTCACCCAGAGTGAGCTGCTCTGCTATTCAGCCCAGCAACAAATCTAGCTTCTCCCACGGTGAGCTGCCTTGCTAGACAGTCCAGCAGCATTTACAGCATCTCGCACACTGAGCTGCCTTCATATTCAGTCCAGCTGGAATGTCTGCTACTCCAACAATGCGCTGCCTTGGTAATGAGCCCATTATCAACTCCAGTTATTCAGCCCGGCACAACTGTAGCTTACCTCAGAGTGATCCAGTTTGCTATTGAGCCCATTGGCAAATCTAGCTTCTCCCTTAGAGAGCTGTCTTGCTATTCAGCCCAGCAGCTACTTTAGCTTCTCCCACAGTGAGCTGTTTTGCCATTTAGCCCAGCAGCAACCCCTGCGTCTCTGACAGTGAGCCGCCTATCTATTCAGCCCATCAGAAACTCTAGCTTCCCCCACAGTGAGCTGTCTTGCAATTTAGCCAAGCAACCCCTGCATCTCTGACAGTGAGCCGCCTTGCTATTCAGCCCAGCACCAACTCCAGCTTCTCCCACAGGCCGCCTTTGCAAATAAGCCCAGCAGCAATTCCTACTTTTCCCAGTGAGCTACTTTGCTATTGAGCACAGAAGCAACTTCAGCTTCTCCCATGTCGAGCCACCTTGCTATTCAGCCCAGCAGCAATGCTAGCTTCTCTCAGACTACGATGCCTTGATATTGAACCCAGCAGCAACACAAGCTTATCCATCAGTGAGCCACCTTGCTATTCAGCCCAGCGGCAGAGCTAGCTTCTCCCACAGGGAGCCATCTTGCTATTCAGCCCAGTAACAACTCTAGCTTCTACCACAGTGAGCCACCATCCTATTCAGCCCCGCAGCAACTCCTACTTCTCCCAGAGGGGCCACCTTGCCATTTAGCCCAGCAGCAACTCTAGTCTTCTCCCACAGGGAGCCACCTTGCTATTCATCCAAGCAGCAGCTCCAACTTCTCACAATGGGAGCCCCCTTGCTATTTAGCCTAGCAGTAACTACAGCTTCTACCAAAGTGACCTGCCTTGCTATTAATCCCAGCAGAAACTCTAGCTTCTCCCACACTGAGCTGCCTTGATATTCAGCCCAGCAGGAACTTCTGTTTCTCCACCAGTGCAGTGCCTTGCTATTGCGACCAGCAGCAACTCCAGCATCTCTCACAGGGAGCCACCTTGCTATTTAGCCCAGCTGTAACTCTAGCTTCTCCCACAAGGAGCCACCTTTGTAATTCAGCAAAGCAGCAATTCCTGCTTTTCCAACAGTGAGCTGCTTTGCTATTGAGCCCAGCAGCAACTTCTCCCACAGGAAGCCACCTTGCTATTCAGCCCATCAGCAACTTTAGCTTTGCCCACTGTGAGCTGCCTTGCTATTCAGCCCAGCAGCAACTCTAGCTTCTCCCACAGTGAGCTGTCTTGCCATTTAGCCCAGCAAGGCAGCTCCTGCATCTTTGACAGTGAGCCACCTAGCTATCCAGCACATCAGAAATTCTAGCTTCCCCCACAGTGAGCTGTCCTGCCATTTAGCCCAGCAGCAACTCCTGCATCTCTGACAGTGCTATTCAGCCTAGTGCCACCTCCAGCTTCTCCCACACGCCGCCTTTGGAAATCAGCCCAGCAGCAATTCCTACTTTTCCCACAGTGAGCCACTTTGCTATTGAGCCCAGAAGCAACTTCAGCTCGTCCCACGTTGAGCCACCTTGCTATTCAGCCCAGTAGCAATGTTAGCTTCTCTCAGACTGTGATGCCTTGCTATTGAGCTCAACCGCAACTCAAGCTTATCCACCAGTGAGCCACCTTACTATTCAGCCCAGCAGCAGTGCTAGCTTCTCACACATGGAGCCACCTTGCTATTCAGCCCAATAGCAACTCTAGCTTCTCCCACAGTGAGCCACCACCCTATTCAGCCCAGCAGCAACACCTACTTCTCCCAGAGGGGCCTCCTTGCTATTTAGCCCAGCTGTAACTCTAGCTTCTCCCACAAGGAGCCACCTTTGTAATTCAGCAAAGCAGCAATTCCTGCTTTTCCAACAGTGAGCTGCTTTGCTATTGAGCCCAGCAGCAACTTCTCCCACAGGAAGCCACCTTGCTATTCAGCCCATCAGCAACTTTAGCTTTGCCCACTGTGAGCTGCCTTGCTATTCAGCCCAGCAGCAACTCTAGCTTCTCCCACAGTGAGCTGTCCTGCCATTTAGCCCAGCAGCAGCTCCTGCATCTTTGACAGTGAGCCACCTAGCTATCGAGCACATCAGAAATTCTAGCTTCCCCCACAGTGAGCTGTCTTGCCATTTAGCACAGCAGCAACTCCTGCATCTCTGACAGTGCTATTCAGCCTAGTGCCACCTCCAGCTTCTCCCACACGCCGCCTTTGGAAATCAGCTCAGCAGCAATTCCTACTTTTCCCACAGTAAGCCACTTTGCTATTGAGCCCAGAAGCAACTTCAGCTCGTCCCACGTTGAGCCACCTTGCTATTCAGCCCAGTAGCAATGTTAGCTTCTCTCAGACTGCGATGCCGTGCTGTTGAGCTCAACCGCAACTCAAGCTTATCCACCAGTGAGCCACCTTGCTATTCAGCCCAGCAGCATTGCTAGCTTCTCACACATGGAGCCACCTTGTTATTCAGCCCAATAGCAACTCTAGCTTCTCCCACAGTGAGCCACCACCCTATTCAGCCCAGCAGCAACACCTATTTCTCCCAAAGGGGCCACCTTGCCATTTAGCCCAGCAGCAACTCTAGCCTTCTCCCACAGGGAGCCACCTTGCTATTCATCCAAGCAGCAACTCCAGCTTCTCCCAATGTGAGGCACCTTGCTATTTAGTCCAGCAGCATCTACATCTTCTCCCAAAATGACCTGCCTTGCTATTCATCCCAGCAGCAACTCTAGCTTCTCCCACACTGAGCTGCCTTGATATTCAGCCCAGCAGGAACTGTGCTTCTCCCACAGTGCAGTGCCTTGCTATTCAGCTAAGCAGGAACTGTTGCTTCTCCCACAGTGTGCTGCCTTGCTATGGAGCCCAGCAGTCACTCCGGCTGCTCCCAGAGTGAGTTGCCTTGCTATTTAGCCCAGCAGAATATCTAGCTTCTCCCACAGAGAGCTGCCTTACTATGTAGCCCTGTAGCAACTCTAGCTTCTTCCACAGTGAACTGCCTTGCTATTCAACCCATCAGCAACTCTAGCTTCTCCCACAGTGAGATGCCTTTGCTATTTAGCCCAACAGCAACACTAGTTTCTCTCACAGGAAGCCACCTTTCTATTCATCCCAGCATTAACTCTAGCTTGAACTACAGGGAGTCACCTTGCCATTCATCCCAGCAGCAATGCTACCTTCAGCCCAGCAGCCATTCTAGCTTCTCCACACTGAGCCACCTTGCTATTCAGCCAGCAACAACCCTAGCTTGCCCCACAATGAGCTGCCTTTCTATTTAGCCGAGCAGCAACTCCAGCTTCTCCCACAATGAGCCATCTTGCTATTTAGTCAAGCAGCAACTCAAGCTTTTCCCAGAGGGAGCTTCCTTGCTACTGAGATAATCAGCAACTCATGATTCTCCCACAAGGAGCAACCTTGCTATTCAGCACAGAATCAACGTTAGCTTCTCTCACGGAAGGCCGCTTACTATCAGTCTAGCAGCAACTCTAGTATCTACCAAAGTGAGCCACCTTGATTTTCAGCTCTGCAGCACCTCTGGATTCTCCCAAAGTGAGCCACCTTACTATTAAGCCCAGCAGAAACTCTAGCATCTCGTAAAGTGATCCGCCTTGCTAGTGAGCCCAGCAGTAACTCTACCTTCTCCCACAGGGAGCCACTTTTCTCTTCAGCCCATCAGCAGCTCTGGCTTCTCCCACAGTGAGTCGTATTGCTTTTCAGCCCAGAAGCAACTGTAGCTTCTTCCAAAGTGAGCTGCCTTGCTATTCAGTCCAGCAGAAACTCTAGCGTCTTCCTCGCAGAGACGCCTTTGCTATTGGGCCCAGAAGAAACTCCTTCTTTTCCCACGGTGAGCTGCTATGCTATTAAGCCCAGCAACAACTCCAGCTCTCCCACAAGGTCACTCCTTCCTATTCAGCCCATCAGCAACGCCAGCTTCTTCCACAGAGAGCCCCCTGCTAATGAGCCCACCAGAAACGTTATCTTCTCCCACAGGGAGCCACCTTGTATTCAGCCCATCAGTAGCTCTAGCTTCTCCCACAGTGAGCCGTCTTACCATTGAGCCCAGCGCCAACTCTAGCTTCTCCCATAGTGAGCCTCCTTGCTATTCTGCCCAGCAGCAACACTAGTTTCTCTCACATGAGCTGCCTTGCTATTCAATTCAGAAGCAGCTCTGGCATCTCCCACTCTGTGCCACCTTCTTATTCAGCCAAGTGGCAACTCATGCATCTGCCACAGTGAGCTGCCTTGCTATTTAGCCCACCAGTAACTCTAGCTTCTCCCACACACAGCCACCATACTATTCAGCCCAGCAGCAACTCAGTTTCTCCCACAATGAGACACCTTTCTATTCAGCCCAGTAGCAACTCAAGCTTCTCCCAGAGGGAGCTTCCTTGCTATTGAGATCATCAGCAACTCGTGATTCTCCCACAAGGAGCAACCTTGCTATTCAGCACAGAATCAACGTTAGCTTCTCTCACGGAAGGCCGCTTACTATCAGTCTAGCAGCAACTCTAGTATCTACCAAAATGAGCCACCTTGATTTTCAGCTCTGCAGCACCTCTGGATTCTCCCAAAGTGAGCCACCTTACTATTAAGCCCAGCAGAAACTCTAGCATCTCGTAAAGTGATCCGCCTTGCTAGTGAGCCCAGCAGTAACTCTAGCTTCTCCCACAGGGAGCCACTTTTCTCTTCAGCCCATCAGCAGCTCTGGCTTCTCCCACAGTGAGTCGTATTGCTTTTCAGCCCAGAAGCAACTGTAGCTTCTTCCAAAGTGAGCTGCCATGCTATTCAGTCCAGCAGAAACTCTAGCGTCTTCCTCGCAGAGACGCCTTTGCTATTGGGCCCAGAAGAAACTCCTTCTTTTCCCCATGGTGAGCTGCTTTGCTATTAAGCCCAGCAACAACTCCAGCTCTCCCACAAGGTCACTCCTTCCTATTCAGCCCATCAGCAACGCCAGCTTCTTCCACAGAGAGCCCCCTGCTAATGAGCCCACCAGAAACGTTATCTTCTCCCACAGGGAGCCACCTTGTATTCAGCCCATCAGTAGCTCTAGCTTCTCCCACAGTGAGCCGTCTTACCATTGAGCCCAGCGCCAACTCTAGCTTCTCCCATAGTGAGCCTCCTTGCTATTCTGCCCAGCAGCAACAGTAGTTTCTCTCACATGAGCTGCCTTGCTATTCAATTCAGAAGCAGCTCTGGCATCTCCCACTCTGTGCCACCTTCTTATTCAGCCAAGTGGCAACTCATGCATCTGCCACAGTGAGCTGCCTTGCTATTTAGCCCACCAGTAACTCTAGCTTCTCCCACACACAGCCACCATACTATTCAGCCCAGCAGCAACTCAGTTTATCCCACAATGAGACACCTTTCTATTCAGCCCAGTAGCAACTTAGCTTCTCCCACAGTGACCACCATCCTATTCAGCCCAGCAGCAACTCCTACTTCTCCCAGAGGGGCCACCTTGCCATTTAGCTCAGCAGCAACTCTAGCCTTCTCCCACAGGGAGCCGCCTTGCTATTAATCCAAACAGCAACTCCAGCTTCTCCCAATGGCAGCCACCTTGCTATTTAGCCCAGCAGACACTACAGCTTCTCCCAAAGTAAAGTGCCCTGCTTTTCATCCCAGCAGCAACTCTAGCTTCTCCCACACTGAGATGCCTTGATATACAGCCCAGCAGGATCTTCTACTTCTCCCACAGTGCCATGCCTTGCTATTGAGACAAGCAGCAACTCCAGCTTCTTCCACAGAGATCCCCCCTGCTAATGAGCCCACCAGCTACTCTATCTTCTCCCACAGGGAGTCACCTTGTATGCAGCCCATCAGCTGCTCCAGCTTCTCCCACAGTGAGCCGTCTTACTATTGAACCCAGAGCCAAGTCTAGCTTCTCCCATAGTGAGCCTCCTTGCTATTCTACCCAGGGGCAACACTAGTTTCTCCCACATGAGCTGCCTTGCTATTCAATTCAGCAGCAGCTCTGGCTTCTCCCATACTGTGCCTCCTTCTTATTCAGCCAAGTAGCAACTCATGCATCTCCCACAGTGAGCTGCCTTGCTATTTAGCCCACCAGTAACTCTAGCTTCTCCCACACACAGCCACCTTACTATTCAGACCAGCAGCAACTCAGTTTCTTCCACAGTGAGATGCCTTGCTATTCAGCCCAGCAGCAACTCTAGCTTCCCCAAAAGGAGCCTCCTTGCTATTCAGCCCAGCAACAAATCTATATTCTCCTGCTGGGAGCTTCCTTGCTATTCAACCCAGCAGCAACTTTAGCTTCTCCCACCTTTACCACCTTGATATTCAGCCCAGCAACAATTCTAGCTTACCCAACAAGGAGCTGCCTTGCTATTTAGCCCAGAAGCAACTCCAGCTTCTCCCACAATGAGCCATCTTGCTGTTTAGCCAAGCAGCAACTCTAGCTTCTCCCTAAGCCAGCTGCCTTGCTAGTCAGTCCATCAGCAACACTAGCTCCTCCGACAGTGAACCGTCTTGCTATTGGACCCAGCAGCAACTCTACCAAAGTAAGCTGTCATGTTATAGCACCCAGCAGAGACTCATGCTTCTCCCAAAAGGAGCCACATTGATATTCAGCCCAGCAGCAACTTTAGCTCCTACCACAGTGAGCCACCTTGCTATTCAGCCAGGCAGCAATTCTAGCTTCTCCCTCAGTGAGCCGCCTTGCTATTGAGCCCAGCAGCAACTTTAGGTTCTCAAGCAGGGAGAAACTTTGCTATTGAGCCCAGCAGCAACTTCAATTTCTCCCACAGTGAGCTGCCTTGCTATTCAGTCCAGAATCATCTCCAGCTTCCCCCAGGCGGAGCTGCTTTTGCTATTCAGCCCAGCAGCAACTCCTGCTTTTCCCACAGTGACCCGCTGTGCTAATGAGCCCAGCAGCAACTCCAGCTTCTCCCACATGGAGACACCTTGTATTCAGCCCAATCGACAGCTCCAGCTTCTCCCACAGTGAGCTGCCTTGCTATTCAGTCCAGAATCAGCTCCAGCTTCCCCCAGGCGGAGCCGCTTTTGCTATTCAGCCCAGCAGCAACTCCTGCTTTTCCCACAGTGACCCGCTGTGCTAATGAGCCGAGCATCAACTCCAGCTTCTCCCACACAGAGACACCTTGTATTCAGCCCAATCGGCAGCTCCAGCTTCTCCCACAGTGAGCTGCCTTGCTATTGAGCCCAGCATCAACTCTAGCTTCTCCCACAGGGAACCCCTTTGTTTTTCAGCCCAGTAGCAACTCTGTCTTCTCCCACAGTGAGCCGCCTTGCTATTTAGCCCACCAGTAACTCAGTTTCTCCCACAGTGAGTCGCCTTGCTATTCAGCCCAGCAGCAACTCTAGATTCTCCCACAGGGAGCTTCATTGCTATTCAGCCCAGCAGCAACTCTAGCTTCTCCCACCTTGAACCACCTTGCTATTCAGCCCAGCAACAATTGTAGCTTACCCCACAAGGAGCTTCCTTACTATTTAGCCCAGAAGCAACTACAGCTTCTCCAACAAAGAGCCATCTTGCTATTTAGCAAAGCAGCAACTCTAGGTTCTCCCTAAGCGAGCAGCCTTGCTATACAGTACAGTTCAAAGCTCTGAGGAGGAAGAACCTAAACCGAGGAGAACTATCCCAGATCAAGAATTTGTTCACAGACAACTCTGTCACGAATCGACCGGCGGATAAAGGTAGGGCAATAGTGATACAAGGTACCGAAAAATATCACGAAGAATGCTTACGACAACTATCTGACACACAGACATATGCACCACTCGCGCAAGACCCAACTATGGAAATCAAGAAAGAATTGGAATCCATACTGGATAACGCATTGGAAAATGAGTGGATCACTGAAAAAACTAGATCATATCTATTCACATTGTATCCCAAAATGCCACATCTGTATATCTTACCGAAAATACACAAAAGATTGTATAATCCCCCAGGAAGACTGATAGAGGCCGCTACTGAAAGTAACCTGCAACCACATTTTACAACCGATCATACAAGCAACTCCTACATATATTAAGGATATGACACATTTTCTACAGATACTTGATCAGATTGAATTGAAAGAACAAGACATATTATTTACCATTGACGTTGTGAGCTTATACACAAGCATTCCTCATGATCAAGGTCAAGAGGCAGTTCAAACTCTACTGTTGCAAACAGGACAAATTGAAGCAAACAAAGAATTTTTGATGATTCTGCTTAGATTCATCTCCACGCACTCATGCTTCAAATATGATCAAAAAAATACCATACACAGATATCCGGGACAGCCATGGGGGCAACAATGGTGCCGGCCTTTGCCAATTGCTTCATGTATCAATTTGAAGTCAAACATATTCTGGAAATTTCAAGATGGAAACAGTATTTGAAGATCTGGGTCCGCTATATTGACGACATATTTGGAATATGGTCAGGAAGCAAGACAGATTTGGAAGGTTTTCTGATTTACTTGAATAGTATAGATGCACGGTTACAATTCACTCTAGAAATTGGACATCCTAATATACATTATCTTGATGTACAGACAGTAATCAGTGGAAACAGAATAAACACTACACTCTATACAAAAAAAACAGGTCGGAATAACCTTCACCATCGCATGATCTTTCACCCACCCAACATCTTGCGTAATCTTCCATTTGGACAAATGTTGAGGATTAAACAGATCGTTAGCAACCCTGAGGACTGCGAGATACAATTACAACAACTTGAAGACCGACTGAAAGAGTGGGGTTACCCACCAACAGATCTACAAGCAGCATGTAACAAAACAGAGACACAAACACGTGACCAGCTTCTTGCTAAAAGAACAGATCGTGAAAATCCAGAATTGGTATTCATAACAACATACTCGATACAAAGCAGAAAGATCAAGGAAATAATTAAAGACAGGTGGAGCATTCTGACAAGTGATACGAGCATTAAAGATCTCTTCCCACAACCTCCGGTTTTTGCATACAAAAGAAGTAACAACCTACGCAACATGCTTGTGAATACAAGAGGCAAATGTGCCAGTAAGGAACCAGATAAACATCCAGGCACCTACCCCTGCATGAGTTGCAGCACTTGCAACACTGTAATGAAAGGAAACACAGTGACACACCCTAGAACAGGGGCTAAAATCAAGCTCAAGCATCACGCTACATGCATGTCTGAAAATGTGATTTATGCCATTAAGTGTCCCTGTGGCAAGTACTACGTATGAGAAATGGCACGTAAAGTACGAGTTAGGATCAATGAACATAAATCTTGTATCCAAAATGCTAACCCAGCGTCAGCAGTAGCTAGACATTTTAAAGACAATGCACACACCATCACTCAATTGCGATTTGTGGTACTTGAAGTTCAGTCTACAAAAGGATCAAATAAAGACATGAGGAAATGGAGGGCGCAGCAAGAAGCTTTCTGGATCGATAAATTGGACTCGTTGACTCCGAATGGAATTAATGAGGAATTTGATTTGAGTAGTTTTTTGTGATTAAGCATTTCATATTTTTTACAATTATTGCTGTAACTACTAACATAAATGGTGTAATTCATGTCTGTATATATGAAGAATCTGACTACCATTGACTAACAAGCAGTAGGAGCTGCAGCGATATTTGCGCATTTCATATGTACATTTGAGTATTTGTACAGAATTTGAACCTGATGAGTATTAATCAGGCTTGTTTATCTGTATTAATTGATATAATTGTCTTGTACTACCCGATTAGAGAAGGTATCTAATTAGGTGTTAATACAATGTCCACAATAGTTTTACCGTGTTATATGCCAGTACATACGCAACGCAGGTAAGTAGATATAGATTATACCTGGTTCACGTCTGGAAGAGAAAGTATAGTTCAGTATGTACAATTGACAGAGAATCTCACCTTTATCAACGTGTGGAACTGCTGACACAATAATAGTCACCATTTTCCTAAATGTGCTTGACCACAATTCTATATATATCACTATTCTATATTGGCCAAAACACACTAATCTGCAACCTAACATTGCTTGACTAGATCAGCTTTACACACAGAACACATCGGTACGGTATCTCCAAACCGAGGAGGATCACACCATTCAAAGATGGCCACTACAGGAACCTGTGACAAACGGTCACCATAGTAAAGACCACCACAACATAATCACTTCGAGCAAGGCGCGCGCTCACGCTGCTTCACTGCTTTTCATTAGAGAAACGAGGTAAGATGCATACAGCGTAATCAGTACAATATTACACTTTGTCACATAAAGCTTACTATAATTCACAGTCCCACTCGATATTTTCACAGAGCGGCAAAGACATAACCTTTACATGTCCACAGACACTGTAATCAGCATCTACAACTCATGTTTTAATGCACGAACGCATAACCGATGTGAAAGACTAGAGGTTAGTTTGGTCCTTATCTATATTATTCGTCACTCGGAATTCTGTACATCATATAAGCGCTAATGGAAATGCATCCTTTTTCCTTTTTTACACAACACTGTCAACACTATTAACAACACCAATGCATATTTATTATCTATACATTAACTACCTATTTAATGTGATGCACGCGATTTGTGTATATAATATGACACGTGATGTTTAATGCTGAACGAACTTGGATAATGTGACGATTATATATTACTGATAATTATATATGGGATACGATTGAAATGTTTGTTAATATGACTTGCAATATTTGATTTGGTGACAAAAAAATCCATGTTGTGATTGTGATAACCAGATATAAAAGGCCCTGATGAAGGATAATTCCGAAATGCATTGGCCCATTTAATGGCACCTGCGCAAGCAGTGATTCAATAATCTAAAAACTTAAAGAATTAAAATCTCGAACAAATTTGCAACTTCATGGTTTGAACTACTTACTGAATCTAAATACACACTGAACATAAGTGAAGAGACACCACGCCTCAGTGGTCACGGGAGTGCAGCCCACACCGCTGGCTTCACAGCCAAGGTCTTGGTATAATTGCCTTGCAATTCAGCCCTTCAGCAACTCTAGCTTCTCACTCAGTGAGCCGCCGTGCTACTGAGCCCAGCAGCAATTATAGCTTCTCCCTCAGTGAGCTGCCTTGCTATTGAGCCCAGCAGCAACTTAAGGTTCCCAAGCAGGGAGAAACTTTGCTATTGAGCCCAGCAGCAACTTCAACTTCTCCCACAGTGAGCTGCCTTGCTATTCAGTCGAGAATCAGCTCCAGCTTCCCCCAGGCAGAGCCGCTTTTGCTATTCAGCCCAGCAGTGTTAAGAAAGGAAGAAGGCAATGAATATGGCAAGGGAAATGTGCACGGAATCGCACAGTGAACAACTTTGAATCTAACAACGTGCATACAATACCCAAGACTCATGTATACTAAAACCCAGGAGTGCAAATAGAGTGAAACAATAATACCAATATATGAAAAGGGATGTGGGGTAAGCACTTAGAACCTCCTTATGACTGAAAGGAAAGTCGGCAAACTCCTTACCCACTATGCTATTACAGATACTGACAGCGCTAAGCCCACGTAGAGGGCAAGCAAGGACAGGATATGTGAGCTGACACTCTGGATGATACTGAATAAGGAACTTAGAAACAGTACTCAAGAGGACCGGAAAGACCACTTGAATGTCAGTAAACCAACAAACCCAGTAGATCAAACAGGGACCCAGAAGGCTATAACAGCAATGGGTGGAGGATAACTAAATACATAAGACCCAAGTCAAGGGGCAAGTAGGAATTGTGATTATAGAATAGTGAGGAAAACAAAAGGCATTCACACAGGGACTAATTACAACAGCACCCCACACCTAATAAGTAATGGGAAATACATGCAGAAGTGCAATGGAAAACATGGAATGGATCCCAATAGAAAGTAAGGATCAGGAGCAGGGAAAATGATATCACAAAAGGAAACCTTTCCCACCCATCCAAGGAGAAAAGGCAGGAAGCTAAATCTATAAAGGGAAAGACTAATGCATCAAGTTTTTCAGTAGCAAAGGACAACATCAAAGAAACAGAGAACACAGGCAAATTGGGCAGCATCCAAGGGTAAAGCACAGAGAAAGGCTGCCTGCAGACAGAGGAAGACAGAAAGGGAAATCCAGAAAGCAGAAATCAATTAAGCACATAAATCCGAAATTCAGGGCAGAGGAACAAGAAACAGGAACTAGGCACAAAGTTAGGAACAAGGAACAAGGGACAAGGGACCAGTCACAACAGGAACACTGCAACAATGACCAGCGCTGGACTGACGCAAACTGAGGCTTTTAAAGCTGCTTAACGAGCACACCCCTCAGGTGTGCCGCCTGCTGCACCTGCAGCCACAGGCATTGCCTATCCTCCACCCAACCTTGTCCTGCAAGGGAGGAGGTGAAGCAGTGAGCCAGGCATTCTGGGAAGCATAGTCATTAGATTAAATTAGCATGCTGGCTGCCAAAAACCTGGAATGGATCCGGAAGGGAAGTAACTTGGAAAATAAGGTTTTAGCACTCCCAATTCATCACAGCACTGTAGTATGAGGTTTGGAGGAAATGTCCAGTAGGGAATAAACCCCAAAACATGTCCCCAAGTGACGGGAACAGGAGCGAAGGGAGCGAGCCGTGACAGTATACCCCCTCCCACGGCCGACTCCAGGCGACCGTCACCCGCACAAAACATCTTCCTTCCATGACAGGAGCGCTTTGTCTTCGGAGGTGGCACTGACGGAAACGATGACCCGTAGGCAAAAGCAGAGGGACTGGAATGAATAGAATCAGGCCGCAGTCTAGAAGAGCCATAGACAGGTTTTCGGTGAGGAAGAGACTCTTGGGTCGAAGAAAGGCATGAAGGACTTGCAGGACCCGAAGCAGAGTTGGAAGGTCCAGGAAGCTCAGACACTGGGAGCGAACACTAATACATCCTTGAGGAGGGAGGCAGGCTGGTGCAACATGCTTTAGACAATGGTAGATGCTCTGGTAGCCTCCCTGCCGAGAGCGGACACACAGGAGGTGAGGAAATAGCAGGTTTCAGGAAATGTTCATGTTCAGAAAAAGAAGGTGGCGGCCGAGGTAGAGGTTCGGATCTTCTCCCGTCATCCATCTGGATAAAGGCCTGTGGTTGAGGGTGACCAAGGTTCGACTGCATCTGTTCCACGCCTTGGGGGCCTGGAAGTCCATTGGGTTGTACGAGGCTGGCACTCCTGGTGTCAGTCATGTAGCCACCTTGTTGCACGTGGGATACAACCGCAGGGACGTTTGGCATACCGATAGGTGTGATAAACGCAGTACTTGGTACACCAGGCACACTCGCAGCAGGAGCAATAACAGGCACATCTTGAACTGCAGCAGTCATACCCTTCCTTTGGCTACTAGCACCCGACTGGTGCTGCAGCTGGGGGGCCGTGCCCGTCCCCTCCCTCAGGCTCATGTGGGATCCGGCAACAAGAAAGCTGTCAAGCAGTTGATCCAAACCGTCCCCCAAATGCGAACCGTCCAGCCCCCTATCCTGGTCGGCTACTTGTTCGGTGACTGGGCCATGGCGGATGGTATCCGTCTCCCTCTCGTAACACTCCAGGCAAGTCCAACGGCCTCGCATGTAAGGCCCTCCCGAGTCGTGATCCAGCTTGATGTTTCTGAAGAGAGAGCTGGCATAACTCTCAGACTCAGATGTTGCATATTCGGGAGGCGTTGATGCTACAGTCAAGCAGTTGGGAGAATCAACTTGTGTAAAAGGCTGGTCATTCTGTTAAGAAAGGAAGAAGGCAATGAATATGGCAAGGGAAATGTGACGGAATCGCACAGTGAACAACTTTGAATCTAACAACGTGCATACAATACCCAAGACTCGTGTATACTAAAACCCAGGAGTGCAAATAGAGTGAAACAATAATACCAATATATGAAAAGGGATGTGGGGTAAGCACTTAGAACCTCCTTATGACTGAAAGGAAAGTCGGCAAACTCCTTACCCACTATGCTATTACAGATACTGACAGCGCTAAGCCCACGTAGAGGGCAAGCAAGGACAGGATCTGTGAGCTGACACTCTGGATGATACTGAATGAGGAACTTAGAAACAGTACTCACAAGGACCGGAAAGATCACTTGAATGTCAGTAAACCCATGAACCCAGTAGATCAAACAGGGATCCAGAAGGCTATAACAGCAATGGGTGGAGGATAACTAAATACATAAGACCCAAGTCAAGGAGCAAGTAGGAATTGTGATTATAGAATAGTGAGGAAAACAAAAGGCATTCACACAGGGACTAATTACAACAGCACCCCACACCTAATAATCAATGGGAAATAAATGCAGAAGTGCAATGGAAAACAAGGAATGGATCCCAATAGAAAGTAAGGATCAGGAGCAGGGAAAATGATATCACAAAAGTAAACCTTTCCCACCCATCCAAGGAGAAAAGGCCTGAAGCTAAATCTATAAAGGGAAAGACTAATGCAGCAAGTTTTTCAGTAGCAAAGGACAGCAACAAAGAAACAGAGAACACAGGCAAATTGGGCAGCATCCAAGGGTAAAGCACAGAGAAAGGCTGCCTGCAGACAGAGGAAGACAGAAAGGGAAATCCAGAAAGCAGAAATCAATTAAGCACATAAATCCAAAATCCAGGGCAGAGGAACAAGAAATAGGAACTAGGCACAAAGCTAGGAACAAGGGACAAGGGACCAGTCACAACAGGAACACTGCAACAATGACCAGCGCTGGACTGACGCAAACTGAGGCTTTTAAAGCTGCTTAACGAGCACACCCCTCAGGTGTGCCGCCTGCTGCACCTGCAGCCACAGGTGTTGCCTATCCTCCACCCAATCTTGCCCTGCAAGGGAGGAGGTGAAGCAGTGAGCCAGGCATTCTGGGAAGCATAGTAATTAGATTAAAGTAGCATGCTGGCTGCCAAAAACCTGGAATGGATCGGGAAGGGAAGTAACTTGGAAAATAAGGTTTTAGCGCTCCCAATTCATCGCAGCACTGTAGTATAAGCTTTGGAGGGAATGTCCAGTAGGGAATAAACCCCAAAACATGCCCCCAAGTGATGGGAACGTGAGCGAAGGGAGCGAGCCATGACAAGCAGCAACTCTGACTTTTCCCAAATTGACCCGCTGTGCTAATGAGCCCAGCAGCAACTCCAGCTTCTCCCACACTGAGACACCTTGTATTCAGCTCAATCGGCAGCTCCAGCTTCTCCCACAGTGAGCTGCCTTGCTATTGAGCCCAGCATCAACTCTAGCTTCTCCCACAGGGAACCCCTTTGTTATTCAGCCCAGCAGCAACTCTATCTTCTCCCGCAGTGAGCATCCTTGCTATTTAGCCCACCAGTAACTCTAGCTTCTCCCACACTGAGTTACCTTACTAATCAGCCCAGCAGCAACACTAGCTTCTCCCACATGAGCTGCCTTGCTCTTCAGCTCAGCAGCAGCTCCAGATTCTCCCACACTGAGCCATCTTGCTATTCAGCCCAGGAGCAACTCAGTTTCTCCCATAGTGAATCGCCTTGCTATTCAGCCCAGCAGCAACTCTAGATTCTCCCAGAGGGAGCTTCATTGCTATTCATCCCAGCAGCAACTCTAGCTTCTCCCACCTTGAACCACCTTGCTATTCAGCCCAGGAACAATTCTAGCTTATCCCACAAGGAGCTTCCTTACTATTTAGCCCAGAAGCAACTACAGTTTCTCCAACAAAGAGCCATCTTGCTGTTTAGCCAAGCAGCAACTCTAGGTTCTCCCTAAGCGAGCAGCCTTGCTATACATTACAGTTCAAAGCTCCGAGGAGGTAGAACCTAAACCGAGGAGAACTATCCCAGATCAAGAATTTGTTCACAGACAACTTTGTCACGAATCGACCGGCGGATAAAGGTGGGGCAATAGTGACACAAGATACCGAAAAATATCACAAATAATGCTTACGACAACTATCTGACACACAGACATATGCACCACTCGCGCAAGACCCAACCATGGAAATCAAGAAAGAATTGGAATCCATACTGGATAACGCATTGGAAAATGAGTGGATCACTGAAAAAACTAGATCATATCTATTCACATTTTATCCCAAAATGCCACATCTGTACATCTTACCGAAAATACACAAAAGATTGTATAATCCCCCAGGAAGACTGATAGAGGCCGCTACTGAAAGTAACCTGCAACCACTTTTTACAACTGATCCTACAAGCAACTCCTACATATATTAAGGATATGACACATTTTCTACAGATACTTGATCAGATTGAATTGAAAGAACAAGACATATTATTTACCATTGACGTTGTGAGCTTATACACAAGCATTCCTCATGATCAAGGTCAAGAGGCAGTTCAAACTCTACTGTTACAAACAGGACAAATTGGAGCAAACAAAGAATTTTTGATGATTCTGCTTAGATTCATCTCCACGCACTCATGCTTCAAATATGATAAAAAAATACTACTCACAGATATCCGGGACAGCCATGGGGGCAACAATGGTGCCGGCCTATGCCAACTGCTTCATGTATCAATTTGAAGTCAAACATATTCTGGAAATTTCAAGTTGGAAACAGTATTTGAAGATCTGGGTCCGCTATATTGACGACATCTTTGGAATATGGTCAGGAAGCAAGACAGATTTGGAAGCTTTTCTGATTTACTTGAATGGTATAGATGCACAGTTACAATTCACTCTAGAAATTGGATATCCTAATATACATTATCTTGATGTACAGACAGTAATCAGTAGAAACAGAATAAACACTACACTCTATACAAAAAAACAGTTCGGAATAACCTTCTCCATCCAATGTGCTTTCACCCACCCAACATCTTGCGTAGTCTTCCATTTGGACAAATGTTCAGGATTAAACAGATCGTTAGCAACCCTGAGGACTGCGAGATACAATTACAACAACTTGAAGACCGATTGAGAGGGGTTACCCACATTTTCCTAAATGTGCTTGACCACAATTCTATATATCTCACTATTCTATATTGGCCAAAACACACTAATCTGCAACGTAACATTGCTTTACTAGATCAGCTTTACACACAGAACACATCAGTATGGTATCTCCAAACCAAGGATCACACCATTCTAAGATGGCCGCTACATGAACCTGTGACAAACGGTCACCATAGTAACGACCACCACAACATAATCACTTCGAGCAAGGCGCGCGCTCACGCTGCTTCACTGCTCTTCATTAGAGAAACGAGGTAAGATGCATACAGCGTAATCAGTAGAATATTACACTTTGTCACATAAAGCTTACTATCATTTACAGTCCTACTCGATATTTTCACAGAGCGGCAAAGAAATACCCTATACATGTCCACAGACACTGTAATCAGCATCTACAACTCATGTTTTAATGCACGAACGCATAACCGATGTGAAAGACTAGAGGTTAGTTTGGTCCTTATCTATATTATTCGTCACTCGGAATTCTGTACATGATATAAGCGCTAACGGAAATGCATCCTTTTTCCCACGACACTGTCAACACTATTAACAACACCAACGCGTATTTAATATCTATACATTAACAACCTATTTAATGTGATGCAGGCGATTTGTCTACATAATATGACACGTGATGTTTAAATAATGCTGAACGAACTTGGACAATGTGATGATTATATATTACTGATAATTATATATGGGATACGATTGAAGTTTTTGTTAATATGGCTTGCAATATTTGATTTGGTGACATAAAAATCCATGTTGTGATTGTGATAACCAGATATAAAAGGCCCTGATGAAGGATAATTCCGAAATGCATTGGCCCATTTAATGGCACCTGCACAAGCAGTGATTCAATAATCTAAAAACTTAAAGAATTAAAATCTCGAACAAATTTGCAACTTCATGGTTTGAACTACTTACTGAATATAAATACTCAATGAACATAAGTGAAGAGACACCACGCCTCAGTGGTCACGGGAGTGCAGCCCACACCGGTGGCTTCACTGCCAAGGTCTTGGTATAATTGCCTTGCAATTCAGCCCATCAGCAACTCTAGCTTCTCACACAGTGAGCCGGGTTGCTATTGAGCCCAGTAGCAACTCTAACCTATCCCACAGTGAGCTGCCTTGTAATCAGTTCAGAAGCAGCTCTAGATTTCCCCACGTGGAGCCAATTTTACTATTCAGCCCAGCAGCAACTCCTGCTTTTCCCACAGTGAGTCGCTGTGCTATTGAGCCCAGCAGCAACTCCAGCTTCTCCCACAGGGAGACACCTTGTATTCAGCCCATCAGCAGCTCCAGCTTCTCCCACAGTGAGCCGCCTTGCTATTGAGCACAGCATCAACTCTAGCTTCTCTCATGGGGAACCTCTTTGTTATTCAGCCCAGTAGCAACTCTATCTTCTCCCACAGGAAGTATTCTTGCTATTCAGCACAACATCAATTCTAGCTACTACCACAGTGAGCCACTTTGCTATACATCCAATCAGCAGATCCAGCTTCTCCCACAGTGAACCGCCTTGTGATTTAGCCCAGAAGCAAATCAAGCTTCTCCCACATGGAGAAACATTGCTTTTCAGCCCAGTTGCAATTCTAGCTTCTCCCACAGGAAGCATCCTTGCTTATCAGCCCAGCAGAAACTTTGGATTCTTTTATGGTGATCTGCCTTGCTATTCTGTCCAGCAGCAACTCTATCTTCCCCCACGCAGAGCTGCCTTTGCTATTCAGCCCAATAGCATCTTCTGCTTTCCCACAGTGAGCTGCCATGTAATTTAGCCATTCAGAAACGCTAGCTTCTCCCACAGTGAGCATCCTTGTTATTCAGTCCAGTAGCAAATCTAGCTTCTCCCACTAGGAGCTGCCTTGCCTTTTAGCCCAGGCGCAACTCTAGCTTCTCCCGCAGCATTTAGATTGGTATTCAGTCCAGGACCAGCTCTAGCTTCTCCCATACTGTGCCTCCTTACTATTCAGTGAAGCAGCAACTCTAGCTTCCCCCACAGCGATTAGATTGGTATTCAGTCCAGCACCAGCTCTAGCTTCTCCCATACTGTGCCTCCTTACTATTCAGCCAAGTAGCAACTTCTACTTCTCCCAGAGTGAGCCTCCTTGCTATTTAGCCCACCTGTAACTCTAGCTTCTCCCACACCAAGCTATCTTGCTAATCAGCCCAGCAACAGCATTAGCTTCTCCCACACGAGCAGCCTTGCTCTTCAGCTCAGCAGCAGCTCCAGCTTCTCCAACACTGAGCCACCTTACTATTCAGCCCAGCAGCAACTCAGTTTCTCCCACAGTGAGTCGCCTTGCTATTCAGCCCAGCAGCAACTCTAGATTCTCCCACAGGGAGCTTCATTGCTATTCAGCCCAGCAACAATTCTAGCTTACCCCACAAGGAGCTGCCTTACTATTTAGCCCAGAAGCAACTACAACTTCTCCAACAAAGAGCCATTTTGCTGTTTAGCCAGGCAGCAACTCTAGGTTCTCCCTAAGCAAGCAGCCTTACTATTCAGCCCATCAGCAACTCTAGCTCCTTCGACAGTGGACCGTCTTGCTATTGGACCCAGCAGCAACTCATGCATCTACCACAGTGAGCCGTCTTGCTGTAAGACCCAGCAGCAACTCATGCTTCACCCACTAAGAGCCACCTTGCTATTCAGCCCAGCAGCAAATTTAGCTTCTACCACAGTGAGGCACCTCGCTATTCAGTCCAGCAGCAATTCTATATCCTCCCTCAGTGAGCAACCTTGCTATTGAGCCCAGCAGCAACTTTAGGTTCTCACGCAGGAATAAACTTTTCTATTGAGCCCAGCAACAACTTCAACTTCTCCCACAGTGAACTGCCTTGCAATTCAGCCCATCAGCAACTCTAGCTTCTCACACAGTGAACCGCCTTGCTATTGAGCCCAGAAGCAACTCTAACTTATCCCACAGTGAGCTGCCTTGCTATCAGTTCAGCAGCTCCAGCTTCCCCCACGCAGAGCCAATTTTCCTATTCAGCCCAGCAGCAACTCCTGCTTTTCCCACAGTGAGCCGCTGTGCTATTGAGCCCAGCAGCAACGCCAGCTTCTCCCACAGGGAGACACCTGGTATTCAGCCCAGTAGCAACTTGATCTTCTCCCACGGGGAGCTGCCTTGTAATTTAGCCCAGGCGCAACTCTAGCTTCCCCCACAGCGAATCGCTTACTAATCAGGCCAGCAGCAGCTCTAGCTTCTCCCATACTGTGCCTCCTTACTATTCAGCCAAGCAGAAACTCTAGCTTCCCCCACACAGTCGCTTGCTATTCAGTCCAGCAACAGCTCTAGCTTCTCCCATACTGTGCCTCCTTACTATTCAGCCAAGCAGCAACTTCTGCTTCTCCCACAGTGAGCCGCATTGCTATTTAGCCCAGCCTCACCTCTAGTTTCTCCCACAGTGAGCCGCCTTGCTATTCAGGTCAGAAGCAACTCCGGCTTGCCCGATAGTGAGCTGCCTTGTTATTCAACACATCAGTAACTCTAACTTCTCCTCAGTGAGTCGCTATGCTATTGAGCTAAGCAGCAACTCAAATTTGTCCCACAGAGAGCCACCTTGCTTTTTAGTCTAGCTGCAACTCTAGCTTCTCCCAAAGTGAGCTGCCTTGCTATTGATCACAACAGCATCTCTAGCGTCTCCTACAGTGAGCCACTTTGCTATTCATCCAATAAGCAGATCCAGCTTTGCCCACAGTTAACCGGTTTGCTATTTGGTTCAGACGCAAATCAAGTTTCTGCCACAGGGAGCTATCTTGCTATTCAGCCCAGTAGCAGCTCTAGCTACTCCCACAGGAAGTATCCTTGCTATTCAGCACAACATCAATTCTGGCTTCTACCACAGGGCGCCACCTTGGTTCTGAGCCCAGCAACAATTCTAGCTACTACATCCAATCAGCAGATCCAGCTTCTCCCACAGTGAGCCGCCTTCTGATTTAGCCCATAAGCAAATCAAGCTTCTCACACATGGAGAAACATTGCTATTCAGCCCAGTAGCAATTCTAGCTTCATCCACAGGAAGCATCCTTGCTTATCAGCCCAGCAGAAACTCTAGCTTCTTTTATGGTGATCTGCCTTGCTATCCCGTCCAGCAGCAACTCTATCTTCCCCCACGCAGAGCTGCCTTTGCTATTCAGCCCAACAGCATCTTCTGCTTTCCCACAGTGAGCTGCCATGTTATTTAGCCATTCATAAACACTAGCTTCTCCCACAGTGAGCTGCCTTGCTATTCAGTCCAACAGCAACTCTATCTTCTCCCACAGTGAGCATCCTTGCTATTCAGTCCAGCAGCAAATCTAGCTTCTCCCACTGGGAGCTGCTTTGCTTTTTAGCCCAGGCGCAGCTCTAGTTTCTACCGCAGCGAGTCACTTGCTAATCAGTCCAGCATCAGCTCTAGCTTCTCCCATACTGAGCCTCCTTACTATTCAGTCAAGTAGCAACTCTAGCTTCCCCCACAGCGATTAGATTGGAATTCAGTCCAGCAGCAGCTCTAGCTTTTCCCATACTGTGCCTCCTTACTATTCAGCCAAGAAGCAACTTCTACTTCTCCCACAGTGAGTCGCCTTGCTATTCAGCCCAGCAGCAACTCTAGATTCTCCCACAGGGAGCTTCATTGCTATTCAGCCCAGCAACAATTCTAGCTTACCCCACAAGGAGCTGCCTTACTATTTAGCCCAGAAGCAACTACAACTTCTCCAACAAAGAGCCATTTTGCTGTTTAGCCAGGCAGCAACTCTAGGTTCTCCCTAAGCAAGCAGCCTTACTATTCAGCCCATCAGCAACTCTAGCTCCTTCGACAGTGGACCGTCTTGCTATTGGACCCAGCAGCAACTCATGCATCTACCACAGTGAGCCGTCTTGCTGTAAGACCCAGCAGCAACTCATGCTTCACCCACTAAGAGCCACCTTGCTATTCAGCCCAGCAGCAAATTTAGCTTCTACCACAGTGAGGCACCTCGCTATTCAGTCCAGCAGCAATTCTATATCCTCCCTCAGTGAGCAACCTTGCTATTGAGCCCAGCAGCAACTTTAGGTTCTCACGCAGGAATAAACTTTTCTATTGAGCCCAGCAACAACTTCAACTTCTCCCACAGTGAACTGCCTTGCAATTCAGCCCATCAGCAACTCTAGCTTCTCACACAGTGAACCGCCTTGCTATTGAGCCCAGAAGCAACTCTAACTTATCCCACAGTGAGCTGCCTTGCTATCAGTTCAGCAGCTCCAGCTTCCCCCACGCAGAGCCAATTTTCCTATTCAGCCCAGCAGCAACTCCTGCTTTTCCCACAGTGAGCCGCTGTGCTATTGAGCCCAGCAGCAACGCCAGCTTCTCCCACAGGGAGACACCTGGTATTCAGCCCAGTAGCAACTTGATCTTCTCCCACGGGGAGCTGCCTTGTAATTTAGCCCAGGCGCAACTCTAGCTTCCCCCACAGCGAATCGCTTACTAATCAGGCCAGCAGCAGCTCTAGCTTCTCCCATACTGTGCCTCCTTACTATTCAGCCAAGCAGAAACTCTAGCTTCCCCCACACAGTCGCTTGCTATTCAGTCCAGCAACAGCTCTAGCTTCTCCCATACTGTGCCTCCTTACTATTCAGCCAAGCAGCAACTTCTGCTTCTCCCACAGTGAGCCGCATTGCTATTTAGCCCAGCCTCACCTCTAGTTTCTCCCACAGTGAGCCGCCTTGCTATTCAGGTCAGAAGCAACTCCGGCTTGCCCGATAGTGAGCTGCCTTGTTATTCAACACATCAGTAACTCTAACTTCTCCTCAGTGAGTCGCTATGCTATTGAGCTAAGCAGCAACTCAAATTTGTCCCACAGAGAGCCACCTTGCTTTTTAGTCTAGCTGCAACTCTAGCTTCTCCCAAAGTGAGCTGCCTTGCTATTGATCACAACAGCATCTCTAGCGTCTCCTACAGTGAGCCACTTTGCTATTCATCCAATAAGCAGATCCAGCTTTGCCCACAGTTAACCGGTTTGCTATTTGGTTCAGACGCAAATCAAGTTTCTGCCACAGGGAGCTATCTTGCTATTCAGCCCAGTAGCAGCTCTAGCTACTCCCACAGGAAGTATCCTTGCTATTCAGCACAACATCAATTCTGGCTTCTACCACAGGGCGCCACCTTGGTTCTGAGCCCAGCAACAATTCTAGCTACTACATCCAATCAGCAGATCCAGCTTCTCCCACAGTGAGCCGCCTTCTGATTTAGCCCATAAGCAAATCAAGCTTCTCACACATGGAGAAACATTGCTATTCAGCCCAGTAGCAATTCTAGCTTCATCCACAGGAAGCATCCTTGCTTATCAGCCCAGCAGAAACTCTAGCTTCTTTTATGGTGATCTGCCTTGCTATCCCGTCCAGCAGCAACTCTATCTTCCCCCACGCAGAGCTGCCTTTGCTATTCAGCCCAACAGCATCTTCTGCTTTCCCACAGTGAGCTGCCATGTTATTTAGCCATTCATAAACACTAGCTTCTCCCACAGTGAGCTGCCTTGCTATTCAGTCCAACAGCAACTCTATCTTCTCCCACAGTGAGCATCCTTGCTATTCAGTCCAGCAGCAAATCTAGCTTCTCCCACTGGGAGCTGCTTTGCTTTTTAGCCCAGGCGCAGCTCTAGTTTCTACCGCAGCGAGTCACTTGCTAATCAGTCCAGCATCAGCTCTAGCTTCTCCCATACTGAGCCTCCTTACTATTCAGTCAAGTAGCAACTCTAGCTTCCCCCACAGCGATTAGATTGGAATTCAGTCCAGCAGCAGCTCTAGCTTTTCCCATACTGTGCCTCCTTACTATTCAGCCAAGAAGCAACTTCTACTTCTCCCACAGTGAGCCGCTTTGCTATTTAGCCCACCTGTAACTCTAGCTTCTCCCACACTGAGCTAGCTTGCTAATAAGCCCAGCAGCAACACTAGCTTCTCCCACACTGAGCTGCCTTGCTCTTCAGCTCAGCAGCAGCTCCAGCTTCTCCCACACTGAGCCACCCTGCTATTCAGCCCAGCGGCAACTCAGTTTTTCCCACATTGAGTCGCCTTGCTATTCAGCCCAGCAGCAATTCTAGATTCTCCCACGGGGAGCTTCATTGCTATTCAGCCCAGCAGCAACTCTAGCTTCTCCCACCTTGAACCACCTTGCTATTCAGCCCAGCAACAATTCTAGCATACCCCACAAGGAGCTGCCTTACTATTTACTCCAGAAGCAACTACAGCTTCTCCAACAAAGAGCCAAGCAGCAACTCTAGGTTCTCCCTAAGCGAGCAGCCTTGCTATTCAGCCCATCAGCAACTCTAACTACTCCGACAGTGAACCGTCTTGCTATTGGACCCAGCAGCAACTCATGCATCTACCACAGTGAGCCGTCTTGCTGTAAGACCCAGCAGCAACTCGTGCTTCAACCACAAAGAGCCACCTTACTATTCAGCCCAGCAGCAACTTTAGCTTCTACCACAGTGAAACACCTTGCTATTCAGCCCAGCACCAATTCTAGCTTCTCCCTCAGTGAGCAACCTTGCTATTGAGCCCAGCAGCAACTCCAACCTCTCCCAAAGTGAACTGCCTTGCAATTCAGCCCATCAGCAACTCTAGCTTCTCACACAGTAAGCCGCCTTGCTATTGAGCCCAACAGCAACTCTAACTTCTTCCACAGTGAGCTGCCTTGCTCTCAGTCCAGAAGCAGCTCTAGCTTCCCCCACGCAGAGACAATTTTGCTTTCAGCTATTCATGGAGAAACATTGCTATTCAGCCCAGTAGCAATTCTAGCTTCTCCCACAGGAAGCATCCTTGCTTATCAGCTCAGCAGAAACTCTAGCTTCTTTTATGGTGATCTGTCGTGCTATTCCGTCCAGCAGCAACTCTATCTTCCCCCATGCAGAGTTGCCTTTGCTATTCAGCCCAACAGCATCTTCTTCTTTCCCACAGTGAGCTGCCATGCTATTTAGCCATTCAGAAACACTAACTTCTCCCACAGTGAGCTGCCTGCTATTCGGCCCAGCAGCAACTCTAGCTTCTCTCAGAGTGAGATGTCTTGCTATTGAGCCCCCAATTAACAAAAGACACAGGGAAAATTTTAAATGACCCCAAGGTTCATCCCCTCATGAAGGCTTGCGGCAGCTTCTAAACTAGAGAATCTTGTGGTCTCTATGTTGTCACCCCCGTAAGGATGAAAAACTCCACTTAGAAAACAATAACTCCACATATAGATGTAACAATCAATTGTAATATTTTATTATATCAAAAAAGGTTTTTATGCACAAATTTCATATAGTTAAAAAACTAAGTGCTACACACTCTTCTGCTAAAAATCAAATTTTTAAAACACATTCATTTTCTTAAAAAAGACAGTACAATGGAGTCTGTAAACTAAGACTCTACCGCAGAACAAAACAGTTCAAAGAACTATAACACTTACTGATACACTATCTTACTAACTATCTAAAAACTACAACTCACCCCGTATAGTGATAAACACTTCTAATAAGTACATAAGACAGCCCCTATTTTATAGGATACAATCTTTTACCATTCAATATCTTTGGTAGGTGAATCCTCATGTGTACAAACATGTGGTTTTCATCAACTCAATATTTCATGGATATATGGTGACAGATGTACAACACCCTAAAACACCCGACATGTTTCATTCTTTGTAAACAGTTGGCAATATAAAAGAACTTCATCAGGGGAATAGAAAGCAATTTATCAAAAAACAGGTTTTCACACTCTTTAAACAACAAATAAACACTCTTTTCTTGTGGCGTTCTTCTTAACCCTAGGGGGGAAAAAAACGACATAGAATAACGGCCATTAGTAACGCTGTTCTCAATTAAAAAAAAAAGCCAAAAACTAGCGGAAGCAATTAGTCTTCTACTTGTGGCTCACCGTAATGGCATTTACAATTAGCGCCTTTGACGGATAAGTAGACTCGTCTTCAATGTAGACGTATGATCTGTAAATATAAAAACTCACCGACTGATGTCAACAGTGCTGTTCCAGTTTCGCTCCAGAAATAGGAGAATCAATAAAAACGATTTCCCCATCTCTCTACCATTTGGGATTTCTCCCGGTTGCTTGATAGCCACTTGTAGCACTCAAATGACTCTAAAACGTGTTAACTTCTGCAAGTAATAGAACCTCTATATATCGTTCCAAATCTGCTGTTATCACACAAGACTGGTCCCCTAATATACCTTAATGTAAAAGGGAATTACCTCCATTACTTATGTGAGTCTCACTAACTCCACTTGGTACATGTGGTTACTAGAACCTTTTTCCTGAAACCACCCTGCACAAGGGTTTTTAAAGACTCCTTCTATGCTGGAGGTTTCTCTCTAATTAGTGCAATAACACTTACATGTTACCCAAAAAACCAGTTTATGAAGGTACATACTATCGTCTTGTGCCTCTAAAGCCTCAGTTGTAACACTAACGTTTTCACAACAAGATTATACCTTATAATCTCCACTCTCGCTCATACAGGTTGTAACCAGCCGCTTACCCATAGTTTTATTATGCGCATTAACCTGCGCTCGGTCTTGATGCCCAACTTTCTTCTGGTGTGCCGGCGTGATCGTGAGCTAAAACTGCCCTGGTGGTATTTGTTGATTACTGCAAAGTCTGTAGCTATGTACACACGGTCTTAACCCTAAAAACACAGGGAAACAAACACCAGCGGTCTTACTACCCCTTTAAAGTGCTCGCCTACATGCAGATTTATATAGAGTCACAGAAACGAAACGAGAACCGCATAACTACAGCGAACATTAGGGGAGACCTACAATTAAGGGGATAACCCCACACAGTCCGAGCCGAGTACATCCTGCATATTTACCCAACCAGAATCTCAAGACTTGTGTCGCTTTCGCCCTCGCGAAACACACTGATGGTCACCTGATCGTGCGTCGTAACTAGGCGACTATATTTATAATCGTGGCTGCTTCTACGCGGGTGTTACCAATTGCCGGTGTAGACTGTATGTGGTACGATGTTAGCAATTATTTTCTAACCTTCTCAGAGCATAAAAGTATTATCCCATGGCAGCTTAACAGTACGTTACTTTGCTGCAAAAACAACCTGTTTGTCTCAAGGTACGGTCACAATACTAAAATAGACAAGTATCAAGGATCTGAACTTGCTCATTAGTAAAACTTGCACGAGCCCCGCCTCTATATTATTAATAGACCATCACCAGTGAAAAAATTCCGTACCGCTCGGCTCTTGTCTCCGAGTTTTGTTCAAACATATCTCCAGTGTGATCACTGCTATAAAATACGGTAAAACTTGTTGACACGCATTCTCAAAGTGAACACCCTGTGTGACTTTTTTTCTAAAGCATGTACGTATCTAGCGCTATCTTCATCTGAAACCATTGTGGAGTGCTGATGTTCCATATACTTTAAGCAGCATTGTTCCAGTCAATAGCCTCATTAAGTCTTGTCACTGTCAAATTGCATAAAAAGATCAGCCATGATTCTTTTCTCTGCAATCTTCTGATCACAGACTCTCCGTCATGGGTTGGTGACACATGTAACAGAAGGGTCCACCTAAAGTCATTCATTCCATGGTCCATCATTAAAAAATGATTCACCATTGGAGCTGTGGACACCTTGTTTTTTTATGCAACTTGTATGCTCTGAAATTCGTATCTTGATCTTCCGTTTGGTCATTCCTATATACAATTTTCTGCAAGGACATCATATTGCGTATATAACATTACTAGTATTACAATTGGTGAATGTCATCTGTGAACATGGTTTATTCAAACCTATGTCTACTTGTGTAGTTCTTCTTGTAAGATGGCAATTCACACACTGCCCGCAAGGTGCATGACCCAACATTTTTCGGTAAGCCCCACATTTCAGTAACACTCTTCTGTAGAGGAACACCTCTTGAAATATCCTTTCTTGTTAAAAGATCTTTTAAATTGGGTCCTCTTTTGAACGCACATAATGGGCATGCCAGAGGACATTCTCCACCCATCAAAATGTGCCAGTTCTTTTTAATGATCTTAACCACTTAGTTGGCCATCGGGGTAAAGGTACTCACGAAAACCAAATTGTTCTTTTCTGTAGTTCTATCTCGATATTCTAAGAGTGCCTCACGGTTGTTATTTGTGGACCTTTTCAGTGCCCGTTCTATTATTTTCTTCGGGTACTCTACTGCCTAGTTCTGAGTTTAGAACTTATTGCTTCTGCTTGAAAAAATCTCTTGTGTGGAGCTATTCCGTTTTAGGCGCAAAAACTGTCCAAATGGAAGATTCTCCCTGGTGTGACGAGGGTAGCAACTATCGAAGAAAAGGAGGGATCAGTAGGTTTGTGGAATGGTTTAACTTTCAGAATACTGAGACCAGCGTCAACCCAAATAGTGATATCTAGAAAATTAATTTCTGTATCACTCTCTGTGGAAGTAAACTTAAGATAACGATTTTGGCAATTGGTCCATTCCAAAAATTCATTAAAAAGAGAGGCAAAACCATTCCACGCAATCAAAATATCATCAATGTAGCGGCGCCACAAACCCAAATTAGCGAAATAAGGGTTTGTGGAGCTATAGATTACTAGTCATTCGAAACTTTCTACAAACAGATTCGCTGCTGGCGGAGCTACTGATGAACCCATTGCTGTCCCTTGTGATTGATGATATAATTGGCCATTAAAACAGAAATAATTTTCAGTCAATGCCATTTCGGCACACCATAAGATGAAACTATTTGGTGTTTTGCCTTCTGTTCTCTTTGAAAGTAAGATCTCCTCTAACACCTGTAGTCTCCTGTTGGGGTATACAGGTGTAGAGAGACACGATGTCCAAACTTACTAAAAGTTGTTTCTTCGAATGGAACTGCATATCTTCTACCATATTGATGATCTCTGCGGTATCTTGCACAAAAGAGTACATCGTTGATACAAAAGGCTTCAGGTATCTATCCGCAAACCTTGATAATGGTTCCAAAAGTGCCCCTGTCCCTGAAACAATTGGACGACCTTGGGGATTTACCAAAGCCTTATGTATTTCTTGAAGAATATAAAACTTTGGTATTGTGGGATTTTTAAGCATTAAGTACTCGCTCTCTTGTTCACATATCCAACCCCTTGACACCGCTTTCTCTACTTTAGTGGCAATTAATCACAACAAACGTTTCATCGGATCTTCCTCAATTGGTTGATAAAAATCTCTATCTTCCAATTGACGTAGGCATTCGGTTATGTAATCCTGTCAGTTCAACATTAATATGGCTCCCCCTTTATCAGCTTTTCCAAAATGATATTGGGGTTAGTAGCCAAGCTTTTCACAGCTACTTTCTCAGAATTACTCAGATTTTGGAACGGGCGTTTCCGATGTTGCGTTTCTAGCTGTTGTAAATCATGCCAGATTCTTTTAGTAAACACCACCGCTTCTGGGGTGTAGCTTCCAACCGGAGGATTGAAGGTGGACTTATTCCTAAAACCACTCTCCTTACTCTGGTCGTCATAAGTGTTCTAAAAAAAATATTGTTGTAAATGAGTTTTCCATAGTAATCGTTCAATTTCGACATGAGTTCTAAATTTGTCATACTGAACCGTTGGTACAAAACCGAAACCTCTGTTTATCAGAGCCAATTGAGCCCAACAGCAAGTCAAGCTTCTCCCACAGGGAGCAACCTTGCTATTCTGCCCAATGGCAACTTTAGCTTCTTCCATGTAGAGCTGCCTTGCTATACAGTCCAGCAGCAACTCTAGCTTCTGCCTCAGGGAGCCACCTTGCTATTCAGGCCAGAAGCAACTCTAGCTTCTCTGACAGTATGCCAGCTTCCTGTTCAGCTCAGCAGCAACTCTAGCTTCTCCCAGAGGTAGCCACCTTGCTATTATACCACGCAGAAGATCTAGCCTTCTCCCACAGGAAGCAACATTGCAATTCAGTCCAGCAGCAACTCTAGCTTCTTCCACAGTGAGCATGTCATGATGCCTACCTCCAAGGAGCCAGGTCCGACCCAGCAACCCCAGAGGCAGGCATCATTCCCCCCAGGGAAGTGCCAGCGGGCCCAAGCTGGGGCCCTTTGGACACAGTCCTGGCGCCTTAGGCGCCAGGCTCATGTTGGACCCCTGTCCTGGCGCTTTAGGCGCCAGGCTCATAAAGCTAGACATGTGTTCAAGTGTTTTAATGTGCACTTACCTGATGCAGACCATGCTGCTACATCCAGGCCCTCTTGAGGCCTGAATGGAACTACTTTACCTGTGGGACTACTTTCCACCTGGGTGTGCTCGGGGAAGGATACATACCTGATCGGTGGAAGGATACATACCTGGAACTTCTTCCAAAGCTATTTAAACCACGCCCGATCAGCAACTCACGCTTCGCGTTGTTCTGCTCCTCGCAGCTGGACGCTCACCGTGTCAGCTCCTGCATCTGGACTTCAGCCACGCCTGTCAGCATCCTGGGTCACCTGCAAAGGGAGATAAGAGAGAATTGGAGAGAAAGAAGACCTTACCTGCTAAAGCTGCATCACGGAGACATCACACCGACGATCCTGAAAGGGAAGACATAATTTTTAAAAGCATTTCGCTTCGATCGCTGCAGCGCTGCATTTCACTCACCTTTCCTGGGCACCTCCATCTTCAGCAGCGATCATCCGGATCCGCAGCCACTTCCCAGAGCCTAGAGAGAAAAAGACAAGAACACAAGGCGAGAGAAGGAAGGGAATAGGAAAAGCTCAGTTTCCTTCTAAGACTTACCTGTTGGGTCATTCCCATTTCATTTCGGGTCCTGCCGCTTCCTGGCATTCCGGACCCCGGGCCCTATGGGGAAAAAAGACAAAGACATTGAATGAGCGAATGCAAAGACATTACCCGAACGCTCATCCAGAACTTACCTGTCATTTACTGGAACTGCACGTGTCACTTCGGGTCGGCGCCATATCTCCGGCATTCCGAACCCCGGCCCCTAAGGGGAAAAAGACATAAGCGTTAGCGCTTGCTGCAATAAGACAATGAAAATTATTATTAAGCTTGAACTTTTGAACTTGCTAGAGAACTCTTACAGCGCCTTACCTGAATAGTCAAGCTTATTTGAACTCCCATCAAACCTCAATCCAGTGAAGTAACTGGGTTTCAACACGCCCCTGCATCAGAAGCAGGATGGAGAACTCATCCTTCCAGACCCTAAGGTGAGACTTCACGGGGAATCGTGGAAGGGTATCGTGGAGGGTTGGAAGGGAGTGGGAGGCTTGAGCATTATTCCGGCAGTAGGTAATACTCCCTTTTCACGCACAGGGGAATATTCCTGCGAGCCAGAGAAGCCAGAGTAGGGGGGCCCTACCTGTCCATCCTCAGAGTCCTGCTCTTCACCATTGAAGAAGCATCAGCACTCGAAGCCAGACTTGCGCCTCCGTGGGAATCAGGTGAGCGTGACAGAGCAGCCTTACTATTCAGTACAGCAGCAACTCTAACATCTCTATAACAATTATTAAATCCTAGATTTAATCACGAGCATACCATTTACAGAGTACTCACCAATAGCTGGGCTTGTCTGTGCGGATCTGGGTCTATGAACAGGTAAGAAGTGTGAGGATGGCTATCAGAACACCCCTGAATCCCCTCTTCCCCCTCAACGACTAAATAGTCAAAAAGGGGAGAGTAGACTCAGGGAAACCCTCTGGGGAATGAAACCCTCTTGGATCCGGAAGGACGTCTACTTCAGGAGTGGCAGTCAGTAATGGGAATTCCTTCGGAAGTTATCAGGAATATCTTCTAGCAAAGTAAAAAGAAAAGAAGGAAACAAGAGTTAACCAAAGGAAGAAAGGAGAGTTTAGTGGAATAGGAAGATTCAAGTATTTATACCATTCGAGAGGAATTGAGTTTAGAAGCAGTGTCTCTCCTCGGGAAGATGATGTCTCGAGTAACAGCGCTAAATAAAGAAATAAGGATAGTAAGTACAGGAAGCAGAATTTAGAAAAGGAAATGAAAGCCACTGGTAAGTACCTTGGTAGGTGGACGATACGGATTTCTCTGTTTGAAGATTAAGTTATTAGATGAACCCTGCATTCGCACGTAAGCAGTATCACTATCAGACTGTGAATCAGAATCAAGATGTCAGAAGAGTGGTACAACAAAGAAATGGGACTGGAAGTTGCGATTTTAAACGCTCTTCTAACCACCAGATTCGTTATCTGACTTTGAAAAGGAAAGTCAACTTGGGAGCGTGATTCGCGAGTCTGTGTTTGCAGACAGAAGGAAACAGACTTCAACGGGGAGTGAAACGTGTCTCGGCAAATTGGTCCGAGGGTTGGGATAATCTGTGATGAAGGGCATAGGCTAGGAGTTATAACGAAGAGGAATGGGAAGTACAGAAAAAGTAAGCAAAGCCTAGATTGCCGAATTTACGTAGTGCTAATGTGAGAGAGCAGCAACGCGTCCGTGCGTTGTAAAAGAGGGTTGATATTCTGTACACTGCAGAAGGGGTGGAGACGTCCTGTCTTCAGAGGATGGAAAGACTGTACCGTAGCAACAGACGCGTGTCGCCATCTTGGGAGTACAGATGGACGACACACGTCTGTGAGACCATCGGTGCCAAATGGACCATCTGTACCTGGGAAATGTCACAATCTCCCACACATATAGCCTTTGCTATTCAGCCCAGCAGCAACTCCTGCTTCTCCAACAGTGAACCACCTTGCTTTTCCGCCCAGCAGCAACTCAAGCTTCTCCCACACAGAGCAACCTTGCTATTCAGCCGAGTAGCAACCCCAGCTTCTTCCATGGTGAGCTGCCTTGCTATTCGGTTCATCAGCCACTGTAGCTTCTCACAGGTGGAGCTGCCTGCTATTGAGCCCAGCAGCATATCCTGCATTACCCAAAGTGAGCAGGCTTGCTATTCAGCGCAGCAGCAACTCTAGCTTCTCTCAGAGTGAGATGCATTGCTATTGAGCCCAGTAGCAACTCAAGCTTTTTCCAAAGGAAGCCACCTTGCTATTCAGCACAGAAGGAAAACTTCCCATAGGAAAACTTCCGACACTTTTGTGTCCTATCTACGTCGTTTATGGGGCCGCCCACGCATGCCCCACTAGGACGTAGCGGTATAAATGCCCCGCCCCCGCCGCTCCCTTCCGATTTCGACCCTTCCAAAGCAGAATGGGGTGAAAACCTAGTTATACAAGTAGATTGCATTCCAGGGAGGCCGGCGGACGCATGTGAATCCATGAAAGATACCAATGCTGGAGAAATGGAGTTACAGGTAAGAAACTATTCCCTTCTCCAGCATTGGATCTTTCATGGATTCACATGCTTAGAATAGACTATACAGCAGTGATCCTGAAAAGGGGAAGTGTGAATGCAATCCGGCACCCTCCTAAGCATACGTATACTGAACCATGCTTACGTAAAACTGCCAACTTATAAATACGCAAAAGTACATGCACATATCAATATCTATATACATATACATATATATGTCCATATATACATATGCTAAAATAAGTACAGACCCTTCCTGAAAAGGGCTTACCTTATTGAAACAGATGGCGTAACACTGCTCTTCCCATTTGTATCTCGTCCGCATGCTGCCGTTCGAGGCAGTAATGGCGGGTAAACCTGTGAGGCACTGACCATGCCGCCGCCTGGAAAATGTCTGCCAGCGGGATTTCTGCTCACCACGCTGTCGAAGAAGAAGTTGCCCTCGTGGAATGAGCTCTCGGATGCCCTTATAGCGGTTTTCCCGCTTTGGAATGACTGAAGGCAATCATCGACGAGACCCATCGGGCCAGTCCCTGCTTTGAAATTGCTTTTCCTCTCGCCGATGGACCATATGCAATGAAGAGTTGCTGCGTAGATCAAAGTTGTTGAGTCCGATGAAAGTAAAATTCAAGAGCTCTCTTCACGTCCAAGGTATGGAGGACTTTTTCTGCAGCCGATGAGGGTCGCGAAAAAGGTAGGCAGGACAATGGACGAGTGTTTATGATAAGCCGTAGGAACTTTTGGAATGAAATGAGGATTGGTTGACAGAACCACTTTGTCCTTAAAGAACCTAAGGTACGGCGGGTCTACGACCAATGCTTGCAATTCTGAGAGCTGCCTAGCTGATGTTATAGCTATTAGAAAAGCCAATTTCCATGACAAGAACTTCATCGACGATGTGGCCATTGGTTCAAAGGGTGCTTTCATTAACCCTGCTAGCACCACATTAAGACTCCACGTTGGTGGAAAACGTTTAACCGGCGGGAATGTTCGGAACCGACCCCTCATGAAGTGTTTCACCAGCCTGTCACTAAACAAGGGAGACGACTGCCTCCTCCTCGTGAACCTAGAGATGGCCGTCAGGTGCACCTTTATTGATGAAAAAGATAATCCGCTCTTCGCCAGGTGTAGCAGATACGGTAGAAGTTGCTCCGGAGTTACCCTTACAGGTTGCACTCCCGGCTGTCCTTGACACCACGTACAGAACCTTCTCCACTTACACGCGTACGACTTGTTGGATGGAAGGGGCCCGTGCTGCTTGCAGGATTCTCCGACAATCCGACGAAATGCTCAAGGCACCAAATTCTGAAAAGTCTGGAGCCAAGCTATGAGATTGAGATTGTCTGGATTGTGATGCCACACTGTTCCTTTGTCCCGGGACAGGAGATTGGGAACCTTCGGGAACGTTATTGGTTGATCTACTGACAGGTGAAGCAGGTCGGAAAGCCATGGCTGCCTCGGCCAACATGGTGCCACTAGGATGACCCGGCACCTGTACCTGCATATCCACTGCAGAGTTCTCCTTATAAGAGGGAACGGAGGGAAGGCATAGAGGAACATGTCTGTCCACGGGAAGGAGAACGCTTCCCCCAGAGAACCTTCCTGTGGACATCTGCTTGCATACATCTCGCACTTCTTGTTCCTCTTCGTTGCGAAGAGATCCAGCGGAGGCCATCCCCATTTCTCGAAGACCTTCGACAACTGAACGCTGTCTATCTCCCATTCGTGTATTTGGTCCATTTTTCTGCTGAGTGAGTCCGCTTGCTCATTCCTTACACCCGCGAGATGATAAGCTACGATGGATATATCGTGTTTCAGAGCCCAATTCCAGACCTTCTGAGCCTCGGTGGAAAGGGTTCTGGACCGCGTGCCCCCTTGCTTCCTTAAGTAAAACATTGTCGTTGTGTTGTCTGTCAATATTCTCACTATGGACCCTCTGATGTGTGGCAGGAAAGACTTCAAGGCCCAGCGCACTACTCTCAGTTCCAGAACGTTGATGTGCAGGAGTGACTCCCTCCGGGACCAACGACCTTGCGTTTGTAGAGTGCCCATGTGTGCTCCCCTGCCTGTCAGGGAAGCGTCCGTCACTATGGTTAGCCGAAACTCCGGCTCCTGTAGGGGTACCCCTCTGGATAGATTCTGAAAGCTCTGCCACCACAGAAGAGCTAGTAGGAGCTTGTTGTCGTCGACGGTCAGCTTGTCCGATCAGAGCCCTTGGGCCTTGGTCCACCGGTCCGCCAGAAACTCTTGAACCGGCCTCATGAACAGGCGGCAGTTGCCCACTAGAGGAGTGCAGGACGCCATAGCGCCCAGAATCGACACATATTTTCTCACTGATAGTCTGGTATTGATTCTCAGCCGACCTGCCAATCGATTGAGTTTGGTGATTCTGTCGAGGGATGGCTTCACTAACCCTGACTGGGTCTCGAATTGCGCGCCCAGGAACACCAAGCTTCTCGACGGCATCAACGAAGATGTCGCAAATTTTACCGCAAACCCCAGCCGTTGTAAGAGTTGCATGGTTGCCTGCAAACTTGTGTGAGTCGACATAGGGGAGGATCCCCTCACCAACCAGTCGTCGAGATACGGGTACACATGATGACCTTGCCTTCTCAGACAGGCCGCCACCGGAGGCAAACATTTCCTGAACATTCTGGGAGAGGATTTCAGCCCAAAGGAAGTAATGTGAACTGGTAGTGAGTCCGTCCTACCACAAACCTTAGGAATTTTCTGTGTCCCCGACACATTGATATGTGGAAGTACGCGTCCTGCAGGTCCTGCAGGTCCAGAGATGCCAGAAAGTCCCCTTCCTGATCACTTCCTGGAGCGTGAGCATCTTGAATTTTAGGCTTTTCTTGTTGAGATCGCGCAGGTCTAGAATGGGACGCCATTTTCCGTTTGGTTTTTTCACCACAAAGTATCGGGAATTAAACCCCTTGACCCTTCTGCGACGACGGAACCAATTCTATAGCACCTTTTTGTAGCATAAGTGCTACTTCCTGCTGCAACACGCTCAGATGGGGTTGAGCTACAAACGCCGGTGGAATGTGCGGAGGGTTGCTTTTGAATTGCAGGGAATGTCCGTATCTTACTGTGTCCAACACCCACTGATCTGTTGTTATTTGCTCCCATTCGTCGATGTAGCAGGATACTCTGCCTCCCAGAACGTTCCGATGCCCGTCATTGCTGGTCCTTGGTCTGCTTATCTCTCGTCGATGACGAGTAACCTGTTCTCTTGCTGGGAGTCTGGTAGTCCCGGCGTTGTTTTGCCGCTTGAGAAGCCCGTCTGTATCCCTGGTAGGGTTACGCCGGCCTACTGAAGGATCTGTCTCTCGATGCCGAGAATCTGGAGTTTCCTGATGCTCCCCTAAAGGGACGAAAAGACCTGAAACTTCGACCACTCTGGAGGGCACCCAAGGAACGCGCCGTGTCCGAATCCTCCTTCATGCCCTTGAGGGCCTCGTCCACCTTCTCATCGAACAGAAGGTCTCCTTCAAAGGGCATATCCAGCACCTTGTATTGCACCTCTGGTCTAAAGTTGGTGCATTTTAGCCATGCTTGCCTTCGGAGAACCACACCGTTATTCACCTGTTTAAACCCCGATTCTGCGAGGTCCACCGCAATGTTTATGGCATGATTGGAGGCCTCTACACCTTCCCTGACGAGTAACATCGCCGCCTTACGATGTTCTTCCGGAAGATGCACCAGCATAGGTGCCAGTCGGTGCCACATCTCTCTGTCGTATCTGGCTACTATAGCCAGAGAGTTGGCCGCTTTCACTGTGGTTGCTCCTACCGACAGCACTTTTTTGCCAAAGGCATCCTGTCTTCTGGCCTCACTTTCTGGGGGGTTCGTGCACTTGTGCTGGGCCCTCGCCTTTCTTGCTGCCGCTGCTGACACCACTGAGTCAGGGGTTGGTTGGGAGGACAGACACTAGGGGGTAGCTTCTGGGGCCTTACATTTTTTCTCCAGGCGACCTTTTATTGCCGGTTCCGAGAAAGGGTGACGCATGGTCTGTAACCCCTCCTGCCACACATGATCCAGGATGGGTACCGAGAACACCGACCTTCTTCTCTTTCCCATGTGGTCGAAAAGAAAGCAGTCCCTTTTCTCCTCTTCCTGGGCCAACCCAAAATCTGTACACGCTTTGGCCATCATGGCGTGAAATGACCCAGTGTCGTCCGGGGGAGACGGCTGTGCCGGGCTTTTCGGGATTTCTAATTCCACCTCAGACTCCCAGGTTGGATCCCTGGAGTGGCAAAGTGAGACATCCGATAAGGTTCTCCTGTCCGAGTCCGAATCTATCAGTTCTCCCTCCTCGTGGCATGCAGCTGAGAGGTCTTCACCCGCTGGCACTGCCGTGGGGGTTGACGGAGGTGGCTGACGAGACGGGCCCGGTTCGTCGATGACCGACGTGGCCGGAGTTGCTTGAGGTAGCCTCTCGTCCAGTGTCTTCAGCAAAGTTTGTAACATGGATAAAACGACAAGAGTGACTGCGGATTGAGAAGAGGGGTAGACCCCGGAATGCTGGCTCCCCTGGAGAGAGGCCTGGTAATTCCTCGTAACCCGAGGTCAGCAGGGCCAGCTACTCTCACATCCTCATCTCCCGAGGACACCGACAAGGCCGCCTCTTGCTGCAGTATGGGTCGAATACTTCTGGTCGCCAGGCCTCTTGCGGAATCTCCGTCGACGAGGCTAAAACTGGCCCCGTCGTCGTCGCCGTCACCGTCTGCGGCCCAAGAATCATTGAGACCAATTGTGTCCGTGGAAGAGAACGGGTCGACAACTGCCCTGCCGTCGACGACGGTGGTGGTCGTGTAGGTCCCTGAGGCATTCCCACCTTTTCTGAACTTGACCTACGCTTCTCCGCTTCTCGACTCGAGGTCGATATATGGTGATCGCCCGAGGAGGATTTCGACTTTTCCTTTCTGTCTTTCTTCGTTGAAGATGAGGATGGCAAGGCTTTCTTCGACGAGGACTCCTTAGAATTGCTTCTCGATGATTCCTTCTCCGCCGGTCGTGATTTCTTCACCGGGGGTTCCGACGATGTCGAGCGGCGCGGGGCCCTGAAGATTTTGACGCTGAGGTCACGCTGCACGTGGAGCCTACCTCCGAAGGCGGGTGTGCCCCCGCTCCATCGTTTAACCATGCCACTAGTCGTCGACTTCGATCTTTAAGAGTCTTCTGGGAGAAGCCCTTACATATGTCGCACTTGTCTGCCGAATGATGAGGGTGTAGACAATATATGCAATCCATATGCCCGTCCCCTTCATACACCTTCTTCAACCCGCACGTAGCGCACGGGCGGAACAGCGCTTTTCCCGACATCAGGACAAAACTCCAACAGCACAACCTAGACAAAATAGTAGACTACACGAGGTGCTCCCACTACTTTGGAGACGGTTGAAATCTGAAGGGAGCCGCGGGGGCGAGACATTTGTACCGCTACGTCCTAGTGTGGCATGCGTGGGCGGCCCCAAAAACGACATAGATAGGACACAAAAGTGTCGCAAGTTTTCCTATGGGAAACGGCTTTATAAGTGTACCGAGGGTTCCCAGTCTGTCGACGGGGAATATTCTAAGCATGTGAATCCATGAAAGATCCAATGCTGGAGAAAACAGGATTATTTTTAAACATTGGAAACAAAAATGGCCTGCACATGTGTGTGCAAATGACGTTTTTTTAAAAAGTAAAAGTGAAAACAAATCACTGCTCACAGATAAAATGTCAAGGAAACAAAACATGATGTGTGGGTGGACAAAGAGCAATATATATTATGTTTCACCCACAAAACTCCAGTGACATTTAAAGAGCCACTTTGTCTTCATGAAAAAAATGTAAGCCCAAGGCAGCCCCTTTTGCTGGCTGTGGGCAAAACTTCAAAAAGACATCTTCCACTTCCCGCCTGGATGTCACACCTCCCACCTAATGACCAACCGCAGTAAACAATTTCTGCTAAAGGCGTAAACATTCAGTGTTCTCCAGACCTGCTGGGTCTGAAAGCAGGGACTTCACGAAAAGTCATCCTTGGCTGTAACACAACTAATATGTGTGAAAATGGGGGCACCCACTTCAAAGAGCAAGCTTCCCACACAAAGGAGACTGATAAAGGTACAGGCTGACCCAGTAAAAACGATTGTCCCGGAAGCAGGAGCAGGACTCTTTGTCCCACATGAACATTCACAATTTATTTAAAATGACTATTATCATGTAGGCCTTTTTCTCAGCCATCATAAGGCGAATGAATTTTATCTATGTACCAATTTTATGTAATTTCCAGGTGATTTTGGGGATATAAAATTCATGTTTTTGTGACTCTGGGAACTGTAAGGGCCAGTTACAATAGGTTCCAGGCTGATCAGAGCGAGTTCCAAATATGAGAGTTGGTGAGCAGATGGAAATTGAAATAAGGGATATGCTTCAAAACTTAAATATTCATAACTGTTGGCTTTTTATGGAAGCAGCAGAAAGGTGCCAAATGGACGTGCTACATGATACAGATTTGGTGGTCAGCTTATCTAATTCTCCATGATTAGCGGAAACAGAAAATATGTTTAGTCTGGTAGTTGCTAGTAAAATTTTGAAGTTGTGATACATAACTAGTTTTTGCCAAAAAGTTAAAAGGAGAACAAAGGATGATGATGAATGGGAATTGCCATATGTTGCGCAAAACCCCTAAACCAATACTGACTTGGAGGCTGGGTTTGGGAGGAGAGAGAAGGCTAACTGTCCAATCCTAGTGGCAGGGATTATTGCAGGGTACTTACCATAGATTGCAAAATTGGGGGTGTCATCACTGCTATATAAGGGTACTACACTAGGACAAAGGGAGAAAAGGCAGAAAGACAGGAGGTCAGAGAGAAGAAACAGACCATCAGGAAGGCTGCGGAAACGTAGCATCTGACAGCTCTAAGGAGACACCAGAGGAGACTGCTGAACGCACATCTGGGTGGAGCTGTCTATCTCTAGAAAGGCCTCAAAGCTGACTGGGTCCTATGGTGGAGAGAGAGAGGCCATCTTTGAGAGTGGAGTCACCAGACCCCTGCCCTATCTTTCCAGAGTGTCCCGAGATGCAGCTACCTTTACTGAACCTTAAACCGAGGCTTGCTATGTAAGTAGAACTGAGCTCTAGGAAACCAAAAGGTGGGGGAGTCTGCTTGCCTTGAATCCTTTCCCTTTATAGTGGGTGGAGGGGCGTGGGGGGGAAACTGTGTAGATCCTTAGCCTATGTAGCCAAGATATTAATTTAATTAATTCCCCATTTGGCAGAACACTACAGGTGGATTTTGTTAAAATTCAAAATTAACAAAGCTCACTTCCCAGTGTGTGCTGAAAACTATAACCTATCATTTGATTGGGTAATCCTTGTTGTCCAGCTGACCCCGGCTTCTTTAAGGAAGAGGGGTGTTTTTGTCCAACCTTTGATCTCGCTGGCCCAACACAGGCCTTTCAGTAAAGGGAGTCTGAAATCTCAAATACCCCAAATCATTCCAATGTTTCTGTCTGGCTTCCCAACATAGACCAAAGCAAAGGGGGGGTCTGAAAAACAAACCGCTAAATCACCCTGTGTCTATTTTAAGCCGAAGGTGTGTGCAAAATCATAATTGTCATATGTATTTGAACCAATCTTGCAAAGCCTGCAGGAAAATCAAAATTGCACAGCATTACATAAGTGCCTTCTTTATTGATCAGTGTAATTATTTTGTGAAGTGAAATTTACAGAAAGGGAAGAATTGTGGTGGTCTTCTTTTTAACTCACTTTTATGCTTTGTTTATGCTGAGAGAAGTTGATTGTCTTGTGACACGAATAAAGTGGTGTTTTGACCTTTTTTGTGCTAATTTCTATTACTTTTAATTTACATAAATACCAATATATTTCCCATACAACGGCCCGGTTCTTGGCTCATTGTTAGCTCAAGGGAGAGGGATCCAAGGGGCATGATATGTGTCTGAGATAGGGCGAAGGAACTCCTGGTGTTGAGGGTGGCTTCTCAATAAAGCATTACAAATTGGGGGCTTAGGATGAGATTTAGCTTCCTATTCCTGACCCATGACAAGTATATTGTGACAGTCTATTTGTGTTGATGCAATTGCATTAAGGTGGAGGGAAAGTCATCTCTGTTTTGTTAAAGTGCCGCTAGGACTTGACTCCTGAGTTCCAGGGAGGTGTATATGTAGAAAATTAAGAGTGTGTAAGAATTTGAGTGAGGAAATTAAGCAGAAACAGGGTGAGTTTGCCCCTACATAAAGAAAGTTTTATTAAAGTGCAAAAAGCCAATTGTGAAAATGATTACCGTACAAATTGGGGAAGCCAGGGAGCATCTCCTAACTAAATCATTTCTCAAAGGAGAATGGGTTGAAGACGATGCAGGAAACTTGCAAGCTGGACTTGTGCGGGAGGTTATCTCAGTACGCGATGACATTTGGCTTGAAGCTGGGATTTTGCACACAGAACCTGGGCCATTTTATGTGACCACAACTGCTTGTGGTGAACAAATACAAATGGCTCAGTTAACTGGGCAGTTATATTTTCTTTTGCTTTTAGTAGAAGAGCGTTGGCAAAATAGTGAGCCTAGTAGGATGAATCAGGCTGGAGACCTGTCACAGGCCCAGGATCTTGTTAAAAAACTCAAAGCTGAATAAAAAACACTGCAGCAAGAGAGTGCAGAGTGTGAAACACAGTTTTTTGCACTTGAAATAGTGTGTAGAAAATCTGAGAACACTGCAACACAAGCTAAATGACCAGACTGCTTATAATGTAGTCGTTTTGGAGGACATTATCGCATTCCAATCATAAATAAAACAATTGAAAAGTGGAAATATTCCATTAATTATCAAAGCGGTTGATTCCCAAAATTACTTTGATCAGATATACCAGCAGGTAAGTACTCTGAAACAAGAGAGGGCACAGCTAATTCAGGAAAAGGACCTCTTGAATCAGGATAACAGCGTCCTATTACAGAGGATAAATCAGTTGGAAATGGAGGTAGAAAAGGTGACAGTCAGATTCTCAGGAACTGACCAGAATTTGAGAAGAACAGAATTAAATTGTAGAACGAGTGAGACAAATAGAATCAGAACTATTAGAGGCAGCAACATTAAGGGATGAACAAGAGAAAGAGATTAGTCTCCTGAAGGAAAAGTGCCTTGAATATGCACGTAGCTTACAAGGCTCACAGAAGGAGAATTAATCACTTCAGCAGAAGGTGCAGCAAACAAAGAATCAGTCGGTAGCTCAGAGCAGGGTAAATTAGCTTAATCAGGCCATAGTGTCAGAATTTAAAAAACAGCTGTCTGACTTCATACAGCAAATAAAGAAAGAAAGACATAGGCGTGAGAGCCTCACCAAGGTAATCCAAAATTATAAACAGGACCTGAGGCACCCTGACCAATCAGGATATGGGACAAGGCCCACTGATTAAGGTGTGGCGCCACTCCCAGTAGGGGCCCCATGCCAGTCATTTATATCCTCTCATGCACAAATGGGAACTGACCTCATGCATGCCATTTATCCAGAACAGTGTGGCATGATGCAGTTCCACTTACCCAGGCCTAGTCCAACTGATCATGAAGGCCAGTCCCAGACTGATATTGATGAGTATTCATCTCTGCCACACAGAAGGGAAAGTGGCCGGACCAGTGTGTCCTGGGAAGTAAGTAATAATACGCTAAGTACTTCAGACCATGAAAACTCTTATGAGGAGAGATTCGGGGAGTTAGATTGGCTGAAGATGTGACTACAAAGAGACCACCTTGCCTGCTTTGCTGAAGGACAAAAGCCAGACCCTCAGCATAGGAAGGGCATTCTAAAAACCTCCATATATTCAGGGGAAGGGGGGAATTCCCTAGACTCCCTGGTAGGAGGGATGAGGAAACTGGGTTCTATCCTGGGCCTGAAAGGAACTCCAGGGAGAGTGACCCTGAGAGTTCACTTTGGTCCAAGCGAGAGGAGTCCATACCCTGTGGTTCTGGGAGATATTCTAAGTCTCACAGAAATAGGGAGCGCCTAGAAGACAGGGAAGGGAGTACAGGTAGCAGTTCTGAGTCAGAAGGTGAATGGACTCAAGTGTATAGGAAGAAAAAGACAGCGAAGCAGAGCAAGGGTTTTGTGAAAGACCCATTAAGACAAATCAAGGCCATAAAGAGCTTCCTGACCTCATGCCACAAGAATGCCAAGTATTCTGTATGAGAGCACCTGGAACTTTATGAGCAGATGATGGCATCATTCCAGATCAGGAATGATGTGAATAGTTGTCACGACCCGTGACCCAAAACCCCACTGGCATGGTCACATGCCAGGTAGGGTTAAGACTCAAGGTTCACTTGGGGCCCCAAGGGCCTTGCACTATCCTCATGGACTCTCCTGGAGTCGCCAGGCTCATGTTCAGATTGGAACACTATCTTGAAGGGACTACTTTTTCATTGGAGGCCTGCAGCCAACATGTAGGCACCCACACAGCCTAGTTCCTAGAACCAAACTGTGTGGTGCAGTGTTTTGGGTGTGGTCGCCCGGACTACTTTATCTGGACTACTTTACCAGAGGGCTATATAAACCACACCCAAGTTACAGAACGTGCTTCGCGTTATTCTGCAGCCAGCAGCGTGACGCTCATTGTGTCCAGAGACCAGAATCCGGCGATCCTTGAACAGCGGACCTGCAGAGGAGACAAAAGAACATCATTAGCAGTCTCTGCTTACCTACAACTTTCCATCCATCCATTATCCGTCTTCCTGCTGCTCGCAGTCTTCCATCCAGTCGGCAGCATCATTGGGACACCACGCATGCACCAGAACGAAGCACCTGGAGGGAGAGAGAAAGAAAGACAACTTTAAAACAGGTTACTCAAGGCATTTACGGCAGTAATCATGAGAACCTCACCTGGCTGGGCAATTCTTGGCCGGCTCTACTCCGGAAATGTTCACACGCCCAGAAAGACCATCGCGACCTGAAAAGGATTAAAGAATACAGATTAGAAAAAGAAGACATTACCACGCCGCACTTTGCACTTAATCTACCATCCATCATATGCTCCTGCGTCCATCGTCCTGGTAGGAGCCCGACCCAAGCTGCCCATCCACCGAACCTTTGTGCACCTAAGGGGGAATAAATAAGGAAAAGACATTAATCGCAAGAAAGGAAAGCAAGGACATCTTAAGACTGCTATAACCAGACTTACCTCCTTAAAGACACTTGAATGGTTTAGCACCAGTGAAGTTAACTCGGTCCCTCAAACCTGCAGAGAACTATGCGCCCCTGCACAGAAGGCAGGACGGAGAGTACGCCAGACATCACAACAAGGTGAGGAGTGGGCCATCAGATCGAATCCAGGGGGCAGGGGCGAGGAAACAAAATCAGTCCAGTCCTCCTGTGTTTTGAGGCCCGACCTCCAGAGAAGGCACCATCCGGAATCGGGAAGGGTCCAGGGTGAATCCGGCAACCAGGGCATAAGGGCGTCCCTGTGGATACCAGGTGAGCGTAACAATAGTATGGTATTTGATATATGGACATTCTCACATGAGTACTCCAGTTTCTTTGCAGGACTGGAGCACCAGAATCATCATAAATAGTCAATTTATAAGGTCGGCATATTGAAAAAAAAAATCCACCCATAGGAACCTACAAGAGGCCCGTAAGGCTGCATATAACTTGCAGTGTGGGGAAGATCAGGCGCCTAGGGAGTTTGTGCAGGAGTTAAAACGCAAATTTGCTCAGACTTTCAGGTGGGTGAACACCAATAGTCATGAGTTGATAACTACTTATTTCCATGCTATCCCCAAATACATAATGACTCAGTTGGTGCATGAATTTCACGAACATAGGACCATGGATTGGGTGGTTTAACAGGCCACCGGGAGTTATGAGGTCCAAAAGCCTGCTGAGAGTAAAGTATACTGTCAAAACCCACAAACCATCAAACACCCCTGCTACTGCAAAGGTGGCACAGGTCAAAACTACCCCTCCATTGGATCTGGAGATGGGGGGCCTAAAAGTAACCCTCCTGCCAACAAGCAAAATGGAAAGCAGAAAGGACCACCCAACCCGGCCCAATCGAATGGTAGTCAGGTGGGAGCCCAGAACAATGATCCCTCTGACACTGACACCTATATAAATCCTAGGTACAAGGGTACTAAACCAATCCTGGGGTATGTATACACTCCCCCAGCCCAACGGAGGGACTAATCAGGTAAGTACTGCCCGAGGGAACTTCTGTCCAAACTTCCCTCAGAAGAGAAGTATCAATCCACCACCCAATCTCAACTTTTTCCCCAAATATCCCCCAAACCAGAACTTCCAAAGCAATCCTCTCTCCCCCCGATTCCAGGACAATAGATCTCTGAACCCGGGAGAAGAGTAATTCAGGATGGAAAATTATGGGGGGGAATTCCCAGTACCCGAGCTAGTCCTAGAGAAGGGACAGTGTGGAGTGTATTGACTCACTCAGATGTGCTTTACCACATCACTTTGCTGCATTGGTGCAAGAAACAGCAAAATGGCTGCGCTAACCCCTGTGCACGCCAGGATCTCAAAATTGCGTTTTTACAATCACCAAAGAAAATGGCTGCATCACCCTGCCACACACATTTCAGGCGGGGAGGAACAGAGTACACACCGCAGGAGTGTGCCAGTGTGCTCTGCAATGTTTAACATGGAATTAAGTGAAATAGGCAACATTGCCTTGCTGAAAACCCCCAACATTCCCTTTAAAATTACACCTTTTTCAACCTTTAAAAATGATGTTTTGAGGCTAAATCCATCCAAGTACTATGAAACTGCTGTGATTGAAAAGGCCTGGCCATGCCCAGGAGAAGTCATTGCGCATTAGCAAAACCATGGGCCTCATTACACGTTGTGCGGTAATGGAATACCGGTACCGGTAAAGAATTACCGGTATCGTTAATTCCCTAAGCCAATCACGACCCGAACCCACCGCTATCTGCGCACCCGTTAATTACGGTGCCACTAATAGCGACAAGGTCGCGGGCGCGCGACCCCCAGGCCGGAATTAGCGCCATGGCGCTAATACCAGGCCATCACAAGCCATGCGGACATGGTATTAGCGGCATGTTAAACACCCAAAAACCCCTTACCGGCATGGCGCTAATAACGGCATCGAAAATCACCCGTTAAGAGACCTGAGCAGTGTACCCATCAACTACAGATGGACACAATCAGCACGGGTGCATGCAATGGAGACAGGCAGCACAAAAGAGCACACCACACCCCTACCCACACCCCTTCCCACACCAAGATGGTGCCAATAGCAGCAGCATGACATGACAGCCTTGACTACATGATAGCAGTGCAGCACCAACAACAACAGCCCACGCCAGAGGTGACCCGTAACAGGTACCCATTCCTCACACCATACAGGCAATGCCAGCGATCCACTGAGGAGGTGGCTCCCAACACCTGTACGGAACCCACAGAACCAGCAGGAAGAGGACAACAATATAGTACATCCCTCCAATGACAGTGCTCCGCTGCCTAAGCGGCCTGGGTGTGGCACTCCTGTACGGCCGTGTCAAAGTGGCAAAGACAACCATGGAATGTGTAGAGCATCACAAAATGTGCATATGATGGAACGTGCCTATGCCACCTGAAATTGACATGCAACCACCAGAAGAGTATGATGTGGCTGAGGATGAGTGCGGGTGGAATGCCCCGGCAGGACATGAAAGAGGCAGTGCCAAGGAGGCACACGATGTACATCAGCATCTGATTATGTAATCTCATCATGCACCAAGGTGAAATAGCATGGGTGTAGATGGGAATTGTTGCCCTGGTGCATGTTTCGAGGCCCACAAAGAACCCTGTCCACAATGAATGACACATACACAATAATGGAGACCACGCTTGGGTTTCAAACTCTGAACAGTGTATATTGAACATATTGTGGTACGAAAGTGCATTACCCAAACTCCCAAAATACACCCTTACCCCCTCCCACCTCAACACACCCAAACAGACCCTTACCCCCCCAACCCCCTCAACACACCCAAACAGACCCTTACCCCCCTCCCCCCTCAACACTCCCATGTGAGTCTCATGACGTGATTGTGTCCATCGCCACATGTGGCACACGAATCCTGGTGGCCCTATTTGCCAGTGCCTGCATCGTCATCTGGTGGTTGTGAAGCCGTGCGCCTCAGGTTCCGCATAGACCGGCGCAGGGGACTAGTCTGGCGTGAACTCCCAGACGAGGAGGGGCCTGGTTCTTCCTGGGCCGTGAGCGGGCACCGACGCTCAATAGCGTCTGCTATGCGGTTCATGGCCTGCCGCAGTTGGGCCATTTCACTGCAGATTCTGCTGGTGCATGCCTCCATGCCCTCCCTTGTCTGCTGTGCCAATGTAGCAATGTCCTCCCTCAGGCGGACTGTCTCTGCCACATGTTGACCTACTAGGCCACTCATCTCGTTCTGCCTCTGGTAGATGCTCGAGAGGTCATGTCGCATGGTGGGTGCTGGTGGGATGGCTGATGCACCTGGTCCCATTGCACTTGCATCAGGAGAGGATATCTGGGGGCTCCATATCCCTTCAGGGGTGGGTGAATCTCCATGACTACCCGGACCTGAGGAGTACCTCGGGCTTGCCAGTAAGGGGCTTGTTGGTCTGGGGCTCTGGCTATCGGCATCAATGGCAGGTGTGTCCTCCTCATCTGAAGGTGGGGCCGTGGCTGCTGCTTCACCCGTTGAGCTGGTGGCAGCAGAGTGCATTCCCTCGATGCTGCCCTCACCTGCTGGGAGACACACTTCCGTGGGTGCCACGACGGGAGCAGCCATGGCCTGTGGATGCGTGCAACTGGTGTTCCGGCTGCTTTTGTCCCTGTGGTCATGGACACTCGTCCTGGCTGCCCTAGTGGATGTGGCGGTGTCCCCTGTTGCATCCCTCCTTGCTTTTTTGCTGGATGTGGGAGCAGGTGTGGAAGTGCGTGCCTCCTCAGTGTCAGTGTGTGATCCTGCAAGGGTGAGAAATGTTGACAACCATCAGTAATGGGTCGACCTGCCTTGAGCAAAATGAATACGTCATGCCGTTCTATGCATTCCGCGCTCTTCAGTGTGGATGCAGCTAATGGGGATGTTGGGTGGGTCATGCATGAATGGGTCTGTGTTGTTTGGGCATGTGGTGATGCAAGCATGTCTGTTTGTGGCTGGAGCCACGGCATTGATATGGACACATGATTGGGGGGAACATCACACTTCACTGTGCATTGTTTGATGCATACACTCACCTCCATCGGACGAAACGGCCACGCCATGCTCCATTTGTCCAACTCCCTCAATGCATTCCACCCCGATGGTTGATGCGCATGTCTCCTCCCACTCGGTGAGCTTGATTGGCGATTCACTGCCTCCTCCTGTGCCCGTAGCCAGGTTGCGGTTCACGGATAGGATGTTCCGCACACGGAGCCGGAGGTCATCCCACCTCTTTCGGCAGTCTTTGACTGTGCGGGTTGTGGTGCCTACCGCGCTGACCTTTTGGGCTACCTCTTCCCAGATGGCCTTCTTCTTCACAATGGTCTCCCGACGCATGTCGTTGTTGAAGACGACATGAGCATTGTCTGCTAGTGTCTGCGTTAGCATCAGGAGCTCCTCCTTGCAAAACTTCTCCTTGCGTTGCCGCTCAGACGATTTTTTAATGGCCTTAGGCATCTTCACAGTGTCCTTGGTGTATTTCCCAACGTGGTTCCTGGTAAGGTGTCCTGGATAAGGGGGATGGCAATGGATTGTGTTTTTAAAGATGGCCGCCGTGCTCTTTCCCGTTCCGGTGCGATGACGCTATTTCCCTTTCCGCAATATAGCGGTGACCGCTATTAGCGGTGACCGCTAATGGCGGTCACCGCTATTTGCATGTGGCGGCAGGGCGGAAGTGCTAACAGCGCTTTCGAGGATGCCGTTAAGGGACTTTTTTGGGACTTTTGCGGCATGGCGGTAGGCTCATTACCGGCATGGCGGTAGGCTTGTGCCCGCGATCTCGTAATGGCATGCAATTTGCGGCCTCTTGCGAGGGCGGACACGCTATTTACGCCATGCCGGTAATTGCCGGTTTTTACCGCATACCGTGTAATGAGGCCCCATGTCTAGTTCCTGAATGACAGGCCCAGTCATTTTAGCTTGGAAAGAAATCTGCCAGGGGCTTTTTTTTCCGTTTACACAGGAAATGCGTCTATTTGCTTTGCAAAAGTATCTGAAAATCAGCTGTTCAGAGAAAGACTCTAAATAGCTGAGCCATTCCTGTTTAAATTCATCCATGCTGCAGAACAACTCCAGCATTCAAGAGAATAACCATAGCTGCATGGCAGTGTATGAATTTGCTGGAGATGAAAATCGAATTTAGAAGAAAGAAATGTTAGCAGTTTTTAAACACGTGGTAAAAATGGGCTTTGCTTACTAAAGAAAAATGGCCTATTTCAAAGTAAATTGTTGAGTGAAGGCTTGCTTACTTAGCAATGTAAAGGGAGTATGTGGCTGGTGATAACACATGCATAGGCTATTTTTATTCCACCGATTTGTTAAATCAAGACTCAGAAATCAGGAAATAAAGACTTTTAAATCAACTGAGCTGAGTTGGCAAGCTCTAAAAAAAAACTTGTCTTCCAGTTCTTCCAAGTTCCAGCCCTGTAACTTCCTTTAGGAAGTGAGGCACACCATAAACCTCTGGGACATCAAAAGTGCTAATTGCCAGCTTGAAAAACTTTGTATGGGACAGGACAATGGGAGTTCACAAGCTCATCAGACATTCGTCTGTGCTCCAGGCTGGGACAATAGCAGTCTTGGGACACTCACCTGTCAAGTGTGAAGAGCAATAAAACCTTCAATTAAGAGAGAGGCACCCCGTCCTGCTTGGAAGAAACTGCCAGTTGGTGTTAGCTGGGAAGAACAAAAATGACAGACAATGACACCCATTTGTCTTAAGACTATTTTATAAAGAACTTTAAAAAGACGTATATCTCAGCTGTCAAAATTGGTAAAAATTTTGAATTTTCACAGTGTAAAAGTGGAATTGTGGGCTGTGTTTGAAAACTTGGTAGAATGTCGTGACACACTCTGGACAGAAATGGCGATATGTGTTGTATTACCAGAAAAGCATCCATGTTGCAAATGTCACATTTTGTACATACATCCCTGGGGACAATTTGTATATGTGTATACAATTGGGGAATTGTGGGCCAAATCTTGAATGTGTAAAATTACCAAAATGTGTAAGAAAGGGGAAACAAGTTTGCACGGACTGGAGGTTTGGAATAATCTGTGCTGCACAATATGTAACCTCTGTATCTGATTTACTAAGAGGTGGCAACTGCATAAATATGTGTTTTTGGCAAAATCAGATTTTCAGTAAAGTAAATGCGGGAGTTTCTAGATACAGTAAAAACTCACCTCATAAACATGACATCCTTTTCCTGAAATCCAATCACCGAAGGGCTAGGTAGAGACTTCTACCCTTGCCCAATCCTGTTATTAGAGGCGGGCGTAGTATTTTTATTTGTATTTTATTGAATTTATATAGCGCTTTAATTCAAAGTGCTGTACATAAGAACTAGAAGAAATACAACAAGCATAAGATGGTAATTGAATCACAACTCGAAAACAGTATAAGGAACAATTTACATTATTGCTGATGTGAGGAGGGAGTGGAGAGGGACAAAGGGATAGGGGAGAGACAATAAACAGGTAATCCTTGAAACACAAAATGAAACGGTGAAAGGAACAATTAACATTATTGGTGAGGAGGTAGGGGAGAGGGACAAAGGAATAAGAGGGAGTGGGAGGTACAGCAATATAAGATGGTGATTGAATCACAACTCAATGGACGAGGAACAGTTAACATTATTGCTGGGGTGAGGAGGGAGTGTAGAGGGACAAAGGAATGGGAGGGAATAGGAGGGCTAAGAGGAAATGTCAGGGAGTTAGATGGGAGGCAGGAGGGTATGAGGAAGAGGAAAGGGAAGAATAAGATTCGGCAAGAGCAGGAGGTACTATAAAAGGGAAGTAGAGGAGAGGAAAGGGTGTAGAGGTGGAGAAGTAGGAAGAGAGGCAAGGGCGTAGAGAAGTAAAAGAGGGGGTGATGTTACGCTCACCTGGCTCCCACAGGGGCGTCGGTCGGACCCGGACTGCTGCAGCCTCCACCAACGTGATGCGTAGTGCAGAGATGACAGACTGGACTGGCCCTCCTAATCTCGTCAGCTTGACCTGTAGAAGGATTCTCCTGCAAGTGGAGAGAGGAATTTAGCCACCTGTGGATTCTAGTGATGGCACCTCCCGGCTCTCCCCACTAATCACCTCCGAAATCCCCTTCCAGTACTCTCACCTTACATTCTTGAAAGATGAGCTCTCCATCCTGCGTGGATTGCAAGGGTGCGTGGACACCAGTTGCTTCACTGGTTAAAAGGCGTTGGGGAGTTCCGAACGAGAGTTGACTCTGAGGTTCCTGGCGAAGACCAGTAAGTATAGAGTTCATAGAGTTCAATATGTCAGATGTTCACTCTTGTCCCATTCCTTTATCTTGCAGTGGAGTTCGAGAAAAGATGGTCTCGTGGCGGTGGATGGCGTTCAGGTAAGAGTCTGTATTTACCCGATGCTGTCTGGTAAATGATGTATGTATTTAACGTGTTGTTTTCTCTCCGTTTTCAGGTGCAGCGTTTGAAGATGTGAAGAGTTCAAGAATAATGCCTCTGATGGTAAATCAGGTAAGTCTATGGTGGTAAGAGAGATTGTATTTGTCGGCTATCTCGGCTCACCTGGTTATTTCTTTTGTCCCCAGATGCCGGAGCCCGGCGAAGAAATGATGGAGGCAGCGCCGGATCGAAAGGTGCTGTGAGGACTGGTGAGTATGGCACGGCGCTGCAGCTGGCGATGTGACGCGTGTAGAAAGAATGTCCTTTCCAGGTGCTGAGGCTACCAGAATCAGGTGAGAAACTGGAATAAAGTTTGTTTTCTAACCTTGCCTCTACTTTCCTTCCTCCCTAGGAGCTCCGGATTCAGGACGGGCGTGGCAGAGGTCTGGAAGCTGACTTGCAGGCACGGTGAGAGTTATTCTGCTGGATGCAGAATAACGCGAAGCATGTGTTGCTGGTCGGGCATGGTTTAAATAGCCTCAAAAATAGTCCCAGGTAAGAAGTCCCTAGAACCACACCCGAGTAAAAAATAGTCCCTGTAGTAAAATAATCCCTTTCAGGCTTCATGTTGGATTGGAGTCATTTGCAGCATGGTCTGCCAGAGGTAAGTAATGACTATGAGCCTGGCGTCTAAGGCGCCAGGACTGAACCCAGCTAGTCCCTAGCCGGGTCTGCTGAGGTTTTACTAAATTTCTAGATGCCTGCTGCCGGGGCTGATGGGCTTGGTCCGATGCATGGGGGTAGGCATCATGACAGCACTCCCCCCACCAAGGCCCCTCCTAAAGTTGTTCTTCCCCTGGGCCCTGGTTTGTCTGGGAAGTTCCGATGGAATCTTTTCACCAACCGAGGTACATGAACGTGGTCACTGGGCTCCCATGACCTTTCTTGTGGTCCGTAACCTTTCCACTCGATTAAATAAAAAAGTTTGATTTAACCATCTTAGAGTCCAGGATATTTTTTACCTCGAATTCAGGTTCTCCATCTATCGGGATGGGGTCCGGAGGTTTGGTTAATCTTGTTCCGGGTTGAACTGGTTTTAGAAGTGAAACATGAAAGACAGGATGGATCCGCATATTAGAGGGTAATTCTAATTTGACGGCGACTGGGTTGATAATGGCCTTGATGGTGTAAGGTCCCAAATATCTAGGATTAAAAGTTTGAGTTCCTCTTAGAGGTATGTGTTTCGTAGCCAGCCAAACTTGATCTCCAATCTGGTATTGGGGAGTGTCACTTCTATGTTGATCAGCATTTTTCTTGTATTTCTCTTTTGCTTGTTTCAAATGTTCAGTTGCCTCCTTAAATGCCTGTGTAATAGTAGAGTGCAGATGGGTCACTGCCCGCATTTCCAAGTGCTGGGGCGAATTGAGTTCTGAGGTTCAAGGATGATATCCATACATGGTATAAAAGGGGCTTTGTCCGGTTCCTCAATGTAATGAGTTATTGTATGCGTATTCAACAATCCATAAAATTTCCTTCCAATTGTTTTCAGTCTGGTGTAGCATGCAACGTAGGTATTGTTCAAGAGTCTGGTTGGTTCTCTCTGTTTGACCATCGGTCTGGGGATGGTGACTGGTTGATAACCTCACGTCGATTTGTGCCAATTGGCAACATTTCTTCCAAAATTGCGAAATTAATTGACTACCTCGGTCAGAGACCAATACGGAAGGAAATCCATGTATTCGAACTATGTTTTCAAGAAATTCTTTGGCCAAAATTGAAGCGGTAGGTAATCCCTTTAAAGACATGAAGTGGGCCATCTTTGAAAAAACATCAACAATAACCATAATTGTGTTAAACCCATTACACGGAGGTAGATCTGTAATAAAGTCTAAAGACAAAGTGTGCCAGGGTGCGGGTGTAATATCCAAAGGTTGTAAAAGACCGGCTGGTTTTTTCTTTTGACTTTTGTTTTGGGCGCAGATACCACAAGACATCACAAATGATTTTACGTCTTTTCGCCAGGTGGGCCACCAGAATTGTCTTTTAATTTTAGCCTCAGTCTTTGCAATACCTGGGTGTCCTTCCATCAGAGCATCATGGTAATTGGAGATGACTAGTTCTTGTAGTTCCTTGAGTGGTAGAAATAGTCGCCCTTGATAGTAAGGTAAGTCATTGATGACTGAATAATCATGGCCCTTTTTCACCCAATCTTGCAGGGCTGCTGAATTGAAAAGTTGTTGGATTTTTAAATGAATATCTTCTAGAGTCTGTAGAGTAGTTATACCAAGAATTCTTTGTTCTGGAATTATAGGCACCGGTTCTGGGTTTGAATATGCTTCTCCCATCCCAATTCGGGACAAGGCATCTGCCTTACCATTCTTGCATCCTGGTCGATAAGTGATCACGAAATCGAATTCGGCAAGGAATAGTGCCCATCGGAGTTGACGCGATGATTGGGCCTTGGCTGTCTTTAAATACTGCAGGTTCCTGTGATCGGTGATTACAGTAGTGGTGTGCCTTGCACCGAGAAGATAATGCCGCCAAGCCTTGAAGGCGGATTTGATGGCTAAAAACTCTTTATCGGTAACCGCATAGTTTAACTCGGGGGCTGAAAACTTCCTGGACCAAAATGCTACTGGATGAAGTTGACCGGTTTCAGGATCCTTCTGGGACAGGACAGCTCCCATGGCTAAACTGGACGCATCAGTTTCGACTACATATGGGAGCTCGGGCGTGGATGCTTCAAGACAGGTGCCGACGTGAATTTAAATTTCAGCTCTTGGAAGGCCTTTTCAGCCTCCTTGGTCCACAAGAAGTGTTTGTGTATTCGCAAAAGTGCTGTGATGGGGTGTACAACATGTGAGAAGTCAGGAATAAATCTGCGGTAGAAATTAGCAAATCCAAGCATGCTTTGTACCCCTTTAACTGAACTGGGTGATGGCCATTTGAGAATTGCATCCACCTTTCGAGAGTCCATTCGGACTCCTTTTGGAGACAGGATAAATCCAAGGAATTCAACTTCTGTAGCATGAAAAACACATTTTTCCAATTTTGCATATAACTTGTGCTGACGTAGTTTCTCGAGGACTGCACAAACGTGCTTAACATGGTCTGATTCCGAGGAGGAGTATACTAGAATGTTGTCGATGTATACGACAACACAGACGTCAATGAGTTCACGAAGGACATCGTTCATAAAATACTGGAAGGCTGCTGGTGCATTGCACAACCCGAAGGGCATCACCTGATATTCGAATAATCCGTACTTGGTACAAAAGGCAGTCTTCCATTCGTCCCCCTTTTTTACACGTACCAGATGATATGCCCCTCGGAGATCTAATTTAGTGTAGATGCAAGCATCCTTTACTTGGTCTAGTAATTCGGGGACCAGAGCAATGGGTATCGGTTCTTCACCGTAATCTGATTTGATGCGCGGTAGTCTATACACGTTCTGAGGTCACCTTCCTTTTTAGGTACGAAGAATAAAGCTGAGGATGCAGGGGACTTGGATGGATGAATGAAGCCGTTAGCGAGGTATTGATCCAAGTATTGTCGTAGGTGTAGGTTTTCGGGTTCCGTAAGGGCGTAGATCCTACTGCATGGAGGTTGCGCACCGGGTATGAGGTCGATTTGACAATCGTATGATCTGTGAGGCGGTAAGGTATTTGCCTGTTCTTTTTGGAAAACGTCCTGGAATTCTAGGTATTCCTGAGGTAACTGCACGACTGGATTAGTGACTGTGGCCAGGCCCGTGTTCAAGGTTTTTTCCGGGTAACAGGTGTGCGCACAATCGGGGAATGTTATTCTCAGGCCCAGAAGCAATTTCAGTTCCGTCGACTGTGGTGATGAGATCCGAAGTGGTCTTTTTGCAGAGAGGTAGATTCATCCTACAAGCCAATTTGTGGTCCATATAGTTTCCTACGGCCCGCTATCGATGTATGCCCTTACTGCGTTTATGCGTGATAGCTGCCTTGGATCAATAAGGACCATTGGTATGATTAGGTGCGAGGTCTGAGTGTCCTTCTTCAAGCTCGGCAAGCGGACCTCTACGCTTGTCGGGCGTGGTCGTTTCCTGAGTCAGGCTCAGTTTGATTTTTAACAGCAACTCCAACTACTTTCTTGGATGGTTTTATAGGGCAATCCCGTAGAAAATGTCCTGAGGCCCCACAGTACAGACACAATTGCATCTGCCGTCCCCTTTCTCTTTCCTTTTGAGTTAGAGGTCCCTTAACCCCCCCGATCTGCATAGGTTCTGATGCATCTATTCCTTTGGGGTTAACATTAGGTTTAACCAATACCCGATTCTCAAACTTAGCTCGATCAGCCTTTCTATCCTGAAGTCGGTGGTCTAACTGGACCACTAAGTCTATATATTCTGCGCAATCTTGAGGTGGGTTCACAACTTGGGCTAAAACATCTTTGAGTTCACCCCGAAGTCCACGATGAAATAATGTGACTCTTTTTTCTTCTGGCCACCCAGTTTCCACCACTAACCTATTAAAGGTTGCGATATAGGTTAGCAGATCCTGATTACCTTGTCGTAGGGATAAAAGTTCGTTATCCAGGGCCTGTCCTTGTGAATGTCTGGCGAATAGTTTTTCCATGCTCAATTGAAAACCCTGAAAATCCCAAAGAAGAGGGTCATCCTGGTTGACTAGTGGAATTGACCAATCCGCTGCGCTACCACTAAGGTATGATAGTACAAAGGCTACTTTAGCTTGATCGTTTGGGAAAGCTCCAGGTCTGCATAAAAAGTGCAAGCGGCATCGATTCATGAACACGGCGAACCTTTTCGGGTCCCCAGCAAAACGTTCGGGTGGAGCTAAAGGAATGCTCCCTGGTAGGACCACTTGCACAGGATTGCTCGATGAAACAGGAGTTGGATTCCCCCCGAGTCCAGGTAGCGATGTTTGCCCAGCTTGGTTTTGCAGCAGTTGTCTAGCAAGATCATCAGCGCGCTCTTTTGACATGATCAGTTCCCTCCTGATGGCATTAGTTTCCTGGCACGCGGAGTGCACTTCAGCCCTAAATTCCCCTAACAATTAGGCTAGTTGGTCGGTTTCTGAGATTTCCCTGGCGCCCGGGTGGGTGTTTGTAGATAGGCTTTGCGTTCTGTTACGCTCACCTGTCTCCCACAGGGGCGTCGGTCGGACCCGGACTGCTGCGGCCTCCACCAACGTGATGCGTAGTGCAGAGATTACAGACTGGACTGGTCCTCCTAATCTCGTCAGCTTGACCCGTAGAAGGATTCTCCGGCAAGTGGAGAGAGGAATTTAGGCACCCGTGGATTCTAGTGATGGCACCTCCCTGCTCTCCCCACTAATCGCCTCCGAAATCCCCTTCCAGTACTCTCACCTTATATTCTTGAAAGATGAGCTCTCCATCCTGCGTGGATTGCAGGGGTGCGTGGGCACCAGTTGCTTCACTGGTTAAAAGGCGTTGGGGAGTTCCGGACGAGAGTTGACTCTGAGGTTCCTGGCGAAGACCAGTAAGTATAGAGTTCATAGAGTTCAATATGTCCGATGTTCACTCTTGTCCCATTCCTTTCTTATCTTGCAGTGGAGTTCGAGAAAAGATGTTCTCGTGGCGGTAGATGGCGTTCAGGTAAGAGTCTGTATTACCCGATGCTGCCCGGTAAATGATGTATGTATTTAACGTGTTGTTTTCTCTCCGTTTTCAGATGCAGCGTTTGAAGATGTGAAGAGTTAAAGAATAATGCCTCTGGTGTTAAATCAGGTAAGTCTATGGTGGTAAGAGAGATTGATTGTGTTGGCTTTCTCGGCTCACCTGGTTATTTCTTTTTTCCCCAGATGCCAGAGCCCGGCGAAGAAATGATGGAGGCAGCGCCGGATCGAAAGGTGCTGTGAGGACTGGTGAGTATGGCGCGGCACTGCAGCTGGCGATGCGACGCGTGTAGAAAGAATGTCCTTTGCAGGTGCTGAGACGTGATGGTTCCGGAATCAGGTGAGAAACTGGAATAAAGTTTGTTTTCTAACCTTGCCTCTACTTTCCTTCCTCTCTAGGAGCTCCGGATTCAGGACGGGTGTGGCAGAGGTCTGGAAGCTGACTTGCAGGCACAGTGAGCTTTACGCTGCTGGATGCAGTATAACGCAAAGCGTGTGTTGCTGGTCGGGCGTGTTTTAAATAGTCTCAAAAGTAGTCCCAGGTAAGAAGTCCCTAGAACCACACCCGAGTAAAACATAGTCCCTGTAGTAAAATAGTCCCTTTCAGGCTTCATGTTGGATTGGAGTCATTTGCAGCATGGTCTGCCTGAGGTAAGTAATGACTATGAGCCTGGCGTCTAAGGTGCCAGGACTGAACCCAAATAGCCCCTAGCCGGGGCTGCTGAGGTTTTACTAAATGTCTAGATGCCTGCTCCCGGGGCTGATGGGCTTGGTCGGATGCCTGGGGGTAGGCATCATGAAAGGTGAGAGGTGTAAGGGGGGGAATGGAAGAGATAAGATTTTAGAGAAGAGCGAAAGGTAGGGTAGGAGGGAGAAGAGCGGATGGGTAACGGGAGGCCGTTCCAGTGGAACGGAGTGAGTAGTTGGAAAGAGCGGAAACGGGAGGAGGCGCAGGGAGGCGGAGGAGGGGAGAATAGGAAGTGATCAGCAAAGCGAAGAGAGCGAGAGGGAGAGTAGAGAGTAAGAAGGGAGGTAAGGTGGGGGGGCGGCAAGACCATGGAGGGATTTGAAGACAAGACAGAGGAAGTTGAATTTAAGTTGGGAGTGAAAAGAAAGCCAACCTAGAGAGATGAGAGAAGAGGAGATGGAATCAAGAGGTGAGAGAAGGCAGAGGGAGCGGATGGCAGAGTGGTATGTAGATTTGAGTGGGGAGAGGTAAGAGGAGGGGAGACCGAAGAAAAGGGAGGAACAGTAGAAAAGTCTGGAGAAGATGGGGGAGGTGATCAAGAGTTTAGTACCATGAAAGGTAAGGAGGGGTCGTATTTTGCAAATGTTGTAGAGGTGAAAGCGACAAGATTTGGCAGTAACAGAAATGTGGTGAGATAGGGAGAGGTGAGGGTCAATTTGAAGGCCAAGGTTACGAGCGTGGGTAGAGAAGGAGAGTTGGGAGGGGGGAAAAGTACTGAAAGTGGGAGGGGAGGGAGGAGGAAGAGTGTTAGCAGGAAAGAAAAGGAGTTCCGTTTTTTTCTTTCAGCGTTAAGAGTAAGGAAGTGAGAAGACATCCAGGATTTCATAGCAGAGAGGCAAGAGGAGAGTTTATCATGAATGTCAGGTGAGAAGGAAGAGGAGAGGAAGAGCTGGGTATCGTCAGCATGGAAATGATGTGAAATACCAAATGAGGAGATGATGGGAGCTAGAAAAGAAGTGTAGAGTGAGAAAAGAAAGGGACCAAGGACAGAACCTTGAGGGACTCCATGGTTGAGAGGGTAGGTGGGAGAGGTGTAGCCACCCCAGGAGACAGAAAAGGTACGGTTAGACAGATAAGAGGAGAGCCAAGTGAAGACAGAGTCTTTTAGAGGTCAGAGAAGTCAGAGAGGTCAGAGAAGTAGGTGCGTATGGCTGATTTGAGGCAGGAATCATAGGGGGTGTGATAGGAGAAGTAAGCAGATTGGTTAGAGGGGGTGAGGTGTTTAAGCCAGAGACGTTCAAGGCGCCTAAGGAGGCGGCGCATGGAGGAGAGATGAGATGAGAGCCAAGGTTGAGCAGGACGGTGGGAAGGGCGAAATGAGGAGAGAGGGTAAAGGACATTGAGAGTGGAGGAGAGAGAGGAAGTTAAGACGGAGGATTCTTCAGATGCAGAGAGAGAGAAGTGGGAGATGGGGGAAGAGAGGAGGAGCAGGAAGCATGGAATAGACAAGGGTTAAAGCTGCATAGGTCACGCCAGGAGAAGACGGTGGATGATGGGGTGGGAGGAGGTGGAGGGGAGGGGGCGTGAGGGAGAAAGAGAGTAAGGAGTGATCGGAAAGGTAGTTGGGTAAGGAGGAAATAGGAGAGGCGGTGAAAGAGGAGGAGAAGATGAGATCTATAGTAGAGCCAGACTGGTGGGTAGGAGGGGATGGTAGGGGAGAGAGAAGGTAGGAGTCAAGGATGGAAAGGAGAGGAGAGGAGGGAGGGTTATTGGAAAGATGGAGATTAAAGTCACCAAGTACAATTAGTGGAGTGGGGGTGGGTGAGATGAGGCTAAGGAGATTGTCAGTGTCCTCATAGAAGGATCTGACAGGGCCAGGGGGGCGGTAGATGATTAGAAATGAGATAGCATGAGGAGAGTTAAAGATTTTGAACATGAATTCAAAGAAAGGGAAGGTAGGTAGAGAAATAGGAGAGGGAGAGGATGTGAAGTGTGGTTGAAAGAGAAGGCCTAGACCACCTCCACGGCCAGAGGATCGATGGACATGGTCAAAAGAAGATGAGGAGGAGGTGAGGGAAGCAGGAACAGAGGTGTTGTGGGGGGGTCCAGGTTTCAGTAATACAGAGAAATTGAAGGTTGAGGCGTAGGAAGAGGTCGAGGACAGCAGTGGTTTTGTTACAAATTGACCTGGTATTCTAGAGGGCAACATCAAAGGAATTGGTAGTGTTAGTGAGATGAGGGTAGATGAGGTTGCGGCGTTGGAATGATGCATTGGGGAGAGGGGTCGAGTGGGATTGGGAGGTGATGGGTAGTTTGAGAGAGGAGATGGCCATGAGGAGAAGGCAGAGTATTTAGAAGGGGGGGGAATGGAATAGAGAAGAGGGAAGGGGAGCGGGGCAAGCCAAAGGGAGGGATATGAGCATATCAGGGAGTAAGACAAGGAGTTGGTGAGTAGGAAGTGAAGCTTCTTAGGAGGGTACACCTACTCAGTGACACAATATGTGTATATGTATATATCTCTTGAAGGTGACACGAAGATGGTGTTTCGAGCCACAGAGATAGGAAGCTGGAAGTGGGCGGAGGGAGCAGAATCAGTAAGCTGGGGAGAGGGGTGCAAGGCTGGGGGAAAGTTCAAGCAGAGCAGGAGCTCACAGAATGAGGGTAGCGGAGAAGGAGGGTGTCCCCTCCCACAGGGACTTGGGTGTGAGCCCCGGAGGAGACTGAAGTTTGGTGAAACGTGTCTTCTGAGATAGGAAGCAGGGTTGAGTGGAGTTTCAAACAGACAGGGCAGGAACACACAGGTTATGGGTGGTTGGAGCACAAAGGCAGTAGGGACAGTCCAGGCAGTCCATAAATCCAAAGGTAGAGGTGAAGGGCCGACCTGGCATAATAGTAGGCAGTGGAGAAGGCCAGATCTTAGTAGGAAAGTAGAGGTTGAGGCAGCCCAAGTAGGCAGTTACAGGCAGAGGGAGCGGTAGACAGCAGGGGAGGTGGAGGCTGGGCGGAGTGCTGGTTGAGATGTGGAGAGGCAGTCACGGTAGCAGATGGAGGTGGAAGGAAGTCCTAGAACAGATCAGTCAAAGGGAGCAGAAGCTGATAGAAACAGTGGGAGCAGGCCAGCGTTCAGTAGGAGAGCTGTGGGACTGAAAACACAAGATCCAGGGCGGGCCGTTGTTATCAGGCTTTGATATATGCTGGGGGAACAGGCAGGCACATTGGTGGAGGGCAGTAGGACTGATGACACAAGTCCCAGGGCGGGCCGTTAATAATAGGCTCTGCTTTGCACTGGGGGAGCAGTCCAGCGCACCAGTGGAGGGTTGTGGGGCTGATGGCAAAAGTTACAGAGCGGTCCGTTGATATCAGGCTCTGCTTTGCACTGGGGGAACAGACCAGCGCACCAGTGGAGGGTTGTGGGGCTGATGGCAAAAGATGCAGAGCGGTCCGGCACATCAGAGGAGGGCTGTGGGACTGAAGTCAATAGTTGCAGGCGAGCCGTTCCTTACAGGCTCTGGGGGAGCTGGCTGGTGTAATAGCGGTGAGCAGAATGCCTCAGAAGACGCTCCGCAGCTGGGTCGCATTCAGGAACGGGCCGCTCTGGTCGGGCACTATTGTATGTGGGCAGGAGTAGCTGCCCGATGTGGATCGCACGGGGCTGCAACACTCACCAGGTTCCACAGGCAGCGGGCAAACACCACCACCTTCAAGGACAGGTGTTCAGGGACGGGCCGCTTTGTTAGGCTCTGCTTCGTGTGGGCAGATGCAGCTGCCCATCATGGAGCACACAGGGCTGTGTGCACACACCAGGCTCTGCAGCTCCTCGGCTCTTCATCTCCAGGCGAGCAGACACCACAGCCCGAAGTATGTCCTCGCCATGCCCCACAAAGCTTCAAGAGACTCGCAAAGAAAGTCGAGGTGCAGGTACAGGCGAACCGGGGGAAGAGCACAAACCCCCAGAGCCCCACACAGATACCACTGCCAGACTCCCAGAGGTGGGTCCCCACAGAACCCCTCAAGGCACTGGGAGAGCTGCAGCCGAGGCGGATCTCCACGCTGCAGGAGTGCGCCAGTACAAGCGGGTTGGGGGGAACTCGAGCCCCGTAGCCCCGATCGAGGGAAGGCTCTGTCAGTGTGGCGCTCGCTGTGGCAACCCTCGAAGTCAGCACCCTTCAGTCACAACGCCTGTCCGAAATCTTGCAGGCTGCAGGAGCGCAGGGCAGAGATCAAGCACGGCAAGATGGTGAGTTTAGGCAAAAGTGAGGCGCCAGCGCATCAGCGGAAAAATACAGGAACAGGATGCCATGTTGCCGCCGGTGGGCGGGAAAAGGTGATGAGGAGGCAATCCAAGGAAATGGGGGTGAATTAGTAGAAAACAAGTAAGTCCAGTGAAGCACAAGGCTTATATGAAGAAGATAGGTAGGTTTGCAAAAGAAAATTGTAGGTTAAACTGCCCTCAGCAGGTATGATTCAGCCTGACGCAGGGGAGACGTCAGATGTGAATCCTGCCCCTGTCATATACTGTAATGATGTCATCTGGCATTATAAATAAGGGCCCCTGAATAGCACTCAAGACACACTGATTCCTGACTCTCTTCCTGAATTTCTGTGTGGTGTCCGGTTTCTGTCTCCTTCATGTTATGTTATGCTATGTTATGTTATGTTAAGTACATTTATGTAAGCGCACATACGCCCGAGGGCATCTTGGCGCTGAGGAGGTAAGGCAAGATGCCGTGGCACAGCTAAAAAAGCAAGGTTTTTAATCCTCGCCGGAAGGCAAGGTGGTCAGAGATGTCACGCAAAGGAATAGGAAGGTGGTTTCACGCTCTTGCAGCAGCAACTGAGAAGGCACAGCCACCCTTACAGTCCAGCTTAAACCGAGGCACTGCCACCCGTCGGGTAGTTAGGGAGTGGGTTGGTAGGGGGTGAATTTTCTTTGCAGATATTCTGCTCCCATTCCATAGAAAGCCCAGTATACCATACACATGGGTTTGAACAGGATCTGCTGGGCAAAAGGGAGCCAGTGTAGTTGTCTCAGTATGGGAGTCATGTGGGCTCCAAAAGGCGGGCAGATGATAGAACGGCAGCAGCATTCTGGAGTAGCTGCAGACGCCCAATAAGATAGCTGTTTTGGGGCCAGATATAAAGAGTTACAGTAGTCCAGGACACTAAGAACCAGATCCTGTTTTGATCCCGATTCCAGATTTTATTTGCAAGGCCAAGGCCTATGTGTTGCTGACCCCATTCCCAGCAAGGCCTCAATCTGAAACCTCCATTCTAAGAATCCCACTACCCAAATTGTGCAAAGCTTCCTAAACCAGCTTGGCTTGCTGCTACTACATGTATGCCTGCTGCAAACCTGCCATCTCCTGATGTCCTATCTTATCCAGTAACCAGAAGTGCTACCTGGTATCCAGTCCATGCCCGCTGATTTTGTGCGGCTGTCCTTTGTTAGACCAGATCTGTGTGGTGATCCAGAGCGCTGACTGTCCAAAATCCAAATTAAAAGTGGACTGTGAGTATCAATAGAACCATAGAACCATAACATAACTTGCTTTGCCTTGTCCTATCCCATTGTCAGAATACTTATTGCAACCCTGTCATTGATTTATCTTGCTAAACGCCATTTCTTTAGTCATTTTATCTTGTTTTGTAAATCCTAAGCTATCAATCCTATTTTGAGTGATCCGTCAGGGCGGGCGCTGGGGAACTAGGGTTGAACTCATGAATTAACCCTGGAGCTTACTGTGTCCCTCTTTGGTATTCTAGCCTGAATGCTCTAGTATAGAGTAAAACTGTTCTTGTCCAAACTGGATTTCTTCTCTGTTTTCACTACACAATTTTTCTAAAAACGCCTCTTATTCTACATTGCATATCTCCCTCAGTTTAATAGCTAGAGACTTCATTTAATTTCCTGATTGTACCTAAGATCAGTATCTACACCCCAACCAAAGAATCGCACTCGAAATCAATGAATTTCACCCGTTCTTATCAAAGACCGTTTGGTTAATTTCAGGTGGGAATGAGCATTTTTGCACAGTTTTACACTTTTTATTTTTACTATCAGTTGTTTTAAACCTTCCATTCATTTTCGAATTGTATGCTTTTGCTCAATATATTAAAAAGTGTATGTTTTTTTTTTAATATTTTAAATAAATAAATAAATATTACCTTTACCAACCAGCCTGGTTCCTGGTCCACCATGACCCAGGGTATTTGAATAAGGGATGTGATATGAGTGGTTTTTCTCTCAAACATTGAACCTACATATATATAACCAAATAAGCATTTCAGTTGTGCGCTGAATACTAGGCTGAGATCAGGGTGTATTGCCGGATTGAAATAATTAACAACAATTACCCCTTTCAGGAGCAGCAGAGGTATGACTTGAGACCTCACTACCACCCAGACAATGTCTCGCAACTGGAGCAACAGGTCCAGCAACTGACCAATGATGTGGGGCGCATGCTGAGGGCTCAGTCCAACTCTCAACCTAACCCTGCTTCCCAGCATTCCGCAACAGCCAGGTCTGATTCCACAGGGGGGAAATGATGGGAGGAACCCTCAGACAAACCACAGGTTCTGGAGGACGGGGCCCGGGTGGAGGGAAGATGTCAAGCCTTTAGGAAGCATTCTTTGTCACCCAAACAGAATCCCTAAAATCCTCTCAGCCTGAAAGAGTCTCTTTTACCCCCAAAATGTTAGAACCCAAAGAGCAAAGGGTAAGTGGGAGAGGCCAAAGAAGAACCCACTTTGTGAAGGAACTCCGGATTATCCCTGTTGAAAGAGAAGAATCCCTGGAAGATTCAGGTAAGCAGACTTTCTCTTTCAAAAATGGGGGGAGACCTAAGATAAATGGGTCCCAAAAGACCCTGAGAGGGACAGGTTAAGAATGGAGACCAACCCTGAACCAGACACTATTTAACCCAAAACATGTGAGCCACATGGAAGTGAAACTGGGGGGGTGTCCTTTCTCCAAACAGTTTCTGAGAACTGTTGCCAGCTAACCTAAGAATTGGTCACCTCTTTTTCGGTTTCTTAACCTATTTTAGGCTATAAGCAAGGACACATGCATAGCCCCTGTGCCTTAGAATTACAATACAGAGCATAATGAATATGCTTTGATGTACTTTGTTTATATATGTGAATCATGCACAATTAGACCATCCCCAATTTGAACAAATGGTCAACACACGCCACATCACTTTGTCTGCTTTTCACCGAATTCTGCATGTCGTTTATGATTTTGTGTGTGTATATGTATATTTTGAACCAAGAACCAAAAAACCTAACCATTTGCACATCCATTGTACTGTATATGTGGTGAACCAAATAATGAAAGCAAAAAATCATACAAAAAGTATAAATTTAACAAGCAGCCAATTAAAGAAAGCTGTTTAGAAAACAAGGTGTGTTCTTGTATGGTTGTAGACTTATCCTGCAAATAGATAACAGCCCTGAGACTGGGTGCCAAGAACAGAATGTTTTAAGCCAGAATACTTTCCAAATAACTTTAGACACCTCTGAATGACAAGATGTCACAAATGTGAAGTTGGCAGACGCCCCCTCATTGCAGGTAACGGGGGACAGCCAAGGAGCCAGGAAAAGGGGGATTCCCCAACAACTCCTATTGACACAGACAATTGCCCAAGATCACACAGTGTCGGAGTTCAATATTAAGAAAATGATCACCAGGCTGTCAAATAACTCACACTTTCTGTGCGCCTTGGAGGAAAAGTAAGGCCGATTCTATGCACCAGTTAAGGAGCCGGGTCAGTGTGAATTAACAGCTCTGGTGGATACTGGATCCCAAGCCACCCTCCTGTCAAAAAGGGCCTTTGACCAACTAAACTCAGGATGGGGGAGGGCCACCAAATTCCACTCACCTCACTTCCCAGAAACATCCAGTGATTGTTTTGACTCCAGAGGGCACACCTTGTTTACTGGGGAGCAATCTCCTGTGGAGGTTATCCCCTCCAATCAACTGTGTAAACAAGGTCCTCTGGACTCATACGAATCGCCCTATCAAATTGCAAATGAGTACCAATTATGGAAACCTGTCAAGTCATTGATCAATGCTCTGAGAAAGTAGAATTCCATTTATAAAAATAACCAGTCCCAGACATCACTGTCACCTCTGCAGGAGAACAAAGTGGTGATGGGAACCCTTCTCCATTCTTGAAAATCAACCTTCCTCCCAGTCCCGTGAAACCAGACAAGGAAGAGTCCGCTCAAAGTCTGACGGACATTCAGAAAAAGGGCAAGCAATTGTGTTTCCCCGTTCAGTTAAATGGGGGGAGGAACCAGTGCTCGCCAGAGTATGCCTGAATAATGGAAGGAGCTTCATCATTGAATAATTATTCAGGAAACTCCCAAAAGATCAGACCCTTCCCACATTTAAATTGATTGACAAGTGGGAAGTAGGTCTGGAAACCCCAAATTACAAATGTCTCCTGCCTAGCAGGTGTATGCTAAAAATTTCCATTGGCAAAAAACAACATTTCCATTGGTTCTGAAAGGGAGTTAAAACGGTTGCTTTTGGTTGATCTTCCTTTCGGTGTCTTTCACTGTTCGATGTCTGTCAGCTGCTCTTTTTTTCTCCTTCGCCCTGATGCCTGTGGGCTCCTGGGGCACTATAAGTGTAAATAACATAAGATAATAAGCATAGACCATAATTGTTGGGTCGTGAGAGATGTCCCTTCTGCCTTTTATCTGTGAAGTCACATTCTCACCCGATTTGCAATCAATTTGGTCCTAATTAATAATAAAGCCTGGTCCCAACTGGGTAGTAAGCCCAGTAAGCCCATGGGCTTTGATAACATTCCGGTCAGCTCAACTGCTGCCTTATGCGGTTGAAGTGTAGAGGAGGTCCCGAATATGGCCTGCACTCCAGCCACCCATTTCGAGATGCCAGAAGCATACTTGCCAAGATACATGATGTATAAGGAGAAAATTAACCAACAGAGAGCCACAGTGGGGCTCTGTCCAGTGCCCATCAGAAGGACATGTATACCTACTGAAGCGCCAATAACCAGACAACCGTGGGCTGTAAGGTACCCATTGAGACAACCATACCAGCAGTTACCACGAAATGAAGACTACTTACAAACTGTCCCCGAAGAGACCCAAAGAACCTTAATGGAAGGCGAGTGGTGATGACCCAAGGGCTCGGACAGACATACAGATGGACATAAACGACAATCGAAAGATGACACATAAGGACGAAATGTGAAGAGTAATGACGTAATGGACTTGTAAGAAGAAACAATGTTGATATATAAAGAAACTTAACCATGAAGTGAGATGAAAAATGCAACTAAGTAACGCCTGTAAATAAGCTTGGAACACAAGAAGCTAAGGAAACGGTACTGCTTGCAATGCTGGGCAGAAGAATAGAGCGACAAGCGGCAATTATATATCTACCTCAATGAAGCACATTATACAAATGCGACTCCATTTTGTAAAAGCAGTATTAAGCCCATGCTACAAGGGGCCAACCGGGCCGAGATTCATATTCCAGCTAAAGCCAGAAGGAAAGAGCAGAATCGAAACTGAGCACAAGGCAGTTCATGCCTGGGAATTCAAGGTCAACTCAAGGAAGGGAGGAGAGCGGCAACTTTGAAGAAACAAAACTTAAGAGCATAGCAACCAGCCAGTGAAGGTCACGATAAGGATGCCCAGGCAGGTGGCGAGGCCGAAAAAAGAATCAAATACGCAAATAGATGGAAAATGAAGCAGATTCATGGTGAACAGACACGTGACCAGCCGAGCGTGAAGAGGTACCAACGTCTGATGTCACCCAGAACCCGAGGATGCCATAACTTTTCCTGATAAGAAGCTACAGTTTCGAGGCCATCCTCAGCCAACTAATTGACACATAGCCCTAAAGTACTGATTGATGGAAGGGAGGCAGGGTGAATCTTGGGGCACACCGCATCTGGGTGTCCATTCTGCAATGCTGCTAATTAAAGTGGAGATTTATGCCTAGGGGTGTAACCCACCCAATCGCAATGGACCAAATAATCTAGGGTCCTATAGCTAGTAGAACCAATAAGACGTCGTACTTGTAGTGACATCTATCACGAGTGATGTAGAGGGATGGGCGTAGACGCCCACCCGATAAGAATTATCCAATCCTCACTCTCTGTTACCATATACAGATATAGCCCCTATACTTAAGTTACCTTTCCCGACCAATAGAATTGCATGACAAACTGAGTGTTAGACGTCAGTGATGATGAGAATGTACTATAACTATTGCTGTCTGAATGAAGAATTTGGGAGTTGAAGCGAGACAGGCAATCGCAGCTCTGATGATTTGCATTTGTTTCCCCGTTTTTTGTACTTGTCATTAAACAGACTTCCCTTTGCCAAACCATTGACTTGTCCTTATTGATTTGTGTTGGAGTAAGAAAATCCTGCACCCCATCCTCCTCAAGGTGCAGCTAGCTCGTTTTAAGGTGCCGGAGCTCGAGCTCTGAATCTCATGGGCCCGTCAGAGGTCGCTCCGCCCTCCAGTAGCGGTGAGGATGGTGATGACCATCAACTAGTGAATTTTGATTATTGATAAAACACCTATTGACCGTTGACACATAGTAACTCTAGGTTTTCGGCAATATCATGAGACCTTCGCCATTCGGCTGAGTAGACTGAGAAGCTTGCCGTGGGCAATGATAGTGTAAATCCATAAAAAAACGGCAGTGGGTCTGAAGAAACCTGCCTTACAAATCATAACCCTTCTCATTCCTACGGGCAGCCGATCGGACGAAAAGACCGAAGGAGGCAGTAACGGAGGCAGTGATCCCAAGGATCCAGAGAGGAACCATGCGAGCGGTGAGTGAAACAAAAAATTCAATGCTTTGGCAAATGTTTTTATAGGCATTAGAACAAGTAAGGGAAAGGTAATGGAGGGAGGCTGAAAAACAAAATAGTCAGAAAGATAGACGACTATATATACATATATATAGTCTTCTCTCTATTTCTGACTAGTTTGTTTTTATATATATATATATATATATATATAGGGAGGGAAATAATGACTCTAGGATAATTGAATAAAAACAGAGTATACCAGGGACTACACCCGAGAGAAAACAGAGAATACGGGATAGACACCCGAGAGAAAACAGAGGATACCAGGGCAGACACCTGAGAAGAGAGAGGATACCGGGGAGGACCAGTTGCTTCACTGGTTAAAAGGCGTTGGGGAGTTCCGGACGAGAGTTGACTCTGAGGTTCCTGGCGAAGACCAGTAAGTATAGAGTTCATAGAGTTCAATATGTCCGATGTTCACTCTTGTCCCATTCCTTTCTTATCTTGCAGTGGAGTTCGAGAAAAGATGGTCTCGTGGCGGTAGATGGCGTTCAGGTAAGAGTCTGTATTACCCGATGCTGCCCGGTAAATGATGTATGTATTTAACGTGTTGTTTTCTCTCCGTTTTCAGATGCAGCGTTTGAAGATGTGAAGAGTTAAAGAATAATGCCTCTGGTGTTAAATCAGGTAAGTCTATGGTGGTAAGAGAGATTGATTGTGTTGGCTTTCTCGGCTCACCTGGTTATTTCTTTTTTCCCCAGATGCCAGAGCCCGGCGAAGAAATGATGGAGGCAGCGCCGGATCGAAAGGTGCTGTGAGGACTGGTGAGTATGGCGCGGCACTGCAGCTGGCGATGCGACGCGTGTAGAAAGAATGTCCTTTGCAGGTGCTGAGACGTGATGGTTCCGGAATCAGGTGAGAAACTGGAATAAAGTTTGTTTTCTAACCTTGCCTCTACTTTCCTTCCTCTCTAGGAGCTCCGGATTCAGGACGGGTGTGGCAGAGGTCTGGAAGCTGACTTGCAGGCACAGTGAGCTTTACGCTGCTGGATGCAGTATAACGCGAAGCGTGTGTTGCTGGTCGGGCGTGTTTTAAATAGTCTCAAAAGTAGTCCCAGGTAAGAAGTCCCTAGAACCACACCCGAGTAAAACATAGTCCCTGTAGTAAAATAGTCCCTTTCAGGCTTCATGTTGGATTGGAGTCATTTGCAGCATGGTCTGCCTGAGGTAAGTAATGACTATGAGCCTGGCGTCTAAGGTGCCAGGACTGAACCCAAATAGCCCCTAGCCGGGGCTGCTGAGGTTTTACTAAATGTCTAGATGCCTGCTCCCGGGGCTGATGGGCTTGGTCGGATGCCTGGGGGTAGGCATCATGAAAGGTGAGAGGTGTAAGGGGGGGAATGGAAGAGATAAGATTTTAGAGAAGAGCGAAAGGTAGGGTAGGAGGGAGAAGAGCGGATGGGTAACGGGAGGCCGTTCCAGTGGAACGGAGTGAGTAGTTGGAAAGAGCGGAAACGGGAGGAGGCGCAGGGAGGCGGAGGAGGGGAGAATAGGAAGTGATCAGCAAAGCGAAGAGAGCGAGAGGGAGAGTAGAGAGTAAGAAGGGAGGTAAGGTGGGGGGGCGGCAAGACCATGGAGGGATTTGAAGACAAGACAGAGGAAGTTGAATTTAAGTTGGGAGTGAAAAGAAAGCCAACCTAGAGAGATGAGAGAAGAGGAGATGGAATCAAGAGGTGAGAGAAGGCAGAGGGAGCGGATGGCAGAGTGGTATGTAGATTTGAGTGGGGAGAGGTAAGAGGAGGGGAGACCGAAGAAAAGGGAGGAACAGTAGAAAAGTCTGGAGAAGATGGGGGAGGTGATCAAGAGTTTAGTAGCATGAAAGGTAAGGAGGGGTCGTATTTTGCAAATGTTGTAGAGGTGAAAGCGACAAGATTTGGCAGTAACAGAAATGTGGTGAGATAGGGAGAGGTGAGGGTCAATTTGAAGGCCAAGGTTACGAGCGTGGGTAGAGAATTGGGAGGGGGGAAAAGTACTGAAAGTGGGAGGGGAGGGAGGAGGAAGAGTGTTAGCAGGAAAGAAAAGGAGTTCAGTTTTTTTCTTTCAGCGTTAAGAGTAAGGAAGTGAGAAGACATCCAGGATTTCATAGCAGAGAGGCAAGAGGAGAGTTTATCATGAATGTCAGGTGAGAAGGAAGAGGAGAGGAAGAGCTGGGTATCGTCAGCATGGAAATGATGTGAAATACCAAATGAGGAGATGATGGGAGCTAGAAAAGAAGTGTAGAGTGAGAAAAGAAAGGGACCAAGGACAGAACCTTGAGGGACTCCATGGTTGAGAGGGTAGGTGGGAGAGGTGTAGCCACCCCAGGAGACAGAAAAGGTACGGTTAGACAGATAAGAGGAGAGCCAAGTGAAGACAGAGTCTTTTAGAGGTCAGAGAAGTCAGAGAGGTCAGAGAAGTAGGTGCGTATGGCTGATTTGAGGCAGGAATCATAGGGGGTGTGATAGGAGAAGTAAGCAGATTGGTTAGAGGGGGTGAGGTGTTTAAGCCAGAGACGTTCAAGGCACCTAAGGAGGCGGCGCATGGAGGAGAGATGAGATGAGAGCCAAGGTTGAGCAGGACGGTGGGAAGGGCGAAATGAGGAGAGAGGGTAAAGGACATTGAGAGTGGAGGAGAGAGAGGAAGTTAAGACGGAGGATTCTTCAGATGCAGAGAGAGAGAAGTGGGAGATGGGGGAAGAGAGGAGGAGCAGGAAGCATGGAATAGACAAGGGTTAAAGCTGCATAGGTCACGCCAGGAGAAGACGGTGGATGATGGGGTGGGAGGAGGTGGAGGGGAGGGGGCGTGAGGGAGAAAGAGAGTAAGGAGTGATCGGAAAGGTAGTTGGGTAAGGAGGAAATAGGAGAGGCGGTGAAAGAGGAGGAGAAGATGAGATCTATAGTAGAGCCAGACTGGTGGGTAGGAGGGGATGGTAGGGGAGAGAGAAGGTAGGAGTCAAGGATGGAAAGGAGAGGAGAGGAGGGAGGGTTATTGGAAAGATGGAGATTAAAGTCACCAAGTACAATTAGTGGAGTGGGGGTGGGTGAGATGAGGCTAAGGAGATTGTCAGTGTCCTCATAGAAGGATCTGACAGGGCCAGGGGGGCGGTAGATGATTAGAAATGAGATAGCATGAGGAGAGTTAAAGATTTTGAACATGAATTCAAAGAAAGGGAAGGTAGGTAGAGAAATAGGAGAGGGAGAGGATGTGAAGTGTGGTTGAAAGAGAAGGCCTAGACCACCTCCACGGCCAGAGGATCGATGGACATGGTCAAAAGAAGATGAGGAGGAGGTGAGGGAAGCAGGAACAGAGGTGTTGTGGGGGGGTCCAGGTTTCAGTAATACAGAGAAATTGAAGGTTGAGGCGTAGGAAGAGGTCGAGGACAGCAGTGGTTTTGTTACAAATTGACCTGGTATTCTAGAGGGCAACATCAAAGGAATTGGTAGTGTTAGTGAGATGAGGGTAGATGAGGTTGCGGCGTTGGAATGATGCATTGGGGAGAGGGGTCGAGTGGGATTGGGAGGTGATGGGTAGTTTGAGAGAGGAGATGGCCATGAGGAGAAGGCAGAGTATTTAGAAGGGGGGGGAATGGAATAGAGAAGAGGGAAGGGGAGCGGGGCAAGCCAAAGGGAGGGATATGAGCATATCAGGGAGTAAGACAAGGAGTTGGTGAGTAGGAAGTGAAGCTTCTTAGGAGGGTACACCTACTCAGTGACACAATATGTGTATATGTATATATCTCTTGAAGGTGACACGAAGATGGTGTTTCGAGCCACAGAGATAGGAAGCTGGAAGTGGGCGGAGGGAGCAGAATCAGTAAGCTGGGGAGAGGGGTGCAAGGCTGGGGGAAAGTTCAAGCAGAGCAGGAGCTCGCAGAATGAGGGTAGCGGAGAAGGAGGGTGTCCCCTCCCACAGGGACTTGGGTGTGAGCCCCGGAGGAGACTGAAGGTTGGTGAAACGTGTCTTCTGAGATAGGAAGCAGGGTTGAGTGGAGTTTCAAACAGGCAGGGCAGGAACACACAGGTTATGGGTGGTTGGAGCACAAAGGCAGTAGGGACAGTCCAGGCAGTCCATAAATCCAAAGGTAGAGGTGAAGGGCCGACCTGGCATAATAGTAGGCAGTGGAGAAGGCCAGATCTTAGTAGGAAAGTAGAGGTGGAGGCAGCCCAAGTAGGCAGTTACAGGCAGAGGGAGCGGTAGACAGCAGGGGAGGTGGAGGCTGGGCGGAGTGCTGGTTGAGATGTGGAGAGGCAGTCACGGTAGCAGATGGAGGTGGAAGGAAGTCCTAGAACAGATCAGTCAAAGGGAGCAGAAGCTGATAGAAACAGTGGGAGCAGGCCAGCGTTCAGTAGGAGAGCTGTGGGACTGAAAACACAAGATCCAGGGCGGGCCGTTGTTATCAGGCTTTGATATATGCTGGGGGAACAGGCAGGCACATTGGTGGAGGGCAGTAGGACTGATGACACAAGTCCCAGGGCGGGCCGTTAATAATAGGCTCTGCTTTGCACTGGGGGAGCAGTCCAGCGCACCAGTGGAGGGTTGTGGGGCTGATGGCAAAAGTTACAGAGCGGTCCGTTGATATCAGGCTCTGCTTTGCACTGGGGGAACAGACCAGCGCACCAGTGGAGGGTTGTGGGGCTGATGGCAAAAGATGCAGAGCGGTCCGGCACATCAGAGGAGGGCTTTGGGACTGAAGTCAATAGTTGCAGGGCGAGCCGTTCCTTACAGGCTCTGGGGGAGCTGGCTGGTGTAATAGTGGTGAGCAGAATGCCTCAGAAGACGCTCCGCAGCTGGGTCGCATTCAGGAACGGGCCGCTCTGGTCGGGCACTATTGTATGTGGGCAGGAGTAGCTGCCCGATGTGGATCGCACGGGGCTGCAACACTCACCAGGTTCCACAGGCAGCGGGCAAACACCACCACCTTCAAGGACAGGCGTTCAGGGACGGGCCGCTTTGTTAGGCTCTGCTTCGTGTGGGCAGATGCAGCTGCCCATCATGGAGCACACAGGGCTGTGTGCACACACCAGGCTCTGCAGCTCCTCGGCTCTTCATCTCCAGGCGAGCAGACACCACAGCCCGAAGTATGTCCTCGCCATGCCCCACAAAGCTTCAAGAGACTCGCAAAGAAAGTCGAGGTGCAGGTACAGGCGAACCGGGGGAAGAGCACAAACCCCCAGAGCCCCACACAGATACCACTGCCAGACTCCCAGAGGTGGGTCCCCACAGAACCCCTCAAGGCACTGGGAGAGCTGCAGCCGAGGCGGATCTCCACGCTGCAGGAGTGCGCCAGTACAAGCGGGTTGGGGGGAACTCGAGCCCCGTAGCCCCGATCGAGGGAAGGCTCTGTCAGTGTGGCGCTCGCTGTGGCAACCCTCAAAGTCAGCACCCTTCAGTCACAACGCCTGTCCGAAATCTTGCAGGCTGCAGGAGCGCAGGGCAGAGATCAAGCACGGCAAGATGGTGAGTTTAGGCAAAAGTGAGGAGCCAGCGCATCAGCGGAAAAATACAGGAACAGGATGCCATGTTGCTGCCGGTGGGCGGGAAAAGGTGATGAGGAGGCAATCCAAGGAAATGGGGGTGAATTAGTAGAAAACAAGTAAGTCCAGTGAAGCACAAGGCTTATATGAAGAAGATAGGTAGGTTTGCAAAAGAAAATTGTAGGTTAAACTGCCCTCAGCAGGTATGATTCAGCCTGACACAGGGGAGACGTCAGATGTGAATCCTGCCCCTGTCATATACTGTAATGATGTCATCTGGCATTATAAATAAGGGCCCCTGAATAGCACTCAAGACACACTGATTCCTGACTCTCTTCCTGAATTTCTGTGTGGTGTCCGGTTTCTGTCTCCTTCATGTTATGTTATGTTATGCTATGTTATGTTATGTTAAGTACATTTATGTAAGCGCACATACGCCCGAGGGCATCTTGGCGCTGAGGAGGTAAGGCAAGATGCCGTGGCACAGCTAAAAAAGCAAGGTTTTTAATCCTCGCCGGAAGGCAAGGTGGTCAGAGATGTCACGCAAAGGAATAGGAAGGTGGTTTCACGCTCTTGCAGCAGCAACTGAGAAGGCACAGCCACCCTTACAGTCCAGCTTAAACCAAGGCACTGCCACCCGTCGGGTAGTTAGAGAGTGGGTTGGTAGGGGGTGAATTTTCTTTGCAGATATTCTGCTCCCATTCCATAGAAAGCCCAGTATACCATACACATGGGTTTGAACAGGATCTGGTTGGCAAAAGGGAGCCAGTGTAGTTGTCTCAGTATGGGAGTCATGTGGGCTCCAAAAGGCGGGCAGATGATAGAACGGCAGCAGCATTCTGGAGTAGCTGCAGACGCCCAATAAGATAGCTGTTTTGGGGCCAGATATAAAGAGTTACAGTAGTCCAGGACACTAAGAACCAGATCCTGTTTTGATCCCGATTCCAGATTTTATTTGCAAGGCCAAGGCCTATGCGTTGCTGACCCCATTCCCAGCAAGGCCTCAATCTGAAACCTCCATTCTAAGAATCCCACTACCCAAATTGTGCAAAGCTTCCTAAATCAGCTTGGCTTGCTGCTACTACATGTATGCCTGCTGCAAACCTGCCATCTCCTGATGTCCTATCTTATCCAGTAACCAGAAGTGCTACCTGGTATCCAGTCCATGCCCGCTGATTTTGTGCGGCTGTCCTTTGTTAGACCAGATCTGTGTGGTGATCCAGAGCGCTGACTGTCCAAAATCCAAATTAAAAGTGGACTGTGAGTATCAATAGAACCATAGAACCATAACATAACTTGCTTTGCCTTGTCCTATCCCATTGTCAGAATACTTATTGCAACCCTGTCATTGATTTATCTTGCTAAACGCCATTTCTTTAGTCATTTTATCTTGTTTTGTAAATCCTAAGCTATCAATCCTATTTTGAGTGATCCGTCAGGGCGGGCGCTGGGGAACTAGGGTTGAACTCATGAATTAACCCTGGAGCTTACTGTGTCCCTCTTTGGTATTCTAGCCTGAATGCTCTAGTATAGAGTAAAACTGTTCTTGTCCAAACTGGATTTCTTCTCTGTTTTCACTACACAATTTTTCTAAAAACGCCTCTTATTCTACATTGCATATCTCCCTCAGTTTAATAGCTAGAGACTTCATTTCATTTCCTGATTGTACCTAAGATCAGTATCTACACCCCAACCAAAGAATCGCACTCGAAATCAATGAATTTCACCCGTTCTTATCAAAGACCGTTTGGTTAATTTCAGGTGGGAATGAGCATTTTTGCACAGTTTTACACTTTTTATTTTTACTATCAGTTGTTTTAAACCTTCCATTCATTTTCGAATTGTATGCTTTTGCTCAATATATTAAAAAGTGTATGGTTTTTTTTAAATATTTTAAATAAATAAATAAATATTACCTTTACCAACCAGCCTGGTTCCTGGTCCACCATGACCCAGGGTATTTGAATAAGGGATGTGATATGAGTGGTTTTTCTCTCAAACATTGAACCTACATATATATAACCAAATAAGCATTTCAGTTGTGCGCTGAATACTAGGCTGAGATCAGGGTGTATTGCCGGATTGAAATAATTAACAACAATTACCCCTTTCAGGAGCAGCAGAGGTATGACTTGAGACCTCACTACCACCCAGACAATGTCTCGCAACTGGAGCAACAGGTCCAGCAACTGACCAATGATGTGGGGCGCATGCTGAGGGCTCAGTCCAACTCTCAACCTAACCCTGCTTCCCAGCATTCCGCAACAGCCAGGTCTGATTCCACAGGGGGGAAATGATGGGAGGAACCCTCAGACAAACCACAGGTTCTGGAGGACGGGGCCCGGGTGGAGGGAAGATGTCAAGCCTTTAGGAAGCATTCTTTCTCACCCAAACAGAATCCCTAAAATCCTCTCAGCCTGAAAGAGTCTCTTTTACCCCCAAAATGTTAGAACCCAAAGAGCAAAGGGTAAGTGGGAGAGGCCAAAGAAGAACCCACTTTGTGAAGGAACTCCGGATTATCCCTGTTGAAAGAGAAGAATCCCTGGAAGATTCAGGTAAGCAGACTTTCTCTTTCAAAAATGGGGGGAGACCTAGCAAAGATAAATGGGTCCCAAAAGACCCTGAGAGGGACAGGTTAAGAATGGAGACCAACCCTGAACCAGACACTATTTAACCCAAAACATGTGAGCCACATGGAAGTGAAACTGGGGGGGTGTCCTTTCTCCAAACAGTTTCTGAGAACTGTTGCCAGCTAACCTAAGAATTGGTCACCTCTTTTTCGGTTTCTTAACCTATTTTAGGCTATAAGCAAGGACACATGCATAGCCCCTGTGCCTTAGAATTACAATACAGAGCATAATGAATATGCTTTGATGTACTTTGTTTATATATGTGAATCATGCACAATTAGACCATCCCCAATTTGAACAAATGGTCAACACACGCCACATCACTTTGTCTGCTTTTCACCGAATTCTGCATGTCGTTTATGATTTTGTGTGTGTATATGTATATTTTGAACCAAGAACCAAAAAACCTAAACATTTGCACATCCATTGTACTGTATATGTGGTGAACCAAATAATGAAAGCAAAAAATCATACAAAAAGTATAAATCTAACAAGCAGCCAATTAAAGAAAGCTGTTTAGAAAACAAGGTGTGTTCTTGTATGGTTGTAGACTTATCCTGCAAATAGATAACAGCCCTGAGACTGGGTGCCAAGAACAGAATGTTTTAAGCCAGAATACTTTCCAAATAACTTTAGACGCCTCTGAATGACAAGATGTCACAAATGTGAAGTTGGCAGACGCCCCCTCATTGCAGGAAACGGGGGACAGCCAAGGAGCCAGGAAAAGGGGGATTCCCCAACAACTCCTATTGACACAGACAGTTGCCCAAGATCACACAGTGTCGGAGTTCAATATTAAGAAAATGATCACCAGGCTGTCAAATAACTCACACTTTCTGTGCGCCTTGGAGGAAAAGTAAGGCTGATTCTATGCACCAGTTAAGGAGCCGGGTCAGTGTGAATTAACAGCTCTGGTGGATACTGGATCCCAAGCCACCCTCCTGTCAAAAAGGGCCTTTGACCAACTAAACTCAGGATGGGGGAGGGCCACCAAATTCCACTCACCTCACTTCCCAGAAACATCCAGTGATTGTTTTGACTCCAGAGGGCACACCTTGTTTACTGGGGAGCAATCTCCTGTGGAGGTTATCCCCTCCAATCAACTGTGTAAACAAGGTCCTCTGGACTCATACGAATCGCCCTATCAAATTGCAAATGAGTACCAATTATGGAAACCTGTCAAGTCATTGATCAATGCTCTGAGAAAGTAGAATTCCATTTAAAAAATAACCAGTCCCAGACATCACTGTCACCTCTGCAGGAGAACAAAGTGGTGATGGGAACCCTTCTCCATTCTTGAAAATCAACCTTCCTCCCAGTCCCGTGAAACCAGACAAGGAAGAGTCCGCTCAAAGTCTGACGGACATTCAGAAAAAGGGCAAGCAATTGTGTTTCCCCGTTCAGTTAAATGGGGGGAGGAACCAGTGCTCGCCAGAGTATGCCTGAATAATGGAAGGAGCTTCATCATTGAATAATTATTCAGGAAACTCCCAAAAGATCAGACCCTTCCCACATTTAAATTGATTGACAAGTGGGAAGTAGGTCTGGAAACCCCAAATTACAAATGTCTCCTGCCTAGCAGGTGTATGCTAAAAATTTCCATTGGCAAAAAACAACATTTCCATTGGTTCTGAAAGGGAGTTAAAACGGTTGCTTTTGGTTGATCTTCCTTTCGGTGTCTTTCACTGTTCGATGTCTGTCAGCTGCTCTTTTTTTCTCCTTCGCCCTGATGCCTGTGGGCTCCTGGGGCACTATAAGTGTAAATAACATAAGATAATAAGCATAGACCATAATTGTTGGGTCGTGAGAGATGTCCCTTCTGCCTTTTATCTGTGAAGTCACATTCTCACCCGATTTGCAATCAATTTGGTCCTAATTAATAATAAAGCCTGGTCCCAACTGGGTAGTAAGCCCAGTAAGCCCATGGGCTTTGATAACATTCCGGTCAGCTCAACTGCTGCCTTATGCGGTTGAAGTGTAGAGGAGGTCCCGAATATGGCCTGCACTCCAGCCACCCATTTCGAGATGCCAGAAGCATACTTGCCAAGATACATGATGTATAAGGAGAAAATTAACCAACAGAGAGCCACAGTGGTGCTCTGTCCAGTGCCCATCAGAAGGACATGTATACCTACTGAAGCGCCAATAACCAGACAACCGTGGGCTGTAAGGTACCCATTGAGACAACCATACCAGCAGTTACCACGAAATGAAGACTACTTACAAACTGTCCCCGAAGAGACCCAAAGAACCTTAATGGAAGGCGAGTGGTGATGACCCAAGGGCTCGGACAGACATACAGATGGACATAAACGACAATCGAAAGATGACACATAAGGACGAAATGTGAAGAGTAATGACGTAATGGACTTGTAAGAAGAAACAATGTTGATATATAAAGAAACTTAACCATGAAGTGAGATGAAAAATGCAACTAAGTAACGCCTGTAAATAAGTTTGGAACACAAGAAGCTAAGGAAACGGTACTGCTTGCAATGCTGGGCAGAAGAATAGAGCGACAAGCGGCAATTATATATCTACCTCAATGAAGCACATTATACAAATGCGACTCCATTTTGTAAAAGCAGTATTAAGCCCATGCTACAAGGGGCCAACCGGGCCGAGATTCATATTCCAGCTAAAGCCAGAAGGAAAGAGCAGAATCGAAACTGAGCACAAGGCAGTTCATGCCTGGGAATTCAAGGTCAACTCAAGGAAGGGAGGAGAGCGGCAACTTTGAAGAAACAAAACTTAAGAGCATAGCAACCAGCCAGTGAAGGTCACGATAAGGATGCCCAGGCAGGTGGCGAGGCCGAAAAAAGAATCAAATACGCAAATAGATGGAAAATGAAGCAGATTCATGGTGAACAGACACGTGACCAGCCGAGCGTGAAGAGGTACCAACGTCTGATGTCACCCAGAACCCGAGGATGCCATAACTTTTCCTGATAAGAAGCTACAGTTTCGAGGCCATCCTCAGCCAACTAATTGACACATAGCCCTAAAGTACTGATTGATGGAAGGGAGGCAGGGTGAATCTTGGGGCACACCGCATCTGGGTGTCCATTCTGCAATGCTGCTAATTAAAGTGGAGATTTATGCCTAGGGGTGTAACCCACCCAATCGCAATGGACCAAATAATCTAGGGTCCTATAGCTAGTAGAACCAATAAGACGTCGTACTTGTAGTGACATCTATCACGAGTGATGTAGAGGGATGGGCGTAGACGCCCACCCGATAAGAATTATCCAATCCTCACTCTCTGTTACCATATACAGATATAGCCCCTATACTTAAGTTACCTTTCCCGACCAATAGAATTGCATGACAAACTGAGTGTTAGACGTCAGTGATGATGAGAATGTACTATAACTATTGCTGTCTGAATGAAGAATTTGGGAGTTGAAGCGAGACAGGCAATCGCAGCTCTGATGATTTGCATTTGTTTCCCCGTTTTTTGTACTTGTCATTAAACAGACTTCCCTTTGCCAAACCATTGACTTGTCCTTATTGATTTGTGTTGGAGTAAGAAAATCCTGCACCCCATCCTCCTCAAGGTGCAGCTAGCTCGTTTTAAGGTGCCGGAGCTCGAGCTCTGAATCTCATGGGCCCGTCAGAGGTCGCTCCGCCCTCCAGTAGCGGTGAGGATGGTGATGACCATCAACTAGTGAATTTTGATTATTGATAAAACACCTATTGACCGTTGACACATAGTAACTCTAGGTTTTCGGCAATATCATGAGACCTTCGCCATTCGGCTGAGTAGACTGAGAAGCTTGCCGTGGGCAATGATAGTGTAAATCCATAAAAAAACGGCAGTGGGTCTGAAGAAACCTGCCTTACAAATCATAACCCTTCTCATTCCTACGGGCAGCCGATCGGACGAAAAGACCGAAGGAGGCAGTAACGGAGGCAGTGATCCCAAGGATCCAGAGAGGAACCATGCGAGCGGTGAGTGAAACAAAAAATTCAATGCTTTGGCAAATGTTTTTATAGGCATTAGAACAAGTAAGGGAAAGGTAATGGAGGGAGGCTGAAAAACAAAATAGTCAGAAAGATAGACGACTATATATACATATATATAGTCTTCTCTCTATTTCTGACTAGTTTGTTTTTATATATATATATATATATATATATATAGGGAGGGAAATAATGACTCTAGGATAATTGAATAAAAACAGAGTATACCAGGGACTACACCCGAGAGAAAACAGAGAATACGGGATAGACACCCGAGAGAAAACAGAGGATACCAGGGCAGACACCTGAGAAGAGAGAGGATACCGGGGAGGACCAGTTGCTTCACTGGTTAAAAGGCGTTGGGGAGTTCCGGACGAGAGTTGACTCTGAGGTTCCTGGCGAAGACCAGTAAGTATAGAGTTCATAGAGTTCAATATGTCCGATGTTCACTCTTGTCCCATTCCTTTCTTATCTTGCAGTGGAGTTCGAGAAAAGATGGTCTCGTGGCGGTAGATGGCGTTCAGGTAAGAGTCTGTATTACCCGATGCTGCCCGGTAAATGATGTATGTATTTAACGTGTTGTTTTCTCTCCGTTTTCAGATGCAGCGTTTGAAGATGTGAAGAGTTAAAGAATAATGCCTCTGGTGTTAAATCAGGTAAGTCTATGGTGGTAAGAGAGATTGATTGTGTTGGCTTTCTCGGCTCACCTGGTTATTTCTTTTTTCCCCAGATGCCAGAGCCCGGCGAAGAAATGATGGAGGCAGCGCCGGATCGAAAGGTGCTGTGAGGACTGGTGAGTATGGCGCGGCACTGCAGCTGGCGATGCGACGCGTGTAGAAAGAATGTCCTTTGCAGGTGCTGAGACGTGATGGTTCCGGAATCAGGTGAGAAACTGGAATAAAGTTTGTTTTCTAACCTTGCCTCTACTTTCCTTCCTCTCTAGGAGCTCCGGATTCAGGACGGGTGTGGCAGAGGTCTGGAAGCTGACTTGCAGGCACAGTGAGCTTTACGCTGCTGGATGCAGTATAACGCGAAGCGTGTGTTGCTGGTCGGGCGTGTTTTAAATAGTCTCAAAAGTAGTCCCAGGTAAGAAGTCCCTAGAACCACACCCGAGTAAAACATAGTTCCTGTAGTAAAATAGTCCCTTTCAGGCTTCATGTTGGATTGGAGTCATTTGCAGCATGGTCTGCCTGAGGTAAGTAATGACTATGAGCCTGGCGTCTAAGGTGCCAGGACTGAACCCAAATAGCCCCTAGCCGGGGCTGCTGAGGTTTTACTAAATGTCTAGATGCCTGCTCCCGGGGCTGATGGGCTTGGTCGGATGCCTGGGGGTAGGCATCATGAAAGGTGAGAGGTGTAAGGGGGGGAATGGAAGAGATAAGATTTTAGAGAAGAGCGAAAGGTAGGGTAGGAGGGAGAAGAGCGGATGGGTAACGGGAGGCCGTTCCAGTGGAACGGAGTGAGTAGTTGGAAAGAGCGGAAACGGGAGGAGGCGCAGGGAGGCGGAGGAGGGGAGAATAGGAAGTGATCAGCAAAGCGAAGAGAGCGAGAGGGAGAGTAGAGAGTAAGAAGGGAGGTAAGGTGGGGGGGCGGCAAGACCATGGAGGGATTTGAAGACAAGACAGAGGAAGTTGAATTTAAGTTGGGAGTGAAAAGAAAGCCAACCTAGAGAGATGAGAGAAGAGGAGATGGAATCAAGAGGTGAGAGAAGGCAGAGGGAGCGGATGGCAGAGTGGTATGTAGATTTGAGTGGGGAGAGGTAAGAGGAGGGGAGACCGAAGAAAAGGGAGGAACAGTAGAAAAGTCTGGAGAAGATGGGGGAGGTGATCAAGAGTTTAGTAGCATGAAAGGTAAGGAGGGGTCGTATTTTGCAAATGTTGTAGAGGTGAAAGCGACAAGATTTGGCAGTAACAGAAATGTGGTGAGATAGGGAGAGGTGAGGGTCAATTTGAAGGCCAAGGTTACGAGCGTGGGTAGAGAATTGGGAGGGGGGAAAAGTACTGAAAGTGGGAGGGGAGGGAGGAGGAAGAGTGTTAGCAGGAAAGAAAAGGAGTTCAGTTTTTTTCTTTCAGCGTTAAGAGTAAGGAAGTGAGAAGACATCCAGGATTTCATAGCAGAGAGGCAAGAGGAGAGTTTATCATGAATGTCAGGTGAGAAGGAAGAGGAGAGGAAGAGCTGGGTATCGTCAGCATGGAAATGATGTGAAATACCAAATGAGGAGATGATGGGAGCTAGAAAAGAAGTGTAGAGTGAGAAAAGAAAGGGACCAAGGACAGAACCTTGAGGGACTCCATGGTTGAGAGGGTAGGTGGGAGAGGTGTAGCCACCCCAGGAGACAGAAAAGGTACGGTTAGACAGATAAGAGGAGAGCCAAGTGAAGACAGAGTCTTTTAGAGGTCAGAGAAGTCAGAGAGGTCAGAGAAGTAGGTGCGTATGGCTGATTTGAGGCAGGAATCATAGGGGGTGTGATAGGAGAAGTAAGCAGATTGGTTAGAGGGGGTGAGGTGTTTAAGCCAGAGACGTTCAAGGCACCTAAGGAGGCGGCGCATGGAGGAGAGATGAGATGAGAGCCAAGGTTGAGCAGGACGGTGGGAAGGGCGAAATGAGGAGAGAGGGTAAAGGACATTGAGAGTGGAGGAGAGAGAGGAAGTTAAGACGGAGGATTCTTCAGATGCAGAGAGAGAGAAGTGGGAGATGGGGGAAGAGAGGAGGAGCAGGAAGCATGGAATAGACAAGGGTTAAAGCTGCATAGGTCACGCCAGGAGAAGACGGTGGATGATGGGGTGGGAGGAGGTGGAGGGGAGGGGGCGTGAGGGAGAAAGAGAGTAAGGAGTGATCGGAAAGGTAGTTGGGTAAGGAGGAAATAGGAGAGGCGGTGAAAGAGGAGGAGAAGATGAGATCTATAGTAGAGCCAGACTGGTGGGTAGGAGGGGATGGTAGGGGAGAGAGAAGGTAGGAGTCAAGGATGGAAAGGAGAGGAGAGGAGGGAGGGTTATTGGAAAGATGGAGATTAAAGTCACCAAGTACAATTAGTGGAGTGGGGGTGGGTGAGATGAGGCTAAGGAGATTGTCAGTGTCCTCATAGAAGGATCTGACAGGGCCAGGGGGGCGGTAGATGATTAGAAATGAGATAGCATGAGGAGAGTTAAAGATTTTGAACATGAATTCAAAGAAAGGGAAGGTAGGTAGAGAAATAGGAGAGGGAGAGGATGTGAAGTGTGGTTGAAAGAGAAGGCCTAGACCACCTCCACGGCCAGAGGATCGATGGACATGGTCAAAAGAAGATGAGGAGGAGGTGAGGGAAGCAGGAACAGAGGTGTTGTGGGGGGGTCCAGGTTTCAGTAATACAGAGAAATTGAAGGTTGAGGCGTAGGAAGAGGTCGAGGACAGCAGTGGTTTTGTTACAAATTGACCTGGTATTCTAGAGGGCAACATCAAAGGAATTGGTAGTGTTAGTGAGATGAGGGTAGATGAGGTTGCGGCGTTGGAATGATGCATTGGGGAGAGGGGTCGAGTGGGATTGGGAGGTGATGGGTAGTTTGAGAGAGGAGATGGCCATGAGGAGAAGGCAGAGTATTTAGAAGGGGGGGGAATGGAATAGAGAAGAGGGAAGGGGAGCGGGGCAAGCCAAAGGGAGGGATATGAGCATATCAGGGAGTAAGACAAGGAGTTGGTGAGTAGGAAGTGAAGCTTCTTAGGAGGGTACACCTACTCAGTGACACAATATGTGTATATGTATATATCTCTTGAAGGTGACACGAAGATGGTGTTTCGAGCCACAGAGATAGGAAGCTGGAAGTGGGCGGAGGGAGCAGAATCAGTAAGCTGGGGAGAGGGGTGCAAGGCTGGGGGAAAGTTCAAGCAGAGCAGGAGCTCGCAGAATGAGGGTAGCGGAGAAGGAGGGTGTCCCCTCCCACAGGGACTTGGGTGTGAGCCCCGGAGGAGACTGAAGGTTGGTGAAACGTGTCTTCTGAGATAGGAAGCAGGGTTGAGTGGAGTTTCAAATAGACAGGGCAGGAACACACAGGTTATGGGTGGTTGGAGCACAAAGGCAGTAGGGACAGTCCAGGCAGTCCATAAATCCAAAGGTAGAGGTGAAGGGCCGACCTGGCATAATAGTAGGCAGTGGAGAAGGCCAGATCTTAGTAGGAAAGTAGAGGTGGAGGCAGCCCAAGTAGGCAGTTACAGGCAGAGGGAGCGGTAGACAGCAGGGGAGGTGGAGGCTGGGCGGAGTGCTGGTTGAGATGTGGAGAGGCAGTCACGGTAGCAGATGGAGGTGGAAGGAAGTCCTAGAACAGATCAGTCAAAGGGAGCAGAAGCTGATAGAAACAGTGGGAGCAGGCCAGCGTTCAGTAGGAGAGCTGTGGGACTGAAAACACAAGATCCAGGGCGGGCCGTTGTTATCAGGCTTTGATATATGCTGGGGGAACAGGCAGGCACATTGGTGGAGGGCAGTAGGACTGATGACACAAGTCCCAGGGCGGGCCGTTAATAATAGGCTCTGCTTTGCACTGGGGGAGCAGTCCAGCGCACCAGTGGAGGGTTGTGGGGCTGATGGCAAAAGTTACAGAGCGGTCCGTTGATATCAGGCTCTGCTTTGCACTGGGGGAACAGACCAGCGCACCAGTGGAGGGTTGTGGGGCTGATGGCAAAAGATGCAGAGCGGTCCGGCACATCAGAGGAGGGCTGTGGGACTGAAGTCAATAGTTGCAGGGCGAGCCGTTCCTTACAGGCTCTGGGGGAGCTGGCTGGTGTAATAGTGGTGAGCAGAATGCCTCAGAAGACGCTCCGCAGCTGGGTCGCATTCAGGAACGGGCCGCTCTGGTCGGGCACTATTGTATGTGGGCAGGAGTAGCTGCCCGATGTGGATCGCACGGGGCTGCAACACTCACCAGGTTCCACAGGCAGCGGGCAAACACCACCACCTTCAAGGACAGGCGTTCAGGGACGGGCCGCTTTGTTAGGCTCTGCTTCGTGTGGGCAGATGCAGCTGCCCATCATGGAGCACACAGGGCTGTGTGCACACACCAGGCTCTGCAGCTCCTCGGCTCTTCATCTCCAGGCGAGCAGACACCACAGCCCGAAGTATGTCCTCGCCATGCCCCACAAAGCTTCAAGAGACTCGCAAAGAAAGTCGAGGTGCAGGTACAGGCGAACCGGGGGAAGAGCACAAACCCCCAGAGCCCCACACAGATACCACTGCCAGACTCCCAGAGGTGGGTCCCCACAGAACCCCTCAAGGCACTGGGAGAGCTGCAGCCGAGGCGGATCTCCACGCTGCAGGAGTGCGCCAGTACAAGCGGGTTGGGGGGAACTCGAGCCCCGTAGCCCCGATCGAGGGAAGGCTCTGTCAGTGTGGCGCTCGCTGTGGCAACCCTCAAAGTCAGCACCCTTCAGTCACAACGCCTGTCCGAAATCTTGCAGGCTGCAGGAGCGCAGGGCAGAGATCAAGCACGGCAAGATGGTGAGTTTAGGCAAAAGTGAGGAGCCAGCGCATCAGCGGAAAAATACAGGAACAGGATGCCATGTTGCCGCCGGTGGGTGGGAAAAGGTGATGAGGAGGCAATCCAAGGAAATGGGGGTGAATTAGTAGAAAACAAGTAAGTCCAGTGAAGCACAAGGCTTATATGAAGAAGATAGGTAGGTTTGCAAAAGAAAATTGTAGGTTAAACTGCCCTCAGCAGGTATGATTCAGCCTGACACAGGGGAGACGTCAGATGTGAATCCTGCCCCTGTCATATACTGTAATGATGTCATCTGGCATTATAAATAAGGGCCCCTGAATAGCACTCAAGACACACTGATTCCTGACTCTCTTCCTGAATTTCTGTGTGGTGTCCGGTTTCTGTCTCCTTCATGTTATGTTATGTTATGCTATGTTATGTTATGTTAAGTACATTTATGTAAGCGCACATACGCCCGAGGGCATCTTGGCGCTGAGGAGGTAAGGCAAGATGCCGTGGCACAGCTAAAAAAGCAAGGTTTTTAATCCTCGCCGGAAGGCAAGGTGGTCAGAGATGTCACGCAAAGGAATAGGAAGGTGGTTTCACGCTCTTGCAGCAGCAACTGAGAAGGCACAGCCACCCTTACAGTCCAGCTTAAACCAAGGCACTGCCACCCGTCGGGTAGTTAGAGAGTGGGTTGGTAGGGGGTGAATTTTCTTTGCAGATATTCTGCTCCCATTCCATAGAAAGCCCAGTATACCATACACATGGGTTTGAACAGGATCTGGTTGGCAAAAGGGAGCCAGTGTAGTTGTCTCAGTATGGGAGTCATGTGGGCTCCAAAAGGCGGGCAGATGATAGAACGGCAGCAGCATTCTGGAGTAGCTGCAGACGCCCAATAAGATAGCTGTTTTGGGGCCAGATATAAAGAGTTACAGTAGTCCAGGACACTAAGAACCAGATCCTGTTTTGATCCCGATTCCAGATTTTATTTGCAAGGCCAAGGCCTATGCGTTGCTGACCCCATTCCCAGCAAGGCCTCAATCTGAAACCTCCATTCTAAGAATCCCACTACCCAAATTGTGCAAAGCTTCCTAAACCAGCTTGGCTTGCTGCTACTACATGTATGCCTGCTGCAAACCTGCCATCTCCTGATGTCCTATCTTATCCAGTAACCAGAAGTGCTACCTGGTATCCAGTCCATGCCCGCTGATTTTGTGCGGCTGTCCTTTGTTAGACCAGATCTGTGTGGTGATCCAGAGCGCTGACTGTCCAAAATCCAAATTAAAAGTGGACTGTGAGTATCAATAGAACCATAGAACCATAACATAACTTGCTTTGCCTTGTCCTATCCCATTGTCAGAATACTTATTGCAACCCTGTCATTGATTTATCTTGCTAAACGCCATTTCTTTAGTCATTTTATCTTGTTTTGTAAATCCTAAGCTATCAATCCTATTTTGAGTGATCCGTCAGGGCGGGCGCTGGGGAACTAGGGTTGAACTCATGAATTAACCCTGGAGCTTACTGTGTCCCTCTTTGGTATTCTAACCTGAATGCTCTAGTATAGAGTAAAACTGTTCTTGTCCAAACTGGATTTCTTCTCTGTTTTCACTACACAATTTTTCTAAAAACGCCTCTTATTCTACATTGCATATCTCCCTCAGTTTAATAGCTAGAGACTTCATTTCATTTCCTGATTGTACCTAAGATCAGTATCTACACCCCAACCAAAGAATCGCACTCGAAATCAATGAATTTCACCCGTTCTTATCAAAGACCGTTTGGTTAATTTCAGGTGGGAATGAGCATTTTTGCACAGTTTTACACTTTTTATTTTTACTATCAGTTGTTTTAAACCTTCCATTCATTTTCGAATTGTATGCTTTTGCTCAATATATTAAAAAGTGTATGGTTTTTTTTAAATATTTTAAATAAATAAATAAATATTACCTTTACCAACCAGCCTGGTTCCTGGTCCACCATGACCCAGGGTATTTGAATAAGGGATGTGATATGAGTGGTTTTTCTCTCAAACATTGAACCTACATATATATAACCAAATAAGCATTTCAGTTGTGCGCTGAATACTAGGCTGAGATCAGGGTGTATTGCCGGATTGAAATAATTAACAACAATTACCCCTTTCAGGAGCAGCAGAGGTATGACTTGAGACCTCACTACCACCCAGACAATGTCTCGCAACTGGAGCAACAGGTCCAGCAACTGACCAATGATGTGGGGCGCATGCTGAGGGCTCAGTCCAACTCTCAACCTAACCCTGCTTCCCAGCATTCCGCAACAGCCAGGTCTGATTCCACAGGGGGGAAATGATGGGAGGAACCCTCAGACAAACCACAGGTTCTGGAGGACGGGGCCCGGGTGGAGGGAAGATGTCAAGCCTTTAGGAAGCATTCTTTCTCACCCAAACAGAATCCCTAAAATCCTCTCAGCCTGAAAGAGTCTCTTTTACCCCCAAAATGTTAGAACCCAAAGAGCAAAGGGTAAGTGGGAGAGGCCAAAGAAGAACCCACTTTGTGAAGGAACTCCGGATTATCCCTGTTGAAAGAGAAGAATCCCTGGAAGATTCAGGTAAGCAGACTTTCTCTTTCAAAAATGGGGGGAGACCTAGCAAAGATAAATGGGTCCCAAAAGACCCTGAGAGGGACAGGTTAAGAATGGAGACCAACCCTGAACCAGACACTATTTAACCCAAAACATGTGAGCCACATGGAAGTGAAACTGGGGGGGTGTCCTTTCTCCAAACAGTTTCTGAGAACTGTTGCCAGCTAACCTAAGAATTGGTCACCTCTTTTTCGGTTTCTTAACCTATTTTAGGCTATAAGCAAGGACACATGCATAGCCCCTGTGCCTTAGAATTACAATACAGAGCATAATGAATATGCTTTGATGTACTTTGTTTATATATGTGAATCATGCACAATTAGACCATCCCCAATTTGAACAAATGGTCAACACACGCCACATCACTTTGTCTGCTTTTCACCGAATTCTGCATGTCGTTTAAGATTTTGTGTGTGTATATGTATATTTTGAACCAAGAACCAAAAAACCTAACCATTTGCACATCCATTGTACTGTATATGTGGTGAACCAAATAATGAAAGCAAAAAATCATACAAAAAGTATAAATCTAACAAGCAGCCAATTAAAGAAAGCTGTTTAGAAAACAAGGTGTGTTCTTGTATGGTTGTAGACTTATCCTGCAAATAGATAACAGCCCTGAGACTGGGTGCCAAGAACAGAATGTTTTAAGCCAGAATACTTTCCAAATAACTTTAGACGCCTCTGAATGACAAGATGTCACAAATGTGAAGTTGGCAGACGCCCCCTCATTGCAGGTAACGGGGGACAGCCAAGGAGCCAGGAAAAGGGGGATTCCCCAACAACTCCTATTGACACAGACAATTGCCCAAGATCACACAGTGTCGGAGTTCAATATTAAGAAAATGATCACCAGGCTGTCAAATAACTCACACTTTCTGTGCGCCTTGGAGGAAAAGTAAGGCTGATTCTATGCACCAGTTAAGGAGCCGGGTCAGTGTGAATTAACAGCTCTGGTGGATACTGGATCCCAAGCCACCCTCCTGTCAAAAAGGGCCTTTGACCAACTAAACTCAGGATGGGGGAGGGCCACCAAATTCCACTCACCTCACTTCCCAGAAACATCCAGTGATTGTTTTGACTCCAGAGGGCACACCTTGTTTACTGGGGAGCAATCTCCTGTGGAGGTTATCCCCTCCAATCAACTGTGTAAACAAGGTCCTCTGGACTCATACGAATCGCCCTATCAAATTGCAAATGAGTACCAATTATGGAAACCTGTCAAGTCATTGATCAATGCTCTGAGAAAGTAGAATTCCATTTAAAAAATAACCAGTCCCAGACATCACTGTCACCTCTGCAGGAGAACAAAGTGGTGATGGGAACCCTTCTCCATTCTTGAAAATCAACCTTCCTCCCAGTCCCGTGAAACCAGACAAGGAAGAGTCCGCTCAAAGTCTGACGGACATTCAGAAAAAGGGCAAGCAATTGTGTTTCCCCGTTCAGTTAAATGGGGGGAGGAACCAGTGCTCGCCAGAGTATGCCTGAATAATGGAAGGAGCTTCATCATTGAATAATTATTCAGGAAACTCCCAAAAGATCAGACCCTTCCCACATTTAAATTGATTGACAAGTGGGAAGTAGGTCTGGAAACCCCAAATTACAAATGTCTCCTGCCTAGCAGGTGTATGCTAAAAATTTCCATTGGCAAAAAACAACATTTCCATTGGTTCTGAAAGGGAGTTAAAACGGTTGCTTTTGGTTGATCTTCCTTTCGGTGTCTTTCACTGTTCGATGTCTGTCAGCTGCTCTTTTTTTCTCCTTCGCCCTGATGCCTGTGGGCTCCTGGGGCACTATAAGTGTAAATAACATAAGATAATAAGCATAGACCATAATTGTTGGGTCGTGAGAGATGTCCCTTCTGCCTTTTATCTGTGAAGTCACATTCTCACCCGATTTGCAATCAATTTGGTCCTAATTAATAATAAAGCCTGGTCCCAACTGGGTAGTAAGCCCAGTAAGCCCATGGGCTTTGATAACATTCCGGTCAGCTCAACTGCTGCCTTATGCGGTTGAAGTGTAGAGGAGGTCCCGAATATGGCCTGCACTCCAGCCACCCATTTCGAGATGCCAGAAGCATACTTGCCAAGATACATGATGTATAAGGAGAAAATTAACCAACAGAGAGCCACAGTGGGGCTCTGTCCAGTGCCCATCAGAAGGACATGTATACCTACTGAAGCGCCAATAACCAGACAACCGTGGGCTGTAAGGTACCCATTGAGACAACCATACCAGCAGTTACCACGAAATGAAGACTACTTACAAACTGTCCCCGAAGAGACCCAAAGAACCTTAATGGAAGGCGAGTGGTGATGACCCAAGGGCTCGGACAGACATACAGATGGACATAAACGACAATCGAAAGATGACACATAAGGACGAAATGTGAAGAGTAATGACGTAATGGACTTGTAAGAAGAAACAATGTTGATATATAAAGAAACTTAACCATGAAGTGAGATGAAAAATGCAACTAAGTAACGCCTGTAAATAAGCTTGGAACACAAGAAGCTAAGGAAACGGTACTGCTTGCAATGCTGGGCAGAAGAATAGAGCGACAAGCGGCAATTATATATCTACCTCAATGAAGCACATTATACAAATGCGACTCCATTTTGTAAAAGCAGTATTAAGCCCATGCTACAAGGGGCCAACCGGGCCGAGATTCATATTCCAGCTAAAGCCAGAAGGAAAGAGCAGAATCGAAACTGAGCACAAGGCAGTTCATGCCTGGGAATTCAAGGACAACTCAAGGAAGGGAGGAGAGCGGCAACTTTGAAGAAACAAAACTTAAGAGCATAGCAACCAGCCAGTGAAGGTCACGATAAGGATGCCCAGGCAGGTGGCGAGGCCGAAAAAAGAATCAAATACGCAAATAGATGGAAAATGAAGCAGATTCATGGTGAACAGACACGTGACCAGCCGAGCGTGAAGAGGTACCAACGTCTGATGTCACCCAGAACCCGAGGATGCCATAACTTTTCCTGATAAGAAGCTACAGTTTCGAGGCCATCCTCAGCCAACTAATTGACACATAGCCCTAAAGTACTGATTGATGGAAGGGAGGCAGGGTGAATCTTGGGGCACACCGCATCTGGGTGTCCATTCTGCAATGCTGCTAATTAAAGTGGAGATTTATGCCTAGGGGTGTAACCCACCCAATCGCAATGGACCAAATAATCTAGGGTCCTATAGCTAGTAGAACCAATAAGACGTCGTACTTGTAGTGACATCTATCACGAGTGATGTAGAGGGATGGGCGTAGACGCCCACCCGATAAGAATTATCCAATCCTCACTCTCTGTTACCATATACAGATATAGCCCCTATACTTAAGTTACCTTTCCCGACCAATAGAATTGCATGACAAACTGAGTGTTAGACGTCAGTGATGATGAGAATGTACTATAACTATTGCTGTCTGAATGAAGAATTTGGGAGTTGAAGCGAGACAGGCAATCGCAGCTCTGATGATTTGCATTTGTTTCCCCGTTTTTTGTACTTGTCATTAAACAGACTTCCCTTTGCCAAACCATTGACTTGTCCTTATTGATTTGTGTTGGAGTAAGAAAATCCTGCACCCCATCCTCCTCAAGGTGCAGCTAGCTCGTTTTAAGGTGCCGGAGCTCGAGCTCTGAATCTCATGGGCCCGTCAGAGGTCGCTCCGCCCTCCAGTAGCGGTGAGGATGGTGATGACCATCAACTAGTGAATTTTGATTATTGATAAAACACCTATTGACCGTTGACACATAGTAACTCTAGGTTTTCGGCAATATCATGAGACCTTCGCCATTCGGCTGAGTAGACTGAGAAGCTTGCCGTGGGCAATGATAGTGTAAATCCATTAAAAAACGGCAGTGGGTCTGAAGAAACCTGCCTTACAAATCATAACCCTTCTCATTCCTACGGGCAGCCGATCGGACGAAAAGACCGAAGGAGGCAGTAACGGAGGCAGTGATCCCAAGGATCCAGAGAGGAACCATGCGAGCGGTGAGTGAAACAAAAAATTCAATGCTTTGGCAAATGTTTTTATAGGCATTAGAACAAGTAAGGGAAAGGTAATGGAGGGAGGCTGAAAAACAAAATAGTCAGAAAGATAGACGACTATATATACATATATATAGTCTTCTCTCTATTTCTGACTAGTTTGTTTTTATATATATATATATATAGGGAGGGAAATAATGACTCTAGGATAATTGAATAAAAACAGAGTATACCAGGGACTACACCCGAGAGAAAACAGAGAATACGGGATAGACACCCGAGAGAAAACAGAGGATACCAGGGCAGACACCTGAGAAGAGAGAGGATACCGGGGAGGACATCCGAGGTAAAGGATTCGCCTTGTTCCTGCGCTTTAATATAGCGGTCAGAAGAAACGTGAACTCATAGTCCCACATAATAGGGGAAAACTAGGCTACTATGGCGATTAAAGATGTCATAAAAGGAGTTTGTTTAAACTTCATGTCAGGGTATTGATTAGAAGGCAGAGATATCTCTGTCCAGCTGGTGTCTGTATAGTCTCTCTAGTATGTTTAACGTTCGTCATACATGTTCTGTTGATGTGTCACATGTAAGACAATTTGGTTCCAGGTTGTGTGAAATTGATTAAGGGTTTTTCGCGATTCTATAATTAAGAGGGAATCGCACATGAATTGATGTTCTTGAATGAATTGGTGATATAAACATTTTTGCCGGAGAAGGTTTGGAGCTTGTGACATTTGGTGCCCGCTCATATTGTTGGGAGCGGTGAAATTGCAGGAAAGTATTGCTAAACCAGATTTGAGCATGGAAGATATTGCCCCGCTAGCCGACTTGTGTAAACAATTGCCTAAACATGCACCCAAGCTTAAGAAATACAGTACAGAGCGGGTTAAGGGCACCGCCCACAAGATGTTTATGCTGTGGCCACAGAATGGGTCCTTATCTAAAGCCGTATTACAACATATGACAACTTATTTGCATGCCACATATACAGGCAAGAAACTAGAGAAACGCCTCGTTGTTCTAGAACTTTGGAAAATGTTGAAACAGGCGAAAGAGGAAGAGCCACCTGCAGATTGGATATTAAATGTATGCACGGAGGGGGGTGAGATGCCTACCGCGCCACCAGCCCCGCACAAAACAGAAAGCGAGGGAAGTAAGTCAGAGGGAATCTACTCATTAAGAGAGCTCAAGGCAGTTACAGGGTACAGCAACCCCGCATATGAGTCCCCTATGTACAGTAGTGACGAAAATAAAGGGAAGGATCAGGATAAGAATCTCACCTCCGCTGTCCCGAGGGACAAGGAGAGACGTGATGATGAAAATGAGGATCAGGCACAGACAAATGCACCTCTCGATAAGGAGAGAGAGGGAACGAAATGGAAAGGAAGAGAAGACAGAACTGATGTGATAGCATTCGCAAAAGACAAATGGATGGGAGGACAGATATTGTTAAAACTCGATGGTAAAGGAAGTGATAATGTGAGACCGAGAGAGGGGTCTGATGATGCACAGAGAAGGGAGAAAGAGAAGGAAAAGGAAGTAAGGGACGAAAGAATAAAGAGGAAAGATAGGCTGAGGCGAGAACAGCTGTATCGGGAAGAGCAAGGAAAGCCGCTCAGTCATAAGCAGTGCGCAGCCTATGACCAGTACAGGCAGAATTTGCGAAGGTTGGAAGAAGAGCAAAGAGTATGTGAGAAAAGAGTAAGGAGACGAGAAGATGAGGGAGTTAGAAAGACAAACGAACGTAGAAATGAAAGAGGAAGGGAAGAAGATTAAGGCAGAGAAGAGGCGAGGAAGCACAAAGAATTTGATGATGATATTGAACGTAAGCGTAGACAGAGGGCACGCAATCTCGAATATCTGGAGCAGGAAGTTAGAAAACCCAATCCTGTTGTAGAATGGGAAGACATTGAAGAATTTTTCCCTGCGTACGATTCAGTACCAGGCAATAGCAGGACGAATATTAAGAATGACTTCGACACCAGAAGCATCGGGGAAACGATCGATAAAATATATGATGAAATGGGGTTAGAACGAGTATTGCAAGTGGAAAGGGAAGACGCATGCTTAGAAAGCACTCAGCTTTATGACACTGAGGACGTCACCCGAAGTAGTGGGAGCAGGAGACTGTCCCTGGATCGGCTGGAAATCAGTAAGAACGAAGATGACGCAAGGAGTTGCGTGAATTGGGAACAATCAATTTTGACTTCGGAGAGGAGATAGTAGTGCGAGGCAAATGAAGAAGGGAGACAGTGCGAGAAGAGGCTCCAAAGGGACAAAGGGGTACGATGGTCAGACGCACCAAGGGAATCAGAGTCTATCGCACAGTCTGACCGACACGAAGGAACACCACATGGTCAGAGGGGGGTGCCGGCACCCGCCTATGCGGACAGATTGAGGACATTGCCAGGTAGACGGCAATGCGGGAATGTTACACCAGCGGTAGACAGGAGAGCTACGGGGAAAGAAAAAGGAGTCTGCACGTTCCAATTTCCGCTTCTAGAAAAAGGGGGAGCGAGACTGCAATATATTCCGTGGCCACACATGGATCGAGAGAACTTGAAAAACAAGCTTCCAATGTTGACATCGGGAGCTGGGAAGTGGATATACGAGTTCGAAAAAATGACAGGGGGTGTCACGTTAGCTATAGGGGACATTAAATGTCTCCTGATTGCCATACTCAGTGAGAGAGCAGACGATGTATGGGCACGGGCTGGGTACCCTGGTGTTACCATAATTAACACTGCCCATGACGGAGCGCCATTTAATAATTGCAGAGCAGCAGTATGGAAATGAAGGAGTCAGAAGATCCGTTAATTTATATCCAGAATTTCCAAGACGCGTGGGTGCTCGAAACACATGAATCTTGGACGAAATCTATACCTGTGTTTACCACATTTTATGCCAAGGGTTACCAGAGCATGTACAAAAACAGCTTAAGAAATTGGTAGGAGTTGAGGCTAAACCTTGGGCCGAAATACAGTTGACGATTGCACATTATTGCAGACTGTTGGAAGAAAAGAATCAGAAAAAGGAGGCAACTCGTAAAGGTGAGGAAGCGCAGCTGGTGCAAAAGAAATTATCCAAGTATGCTCTCGAAGGAGCCATGCTAACTAGCCCAGCTGAACAGAACGCACAACAGGTAGCTATCCCACAGCAGAATAACCAGGGTTTCGTAGGACAATACCCAAGGGGAAGGGGATTTAGAGGAAGAGGATGGCAGAGTAATCAAGGAGGTTTCCAGAGTAATCAAGGAGACATTCAAAACGTGCAGATGGGCAGTCCAGATATGTCAAACGGACAAATAGCCCGACCACCGCTGGTGTGTTGGCTGTGTGGAATGATGGGGCAACTGGCGCGCGCGTACAGAAGCCAAGGGACGTGGCAAAATAGCCAAGGATTGGGAGCAGGCGCAGAGAATGCACCTGCAACCCCACAACAGGGCAGTGCAAAGAATCACACAGTGCAGCAGCAAGCACCAGGCATACAGCAGGGTGCACAGCAGGGGGATCAACCCCCGATCATGGGGAACGTGCCACAAGAGCAATTCCAACAGGCACCGCCACAAATGTCTCAGGGCACAAACTCTGCGAGGGGAGGCAACCCAGGGAATGGAGAACCCTGATGTGCTCTATCCTATCAGTGACACCAGACCCTAATAGGGAACCTAGGGTGAATGTCGCAATAGGGGGTAAAGAATATTCCTTCTTAGTGGTCACGAGGGCAACATGCTTGTGCATACAAGAAGGGACATTTTCCTTGTCCGGCAAGGCTATAGATACTCAGAGTTTTACAGGAGCTCACAGTCAAGTTCCCTTTACAGACGGACTCCCAGTCTCCATAGGGGAATGTGAAATGAATGTACCTTTGTTGTATTCGCGTCAGACCCCAGTAAACATTCTGGGTCAAGATCTAATGACAAAATTAAATATGACCATCTCGTTTACAGAGGAGGGCATAGTATGCTCTACCCCGGGAATGCATTATTCGAACGTGTGCGATATGATCAGAGCCTATTCAGGACACAAAGCCATGAGAGCTATACCACTGGAACCTGAGGTTTTCGCGTATGGCATACGCGTACTTTTGGCAGGATTACCAGGCCTCGCAGACAAGGTCAGGAGAACCCCAGACGAATTTTTATTCAGGTCGAGAATACCAATGCATGAAGAGAAGGGACAAATATTTCCCTTCATGATATATGCTGCAGCAGTGCGAAGTAGGATAGCATTAGTTGAAGGCTACGATGATGAAGGCAGACACTGGTGTGCAATTATCTCCATTGAAGAAGGGTATCGAGTGACTGACGTCACCGATGACAATCTGTTTGAAGAACAGCCTGATTCAGAAGAGACAAGGGTAGAAGTGAGTCTCATATTTTGGATGTAAATGATCAAAAGAGAAGTGCCCCACAAAATGTTGTTGGCACTGGTACGTCCGTAATACTTTGATGAAGACAAGGCCAAGGTGCCTGCCTCAGTATGGACTACAGGACCGTATGATGTAGGCCTCCTGAAGAGGGTGGGAGAAGTGAAAATTAAACTGAAACCAGGAGCAATTTTACCAAAAGTGCGACAATATCCCATGCCCAGAGAGGTGGATGAAGAGATCGCAAAGACTATTTCTGCCATGATGGAACAGGGCATCCTCGTGATGTCAGAATCACCTTGTAATACGGTGATTTATCCTGTCAAGAAATCAAAAGGAGGGTCTTGGCACTTAATTCAAGATTTAATAGCGTTAAACGATATTGTTGAAGCCGAGTTCCCTCTAGTCCCAAATCCTTCCACGATTTTGTGTAATATACCCGTCGAGGCAAAATATTTCAAGGTGATTGACTTGAAAAATGCTTTTTTCTCAATCCTGTTGCACCGTGATTCACAAGATCTGACGTTGTTTACATTCAGACAAATGCGTCTGAAAAGCACAAGGTTGCCACAGGGATACTGTGAGTCCCTGTTCATCTTTAACAGAGTCCTCCAGATGGACCTGAGCAATATTGCAGTAGAAAGCGTCGTCTTGCAGTATGTGGATGACATTCTGATCTGCAGCACGACATAAGAACAATGCAGGCGCGATTCAGTTCAGCTACTGACTATACTGGCTGAGAAGGGTTATAAGGTTGACAAGGAAAAACTACAATATTGTCAACAGGAGGTGCTGTACATAGGCTAGTTGATTTCGCATGAGGGGAAAAAGGTAACTCCAGATAGGGCTGAAGGGTGCAAAGCCACTCGCGGTGAAGCCGCACAGCTTTTTAGGTCTGTGCAATTACGTTAGAGCATGGGTCTTCGAATACAGCTCATATACCAAGCCTTTGCTCCAGGCCCTAAAGAAGGCCCAGGCGACAAAGGAAAAGATTGAATGGACTGAGGCAATGGAAAAGGGGTTTACAGAGCTCAAGAGAGCGATTTGTACTGCCCCAGTTCTCGGGATACCTAATTATGCAGAGGAATTCTACCTGTTTTTGCAAACGAATGGCAGCGTTATGACGACAGTGCTCGCTCAAAAAACCTTGTTGGGGTACAAGCCCATGGCTTATTAGAGTGGGAATCTGGACCCAGTAATGAGAGGCCAATTCCGATGCGAACAAAACTTAGCTGCCGCAGCGTTCGCCATAGAGAAAGCGACCACCATTGTAATGGGATGCTCCATGACGTTATACGTCGAGCACTCATTATTTCCCATCTTAGAGAAACCGAAAGGCACACTGACATCACAGAGAGCGTCTGCCTATGAGGTGATTATATCTAACCCATCGATCAAAATAGTTTGATGTAAAACAGTAAACCCAGCTACATTCATAGCTGAGCCAGTCACTGAAGGAGAACCAATACATGACTGTGCAAACTATGAGGAATTCTATGATGAAATCCCAAGGGTAAAAGAAAACGCCCTAGCAGGAGGAGAGATCGTTTTCATTGACGGTTCTTCAAGAATCAACCAAGAAGACAGACAACGATATTCAGGCGTTGCCGTGATGAAACACATAGCAAACAGAGAATTTCGAGTACTCGTCAGTGCACGAATACCATCTCATTTCTCAGCACAGGCTGCAGAATTATTAGCATTGATACTCGCCATTGAGAATCTTGCAGACCAGGAAGTAACGGTGTACAGTGACTCCGCCTATGTGACATCCACAGTGCACGCAGGCCTAGCACGACGGAAAGGAGGGGCTACCTCCGAGCGGACGGTACGCCAGTGCAGCACGCAGCCTTATTGGACAGGCTGATTAAGGCACTACAGCTCCCAGTGGGCATAGCGGTCGTGAAATGCGCCGCCCATACTCACGGGACAGATTTTGTGTCGCGCGGAAATCACGCAGCAGACACTGAAGCCAAGCGTATGGCCTCCAAAAGTGAGACGTTCATGGAAGTAGAAGTGGCGTGCACCCATGAACGTATGATGGTGGCACAAACCACACCCGAAGCCTATAGTAACATGGGGCATGCACAACTGTTGGAGCCCCTCAGGACGAAAAGAACCTATGGAAACGTCAAAGGTGTTCTTTAAACCCCTCTGACGGATTGTGGTGGCAAGACAGCACTGGTAAACCAGTCATGCCTGTAGCCCTACTGAAAATAGCATTGGAGCAATTACATTACCCATTACATATGTCGAAAGAGAATCTAGCTGCAACGCTCGCGGAAGACTGGTTCATGCCTTATTTAGCAGAGCATGTTGCATTCTTTATGGTGAACTGCATACTCTGCCAGCAATTCACTGCTGGGCAGACATTAAAAGTAGTAAGAGGAGTCCTCCCCCGGCCAAATGGCCATTTTCAGCACTTACATATCGACTATGTCGACATGATCCAAGTGTGTAACGGGTACAGGTACTTAATTGTAGTGGTGTGTCCATTCTCTAGATGGATAGAGCAGGTCCCTGTACACACCCAGACTCAAACTGTGCGGCCAAATTCCTGGTGACGGAAGTGTTCCCTAGATGGGCGGTGTGCGAGGTGGTGAGGTCAGACAACGGGGCCCATTTTGTTAACTCAGTCTTTGAACAGATCAGCTTGCTGCTTAATATAAAGCACAAGTTCGCGTCAGCGTATCATCCGAAGGTAATGGTATTTGTGAGATGCTCAACGGCTTGTTAAAGGAAAGGATACCCAAGTTGAAGCTTACTCTAAAGAGGGGTTGGTTGCACTGCCTTCCACTGGCATTGTCTGCTCTTCGGAACCAACCAGGCTCTGACCATCATCTTATGCCGCACGAGATAGTCGTGGGAAGGAGAATGAATACCCCTCTCACCCCACGAGATAGAGCTAGATGTGATGCCCAGCCAACCAAAGAGGTCCTGGGAACCGAACTGTCACAATACTTGAACTGCATGACATCCATTCTCACTCTTATTTCAGACCAACTACAGCGACGACAAAAAGGGTGCAGCACAGCACAAGACACAGCAGGTGGCACTGAGGCAGACGCAGTTCAAGGTCTACGTGTACCTCTCATCTTCCCTGGAGACGCCGTGTTGGTGAAAAACCACACGAGGAAAAGGTGGGACGAGCCAAGATTCAACAGGCCTTTTATCGTAGAGGCCTGCACTCCTTCAGCTGTCAAACTGCAAGGCAAAAGAGCATGGATCTTTCACAATGACATTAAGCCCTATACTGGAGAAGGCCCTCTAGCTGCAACCCCGCCGCGAAGAAACTACAGACAATGGGGACGAGCCTCAGCACGTGCAGACGAAATCCATGATGAAGAAGAAGGACGCATGAGCAGAAAAGCCAAGACAAAGAACCAGTTTGCAAGTTGTGGCTTAAACTGGACAGTTCCTCTAGGCAAAAAGGGGATAAGGACATAACGGACACTCTAACATCTCCGTTGTAGGGTGAAGAAGACAATTGCGCATCTAAAGCCACAACACGTTTGATGACTCTAACTTTTGAACCAAGCCACACTTAGGGCCTCATTACACGGTAGGCGGTGAGCCATGGCGCTATTAGCGCCATGGCTCATGCTGGTAAAATACCGGCACCGCCTTGGCGGAAAGGGGATTTACCGCCCCATTCCAAGGTTGGAGGGGCGGTAAATCCCCCTTCCACCATTGCCCTTCCCCATTCCCATTTCTGCCCCATAGGGCTCTATGGGAATGGGGAAGGCGCTAATTACGCCACCGCAATTTTGCGGTGCCGTAAATAGCTCCGAGGTCCCTTAGCGGGTTGGATTTTAACGCCTGCAAAAAGCAGGCGTTAAATCCCCCAACCCGCAAAGGGACCTCGTAGTAAGGCGGTAAGGATTTACCGGTATTTTACCGGTACCGGTAAATCCCTACCGCCATCCGTGTACGAGGCCCTTAAGCTTTGTTGAACAACAAAACCCAAATAGACTGTGATCAAGGACTTTTGCTCAAAGAAGCTTAACACAGTGGCCCTCATTTTGGTGCTAGTCATGGCGCTATTAGCGCCATGACTAGCACCAACACCAGTACCACCACCGACGTGGTGGTATGGGGACTTACCGGTCCATTCCGCCCTTTGCGGGACCGGTAAGTCCCCATTTGAAATGCCATTCCCCATTCCCATTTGAGCCCCATAGGGCTCAATGGGAAGGGGGAAGGCGGCAATAACGGTACCACAAATTGCGGTACTGTTATTGACCTTGGTATCCCTTTGCGGGTCCCGTCCTTAACGCCTGCTAAAACCAGGCGTTAAGGGAAGGACCCATAAAGGGACCTCGGAATAGGGCACAAAGGGATTACCGGCACCAGTGTCATTACCGGTGCCCGGTATCCCTTTGCGCCTGGGTCATAATGACCCCCAGTAGCCTGAATCATCAAAGATCAAGACGTCGTTTTGCAGCACATATGGTGACTCCCAGCAGAAATCTCACGAGGGATTTTCTCACCTATTTCCAGTTAGTAGTAATATCATATCCGTCACTTGTAGAGAGATTCACCAGTGTCACAGACTTTATTCAAGATCCTGCCAACAAGAAAGTTATCTGGCAACAGCTTACTGTCATTGCGGAAGCCTTCATTGTACTGCCTGAATACAGCGATAAGAACACAAATGCTTCCACCACAGGCGATTATAGATGAACTCATCAATACCCTTTTCTTTCGCATCATAGAGGAGTGCCCAGCTATTGCCGGAAGAACCACGGACGCACTCACTTTCATTCGAGATCCAGCAAACTCTGAACATTTGGGCCAGCTATGGAACAAACTTAGTTACTTAGTCGCAATCCACGCTGCAGGAAAAGGCAGGGTCTGTTCACATCAAGGAAAGGGCCTGTGATCCAGAACCCAGCAAGCAGGACAAATTTCCCTGTCACCCGAGGACAGCCGATTGGCGCACAACGTCCTGTTTCGCCTAGTCACTGACTTTCCAGAAATGGTGGGGAGACCTGCTGAGGTTGATGTCATCACCTTCATCAGAGATCCAGCTAATGTCGCGCATATATGAACGATCCTACATGGCATTATGCTCCAAGTGGAACTGTCCAACTTCCAAAGAGAATATCTGAGGGGATTCCAGTGAAACCTTCCGCCGCTAATTAGTAGCGATTCATACACACTTGAGGTAACGAATGAAGAGAAAAGCTGGAGACAGGGTCAGCTCGGAACAAATGAAAACATAGCACTGACCACTACACGCACCCACACACTAAATGCACACGAACTAGGGCAAGTGTCATTGGCTACGGAACCTCAAGCAAAGGCAGCAGAGAGCACAAGACTGCCTGCCAAACAATCAGCCTCAGAAAAAATGAGAGAAACCGAGAAGAATCAAGAGAAATGCCAACTAAAGAAGACATAACAAAAGCCCTTGAGAAGACAGAAGCAGCTACGAGAGAATTCACTGCAAGAACACAAATGTTTATTCCCGTTCATAGATAGAGCGAAGAAGCTACATGAGGAACTGAAAAATAGACCCGCAGAGACTAGTGACAAGCACACAAGTTCTAACACAAGGAACAAGTACCAGGCCCATGATGTAACCATACACGGGCCGGTGAAAGGCTGCTGGCTAATAAAGACACTTATAGAGGGTAGGAAAAGGATGCAAGAAGAGAAGGAGAGAATTGCAAAACCTCCACCTGCCACATCGATGCAGATAATGAAAACCGCTTCACTGACCAGAATGCCCGAGAGTCCTCCAGCAAGGAAAGGTCACACAGACGCATTTAGAGATGTAGTTATAGCTAACTACAGAAAGACACTAAGAATCAAGAGAAGCCCACATGAAAATAACAATGAACTAAACGATTACCTGGACAGCACAGCACATATAGGAAACAACATTTGGTACCACCACATGAAAGAGATCGGAAGAAGAAAATCAGAAGGAAAATGCTTCGTTTGTGCACTTCTACCGTACAGCATGGGGAAATCCAAGATCTACGTGGCTATAGAAATTGATGTCCCGACAGCACACTGTCTTTCACACGTAGCGATGTGTAACACAAGAGGACAGTTCATGGGATGGGATGTCTCATTGATATGGGCAACCGCGACAAATTACCCCGATGAAGATGATTATATACAAGACATTAAGATGAGAAACAGAGCCCATGCAAGGAATCATGTGATCAGGTACGAGAAGCATGGAGTTAAAGGAACAGCAATCAGATGGGAAGTAAACCTAAAGCTAAATGTCCAAGGAAAAACTCCAGAAGAGGCAAAAAATTGGAAGAACAGAGGCCAAATGCAGATTAGGGGAACAGTGCTTTCCCCAAACGGATGGGAAGAAGGAGGGTGATCTGCCGAGCATGGATGGTCTATGGAGCATATAAGGAAGCAATAGAGAACTCGCAAAGGTTGTGCAAACCTTTATGGCCGAAACTCACAAGATCACTGAAATGGGTCAAAGACAGAGGAGGACCCTTGCAAATAGTGCCACTGGAAAGCCCAAAATTGTGCTTCGGGAACAATGGCACGAGGAAGATGGGAGAGAATCAAAACTGCAGACGTATCTTTGAAGCTCCAGGAATGACGCACGGAACAGCAGTAATTATGGATCATTATTGGGCGTGTGGATCCAGAGCATACATCAGACTGCCAAGAGACTGGGGAGGCATATGCACAATAGTGAACGTCCATGTTCCTGCACTAGTGATCCCTAAGAGTGACTTGAATATAAACAGCTTTCCGAAAGCAGATGCTCATCTGAGGAAAAAGAGATCTGTGGAACTGGTATCCTGAAGAAAGAAAGAGAATTACTTGTCTGCCAAATTCGTAGAAGCATTTCAGGCAATCCCATACGAACACAGGCTGTTTAGTCTCACCTCATCAGTGTTTGCAACAATCCTCATGCCAAGATTCCAGGTTGGAGCAAATACGAAATGGTTGCAGAAAACCAGATGGGAGTTATTGCAGACCACTAACACTACCATAAAGGGATTCAATGATATTAAGGAAGAACTAAGAGCAATCCGACTGATGACCATCCAGAACAGATATGTACTTGATATGATCACAGCGATGGATGGAGGTGTTTGCACAAAAATTGGAGAATCATGTTGCACATTTATACCTTCGCATAACCAAGAGAATGGAACTTTAGCAGAAGCCATAAGTATGCTGACAAACCTACAGAACCTGATGATCGATGAAACTGACTAAGTCGATGATGACAGCTGGTTCGGAACTCTATTCTCATGGGTCCCACAATGGATGGCAGACATATTCAAGTTTCTGGGAGCCCTACTATTAATGAAACTACTAGGATTTTGTGTTATCAAGATAATCATCATACAATGCCAGTAAACTGCGAAGAAAGCAATAGGGACGAAGATCATGATCAATGTCAAACCAGGATGGAGGCAGAGAGACCTGACTGATGAAGAAATAAGAGAATTTGTGAAGGCCAGCGAATTTGCGCCTGAAGGAACAAAATTTGAGTATCCCAGAAGCCGTAGACTTTATGAAGGAAAATGGATCTATTGTAGCCCAAATGGTCATTGTCAGCTTATGACCTGGAACAAAGATGAACATGTAAAAACAGCAGGAAGCCTGAAAGGAGTGATAAAAATATGGACTCCAAAGAAACACATGTTCACACCATCTTGTACAAACCCAAAAGACAAAGAATTGCATATAGAAGAACCAAGTAAGAGTAATCTAAAGGATGAAGAAAAAGTGGTCGATAAACCGACCGGAGCGGGGTGTGTAGAGGAGGTCCCGAATATGGCCTACACTCCAGCCAGCTTCGAGATGCCAGAAGCATCCTCGCCAAGATACGTGACATATAAGGAGCAAATGAACCAACAGAGAGCCACGGTGGGGCTCTGTCCAGTAACCATCAGAAGGACATGTATACCTATTTAATCGCCAATAACTAGACAACCGTGGGCTGTAAGGTACCCATTGAGACAACCATACCAGCAGTTAACACGAAATGGAAGACTTCTTGCAAACTGTCCCCGAAGAGACCCAAAGAACCTTAATGGAAGGCGAGTGGTGATGACCCAAGGGCCCGGACAGACGTACAGATGGACGTAAACGACAATCGAAAGATGACACATAAGGACGAAATGTGAAGAGTAATGACGTAATGGACTTGTAAGAAGAAACGATGTTGATATATAAAGAAACGTAACCATGAAGTGAGATGAAATATGCAACTAACGCCTGTAAATAGGCTTGGAACGCAAGAAGCTAAGGAAACGGTACTGATTGCAATGCTGAGTAGAAGAATAGAGCGACAAGCGCCAATTATATATCTACCTCAATGAAGCACATTATACAAGTGCGACTTCATTTTGTAAAAGCAGAATTAAGCCCAGGCTACAAGGGGCCAACCAGACAGAGATACATATTCCAGCTAAGGCCAGAAGGAAAGAGTGGAATCGAAACTGAGCACAAGGCAGTTCTTGCCTGGGAATTCGAGGCCAACTCAAGGAAGGGAGGAGAGCGGCAACTTCGAAAAAACGAAACTTAAGAGCATAGCAGCCAGCCAGTGAAGGTCGAGATAAGGAGACCCAGGCAGGTGGCGAGGCCGAACAAAGAATCAAATATGCAAATAGATGGAAAATTAAGCAGATTCACGGTGAACAGACACATGACCAGCCGAGCGCGAAGAGGTACCAACGTCTGATGTCACCCAGAACCCAGAGGATGCCATAACATTTCCTGATAAGAAGCTACAGTTTCGAGGCCATCCTCAGCCAACACATAGCCCTAAAGTACTGATTGATGGAAGGGAGGCAGGGTGAATCTTGGGGCACAGCTCATCTGGGTGTCCATTCTGCAATGCTGCTAATTAAAGTGGAAATGTATGCCTAGGGGTGTAACCCACCCAATCACAATGGACCAAATAATCTAGGGTCCTATAGCTAGTAGAACCAATAAGACGTACTTGTAGTGACGTCTATCACGAGTGATGTAAAGGGATGGGCGTAGATGCCCACCTGATAAGAGTTATCCAATCCTCACGCTCTGTTACCATATACAGATATAGCCCCTATACTTAAGTTACCTTTCCCGACCAAGAGAATTGAATGACAAACTTTGAGTGTTACACGTCAGTGATAACGAGAATGTACTATAACTATTGCTTTCTGAATGAAGTATTTGGGAGTTGAAGCGAGACAGGTCGATTGCAGCTCTGATGATTTCTGTTTATTTCCCTGTTTTTTGTACTTGTCATTAAACAGACTTCCATTTGCCAAACCATTGACTTGCCTTATTGATTTGTGTTGGATTAAGAGAATCCTGCACCCAATCCTCCTCAAGGTGCAGCTAGCTCGTTTTAAGGTGCCGGAGGTCGAGCTCTGAATCTCATGGGCCCGTTCAGAGGTTGCTCCAACCCTCCAGTACACTAACTGAAGTGCGAGAAGAGGTTACCATCCCAGGACAGGTGCGACAATTTATTCTTGCCCTCAAAATTAAGCGAGGACAGAATCTCAAACATCAGGACGTATATATAAATCTAATTTCCCATCTTCAACAACAAGGTTTATATTTAAATCTGACACCTCAGATACACAATAGAACACAACACCATTCGAATATTGGTGGATAACATGACCATCGAAGTATCACTTTGGGCGCAGACACCTTTATTGAAATGGCGGTTGACGCCCAACATTCTATTGATTTAGGTAATGAAATCATGGGACCAATCCCAAACGACTGTTTCAAAATCAGCAATAGTATTCCTCCAGAAAAGATTTTTACTAGGCCTGGGGGGAATTTCCTGGTGTACTCTTCCTGCCCCCACGGTGTTGAAGAGATGACCTATGACATTAGGTGGGAGGAGATAGTATTCAGAGTTAAGGACCATTACCTTGAATCCCCTGTCCAGGTCTTTCCAGCTTTCAAGCAGATGGATGAGGAAATGATCAATCTGGCTGATGCCTTGAAGACTGAGGAACAAAGACAAAAGCTAAAACAGGTCTTCCTGGAATTACAAGATATCTTTTCAGTGGACTCATATGACTGTGGACGCATATCCATTCATTCAACCACCATTCCCACACACCCCGAGATGACTCCCCTATTTGAGAAACAATACGGGTTACATCTCGCATCCATGGAGTCACTCACAGAGATTATTAAGAAGTTAGAATCCTGTGGGATAATTTGTCAGATCCACAATACCTTCAACAACCCGGTAATGTGGATCCTTAAACCAAACAGCCAGTAGTGACTATGTGCAGACCTGAGGGAGTTGAATAAATGGGTACATATGTCACAATGGCCCCTTCCCTGCATCAATCAGGGACTGGCCCAGATCCAAGGGTCAAAGGTTTACACTGCCATTGATCTGACCGATGGTTACTGGACAGTACCTGTGAGTAGGGAAAACCAGTACAAGCTTGACTTTACCTTTGGGGGGCAACCGTACACGTGGCACGAACACCCTTTGGATACATAAACTCTGGCAATGAGTTCAACATCTTCCTACATAAGGCCATGCCCAATTTGGGTGAAAGGAGAAACCTGGCCTATGTGGATGATATTTTGATCAAGAGCTCAACTGTGGAGGAACATATAGCAGAAATCTGCTATGTTCTAACCCAGTTGCAGATGGCTGGAGCAAAACTGTCCTTTCAGAAGGCACAGTGGTGTAAGACCAGAGTGAACTTCTTAGGGTACGAGATCACACCTCGGGGTCTAAATCCCCAGGTGAAGAAGGTGGAAGCCTTATTGAAAGTAAAAGACCCTACCCCTCTGCGAGAATTAAGAAGCCTTCTTGGACTTACTAATTATAGTTGAAAGTTCATTGAAGACTATGCATAGGTCACTCGACCCTTGGTCCATTTAGTAAAGACCGGAGTCAAGTGGGAGTGTGGTCCACAACAATCTGAGGCAGTTAAACAACTGAAAATAAGCCTTTCCCAGGCTCCTTGTTTCGCTTACCCCATAAAGAACAAAGAGTTTTTCTTGAAGACGCGGTTCTCCGATACTTACCTAACAGCGGTATTGTACCAAAAGCATGACAAGGTCAAAAAGGTAATCTCATACGCAAGCAAGACTTTGTCCTCTGTGGAGGAAAAATGTAATGACTGCGAGAAGGCACTCCTGGCAACAGTTAACAGTTAAGGCGTTAAGGGTTAACAGTCGACGCCGTTAACCCTTAACGCCTGATTCACACTTTAACGCCTGCTTTTTGCAGGCGTTAAAGTCCAAGGCGCTAAGCGACTTGGTGCTTATTACGGCACCGTAATTTACGGTGCCGTAATTAGCGCCTTCCCCATCCCCATTATGCCCTATGGGGCAAAAATGGGAATGGGGAAGGGCAAATAGTGAATGGGGAATTACCGCCCCACTCACCTTGGAATGGGGCGGTAATTCCGCCATCCACCATGCCGGACTCCGGCATGGACCATGGTGCTAATAGCACCATGGTCCAGCGCCAGAGTCGTAATGAGGCCCAAGGTCTATGAAGAAGACACGTGTCAGGGGATACCCATAGTTTATGTTGATGGGTGCTCCTACCATGTTGATAGCAACGGGGGAAAATAACTGGTGGCTGGCATTGGGAATGCCTTGGTGAATGATACCGCAGAACCTTCTGCTGGTTAGATAATTGGACCCTGAAGTAGTCTGGTTGCAGAATTGATGGCTGTTTATCAGGTTGTATACGAATTGTTTGTTTTACAACTGCTCGAAAGACAATTGACCGTTTCACAATTGACCGAATTGTGAAGGTCAATTGTACCATATATGTGGGGGGAACCCCCCACAACCTCCACCCAACGCCCAACCCCCCAAAACCCATATATATATATATTACCAAACCGATATATATATATATATATATATATTCGGTCAATTGTGAAAAGGTCAATTGTTGTGACCCTTTAAATTCGGTCAATTGTTCATTCGAACAATTGTAAACGAACAATTTGGGTAATACCTGTTTATCAAGCCATCCTCACTGCAGTGCAACACCAACTCAATGAACTGGTCATAATCACTGACTCTGATTATGACATGAATGGGTTTGTGGAGCACCTGATTAATTGGAAGAATTGACGCATGCTTTGTGCCAACAACAAACTCCTAAAGCATGCCAAACTGATACAGTCAATCGACGATCTGGTGACCTCAAATGAGATGATCATATATTGAAATAAGATAAGAGGGCATTCACAGATAGGAGGGCCATATGTCATGGGTATCAGGCAGGTAGTTGGGGCAAGCAGTATGGAGGCTTGGCAGGCCTGACATACGCACACAAAGAACCCATAACAAATCCCTCCTTTCATTCCTTCGTAGTGTTTGTAGTAACTTCCTGGTTACCACTTCCTGTTGCCAAACAGGAAGTTCATGATAACTCATGAGCTCTCTAGTGTTTGGGTGTGGCTGGCTATATAAGCCACACCGTAGATTCTTCCAGTGGTTCGTGTTGCTTACTGTGAGCTGTATCAGCAACACACTTGCCGTGCTCTGGATCAGGCAGCATCTGCTTACCTGCTCCGGATCATCCTGTTTCTGCTTACCTGCTCCGGATCATCCTGCTTCTGCTTACCTGCTCCGGATAATCCTTCTTCTGCTTACCCGCTCCGGATCATTCAGCTTCAGCTTACCTGGTTCTTACTCCACGCCGCAGCTAGCTCCAGTCAAGAGGGGACTTCTACACCGGCACCTGTAAAAACAAAGAAGAACAGCGTTAACATGCAAACATCAGTAATGCTGCGCATACTCACCGAATCTTCCTGCGATGCTGGAATCCAGGTTAGTTGCACGAGCGCACAAACCCCTGTAAGAAAGAAGAGACATTATTCATTGCGCTCGCTCCAATAACACGGACACCTATTTCACTGCGCTCTCTCTCTCTATGCGGTGCATACTTACCAAAAGCCTCTGTGCAAACTTACCTAACCACCAAGTCTCCAGTAGCGCTGAACCCAGACTCGAGGTGCTAATACCACATAATTTCTCCTGCAAGGGAAAGGGAGAGACATTACCAGGCGCGCTCGAATTGTAGGCGCTGCACAAACCTACCAGCAGCTAGCTTCTACACGCAGCGCTACTCACCCACAAAAATACCGGCAAACAAAGACAATACGGACAATTTTGGACACTCAACATTCTCCGCGCAACTTTCACTTGTGGGAAGGACTTTCTAGCCAGTGAAGAAACTGGTGCCTTAAACTCTCAGCCTCGCTGTGAAGGCATAAAACAGCATAAGGCATCTGAACTCAGCCTACAGACATTGGCACCAATCACATGATTGAATCGCGCCCCTGCAAATGCAGGATGGAGTGCACACCCTACTAAAGATCAAGGTATTCCTCCTTGTGAAACAGGGGAAGTGAAGACTCAGGGTCAAGGGAGGCTCGTCCATCGCTCCTGCAGAAACACAGGTGAGTGTGACAGAACACAAAGCCATCCGCAATACCTCTGCCCGAGCAATGGAAACCTCTGAGGTAGACCAACTTTCCCTATTGGTAGGTGAACTACGGGTCGAGGTGCATGCAGCCCGCTCTGAGACAAATGCGTTAAGGTGCAAACTGTTAGTCAACAGGGACAAAACAGACAATTTGGAAAGACAGCTCCTACAGACCCAAGCTGGTCTAGCACCCATACTTGGTGGAGTTCCACAGGGGCAGCCTACCGTGGCACCTGTAGCCACACCCGTTCAGGTATTGCTTCCAGGCAACATCCCTTTAGCCCCTTCAGAACGCTTCTCTGGGGATCCCAAGAAATTTGGAGCGTTCATGAATCCATGCCGGCTACATTTCATATGCAAACCAGACACCTTTCTGAACGACCAAGCTAAAGTAGCTTTTGTCCTCTCCTATTTAGGAGGGAACGCGGGAGACTGGTTTGTCCCATTAGTGCTTAGGGATGACCCTTTACTGAGAAATTACTCAGGTTTTCAGTGTGAACTGGAAAAACTATTTGCCCATCGGACTCGAGGTCAGGCCCTGGATGATGAGCTACTCTCTCTGCGACATGGTGGTCAGGATCTTATCTCATATGTCGCCACATTCAATCGCTTAATAGCTGAATCAGGTTGGCCAGAGGAAAAACGAATAACGTTATTTTATTGAGGACTGAGAGGAGAATTAAAAGATGTCTTGGCGCAAGTAGTTAATCCTCCCGAAGACTGCGGGTGAATACATCGACCTAACTATGCAACTAGAGCACCGGTTACAGGATCGCAAGGCCGACCGAACCAGATCAGAGCATAGACCAGTGTATGTCCGACCAAAGGAAGCGTCCCATCGACAGGCCTCAGAAATACAATCAGAGCTAATGTAATTGGGTGTTCTCAGGGGACCACTCACCAAGGCGGAGAGGGAACGCAGGCGTCAGGAAAAACTTTGCTTATATTGCGGCAGATCAGGTCACTTCCTCCAAAACTGCACGATTAAACCACCACGGAAGACAATGGGGGTACTAGATAACACAGGGGAAGACACAGGTGCGGTAGCGGAAAACTCCAATGCCCGGCAGATGTAGAGGTCGGTCTGTCGAGCCAGGAACGGAGCACTCAGATCTCACATTTCAGTATTCCTGTGGTTTTGGTAGACCTTTCACAGCCCAGCCGAATGCATGCCCTCAAGGCTTTCATAGACAGTGGGGCTATTGGGAACTACCTGGACATAAACACCGCAAAGACCTTGGTATTAGCATTCCACCGTAAGGACACCGCAGAAAGCATGACAGCTGTGGATGGCACACAACTCCTTTCGGGGACCAGTAGCACAGTGTACTTCCACCATCACCTTAATCTGCCAAGATGGCCACAGAGAAAGTATTAGATTTGACCTTATCGCTGCACCCCAATTCCAGCTGATTGTTGGAATGCCGTGGCTAGAGACGCACAACCCAAAGATAGATTGGCGAGCTTGAACCTTACTCTTTTCCACGGAATGCGCCTCTTATTACGACATCAAAGGGATGCTAGCTTCACAGGAAAAGATAGCAGGTTTAGGCTTGGTGGGCACTTTACCAGAGGAATACCAGGAGTTCCAGGATGTGTTCGCGAAGGAGCAAGCTAATACACTACCACCACATCGAGTTTACGACTTCCAGATCGACCTACAACCAGGGGCACAAGTACCGTGCAGCCGCATTTATGAGTTAACCGGGGAAGAAAACACTCATCTATGGACCTACTTGGATCAATACTTGGCCAATGGCTTCATTAGACCATCGAAGTCACCAGCCTCCTCCCCACTCTTCTTCATACCGAAGAAAGAGGGGGTGTTAAGAACATGTATTGATTACCGGGCCCTAAATCAAGTCACCATAAAAAATAAGTACCCGTTACCTCTGATACCAGTACTCATAGACCAGATGAGACAAGCGAAGATTTTCACCAAGCTAGACTTACGCAGCGCATATCACCTGGTACGCATGAAGAAAGGGGACGAGTGGAAGACTGTGTTCCGTACCCACTATGGCTTGTACGAATACAAGGTCATGCCCTTTGGGCTTTGCAATGCCCCGGCTGCGTTACAGCATTTTATGAATGATGTGTTATGGGAACTCCTCGATGTCTGCAAAGTCGCCTACATCAATGACATTCTGATCTACTCCACCACTCCCCAAGAGCATGTAACCCACATGCGAGCTGTACTCTGCAAACTGCGTGAAAACCAACTGTGCGCAAAGATAGAAAATGCTACTTCCACGTAACCGAGGTGGAGTTTCTGGGATATGTACTGACACCGCAGGGGATCAAGATGGACAATAGAAAAGTAGAGGCAATCCTCACTTGGTCCTCACCCACATCTGTAAAGGGAGTACAGAGTTTCCTAGGGTTTGCAAACTTTTATCGACGCTTCATACCAGGATTCTCACATAGTGTACATCCAATAACGTCCTTGATGCGCAAACACCGAAAGTTTCGAATAGACACCAGCGGCGGAAGAAGCTTTCTGAGCGCTCAATGAAAAATTCACCTCAGCCCCAATTCTGCAACACCCACAGCCCGATTTACCGTACATTGTGGAAACGGACGCTTCAAGCACAGCCATGGGGGCCATATTGTCTCAACAAAATCCTGAAACCAGATGCCGTCATCCCAATGCCTTTTGGTCAAGGAAATTTTCCCCAGCAGAATTAAACTATGCAATTTCCGAGAAAGAACTCCTAGCAATCAAAAACGCACTGTGTGAATGGCGACATTACCTACTAGGAGCACAACACACCATCACAATAATAACAGATCATCAGAACTGGCAATACTTACACTCAGCAAAAGCTCAGTCTTCTAGGCAGCTCCGTCGGGCCCTATCCTTAATGGAATACGACTTTGTAATCACCTACCGCCCCGGAGTTAAGAACGGGAAATCGGATGCGTTAGACCGCATTGGCACAGGAGAGGAAGTCTACAATGCCCCTAACACGGTGGAGATCATAACCAGCCATAAAATTCTTGGCCTCTGCATCGGCCCATCTCCATCAATTACTCTGCAGGAAACAATAAAAGAAAATATGTCTGAAGAAGACCTACTGGCTTAGGACATTAAGGGAGATCAGTTTACCATTCAAGACAAACTACCATACTACCAAAAACGCCGCTACGTTCCAACTAAGGATCTGCAACAAGGAATCATATCCGACTACCACGACTCGCTGTTAGAAGCCCATCCGGGTTTAGCCAAAACAATGAAGAAAGTAAGCAAATCTTATTGGTGGCCAACTTGGCAAGAAGATATTGCCACCTACATAGGCACCTGTGAGGTGTGTGCACAATACAAAACATCCAGGCAAAAACCAGCCGGCCTCCTTCAGCCAATCACCATTCTGCCAGCACCCTGGCACACAGTATCAATGGACTTCATCACTGATCTACCTCCTAACTCAGGTTATAATACCATCCTCGTAGTAGTGGACCTCTTCTCTAAAATGGCCCATTTGATAGCTCTAAAAGGTATTGTTAGGGAGAATTCTCGCTTTAGGCTGAATTTCCTAACCTAGTGAGTCCCCCAGCAGCTTTGCTGGATTTCTGGAATTTGTTTTTTTCTCCTGCCAAGAGTGAGACTCTTTTTTCTCCCACTCTTGGGCATGATTTATGGTGTTCCTTTGACTGTTAAAGTGATTTATGGGCTATGGGGTCCTTTACTCCATAGGGTCTCATGTGTTTTTACTATGTGTGTTACACAGCACCCTCCGTGCAGTGACACACGGGTGTCATAGTGACACCCCACCATAGACTCCATACCCTGGGACTGACTACTGTCTCCCAGGGCATGTAAAGTCACCATTGGCTTTACTAGTCCCAAATTATTAACAGAAACCAGTACAAACCATCATATTGTGGACGTACTGGTCGGGGCAATTCGATTGCATAGGGGTCTGTTAATCGAGGGGGCACGTCTCCGTCCCCCTTGATCGAGTTTTGGCTGGTGGCAGTGGATACTACTTTTTATATTCGACCGCGAATATATCCCTATGGGATTTTCCCATTGTTCGAGGCTACCAACTTTAATTATTTAATTCTCATAGCCTCGAACATACCGCCGGTTTATTTATTTAATATTAATTCGCCGGTTGGTATTTTTTGCCAGGACTCGATTCTAAAATGGCGTTTGTGTTCTCTTCTATGACTCCAACCCAAGTCGAGCCCTTTGTTCCACTTTTTGGCGGGCTTCTCCACAGAAGCCTCCAAACGTGGTGCCACTCTGTCTGGGTACCACAGGGGGTGTGGGAGGGGGTTTAGGCACCCTGGACTGAGTTACCTTGGGTGATTGGCCCAAGTGGTGAGCCGGCCGGCTCACCACTTAGCATGTTTGATTGACAGCTAGGCTGAGTGAATGGGGGTGTGCTGAATAAAAGCAGGGCTTTGGGGACTGGAACTTCAGAAGTCGCCACAGGACCTGAGAATCCGACGAGGGAGAAGCTGAGCCAACCTACCACGAAGACACCACCGGTGGAGCCCTGCGGAACCGACTCACCGCTTCCCGACGACAGAGACGATCTCCCGGCTGGAGAGTCTTCTTCCCCTGACTGGTGGGCACAACCAGTTTACCTTCTTCTCTTCGCACCCCAGACCGGCTTGTGGTTGAATTGCCCGTGCCAAGCACCCCGGCAACTGGATAGCCACTTACCACTGGACCGCGAATCAAAGGACCGCTCCTTTTACCTGAGAAACTCTGCGGCTGATTTCTTCCCTGGCAGTGCAACGGACTCCTGTCTTCCTCCCCGACGAGATCCTCTCTTCCCCCAGACGAAGCACCGACTTGCATCCGCTGCCAGGAACAACTGCCCCCGCTGGAGTATCCTCACCACTTTAAGGTACTGTGTCCGCCAGGCCTCCCTTTCTAAAGATTGCTACAAGGTAATAATAACCCCTTAACCTTCTGGACTGGGCTGGCCGCCTTGACCTTCTAACTGGTCCCTTTCTTTGGTCCAACTCTTTTTGAACCTTTTCAAGACTTTTGTGCACTGCAACCGTGTGACCTTGGACACATTTCGTTTGATCCTCTTAAAGTGGATCCAGCCTACTGAACTCTAACTTCACGGTTTTACTTTGCCTTCCTCTCTTGTTGTGTTCTTGTAAAAGTGTTGGGACCTGTTCTAATTTATTCTCTGCTTTTCTCTCCCTTTTAAAACAAATTATTAGAATGCCATCTGCGTTAAGCGCTCACTGCTGTCTGAAAATAAGTGGGGCTTTACTTAAGACTTGTCTAATATTCTTCTAAGGCAGTGTATATCTTTTAGTGACCGTGTTTTTGAATTGCTTACTATTAGTGCCTGTGTGTTTTTCTAGATGTGGTTTTAAATAAATAATTATATCTCTTTTACACCAACCACTGGTCAGTGTTTACTTGTTCTACTGTGTTCTCTTGACCTGTTGTGAATACTCTGTATACTGCCTAACTCTTCTTGAGGGAAGTCTGACTTCTCAGCCACAGCTACCAAGTGAATCTGTGTGGTACAGACTGCTACCAAGTGGGTTTACTGCCAAACATCTGTAGTCTTAAATCTTTTGCAGTGGTCCCAGAGGGAACTGCACAGGTTTCTGCCTAACAGGTATTCCCTTAGCTCAGACCCTGGTGCAGGTTTTTCTAGACCGAATCGTCAAGTTACATGGATTCCCTACCATAATCGTTTCTGACAGAGGCAGCCAATTTCTATCTCGTTTTTAGAAAAAATGTTGTGCCCTGGCAAGAGTAGAAGTCTGTCTGTCTTCTGGTCACCACCCTCAAATGGACGGCCAAAACGAGCGCACGGACCAGACCATGGAACAGTATTTGCGCTGTCTATTACACCAAACAAGCCAAAGCTGGCCAGAAATTCTATGGATGGCAAAGTATGCCTACAATAACTCAACACATTCATCAACACAAGCAACACCCTTCTGTACTATATATGGTCGAAAGCCCAGAACGTCGGTCTACGATCCGCCAGAAAAGATTTAAATGCCCGCAGTAAAGAATCTACATGCCAGCATCATGAAAGCAGCCAGAGAAGCCAGCAGGAACCTATAGCAAGCCAAAGAAACACAGAAAAGAAACGCTGATCGCCATCGACGAAAAGCCCCAGATTATCAAGTGGGAGACTCAGTCTGGCTGGCAACTAGACACATTGCTTTAAAGGGACCCAAGAAATTTCAGCCTAGATACATCGGCCCATATACAACAGAAAAAACAATTAATCCAGCAGCCATGAGACTGGCGTTACCTCAACATATGCGTATACATCCCGCATTTCACGTGTCACTATTAAAACCAGCACACCCAGGAACCCGAACTTCCACACCTCCCGCACCCATACAAGTGGGTGAAGAAGCACCTGTTACGCTCACCTGGTATCCACAGGCACGCCACCCAGCCGGGTTACTCGCTGGTATGCTTCTCAGCTTTGCCCTGATGTGGTCTGCGGGGAAGGTTCTGCCTGAAAATACAGGAGGACTGTGTTCAAGACTGACCGACTGGGGTAAGTATCCTCCCACCACCTCCGTATGATTTCAGTCCCTCTGGCGCCCTCTCCTCACCTTGTGGTAGAATTAGGCGTGCTCTCTGTTCTGCCTTCTTTGCAGGGGCGCGTTGTCTTTCATGGGCGCGTGCGGTCCAGTTACTTCACTGATGCCGGCCCGTTTGATATTGTTCAGGTAGGTCTTATTGCTGTTCTTTAGTTTTGTTGCTATCCTGCATGCCTTTCTTTGTTTAAAATGTCTCTTTTCTCTCCCTTAGGTATGCAGAGCTTCAGCGCGGCGAACTGGGTTGGTTGAGTCCCGCTGGTAAATGATGGCGCATTAAGAGCGCTATGATGCGGTAGGTAAGTGCTATGCGCAGCGCTGCGAAGTCTTGCCTTTGCTAACCTGTGTTTTCCTTCCTTGTAGGTCGCGGTGTTCTTCAGCACGAGTGGAATGTCCGGAGTGGTGCCAGCCGAGAGGCGACCAGCCAGGTAAGCCTTTTGAGCAGTTCGTAATTTGTAAATGTCTCTACTGCTTTCTTTAATGTTGCCTCTATCTTCCTCTTTCAGGTCGTTCTGTCCGGGAGGCGTGCAGATTCGAGGAAGCTGTTCTCAGTAGCTGCGAGTTTTCAAAGATGAAGACTGCAGGTAAGATGCTGCTGCGAATGATGTTCCTTTTGTCTCCTTGCAGGTTCTGCTTCTCCGCGGTTCGAGGGAATAGCTGGACACGGTGAGCGTCACATTGGAAGCTGCAAAGTCACGCGAAGCGTGTCGTCTTGCTTGGGTGTGGTTTAAATAGCCCCAACAAAATAGTCCAGGTAAAGTAGTCCCTAGGCTACCACACCCAAAACACTAGACCGCATAGCTTGGTGCTTATGAATCAAGCTATGTGGATGCCCCCATGTTGGCTGACAATACAATAAAGTAGTTCCCAAGCACATTGTTTTTCATAGTGTATGAGCCTGGTGTATGAGGACTGGCACCATGAGGGCTTTTGAAGAGGATCTCAGGCTCTAGAGGCCCGAGTCTTGACTCCACCTGGCCAATGGGTTTGCCAGAGGGGGTTTTGGGCGAGGGTCGTGACAGCACTCCCCCCTAAGGCCCCTCCCATGGTGTTCCTTCTGTCTGGCCCAGGTTTTGTTGGGAAGTTCCGATTGAATTTCCTGATTAGACCTGGTGCGTGGATATTCTCACTGGGCTCCCAGGATCTATCTTGTGGTCCAAATCCTTTCCAATCGACGAGATAATATATCTTGGTCCTAGAGTATTTAGAGTCCAAGATATCTTTGACTTCGAATTCTGGTTCTCCGTCAACAAGTATGTGCTTAGGTGGTGTCCCAATCTGTGTGCCGAGTTGCATTGGTTTCAGGAGGGACACATGGAATACCGGGTGGATGTGTAGATTAGGTGGTAAATCCAGTTTCACGGCTGCTGGGTTGATAATTGCCTTAATGGTATAGGGTCCTAAGAATCTGTGATGAAAGGTCTGGGTTCCCTTGATGGGCATGAATTTAGCGGCTAACCAAACTTTGTCTCCTACTTGATAATCGGGGGCCTTTTTCCGGTGTTCCTCGGCAAATCTCTTTTGTTTTTCTTTGGCATGAATAAGGTGTTCCTTTGCCCTTTTGAAAGCCTGAGTAATGGTTGTGTGTAGAGTCTTTACCGCTGGCATTTCCAAGCTGGCTGGAAGGTCTAGTTCAGAGGTAGGTGGATGTCTGCTATAAAGGGTATAGGAGGGCGTTTGTCCCGTGCTTGAATGCAAAGAATTGTTATATGCATATTCGGCTATCCATAGTAGGTCTTTCCAATTTCTTTGTTCGTGGTGCAGCATGCACCGTAAATATTGCTTGAGTGTCTGATTGGTTCTCTCGGTTTGGCCGTCCATTTGAAGATGGTAACTGGTAGATAGCCGAACGTCAATCTGCGCCATTGCACAACATTTTTTCCAGAAGTTTGAAACAAACTGGCTGCCCGATCAGAGACCAGAACCGAAGGAAAGCCATGTAGCTTAACCATGCCCTCCAGGAACACTTTTGCTAAAGTGGCTGCATCGGGGAGGCCTTTGAGAGGATTAAAATGGGCCATCTTCGAGAATAAGTCCACAACTACAAGGATGGTGTTGAACCCTTGGCTTGGAGGTAGATCAGTGATGAAGTCAAGGGAAAGGGTGTGCCATGGAACTAGAGGAATGTCCAATGGTTGTAGGTGACCAGATGGTTTTTGTTTCTGTGATTTATTTTGTTCGCAGACACCGCAGGACTGAATTTACTGAATGATGTCCTTAGCCAGGTAGGCCACCAAAAGTTCTCTTTCACCTTAGCTAGGGTTTTGGCGATCCCAGGATGCCCTTAGATGAGTGAATCGTGATAGTTTGAAATAATATGCTGTTATAATTCCTTCTTGGGTACATATAAGCGATCCCTAAAAAAGGGTAGAAGGTCCTTGATGGTTGAGTTTGCCATGCGAGGTAGGCATCAGTATTTATTGTCCATTGGATTTCTTTTCGTAGTTCTGCTTGTGTTGAGGCTGTCGTGATACCCAAGAGTTTGTCTTTAGGTATAATTACCAGGTTACTCACCGTAGTGACCACCTTACTCCTAGTCCATAGTCCCCTTTCCTCCATACTTATGGGACATCTCTCCGTCCTGTGGGACGGGACCGGAGCACTTTGTAAAAGCAACCAAATTGTTTCCAAAAATGTGTCCTTCCTCTTTTTCTTGTGCAGGCCCGGCACGCGCCCGTAACCCTGCCCATCTTGGCTCCGCCCCGCGCATCGGCCATCAGTCCTTTTCTATCGCCAAGTCAAAGCAATAACAGAGGAACCTTATTAGAGGGGACGGCGGGGGTATGGAGGAAAGGGGACAATGGACTAGGAGTAAGGTGGTCACTACGGTGAGTAACCTGGTAATACTCCTACGTCCCGTCCCCTTTCCTCCATACTTATGGGAGATTCCCAAGCACTCCTTACAGGAACTATGGGTGGATGGAAATACCCCTCACTGAAACAGGTTCTTCAGCACAGCCTGACCAAACTGAGTGTCAGCCCTTGAGCTCATGTCGAGACAATGATGCTTACAGAAAGCAGATGGGGAGGCCCAGGTAGCTGCCCTAGCGATGGACTCCCAGGGGGCATATTTCTGAAAAGCAACCGCGGCTGCCTTGCCCCGCACCAGGTGTGCATGAATACCCTTAGGAGGTTTCAGCCCTTGGACGGTGAAAGACTCCGTGATGCAGGCGGCGATCCACCGAGAAATAGTTGCCTTAGACGCCTGCTTGCCCTGAGGGTTACCGAAGGTCACAAAAAGTTGAGAAGAACTCCTAAACTCGGAAGTCCTGTCCAGGTAGAACTTAAGAGCTCTTCGGACATCAAGACAGTGTAGAACACTCTCAGCCTCAGAGGCAGGGTTCGGAAAAAAGACTGGTAGGGAAATCGACTGATTCAGATGGAATTCGGTCACAACCTTCGGCAGAAAGGCCGGGTTTGTCCGAAGGACTATCTTGTCCTTGTGAAAGACCAAGAAAGGATTCTCCACTGACAATGCCTGGATCTCACTCACTCTCCTTGCTGACGTAACGGTGACCAAAAAGGACACTTTCCAGGACAAGTACTTGAGGTCCACAGTAGCCATTGGTTCAAAGGGTTTATGGCACAGCGCCGTCAGGACCACATTTAGGTCCCACGGCAGGTGCGGATTACGAACCAGAGGGTAGAGGCGTGTCAAGCAAGCAAAATGCCTCTTCACAACTGGGTTAGTCAGGGAATAAGAACGCTGGTCTGTAGAAAGATAAGTGGAAACCGCTGAGAGATAAGTCCTGCATGACAGAACATGAACCCCTGACTCTGCTAGGGAGGACACGAAGGACAGCACCGTGTCAATCGTGGCCACCCTCGGATCCAACTTCTTCTCCAAACACCAATGACAGAACCTGAGCCATTTATTCCTGTATTGAGATCTGGTTGAGGGTTTCCTGGCTGCCTGGATAATGCGCATGTTATCCGCAGACAAACTCAGATGCTGTAAAGACTTGAACTCAGGCACCATGCTGCCAAGCTGAGCGATTGAGGGGAGGAGTGCCACAGCTGCTGTTCCCGTTGGTGAAGAAGATTGGGAGTTACTTGTAACCTGATCGGTGGATACACCGACCGGTGTTGAAGCTCTGAGAACCAAAACCTGGCCAGCCACCACAGGGCTATGAGTAGAAGGGAACAGTTCACCGAATTCTTCAACTTCCAAATTGCCTGGTGAACTAGAGGCAGAGGCGGGAAGGCGTAAGCTCTCATGTTGTGCCATGGAATCTCGAGAGCATCCCCCAGAGAGGAGGCTCCCAGCCCCCCTCTGGAGGCATACTGAGGAAGCTTCTTGTTTACCGCCGTAGCGAAGAGGTCCACCTCCGGTGTGCCCCAACGTGAGAAAATCCATGAGAGGACCTCCGCCTTCAACTCCCATTCGTAACTGACCACTGTCCGCCGGCTGAGGACATCTGCTGCGACATTCAGCTGGCCCGGGATGTGTACTGCAAGCAGCCAGACACCATGAAGCACGGTCCACTCACATATCTGGATAGACAGGTCCACGAGGGGGGGAGACTTCGTTCCCCCTTGCTTGTTGATCTAATACATTGACACCACATTGTCCGTGCATATGCGGACCACCTTGTTGGCAATGAGCGGTCTGAACACCTTGAGCGCCAGATTGCCAGAAGCTCCAAATGAATTATGTTCAGGAGCTTGTCCTGAGGCGACCAGAGGTCCGAGACCTGAAGAAGATCTAACGTTGCACCCCACCCCAGAAGGGAGGAGTCCGTCGTGATCGTCACTATGGAGGCTGGGTCCTGAAACCCCGCACCCACCGACAGGTTGCTGAGAGATGACCACCAGTCCAGGTCACTCTCATGGAATCCGGAATCATTATCCGCTTGGAATCCGGGTCCACAGCCTGACGCCAGGAACTCCGAAGAGCCATCTAGGTCCGCCTCATCTTGAGACGAGTAAGAGGAAGAGCCAGCAGCCATTAGGCCATGAGGGCCAGATACCTCTGGAACCACCAGGCAGACATGATTTCCGACTGCGCAAACATCTGACACATGGCTAACAGATCCGCCATTCTGTCCCCGGTCAAGTACACTCTGCAGTCGATTGTGAAAACCCAGGAAAATCAGGTCCTGCGAGACCGACATGGAAGATTTACGCCAGTTTACCGACAGCCCAAGATGGAACAGGAGTTGAAGGAGAGAATGGAGATTGCCCGCTGCGCAAGAGCCAGTCGTCCAAATACGGATACACATGGATACCCTGGAGACGAAGATAGGCCGCAATCACCGACATCATCTTCGTAAAGACACGCGGCGGAGCTGAGGCCAAAAGGAAGCACTCGAAACTGGAAGTGCTCCTCTCCCAAAGAGAAGCAGAGATACCTCCTGTGTGGGATCCAAATCAGGATATGCATGTACGCGTCCTGAAGATCCATAACGCTGAGCCAGTCGCCCGTATGCAAGGAGGAGCGTATCTGGCTGGGCGTAATCTTCTTGAATTTCTCTTGGGGTAAGAAAAAATTGAACTGGGAAAGGTCTAGGATGGTGCGCAAGCCAGCCTGGTTGGGTTTGGGCACCGTAAACAGCCGGGAGTAGAAGTCCTCCCCTCGCTCCCCGAAGGGAACAGGTTCCACAGCTCTGAGGTCCAGAAGTTTCTGAACCTCGGCTTTGAGGGAGGGTGAGACCGACAGCTGAAAAGGAGGGTTGTGGGGTGGGGTAGGGTGCAGAGGTAAGCTGAAGCCTGCTCGAGCGACTGACAAGATCCATCTGTCTTCTGTGATGGTCTGCCATGCCTCCCAATGAGACGCAATGTGTCCTCCCACCGGGGTCTTGTGCGAGCGCGGAAAACCCTCATTTTGTAGGTTTATCGGTGGCGGTGCCACCTGAACCTGAGGAGGAGGCTGAAGAGCAGGACAAAAACTGCGTCCGTTGTTGCCTGCGGCGGTTATTCCCCGCAGGGGTATCCACCCTGTGATATTTGCGGTCGAGGAAGCCCCTAAAGCCAGAGGAGGGTCGACTTTGTGACAACGGTCTCTGGGTTTTGAAAGGAGCCTTAACCAGGACAGACAATGACTTAGCTGTCTGAGTGCTATCCTTTGTCTTGGTGAGCTCTACATCCGTTGTAGAATGAAAGAGCTCCTTACCATCGAACGGAAGGTCCAACAACTTGTCCTGCTCTTCTTTTGAAAACTTAGTGGCATGCAGCCACGCCTGCCGTGAGGTATCCACCCCCAACATAAGGCCCCGAGCCGAGGTGTCTACGTGATGAGCCGCAGCCTCCAGGAGATCCTGGGCCAAGACCCTGGCATCGGATAGGCCACCCTTGAAGTCTTCCAACTTCTCAACCGGGTTGTGCTCTTCAAACTCCGACAGACCTTTCCACATCCGCATATAAGCCCCCGCTAATATCAACTCAGCATTGGCCTGCCCTAGCTGCAAAGCCGAGTTGGCAAAGATTTTCCTCCATAGGGAGTCAAGGAGCTTACCCTCCTTACCCAGGACCTGAGTAGCCATCGTGGAAGAGGATGCTGCAAGTCTGGATTGCAAAGTGGCCGCAGCCACCACTGTGGAGGAGAGAGGTGGACAAGATGACAGGGCCACCTCTTCTGAAGAATGTAGCCTGTAACTCGCGTCAATCTTCTTATTGACAAAAAGTCCCTAGTGTGGCTTTTCCCAGACTCTTCGGACCTCAGCCAGAATATTCTTCTGCAGGAACAGGCCGGTACGCTCCAAGGGAGACAGGGTGAACGCCCCAGAAAGCACGCCCTCCTGCGGAGCGGTTGCCTCGGGCACTGGAACATCTAAGAAACTCATCATGTCCAGTACCCGGTCATGAAAAGCTCTGATAGAGCAGGGAAGGTTCTCGTTGTCCTGATCGCCTTGATGGTCACCTGACAGGTCAGGATCCTGCTGAGCCGTGTCAGGCACTGCCTTGTCCACTGTGGACTATGGAGGCAAAGGCTGAAGAGCCAGGGGAGGCACCACGGGCAAGGGAGGCCCCAGCGGAACCACTGGAGGAACCGACATATCTCCCTGAAAAGCCCTTTGAAATATTCCCTCATGGGGTCGGTGCGCATAAGCGCTTGAAATTTACCGAAAAAGGCGTCCTCCGGAGACTGTTTCGGAACCTGAGGAGGCCTCTCATGAGGTGGACAAATCCAAGGACGTAGCGGGGAAGGGTGCCACACTGGCCCCTCCACCGACGTATCCTCATAAATCAAAGGTGCCGCTCCCGCGGGCAACAAAACATTGTGCGGAAGAGGCATCCGGGCGTTCCAATCATAAACCGGCCGGTAAGGATGCGCACAAGGGACCTTAAGTTCCGATGGCGTAGTTGTAGGGGTAGCACCTAAAATGGCCACCGCGGTCGCCATTTTGTCCTCATCTGAGGGGAACTGCGGCACATGAGGTAGTGAGGCAGGGTCCCTGTCGATGGATCAGGGGTCTTAATCTAAACCTTAACATAAGGAACCTCAGCAGAGCCGGTACTATGAGGCCTGGAATGTTTTTGTGACATACCAACTGCTAACAGAGCCTTTGAAGGAAGGACCTCGGCACTGCCGGTAAAAGAAGAACTTTGCTTCTTTGCCCCCAGGTCTGGTGTCACCACAAGAGCGGGAACGGTGAGCAACAGCTTTCAACAACAAAGCCTTCACCGGCCTCTCAGAACTGTTGGTAGCTTTAGCCTCTGAAGGAGTGACCTCGGACCCATGCCCGGTAAAAGCCTTATCTGCGCGGGACTCGAACATCCATTCGGTAACCACAAGCCCAGCCAAGGCCTCGGGGCGAACCCCAGTCTTATCTTTGAGGGAAGCCGACAGAGAGGCCTCAGAGCGAGCTCCGGTACCCCACGACTCAGTAGAACTGGGTCTACAAACAGCCCCCACAGGAGGGGCCTCGGAGCGTACTCCAGTATTCACAGGCCCCTTACAGAGACCCTGAGAGAAAACTCGGGTAGAATTATTAGGCCCGAAGGGAACCTCAGGGCGAACCCCGGTGACAGAGCGATCAATGCCCTTCTCGGCCTGAGAGGAGCCCGGAAAGGTATCCCCCGGCCGGGGTGCTCTGAAAAGTAAAGAATTTACCAGGCGTTTCTTCTTCTCGTCGATGAACGCCTGAAAATGTGAAGGAGTTCGTCGGAACACCTCCTCCCACCGCTCCAACCAACGTTGAAGTGCCCGGACCGAAAGGGAGTCACAGTAAAAACAGGAGTCCCAACGGTGTTCCGGACCCAAACACTCTAAACAAAGAGGATGGGGACCCGCCCTCGCAAAGCGACGGAGACACGATGAACAATCAGGAAAATCTAGTTTGAACGACATAGACAGACCAGTAAACGAACGCTAGCGATAGCCAGAGAGGAAAAAAGGGAAGAAAAACTTCCGAGGATGCAAGTGCGTCCGGCCCCCATCGAGCAGAGAAAAGGACTGATGGGCGATGCGCGGGGCGGAGCCAAGATGGGCGTGGTTACGGCCGCGTGCCGGGCCCCGCGCAAGAAAGAGAGGAAGGACACATTTTTTGAAAACATTTGGATGCTTTTTAGAAAGTGCTCCGGTCCCGTCCCACAGGAGAGATGTCCCATAAGTATGGAGGAAAGCGGACGTAGGAGTATAGGTACTGGGTCTGGAGTTGTATATACTATTTCATCTATGCCCATGCGAGATAAGGCATCCGCCTTTCCGTTTCTGACTCCTGGTCGAAATGTGATTACATAATCACATTCAGCGAAGAAAAGGGACCACCGTAATTGGCGCGAGGACTGGGCCTTTGCTGTTTTGAGATATTGCAGGTTTCGGTGGTCTGTGATGACTGTAATGGTGTGTCTGGCTCCCAGAAGGTAGTGCCTCCAGGCTTTAAAGGTGGATTTGATAGCCAGGAGTTCCTTGTCCGTGATGGAATAATGAATCTCTGGAGGTGAGAACTTTTTCGACCAGAAGGCCACAGGATGTAGCTGGCCGGTTTCCGGGTCTCTCTGTGAAAGGACAGCCCCCATTGCGAGACTGGACGCATCAGTTTCAACGACAAAAGGGAGGTCTGGACGAGGATGTTGCAGGATTGGAGCGGAGGTAAACCTTTGTTTAAGTTCCTGAAAGGCTTCTTCTGCTTCTTCGGTCCAAGCAAACTTTTCATTTTTTTTTCGTAATAGTACTGTGATTGGGTGCACAACCTGAGGGAAGTCTGGGATGAACCGGCGGTAAAAGTTTGCAAAGCCCAGCATGCTTTGTACCCCTTTCAGAGACGTCGGTGAAGGCCATTTCAGAATGGCATCTACCTTGTGCACGTCCATTCTGATGCCTCCTGGAGTAAGGATAAAACCAAGAAATTCTACTTCGGTGACGTGAAAAAAGAATTTTTCAAGCTTTGCAAACAAGCGATGTTGACAGAGCTTGGTGAGGGCTGAACGAACGTGCCAGACATGATTTTATTCCGAGGCTGAGTATACTAAGATGTCGTCTATGTACACTAAGGCGCACACATCAATTAACTCGCTTAAGACGTCATTCATGAAATATTGGAATGCCGCAGGAGCGTTGCATAACCCAAAGGGCATGACTTGATATTCAAACAAGCCGTACTTAGTACGGAAGGCGGTATTCCATTCATCTCCTTTTCTGACTCGGACCAGGTGGTACGCTCCTCGAAGGTCCAATTTGGTATAAATCTGGCCATCTTTAACTTGGTCTAGCATCTCAGGGTTAAGTGGCAAGGGGTAGCGGTTCTTCACAGTGATCTGGTTCAATGCGCAGTAGTCAATACAGGTTCTCAAATCTCCTTCCTTTTTCGGTATGAAGAACAAAGGACTGGCTGTGGGGGACTTCGAAGGACGGATAAATCCGTTTGCAAGGTACTGGCCTAAATAGGATTTCAAATGAAGGTTTTCTGGTTCTGTGAAAGTGTAGATCCTGCCGCAAGGGATTTGTGCACCAGGAACAAGGTCGATCTGACAGTCATAGGGCCTGTGCGGCGGCAATGTATTGGCTTGGTCCTTTCGGAAAACATCCTGGAAATCATGGTATTCACTTGGCAATGTATTAGTTGCTCCCAGGGTTGATACTGTCGCTCCGGGAGTCATGGGGATACAGACGTAGAGTTTCTCCTCTTGGTAATAGCAGGCAGGGGAGCAGTCACCGGGGAAGGTTAATTTTCGTGCCCGCCAGTCTATCAAAGGGTTGTGAGCAACCAACCATGGCATCCCTAGTATTAGCCTGAACTGAGGTGCCTTGATGAGATCGAATGAAATAGACTCCCGATGTCCGTCCTGGCACAGCAAGATTACCCTGGCTGTGCACTGGGTTACTGGTCCGGAAGCAGTTTCTGTCCCATCCACGGTGGTTACCTTGTCCATAGTTGGCTTAGAAAACAAAGGAAGCCCCATCTCTGCTGCCAGTTCTTGATCAATATAATTTCCAACTGCTCCACTATCGATGTATGATTCAACGGCATGCATTCTTGAAGACTGTTGGTGGTTAATTAAGATCACTGGTATTGCAAAGTGTGAGGTCAGCAACTCTTTCTTCTCACTCGACAAACTGACCTCTACGTTTGTCGAGCTTGGTAGTTTTCCGATTCCTTAGCTTCATCCTTCTCTGTGGCCCCAACTGTTCTTCTTGGGGGTTTTACTGGACAGTCCTTCCCACAATACAAACAAAGCTGTTGTTGTCTTCTTTTGTCCCGCTCTTGTTTTGTTAATGGAGGCCGTATCCCTCCAATCTGCATGGGTTCTACAGCATTTTCAGGTACACGGGGTGTGTTTTCCTTTGGTCGAACATACACGGTCCGAGGGTCCGTTTTAGACCGTTTTGCCTTTCGGTCCTGCAACCGGTGGTCTAGTTGCACAACCAGATTTATGAATTCTGCACAGTCTCTGGGTGGATCAACCACCTGGGCTAAGAAGTCCTTTAATTCGCCTCGTAAGCCTCGATGGAATAACGTGGTTCTTTTGTTTTCTGGCCATCGAGCTTCGGCAACCAGTCTGTTGAAGGTAGCAATGTACGTTAACAAGTCCTGATACCCCTGTCGGAGGGACAAGAGTTAATTGTCTACTGCTTGTTCCTGGGTATGGCGAGCAAAACGTTTTTCCATTTCTCTCTGGAACCCCCCAAAGTCATCTAATAGAGGATCGTTATGGGTTACCAACGGCACCGACCAATCTGCTGCACTACCACTCAGGTATGATAAAACAAAAGCTACCCGAGCTTGGTCGTTTGGAAATGCTCCAGGCCTACAAAGAAAATGAAGGCAGCACTGATTGATGAATGCTGCATACTTCCGAGGGGCGTCTGTTAACCTTTCTGGTGGTGCCGGGGGCACTGTTCCAGGTAACATGATCTGTACCGGAGTGGTATGATGGGGTTTTGCATCGTTGGATTGCTTCCAGGTAGAGGCGTCTGTCCTGCCTGTGATTGCAAGTATTGCATGCTAATCTCTTCAGTGCGTTCTTTGGTCACTATTAGGTCTCTCCGGAGGGCATTAGTCTCTTGTCGGGCAGAATGAACCTCAGCACGAAGCTCTCCTAGTAATTGGGCCAATTGGTCCATTTCTGATGTCTCCATGGCGCCCAGGTGGATTTGTTATGGTAGGCTTCGCGTTCTGTTACGCTCACCTGGTATCCACAGGGACGCCACCCAGCCAGATTACTCGCTGGTATGCTTCTCAGCTTTGCCCTGATGTGGTCTGTGGGGAAGGTTCTGCCTGAAAATACAGGAGGACTGTGTTCAAGACTGACCGACTGGGGTAAGTATCCTCCCTCCACCCCCGTATGATTTCAGTCCCTCTGGCGCCCTCTCCTCACCTTATGGTAGAATTAGGCGTGCTCTCCGTCCTGCCTTCTTTGCAGGGGCGCGTTTCATGGGCGAGTGGGGTCCAGTTACTGACGATGGCCCGTTTGATATTGTTCAGATAGGTCTTATTGCTGTTCTTTAGTTTTGTTGCTATCCTGCATGCCTTTCTTTGTTTAAAATGTCTCTTTTTTCTCCCTTAGGTATGCAGCGCTTCATCTCGGTGAACTGGCTTGGTTGAGCTCCGCTGGTAAATGATGGCGCATTAAGAGCGCTATGATGCGGTGAGTAAGCGCTATGCGCAGCGCTTCAAAGTCTTGCCTTTGCTAACCTGTGTTTTCCTTCCTGTAGGTCGCGGTGTTCTTCAGAGCGAGTGGAATGTCTGGAGTGGTGCCAGCCGAGAGGTGACCAGCCAGGTAAGTCTTTTGAGCAGTTTGTAATTTGTAAATGACTCTAATGCTTTCTTTAATGTTGCCTCTACCTTCCTCTTTCAGGTCGTTCTGTCCGGGAGGCGTGCAGATTCGAGGAAGCTGTTCTCAGTAGCTGCAAGTATTTAAAGATGAAGACTGCAGGAAAGATGCTGCTGCTAATGATGTTCCTTTTGTCTCCTTGCAGGTTCTGCTTCTCCGAGGTTCGAGGGAATAGCTGGACACGTTGAGGGTCACATTGCAAGCTGCAAAGTAACGCGAAGCGTGTTGTCTTGCTCGGGTGTGGTTTAAATAGCCACAACAAAATAGTCCAGATAAAGTAGTCCCTAGGCTACCACACCCACAACACTAGACCGCACAGCTTGGTTCTTAGGAACCAAGCTATGTGGATGCCTCCATGTTGGTTGACAATACAATACAGTAGTTCCCAAGCACATTGTTTTTCATGGTGTATGAGGCTGGCGCCATAGGCGCCAGGACTGGTCCCATGAGGGCTTTTGAAGAGGATGCCAGGCTGTAGAGGCCCGAGTCCTGACTCCACCTGGCCAATGGGTTTGCCAGAGGGGGTTTTGGCCGAGGGTCGTGACAGCACCAGAATATGAAGTAAAGAACATATTAGATTCCAAACAAGTACGAAAGACCTTGTATTATTTGATTGACTGGAAGGGGTACAGGCCCCGGGAAAGATCATGGGAACCCAGCACGCACGTGCATGCCCCCGATTAGTGTGGAAATTCCATCGGGACCATCCTGAGAAACCAAAGCCCTCATACACACCACTGGGAGGGGTCTTGAGGGGGAAGACTGTCATGGGTATCAGGTCGGTAGTTGGCGCAAGCTGGGTGGAGGCTTGGCAGGCCTGGCATAGGCACACAAAGAACCCATAACAAATCCCTTTAATTCCTTCCTAGTGTTTATAGTAACTTCCTGGTTACCACTTCCTGTTGCCAAACAGGAAGTGCATGATAACTCATGAGCTCTCTAGTGTTTGTGTGTGGCTGGCTATATAAACCACACCCAAGATTCTTCCAGTGCTTCATGTTACTTACTGTGAGCTGTATCTGCAACACACTTGCCGTGCTCCGGATCATCCTGTTTCTGCTTACTTGCTCCGGATCATCCTGCTTCTGCTTACCTGCTCTGGATCATCCTACTTCTGCTTACCCGCTCTGGATCATTCAGCTTCGGCTTACCTGGTTCTAACTCCACGCTGCAGCTATCTCCATTCAAGAGGGGACTTCTACACCGGCACCTGTAAGAACAAAGAAGAACAGTGTTAACACGCGCACATCAGTAATGCTGCGCATACTCACTGAATCTTCCTGCGACGCTGGAATCCAGTGTAGTTGCACGAGTGCACAAACCCAAGTAAGAAAGAAGAGACCTTATTCATTGCACTCGCTCCAATAATGCGGACACTTATTTCACTGCACTCTCGCTCTCTACACGGTGCATACTTACCAAAAGTCTCTGTGCAAACTTACCTAACCACCAAGTCTCCAGTAGCGCTGAACCCAGTCTTGAGGCGCAAATACCACATCATTTCTCCTGCAAGGGAAAGGGAGAGACATTACCAGGCACGCTCGAATTATAGGTGCTGCGCAACCCTACCAGCAGCTAGCTTCTACTCGCAGCGCTACTCACCCACAAAAATACTGGCAAACAAAGACAATACGGACAATTTTGGACACTCAACATTCTCCGCGCAACGTTCACTTGTGGGAAGGACTTTCTAGCCAGTGAAGAAACTGGCGCCTTGAACTCTCGGTCTCGCTGTGAAGGCATAAAACAGCGTAAGGCATCTAAACTCAGCCTACAGACATTGGCACCAATCACATGAGTGAATCGCGCCCCTGCAAATGCAGGATGGAGTGCACACCCGACTAAAGATCAAGGTATTCCTCTGGGTGAAACAGGGGAAGTGAAAACTCAGGGTCAAGGGAGGCTCGTCCGTCACTTCTGCAGAGATTCAGCTGAGTGTGACACCATATTAGACTGGGAATGACCTGGCTGACTAGCTGGCTAAAACCGGAGGTCTGCAGGGGGATTTCATAGAAACGGAATCCCTGCTGGGTGAAATCGAAATGGCAGCTGTCATCAGGTCAGAAATTAAGGCTAACACCGAACTCTCAACAGCCCAGTGGAGTAAAGATACCCCGGATGCAGATTTAATCACTGCACAGAAAGAGGACCCGATCATTGGGAAATTTGCAATAACAGAGTCGGACTATGTTGGTAAAGGGGATCTCTGGGTGTTGATGAAGTTTTCCAAGATGTTCTGGATCCAATATGGTTTGTTAGGAAGGAGAGCCCTATCTGGCAGTGGCCAGTGGGTGGTACCTACCTCATTTGGAAGCCTGATGTCGAACCACACCCATGATGCAGCCAATGGCAGTCATAGTGGGTTTAATACAACATTGGAAATCTTGCACAAGGTTGCCTACTGGCCACACATGGGCCAGGACCTTGACATTTACCTAAAGGGGTGTCTTGTGTGTGCTCAATTCCAACCCAGTTCACTCACACACAGAGCTCCCCTACAAAAAAGGGGAATGACATTACCTTGGTCAGATCTGCAAGTCGATTTCATCGTGCCAGTGATTCGGTCCTCTAGAGGAAACAAGTACATGTTGACTGCAACATTCATGTTCATGAAGTGGTAGAATGTCTACCAGCCCTGTATTGTAAGGCAGAGAGAGCTGCTGCACTAATGATCAACCACATCTTCTCTAGTTTCGGCCACCTGCAAAGGATTGAGTCGGACCGAAGTAGCCATTTTACCAGTGAGGTGATGGCGAAGATGTGGGAGATTCTAAGGGTAAAAAGAAAACTCCACATTGCCTAACACCCAGCCTCAGGGGGGTAGAGAGATACAACAAAACAATTGTGAGTATCTTAAAGAATTTTGTGGTAGACTCTAGGCCCAGATGGAACATCCGATTGCTGCTTGTCCTGATGACTGTTAGGTCTACACCATCTTCTGCAACAATGATGTCTCCATTTGAGCACATGAGTGGACAATAAATGCTGTTACCACAGCATCTTCTCTATAGGACTCAGGGGCAGACACTTATAAATGTGTCCACTACTCATGAGTACATTGAAAATGTAAGGAAGCACCTCCAGCATGCTTTTGCTCATGCTCAGCGCAATTTAGAAAGGTCGGCTGAAGGAATGCAGACATGCTATGATCTAAAGACCTCCAAGAAAGAGTATGAAATAGGTGGCAAAGTTAACCTGTACAATTTTCAAAGGAATCAGGCCAAGGAGCGTAATTTCACCGCATCTTGGCGTGGTGCCTTTGAAATTGTAGATAAAATATCACATGTTGCCTACAAGATCTGCATCCCAAAAGGAGAACTGACAAAAGAAAAATGGGTCCATATCAACCAGTTGAAAAACTGTCATCCCAGAAACGCTTTACGACTGATTGATGAGCCAAATGAAAGTCGAGCAGAGGAACCGTCAGAAGAATGAAAAGGAAGGATGAAAAATCAGATAGAAATATATATGTCAGGGAGTAATTTACTTGGTGTTATTGTACAAATGAAGAAAATAAATAAAATGTGTTTTGTGAAATGGAAATGTCATTTTATAACTGTATTTTGTTCTTGTTGCTATTGTAAAATTTTATGTAAATCTCACAGAAAAATGTGTGTAAAAAGTACTGAAAGAGTTTTTCTATCTTTTATTAGAAAACTAACCTCCTTAACTTACAGTCTGGAGGTGAGAGTAGAGTCCGGTGAGAACCCCAGGGACTTGGAAATGAAGGAAGAAAGGCAGTGCCATGCCACACCCTCCAACCCAAAGATGGAAGGGGAGGCTGCAGTGCATACTCCCAAAAGAAGGAAAAAAGGGGGTGCCATGCCATACCCCCAACAAGTGATGGAAGGGGAGGCTGGAGTGCCCACTCCCTGAAGGAAATGATGCCTAATGAAACCCCACTCTGCCCTGCTCTTCCCCAACAAAAGTGTCATGGAAGAACAGTGGGGGCATGTTTAAAGGCCCCAAACAGAAGTCCCTTCCAAATGAATAGCAAGATTTTAAACACTGAAACATAAACGGCCTGGCATTTGTTTTTTTTTAAAGTAAAATTAAAGAGCTATGTGGAAAGGGGTATCCCTGTCATTAACAATGGATAAGCAGCATTTTAGTTTACATAAGAAGGAGGAATCAAAGATCCCTGTCACATAGAAAACAGGGTTTTAAAACATGGAAAACAAAAACAGCCCGCATATGTGTGTGCAAATAAAAAACGTTTTTTGAAAAAGTAAAAGTGAAATAAATATCACTGCTCACAAAATAAATTCAGGAAATCAAAACATGATGTGTGGGTGGACAAAGAGCAATGTATATTATGTTTCACCCACAAAACTCCAATGACCTCTGAAGAGCCAGTTTGTCTTCATGAAAAAAATGTCAGTCCAAGGCAGACCCTTTTGCTGGCTGTGGGCAAAACTTCAAAAGGACATCTCCCACTTCCCGCCTCAATGTCACATCTCCCATCTAATGACCAAACACAATAAAAATGTCCTGCTAAAGGTGTCGAAATTCAGTGTTCTCTGGACCTGCTGGCTCTGAAAGCAGGGACTTCAAGAAAAGTCATCCTTGGCTGGAGCACGACTAATATGTGTGGAAATGGTGGCACCCACTTCAAAGAGCAAGTTTCCAACACAATGAAGACTGATAAAGGTACAGGCTGACCCAGTAATAACAAATGGCTGGAAGCAGGAGCAATATAATTTTCCCACATGAACATTCACAATTTATTTAAAAGGACTATTATCATTTAGGCCTTTTTCTCATCCATCATACGTCAGATGGATTTCATCTATGTGCAATTTTTTTATGTCATTTCCCGGTGATTTTTGGGATATAAAATTCATTTTCCTGGGACTCTGGGAACTGTACGGGCCAGTTAAATTAGGTTCCTGGCAGATCTGAACATGTTCCAAATGTGAGAGTTGGTGAGCGGGTGGAAATTGAAATTAGGGCTATGCTTAATAACTTACATATTCATAACTGTTGTGATTTTTATGGAAACAACAGAAAGGTGCCACATGGCCGTGCTATATGATACAGATTTGGTGGTCGGCTTATCTAATTCGCAATAATCTGTTACACCGCCTCAGCTTCCATCAGCTCAGCCCAGCTTACTGAGGAATCTGCCACTCAGCCAACTTCTACGAGTTAAAAAGATTGTGAGCGACCCTGAAGATGTATTTCACAACAATTGGCTATGAGAGAGAAATTTCATGAAAGAGGATACCATCAAGAAGAACTTGATTCTGCAGTAGAAAGGGTTAACAGCCTGGACCGTGAAAGTTTACTATCCGCCCCCAAGAAACCAACAAGGGATCTAAAATCACCAGTATATGTATCTAAGTTCTCCATTCAGAGTAGCAAAAATCAAAAAAACAATTAAGAAACACTGGAATATTCTCAAAGACGACACTAGAGTACAAAATTTGTTTAATGAATTACCGGTGTTTGCATATCAGAGAAGTAGGAATCTCAGGGATGAACTTGTGCATACAAGACCTCCATTGAAGAAAACTATCACACAACGTACTGGTACATTTCCCTGCTTACATTGTAGTAATTGCAACTCAGTCATTAAAGGCAATGGGCCTCATTACGAGTCCGGCGTTAACCGAGGCGGTAAAACCGCCTGGTTAACGCCAGAGTCGTATTACCATTCCGCCTCCGTGATTCCCGGAATTACCGGGACATTACAACCCCGGTTTTCCAGGAATCACGGAGGCAGAATTGTGTAAATCCCCATTCCCATTGAGTCCTATGGGACTCAATGGGAATCGGGATCATGGAAACACCGGCAGCATCTTGTAATGCTGCCGGTGTTTCCTCGTCCGCCTGCAGGCGGGCGGTGTTAAACCTGCCAGGTCAGACCTGGCGGGAACATCACCTCCCGCCTGCAGGGGTCGGGATCAGGCGGTCCGGAAACAACGGTGGCGGCAGGTTTACCGCCACCGTTATTTCCGGACCGCCACGGTCGTAATGAGGCCCAATGTAATCTTCCATCCACGTACAGGTAAGAAAATCATCCTCAAGACATTTGGCACATGCGACAGTACCAACACCATATATGGCATTAAATGTCCTTGCGGTAAATATTACGTCGGCCAGTCAACCAGAGCAGCCAAAACCAGATGGAATGAACACCGGTCATGTATCCGCAATTTCAACCCTAATTCGGCCGTGGCTCGCCACTGGGCCTTGAACAATCACAATCTTTCACAAATTAAGTTTCTGATTCTGGAAGTTCTTACAAGAAATAACCCTCATGAAGATTTAGGTCTGCGCCTCAATCACAGAGAGACATTTTGGATTGATAAACTCTGCAGTCTGGTCCCCAGTGGTCTTCATGAGGAAATTAATTATCACTGTTATGTTTGAAATATGATATCATTGTTCTCCTATGACAAGGGTGTATGCTATACATGTTTTCAAAACAGGGGTCTCTTTGCCCTGGGCTTTAAATGCAGTTTCTTTATTGCATTTGTTACTTCACATGATCCCCAGAGTATTCTGCGTATGATGCTCTGCGTACCTGATACCAATCTTGCTGCATGCCCTGTACGCTGTCTGCGAACAGGGCATGCAGCAAGATTGGTATCAGGTACCAAGCCGGTATCAGGCACCAGGCCGCTCCATGGTGACACCTATTTCACTCAAGTCGAACCTTACCTTTGCTACGATGATTGAATCACCCCACCTCATGGGGACTCCTTTTGTGCATCATTAAGGATTGTATTGCTGTTTCATATTTGCCACCTCACATTGTTTTTAACTTTCTGTTTGAAGTACCCGAATAACAGCCCGAGTGCATGTCCCGGACTGTGTCTGGGACCCAAGGTGCCGCCCCATGGCGACACCTTACGCACTGAGGCTGTACCTCACCGATTCAGGAACGTTTGAGTAGCTCCACCCCACTAGGTCCACAGGGGTTCCCATACTGTCTCTTACTGTTTACTATGCCTTCAGTGCCTGCATAAAAACACCTCTCTTTAATTGTACCACAACATGCTGTCCTGTCAGATATTGACAGTATTTCTTCTATTTTCATTTAATTTAATTTAATTTTTCATTTTTTCACCACAATTACGGGCACCCATTGGTGATGTCCCATAAATATCTTGTTTGTGGATTTGCACAGGCCTAGGCCTCATTTACATCACTTTTCGTGACCGACTGTATCTCCCAGATATGAGGCGGTCACGTGCTTAACAAAAGAGCCGTCTCCTAGTTAACGGCTTCACACGGCAGTCAGTGTCACTGCCCTGTAGCTGCACGGCGGAGGATCGGCCCGCTCCGTGTACTGCGAGGTGAGTGTCTGACTTCATCGCATCTCATTTACAATATATTAATACATTTGTAGGCACGGTATGTTACTGGATCTTTTGTGATCCACAGATTGTTTACCTTTGAAACACGAGTGGATTTTCTCCATTTCTCTGTGCAACACGTTATCTTTAACCCACTGTTGAGTGGGTGCGAACGCTGGACGTTCAGTCTTTTCACGTTTGGCCACAGAAAAGAGATAAAACCACGCCTGATACACCTTAGTTTCGGTTGTTTATCTTACAAATCTTTTATCATATATTTTTTCTCACTTTTTGTTTTTCATGTTTACCCATCTCGAAACATCTATTGATTGCTATGTTGTTTTCATCATTTTTAATTATTCTTGCCATTAATGTATTTTCTCTCTAATGTGTGTTTTGCTTTAATTTCTGCCATGATGTGAATTCATTACGTTACATATTTGCATTTTTACTTATACAATTAGACTTGCCCTGATGAAGGAAATGTTTTCCGAAATGCATTGGCTTATTTAGTCTACTACATATGGATTGTGGCAACTGCTTCCTCACTAAGGATTATTAGTGACAGCTTTACATTTGAATTACTACGGATAAATCAATCTGATATAAATCAAACAGACTCATCTTTTTTATATTTTTATTTTTTTAAAGAAGTATGGTACACAATGGATACCTGAGCACATTGTCCTGAATCAGAAATAATTACATGCCCATGTTGGGCCCCATAGGCGAGCGGTTGTGTGACCCGGTATTATTACTTGGTCTTATGCTTGTGTCGGCTTGTCTAATTCCCCATGATTAGTGGAAACAGAAAATGTGTTTAGTCTGTCAGTTGCTAGTAAAATTATGAAGTTGTGATACATAATTCGTTTTTGCCAAAACGTTGAAAGGAGAACAAAGGATGATGACAAATGGAAATTGTCATATGTTGCTCAAAACCCTAAGCCAATCCTGACTTGGAGGCTGGGTTTGGTTGGAGAGAGAAGGGTAACTGTCCAATCCTAGTGGCAGGGATTATTGCAGGGTACTTCCCCAAGATTGTAAAATTGGTGGTGTTATCAGTGCTATATAAGGGGGACTGCACTAGGGCAGTGTCATACTCCCGCCTGGGAAATGCTGGAATTGGTGGAGGCTATGTAGCTGTGTTCATTGAAACCACTCTTAGCGGTCTAGTCTACCCCCAACATGGCGCTGCTTTTATTTAGATGGTCATTTCCGGATACCTGGTGTGTTGTACCCGTTCCTAGACCTACGCTTGCCAGTACATCGCACTGTTGTACCAGCGCTTTGCTTGACTCTCTTTGTTCTGTTTCCAGTCTTTTGTTTTGCCTTTCACTTCTGTTTGTAGCTCTTTAGTTACTTCTTTCTGTACTTACCCCTTTTTGTTCCTACTTTCCCTTGCAGTGGACCACTCTCACAGTACTTTTTACTTTCTGTTTCGCTATCGTTCTGTTTGTTATTTCCGTGCTCCTTTCTGAGCTACTATCACCTTGTTTCTCCTTTCTTTTATATCCCTTACACTTGTGCGGTACCGTTGCCAGTGCTTTCCCTATTTCACAGGGTTGCGGTCACCATTCACCGGCGCACTGTTTTTTTCTTTTTGTTTCCGTTTTATTCTACCTTTTCTCCCGCCACCCGGATAAGGTGCTTTCTACTTCTGTATTTCCTTCCTAAACCTCCACCTTACGCCTGCACCTTTTTTCTCTCTCTTTGATGTGCTTTTTCCTCGTCATATACACTTCCTTCTGTTTACTCTCCTTTTCTCTTCTTCATTCCTATCTCCATAGCAACTGACCTTCGTCTGTATACTTACAGCGGGTCCCTTCCCGTCCTTCTTAGGTCCTTGTTCTTGTTCCATTCCAAGGCCGTGTTTTCCTGTTTGCGGCTGCATCTTGAAACATCTCCGGCACTCTTCCTGACTTCCTCTCGAGGAGTGGTGCATCTTAAACCAAGGGAAGAAGTAATACTTACCCATGTGGATCTGAGCCATCTTAAACCAAGGGAAGAAGGATTACTTACCCACGTGGATCTGGGCCATCAACCGTCCAAAACAATAACTCTCTTACTCAAGCGGCCCAGCAGCACAGCCATAGATTTCACAGCCCAGTTCTGCCAAAACAGCTCAAAAGGTTTTTTTGTGCCATAAAAGGCTTTTTCCATGGACTTTTTTGGGAGCTTGCTCCTTGGGGTTCTCCCTGACCTTGTTTCCCTGCGGGTCACGGTGGCCTCCGATGGAGCTTGCCCTTATTTGCATCTAAAAAAGGAAAAGAAGACCAAAGAAACCAAAAAAGACTAGGAGAAAGAAGTATTCTGAGACCCACAAAGACACCATTGAAGACTCAGGTGAGGAGAGGGATCAGGGAGGTTCTGCAGGTCTTGACAGGTAGAGGGAGAAAAAGGAGAACGACAGGCGGATAGAGACAAGAGACAGATCATCAGGACAGCTGCTGAAACATACCATCTGACAGCTCTAAGGAGACACCAGAAAAGACTGCTGAGAGCGCATCTGTGTGGAGCTGTGTATCTCTAGGAAGGCCTCAAAGCTGACTGGGTCCTATGGTGGAGAGCAGGAGGCCATCTTTGAAAGTGGAGTCACCAGACTCCCGCCCTATCTTTCCAGAGTGTCATGAGATGCAGCTTGCTTTTTGAACCTGAAACAGAGGCTTGCTATGTAAGTAGAACTGAGCCTATGAAGCCAAAAGGAGGTGCAGTCTGCTTGCCTTGAATCCTTTCCCTTTATAGTGGGTGGGGGGAAGCAAAACTGTGTAGATCGTTAGCCTATGTAACCAAAAATATTCATTTAATTAATTCCATATTTGGCAGAACACTACAGGGTGGATTTTGTTAAAATTCTAAATTAACAAAACTCACTTCCCAGTGTGCGCTGAAAACTATAGCCTATAACTTAATTAAGTAATCCTTGTTGTCCCCAACAAAGGACTTTCAGTAAAGGGGGTCTGAAATCCAAAATTCCCCAAATCATTCCAATTTTTCTGTCAGACTTCCCAACATTATTATTTTATTATTATTTTTACATTTATAGAGCGCACTACAGCCCAGAGGCATCGAGGCACTGTTGCATATGTTTGTCTTGTGTACAGTTTAAGACGGCTTGGTTCATGGTTGTGGCATAAAGGTTACATGCATAGGTATTCCGAACATAGGGAATTAATTACTTCATGGTTGTTGCATAAAGGTTACATACATAGGCATTCCGAGCATAGGGAACTCATTACTTCATTGCGAAGCTTACAAAAACATTTCATACTGTAAAGCAATGTTGAGAAAAAGAAGTGCGAATCACCTAACACTGGGTAGGGTAACATAGCAATTAGTGTGTTATAAACTGTAATGTCTCTTCCTGTAGCAGCAGCGAGAACATTCATTACTTCATTACCATGTTATACAAATAGCCTAGTCTTTATTGCTTTATGAAATGCTAGGTGTGAATCAATCATCCTGATGTGAGGGGGTACAGAGTTCTTCCAATGGGTTGCAGCCATAGTGGCGAAGCTAGCGCTTCCTGCTCGAATTCTACGTGTTTTGGGGACAGTAATTAGATTGGTGCAGGCCGTTCTCAAGAGTCTAGCAGAGATAGGTTTGGAAATCCTTTGCACACACAAAGTAGGTAGGTGTTCAGTTATGGACAAATGTGTGAGCAATGGCAAGGGTTTTAAAGATGATCCTCTCTTTGACGGGCAGCCAGTGAACCTGTTTCCTGGTCTCAGAAAGGTGGTCCTTTCTAGAAATCCCAGTAGCAGCCCTGAGTGCATTGTTCTGTACTATTTGGAGCTTGGACATATTGCTGGGTGATGTCCTACAAAGAGGGCATTACAGTAGTCTAATCGGGAGCCAATTATTGCTCTTGCAATGGTGAGCCAGTTCTGCTCTAAGAGAAATGGTCTTGCTGTATTAAGCAATTTGGAATGATATGCTGAGGTTGAAACAATGCCATTAACCTGCCTGTTCATGCTGAGGTTAGAGTCGAGAAATACACCCAGGGTCTTGACAGATTGGGAGACCTTGATGTGAGTATTGTCAATCAAGACGGAACTGTATTGTTTGCCCAATCTACCCAGGGTGTTCGGAGATCATATCAGCAGAAGTTCGGTTTTCGCACTATTAAGACATAACCAGTTTTCTGCCATCCAGGATTGGATAGTTGAGTATATGTCATTGAGGTTGTTCATGTCAGACTTGTAATCCCCAGTAAGAGGGATGAACACATGCGTATCATCAGCATAGTTCGTGTATGAGATGCCCAGGGCATCCAGGATGTTGAACAACGGCTTCGTAAAAAGGTTATAGAGAGTAGGCGCTATGCAGGACCATTGTGGAACCCCACATTTTATGTCACTTGGGTGTGCACAGGCTGAGTCAGAAAAGACGTTCATAACCCATTCTTGAAGAAACGAGGTGATCCAAGCACATGCCTTAGGGGAGAAGTTCACTGCAGTGGAGAGATGAAGGCAAAGTGGCTTATGGTCAACCAGGTCGAACGGTGCAGACAAATCAAGGAGCAACAGGAGAGCAGGTTTGCCTGTATCTTGGAAGTCATCCATTTGATTTTTTAAGTCTAATAATGCAGTTTTGGTAATGTGTCCTGGACGGAAACCAGACTGCCGTAGGCCGAGAAATTGGTTATCCTCAATTAATTTTTGAACTTGCAGGTGGGCTGCTTTGTCCAGAATTTTTAATAGGAATAGCACTGTGGTAATGGGTCTATAGTTCCCTGGGACATTGGGGTCAAGTGAGGGTTTTTTAAGGAGAGGGCGTACCCACGCTTCTTTAAGTCCAGTTGGAACATGGCCAGACTGGAAGGATGTATTAATGAAGGCTGTAAAGAAGGGGGCAGGGTGGGGGCATAGTCTTTGATGAGCGGAGCAGGACAACCGTCCCCCTTGCAGTAAGTGGGTTTAATGGATTTGAGGGCAATGACTTCTGGTTCAGTCCTGTCCTTGAAGTAGAAGGGCCTGGTTCACCAGATTCCGGTTCAGCGGCCATGGTACTTTGGACGTGAGCTATTTGGCGATTTAAGGCCTGTTGATGTGCCCGTATTTTATCTTGCAGAATAGTTAGTTTGTCCAACATGGCCGTTTGAATCCGATTACACCAATTTCATCTTTAATGAGAGTCTGAGGTGAGGTGATGGGAGTCTCCAGCTCTCTAAAAATTGAAAAGATTTCTTTAGTCCCAGATTTGGCTTTTTCTATCCTAGTATTATAGTAAGTGGCTTTGGCTTTGATTTTTGCAGCCTTAAACTCCTTTGAGATGGTTTAAAACGCCGCCTTGGAGGTGTCATTAGGTTTAGCTTTGCAGGCCGATAGCATTGTCCTCTTCTTGGCACGTAGCTCAAGAAGTTCCTGAGAGAACCAGCAGGCATTAGAGTGTTTTGTCAGTTTAGTTTTCCTCAGGGTCAGTGGGGTGATAGTAACAACCGCTTGGGAGAAAACGGATTTGTAGACACTGGCGAGGGTTTCTGGGTCACTCAGAAAAGGGGGCTGAAGGATAGGCACCATAAGGTAGGGAGTAATATTCTCCTTAGTAAGCTGCCGGGAGCTTCTGGTATGTGCCGGAGGGAACAGAGTCACTACCCTGGTAGGATCTTTCTTAATGATCAGGTGGAATTGGATGGAATAGTGATCAGACCAGGGAATAGGGGATATCTCCGTGACTGAGATAGAACAGTTATGATGGGCCACCCAATTAAAGGGTATGACCTTTAATATGGGTTGGCTCAGTGATAACTTGAGTGAAACCTAGGGAGGATTGGGCTTTATCCATGGCAGCTGCTTGGGATCATTAGGGTTATGGAGCCCAAAGTTAAGATCCACCAGAAGTACTGATTTTGAAGTTTTCTTCAGGTTGTTGGAAAGAGTGTGAATCATGGCATCTTGCAAATCCACTGTTGACACTAGTGTCCGATAGATAAGGTGGAGTGTAAAGATACAGTTAGGTTAAGGGTTGACTTTGAGGCAAAGGTGGTCACAGTTATTGCCAAGTTCACCTTCTACCCTTCTAATCGAGATAGATTATTTTGCAATGAGGGCTACCCCCCCCTCTTTGGAGGGGCCTGTCTTTCCGAAAGATGGTGTAGCCCACTGGTATGGCAAGGGCAACGGCTGGACCTGAGGCTTCGCTCAGCCATGTGTCACTGAGTAACAGTAAGTCAATGTTACTCCTGGTGATTAAATCATGGATGCCCAATGCATGGGCTGGGAGGGAACGGGTATAAATCAAAGCACACTTAAGGGGTGCAGCGGGTGGGGGCCAGGAAAACATAGACCAAAGCAAGGGGGGGTCTGAAAAACAAATCACCCTGTGCTTATTTTAAATGAAATGTGTGGGCAAAATCATAATTGCCATTTGTATTTGAACCAATCTTGAAATCCTACTGCTAGCCTTTTAAGCCTGCAGGAAGGGGGCGTGGCCAGCGCGCATAGCGTGAGGAAGTGAATCTGCTGCGCTCCCGTCCACGATCCTGAAATTGATCCTAAAGTAGTGAATAATGGCGTAACTTTACAAAGCTGAACACAGTTCTAGACGAACAAACTCCTTCTCCACCTCCTTAAGTGCCTCTGGATATAAAACGAACTGGGAAAGCTGCCGCAGCAGCTGCCTTGGAGGGTTCCCCCTGCACCTGGCCAGATGGCACCGATGGCTTCTCCAGACGCCTGAGGATGGGCGAGCCCGGCGACCTACCACTTCTGGCCCCAGAGGACTAGCAGCTGACCAGACTTGTCTCCGAGCCCACTCAGAGCTGCGGGACAGCCTGGGCGCGTCTTGGCACCCGCAAGCCCAGAGTGCTCTGTACACGTGTTGCATGGAGCGCAGCCCAGCAACAGGCCCCCTGCCCCTTCACAAGCCGTGGAGCTGCCCGGAGGCGCACCCGCACCGGCCTGCTGAGGAGAGAGCCACTGTGACCCGTGAGGCGACCCACCAGGGATGGACCCCCGGTGGTCAAGAGAGGGGAGTAGGGTCAAGGGATCCCCCAAATAGAGGAGCCCTCTGTGCTGTGGGTGAGAGCCTGTGGCGGCGGAATTTCAGTGGCAGCAGCAATGCATGAGGTGGAGGAGGCCGCAGAGGCTGACCAAGACTGAAGGTACGTGGTGAACCCAGCTCGCTGCCACAGAAGGGGCAGTGCAGAGAGGATAGCGGATAGGACCCACCGGGATCCAGCCCTTACTGGTGTCCCCTCTTTTGGGGTCTGGCTCTCCTTCAGAGATCACAGCATACAGGAGATAACCCACGAGTTGGCCGGATATATCTCTGCCCTACTACATACCAGGGGAGCCCAGCGTCATGATTCCTGCCCCTCATGTCCCCAGCCCTCCAAGATGTCAGGCTGGAGCCAGGCCACGATCACCTACATGGCCCTCAAGGGCCTCTCCATCCCTCCAAAGACCCACTTGGAGTCAGACTTGGCGCTTGTGGCGCCAGACTCACTCACTCCCATAGGATAATATTGGGGATTGGACTTGTAGTGCATTGATGGGGACAAGATGGATGCCTCCACATATTTCGGTTCCCAGAACTGCATGTGCGGTCTAGTCTTTTGGGTGTGGTTCAGCCCAGAGGCACCTGGGATACCCAGAGACTATTTAAGCCACACCCAGGCTGAGAAACATGCTTTGCGTTTTCTGCACCTGCAGCATGACACTCACCGTGTTCGGATCGGTCTCCAGTAGGCCTGCATCTTTCTTCTGCGCTCAGCTCCTGCAAGAACAAGAACACCGTTGGGAACCGCCTTACCTTGCAGCGCTTCTGCCCATCAGTCATCGCTACTTCTGTTCTGCTGGCATCTTCGGCGGTGTCATTCCCATCCCGGCACGCCGCTTCCTAAGGAAAAGGGAAAAGAACAGAAAAAAGGCATTAGTAAGCATTCTGCAAATCTTCGCTTATTTTTAAATACTGTACAAGCTTCAAACGCTTACCTGAATCCCAGCCGCTCTGGGGGAACTCTGTCTCCGGAAATTCTCATCCATCTGCAAGAAGGAAAAGACACTCTAGGTTAGCGTGGAAACATCTAGAGGCGCTGCATACTGCGCTTACCCACTGCATTTGTTCTTCATAACCGGCATCCACGCTGAAAACGTCGCAGCACCTAAAAGACACTGAAAAAGAACTCAGTGCAATGCAAATACGAAAGGGGTGCATCGCGCATCGCGCTCTCACTCACCTTCAGCACTACTCATCTCAGCAGCACGCCGCCATCCCCGGACGCCGGCCATAATCTAAGGAAGGAAAGGAACGAAGTTAGAGAACTGTTCAAAAGACTCATTATACTTACCTGTCGAACTCTTGCCAGTGAAGTAACTAGGCAGCAAGGGCCTGCATCAATCAACACGCCCCTGCGCTGAAGGGAGGACGGAGAGCACACAATCCAAGAAAACAAGGTGAGCTGTGGATCAAAGGGAAGAGTTGGACCACAGGGAAGAAGGGGTTAAAGCACACAGAGACAATAGGGAGTTAAACTCTACCAATCCTGTGTTTCATGCCCAGACTCCAGCCGAATAGCCTCCAGGGAAGGGTTCGAGGTTGTAAGAGGTCAGAACAGGCTGAGTGGCGCCCCGGGGATACCAGGTGAGCATTACAGAACGCAAAGCCTCACATTAAAATCCACCTGGGCGTCATGGAAATGTCAGAAACCGACCAGTTAGCCCACAGGTTGGGGCAGCTACGCTCCGAAGTACATGCAGCCAGGCAGGAGACCAACACCCTGAGGAGAGAGCTGATAGAAGCCAAAGAACGCACTGATGAATTAAGCCGGCAATTTCTCCAGTTACAAGCAGGGCATGCACCATTGCTGGGAAGCGTGCCCTCGATGCCAGCACCATCAGCCAATCCCGTTCATATAACCCTTCCTGGGGCAGTTCCCTTGGCCCCGCCCGAACGATTTACGGGGGATCCCAAGAGGTTTGCAACGATCATGAACCAGTGCCGCCTGCACTTCCTTTGTAGGCCAGGGGCCTTTCCGAATGACCAATCACGGGTCGCTTTTGTGCTATCCTACCTGAGTGGTAGCGCCGCGGACTGGTCTGTATCCTTTGTGGCACAAGACAATCGTTTGCTGCATGACTTCAGGGGCTTTCAGCAGGAGATGGAAAAGCTATTCTCCCATCGTACTCATGTGCAGACATTAGACAACGAACTTCTGTCCCTACGCCAAGGGAATCAAGACCTATTAACATACATAGCCACGTTCAATAGATGCGTAGTTGAAGCAGAATGGCCAATGGAGAAGAGAACCACGTTATTTCATCAGGGGTTGCGGGGGGAGCTCAAGGATGTTCTCGCACAAGTAATGAAGCCCCCGAAAGACTGCTCAGAATTCATTGACCTTGTTGTTCAACTGGATCATAGGTTGCAGGACCGAAGAGCAGATCGAACCAGACCGGACCCTCGCCCTATGTATGTGCATTCAAAGGACAATACTGCCCGAACAACGGAAGGTTCAGGAGAACCAATGCAAATCGGGGGGGCCAGATCCCCCTTGACTAAAGCAGAAAGGGATAAAAGGAGACAGCAGCAGTTATGTCTGTACTGTGGAAGGTCAGGTCATTTCCTTAAAGAGTGCCCTGTGAAGCCACCGAGGAGGACAGTAGGGGCCACGGACAAGGAAGATACCATCAAGAAATCTGAAAACTCCCCAGCCCGGCAAGTTTAGGGGTCCACTTGTCGAGCAAAGAAGAACTAGTTACTCTTACCTTGTAACGTTCTTTCGATGGGATGTTCCTCCGACGTATTCCTTATCTTAGATAGAAATCCTTCAGCTTTGCTGGCCTCGGAAAATTTTTTTTTTTTTTCGCCAGAGGGCGCTGCGCGTCGATGATCGCCGAGTCGATGACCCTCGACGGCCTCCGTGCCGACGTCGACGTCATCCTGCCTATAAAGGCCGCGCGCAGCGTCCGTTGCTCAGTTCCGTTTTGTAGTCCCCAGTAATGTTTTTTTTTTTTTTTTTTTTTTTTTTTTGGATTAGACTAATCACCTTGAAGGAGCATAGGCTGCAAACCCACAGGAAGTCATACTGCGGGGATGGATGGGAGGGTCGATAAGGAATACGTCGGAGGAACATCCCATCGAAAGAACGTTACAAGGTAAGAGTAACTAGTTCTTCGAAGGGATTGTGTCCTCCGACGTATTCCTTATCTTAGATAGACTCCCATAGCAGTGGTATTGTGACTGGAGGCGGGAGTAATAAAAGTTATGTTACCCTTCCAGAATGGACAGAGTGTAACACAGCCTTGCCGAATCTAGTTTCTTGACTAGAGGAGGAATCCAGGCTATAGAATTTGGTAAATGTATGTGCGGACGACCATGTGGCAGCCGCACATATATCTCGAATTGGCACCCCTCTTTGAAGGGCTGAGGATGTTGCGATACCCCTGGTAGAATGAGCCCTTAGATTTTGAGGAGGCTCCTTTCCTGCCAATTTGTAGCACTCCAGAATGGCTAAAATAATCCATCTGGAGATGGTTTGTTTTGTTATTGGAAGGCCCAACTTATGTCCTGCATAACCTACAAAGAGTTGGTCTGCTTGTCTGATCTTAGCCAATCTGCTGATATAAAAGCTCAAGGCTCGCTTAGGGTCCAGCCTGTGCAGTCTCTCTTCCTCCTTCCCCGGATGAGGAGGAGGGTAGAAAGAAGGTAATATAATCTTCTGAGTGATGTGAAACTCCGAGACTACCTTCGGGAGGAAGTTAGGCTTCACCTGAAGAACAACTTTGTCCTTGTAAAAGATTGTATGTGGAGGTTTACACGATAAGGCTTGCAACTCGCTAACCCTTCTAGCAGATGTCAATGCTATTAGCAAAACAGTTTTGAGGGTGAGAAGCTTCAATGAACAAGAGTGTAGTGGTTCAAAAGGGGCACCCTTTAGGAAGTTTAAAATTAGGTTTAAATCCCATAAGGGAACTTGAAAAGGTTTCGGGGGATAAACATTAGTTAATCCTTTTAGGTATTGTATTACCAATGGAATTTTGAAGTATGAAGGCTCCTCTGCAGTGCGCTTAAAGATTGATAGCGCTGCGAGATAGCCCTTAATTGTGCCAACCTGTAGGCCTGAATTAGCCAGGTAAAGTAAGAATGACAACACCATAGGTGTACCACAAGAAAAGGGTTCAATATTCTTTTCTCTGCACCAGCTGCAAAATTTGTTCCAACGGCAGCGGTATAGAGTTTTAGTTGCCGGCCTTCTGGCCGAAAGCAACACCTCCATAACATCATCCGGAAGGTCCCAATCCTTGTACCTCAACCTTTCAGACACCAAGCGTGAAGGTTGAGGGTCTTGATGGCTGGATGGAGAACCTGACCTTCCTTCTGCGAGAGAAGATCCTCTCTGTATGGCAGTCGAATTGGAGGGCAGATGGACATGTCTAGAAGGTCCGGGTACCACGTTCTCCTGGCCCAATCCGGGGCAATTAGGATCATGGTCTTCCGAAACCTTCTCAACCTCCTGATCATTTGAGGAATGACAGGGACCGGAGGGAACGCGTACAGAAGTGGGAACTCCCAGTCCACTACGAACGCATCTCCTAGAGCTCCTCTCGGGGGAAATTCCCTTGAGCAAAATCTGTCGCACTTCCTGTTGATACTGGTGGCGAACAGATCCACTTGAGGGGTTCCCCAAAGGGCGAAGATCTCTTGAAGGACTTCCTGAGCTATCTCCCACTCGTGAGAGACTGTGCTCTGCCTGCTCAGAGCGTCCGCTGTCAAGTTCTTCTCTCCGGCTAGGTGAATTGCCGATAGAGAGATTCCTTCCTGAATTGCCCAAAACCAGAGCTGCATCGCCTCTCTGCACAGTGGTAGTGAGCCTACGCCTCCTCTTTTGTTGAGGTAGTGCATGGCCACTGTATTGTCCGTCATTATTAGGACGTTTCTTCCCCGTACAGACGGCAGAAAAGCCTTCAGCGCTAGTCTGATGGCTCTCAGCTCCAACAGGTTGATATGTAGTCTGGACTCCGATGGAGACCAACGACCGCTGATGGTCAAGTCGTTGGCGTGAGCTCCCCACCCCGTGAGTGAGGCATCCGTGACTACTGTTATCTCCGGCCATGGTTGCCAAAACATTTCTCCTTTCAGGATGTTCTCCCGACAGGCCCACCACTGAAGGTCTCGGGCTACTTTGACCGGGATCCGAAGGAGATCTGTCATCCTTCCTGAGAACTGTGACCACTGAGTTCTCAGTGCCCACTGGAGGGATCTCATTCTCAGGCGAGCCTCCGGCACGAGAAATATGCAGGATGCCATGAGGCCTAGCAACCTCAGAAAGTCGTAGGCTGGGAGATATTGGGCATTCTGAAATCTGATGACCATCTGCAGAATATCTCGAGCCCTCACCTCTGGTGGCAAGGCTCTTCCCAGGGAAGTGTCCAGGACTGCTCCAATGAATTGGAGTCTCTGTGATGGTATCATCTGTGACTTCTTTAAATTGAGGGAGAAGCCCAGCTTGTGAAGGAAGTGGCAAACATAATCTAGTTGTCTCTGAGCCTGTTCCGAAGATACAGCTCTGATCAACCAATCGTCTAGGTAAGGGTAGACATGAATCCCTTCCCTCCTTAGACTTGCAGCCACAACCGACATTAGCTTGGTAAAGACCCTCGGGGCGGAGGTTAGCCCAAATGGCAGAACTCGAAATTGATAATGAGAGCTGCCAATTGCGAACCTCAGGTATCTCCTGTGCCTGGGATGGATCGGCACATGGAAATAAGCGTCCTGGAGGTCTAGAGATACCAACCAGTCCTGAAGCTGGAGGGCCTGAAGGATCTGAGAGAGAGTCACCATCTTGAACTTGTCCTTTCGGAGGAATTTGTTCAATTCCCGTAAGTCTAAGATGGGTCTCAGTCCTCCGTCCTTCTTCGGTATTATGAAGTAGGGGGAGTACCAACCCTTGTTCCTTTCCGCTACAGGTACCAGTTCTATGGCACCTTTCTCTAGCAGGTCTAAAACTTCCTGCAAGAGGAGCGGATCTGGAAGCTTCAAAGGGTTGTTCCCCGGTGGATGACTCTGAGGGATATGTAGGAAGGGCAGGCAGTAACCTTGGGCCACTGTCTCCAGAGCCCAAGCATCTGACGTAATAGCCTGCCATTCCGTCAGATGGTGAGTTAACCTGCCCCCTACTGGTGTTCTGTGAGGGGAGACCTCAGAGTGGTTTTGAAGCGGCTGATGCAGTTGCCGAAGGTAAAGTGGCTCCTGCTCCTGCGGGTGCGGCTTTCTTTCCCCTACCCCGTCCACCACGGGTAAATCTTCCTTGGCCTCTTTGAGCCGGTCGTCCTCTGCCCTTTCCATATGAGGAATAGTAACGAAAGGACCGTCCTCTCCACGATGATCCCGAAGGACGAAAGGTATTCTGACGGATAGCAGCTCCCAATGACTTGGCTGCTGCCTTGGACGTTTGCAGTTTCTCCAAACTGTCATCCGCCTTCTTTCCAAAGAGGGTAGAACCGTCAAAGGGCATATTCAAAAGCCTGGTTTGCACGTCAGAGGCAAAACCAGACTTCCTCAACCACGCATGCCTGCGGATTGTGGTACTTGCCGCCATGGCCCTGCTGATACTGTCAGCAGAATCTAGGCCAGTTTGTAGGGTCTCGCACATCGCATCTTTACCATCCCTGATGATGTTTAAAAATGCGTCCCTTTCCTCTCCTTCTTGGAGGCAGTCAGCCGCTGATGAAGCGCACTCCCAAAGGGTGTGGCTGAACCTAGCGAGCGTACAGGTCGCGTTAATAGACTTTAACGCCATGCTACAGGCAGAAAAAACCTTCTTAGCCATGGCATCATACTTTTTGTCATCCCTATCCTGCGGAGCAGTGGGGTATGCAGATGTGCTGCCTGATGAGGTTGCAGCCTGTACAACTAAGCTCTCAGGAGTAGGGTGTTTTGACAAATATTCAGGGTCAGAACTAGCCACCCTGTATTTTGTTGACAGTTTTTTATTTACTGCCGGGATAATTTCCGGCGTTTCCCAGTTTGTCAAAATCCTTCTCTGTAGAGCAGAGTGAAATGGAACCACAGGATCCTCCTGTGGGCCCTTGTCCAGTATGTCAGTGAGGTCATCCTGCTGAAAGGCAGGAGAAGGTGCAGACCAACCCATAAATTCTATGATTCTAGACATCAGAGCTCTATATGGAGTCTCCGCATGTTCTCCTGGGTCTGGTTTGATAAATTCTGCTTCAGGAGAAGTGTCCAAGCCACTAGCTTCCTGAAGTGCATCCTGAAGATTTTTTAATCTTCTATCCTCAGAGGCGAAAGTCTCTGGCTCTGGTGATGTGGTCCTCTGTAAATCAATATCTTGGTCTGAATCCTCCCTTTCCTCAAAAATCGAGGTTAAAGGGGGATACTTTGGTTTTTGGAATGGTATAAACCCCATTTCCAATGCAGAAGGAGCCATCATCACAGGCCTTGAAAACGTCGATGTCGTCGACACCGACGTGAAAGTACTCGAAGGCGCCGTGAAAAGCGTCGAGAAATGTGTACTAGGCCTCGAGGAACTCGAAAGGATCGGAGTCCTGCTCGAGAACGACGTCGACGTTCTCGGCGTCGAGTCGGAGGTCTTTTGTCTAACCGTTGGCTGTGGAGTAGCCGTGGTTCTTTCCTTCACCGGCGTCGATATCGGCGTCGACGTCGGCGTCGACTCGATCGACTGATGCGCCGATGAATCCTTCGACAACGGCGTCGATGGCGCCGACCTCTGTTTCGAAGGAGTTTTCGACGATGGCGTCGATGATGCTTTATCTCCCGATGGCTCGAGGCGCTTTCGGGTTGACTTTTCCGCCGGGTACTGCGACTCGCGGCGTTTAGATTTTTTGGGTTTTTTACCCGGGGTATCACCCTCAGCTGTCTTCGAGGGGGACGAGGCCGCTTTCTCGAAGACGCTTAGCATCTTTTTCCTGAATTCCTCCCACTCAGCTTGCGAACTGCGTTTTGTGGGGCAATGAACTCTCTCAGGAGAACTCGACGAAGATGACGAAGGGGATCTCCTACGTCTCTTCTTCGAGTGTCTCGATGTCGACGAGTGGTGGGAGCCACTTCGTGATCTAGATCGAGAGTGTTTTTTATGGTGAGGAGACGAACGTCTCGACTCTACCGAAGAAGCTTTCGAGGAAGTTAAAGTTGACCTACCTCTCTCGAGCTTCCCCCTACGCTCCTTCAAGGCTTTCGCCGTCATGGAAAGGCATTCCTCACACTCCGAACTCTGGTGCGTGATTCCCAGACACCACAAACAGACCCTGTGAGGGTCCGTCAACGACATTTTCTTCCCGCAGTCTCGGCACTTTTTGAAACCGGACCGAGGGGTCGTCGGGTCGGAGGAGGATGCCATCGATATCGAGGTTAAATATTATATACGTTATCTTGACGAGAACTGAGCAACGGTGTTCCGAGGCACAACGAAGCGCGGAAAAACGGAACTGAGCAACGGACGCTGCGCGCGGCCTTTATAGGCAGGATGACGTCGACGTCGGCACGGAGGCCGTCGAGGGTCATCGACTCGGCGATCATCGACGCGCAGCGCCCTCTGGCGAAAAAAAAAAAAAAATTTCCGAGGCCAGCAAAGCTGAAGGATTTCTATCTAAGATAAGGAATACGTCGGAGGACACAATCCCTTCGAAAGTGAACTACAGACCTTCCATTTTGCACTATCTGTGGTCTTGATCAATCACCAACAACCATCTTGGATGCACGCAGTAAGAGCGTACATAGACAGTGGAGCCGTTGGGAATTACATCGACCAGGATCTTGCGGCAAAGATGGGGCTTCCGTTACGCCCTAAATCAACCACCGACACTGTTACCACTGTCGACGGCACGGAAATAGCTTCTGGTCCAGTATCCCAATGCACTGCAGCTTTAACCCTTCTGTGCCAGGATGGACACCAAGAATCTATCGTTTTCGACCTCATTAAGGCACCACCGCTCCGGTTGATTTTGGGAATGCCATGGTTGGTAGCTCACAATCCTCGAATCGATTGGCGAGCAAAAGAATTGGCCTTTCCCGAGACTTGCGCCCACACATGTTATCGCCAAGAGAAACAACCAATAGACACTAGAACCTCCACGCTTGCGACTGTGGCAATCAGCACCCTACCAAGTGAATACCAGGACTTTCAAGATGTCTTTCAGAAAGAACAGGCTAATACCCTGCCACCGCATATACCATACGATTGCCAAATCGACCTGATACCCGGCGCACAAATGCGTTGTGGGCGAATTTACGCACTCACAGAACCAGAAAACCAGCACCTGAAGGCCTATCTTGACCAATACCTGGCCAACGGGTTCATCCGTCCCTCGAAGTCTCCAGCAGCCAGTCCTCTATTCCTCGTACCGAAAATGTAGGGGGACTTGAGAACGTGCATCGACTATCGTGCACTGAACCAGATTACCGTAAAAAATCACTACCCCCTACCACTGATCCCTGAATTGCTTGATCAAGTCAAAGATGCCCAAATCTACACAAAACTAGACCGGAGGTGGGCATATCACCTTGTTCGCGTAAAACAGGGGGACGAATGGAAAACCACTTTTTGCACCAAATACGGCTTGTACGAATATCAAGTAATGCCCTTTGGCCTTTGCAACGCGCCTGCTGCATTTCAATACTTCATGAACGATGTCCTACGGGAATTGATTGATGTCTGTGCTCTAGTGTACATTGACGATATCCTAGTATATTCCGCATCAAAGCAGGACCACGTTAAACACGTCCGATCCGTATTGGAGAAACTCTGTCAACACCAGCTCTACGCCAAACTCGAAAAGTGCTCATTCCACGTCTCTGAGGTGGAATTCCTGGGCTTTATTCTCAGCCCGAATGGAATCCGAATAAATGTACACAAGGTAGATGCTATCCTGAGCTGGCCATCCCCAAATTCATTCAAGGGGGTTCAAAGTATGCTGGGTTTTGCAAACTTCTACCGCCGGTTTATCCCAGGATTTTCAGAAATCGTGCATCCCATCACGTCATTACTAAGGAAAAGCAACAAACAGTTCTAGTGGACAACAGAAGCCGAGGAGGCTTTCCAGGAACTCAAACAAGATTCACATCTGCCCCAATCTAATGCCACCCTCGCCCTGATCTCCTATACCTGGTGGAAACGGATGCCTCAAGCATGGCTATGGGAGCCGTCCTCTCACAAAAGGACCCCGAAACGGGCCAATTACACCCTGTTGCCTTCTGGTCATGTAAATTCACCCCCCTGAACTCAATTACGCTATCACAGACAAAGAACTCCTGACCATTAAGTCAGCCTTTAAGGCATGGCGGCACTACCTCTTGGGCGCCAGACACACAATCACCATAATAACTGACCACCGGAATCTCCAGTACCTAAAAACGGCAAAGGCCCAATCCTCACGACAACTACGTTGGGCTTTTTTTTTTGCTGAATATTACTACATGATTACATTTCGACCAGGGGTGAAAAACGGGAAGGCCGATGCCCTTTCCTGTATGGGGGTGGAAGAGCAAGGGTATCAGACCCCTGACCCAAAAGCAATCATCCTGAGTGACAAGCTCCTAGGAATCACAGCAACCATAACTCAGAAAGAATTACATGAAGAAATCCAAAACCTGATGAGTCCGGAGCAATTACAAGCGTGGAGTGCACAATGAGATCATTAAATGATAAAAATCAGTTGCCCTACTTCAGGAATCGTTTATTCTTACCAAACCAAGAACTACGAGAACAAGTCATGTCTGGTTATCATGATTCCTTGATCGAAGGCCACCCCGGAATCGCTAAAACCCTAGCCAAGATTTACCAGGTTGCTCACTGTAGTGACCACCTTACTCCTAGTCCATAGTCCCCTTTCCTCCATACTTGTGGGATATCTTTCCGTCCTGTGGGACGGGACCGGAGCACTTTGTAAAAAGCATCCACATTTTTTTCAAAAATGGGTCCCTCCTCTCTTTCCTACATGAGGCCCGGTAGGCGGCCATAACCCCGCCCACCTTGGCTCCGCCCCGCGCATCCCCCATCAGTCCTTTTCTATCGCCGGGTCAAAGACCCATTAGCAATAACAGAGGAACCTTATTAGAGGGGACGGCGGGCATATGGAGGAAAGGGGACTATGGACTAGGAGTAAGGTGGCCACTACGGTGAGTAACGTGGTAATACGCCTCCATCCCGTCCCCTTTCCTCCATACTTGTGGGAGATTCCCAAGCACTCCTTACAGGAACTGCGGGTGGCTGGAAATACCCCTGACTGAAACAGGTTCTTCAGCACAGCCTGACCAAACTGAGCGTCAGCTCTAGAGCTCATGTCGAGACAGTAATGCTTACAGGAAGCAGATGGGGAGGCCCAAGTAGCTGCCCTAGCAATGGACTCCCAGGGAACATATTTCTGAAAAGCAACCGCGGCTGCCTTGCCCCGCACCAGGTGTGCATGGATACCTTTAGGAGGTTTCAGCCTTTGGACGGTGAAAGACTCCGTGATGCAGGCGGCAATCCACCTGGAAATAGTTGCCTTAGATGCCGGCTTGCCCTGAGGGTTACCGAAGGTCACAAAAAGTTGAGAAGAACTCCTAAGCTCGAAAGTCCTATCCAGGTAGAACTTAAGAGCTCTTCGGACATCAAGACAGTGTAGAACTCTTTCAGCCTCTGAGGAAGGGTTCAGAAAAATACCGGAAGGGAGATCGACTGATTCAGATGGAATTCGGTCACTACCTTCGGTAGGAAAGCCGGGTTTATCCGAAGGACTACCTTGTCCTTGTGAAAGACCAAGAAAGCATGCTCCACCGACAATGCCTGGAGCTCACTCACTCTCCTTGCTGACGTAACGGCGACCAGAAAGGACACTTTCCAAGACAAGTACTTGAGGTCTACCGTAGCCATTGGTTCAAAGGGTTTATGACACAGCGCCGTCAGGACTACATTTAGGTCCCATGGTGGGTGCGGATTACGAACCAGAGGGTAGAGGGGTGTCAAGCCAGCAAAATGCCTCTTCACCACTGGGTTAGTTAGAGAATAAGAACACAGGTCTGTAGAAAGGTAAGCGGAAACCGCTGAGAGATAAGTCCTGCATGACAGAACATGAACCCCTGACTCTGCTAGGGAGGACACGAAGGACAGCACCGTGTCAATCGTGGCCACCCTCGGATCCAACTTCTTCTCCAAACACCAATGACAGAACCTGAGCCATTTATTCCTGTATTGAGATCTGGTGGAGGGTTTCCTGGCTGCCTGGATAATGCACATGTTATCCGCAGACAAACTGAGATGCTCTAAAGACTTGAACTCAGGTACCATGCCGCCAAGCTGAGCGATAGTGGGGAGGGGTGCCACATCTGTTGTTCCCCTTGGTGAAGAAGATCGGGAGTTACTGGTAACCTGATCGGTGGATACACCAACAGGTGTTGAAGCTCTGAGAACCAAAACCTGGCCAGCCACCACGGGGCTATGAGTAGAAGGGAACAGTTCAGCGAATTCTTCAACTTCCAAATTGCCCGGTGAACTAGAGGCAGAGGTGGGACGGCGTAAGCTCTCATGTTGTGCCATGGAATCTCGAGAGCATCCCCCAGAGAGGAGGCTCCCAGCCCCCCTCTGGAGGCATACTGAGGAAGCTTCTTGTTTACCGCCGTAGCGAAGAGGTCCACCTCCGGTGTGCCCCAACGTGAGAAAATCCATGAGAAGATCTCCGCCTTCAACTCCCACTCGTAGTTGACCACTGTCCGCCGGCTGAGGGCATCTGCTGTGACATTCAGCTGGCCCGGGATGTGCACTGCAAGCAGCCAAACACCATGAAGCACGGCCCACTCCCAAATCTAGAGGGACAGGTCCACGAAGGGGGGAGACTTCATTCCCCCTTGCTTGTTTATGCAATACATTGATACCTCATTGTCCATTCTTATGCAGACCACCTTGTTGACATTGAGCGGTCTGAACGCCCTGAACGCTAGGAAGATCGCCAGAACCTCCAAATGATTTATGTGCAGGAACTTGTCCTGAGGCGACCAGAGGTCCGAGATCTGAAGAAGATCTATCATCGCACCCCACCCGAGGAGGGAGGAGTCTGTCATGATCGTCACCGTGGGGACCGGATCCTGAAACCCTGTGCCCCCAGACAGATTGCTAAGAGACGACCACCAATACAGGTCCACTCTCATGGAATCCGGAATCATTATCCGCATGGAACCCAGATCCACTGCCTGATGCCATGAATTCCGAAGAGCCATCTGGGTCCATCTCATTTTGAGACGAGCAAGAGCCAGTACACACGAGGCCATGAGGCCCAGAAGCCTCTGGAACCACCAGGCCGACATGCTCTCCGACTGCGCAAACATCTGACACGTGGCCAACAGATCTGCCATTCTGTCCCTGGTCAGATACACTCTGCAGTCGATCGTGTTCCAACGAAAACCCAGGAAGATCAGGTCCTGTGAGACCGTCATGGAGGATTTCCGCCAGTTCACCGACAGCCCAAGATGGAACAGGAGCTGAAGGAGAGACTGGAGGTTGCCCGCTGCTGCCAACGGACAAGGGCTGCGTAAGAGCCAGTCGTCCAAATAAGGTTACACATGGATACCCTGGAGACGAAGATAGGCCGCAATCACCGACATCATCTTCATGAAGACACGCGGCGCCGAGCTGAGGCCAAAAGGAAGCACCCGAAACTGGAAGTGCTCCTCTCCCAAAGAGAAGCAGAGGTATCTCCTGTGTGGATTCCAAATCAGGATATGCATGTACGCATCCTGAAGATCCACAACGCTGAGCCAATCGCCCATCTGCAAAGAGGAGCGTATCTGGCTGGGCGTGATCATCTTGAATTTCTCTTGGGGTAGGAAAAGATTGAACTGGGAAAGGTCTAGGATGGTGCGCAGGCCAGCCTGGTTAGGTTTGGGCACCGTAAACAGCCGGGAGTAGAAGCCCTCCCCTCGCTCCCCAAGGGGAACGGGTTCCACAGCTCTGAGGTCCAGATGTTTCTGAACCTCGGCCTTGAGGGAGGGCGAGCCCGACAGCTGAAAAAGAGGGTTGAGGGGTGGGGTAGGGGGTAAAGGTAAGCGGAAGCCCGCTCGAGCGACTGACAAGACCCATCTGTCTTCTGTGATCGTCTGCCATGCCTCCCAATGAGACGCAATGCGTCCTCCCACCGGGGTCTCGTGTGAGCGCGGAAAACCCTCATTTGGCAGGCTTATCAGTGGCGGTGCCACCTGAACCTGATGAGGAGGCTGAGGAGCGGGAGAAAAACCGTGTGCGCTGTTGTCTACGGCGGTTATTCCCTGCAGGAGCATCCACTCTGCGAGATTTGCGGTCGAGGAAGCCCCTAAAACCAGAGGAAGGTCAACTTTGCGACAACGTTCTCTGGGATTTGAAAGGAGCTTTAACCAGAACAGGCAATGATTTAGCCGTCTGAGTGCTATCCTTGGTTTTGGTGAGCTCTACATCAGTAGAAGAATGAAAAAGCTCCTTACCATCGAATGGAAGGTCCACACCTTGTCCTGCACTTCCTTAGAAGATTTAGTGGCATGCAGCCACGCCTGGCATGAGGTATCAACCCCAAGCATCAGGCCCCGAGCCGAGGTATCTACCTGATGAGCCGCAGCCTCCAGGAGATCCTGGGCCAAGACGCTGGCATCGGAAAGGCCTCCTTTGAAGTCTTCCAACTTCTCGACCGGGATGTACTCCTCAAACTCTGACAGACCTTTCCACATCCGCATGTTAGCTCCCGCCAATATCAATTCAGCGTTGGCCTGCCTGAGCTGCTAGGCCGAGTTGGCGTAGATTTTCCTTCCGAGGGAGTCGAGGAGCTTGTCCTCCTTTCCCAGAACCGGAGTAGCCGTCGTGGAATATGATGCAGCAGGCCTGGACTGCAAAGTGGCCACAGCCACCACTGTGGAGGAGGGAGGCAGACAAGACGACAGGGCCACCTCTTCCGAAGAATGCAGCCTGTACCTCGCATCAATCTTTTTATTGACAAAAAGTCCCGAGTGTGGCTTTTCCCAGACTCTTTGGACCCCAGCCATAATGTCCTTCTGTTGGAACAGGCCGGTACGCTCCAAGGGAGACAGGGCTCCAGAAAGCATGCCCTCCTCCGGAGCGGGTGACTTGGGCACCGGAACATCTAAGAAACTCATCATGTCCAGTACCCGGTCATGAAAGGCTCTGATAGAGCGGGGAAGGTCCTTGTTGTCCTGATCGCCTTGAGGGTCATCTGACAGGTCAGGATCCTGCTAAGCCGTGTCAGGCACTGCCTTGTCCACTGGGGACAATGGAGGCAAAGGCGGAAGAGAAGGGGGGGCACCACGGGCAAGGGAGGTGCCGGCGGAACCACCGGAGAAACGGGTGGAGCCGGAGGCGCAGGTGGACATATCTCCTTGAAAAGCCCTTTGAAATATTTCCTCTTGGGGTCGGTGCGCAAAAGCGCTTGAAATTTACCGAAATAGGCATCCTCAGGAGATTGTTTCGGGACCTGAGGAGGCCTCTCATGAGGTGGACAAATCCAGGGACGTAACGGGGAAGGGTGCCACACCGGCCCCTCCACCGTATCCACATAAATCAAAGGAGCCGCCCCCGCGGGCAACGAAACATTGTGCGGAAGAGGCATCCGGGCGTTCCAATCATAAACCGGCCGGTAAGGATGCGCACAAAGGACCTTAGGTTCACCCAAGAGACCAGGCCCTACACCAGAAGCCGATGGCGTGGTTGTAGGGGTAGCACCTAAAATGGCTGCCGTAGTCGTGGCAGGAACAGGCGCCATTTAGTCCTCATCTGAGGGGAACTGCGGCACATGAGGAAGTGAGGCAGGGGTCTCCGTCGATGGATCAGGCTTCTTAATCTTAGCCTTAACATAAGGAACCTCGGCCGAGCCGGTACTATGAGGCCTGGAATGTTTTTGTGACATACCAACCGCCAACTGAGCCTTCGAAGGAAGGACCTCGGCACTGCCGGTAAAAGAAGAACTTTGCTTCTTTGCCCCCTCAACAGATCTCGTGTCACCACAGGAGCGGGAATGGTGAGCAACCGCGTTCACCGACAAAGCCTTGTCCTGCCTCTCAGAACTGTTGGTAGCATTAGCCTCTGTATGAGGGTCCTCGGACCCATGCCCGGTAACAGCCTTATCTGCGCGGGCCCCGAACATCCGTTCGGTAACTACAAGCCCAGCCAAGGGCTCGGGGCGCATCCCGGTTTTGTTTTTGAGGGAAGACGACAGAGGGGCCTCAGAGCAAACTCCGGAACCCCACGACTCAGTAGAACTGGGTCTACAAACAGCCCCCACAGGAGGGGCCTCGGAGCATACTCCGGTGTTCACAGGCCCCTTACGGAGACCCTCAGAGAAAACTCTGGTAGAATTATTAGGCCCAGCGCGCACCTCAGGGCGAACCCCGGTAACAGAGCGATCAACGCCCCTCCCGGACCGAGAGGAACCCGGGAAGGTATCCCCCGGCCGGGGTGCTCTGAAAAGTAAAGAATTTTCCAGGCATTTTTTCTTCTCGTCGATGAACTCCTGAAAATGCGAAGGAGGAGTTCGTCGGAACACCTCCTCCCACCGCTCCAACCGACGTTGAAGTGCCCGGACCGAAAGGGAGTCACAGTAAAAACAGGAGTCCCAATGGTGTTCCGGACCCAAACACTCTAAACAAAGAGGATGGGGATCCGCCCTCGCGAAGCGACGGTGACACGATGAACAATCTGGAAAGTCTCATTTGAAAGACATAGAGAGACTAGTAAACGAACGCTAGCAAGAGCCAGAGAGGAAAAAAGGGAAGAAAATCTTCCGAGGATGCAAGTATGTCCGCCCCGATCGAGCGGAGAAAAGGACTGATGGGCGATGCGCGGGGCGCAGCCAAGGTGGGCGGGGTTATGACCGCGTGCCGGGCCCCACACAGGAAAGAGAGGAGGGACACATTTTTGAAAAAAATTTGGATGCTTTTTACAAAGTGCTCCAGTCCCGTCCCACAGGAAGGAGAGATGTCCCACAAGTATGGAGAAAAGGGGACGGGACATAGGAGTAAAAATGAAATTATTGGTGGCCCACGTGGTGTAAAGACATTATCCAATTCATCCTATCTTGTGGAGTGTGTGCTCAAAACAAGTCGCCAAGCAGAAACCGGCTGGGCTATTACAACCATTGGAAATCCCACCAGCACCCTGGCACACGTTGTCCCTCGATTTTATTACTGACTTACCACCCAATCAAGGGTTCAACACTATTCTTGTGGTCGTGGACCTATTTTCAAAAATGGCACATTTCATTCCTCTTAAGGGACTCCCAAATGCTTCCACTCTGGCAAAGGTATTTATTGAAGGCATCGTACGGCTCCATGGGTTTCCTTCAGTTTTGGTCTCAGACCGAGGCACTCAATTCGTATCTAACTTCTGGAGAAAATGTTGCTCTATGGCCCAGATCGACATCCTGCTATCCACCAGTCACCATCCCCAAACGGATGGTCAAACTGAGAGGACAAATCAGACGCTCGAGCAGTATCTGCGTTGCATGTTACACCAAGCTGAAGGAAGCTGGTTCGACCTATTATGGATAGCTGAATATGCTTATAATAATTCCCGACACACTAGCACTGGGCAGACACCCTTTTATACCATGTATGGCAGGCACCCACGACTTCTGAGTTGGACGTTCCTACAACCCTGGAAATGCCAGCAGTCAAAACCTTGCACACGACCATTTCTCAAACCTTTAAAAGGGCAGCTGAACATCTACTTCAAGCTAAGAATAGCCAAAAGAAGTTTGCTGATCAACACCGAGCAAAGGCCCCCCCAACTACCAAGTGGGAGACAAAATCTGGCTAGCGTCTAAACACGTGTCCATTAAAGGAGCCTGAACTTTCCGTCCAAGATACCTGGGTCCATTCACCGTCACCTCTGTGATAAATCCTGTGGCAGTCAGACTAGCCTTGCCGTCAAACATGCAGATTCATCCTGTGTTCCACGTGTCTCTCCTTAAACCTGTTCAACCTGGGACCCACCGCAGCCAGTAGTAGTCGCCGGGGAGCAAGAATTCGAAGTCAAGGACATCCTAGATTCAAAGTACATCAGATCCAAATTATACTACTTAGTAGACTGGAAGGGGTATGGTCCACAAGACAGGACATCGGAGCCTTGTGAGTACATCCATGCACCTCGCTTGCTTAGACGATTTCATCAAAACCATCCAACCAAACCAGGACCAGACAGAAGAGCCACCTTGAGAGGGTCCTTGGGGGGGAGTGCTGTCATGATTCCTGCCCCTCATGTCCCCAGCCCTCCAAGATGTCAGGCTGGAGCCAGGCCACGATCACCTACATGGCCCTCAAGGGCCTCTCCATCCCTCCAAAGACCCACTTGGAGTTAGACTTGGCACTTGTGGCACCAGACTCACTCACTCCCGTAGGATAACATTGGGGATTGGACTTGTAGTGCATTGATGGGGACAAGATGGATGCCCCCACATATTTCGGTTCCCAGAACTGCATGTGCGGTCTAGTCTTTTGGGTGTGGTTCAGCCCAGAGGCACCTGGGATACCCAGAGACTATTTAAGCCACGCCCAGGCTGAGAAACATGCTTTGTGTTGTCTGCACCTGCAGCGTAACACTCACCGTGTTCGGATCGGTCTCCAGTAGGCCTGCATCTTTCTTCTGCGCTCAGCTCCTGCAAGAACAAGAACACAGTTAGGAACAGCCTTACCTTGCAGCGCTTCTGCCTATCAGTCATCGCTCCTTCTGTTCTGCTGGCATCTTCGGCGGTGTCATTCCCATCCCGGCACGCCGCTTCCTAAGCAAAAGGGAAAAGAACAGAAAAAAGGCATTAGTAAGCATTCTGCAAAACTTTGTTTATTTTTAAATACTGTACGAGCTTCAAACGCTTGCCTGAATCCCAGCCGCTCTGGGGGAACTCTGTCTCCGGAACTTCTCATCCAACTGCAAGAGGGAAAAGACACTCCAGGTTAGCGTGGAAACATCTAGAGGCGCCGCATACCGCGCTTACCCACCGCATTTTTTCTTCATAACTGGCATCCACGCTGAAAACGTCGGAGCACCTAAAAGACACTGAAAAATAACTCAGTTCAATGCAAATACGAAAGGGGTGCATCGTGCATCGCACTCTCACTCACCTTCAGCGCTACTCATCTCAGCAGCACGCCGCAATCCCCGGACGCCGGCCATCATCTAAGGAAGGAAAGGAACGAAGTTAGAAAATTGTTCGAAATACTCATTATACTTACCTGTCAGACTCTTGCCAGTGACGTAACTAGGCAGCAACGAGCCATCATCAATCAATGCACCCCTGCGCTAAAGGCAGGACGGAGAGAACACTATCCAAGAAAACAAGGTGAGCTATGGATCAAAGGGAAGGGTTGGACCCCGGGGAAGAAGGGGTTCAAGCACACAGAGACAATAGGGAGTTAAACTCTACCAATCCTGTGTTTCAGGCCCAGTCTCCAGTCGAATAGCCTCCAGGGACGGGTTCGAGGTCATAAGAGGTCAGAACAGGCTGAGTGACGTCCCCGTGGATACCAGGTGAGCGTTACACCCAGACACTTTACCAACAAAAAAGGGCACACACACTACTGCAATAGAGGGCTCTGCCCTGTAACTCACGAAACACGTCATCTGCGACAGTGTGTGGCTGCCCTCCCCCTCCTCCAGCCCGACCACCACCACTTTAGCACAGCAGGCCCAAGAGGTGACAACTGAACGGAATTTACACCCTGCTGTGAACATCCAAAGGAGCAATCTTCCCAGTTGGGGCCCCCAAGCCAGCTGGGTGCGCGCCTGAAACAACAACGCATCCCACACAGGAGTGTGGAGACCCTGCTTGCTGCTGTGGTCACGCAGGGACGCCCGGATTGCCACTGCACCACAACTGTTAAACAAACGCTCGACCGGTGCCCTTTGACTGCTGGTCGCTGCCCCGCAAACGTCTTGGCACCCGGCTTATGCTCGACTAGCTTGCGAGGAGTGGGAACAGTGGGTGCTCAGCCAGCTGATCACGCACCATCAGGAAGTAGACGCCCTAGCCAAGCAACTGAGATCCCATCGCTTCACCGGAATGACTCAGAGAAAGGAGGCTGCCACAGTCCCACAGAGACAGCCGGACAGACAGAGGACACGACCGGGAACTCCCTGCTCACTGACCAGAATCTACTGCAGTTGATCGACATCTCAGAGGCGACCGCACCCCAGAGACAAGTGCAGGTTGGGCTAAAGCAACTCATCACAAGGTCAACAGGAGCAGGATTAACCAGGCGCATGTTCTCACGCTATCAGCTGTGTGGAGCAGACCTATACACTCTCTCTGCATCCTGGGGACTACCTACCCATCAGACACAATTGCAACACCACTGCAAACTCGAGTAGACGTGTCCCCTTCCAAAAATAATACCAAGCCATAGATAATGGAATCCTTCTCAGCAGCCAAACCCAAGCAGCAGCAGCAACCAGAGACCTCCACACAACAGGAGCCGCCCTCCAACACAGACAACACTAAGGACGCCCAGGTACTGCAAGCCATAGCAGCGCTCAGATCATTCATCGACACCAAAATAGACGAGGTCAAGTCTGACATGCAGCTGATGCGCCAGGATGCTCGCAAATTAGCGGAGAGGGTGTCCACTGCTGAAGCAGGTCTGCAAGAAACTACTGAGACCACATCAGACATAAAAGCCAGAGTCCAAGAACTGGAGAAAAGAGTGGCGCACCTCGAGGCACAAGCTGAAGATGCGGAAGGGCGTGCTCGCCGCAACAATGTTTGCATTATAGGAATCCCAGAGGACATGTAGGGTCCGAACCCAACAGATTTTGTTGAAACCATGTTACTGCAAAAGGTTGGAGCAGGCAATTTATCCCAAGGCTTTTCAGTAGAGAGGGCCCATAGGTCCTTACAGAAGTGGCCCCCGCCTGGCTCACACCCATGCCCGATGATCACAAAAATCCTTAATTTCCAGGACAGGGAAATTATACTCAGGTACTCCAGAGAAGGAAGGGAAATTAAGCGAGGAGACTCCAAGATTGCCATTTACCCGGATTATACGCCGGTAGTACAACGTGCCAGGAACTCTTTCGTGCCAGTAAAAGCGAGACTCCGAAAACTCAACCTCAAGTACATGCTGCTTTATCCATCTCACCTCAAGGGGCTCTATAAAGGGAATGCAATTTTTCTTGAAACACCCTAAGCAGCCAACATCTGGCTGGAACATAACAATTTAGCCAGAGATGATGAACCCATCACTTGAATGAGAGGGTATCAGGAAGGAGGGAAGATGGGGATGTATTAGAATGCATTATGTTAAGAAGCTGCAACAAGCCATGCACCATATCTCATTATCACTACATTGTCAATTTAAGTCTAGGTTTGACCAATAAGCCCACTGAGCCACAAATACAGCGCACCAACACCCACCCCATAGAACGTTCAATGCAGGCCAGTTGCCAGCACTTTCCCCGTGCCAAATGGCCTGGACAGGTTAAGATGGCTGGGGGGCACCTGAGTATCAGCCTTTTACAGTGACAGCTGGGAGCAGTTGTTTATTGTTAATGTATGATTTCCCACCTACAACGGCAGCGGTTTAGATAGTTGCAGAATCTCCAAAAGAAATTGAGTATGGTGCGGGAGGGGTGGTGCTAGGAGAACTGGGGGGAACAGATCCCACCATTCAGGCTGACAAGGGTCATCGAGATTCAGTCCCTCAGAGGCATTGTCAGGGCGATAGGCGACTGACCTCACAGAGGGTTTTAATATTAACATGGCTGCGCAAGGCACAGTGTTAACCTGGAACATCCAGGGTTTGGGCACCTACCTCCGCAGGAACAGAATTAATTAATACCTTAACAGAAAGCGGGTGGGGATAGCCCTACTGCAAGAAACCCATCTCAAGAGGGAGGCCATGGCTAAGCTACAGGAGCGCTGGGGAGGCAAAGGGTTTGGAACGGCCTATTCCAAATTCGCACAAGGGGTGTTCACGTGGATTAGCCCCCAGATCCCTTTTAAGTTGCTCAAAGAGGAATCAGAGCCCGAGGGTCGATATGTGATAGTGTGGGGCTACATCGAACAGGTAGAGGTGTGTCTTGTGAATTCTTATTTCCACAATTGCAGCAATCCAGCCCACCTAGAGCTGCTGTACACCAAAGTAACTCAGTATAGGAACTGCTTTTTCATCTGGGGGGGGACTTTAACTGTGTCTGTGACCTAGATCTGGACAGATCTGCTCCTCCTCTAAATTGTACAGCAGCTGTCTCCACCGCGCTGAACTCAGCGTTAGCAAGACTTGATCTGATAAATGTCTGGCGGGAATTACATCCTGAGAGGCGGGGCTACTCCTATTACTCATCCCTGCATAACCTATACAACAGGATAGATCATATATTCACTGGCAGGGAATGTTTAGCTCACATGGACAATATTTAGGCCGATCCATATATCACCACTCGCCGCTACGGTGCAATGGAGTGTGATTGGCCCCAGAACCCCATCCCGTTGTGGAGAATGCTGACCGAGACCCTGAAAGATCCGGCATTTAAAAGCGACCTCAAGGATTCCTTGGAGAAATATGTAGAGGAAAATGAGGGCAGTGTGGAAAGGGTGAGCACAGTATGGGAGGCCCTTAAGGTAGTAATTCGGGGGGAAGTTATTGCAAAAGCCAGTGGTATCAGAAAACTGCTGCGAAATTTACTAGAACAGTTGGAAGACGAAATTAAAAAGGTGGAAACCACCCCCCCATGCACACCGCAAGACGAGGAGGCATTGCGTCAGCTACAGGGCAAATGCAATGATACATGGGGCAGACTCGCCAAGTTCGACTACACGGCGACAGCCACAAGGGCACACACAGAGGCTGACAGACCAGGCTGCCTACTGTCCTGGCTCTGCAAAAGGGAGCATCCCAGACACCTCACGCCTACATTTAAGGGGGCAGATGGTACCCCACTCCAGACACAGCAAGACATCAACGATGCGTTCAAGTCCTTTTACACCCAACTGTACATGCACGACACCCCCATACCACGGGAGAAAATCCTAGGCACACTTGAGGAAATCAGTATACCCAGATCGACACCCGCACAAAGAGATGCCCTGGATGCAGAGATCACGGGTGAAGACATCACAGAGGCCATAAAATATTTAGCCACCTCTAAAACCCCAGGTACTTATGGGCTGGCCCCAGTGTTTTACAAAACTTATGAAACATCCCTCACGCCACTGCTACTCAAAGTATTTCAGAAAGCAAACGAACTAGGGACCCTGCATGAGGGAAACACTCATTATCCCGATGCTTAAACCCAGAAAATCAACTGATGAGTGTGATTCCTATCACCCACTTGCAATGCTTACTTATGATGTTAAGATATTGACCACAATACTGGCCTGCAGGCTTTCTAGACAGATTGGTGAGTTAGTACACAATGACCAGAACGGCTTTATACCCGGCCATAACACTATGGCAAACCTTCGGAGACTCCAACACATTGTAGGCCAGAATGAACAACATGAAGACCCTTAGGCACTGCTATCACTGGATGCAATAAAGGCGTTTGACTACATCTAGTGGGAATGGTTACTAGCTGCACTCAGGGAATTTGGGTTTGGGGCCAGGTTTATCAAATGGGTGAAAATCCTGTACACCAATCCCAAAGCAAGAGTGAAGTCCGGCAGGCTTGTGTCCTCGAGATGGGATATATGTAGGGGTACCAGGCAGGGCTGCCCGCTGTCCCCTATGCTTTATATATTAGGCCTGGAACCAATCGCTATTTACTTTAGGAAGCAATTGTTTGATGCTGGCATTCAACTGGGTGGGGTATATCACATAATCTCACTTTACGCTGACAACATACTCCTATACGTCAGAGACCCCCATTTAAATGTGCCTTGCATGTTGGAGATTTTGGACAATTTTTCTGCTGTCTCAGGTATACGGTTTAGCAGACAAAAATCCTGTCTTTTCCCTTTAGCAGGTCTCAGGGGTGTAAAGGTGGAAGATCTTGCGGAGGTGGGAGTCCAGTGGCAACTGACTTTATTTAGGTATCTGACCGTCACTGTGATGCACACCCCAGAACTGATGCACGAACATAACACCGGACCTGCACTGAAAGCCTTACAAAAGTCAATTGGCTTCTGTTCCAAACTCCCCCTATCAGTAATGGGTAGGGCGTCAATTATTAAAATGATAATCCTTCCCAGATTTCTTTACCACTTTCAAAACGTTAATTACTATATCAAGCCCTCATTCTTTCGCTTACTTGAGACTATTTTCAGAGGCTTCTTATGGGCCACCGGCAGGCACAGATTAGCTTTGTCCAGACTGACACTACCCCACAGGGCAGGTAAAATCAAACTCCCAGACTTGGAGAGGTATTACTTGGCCGCACAATTTAGTTTTGTGGCCCGATGGTTCTCAGATAACATCACAGCAGAACCCGGACTACTTCATCAGCTAATTGGTCCCCTACGCTTGAGAGAACTTATCTGGGCACCATGAATATGCCTAAGTATCCCACCCAGGTTGGTGCTCCTAGGCCGGCGAATATGGCTCAGAACTAGGGCACAACTACATCTAAAACACTCATACTCTCCAGAGGTCCCAATGATATCTGACTTATGCAAATCTAGCACTGATCTGACACAGATCAGATTCTGGGAAAAGAAATGGGTCTACACATGGGGGGACTTATACGAAGAAGGCAACTTCAGGTACTTCACATCGCTCCAAACGGCAGATGGCATGCCGAGTGGGCAATTCTTGTGGTACCAGCGAGTCAGGTGGACTGCACGCACGAAATGTGGCGAGTGGCCTGAAGAGCCTGATGCACACCACGTTCTGACGTTGTTGTACAACTTGGGGAATGGCTGGAGAGTGGTATCCCAGATATACAGCCAACTCATAGATAGACCCAACCCCCGTAGCACATATCTGAAAATCAGATGGGAACGGGATACAGGGCAGTTGATCACTGACAAAGAATGGGAGAGAGCTTTAGCGTTCCCCAGGGAAGTATCCAGAAATGCCAGGTTCAGGCTGATACAACTCAACATACTATATCGCACAAATATGACACCATACAGAATAGCCCAGTTCAGCAGGCAGACCCCCCGCAGATGTATGTGATGCAAAGCGGAAAATGCAGACCTATGGCATATGTTCTGGAGGTTACCCAGGGTATGCCACCACTGGTCCAAAGTGGAGCAAACCTGCAAGACAGCTGGCATAACCAGGTACGACTGGTCACCCAAGGAAAGCCTGTTGGGCACATCCCCTATTTGGACAAGGTAAAACATGTAACAAAACTCATGGATATGGCTTGCGTGTTAACGAAAATAACTATTGCAATGGCCTGGAAGCGGGCGAACGGACCACAATACCAAACATGGCACAGGGAAATGAAACGCTGGGTAGAAGCAGAAACCCGGGCCGGGGAGAACGGAGTCCTCAAATCCCCAGATGACGCAAGTGTGGCGCTTGGATGCATGGAAAACCCTAACACGAGACTTGTTTCATCCTTCGGATGATAAACTGCCTTGAACATATAACCTCGCTGACAACCAGCGTCCCAACCTCAGGGTAGCTCTTCTGGGAACCGCGACATATGGACCAATGTCACTTCACTATCTACCTCTCACCCCCTCTCTGATATTTCACTTGCACCCACCGCATTTACCCAGCTGGATTAAGTAACCTTCACTGGAGACCACCATAGTTTACTCGTGTTGTTTAGTTGTATTTTGTGTTCAATGTTATTATTGGTGTGTTATTCTGATAAGATGCTGTGAATGTAACAGTAATAAATGCCAATAAACAAATTTAAAAGTAAATTAAGCCTGCAGGAAAATCAAAATCGCACATTACATAAGTGCCTTCTTTATTGATCAGTGTAATTATTTTGTGAAGTGAAATGTACAGAAAGGGAAGAATTGTGGTGGTGTTCTTTTTTACTCACATTTGTGATTTGTTCATTCTGAGAGAAGTTAATTGTGTTGTGCCACGGATAAAGTGGTGTTTTGACCTTTTCGAGCTAATTTCTTTGACTTTTAATTTAAATAAATACAAATATATTTCCTGTACACTGGCCTGGGTCTTGAATCATTGTTAGCTCAGGGGAGAGTGATCCAAGGGGCATGATATGTGTCTGAGATTAGGCTAAAAAAAAGAAACTGTTAAGCAGTTTGTTGCATAACCATTTAAGTGGGGAGGGAAGGAACTCCGGGTATTGAGAGTGGCTTCTCAACAAACCGTTATAAACTCTAGCTTCTCCCTCAGTGAGCCGCCGTGCTAATGATCCCAGAAGCAAATCTATCTTCTCCCACAGGGAGCCACCTTGCAATTCAGCCCAAGAGCAGCTTCGGGTTCTCCCACAGTGAGCTACCTTCCTATTCAGTCCAGTAGCAACTTTAGCTTCACCCACAGTGAGCTGCCTTGCTGCAATTTACCAGGTTACTCACCGTAGTGACCACCTTACTCCTAGTCCACAATCCCCTTTCCTCCATACTTGTGGGACATCCCTCCGTCCTGTGGGACGGGACTGGAGCACTTTGTAAAAAGCATCCAAATTTTTCCAAAAATGTGTCCTTCCTCTCTTTCCTGCGTGGGGCCCGGCACGCGGCCGTAACCCCACCCACCTTGGCTCCACCCCGCGCATCGCCCCTCAGTCCTTTTCTTTGTCAGGTCAGAGACCCATTACCAATAACAGAGGAACCTTATTAGAGGTGACGGCGGGCGGGCGTATGGAGGAAAGGGGACTATGGACTAGGAGTAAGGTGGTCACTATGGTGAGTAACCTGGTAATACTCCTACGTCCCGTCCCCTTTCCTCCATACTTGTGGGAGATTCCCAAGCACTCCTTACAGGAACTACGGGTGGATGGAAATACCCCTTACTGAAAAAGGTTCTTCAGCACAGCCTGACCAAACTGAGCATCAGCTCTAGAACTCATATTGAGGCAATAATGCTTACAGAAAGCAGATGGAGAGGCCCAAGTAGCTTCCCTAGCGATGGACTCCCAGGGAACATACTTCTGAAAAGCAACCGCAGCTACCTTGCCCCGCACCAGGTGTGCATGAATACCTTTAGGAGGTTTCAGCTTTTGGACAGTGAAAGACTCCATGATGCAGGCGGCAATCCACCTAGAAATAGTTGCCTTAGACGCCTGCTTGCCTTGAGGGTTGCCGAAAGTCACAAAAAGTTGAGAAGAACTTCTAAGCTCGGAAGTCCTATCCAGTTAGAACTTAAGAGCTCTTCGGACATCAAGACAGTGTATAACCCTCTCCGCCTCAGAGGCGGGGTTCGGAAAAAAGACCGGTAGGGAGATCAATTGATTCAAATGGAATTCGGTCACTACCTTCGGCAGAAAAGCCGGATTAGTTCGAAGGACTACCTTGTCCTTGTGAAAGACCAAGAAAGGATGCTCCACCGACAATGCCTGGAGCTCACTCACTCTCCTTACCGATGTGACGGCGACCAAAAAGGACACTTTCCAAGACAAGTTCTTGAGGTCCACAGTAGCCATTGGCTCAAGGGGTTTATGGCACAGCGCCGTCAGGACAACATTCAGGTCCCATGGCGGGTGCAGATTACGAACTGGAGGGTAAAGGCGTGTTAAACCAGCGAAATGCCTCTTTACCACTGGGTTAGTCAGAGAATACGAACACTGATCCGTAGAAAGATAATTGGAGACCGCTGAAAGGTAAGGTAAGTCCTGCATGACAGAACATGAACCCCTGACTCTGCTAGGGAGGACACGAAGGACAACACCGTGTCAACCGTGGCCCCCCTTGGATCCAATTTCTTCTCTAGACACTAATGACAGAACCTGAGCCATTTACTCTTGTACTGAGATCTGGTCGGGGGTTTTCTGGCTGCCTGGATAATACGCATGTTATCCGCAGACAAATTCAGATGCTCTAAAGACCTGAACTCAGGCACCATGCCGCCAAGCTGAGCGATTGTGGGGAGGGGTGCCACAGCTGCTGCTCCCCCTGGTGGAGAAGATCGGGAGTTACCGGTAACCTGATCCGCGGATAAACCGACAGGTGTTGGAGTTCTGAGAACCAAAACCTGGCCGGCCACCACGGGGCTATCAGTAGAAGAGAACAGTTCACCGAGTTCTTCAACTTCCAAATTGCCCGGTGAACTAGAGGCAGAGGCGGGAAGGCGTAAGCGCTCATGTTGTGCCATGGAATCTATAGAGCATCCCCCAGAGAGAAGGCTCCCAGCCCCCCTCTGGAGGCATACAGAGGAAGCTTCTTGTTCGCCGCTGTCGCGAAGAGGTCCAACTGCGGTGTGCCCCAGCGCGAGAAAATCCCTGAGAGGACCTCCGCCTTCAACTCCCACTCGTAGCTGACCACTGTCCGCCGTATGAGGGCATCTGCTGTGACATTCAGCTGGCCCGGGATGTGCACTGCAAGCAGCCAGACACCATGAAGCACGGCCCACTCCCAAATCTGGATGGACAGATCCACGAGGGGGGGAGACTTTGTTCCCCCCTGCTTGTTGATGTAATACATTGACACCACATTGTCCGTTCTTATGCGGACCACTTTGTTGACAATGACCGGTCCGAACGCCCTGAGCGCCAAGAAAATCGCCAGAAGCTCCAAATGATTTATGTGCAGGAGCTTGTCCTGAGGCGACCAGAGGTCCGAGACCTGAAGGAGATCTAACGTCGCACCCCACCCGAGGAGGGAGGAGTCCTTCGTGATCGTCACATAGGGACCGGGTCCTGAAACCCTGCACCCCCAGACAGATTGCTGAGAGATGACCACCGATCCAGGCCCACTCTCATGGAATCCGGAATCATTATCCACATGGAGTCTGGGTCCACTGCCTGACACCATGAGTTCCGAAAGGCCATCTGGGTCCATCTCATTTTGAGATGAGCAAGAGGAAGAGCCAGCACACACAAGGCCATGAGGCCCAGAAGCCTCTGGAACCACCAGGCCGACATACTCTCTGACTGCGCAAACATCTGCCACGTGGCCAACAGATCCGCCATTCTGTCCCCGGACAGGTTTACTCTGCAGTCAATCGTGTTCCAACGAAAATCCAGAAAAATCAGGTCCTGAGAGACCATCATGGAGGATTTCCGCCAGTTCACCGACAGCCCAAGATGGAACAGGAGCTGAAGGAGAGACTGGAGGTTGCCCGCTGCCGCCAGCGGACAAGGGCTGCGTAAAAGCCAATCGTCCAAATAAGGATACACATGGATACCCTGAAGACGAAGATAGGCCGCAATCACCGACATCATCTTCGTGAAGACACGCGGCGTCGAGCTGAGGCCAAAAGGAAGCACCCGAAACTGGAAGTGCTCCTCTCCCAAAGAGAAACGGAGGTACCTCCTGTGTGGAGCCCAAATCAGGATATGCATGTACGCGTCCTGAAGATCCACTACGCTGAGCCAGTCTCCCATCTGCAAAGAGGAGCATATCTGGCTGGGCGTGATCATCTTGAATTTCTCTTGGGGTAGAAAGAGGTTGAACTGGGAAAGGTCTAGGATGGTGCGCAGGCCAGCCTGGTTGGGTTTGGGCACCGTAAACAGCCGGGAGTAGAAGCCCTCCCCTCACTCCCCAAAGGGAACGGGTTTCCCAGCCCTGAGGTCCAGGAGTTTCTGAACCTCGGCGTTGAGGGAGGGCGAGCCCAACGGCTGAAAAGGAGGGTTGAGGGGTCGGGTAGGGGGTAAAGGTAAGCGGAAGCCCGCCCGAGCGACTGACAAGACCCATCGGTCTTCTGTGATGGTCTGCCACGCCTCCCAATGAGACGCAATGCGCCCTCTCACCGGGGTCTCGTGCGAGCGCAGAAAACCCTCATTTGGCAGGTTTATCGGTGGTGGTGCCACCTGAACCTGAGGAAGAGGCTGAGGAGCGGGAGAAAAACCGCGTACGCTTTTGTCTACGGCGGTTATTCCCCGCAGGAGTATCCACTCTGCGTGATTTGCGGTCGAGAAAGCCCCTGAAACCAGAAGAAGGTCGACTCTCTGAGGTTTGAAAGGAGCTTTAACCAGAACAGACAATTATTTAGCCGTCTGAGTGCTATCCTTGGTTTTGGTGAGCTCTACATCAGTAGAAGAATGAAAAAGCTCCTTACCATCGAATGGAAGGTCCAATACTTTGTCTTGCACTTCCTTCGAAAACTTAGTGGCATGCAACCACGCTTGCCTCTAGGTATCAACCCCGAGCATCATGCCCCGAGCCGAGGTGTCTACGTGATGAGCCGCAGCCTCCAGGAGATCCTGGGCCAAGACCCTGGCATCGGAAAGGCCACCTCTGAAGTCTTCCAACTTCTCGACCGGAATGTGCTCCTCAAACTCCGACAGACCTTTCCACATCCGCATGTTAGCTCCCGCCAAAATCAATTCGGCATTGGCCTGCCTGAGCTGCAAAGCCGAATTGGCAAATATTTTCCTCCCTAGGGAGTCCAGGAGCTTGTCCTCCTTTCCCAAGACCTGAGTAGCCATCGCGGAAGAGGATGCTGCAGGTCTGGACTGCAATGTGGCCACAGCCACCACTGTGGAGGAGGGAGGCAGACAAGACGACAAGGCCACTTCCTCCGAAGAGTGCAGCCTGTACCTCGCGTCAATCTTTTTATTGACAAAAAGTCCTGAGTGTGGCTTCTCCCCGACTCTTCGGACCTCGGCCAAAACATCCTTCTGCAGGAAAAGGCCGGTACGCTCCAAAGGAGACAGGATGAACGCCCCAGAAAGCACGCCCTCCTGTGGAGCAGGTGCCTCGGGAACCGGAACATCTAAGAAATTCATCATGTCCAGTACCCAGTCATGAAAAGCTCTAACAGAGCGGGGAAGGTCCTCATTGTCCTGCTCGCCTTGAGGGTCATCTGACAGGTCAGGATCCTGCTGAACCGTGTCAGGGACTGCCTTGTCCACTGGGGACAACGGTGGCAAAGGCGGAAGAGCAGGGGCAGGCACCACGGGCAAAGGAGGCGCCAGCGGAACCACCAGAAGAACGGGTGGAGCCGGGGGCGCTGGTGGACAAATTTCCTTAAAAAGCCCTTTGAAATACTCCCTCATGGGGTTGGTGCGCATAAGCACTTGAAATTTACCGAAAAAAGCGTCCTCAGGAGATTGCTTCAGAACCTGAGGAGGCCTCTCATGAGGTGGACAAATCCAGGGACGTAACGGAGAAGGGTGCCACACTGGGCCCTCGGCCGACGTATCCACATAAATCAAAGGGGCCGCCCGTGCAGGCAACGAAACATTGTGCGGGCGAGGCATCCGGGCGTTCCAATCATAAACGGGCCGGTAAGGATATGCACAAGTGACCTTAGGGTCACCCAAAGGACCAAACCCTACACCAGGGGCCGATGGTGTAGTTGTAGGGGTAGTACCTAAAATGGCCGCCGTGGTCGTGGTGGGAACGGCCGCCATTTTGTCTTCATCTGAGGGGAACTGTGGCACGTGAGGAGGAGAGGCAGGGGTCCCCGTCGATGGATCCGGGGTCTTAATTTTAGCCTTAACATAAGGAACCTCGGCAGAGCCGGTACTATGAGGCCTGGAATGTTTCTGCGACATACCAACCGCCAACTGAGCCTTCGAAGGAAGGACCTCGGCACTGCCGGTAAAAGAAGAACCTTGCTTATTTGCCCCCTCAACAGATCTGGTATCACCACAAGAGCGGGAACGGTGAGAAACCGCTTTCACCGACAGAGCCCTGTCCGGCCCCTCAGAACTGTTGGTAGCCTTAGCCTCTGTACGAGGGACCTCGGACCTAGGCCCGGTAATAGCCTTATCGGCATGGGCCTCGAACATCCGTTTGGTAAACACAAGCCCAGCCAAGGCCTCGGGGCGCACCCTGGTCTTGTTTTTGAGGGAAGCCGAAAGAGAGGCCTCAGAGCAAGCTCTGGTACCCTGTGACTCAGCAGAACTGGGTCTACACACAGCCCCCACAGGAGGGGCCTCGGAAGTTACTCCGGTGTACACAGGCCCCTTACGGAGACCTTCGGAGAAAACTCCGGTAGAATTATTAGGCCCGACAGGCATCTCAGGGCGAACCCCGGTGAGAGAGCGATCAACGCCCCTCCTGGCTCGAGAGGAACCCGGGAAGATATCCCCCGGCCGGGGTGCTCTGAAAAGTAAAGAACTTACCGGGCGTTTCTTCTTCTCGTCGATGAACGCCTGAAAATGAGATGGAGGAGTGCGTCGGAACACCTCCTCCCACTGTTCCAACCGACGTTGAAGATCCCGGACCGAAAGGGAGTCACAGTAAAAACAGGAGTCCCAACGGTGTTCCGGACCCAAACACCCTAAACAAAGAGGATGGGAGTCCGCCCTCGCGAAGCGACGATGACAGGAAGAACAGTCTGGAAAGTTTAATTTAAAAGACATGAACAGACTAGAAGACGAATGCTAGCGAGAGCCAGAGAGGAAAACAGGGAAGAAAATCTTCCGAGGAAGCAAGTGCGTCCGGCCCCGATCGAGCGGAGAAAAGGACTGAGGGGCGATGCGCGGGGAGGAGCCAAGATGGACAGGGTTACGGCCACGTGCCGGGCCCCGCACAGGAAAGAGAGGAAGGACACATTTTTGGAAAAATGTGGATGCTTTTTACAAAGTGCTCCGGTCCCGTCCCGCAAGACGGAGAGATGTCCCACAAGTATGGAGGAAAGGGGACGGGACGGAGGAGTATATTGCTTCTCTCACAGTGAGATGCTTTGCTATTGAGCCCAGCAGCAACCCTACCTTCTTCCTCAGTGAATCGCCTTGCTATTGAGCCCAGCAGCAAATCAATGTTCTCCTAGTGAGTCACTTGCTATTCATCCAGTCAGAAGATCCAGCTTCTACCACAGTGAGCCACCTTGCTATTGAACAGCAGCTCCAGATTTTCCCACAGTGAGCCATCTTGCTATTCAATCCATCAGCAACTCAAGCTTCTCCCACACAGTGCTGCCTTGCTATTCAGCCCAGAAGCAACGCTAGGTTTTCCCACAGTGAAATGCCTTGCTATTGAGCCCAGCAGTAACTCTATTTATTTTATTTATTTTTTTCATTTGTAAAGCGCCCAGCATCCTCGGGGCATCGGGGCGCTGTTTCCAGAAAATGACTTAGTTACAGTGCAGGATGCAATAGACAGTGAATGTTACAGAGAAAGCGTGTCTAACATTAGCCTGGACATGGAAGGTTGCCTTACATAAGTTATACAGTTGGCAAGGTGAGCACTGACGTGTGAGAAGTGTGTATATCCAGAAGTTCGTATATCCAGTACCAGGTCAGAGTGGGGTTCACATGAAAAACATGTTTTTTATTGCTTTTCTGAAGCCCAGGTGGGACTCGATGCCTCTGATAGAGGCGGGTGTCAGGTTCCAGTTGGTGGCTGCGAGGACTGGGAAGCTAGCGCCACCTGCTCTGGTCCTAATGCTTTTTGGAATTGATAGTCGGTTGGTGTGGCTGGATCTGGTCAGTCTGTTTGAAGTGGGACCAGAGAATCTTTGCGCAAGGTAGCGAAATGCTGTGTCTTGGCGACATTTGTGGGTGAGTGCCAGTGATTTGAAGAGGATCCGTTCCTTGACGGGTAGCCAGTGCACGGATTTCCTGGTGGCCGAGATGTGGTCTCTTTTAGAGACTCCACTGGCTGCTTTGAGGGCATTGTTCTGCACCGTTTGAAGTTTTTTGATGTTTTTAGCTGAAATGCCTAGTAAAAGTGCATTGCAGTAGTCTAGGCGGGAACCTATGATTGCTCTGGCGATGGTGAGGGAGTTTTGCTGCGAGAAGAAGGGCCTTGTAGCAGTGATAAGTTTCGAGTGGTAGGCTGCTGCTGAGGAGATTGCATTCACCTGTCTATTCATGGTAAGGTTAGAGTCAAGGTATACTCCTAGGGTTTTGACTGATTTGGAGACCGAGATGCAGCAGTTGTCGATGAGGAAGGAGTCCTATTGAGATCCCATTTTTTTTATTGTGACTGGCGATCCGATGATAAGTAGTTCTGTCTGTTCGCTCTTGAGGCAGAGCCAGTTTTCAGCCATCCAGGTTTGGATGGTGGTGTAGATGGAGTTAAGGGTTTTTTGGTCGGCCTCGTAGTCGCCTATAAGAGGGATGAGGACTTGTGTATTGTCCGCGTAGTTGGTGTATGTGATGCCCATTGAATCGAGATATTTGAATAGTGACCTTGTGAATAGGTTGTACAGTGTAGGGGATATGCAAGACCCTTGCGGGACACCCAACTTGATTAAATGTGGTTGGGCACAGGCTAGGTCTGAGAAGACTTTCCTTTCTCTGCCCCTAAGGAAGGATGCGATCCAGGCGGTGGCGTCTGCTGAAAAGTTGCCTGTTGTTGAGAGGTGATGGCAGAGGGTGTCATGGTCGACCAGGTCAAATGCCGCGGAAAGGTCAAGTAGAAGTAGAAGAGATAGTCTGCCTACGTCTCTGAGGTCATCGATTTGGTTCTTAAGGTCCAATAATGCGGTTTCTGTACCATGGTTGGGGCGGAAGCCGGATTGCCGGAGACCAAACAGGTGATGAGCTTCAAGGTATTTCTGCACTTGGAGGTATGCAGCTTTGTCCAAAATCTTAAGAAGGAAGGGAACTCTCATGATGGGCCTGTAGTTCCCTGGTATCTTGGGTCTAGTGTTGGTTTTTTCAACAGTGGGCACTCCCATGCTTATTTGAGGCAAGATGGCACTTGGTTGGATTTGAAAGAAGCGTTGATGAAGGCTGTGAAGAACGGTGCCAATGTGGGGGCGCGGTCCTTGATGAGCTGGGCAGGACACGAATCGCCTTTGCAGTTGGAAGGTTTGATCGAGTTGAGTATGGTTAGGACTTCCTCTTCTGTCCTCTCCTGGAATGAGAAAGCTGGGATTACGGATGGGGTGTTCTGGTGTAGGTCAGACTAGCTTCTCCCACAGTGAGCCACTTTGCTATTCATCCGATCAGAAGATCCAGCTTCTCCCACAGTGAGCCACCTTGCTATTTAGCTCAAAAGCACATCAAGCTTCTCCCACTGGGAGCAACCTTGCTATTCAGTGCATTAGCAACACTAGCTACTCCCACAGTGAGCATCCTTGTTATTTAGCCCAGCATCAACTCTAGCTTCCCCCACAGGGAGCCACCTTGCTTTTGAGCCCAGCAACAATTTTAGCTTCTACCACAGTGAGCATTCTTGCTATTTAGCATTACTGCAACTTAAGCTTGTTCCATGGAGAGCTGCCTTGCTATTCAGTCCAGCAGCAACTCTAGCTTCTCCCACGCTGAGCTGCCTTTTCTATCCAGCCCAGTAGGATCTCCTGCTTTAACCACAGTGAGCCGCCTTGCTATTGAGTCCATCAGAAACTCTAGCTTATCCCACAGTGAGCCACCTTGCTATTCTAGCCAACAGCAACTCTAGCTTCTTTCAGAGTGAGATGCCTTGCTATTCAGCCCAGAAGCAATTCTAGCTTCTCCCACAGTGAGCCACCTTTCTATTCAGCCCAGAAGCAACTCTAGCTTCTACCAGAGGGAGCCACCTTGCTATTCAGCACCGCAGAAACTGTAGCTTCGTCTACGGTAAGCAGCGTTGCTTTTCAGTCCAGCAGCAACTCTAGCTTCTCCTACAATGAGCTGCCTTGCTATTTAACCCAGCAGAAACTCAAGCTTCTCCCACAGGGAGCTTCCTTGCTATTGAGCCCAGCAATAATTCTAGCGTCTATTCACAGTGAGCCACCTTAGTATTCAGCCGAGCAGTAACTCTAGCTTCTCGCACACTAAGCTGCCTTGATATTCAGCCCAGCAGGAACTTCTGTTTCTCCCACAATGTGCTGCCTTGCTATTGAGCCCAGCAATAATTCTAGCGTCTATTCACAGTGAGCCACCTTAGTATTCAGCCAATCAGTAACTCTAGCTTCTCGCACACTAAACTGCCTTGATATTCAGCCCAGCAGGAACTTCTGCTTCTCCCACAGTGTGCTGCCTTGCTATTCAACCCAACAGCAACTCTAGCTTTGCCCACAGTGAGACGCTTTGCTATTCAGCCCAGCAGCAACTCTAGCATCTCGAAAACTGAGCTGCCTTCTTTCACAGTGTGCCACCTTGCTATTGAGCCCAGCAGCAACTCCAGATTCTCCCACAGGAAGCCACCTTGCTATTCAGCCCTGAAGCAGCTCTAGCTTTTCCCACAGTGAGCTGCCTTGCTGAGTAGCCCTGCAGCAAGTCTAGCTTTTCCCACAGTGAACTGCCTTGCTATTCAGCCCAGTAGCAGCTCTAGCTTCTGGTGCAGTGAGCCACCTTTGCTATTCAGCCCAGCAGTAACTCAAGCTTCTCCCACGCTGAGCCACCATGCTATTCAGCCCAGCCCAGCAGCATCTCCAGCTTCTCCCACAATGAGCCATCTTGCTATTTAGCCCAGCAGCAACTCCAGCTTCTTCCACACTGAGCCGCATTGCATTTAGCCCATAAACAACTCCAGCTCCTCCTACAGTGGGACAACTTGCAATTGAGCAAAGCAGCAACTCATGCTTCTCCAACAAGGAGCCACCATGCTATTCAGCCCAGCAGCAACTTTAGCTTCTCCCACAGAGGACTGTCTTGCTATTCAGCCCAGAAGCAATTCTAGCTTCTCCCTTCACGAGCCATCTTGCTATTCAGCCATGCAGCAACTCTAGCTTCTTCCACAGTGAGCTGCCTGGCTATTCAGTCGAGCTGACACTCTAGCTTCTCCCACACAGTGCCACATTTGCTATTGAGCCGAGCAACAACTCCAGCTTCTCCCACAGGGAGTCACCTTGTATTCAGCCCATCAGCAGCTCCAAACTCTCCCACAGTGAACCGACTTGCAATTCAGCCGAGCAGCAACGCTAGCTTCCCCCACATGAGCTGCTTTGTTATTCAACTCAGCAGCAGCTCTACCTTCTCCCATACTGTGCCTTCTTCCTATTCAGCCAAGAAGTAACTCCTGCCGTCTTGCTATTTAGCACAGCCGAAACTCAAGCTTCTCCCACAGGGAGCAACCTTGCTATTCAGCCCAGTAACAACTCTAGTGTCTTCCACGGTGAGCATCCTTGCTGTTCAGCCCAGTGTAGTAATCTGGCCTACAGATTAGCTGTGAGTGTGAGGTCATCTGGGGTGGAATGTTTGTGTGGAATGTTTGTGTGGTGGTGTACTGCTGGTGACGGTTAGAGAGGAGAGTGAAGCTGTGAGCTGAGAAGATGGGTGTGGGGGTGAGCCCGGTGTTTCCCGTGTCATCTTGTGTCCCCTACCATCCCTGTGTCTTGTGGAGGAGTTCAGGACATGGCCAATAAAGAACCTGAGAACTTACCTTGATGTACTGGCGGTCCATCATTGTTACACTGGTGACGAAGGTGGGATGGTAGGTGGACAACCTTTCCTTTGGCGCTGCTGGGGGGGGTGCAGCACTCTTGAAACACTGACCCCGTGAGTTCCCCCACACCCAGTCGGGCCTGTGCCCCGTTGGCCCGTGATATTGACTTTGCAGCCCTCATTGGGGCTGTGCCAGTAATGCTGCATTTTGTCCAGAGGCGCACCTGTGGTTTCTGTGGCCTTTTTAATTACAGATGGCTGGGTATCCTGGTTGTGGCGGTCCTGAGGAGCTGTGATTACTCGTAATATGGAGCGGTTCCTGATGAGCGCCGGGGGCCGGGCGTTGGATCCGCGTGAGGAGTATAGGACCGTGGGTTTCTGTGTTGGCGGCCTTCCACTCAGCTTCTTGCCATGTTCCATATCTGAGTGGGGAGCCTTGCTTTGGCGGTGCTGCGCAGGGTGTTTGGCCCTCGTGACTGCCCCACCCCACTCTTTCGGGTTGCGGCTGGGGAGGGGCAGTCCTTCCAGCTGGACCCCTTTCATTTTGGTGGTTGAGCAGCGAGTCTTCCTTATTGGCATCGGGCGAGGAGTGTGCCCGTTAGTGCTGCTCGGAGGATTTTGACGCTGCACTGGGGAGAATGCGACACACGTTCTGTGTGTTGAACGGAGTTTCAATAGCTCCGTTGATCGTGCCTGGCCAGTGGCTCAGAGCAATATGTTGACGTCACAGCCGGGAGAGGCAGTCCCAGTCGTCACGTGAAGTGTGAGCACTGTTGCTTGTGTGTCTAGCCTCGCTCTCGGCTCATCCTTGGTTGGAAGGGACGCACTGATAGGTAGCTGTATGGAGTCAGCTCTTCGTTTGCACAGCAGTGAAACGTTCAAGGAAGATTCTTTCTGAGTGTGCCACCGGATGGAACACACCATTTTCGCAGCGTTTGAGCATGGCATGGACTGCTATCTTCGGCTCATCATGCAGTAGTGAACGTTCGTGGTGTGCTCCCTGTGACGCATACTCTTGCTGAACTGTGTGCAAGGAACAAGTTACTTACCTGTAACTGTTGTTCTCCAGCATGGGTCTGGCATGGATTCACATGATCATGGATTCACATGCTCATGAATATTCCCCGTCGTCAGGCTGGGAATCCTCGGTAAAGAAAAAACCCAGTATCAGTTTCGTTTCTGATCTGTCTTTCGTAGTAATAACCAATCACTGGTCTCTGCGTCATACTGACCACAGCCAATGATTGCCCTCTACCTAAGCACCGCCTCTGGCAGCCATCTTCAGATTTGGAAGCACGTGAAGTGGCAGTATGACCAAGTGAAGAGCCGCAGAGGGGTAGGCGGGAGGGTTCGCATGTGAATCCATGCCAGACCCATGCTGGAGAACAACAGTTACAGGTAAGTAACTTGTTCCTTCTCCAGCATGGGGTCTGGCATGGATTTACATGCTCATGAATAAAGAATACATAGCAGTACACACATGCACAACCATGGGAGGTGGCAAAGGCTCAACATTAAGCATTACATCAAACTCAACATTAAGCATCTTACCTCCTCACCAGGCTCACCTCAGGCGAACAGGTTGCGCAGCACTGCTTGGCCGACCCTGGACTCCTCCCTGGAATCCCGATCGACGCAGTAGAATTTCGTGAAGGTGTGCGTCGACCTCCACGTAGCAGCCCTGCATATGTCCAACAGGGGCACACCAGAAAGGAACGCCGTGGTAGCTGCGATAGCTCTGGTGGAATGGGCTCTCGGACGGCCAGGCAGCGGTCGGTTTGCCAACCGATGACAGTACATGATACAGCCGGAGAGCCATCTGGAAATGGAAGCCTTCGAGAGAGCCTTCCCCTGATTGACAGGTCCAAAGTTCACAAAGAGTTGTGACGTCTTCCGAAAACACTTCGTGCGGTCCACGTAGAACTTCAGCGCTCTAGCCACATCCAGCGAGTGCAAAGTCCTCTCAGCCGGCGACGAAGGCGACGGGAAGAACACAGGCAACACCAAGGGTTCGTTGAGATGGAAGTCCGACGGTACCTTGGGCATGAAGGAGGGGTGCGTCCTGAGCACTACCCTTGTGTCGTGAAAAGTCAAGTACGGGGCCTTGCAGGAAAGGGCCTGGATCTCTCCCACCCGTCGTGCGGAGGTGATGGCCACAAGAAACGCTGTTTTCCACGACAGAAACTTCAATGGGGCCGAGTACAGAGGCTCGAACGGAGGTCCCATGAGCGTGGTCAGCACCACGTTGAGCTCCCACGCCGGGGCCGGCGCCTTCACCGGCGGGAACGATCTGAACAGTCCCTTCATGAACTCTTTCACCAGACGATGAGACCACAGGGACGTCCGGCCCGTGGTTCTGGTGTATCGGGAGATCGCAGCAAGATGAATCTTGATGGACGCGTGTGCCAGTCCAGCTTTGGCCAGCGTCAACAGGTACGGCAGTACCTGGGGAGCCGTAATCCGTAGAGGGTTAATCTTCTGTGCGTGGCACCAGACAGAGAACCTCTTCCATTTGTGTCCGTAGCATTTAAGAGTCGAGGACGCCCTGGCCTTTGCAAGAACCTCTCTGCAGTCGGCCGGTATGTCATATCCTCCAAACTCTAGCGCTGCAGGAGCCAGGCCTGCAAGTTCAGCGATTTCGGGTCGTGGTGGAGGATGGCGCCTCCTTCCCTGGAGAGTAGATCGGCGTCCACTGGCAGCTTGATTGGCGGGGACGCTGACAAGTCCAGAAGGTCCGGGAACCATATCTGCCTCGGCCACGCAGGTGCAACGAGGATCATCCTGCACCGTGACCTCTTGAGCTGGTTGATGAGCCGGATTAGCAGTGGCAAAGGAGGGAACGCGTAGAGGAACAGGCCCTCCCAGGGGAACGAGAAAGCATCGCCCATGCTCCTCGCCTGGGGAAACCTGCTGGCGAACTTCCGGCACTTGGAGTTCGTCGCCGTCGCGAACAGGTCGATCTGGGGTGTGCCCCACCATCGGAAGAGGTGATCCACTAGATCCTGCCGTAGTTCCCACTCGTGGCACGAGCGCAGCTCCCTGCTGAGTGAGTCGGCGATGGTGTTTTTTATCCCTGCCAGATGAAACGGCACCAGAAACATCCTTTGGGCGACTGCCCAATGCCACAGGTCCTGCGCCTCCTTGGACAGTGCTGGGGACCTGGTTCCGCCCTGTTTCCTGATGTAAAACATGGTGGTGGTGTTGTCGGTGAAGATCCTCACCACCTTGCCCTTGAGGGACGGAAGGAAGGACCTGAGGGCCCAGAACACTGCACGGAGCTCCAGGACGTTGATATGGAGGGACTTCTCCGTCGGGAGCCAGAGGCCTCTCGTGTGCAGATTTTCGGTGTGCGCTCCGCACCCTTCCAGGGAGGCATCCGTGGTCACTGTCTCCTGGTGGTCTGGGGTCTGGAAGTCCATGCCCGCCGTCAGATGCGCGCGGGTGCCCCACCACCGGACCGCTCGGCGGAAACTCTCGTCGAGTGTGATCCTCTCCTCGAAGCCGCCCGTCGTTTGGATCCAGCGCGCGTCCAGGAACTCCTGCAACGGGTGCCTCCGGAGCCTGCACATGGGAATGAGGTAGATGCAAGAAGACATCATTCCGAGGAGGGACTTGATGGACCTCACCCTGGCCGCGTCGGAAACCAACATCCTCTGTACCTTTCCCAGGATGGACCTGGCCCTTTCCTCCGACGGGGAGGCCAGAAGGGACACTGCGTCGAGCTTCGCTCCCAGAAACAGTGCGTTTTGCGCGGGTACCAGGTGGGACTTGGCGTAGTTCACGGAGAATCCCAGGTCCGTGAGAAGTTGGACGGTCCTTGCCGTGTGCTCCACGGCGAGCTCCCTCGTCTTGGCTCGGATGAGCCAGTCGTCCAGGTAGGGGTAGACGTGGATCCCCTCGCGGCGCAGTTGCGCCGCCACCGGTGCAAGGCACTTGGTAAATACCCTGGGTGCCGACCGTAGTCCGAAGGGGAGGGCTTTGAACTGGTAGTGACGCCCTTGTACCACAAACCTGAGGAATTTTCGGTGCCCCTTTAGGATGGGAATGTGGAAGTAGGCATCCTCCAAATCCAACGACGACAGGAAGTCTCCTTCCTCCAGCTGCCCCAGGATGTGCTGGAGGGTGACCATCCGGAACTTCTGCGCCTTGATGAACTTGTTCAGACGTCGCAGGTCTAGGATGGGGCGCCATCCTCCCGTCTTCTTCTTCACGAGGAAGTATCTCGAGTAAACTCCGGAGCCCCGAAGCCTCTTTGGGACGAGTTCGATGACGCCCTTCCTGAGCATCGCCTTTACCTCCAGGAGAAGCTGAGGGACGTGAAGCTCTTTCCTGGCCACGGGGGGGACGCGTGGGCACCTTCTTTGAAACTCGAGCGCGAGGCCCCGGGCTACGGCGTCCAGCACCCAACGGTCGGTGGAGATGGACTCCCACACGCTGACGAAGCTCACCAGCCGGCCTCCCACCGGGGTGCTTCGGTGGGGGCCCGACCCCACAGCCGGTTCAATCCTGTTTCGACGAGGCTTTGCCGCCTTGACCTCCTTGGCGACGACGGCGGGGTCCGCCAGACTTGCCTCGTCCTCTGTAGGCCTCCTGAGACGACGAGCGGGCCGCTTGACGGTAGGTGGAGAAACCGCCGCCGGAACCTTTGGAGGCGCCCTTGCCTCCGCTGCTCCGAAAGGGCGTCCGTCGTTGCAGAACCCCAAGGGCCCGGGCCGTCTCAGTGTCCGCTTTAATGGCCTGGAGGGAATCGTCCACTGTTTTCCCAAACAGGTTGTTCCCATCGAACGGCATGTCCAGGACTCTGGTCTGTACGTCTTGACGGAAGTCCGTAGCCTTGAGCCATCCACGCCGCCTAAGGCACACGCCGTTGCCCAACTGGCGAAACCCAGTGTCGGCGATGTCCATCGCAATAGTGATGGCGTGGTCCGACGCCACCTCGCCTTCCTGTAGGATTTCCAGGGCATCCGCCCTCTTGTCGTCCGGTAGGAAGTCCAGCAGGGGAGCCAGTTTGTACCATAACTCCCTGTCGTAGCGGGCCACGATAGCCAAGGCGTTGGCCGCTTTAATCGTCGTCGCTGCCGACGAGATGACCCTGCGTCCCATAGCGTCCAATTTCTTTCCCTCGCCGTCCAGTGGGGAAGTCGATGTGGAGGCCGCACCCCCCCCGCTTTCTTCCTGGCCGCCGCGGAGACGACGGAGTCCGGGGTAGGCTGCGCCCGGAGGCACAGGGGGGCCGCGTCCGGGACCCGGTACTTCTTCTCGTACCGGTCTCTTCTAGCTGGCGTCGTGGAAGGGTTCTTGAGGAGGGCGAGGTCCTCGTCCCAAATGTCGTCCAGTAGAGGCACCGCGAGGACCGTCTTCCTCTTGGCCTCGCGCCGTTGATAAAGGAATCCTTCCTTTTTCTTCTCCTCAGGGCAGAGCTGGAAAAGCTCGGATGCCCTGGCGATCATGGAGTGGAACGATCCAATCTCGTCGGGCGGAGAAGCCCTGGTGGGAGGTGACGACGGTAGATCCTCGTCGTACACCTCGTCGTCCGTACCCGTCGCTGCCGTGTCAGTCCCTGTATCATCCCCTCGGGTGGACGGGGAGGAGGGCTGGACGGGGCGCGATGGCTGAAAAGGAGGTGGAGGCTGAATCCTTCTTTTCTTGGGCGGGGGAGCACCTGAAGGTCCCGGTTCAGGATCCCCCGACGGGAGAGGTTCCTCCGTCGGCAACGGTAGTCTCGTCCTTATCTCTGAACATAAGGACTGTATAGCCAACAAAATGGCCGCCGAGTTGTCTTGCGGCACTGGCAGAGGGGAATCCGACAGGCGATCAGGGGCCCCGTCGGTACCCTCGACAATGTCGTCGTCGCCTGCGTCGGGATCCATCCCGACGGGCCGGTCTTCTTCCACGCCAAGGCCGTGGCTTAAGACCTCAATCAGCTCTTCCTCTGAGGTTGAGGCCGAATCTACGACGACGCCCTGCCCCCCCTTTTTCTTCCCCGCCGGGGGTTTCACGGGGGTCCTATCGATGGGCACAAAAGAGGACTCCCTCCGAGGTGGCAGGGAGACTCTGAGCCCCGAGGTCGCCACCACTGGTGCAGCCTCCACAGGCTGAGCCAGGGCCGCCGCGACAGTATCGATAGAGGGCTTGGCCGGATGGATTAAGGCCTTCACCGCCTTAGGTGAGCTCACCGCCTTATCCTTGAGGGGTGGGACACTGCCTCGCTCCCCCTCCGATGGGGCCTTCGAGCTCGACCGGGGCCTCTCCAGGAGCTTCGCCGGGTGCTCGCCCTTCCTCTTACCCGACCCAAAGCATTGGCTCGTGGCTGAAGGTGCCGGGGAGGGTGCGCCCTGCCTGGCGCCCGTAGAGCCCGACCGTTCGGCGCTCCCGGTGCCAGCGGACTCGCGGTGCTTGGCCTTGTGTTGGACCCCCGTCGCCGGGGCGTCCTCAAAGGTCTTAGAAGCCCGCTCGGATTTCTTCCTCTTCTTCTCGCCTGGCGGGCTCTTCCCTTCCAGCCAGTTGGCGAGACGTTGATGGCGGTCCTTCATGGTCCGCTCCGACATGTTGCCGCAAAACGCACAGTCCTTCTCCACATGCGTCTTGTCCTCATGTAAGCAGTAGAGACAAAAGGAGTGTTCGTCCTCCTTAAAGACGTTCTGGAGCTGGCATCCAGGGCAGATCCTGAACAGCTTTCCGGGCGTCGAGCTTCCCTTCTCCTGGGCCATGTCCGGGCCTGAGAAACTTCTGGAGTCCTCCAAAAGCGTAGCTCGACGAAATCTTCACCCTTGAGGGGCGCTGACGAATCCGACACGGGTCCCCGTTGATCGGATGGAGAGTCGGTGGAGCTTGAGGCTCTTTTGACCGAAAAAACGAAGTTTTTGAGAAAAAACGTGAAAAAATAGCACTAACGCTCGAGAGCAATAGCACGAGGATCCCAACACATGAACGTCCGGTAAAAATCTGAAGATGGCTGCCAGAGGCGGTGCTAAGGTAGAGGACAGTCATTGGCTGTGGTCAGTATGACGCAGAGACCAGTGATTGGTTATTACTACGAAAGACAGATCAGAAACGAAACTGATACTGGTTTTTTTCTTTACCGAGGATTCCCAGCCTGACGACGGGGAATATTCATGAGCATGTGAATCCATGAGCATGTGAATCCATGCCAGACCCCATGCTGGAGAATGTATTCGCTTTGCCTTTACGAGGAGACATTTCATGAGACTACAGAGTGGTTTAGTACCAGCCAGGGTTCAATTTATCAGGTCAGTGTTCAGGCCGTATGTGTGGGCATGAGTGAATATATGTTGTGGCCCATATATTAAGGTTGGGTGACGGGGGTTCTGGCTTTATGACCCGGGGGTAGTATCAGGGGTATGTTATTAAAGGCCGTTGTCTCGTGCCTGTGTGGTCCTTGTTGTGGCCTTCTATGGGATAGGGGTTTAGTGTTTTCCCTTTGGTAACTCCCAGGTGTGAGGGAGGGGGTGCTTGCAATGTAATTAATACTGCAATGCGGATGACCGAGGCCATGGCTGTGTTTTAGCTGTGGCGGAACGTATTCTCTGGGTCAAGTTAACCCCACATTTTTTTGGGTTGGGGTCTGATCTTATGTATGGAGGGGAATACCAATATGCGTTAGTGTGACTTTTCACCGAACTCTGACTTTCATGCAAGTTGTCATTGTGTGGTGCCCAGGAGCTCAAGCTGGTGGCATTGAGGGATGGGCTGGGGGTCATCATCATCCAATGTTTTCACATGTGATGTATTGTTTCACCTTTGAACATGTGATGTGTTTTCATGATGTTGCATTCAAATTCCATCCTTGTTATGCAATGTTACCAAATGGAATTTGTACATGCTTGATGTCGTCAGTTTTGGAGTGTGAATGTGTGTGCGGGTGCATGCTGCAGTTTGGCGCTCCTGTAGTCACGTGTTATTACAGCATTGGAATGTTTCCGCCTTGTATGGATGGCGATGTGGTTGCTGTGTGCTGTTATGGGTTGAGTTGTTTTGCCCGTGTGTTTTGTGTCATGAGTGCATGTGTCAGGAGTGCGTGTGTCCTGGTGTAGTGCCTGGTTTAAGTCGGGGTTGGTCGCTATGTTTTTGGCACTCAGGGATGTTGATCTCTTTATCTTGAGTTTCCTTCTGCCTGGTATGGTTCCAGGTTAGGTGGCAGTGGTGTTTGTGTTATGGTCTTTAGTGCCTGATGGGTCAGGGTAGGTCGCTATCGGCCCGAGCGTTGCATTGTTGTTTCTGGTGCCTTCGTTTGCAGGGTTGGTCACCTTTGGAGTAGTTGTTCCGTCATTAGTGCCTGTGTTGTCAGGGCTGGTCGCTTTTGGCGTTGGGTATGCCGTCATTGGTGCCTGATGGCTGTCAGAGTTGGTCGCTTTTGGCGTGGGTTGAGTCGAATTTTAGATCATTCATAGGTTCCGGCCTATTTGGCCGAGATGGGTCACTATGGTTTGGAGTTTAGCTTTACCTGATTCCGAGTGTGGTAAGTCAGGTTGTCTCCTGGTGTGTTCAATAACGGTGTTTGTAGGAGGATGGAATGGCAAACGGTTTGTGCAGAGGAGCAGTATTGGGTGTGGTTTTTCCTTATACTGCGGTTCATGGTCCTTTGTGTGGTTCCTTGGTCCTTGTCTGGCTTTTGTTGTTGCTTCCTTTGGGGGTGGTTGGTTAGTGCTCGGAGGGGCATCTCTGAGACTTCGGGGTGGCAGACCGAAGTGGAAGGTGATTTGTGCTAAGGTGGGTAAATTGGTTAGGTTGTAGTTGTGTTGGTGTTGGCTAACAATAGTTTGGCTAGGGGTGGCAGCCCTAGGTCCTGAGGGGCAGCTCGGGACAGGCGTAAGTGCTCTGTTTGTTATTTTTGAGGACTCGATGTGTGGACCGAGGGAGTGGTGTGTTGTTTTAGGGTGCATCCCGTTGACATTTTCTACTTGGTCCGAGGGTGTCCTGCTAATGCTTTTCCTTTTGTGTGGTTTCCATTAGTGGTGTTACCAGGGTTCCTGTACATAGCCCGCCACTGTGTTGCGGAATTCTGGTAGTGTGTTGTGTTGGGGTGTTAAGGTCTTGTACTGGTCACATTACCTTGTCATTCTTTTGTTTCCCATGGAGGGAGTGGTGTAGTAATTGGCTTTGTGTTTCCAAGGGGAGGAGAAGTGTAGTAATCTGGCCTACAGATTAGCTGTGAGTGTGAGGTCATCTGTGGTGGAATGTTTGTGTGGAATGTTTGTGTGATGGTGTTCTGCTGGTGACGGTTAGAGAGGAGAGTGAAGCTGTGAGCTGAGAAGATGGGTGTGGGGGTGAGCCCTGTGTTTCCCGTGTCATCTTGTGTCCCCTACCATCCCTGTGTCTTGTGGAGGAGTTCAGGACATGGACAATAAAGAACCCGAGAACTTACCTTGATGTACTGGCGGTCCATCATTGTTACACCCAGCAGCAACTGTTGCTTCTCCCACAGGGAGCTTCTATGCTATTGAGCCCAGCAACAACTCTAGCATCTATCACAGGGAGCCGCCTTGATATTCAGTCGAGCAGTAACTCTAGCTTCTCGCACACTGAGCTGCCTTGATATTCAGCCCAGCAGGAACTTCTGTTTCTCTTACAGTGCGCTGCCCTGCTATTCAACCCAACAGCAACTCCAGCTGTGCCCACTGTGAGATGTCTTGCTATTCAGCCCAGAAGCAATTCTAGCGTCTCCCTTCATGAGCCATCTTGTTATTCAGATCATCAGCAACTCCAGCTTTCCCCACAGGGAGACACATTCCTATTCAGCCCATCAGAAACTCTACCTTCTGCCACAGAAAGCCGGCCTGCTAATGAGCCCAACAGCAACGCTATCTTCTCCCACAGGGAGTCACCTTGTATTCAGCCCATCAGCAGCCCCAAACTCTCCACAGTGAGCCGCCTTGCTACTCAGCCGAGCAGCAACGCTAGCTTCCCCCACATGAGCTGCCTTGCTATTCAGCTCAGCAGCAGCTCTACCTTCTGCCATACTGTGCCTCCTTCCTATTCAGCCAAGCAGTAACTCCTGCTTCTCCCACAGTGAGCCGTCTTGCTATTTAGCCCAGCCGAATCTCAAGCTTCTCCCACAGGGAGCAACCTTGCTATTCAGCCCAGTAACAACTCTAGTGTCTTCCACTAGAGCATCCTTGCTATTCAGCCCACCAGCAACTCTTGCTTCTCCACAGGGAGCTTCCTTGCTATTGAGCCCAGCAACAATTTTAGCATCTATCACAGTGAGCCGCCTTGATATTCAGCCGAGCAGTAACTCTAGCTTCTCGCACACTGAACTGCCTTGATATTCAGCCCAGAAGGAACTTCTGCTTCTTCCACAGTGTGCTGCCCTGCTATTCAGCCCAACAGCAACTCTAGCTTTTCCCACTGTAAGATGCCTTGCTATTCAGCCAAGCAGCAACTCTAGCTTCTCCCACGGTGAGCTACCTTGGTGGACAGTCAGCAGCAACTGTAGCATCTCGCAGACTGAGCTGCCTTGATATTCAGCCGAGCAGGAACTTCTGCTTCTCCCACATTGTGCTGCCCTGCTATTCATCCCAACAGCAACTCTAGCTTTGCCCACTGTAAGACGCCTTGCTATTCAGCCCAGCAGCAACTCTAGCTTCTCCCACAGAGAGCTGCCTTGCTAAATAGCCCTACATCAACTGTAGCTTTTTCCACAGTGAACTGCCTTGCAATTCTACCCAGCAGAACTCTAGCTTCTCATGCAGTGAGCCACGTTTGCTATTCGTCCCAGCAGTAACTCTAGCTTCTCCCACAATGAGCCACCCTTCTATTCATCCCAAAATCAACTCTAGCTTCACCTACATGGAGTCACCTTGCTATTCAGCCCACGTGCAATGCTAGGTTAAGCCCAGCAGCAACATAAGATTCTCCCACAAGCAGCCACCATGCTACTCAGCCCAGCAGCAACTTTAGCTTCCCCCACAGAGGACCACCTTGCTATTCAGCTTCTGCCACAATAAGCCATCTTGCTATTCATCCCAGCAGCAACTCCAGCTTCTCCCACACTGAGCCGCCTTGCTATTCAGCCAAGCAGCAACTTTAGATTCTACCGCAGTGAGCCATCTTGATATTCAGCCCAGCAGCACTTCTAGATTCCCCCACAGTGAGCCACCTTGCTATTCAGCCCAGAAGCTACTCTAGCTTCTTCCACAGTGAGCAGCCTGGCTATTCAGTCCAGCTGACACTCTAGCTTCTCCCACACAGAGCCGCCTTTGTTATTGAGCCCAGCAACAACACCAGCTTTTCCCACAGGGAGACACCTTCCTATTCAGCCCATCAGCAACTCTAGCTTCTGCCACAGAGAGCCGCCCTTCTAATGAGCCCAACGGCAACTCTATCTTCTCCCACAGGGAGTGACCTTGTTTTCAGCCCCCCAGCAGCTCCAGGCTCTCCCACACTTAGCCGTCTTGCTATTCAGCCGAGCAGCAGCGCTAGGAGTCCATGAGGCCACAACAGCCTCTAAAATGGCTGACGTAGTTACTACAGTAACTAGCAACAAACAAGAATTCCCAATGAGCTCCGATTGGCTCCTCGGCTCTGCCCGCTCCTCCCCTCCTGCTTTAAATGGAGGGAAGGTGCACCGGCAGGTGAAGCTGAGGAGCGAAGGCCAGGAGAAAAGGCCAATCTCCCTCTCTGCAGCTCTGCTGCGAGGGTAACATCATCTGTTTCCTGCCACAGCTGATCCGTCAAAAAAAGGAGCACTGGTGTGTTCCAGGGAGGCCGCCGTGTCTACAGCAGTCCATGAGGCCACAACAGCCTGTAAGATGGCCGACGTGGTTACTACCTAACTAGGAACAAACACGAATTCCCAATGAGCTTGGATTGGCTCCTCGACCCTGCCCGCTCCTTCCCTCCTGCTTTAAATGGAGGGGAGGTGCACAGGCAGCCAAAGCTGAGGAGCGAAGGCCAGGAGAAAAGGCCAATTTCCCTCTCTGCAGCTCTCTGCTGCTCGGCGCTGTCATGTGCCAAAGTCCTGCTGATACCCTGAACACATCCATGTTGGCCCTACTAGCCATTAGAAGTACACGCCTCCAAGCGTGCACTATCTACATCCCTTTTATCACCCACCACCCGCCTCTTCACTTAAGGAACGCGTGACTAGGGACCAGGAGTGCACGCCCGCAAAAGGCGTGCAATCTGTTGTAATCTGTTGTTCCATTGTACAGCGCCTTGGTGTAAAGCGCTCTATAAATAAATAAATCAATCAATCAATCAATCAATCAAAAGAACCGTCATGAGCCTAAGGCCTGTAGCCTGGCTTTTTCGAAAAGTGCTGCGCCTGCAGAATACCAGGTGACACTGGTACAGGGATCCCTATCGGGCCACTTGTCCACCTACTAAGAGACCTATCCAGTAGTCAGCACTACAACTAGAGGTTGTGCTACCATTGCCCCCTTATCCACTCCTGATGTGCTGGCTCCTGCTCCATTTGCCATGGCACAAGCCTGCCTACAGCTGTCATCCTCAGCGTTGGACTTATCAACACAAACTTTGCCTGTCTCCACACTGGTAAGCTCGGATCCCCCTCCTGATACCGTTATGTATGCACATCTGCCTCCATCTGCCTTGAATGCCTCATGGTATCCCCACCCCCCGGCACTACCAGCTGTCAATCCTACTTTCCCTATGCCAAATATGGACAGTCTTGCATTGCTTATGACAAATATTGCTATTCTTGTATTCCTTATGTCAAGTACTGCCAATTCTGGTTTGTATGTGCCAGTTGTTGATAACCTTGCACTACATATGTCAAGAACTGCCTATTCTGGTTCGCCTGTGCCAGTTTTTGATAACCTTGCACTGAATATGTCAAGTACTACCTATTCTGGGTCGCCTGTGCCAGTTGCTGATAACCTTGCACTACATATGCCTAATACTGCCAATTGTGCTTCGCCTATCCCAGATATTGATAATTCTGCATCGCCTGTGTCAAATACTGCCTATATTGAAACATTGAATGTACATGTCCTCATGCCCCAGCCAACAACACATTGCCTGTAACTGACTGTGCCTCTGCTACCACCTTGAATACTCACATGTCAACACATGCCACCATGACTGCCTTGCCTGTCCCGATCACAACACAGGATACCACATGGCTGCTCCCTTCACCACTTTGTGTTCCTATGAATGCCACACCGACTCCAATCATCACTGTTAGGGAGAATTCTTATAAATGTGCTAATTCCCTTCCCCTTAGAGACCCCCAGCAACTTTGCTGGATTTTGAGGACTTGATTTTTTTACCTGGAAAGAGTGTGAGCCTTTTTTTCCCACTCTTTTATTTGTTTTGATGTGTGTTTTACACTTGTGTTCTTTGAATAGGGGGTTTTAGATAAGTCCATAGGCATCATCTTTTCATGTGTGTTACACAGCACCTTCAGTGCAGTAACACGGGGATGTCTTTTGGACTTCCCAAAGGTTAAAATGCCTTCTCTGGGGTAGACTGATGTTTACCAGAGAATGCAAAGTGAAATTGACTTTACTAGTCTTTCCAAATTCATAGACCCAGCACACACCATCTTACAATGGAGTGCTGGAGGGCTTACATAGTATCCTCTGTGTCTAAATACTCATGTAGCAGTCAAATGCTACCCTTTCCTATTGAAAAGGTTGGTGGCAGTGGTTTTACAACGAACTACCATGATTTTTCCCGACCGCGAACACCGGTAGCTAAAAATCACGGGAGCCATGTTTTTCAAGATGGCGCCTTAAGCCCCTTTGTTTAAACAGCTCCCGGTCTTCTTTTTTTGCTGTTTCTTTTTGGAAAGGTCATTCTAGTGTTTGTCTCTGCACGCCAAACCAGGTTTGGTCCCTTTGTTCATGTGCCTTTGGCGGGCTTCAGGAGTGAAGACCGCCTCTGGCGTCTGAGTGTCTGGGGTGGGCAGGAAGTGAGGGAGGTGCCCGAAACTCCCTGTGCTTAGTCTCCTAGGAGACCCAAATGCACTCTGGCATGATCGGCTGGCTGACTCTCCGGCAAGGACAGCCGCCCTGCTGGGTGAGTGACAGCTAGGCTGGAATGAAAGGGAGAGAACTGTTTAATAGGCGAGTCTCTTGGACTAGAAAGCAGAGTCGACCACTGGAACGAAATAACTGAAGAAGAGCTGGAAGAGGGCGGCTGCTGCAACTCCTGGACCGTTGGTTTTTCCCGGTGAAGCCCTGCTGCAGGTCTGAGTTGCCAAGTTCATCTCGACAGAGAAGCCCCTTCAAGGAGGACTTCTTCCTTTGAGTTGGTGGGACCAATCAACCCGTAAGCCACCTGGATACCATTCTGAAGGCTGGTTAGGATTAACCAGAGAGAGGGACACCAGCTTGTGTGCTCGAATCTACAGCTACTGGAACTGAAATGACTCCATCTTGTTTGCTTTTTCGACGATGCAGTGCAGGAGTCCCCCGACATCCTCCCTCGTATCCCCACTACTGAGGCTCAGGAGGAACAGTGAGATCTGCAGGAACTGGTAGGAACCAACGACTTCAGCTGCATTTGTTTCTTCATACTAAGGTACTGTGCCAACCCTATAGAGAGAATGCCACTCTTGCGGGGGAAAGTTTGTGAAACTTTCCCAACTTGCAGGCCTAATCATCTTGTGACCCAACATATGATTCTTTTTCACCTAAACTACTTCCTAGAACTTTTGCAAAGACTGTTTGATACCAAAACTGCTCTTTCCTATCCAGAACTGTTGACCATTGACTTTGGCCTAGGCCTATTTGACTTGAATTGAACTCTTCTGGTGAACTGAAACTATTTGCACTGTCTAACAAGTATATGTGATCTATTCTACTTACCTTGTCCCTTTTGGCCACTTCTAAGTAACTGAACTGCTATTTTGCTCCTACTTTAGGGGAGCTCAAACTGTCTAAAAATCTTAGAGTTTTGTGTTGAAGTGTATTGGTATATAATATTAAGTTGCCTCCTTCTAGTGAAATGTTTTCTAAATGATTGTGTAACAAATTAATAAGTGTTTTACCAAGAATCCTTGAGTATAAGTGTCTACTTGAACCACTGTGATTGAAAGACCTCTGTGTAACCTCTTCTACTACTCACATTCACTCTTGAGATAAGCCTGGCTGCTCAGCTCGCTACCAAAAACTGTGTGGTACAGACTGATACCAAAGGTTGGTTTGACTTGCACTTGTAGTCCTAATTGTATGTGGTGGTCCCAGAGGGTACTGCATGCAATTTTGCCTAACAATCACCCATCGGGCCTCACCTAATACCCTCCTTAGGTGTGCCCTCATGAATGCCGGCCCTCCCCCAGGGATGTCATTTCACTAAAATGCCAGGGGTAGCGGAAGTGACACCACACGACTCTTGACCTCTGATGACATCACAGGACATGATGTATTTTGACCCCACCCCAAAGTGACATCACGGGAAGCGATGGAGCACAACCTTTTACCGCTTGACAAAACAGGAAGTGGCATAACATAGCATTGTTTCTAAGTGCACTACAAAAAATATGGTTACAATATCACTGTAAAGTGATATACATTTCATACAAGAATGAATCACCCTATGTATCATTAATATCAGCGCGTATAGGCCCATATTACCAAATTACTGTGAATGCAAGCAGACGTCCAAGACCAAGCGATAATGATGTGTTATTATAAAGCACTTACGCTTAAACGCTTCATATAGAATAAATACACATACAATATTACCCAACCTGTGTTGGTACTAATTTGTCAACCTCAGCAGGATGAAAGGCTGAATTGATCTTGCCGGGAGTCGAACCTGCAACCTGCAGATCACACATTGCAGTAGCGAGAGCTCAACCCACTGAGCTATTTTAACGGCTATAGCTATCAGAAAACCAGCCACTCCAGAAACAAAGGTCCACATGTTGCAGGCCACAGTCCAGGAGCCTCAATTGAATTTTTTTTAAAAAGAAAAAACAAGTCTTTTCTTTTTTTCTTTTTTAGGGGTTGCGAGGGAGACCCTAGGGGTAGCAAGGGAGACCTCAGGGGTCACAGGTGCGACCCCTGGCAACCCCCCAATGACGTCCCTGCTCTCTCCCAACCCATTGGACGTTCATGACCTCATCATCAGTGACCACATTGACCTATTGATACTTAGTGAAACCTGGCTTAATGAAGCGTCTGGCCCAGCCCTTGCCCTCGCCATCCCAGCAGGCTACACTATTTTTAGGCAAGACTGCCCTCTCTAGAGAGGTGAAGGGCTGGGCCTTATTGCCAATGAGACTATCCCGATCAGAAGGGTTGAAGGGGAACTTGGTTTCAATAGTGACTATCTTCTTCTTAAAGTTAACCCCTCTCCCAACTGTACCATTGCCCTCCATGTTGTCTACCGACCACCAGGGTCAGTCTCAGACTTCCAAGAAGCCCTGATTCACAATCTCTCGGATAATCTGAAAAAATCCACCAAATCCATTATCCTGGAAGATCTCAACCTAGGCCTTAACAACCCTAATGATTCCCAAGCAGCTTCCCTTAACAAATCTTTATCCACCTTAGGGTTCACTCAAGGTACCTCTGAGCCTACTCACATTAACGTTCCCACCCTTGACTGGGTTGCCCACTATAACTGCTCTGTCATGGCCACAGATATTTCTCCTACTCCTTGGTCTGATCACAAATAGATTCGATTTGATCTCAATACTACTAAGGTGTTCCCTAAGCAAGTGACGCCACTCCCTGCGGCACTCACAAGAAGCTCTCGTCAGCTTACCAAGGAAAAGCTCAATCCTTGCCTCTTGTTGCCTGCCCTTCAGCCGCCTTTTTCTAGGAACCCAGAAACTCTCGCTAGTGCTTTCAAATCCGTCATCACCCAAAGTGATTGACGCCATTGCTCCACTCACCCTAAGGAAAGCTAAGCGCTCCACACATTCTAATGCTTGGTTCTCCCAAGAGCTTCTTGCACTATGCTCCAGGAAAAGGACAGCGCTCTCCTTCTGGAAAGCTAACCCTAATGACTCCTCTAAGTCAGCTCTTAAGACTATCTCCAAAGAAAACAAAGCTGCCAGAATCAAAGCCAAAGCCACATCATGTAATACTAGGTTAGCAAAGGCCAAATCAGGGACCAAAGAAATGTTTGCTATCTATAGAGAGTTGGAAGCACCCAACCCCCCCCCCCTCGACTCTTCACAAGGATGAAAACTGGTGTAATAGTATCCAGTATGCTATGCTTGACAAACTTAACACTCTTCAAATCAAAATCCTTGCTCAACAACAGGCACTTAGCCACCAAATATCTAACATACACAGTAGCATGTCTGATGAATCTGGTGAATCCCCTCCATTCGCCTTCAAGAAAATGAACGAACTAGAAGTCATTGCCCTCCTTAAATCCATTAAACCTTCCTACTGTAAAGGGGACGTCTGTCCGGCTCAGCTCATCAAAGACTGTGCCCCTACCTTCGCCCCTTTCCTTACAGCCTTTATCAATGCCTCCTTCCAGTTATTGTTCTATATATGATTCTTTCAGTCAGGCTATGTCCCAATTGGTCTCAAGGAAGCATGGGTACGCTCTCTCCTTAAGAAACCCACACTTGACTCAACGGTCCTAGGGAACTACAGACCCATCACCACGGTCCCATTTTTATTAAAAATCCTTGAAAGGGCAGCGTATCTGCAAATCTAAAAATTCCTTGAGGCAAACAACCTTCTCGGCCGCTGGCAGTCTGCCTTCTGTCCAGGACATGGTACCGAAACTGCACTTTTAGACCTCAAAAATCAAATGGACGATTTCAGAGAAGCAGGCAAACCTGCTCTCCTTCTGCTCCTTTATTTGTCTGCAGCTTTTGACTTGGTGGATCATAATACTCTTTGCCACCATCTCTCCTCTGCTGCTGACTTCTCCCCAAAGGCCTGTACTTAGATCACCTTGTTTCTCCAGGAAAGGGTTATGAAAGTCTTCTCTGACTCAGCCTGTGCCCACCCAAGCAACAGGTCTCATGCATCTCATCTACCCTTTATAACCTATTTACGTGGCCACTGTTCAACATTGTACATGCCCTGGGATGAGGACCTGCTGACGACACGCAGGTCCTCATCCCCCTTACTGGTGATTATGAATCCGACATGAAAACCCTTAACTCCATATACTCAACCATCCAAACCTGGATGACAGAAAACTGGTTGTGCCTCAATGGTGAGAAAACCGAACTTCTACTAATTTTATCACCTGTCACCCTCAGAAAATTGAACAAACAATACAGCTCTTTCACGATTGATAACATGCCGATCCCTGTATCTCAAGCTGTCAAGACCATGGGTGTAAACTTGGACTCTAACCTCTCTATGAGCAGGCAGGTCAACACCATTGCATCTACATCGGCATTCCATTCTAAATTGCTCAACGCATCTAGACCTTTTCTGTCAGAACAGAACTGCCTCACCATTGCAAGAGCAATAATTGGATCTTGGTTGGATTACTGCAATGCCCTCTTTGTAGGGACATCAGCCAAAAACATCTCTAAACTCCAAACTGTCCAAAACAATCCCCTCAGAGCCGCCACCGGAATTTCCAAGAGGGACCATATCTCTGAGACCAGGAAGCAGGTTCACTGGCTGCGCATAAAAGAGCAGATCATCTTTAAAACTCTCGCCCTGATGCATAAATGCGTCCATAACTTCGCACCTCTCTACCTTTCTCAAAGAATAGCCAAGCCCATTTCAGCTAGACCCATCAGATTGGATTACACTAACCGAATCGCCACTCCTAAAACCCAGAGAGTACACGCAGGCGGTTCCAGCTTCCCTACAATGGCTGCGACCCATTGGAGCACACTACCCCCCACATTAAAAGTATTGATTCGCACATAGCCTTCCCGAAAGTGATAAAAACAATGCTGTTTGTATAAACAAGTACTACGTGTGCCACTGCCAAACCCTTACTCACATTTATGCTTTACATTTATATTCTCTGTCATGTAACCTTCATTGTGGCTGTATAATATTCTAAACCTGTAACCACCCATGTATGTATCCTACTACATTCTCTCTGTTCGGTTAGATGCTCACTGTAACTCTGAGCTAGCTTTCTTCTTGTAACCACCTATGTATGTATCCTACTAAATTCTCACTGTTAGGCTACACGCTCACTGTAACTCTGAGCCAAGCTTTCTTCGTGTAACTAAGACACTCTCATGCAACAGCGTCTCAATGCCTATGGGCTGTTTGTGCGCTTTACAAATCCAAATAAATGAATAAATAGCTTCTCCCGCATGAGCTGCCTTGCTATTCAACTCAGCAGCAGCTCTGCCTTCTCCCATACTGTGCCTCCTTCCTGTTCAGCCAAGCAGTGACTCCTGCTTCTCCCACAGTGAGCCGTCTTGCTATTTAGCCCACTGTAGAGTAGCAAGTGAACACATTCTCCCTAGTCAATGCCCCCTCACCTCCACCCTATTGGAATGACAGATGAGGAGCCACAATTGGGAACCCATGCACAAGTTTATGCAACATGTCCATACCACGTCGACCATATGAAAAATGATATGCACTCAGGCAGCATTTATAAGATACCCTCACGATGAAACCGTGGAGGAAACCTATGAAGAAGTATGTCCCTTTCCGAGTTGTCGGAAAGCAGCCATGAATAAAATGGTGTGCAACATGGATGTACAGTAAACAAAGTCTAATAACAACAAAAGAATTTCCGAAAGAAGATATATGAACCTATGTTGAAATTATATGAAAATACTTAAGAATAACGATGTAATTGGAATACTAAGAGAAACATGTACCTTATTATGCAGTATTTACAAGTACGAAGAAGAATGAAATGTTCTCTGGTCAATAACTGTAAATACGCTGAAACGCAAGGTAGAAAGAATACATAGAATCTTGCTTATGAGAGGTATATATTCAATGTTTAGGACTACCATCAGAACAAGATGAATGATGGCTCATGTCAATCAAACCAACTACCTCAAAAATGCGAGCCCAGAGCTGTAATATGGAAAGACGACGGAGAAGCTGTTTTCCTTGCGAAATAGGGGAGTGCATTGGCTTTGAATCAAGGATGCTATTTTGAAAGATGAAGGAAAAGCACAAAGGGAGTCTACGAGCAGACCATGCGCAAGGATATATTTTTCAAAGATTAGAAGGAATAAGAACATTTACTGATGCCAAATATTGGACAATTAAAAAAGCATAAAATCAATATGGGATAGAATGAGCAAGACTCTAAAGGCCAAGAAGAGAACTGCACCCAGCTAAAATTCAATCAAATAATGTTAAAAGCACCATTGATATGGACAAATTCACAATCTTCTAACACGTGATGAAGAGCTCGCAAACAAGGGATATTCATTAGGCCTGGAGGTAAGATATAATTGTACCTACACTCCCTCGAAAGTCCCGAGACAGTGCAGACTGGCACGGTCATTCTTCAAACAGAAGACACTGGCATAAGGCCTACCGATGAGAGAGGGTGGCCTAATTGGGAAAAACGAAGGGAAAGCTGATGTATCTCCAACCACCTGGGTTTTGTTTCTATGCACGTACTGCTAACAATCCGAATGTCCAAGGTTGGATTTGGGTTACCAACCAATTAGAATAGCCTTCCATGCACTTTTGCACTACAATGTTGCAAAGTATTAGTCCGCTGCTACATTTTCAGCTATGAAGAGTACCCTTAGCCATGTGATTAGAAGTAGCTCAGGGTTCATAGTGATAATACCGAATTTAAAAATCTCGAAAACCAAAATCTCGAATACAAAAGGCCGAAAAATAAAATATCGAATTTTTTTTTCAATGTGTTTTTTTTTCAAAATGGGGGGGTTCCCCCCAACCCCCCTTTTTTTCATTTTTTTTTATTTTACCCCTTTTTTTTACTTACCTGACCCCAAAAACATATATAAATAAATAAATAAAAAATTCGATATTTTTTTTTTTCGATATTTTTTTTTTCGGCCTTTTTGTATTCGAGATTTTGTTTTCGAGATTTTGACTGACCACCGTGTTCTACAGAACAGAGACCACCAATGAGGAACTAGCATGCACATTTTCTATAAGTAGACATGATTCCCAAATCCAATCCCACCCCTCGATAGGTTTTTTAAGTTTGCCACGTAGGATGGCATCATAGATGAACCATCTAGCATTATATAAGTTACAAATAAATGATAAGACAATAAGCTTGGCGGTAGCCTTGCCGGTAAAACAGGCAGGCTACCGCCAAACTTGCAATTTTTCCAGCACCCGCGAATGGGCAATTACGGGGTCATTACGGCCCTGCTGGACCCGGAAATTGCCCATTCGCGGGTGCCGGAATGGATTGCTCCCCATTCCCATTTCAGCCCTATAGGGCTCAAATTGGAATGGGGAGGACGGATGCACCATTCAGAATGGTGCCGGTGCATCCGACATGCTCTGCTCGCGGGTGCCGGTACGGCCGCCAGGTCAGACCTGGTGGCCATGATGGCACCCGCGAGCAGAACTTATAGTTTGCTGGTCTGGGAACTACCGTACCAGCAAGCTTACCGGTATCATAGTTCTCGGACCAGCAAACTTGTAATTACCCCCAATGTGATCTTACATGAGTCGAATTGATGAGTGTTCATTCGCCCTGCTTTACTTCTTGGGATTAAAGCAGTATTTTACCATCTCCTTTGAGTCTGACTGGTTGTTGGGTCCGAAGTATTTTAGTGGTCATTCCATCTAGCAGAACAAATGCTTCAAGGTGCTAGAGCACACACCAGTAGCTCTAGCTTCTCCCAAAGATAGCCCCCTTGCAATTCAGCCCAGCAGCAACTCTGGATTCTCCTACAGGGAGCGTCCTTGCTATTCAACCCAGCAGCAACTCTAGCTTCTCCCACCTTGCTATTCAGCCCAGCAACACCTAGCTTCCCTCACAAAAAGCTGCCTTCCTATTTTGCCCACCAGCACCTCCAGCTTCTCCAACAATGAGCCATCTTGCTATTTATTTATTTACATTTGCCAAGCGCACATCAGCAACAACTCTAGCTTCTCCCACAGTGAGCACCCTTGCTATTCAGCCCATCAGTAATGGTAGCTCCTCCCACAGTGAGCCGTCTTGCTATTGGACCCAGCAGCAACTCATGCTTCTCCCAGAAGGAGCCACCTTGCTATTCAGCCCAGCAGCACCTTTAGCTTCTCCCAAAGCGGGCTGCCTTGCTATTCAGACCGGCAGCAACTCTAGCTTCTACCACAGTGAGCTGCCTTGATTTTCAATCCACCAGCACCTCTAGATTTTCCTTCAGTGAGCCACCTTGCTATTCAGCCCAGCAGCAATTCTAGCTTCTCCCTCAGTGAGCCGCTTTGCTATTGATTCGAGCAGCAACTCTAGTTTCTCCCAAAGGCAGAACCTTTGCTACGCATCCCATCGGCAGATCCAAGTTCTGCCATAGTGAGTCGCATTGCATTTGAGTCCAGCAGCAACTCTAGCTTCTCGCACAGAAAACCAACTGGCTACCCAGGCCAGCAGCAACTCTAGCTTCTCCCACAGTGAGCTTCTTTGCTATTCAGCCCATCAGCAACTCTAGCTTTTCACACAGTGAGCCTCCTTACTATTCAGAAAAGCAGCAACTCTAGCTTCTCCCACAGGGAGTCACTTTTCTATTCAGCCCATCAGCAGTTCTAGCTTCCCCCACAGTGAGCTATCTTGGTATTCAGCCCAGCAGCAACTGCAGATTCTTCCACGGTGAGCTGCCTTGCTTTTCAGTCCAGCAGAGCCTCTAGCTTCTCCCACATGGAGACGCCGTTGCTATTGAGCCCAGCAGCATCTCCTGCTTTTCCCACAGTGAGACGCCATGCTATTCAGCCCAGCAGCAACTCTAGCTTCCCCAGTGGGGTGGAAATACAGCCCCAGAGTGACAGAGATTGGGAGGTGAAGAGGGAGTAGAGATACTAGGACCACCCCTCTGCCCAGTAAGTTCACTGACAAGACGGAAGGCCAGAAAAGGACACAACCACCGATTCTATTTCGGACAAATCCCAACTGCACCAATGCTTTACAAGTACACCGCGAGGTACCCTCTCAGTCAGCCATACAGACAAGGTGCGGTGCAGATGACTCCATGCATGGGAGAAGAGCCAGAGACCATGGTCAGAGACACCTATATAGACAGCCTGCACCAATAATCCATGTTACTGACGTCATTAGAGGCACCACAACATAACAGCGTTAGACATGAAGCACATGTGCAGTCCGTACTACACCACATAAACACACACTCGAATTCATGAAGAACATGAGTGCACAGTTCTATAGTTAGAGGACAGATACATATACATACTGCCATTGCTTTTATTATTTTGTCATTAGTCAAATGCAGTAACACAGAAACCGCAAGGCACAAGAGATCCTGAGTGAGCTTGCTGATGCTTAAAGCCAATAGTCACATGGACATACAGGAGTGCATATGGAACCTGATTGAACCACGTATGGCTAACCCATAGGGAATGTAGTATAACATGGATAACGTAGACACCGAATTATAAGGTTTTGGAAAATTACAGCAGGCTTCGAATCACTGAGCAGGAGACGAGCTGATCCGATTCAGGCTGGACAGAGAGCAAGATGCGTGAGACAGTACCCACAGCCAAGGTCAAGAGATATGAAGACATTCCAATCCCCAGATGACAAAAGGACCAGCTGCAAAAAAACAGAATTAATCCTCATAATTAGGAGCTGCAGAGCTTGATTTTGTGCACGCGGTACAGCCAAATGGAACAATGGCCAGTCTTCCACGGTAGGCATGTTTACAATACAGACACATAATCGTTCACATTACCTTGTACACTGTGAGCTGAGAACTTGTTCAAGTCCCAGGCCTGGGGGGATTAGGTCTACCCAATCACAGTTTAGTATCCCAGGGGGGGGTAGCAACAGACAAGAACAAATGGTAAGCCCTTTCTCTGCAACAATGTAGTAGAGAGAAAGTTGGAGATGCGACAGGCCAGCCACCTGACATGTAAGAGCCAGTAGAATAACACGTATAGGTGACCATATAGGTTATTAGACTCCCGATGGCCGGTAGGTTTTTGGAGAACGGCCCAAGTAATGACGGAGTAGTGATGTAATTTTACACTAAAACTGGCCTGCGAGCCAGGAGAAGCTGTGAAATACTGGAATACATCTGTGTTCTTGTATTGATCCCTGTTGGTTTTATTTGTAATAAACCAAAGTTTGAACTTGCCCTTGACAGTCCTCCGTGTATACTGGGGAGGGAGTTGGGCTCTCCAAGTCCGCATACCTGGGAGTTCGTCCCAACAAGTTGTTAGCAGAGTTGATGGTTTGCTGAGTCAGCCCGACACATGATCGTCTTCCCTGCGCGGAACCTGAGAGGCTGCAGGACCCTTGCATTTTTTGAGAAAGATGGGGAACGCGTACCTGTGGAAAGGCTGTCAGGAGCCAGCTTGGAAAATGTCCTGCCCAAAGTCACCGCAGAATCTAGGCAGACCAGAACGGGGAAGTGGGCACCTTCTGGAGGACACGGCAGCCGAGCAGCGCCAGCTGACCATGGTGTGTAAATATTGACCCAGTCGAACAGCAACTGTTGGTCTGAGGGGGGGTATTGAATACTGTGTAGAACTGTTTAGTATCATCGAAGTATTGTCAAAGTATTGAATAGCATTGTTAAGGTTAGTAGGGAAAGGAGCAGAGGTAGATTTTCTTTTTCTATGTTTAGGACACATTTGAGTTTAGAGGTAAACGGTTCTGGTCAATAACCTAGACTATTGACTCGAGGGCACGGATGGCAGATGTTATGTAAATAGTGGATTTCCTGTCGGTTGGGCGTTTTAGCTTGGGTCATAGATGACAGTATCCCCGTAAGGTTTAGCAAGGGAGCTGGCCTCAATTGCGGAAGGTTAGTCGACTGGTTAAGTCTCCTGGAGTGAGAGGTTTTGCATGCTAGGCGACACAGCGGGTACAGTTCAATCACAAGAGAATATTGCTATGCTCTGCCTGGAGGCGGGAAGACAGCTGTGAGATTCTTGTGTATTTTGGGAGTAATGGGCTAAACAGTGTGCGTGCAGTTTTGATTTTTTAGCACTACCTTGGTTAGTAAATTGGCGACGTCACCCATAGGTTTGGGCATAGGACACGGAGAGCACGAGGCAGTGAGGAGCTAGCATTGGAAACTTGGGATTGGCAGATGAGGTGAACCAGTAGCGATGCGTGGAAGGCGGATGCGCATGATTGTGGGTGTGCCTGAGGAGGCAGTGACTATGAAAGGCGGGCAGTGTGCGGAGCACGCCTGATAAGTTGTGGAGCCAGAGCGGCTCGTAGTAACCTGAAAAGGATTGTTATTACATTGTACCTTTTTCGCTAAAGAGCGGATTGTTGAAACCCTCAACTTGAGGTCAGGTAAAGGCAAGAAAAGTGTATCATGGGAAGTGCGGGGGTGACACGCCCCTACAACACCTGTGGGAGACACTCCCACTGTACAGGAAAACGTTATGTAAATATAGCATAGAATGGTCCAAAGGCACTGAGGGAAAGTTAACTAAACCATGGCCACCTTGCAGAAGTTTCTCCAAAGACGTGCAACAATCACCACTGACACACATACAGGGTGCCTATAAGGGGAAGAAACTCAAAAGCTGTATGGCAATATTCGAGCTTTGGAGCATGTTTCAGGAGGGCGAGGGGGGGTGCAGCGAGGCATCAGTGGATGCTGATCCAGCAGGAGGTGAAGGAGCAAGGGGCTCCTCCCTCCGCTCCCCCACATGTCCCTCGAGCGTGTCCTCAGACGACACAGACGATGAGCAAGTTATGTACCCGTTACAAGAAGTAAGAACAGTATGGGAATTGGGAGCAGCATTCAAATCCAACATATATGCCTCCACCCTATGAAATGGAAGAGGGGCCGAGGAGCGCAGGGCAGCCAGCTACTGAATGAGAGACAAGCGGCAGGGCGCAGAAGGGCACGAGTGAGGGGCTTGGGGTCATAGCAATGAACAAATGGATAGGAGGACAGATACTCCTGAAATTAGAAGAGAAGACAGATGGGAAGACAGAGGGGTAGCTAAGGCAATAGAAGGTCTGAAGGGAAGCAGTGAAGCCTCAGACTGGGCCGAGATACTAGAGGAAACAGACAGAAGGGAGAACGAACGAGAGGAGAAACTAGAAGGAGAGGACAGGGAGAGGAGAGGGAGAAGAGAGATTAGAGAGAGAAGACAGAAAGAAGGAAGGAGGGGGAGAAGGAGCTGATGCAGAGGGGAAGAGAAGAGAGGATTGAAAGGGATCGCAGAGAAGGGAAAAGAGTGGAACAGGAGCAATGGTACAGAAGGACAAGGGAAGTGGAAGAGTTGAAGAGGCGGAGAGAAGTAGCAGAGCAGGAAAAACATAAGTTGGTTGAGAGGAAACAGAGGAAGATGCAGGTGGACAGATTGGCAGGGGGACGCGCACACAAGGAGGCCGACGAGCAAGCACAAAGGGCCTTGAGGACACAATGGACAGCGGATCGGGAATACAATAGATGAGCAGGGCCAGATAGCATGAGCTCATGGGGCAGGAGCACAATGGAAAGGGACAGAGCAGGCCTAGGCATCTGGGGGGGAGGAAGCAGATATGCCTTGAGAGATATCCACCTCAGCCTGAAACCCAACACAGACATGACAACTAGGAGACTGAGCTTTGCAGATTACTTTTGCAGCAACATGGGCTCGGGTCTGACAATGAAGGCTGGAACAGTGGGGATTAGAGGGGGGAACCATGTTGGTTCCAGTCCACGGGGATAGGTGCAGACAAGCGGGTGACCTGGGAGCATGAGACAAATACAGAGGGAGCAGGAGGAGGAAGCTTGGACTAGCAGGCACGGTTTGCGAATTACTTGTGCACCCTAATGACGTCACTACATATGTGAACAGGCTTAGAGATCTCCCAGGATGAAGGAAGGGGGAAACAGCCATAGTTTGCTCGAGGGGAGGGTTAACAAGGAAGCATGACGACAGTGTCCAGATACCCATACTAGAACCGATAGATGTGTACGCAGGCATCGAAAGTGAGAACAGGCATGTCAGACTGACTAGCAGCATGCATGTGGAAGAGGGGTACACACAGCTACCCCTACTGGAGAGAGGAGGGCTGCAACCTCAGTATATACCATGGAAACATGCAGACAAAGAGAACGTGAGGTATAGGCTGCCATTGTTGAGTGCAAGGGCTAGGAAATGGATTTATGAAATGGAGAGGATGGCAGCGGGAAATAGGTTAGCAGTAGGAGACATAAAGGTGCTACTAGTGACGATCCTCTGGAACGCTGCTGATTATGTATGGGAGAGGGTGGGGTTCGCTGGGGTGACAACCCAAAACACGGCGCACAATGGTTCACCATTTGCAAACTGCAGAGCTGCCGTATGGCAAGCATTAAGGATACAATACCCAGACACATCAGACATTGGGGCAATTATGTCCTGGAAAATGAGGGAAGATGAAGACCCCGTGCAGTATATTCAGGAGATTCAAGAGCTTTGGCGCCTTGAAACTCGAGAACCGTGGGATAAAACAGTGGCAATATTCTATCACATTCTATGCCAGGGGCTGCCAGAGCCCGTTCAGAAACACTTAAGGAAGTTGGTAGGCATGGAAGCAAAAGGTTGGCCAGAAATACAGCTCACGATAGTTCACCATTGTAGGCTATGGCAGGTGAAGCTCAAGAAAAAGGATCAGGCCAGGAAGATAGACGAAGCAAAGCTAATACAGAAAAATTGAACAAGGTACGCAATGGAAGGGGCGGTACTAACGAGCTGAACCCCATAGGGACAGCAGCAGCTGCAGCAGTTCACACAACCCTTGGGGGAGGGTTCATGGGGTAGAGGAACACACAGCAAGGGTTTCGAGGGAGAGGGGGCAACTGAGAGGATACGGGTTCCGACCACAGATGCATCACAACCAAGGGGGCTTTCCAGGAGGGTTTCAGGGATATGAGCAGCAGGTGCGGCAAGGCCCAGGGGATTTTTCAGGGGGTTTCCAAGGGCAAGGGAGGGAGCCACCACAATATTGGATGTGTGGGCAGATAGGACACATTTCAAGAGTGTGCAGGAGCAAGGGGATGCCGCAGAATTTGGGAACAAAGGGCCAGCAGCCATACCATGGGGATCAGGACAACTATTGCACACAAGACCAGCAGCAGCAACGGCAGATCCAGGGCACACCAAAACAGATGCCACAAGCGCAGGTACAAGCACCACAGATGCAACAACACAGACCACAGATGCAAGCCCCAGTACCACAGTATTTGCAAGCACCACAGGCTCGTGAAAACACACAGCAATTGGCACAAATACAGAGTAATGGCGCAACAGCACACGTGGACTCCATGGCAACGGTTCCCATTAGACAACTTGGAGGAGTTACTATTGTGTGGAACAACCCCTTTACTGAGATTGGGATATCCTTATACCCTCAATAGGACAGCACACAGACGAACTTGATGTGTCCCATCCAGTCGATCACACCCAACCCTGTGGAGGACCCTCGCATAGGGGTGGCGATAGGTGACAAGACTTTTTCCTTTGTTGTAGACAAAGGGGCGACTAGATCCTGCATTCTGGAAGGAGCATTTAAATTGTCAGGCGATGCCATGAACACTCAAGGATTCTTTGGGGCTCGGGAAGTGATTCCTTCCACAGACGATATCTCACTTTCTATAGGAGAACATGATCTTTCTCTGCCTTTACTTTACTCTTGACAGACACCTGTAAACATACTGGGACGAGACATTATGAGCAGACTGAATATGACTATTTCATTCACAGACAAGGGAATAGTGTGCTCCACACCAGCAATACACATGCTCAATGTAACAATGTAAAAGAGATTGATCAAACTTATTGTGGACGAAGGGTACAGATGGGGGTGCCCGTGGATGAGGAGATGTTCCAATACAGGACTGATATTGCCATTGCATGGCTCCAAGGCATTGCAGGGAAAATGTGGCGGGTTCCAAACAAGTACCTATTCAAGCCTGAGATATCATTGGACGAGGATGATGGAACCATAGTGTCAATTGAAATTGAGGCAGTGATAGCGACGGAGGACTGGATAGCGGTACATGGGATGGACGACACAGGACAAGCATGGAGAGCAGTGATCGCAGTGGAAGAAGGGTGCAGTTGACCACAGTGACAGATGAAGAGCTATTCAGGGAAGAGAGGTTACAAACAGAGATGGTGTTTGAGATGTATGTGACTTACAGGTTGAGGATACACTACATGGAAGTACCACAGAGGATGGCAATGGCACTGGAAGACCCACCACCATTCTGTGAAGAAGATCTGGCCAAGGTGCGCAGAACCTATGGACAACGAGTTCCTATGATGTGGGGCTCTTAAAGAGCATAGGGGGAGTGAAGATAAAACTGAAAGCAGGAGCAATTTTACCAAGAGTGAAACAGTACCCACTCACCAAAGAGGCACATGAGGGCGTTTATGAGACAATTGCAACACTAATAGAGAGAGGCTTTTGTGTGCCATTATAGTCCCCATGTAAAACAGCGGTGTACGCAGTGAGAAAGGTGAAAGTGGGGTTGTGGTATTTTATCCAGGATTTAAGGCCTCTTAACCACATTGGAGAAGCACAGTATCCTCTGGTTGCAAATCTAGTGACAATCCTATGCAGCATTCTGGCGGAAGCTGCCTGCTTCATGGTCATTGACTTGAAGAATGCATTCTTCTTAGTACCATTACATCCAGACTCACAAGACTTGACTTCCTTTATGAATAGAAACAGGAAGTGGAAACATACAGGACTTCCTCAGGGGTACTGCGAGTCACCATCTATCCTTAACAGTAATACAGATGTGAAGTCACGTAAACCAACATGATTTACAATTTGAAAAAAACACCCTTTTCCGAGTGCCCGAGCGACAGCAAGTCTGGGCCTGGACTTGTGCAACATGCAGATGGAAAGCACAGTTTTACAGTATGTAGATGACATTTTGATTTGCAGTCAGGCAGAAGATCAGTGTAGGAAGGACTCAGTGCACATGTCGACAGTGTTAGCTGACAAGGACTACTAGGTGGACAAGGGCAAGCTAAGGTACTGTCAGAAAGAGGTGCCATACATTGGGCAGACAATCTCCCAAAATGGCTGACAGATTACACCAGAAAGGGCAGAGACAATACGCAATATAGCTAAGCCCATGACAGTGAGAGAAATGCAGCAGTTCTTAGGGTTGTACAACTACTGAGAGCATGGGTCTTTGACTACAGCACATACACAAGACCTCTACTGGGCTCTCTGAAGCAAGCACAGAAGGGACACAAGACACTGACATGGACCACAGAGATGACTGATGCATTTGACATGCTGAAGGAAGAAATATGCACAGCACCAGAGTTAGGGAATTCCAGACTATATAAAGGAATTGTTCCTGTTCTCACACACTGATGGTGTGGTAATTGAATTGAATTGAATTGAATAGATTTTTTATTTATATTGCACTTGTACACATGTGTTTCAGAGCGCGACAAGGCAAGGGAGGGGAACAAGGGAGAACAAAAACAACAAACTTACTAGGCCCAGTGACATTGAGAATGCGCATGTGCATGGGAAAGGGAAAAGGGGAGAAGTGCAAGGAAGGGGGAGCAGTGGAAAGTGCAGAGCAACGGAAAAACAGATAAATAATAAATAATAAATAGATAAAATAGATAAAATAAATAACAAGCAACAAACTCTGGAAGTGCAGCCAACAGATGGCAAGTGCTGGTTTAAGGCAACAGATAAGGTGAGTATGTTGAATGCAGCAAGAAAAGGGGGGAATGCATGGTTAAAGATACCAGTCCCAGTGTAAGGGATTGCCAGGAGGCAGTGCGGGTGGGTGGCATGGTTGAGCAGGTGCCTGGGCCCAGAAATCAGAAGGTAGACCAGGTGCACGGTGCCAATAGAGCAGATCAGCAGTGGAGAGAAGGGGTGAAGGCAGAAGCAAAGAGGAAGGTCTTGAGGTGCTTCCGGAACCGGAGATGATTTGCCTCAGATTTCAATGTGGCAAGGAGGCTGTGCCATAGGGAGGCCCCAGCCGAAGACAAAGATCTAACCACAGCTCATTTCTTTGATAAACGACTGATCCTGAGGGAGTTAGAGGTGGAGGAGCGAAGGGAAGGTATTTACGAAGGGACAGCTGATGGTATATTGGAGCAGGCCCCAGAAAGCCTTGTGGACAATGCAAAGGATTTTTAAATTAATCCTTGCAGCCACTGGAAGCCAGTGGAGAGATTTCAGGGCTGGAGAGATATGATCCCAGGGCTTGAGGCCAAGGACAAGTCTCGCAGTCCTGTTCTGGATGAGTTGCAAAGGGCGGAGAGTAGAAGAAGGTAGATTTAGAAAGAGGCTATTATAGTAGTCCAACATAGAGAGAACCAGGGCTCAAGAGACAGTGAGCTTCTGGGGGAAGGAGAGGATAGGCAGAATACCCCTAAGGAGGTGCAGTAGGAAGTTTGACTTTCAGAGATATCAGAGATATGGGCAGAGAAGGCAAGTGTAGAGTCAAAGATGACCCCGGGGTTCTTAGCCTCACAGGTAGGGGTAGGAGGAGGGCCGATGGAGGCCAGCCAGAGAGTGAGTGGAAATGAGGGTGAAGGCATGCCAATCAGGAGGATCTCAGTCTTGCTGGCATTCAGGCAGAGATCATTGGCAGCACACCAATCCTGAATGGCAGATAGGCAATCAGAGATGAAAGAAGGAGAGGAGGTGGATGAGGGAAGTCTGAAAAGAATTGAGTGTCATCAGCATAGCACTGGAAATAGGAGCAGAAAATGGCAATGCGATGAGCGAGAGTTGCCAGGTATTGGTTGAAAAGCCAGGCTGAGAGGTTAGACCCCTGGGGAACAGCAGATGTAGAGAGGGAGATAAATAAAAGGAAGGACCCAAGTTGGACGTGGGAGGGTCGATCAGAGAGGAAAGAGGTCAGCCAGGCCAGAGCCTGATCGGTGATACCCAGGTTGTCATGGAGACGATTGAGCAGGATGGTATGGTTCACTGTGTCGAAGGCAGAGGAGAGATCAAGTAGGATGAGGACAGAGGGGATGTTGTGGACCAGATCTTCATGGATGTCCAGGAGAGCAGTTTCCATTCTTCTGGCAGCCCTAAATCCAGATTGATGGTCATGGAGACAACCAACCGAATCAGAGTGAAGGTTAAGCTGCGAGATGGCAAGCTTTTCTAGGAGTTTGCTCAGAAAGGGAGTGATGGAGATTGGGCTATAGTTAGCCGGGCAAGAAGGTCGGCTGTGGGTTTTTTCAGAAGAGGGTGCACAAGAAAGTGCTTAAGGGGGGGAGGGAAGGCTCCTGATGCAAAGGAGAGGTTGCAGAAATCAGCCAAAGCAGGAGCGAGGTGTCAATATGATCCTTGATGGTATTGGAAGAGCATGGAAAAACCTGTTTTGACGAGGCTTTCATAGATCACACTTGTCTAGAGACCTTGTCAGGGGAGAAAAGAGGAGAAGGCAGGAGGGGGGTGGCAGTAGGATCACCAGAGTTCAGAAGGAGAGGGGAGAGGGTTTGGGGAGAGGGTGGATAGGATATCATGGGTTTTAGAGATGAAGTGGGAGGCAAGGGCCGTGTTAGATGCCGCAGATCGATGGGCTTGGATGTGGGCTCTCTTCTTAGTGTGGAGAGAGAGTCGCATTGCCTTTGGAGCAGGCGACAGGCCAGTTTGTCAGAGGATGAACAAGAGGCCCTCCATTTCCTCTCAGCCCCCCTACACTTATGTTTAAGTGTAGCAAGGTGAGAGTCATACCAGGAATTGCATTAGGCTTTGGGCTTCAAGCGGATCCTCATGACAGAGGCAAGAACATCAACAGCATCAGTGATAGAGGAGTAGAGCGTAGACGGGGCTGTGTCAGGATGTGAGTCAGCCAGGGGTGGAGGGGGGAGAGAAGGTAGCGGCAAAAACTTCAACTGACACACGCTTCATGGGACGGATGTCTGAGAAGGTAGGTGGCAGTGCTGAGGTAAGCTTGGCCCAGGGAGAGGGGAGGGAGAGATGAGAGGAGAGGAGGAAGTGATTGCTCCAAGAGAGGGGAGTGGTCAGAGGGATGGAGAGGGGGAGGTCAGAGGAGATCAAGTCATCAAGTGTGTGCCTTGCAGAGTGACTCAGGCCAGAGGGGAGGATAGAAAGGGAGAGGGAATCACAAAGGTCATGAAAGAGTATAGATGAGGAACAGAGAGAAGCAAGGTGGATATCGAGGTCACTAAGGAGGAGGAGTTGAGTGGTTGAGGCCAGGAGGGAGGAGGAGAGGTCAGCCCACTCAGAGAGAAAAGAGGGGATCTGCCCAGGGGGCCGGTAGAGAGTAGCAACAGTAAGAGAGTGGCTAGGAGAGAGAGAGAGCCTGCAGACAAAGCATTCAAAAGAGGAATAAGTCTGCGTGGGAATGATAGAGACAAGAATCCACTCTGGAAAGATTAGGGGTACACCCCCTCCGACCAGGTGGATCTGGGTGCAGAGAGGATCTAGTACCCATCTTGGAGGGGAGTGCCAAAGCTCATGACAGAGCTGGCCGTGAACCATGTCTCAGTAAGACCGAGGACATCAAGGTCTACTTCTTCCAGGAGGTGACAGATGTCAGAGGAGTGTTTGACAGCCGAGCAAGAGTTGAGAGTGGCAAGATGAAGAAGGTTGCCAGCCTTAAAGGCCTTCCGGGGAGGGGTACAAATCAGAGGTACGCCCTGTGGAGGTGTGGGAGGAGCCCGACGAGGGGAAGAAGAAGGAGGAGAGGGCAAGGTAGCCAGGGGGAGGTGGGCACAGCAGGAGATGAAAGGAAGTTGATTAGGTGAGCGAAGCGCCTATCAAAGAGGAGGAGATTGGCCTGAGGGCCTTGGACCATGACGGTGCCATTTAGGTAGACATTAATGATGACCTTAGAGGGGTCGAAGTAGGGCATACGGGCTGCCAGGCGTGTGCCACCATTAATGGGAGAGGAGGAGACAGGACAGAGCACCGAGATCATATGAAGAGTCCATAGATCCGGCGAAGGAACGACAAAGAGGATGTCGGTGAGGGTTTGTCTGGAAGAAGCAATGGAATAGGTATCAGCAACTGGGAGACCTGGGTTGGCGGCCAAGATTAACCAGGTTACTCACGGTAGTGACCACCTTACTCCTAGTCCATAGTCCCCTTTCCTCCATACTTTTTTTTTTAAAATATATTTATTGATTTTTCAAAGAAAAACTATACAACCAGCATCATCAACATAGCAATCAGTTATATATCCACAATGACTTCCCATTCCCTCCTCCCCCATGCGAACCCGGACCGGGGTTGCGCGGTCTGCCATTGGTGTTAGGGTGAGCCTGGGCTGTCCAGGTCCTCGTCTGAGGTGCTGACCTCTTTACGACTGAACAGGGCTGTCGTGAGGGCTATCCATTGCAAGAGGTCTTCCGAGTCACCTATTTTCTGCTGTCGCTGCGCCAGCTCCCAGGCCCCGGTTTCGGCCACAGACCACCTACGGAGGTCTTCCCACCATGTCACAAGTCTAGGGGCCCTGGGGCACTTCCAGGCCATTGCGATGCGCCTTTTTGCGAGGATGTACATCAAATCCTTGAGCCTATTGAGGGGTTTGTTTTTTTTTCCTCGCGGATATGAGCCCAATAGACATGCCTTAGGGGATTGCACGTCTAGCGTTATGTCCTCCTCCGCTATCCTGGTCTGAATTTGCGACCAGAAGGTTTGTATATCCGGGCAGGCCCAAAACATGTGGGTCAGTGAAGCCGCGGGTTCTTGGCACTTGGGGTACGGCACTACGCAGGCGCCATTGAATCTCGAGATGACAGCTGGGGTAAGGTAGGCCCTGTGGATGATGTAAAATTGGATAAGCTGGAATCGGGCATTCCTGGAGACTTTTTTATGGTAGTGTGTTATTGTTTCCCACTCCGTGTCTCCGAATTGCGTGTTTAGCTCGGCTTCCCATTTACCCTTGCATGTGTGTTCGTTATGTGTGGTGTTGTCAATTAGGATCTCATAAAGCCTAGAGGTTTCGTGTCCCCCCTCTGCAACGCCCACCAAGTTCTCAATGGTCTCGTGTCCGGCGCATTGGGATTCTGCTTCCGGCCATCGCTTCCTAAGCTTATCCAGCACCGCCCCGTGCAAAAGGAACTGACCCAGTGGGACCCCAGTCAACTCGTGCAGTTCGGGAAATGTGTGAGTGCCCTGGTCGTCTATCAGATCGCCCAGGGTGGCAACACCGGAGGGTTCCCACATGTTCCGGATCGCCTTCCGGTCCTCCGGTCTAGTGGACATGATGGCGGCTATAGGGATTTGTGGGGAGTAAGGGTCGGTCAGCCTGACCGATTTGCAGGCCCGACTCCAGATCTGAGTGCATAGGCGGATGAGGTGTGCATCCAGCGTTTTGGGTATTGGTCTGATCCAGAGGAGGTCCCTAAGCAACCAGGGTGCGTCTGGGGGCTGCAATAGGCGTGTGTCCGTCGTGGCATCATCGGCCATCCACTGGATCACGTGCTTAAGCTGGGCCGCTATGTAGTAGAGCTCAAAGTTAGGGGTTTTCAGGCCTCCCCTCTCGTACGGTCTTTGAGTTATGTCTAGGGCAACTCTGTGCCTCCCCTCCCACCATAGGAGTTTCCTACATAGTTTGCTCAGGTCTTTGAAGAAACGTTGGGGGATGTTGTAGGGGACGTTAGTGAAGAAATGTAGAAGACGCGGGAGTGCAACCATTTTAAGGAGTCCCGCCCTGCCAGCCATCGAAAGGGGCAATTTACACCATAGGTCAATTGATTTAGCCAGTCCCTCCTTAGCCCTGCCCGTGTTTAGTGCATGTTCGGCTTCGGGGTCCCGGTGGATCGCGACACCCAAATATTTGAACGTGGTGGGTTCCCATTTAAGGGCCAGAGGGGGGAGGTGTTCTTTCTTGGTTCCACTAAGTGCAGCCAGGGGGAATAGGCAAGACTTGCCGTGGTTAATCTGGATCCCGGTGCATCTGTGGAACCCATCTAGGGTCTCGAGAATGTAGGGGAGAAGGTGTTCGGGATCCCTTAGGTAGAGGAGCATGTCGTCCGCATACATGGAGACAAGGTGGTTCACTCCATTTACCACTATCCCCCCGTCTCCATACTCCTGCCTAAGGTATGCCGCCACTGGTTCAATCGCCAAGATGTAGAGCAAAGGGGATAGGGGGCACCCTTGCCGAGTGCCCCTGGCCAGGCTCCATTTTTCCGAAAATGTATTGTTGGTTCGCACTCTGGCTGTGGGATTGGTGTAAATGAGTTTGACCCAATTCAAGAAAGCCGTTCCGATCCCCATCTTGGCAAGGGTGGCGTAGAGCCATGTCCATCGGACCGAATCAAAGGCCTTAGAGGCGTCAAGGGACACAACTGCATATTTACCGGGCATGCCGTTTGTGCTGTGTATCACATGGTGCAGCCTTCGCAGGTTCTCAGACATGGAGCGGCCCTGCACGTAGCCTGTCTGATCTTGGTGTATAAGGTACGGGACGGCTGCACGCAGCCTTCTGGCCAGTAGTGCGGTGTGGATCTTGTTGTCTACATTCAGCATGGATAAGGGGCGGTATGAGCCGCAGTCAGAGCTTTCCTTGTCGGGCTTAAGTAAGGGGATGATGGTGGCTTCAGTCATGGAGTCAGGGAGGTGGCCTATTTCGTACGCCTCGTTATATACTTTGGACAGTAGGGGGGCCAGTATGTCCTCATAGGTCTTATAAAATTCGCCCGGGAGACCGTCCGGTCCCGGCGTTTTACCAGAGGGCAGTGACCTAATGGTGGCTGTGACCTCATCTGGGGTGACGGGGCCTCCGAGGGGATCTGCCAAGTGGTCCTCCAGGCGAGGGAGCCTGATGGCGTCCAGGGCGTCTTCGATCGCGTGGTCTGGGGGCGGGGCTGGATCGGAGTAAAGGGTTTAGTAATATTGCTTAAACACTGCGTTGATACCCCTTGCGTGTGGAGGGTCAAGCCGTCTGTATTACGGATGGAGCAAATGGGGTGTCTGGGGGTTTCTCGTTTATAAAGCCATGCAAGAAGTTTCCCGGGTTTGTCGCCCAGGGCGTGATTCCTTTCCGTGAATTTGGTATAGCTTAGCCTCCCCAGCGTCTCCCAGTGTGTTAAGCATGTTTGTTTAAGTTCAATCATTTCCTGCAGGTGGGCGGGATCAGGGGATGGGGTAGCTTCGAGGTCTTGGAGTTTGGTCTCAGCGTGCGCTAGCAGGGACGTGACGGATTTCAGAGCCCCTCCGGCCGCGGCTATCATTCCCCCTCTACTTACCACCTTGTAGGCTTCCCATGCTGTGCCTAAGTATCTGACGCTATCAATGTTGGTTTGCCAGTAGTGTGTGGAACCCTCCCTGATTTGTTCATTGAAGGCTTTGTCTAATAGCGCTTCGCTTCTCAATTTCCACGTCGGGATGGGAGGCCTGGGAGCTGTGGTCACCCACGAGGTCATCAGTGGGGAGTGGTCTGAAAGTACCCTGGCTAGATACTGCGTGTCCTCAAATCTGGCCACGTGCTCTTCGCTAATGAACAGGCAGTCTATCCTGATGTGGACCTTATGTGGGGGGGAGTAAAAGGAGTAGCCTCTGATTTCGGGGTTTTGCGCTCTCCACAGGTCTTTCAGGGCATATTGCTGCGTGAGGGCGTTCAGTATCTTGGCAGGTGGGGTGGGGTCACTATGCTTACCATCCGATCTATCTATGCGAGGGTTTAAGGTACAGTTGTTGTCGCCTCCCCATATCGTTATGCATTCGTTACTCGGGGACAGCCGGGCGTACAACGAACGAAAGAAAACAGTGGCATCATGATTCGGGGCATAGGTGCAAATCAGGCGAACGTCGCGCCCCTCTATGGTGCCCTGAATTAGGGCCATCCTACCTTCGTTGTCCGTTTTGGTGTGGATCAGCTTGACTGGGACAGAGGGGGCAATCCATATCAAGACTCCTCTGGAGTAGGTGGAGTAGGAGGAACCCACTAGGGTACCTCGCCAGACCTTAGCCAGCGCTGCAAGCTTGGGGCCACATAAGTGGGTCTCCTGAAGGAGAGCGATTCCGACTCTGTGGCGCTTCATGTAGGCATGAATGCGCCGCTGTTTGATGTAGCTGTTTAGTCCCCTGACGTTCCAGGACATGACTCTGATCCTCTCAGCCATAGTCTGGGTGTGGTTGTGTGGCTGTGGGAAGCCTGAGGTTGAGGTGTTCGGCGAACTTGGTCATCCTCGTGGCGATTCTGCTGCGCTTGGTCCCGGTCCGGTTTATGTCCGATTCAAACTGTGATCCCAACTTGGGGTTCAGACCCCCATGAACAACAACGTCTAACTTAACTACAAACACAACTTCAAACACAACACGTCTAGCGAGGTTGCCCTTGCTCTGACATCCCCGTTTCTGCCCCATCAGACCAGGGTCTTCCGGTGCCCTACAGGCGGGTGAGCTCACCCAAATTATCCTGGGGATAGGAGAGGGGCTGCCTCCGAGGGTGTTATCAGGAGGTGCGCCACGACCAGCGCGGCTCCGGTACCATCAGTGTCGCCACTCTTACTGGCATATTGATGTGCGATCGGCTACTGCAGCCAGTGGGTGGTGAGGAGAAGTCCCTTTGTTACAGGCGACTAGGGCCTGCGCTGCCTCCGTTCAATGTCTGGGATCTGTTCTCTGTCCATCCATTCACAGGCCTCTGCGGGAGTATCAAATAAGTGTGCCTTATTGTTGTGCAGGACCTTGAGTCTGGCCGGGTAGAGGAGTAGGTAGCGCAGGCCTGCTTCTTTGAGTCTTGCCTTGGTGTGGTGGAACTGGGCCCTGCTCCTTTGAACCTGCAAGGTGTAGTCGGGGTATATTGCGATCTTCGCGGCGTCCCTCTGTATGGAACCGCCCATCCTGGTAAAGGCCAAAATGGATTCCCTGTCCCTGTAGTTGAGGACTTTGGCTATTATGGGTCTGGTGGGTTCCCCGGTGGCGGCCTCCTGGCTAAGGAGCGATGGGCTCTTTCTATGGTGAAGCCCTGCGACAGTTTCCCAGCCCCAATTTCCTGTATTAGCAGGTTCTCGATGTAATTAGTGGGGTCGCTGCCCTCGATGCCCTCGGGCAGGCCGATAATTCTGATGTTGTTCCTGCGGGCCCTTCCTTCGGCCTCCTCAGCCCTGTCTTCCAGATTCTTCACTCTTTGCGCCAAAATGTCCACATCCTTTAAGAGCTGAGTTTTGGCGTCGGTGTTGTCTCGGACTTGGATCTCAAGAGCGTCCGTTCTGCCGGTGATAGAGCGCACATCCTGCCTCAATAAGTTCAGGTCGATGGCGACCGCGTCTATTTTGTCCTCCATGGTTTTCTGGAGTGTCTTGATGGCCTCTAGCAGTTGGGAGTTGGCCGGCTCGGGCCTCTCGGCGCCCGACGCCTCCCCAGGGGCTGGAGCCTCCCCGGGTCCGGTCGCTCCAGCGGCCGCGAAGGACTCCATGGTGGTTTGGCGGTGTTTGCTTCGGGCGCCCTTAGTGGTCATGTCCTATCCGCGAGATCCGCCAGGCCTCGGCGGGCACTATACAGTCTATGTCCACTGGCGCCGTGCGGGAGATGCTTCGTGAGGGGGGGTTGTGCGTCGTCCACCCGCCGGGCAATGTCAGTGGGCCGCTCGGCAGGGCGGTCATGCACAATCCTGCTATAAGGCTCTTCGCTCCGGGCCCGGCGGGGGTGCAGTTAAGGCCGCTCCAGGTGCCCCCCCCCTCCGACTCATTACCGCTCTTCTTCGGGACGCAGGAGCGTGAATCTCAGCTTAGGCCACCGCTGCCGCTTCAGTTCGAGTTCCACTAAGGCTGATCCCTGGTGGGCACCTCTGGGGTCGGTCACAGGGCTCCGCTACAGCGCTGGGCCGGGGATCATCATGGCCGCCATTTCCTGCCTCCGCATGGCATTCTGCTTCTTTTCGATGGTGCGGCCAACAGAGGGACGTGAGGTTCCCAAACTTCGACAGCAGGCGGAACACACTTTCACACGACCTGTGTTCGGTTTTCAGGTGACTGCAGTCAAGTTAAGCGATAGTTGGCGGCGGATCCATAATCGTATCGAGCGGAGCTGCGCCGAACACGTCTCTCCTACATGGCGGTTAGCCACGCCCCCCCTTTCCTCCATACTTATGGGACATTCCTCTGTCCTGTCGGACGGGACCGGAGCACATTGTAAAAGCATCAAAATTTTGCAAAAATGTTTAGTCCTTCCTCTCTTTCTACGCGGGGTACTACATGTGGCTGTGACCCCGCCCATCGTAGCTCTTCCCCGCGCATCGCCCATCAGTCCTTTTCTATCGCCAGGTCAGAGAAATTTAAGCAATAACAGAGGAAGCTTATTAGAGGGGACGGCGGGCGGGCGTATGCAGGAAAGGGGACTATGGACTAGGAATAAGGTGGTTACTACGGTGAGTAACCTGGTTATACTCCTACGTCCCGTCCCCTTTCCTCCATACTTATGGGAGATTCCCAAGCACCCCTTACAAGAATTACAGGAGGATGGAAAACCCCTTACTAAAACAGGTTCTTCAGCACAGCCTAGCCAAACTGAGCATCAGATCTGGAGCTCAGGTCAAGGCAATAATGTTTACAAAACGCTGATGGGGAGGCCCATGTAGCCGCTTTTGCGATTGTCTCCCAGGGGACATATTTCTGAAAGGCAACTACAGCTGCCTTGCCCCGCACCAGGTGTGCATGAATACCTTCAGAAGGCTGCAGACCTTGAACGGTGTAAGACTCCATAACACAGGCCGCAATCCATCTGGAGATAGTCGCCTTAGAGGTCTGTCTACCCTGTGGCTTACCAAAAGTCACCAATAGTTGAGAAGAGTACCTAAGTTCAGATGTTCTGTCTAGATAGAATTTAAGAGCCCTTCTAACATCCAAACAATGCACAACCCTTTCAGCTTCTTAGGCGCAGGGTTCAGAAAGAAGACCGGCAGGGAGATTGATTGATTCAGATGGAAATCAGAGACCACCTTTGGCAGGAAAGAGGGATCTGTCCGTAGGACTACCATATCCTTGTGAAAAACCAAGAAGGGATGCTCCACTGACAAAGCTTGGAGCTCACTCACACGCCTTGCTGAAGTAATGCCAACTAAAAAAGACACCTTCCATGAAAGGTGCTTAAGGTCCACGGTGGCCATCGGTTCAAACGGTTTATAGCACAACGGCGTAAGGCAATAAAGAGCAAGAGGATACGTGTTGTTTACTTGCCTCCAACCCCCTCACACAAAAACTCTATAAGGTTTTCCAGCATCACTAGTCCTGAAAAAATTGACTGTCTGCTATAACTGATTTACACAAATGTATAACAAGTTTATTATTCAAATAATTTAAACTGAATTTAAACAAAAAACTCTACCCTCACCTAACACAGTGTACTAAACATTAAAAAACAAATATAAAACAAATGTAAAACATCAAATAACTTATTTATACGACACAAAAGATATCACATAGCACACAAAAAAATCTCAATGTGTCACTAAAACAACAAGCATCCCAACATGTTTCTGTTCTTAACTGCCCAGTTCAGGCGAACATTCTTCAGGGGATAAATTTAAAAGCATCCACTAATCTCTTCCACACCGTGTTGAAAGGGTAGATGGAGGCAGATGGAGGCAAGTAAACAACACGTATCATCTTGCTCTTTATTGTATTACATATATCTATATCCCCGTTGGTGAAGTAGGATGTTTTCATGTTAATAGGGATTCTTTATACCTATTTAAACATATTACAATGGCGTAAGGACCACGTTCAGATCCCATGCTGGGTGCGGTTTGCGAACCAGAGGATAAAGGCGCATCAAACCCACAAAATGTCTCCTAATCACTGGATTAGACAGAGAATAAGAGCATTGATCTGTGAATAGGTAGGCAGCTACCGCCGAAAGATAGGCTCTGCATGACAGAACGTGAATGCCCGACTCTGCTAGGTGGGATATGAAGGACAGCACAGTGTCAATCATAGAATCCCTTGGGTCCAGCTGCTTACCGAAGCACCAATGACAGAACCTAAGCCATTTGCTTCTATACTGAGACCTTGTTGAGAGCTTCCTGGCTGCCTGGATAATGCGCATGTTATCAGCAGACAGGTTGAGATGTTCTAAGGATCTGAACTCAGGCACCATGTCGCCAAGCTGAACGATTGTGGGGAGGGGTGCCACAGCTGTTGATCCCCCTGATGAAGCAGATCGGGACTCACCAGTAGCCTGATTGGTGCACACACCAACAGGTGTTGAAGTTCTGAGAACCAGAACCTGGTCGGCCACCACGGGGCTATGAGCAGAAGCAAACAGTTCACTGTGTTCTTCAGCTTGCAAATCGTCCGATGAATCAGAGGCAGAGGCGGGAAAGCATAGGCCCTCATGTTGTGCAAAGGGATCTCGAGAGCATCCCCTAGAGAGGAGGCTCCCAGACCATTTCTGGAGGCATACAGAGGTAGTTTCTTGTTTGCCAACATTGCGAAGAGGTCCACCTCCGGAATGCCCCAACGCAGGAAAATCACATCGGGTACAACCACCTTGTCCACTGGGGACATCGGCGGCAAGGGCGGAAGGGTAGGTGGAGACCCTACAGGCAAAGGAGGAGCCAGTGGAACTGTTGGAGACGCAGGTGGAACCGCCGGCGGGCAAATCTCCCTAAACAGACTCTTGAAATACTCTCTCATGGGGTCGGAACGAATAAGTACTTGAAACTTGCTGAAGAAGGCATCCTTCGCCGATGGCTTTGGAGTGGCCGGAGGAGGTCTCTCATGAGGAGGATAATTCCAGGGACGCAGGGGAGAGGGTTGCCAAGAAGGCCCATCCCCAGAAGTGTCCACAAAAATCAAGGGTGCTGAACCCGCAGGCAGCGAGACATTATGCGGAAGGGGCATCCGGGCGTTCCAGTCATGAACTGGATGAAACGGATGTGCCCACGGAACCTGATGCTCACCTATGGAATCAATCCCTACACCTGAGGCCGATGGCATAGTTGTAATGGAATCATCCAAAATGGCCACCGTGGTCTTGGCGGGAATGGCCGCGATTTTGTCGGTACCTGAGGAGAACTGCGACACGTGTGGAAGTGAGACAGGGGTCCCCACAGGTGGATCAGGGGTCTTCATTTTAGCCTTTACACAAGGAACCTTGTCCGAGCCGGTACTGTGCGGCCTAGGATGTTTCTGAGACATGCCAATGCCCAAATTAGCCTTCTCAGGAAGGACCTCGGAACTGCTGGTAAAGGAGGAATTACGGTTCAAAACCTCACTCCTTGCCCCCTCAACGGTTCTGGAATCACTGCAAGAGCGGGAACGGTGAGGAAAACCTTTCATCAACAATGCCTTAACAGGCCTCTGAGAACTGTTGCTCCCCTTAGCCTCTAAACGAGGGACCTCGGACCCAAGCCCAGTGGAAGCCTCTTCACGGCAGGCCTCGAACTTCCGTTCGGTAATGACCAACCCAGCCGAGGCCTCGGGGCACACCCCGGTACTTTTATGGGAAGCTCCAATTAAGGAGGCCTCGGAGCGAGCTCCGGTACCCCACGACTCGGTAGAACTAGGTCTACAAATATCCCCCACAGGAAGGGCCTCTGATTGTGATCCGGTGTTCACAGGCCCCTTACGGAGACCCTCGGGGAAACCTCCGGTACACTTTTTAGGCCCAGAGGGCACCCCAGGGCAAGCCCCGGTGATAGAGCTGTTGATGCTCCTCCCAGACCGGGAAGGAGTCCCCCAGGCCGGGGTGCCCTAAAAAGCAAAGAACTTACCAGGCATTTCTTCTTTTCGTCGATAAAGGATTGAAAATGCACAGGGGAAGCGTGCTGAAACACCTCCTCCCACCACTCTAACCGACGTTGAAGTGCCCGGACCGAAAGGGAGTCACAGTAAAAACAGGAGTCCCAACGGTGTTCCGGACCAAACACTCTAAACAAAGAGGATGGGGATCCGCCCTCGCGAAGCGACGGTGACACGATGAACAGTCTGGAAAATCTAGATTAAAAGACATAGACAGACTAGTAAATGAACGCTAGCGAGAGCCAGAGAGGGAAAAACTGAAGAAAATCTTCCGAGGATGCAAGTGCGTCCGGCCCCGATCGTGCGGAGAAAATGACTGATGGGCGATGCACGGGGCGGAGTCAAGGTGGGCGGGGTTACGGCCGCGTGCCGGGCCCCGCGCAGGAAAGAGAGGAGGGACACATTTTTGAAAAAGATTTGGATGCTTTTTACAAAAGTGCTCCAGTCCCATCCCACAGGACGGAGGGATGTCCCATATGTATGGAGGAAAGGGGACGGGACGTAGGAGTAAGTAGAATCAGGTGCTAGAGGTGGGTGCAGTAATGTATAGCATTTGAGAGCATTAACATGGGGGAATAGGCAGAGAAGGGAAAGTGAAAAGACATAAGAAGGCAAGGGTAGTCAGGGGTAGTAACCTATAGAACATGAGGTGAGAATGTCTTGGTAGTCCAGGTTACAGTGCAGAGTTAGGGTGCCGCATCATGGAGGACCTAGTGCAGAGGTCTGGAGAACTGTCACAAGTGGCATTCTGGAAATGGACAGGGAGCTGACAGGGGCCTTTGGTGTGGGCCTTTAGTGGTCTGGGCCGGCTCCCGCCTCCCAGTTGCAGGGATTGGCTTATCTAGCAGTACGGACACAGAAGACAAGCATGAGACACAAACCCATAGCCTACTGCAGTGGGAAGCTTGACCCAGTAATGAGAGGACATTATAAGTGCGAACAAGCTTTGCCAGCTGCCACAATTGCAGTGGAAAAGTTAGCAGGAATCCCCATGGAGTGTACTACCACTCTGTGCATGGAGCTCGCCCTCTTTGCAATACTGCAGAAGCTAAAGAGCACACTGAAGACACAAAGAGCATCAGGGTACAAATTGATACTATCAAATGCATCTCTGAAAATAGTGAGGTGCAGATTGGTCAACCCCACACTTTTCCTAGCAGATGTCCTAAAAGAAAGAGACTATGTACACGACTGCGCAGAAAACATACAGGCATTCAGTGACACTCGCAAGGTATATGAGGATACATTTCAGGGGGGAGACGTGCTGTACATTGATGGGTAGTCCATTACTGACCAGACAGATGGGGTCAGGCATACATGAACTGCAGTAGTAAGGTTGAAGAAAGATGGGAAAAGTGAGGCAGTGGTAAATGCGTGATTACTATCCCATTATTCAGCACAAGCAACAGAACTAGTGGCCCTAATACTAGCATTGGAACACAGTAGAGACAAGGAAATGACAGTATACTCTGACTCCGCTTATGTGACATCAACAGTACACTCAGGGCTGGCACGATGGATAAGGAGAGGATTGAAGGGCAGATGGGACACCAGTACAATGCACACTACTATTGGACAAGTTGACGGACGTCACTGAGTACCCTGAGTGGGTAGCAATAGTAATGTGCCAAGCACACACTAGAGGGGAAGATCATATCTCAAGGGGAAACAAACCAGTTGATTTTAAAGAAAAATGTGCAGCATACTTCAGGGAGCTATTGGAAGTGGAGACAGCTTCAAATGCTCGAGCTTATGCCAGGAACATGATACTAAAAGAAGGGTACAATGCATTGCCAGAGACATAGATTATGGCATTTCAGGGAGCTGCACCCAGGGAAGAAAAGGAATTGTGGAATCAAAGGGGATGTACAGTATCTCCAACAGATGCACTATGGCGGCAGAATAACACAGGTAAAGTTGTCATGCCACTAGCATTATTGAACACTGCACTGACACAATCGCACCACCCAACACACATGGGAAAAGAGATAATTGCTGCCCACATTGCAGAGACATGGTTCTGTCCTAATTTGGCGCAGCTCGTGGCTGAATTTGTAAGTAATTGCTTGACTTACAAGCAATATTCAGCAGTAGGCCCGTTCCAGCATTTACATGTCGACTATGTTGACATGATCCAAGTGTGCCAAGGACACTGCTACATGATAGTGGTTGTATGCCCATTCTCCAGGTTGATTGAGGCAGGTACCTGTTCACATAATGATGCTCTCAGAGTGGCTAGGTTATTGGTCAGAGAGGTGTTGCCAAGATGGGGCGTGTGTGAGGTCCTGCAGTCTGACAACAGCCCTCACTTTGCCAATGAAATGTTCCAGCACATCACCAGCTTGCTGGGCATTCAACATAAGTGTGCCTGTGCGTGCCATACACAAGAAAATGGGGTGTATAAACACCTGAATGGCCTCCTGCCAAAACACAGCAGAGCACAAAGAAGAGTTGGCGGTACTGCTTACCTCTTGCTTTGTTTCCATTGCGCAATAAGCCTTGGTCCAATCACCATTTATCGCCCCATGAGGTGGTGACAGGACGATGCATGCAACTCACACTGGCTCCCTCCACAAGAGCACTGAAAGACTGTGAGAATAGTGCAGATGTGTTAGGACAAGAGATGTATGAATACATTACTTCCTTGATTTCTAGTGCCTCTTTTATCGCTCGCCAGATACGACAACACTGGGGGGCACCCAGAAGACACAGGAGAGAGCAACTGTGACAACACACCAAGAGACTCAGAACTTAAGTGACAAGTGTATATGGGGGACCTAGTGTTATTGTGGAGCTTTACCCGCCGGTGGAACGCACTGATGCTTACAGGTCCTCACACAGTGCAGAAGGTAGCCAATAGAGCAGTCAAATTGGAAGGCAAAGCAGTATGGAATCACATGTCTGACATCAAGCCCTACAAAGCAGCGCCCTCACCTGGCAACGTGTTCAACAGGGCCAACAATCAGCAGCAAGAAGAGCAACAAGTTGATTCTGAACTTACACTGCCGAGTGGAGGACACCCAATGTTTACTCGCTCACAGGTAGCAGAGTAAGGGACTGGACTGCTAATTGATTTAGAGTAAGGAGACACTCTCTGTTTGTTATGCTATTCTCTACACACTTTCGACGAGAAAGCCGATGTAACAGTTGATGACTGTTCATGTTGCCCACTGCCCACCACCCTGATACTTTCTCAGACCAGTTGGTCCACACTGTGAGGAGACCCAGTAGGTTTAGAGCATGATATCCTGGAGTGTATTACCTTGCCTTTATAGAATATTTGGCCCAAACATACCCACAACTCGAACACAGCGATCCTCCTATTCTAGCCACACTGAGAGACCCATCAGTAGGGGCAGTGTGGGAAGAAGTGTTTGTCTGCGCCATTAACAACTATTTAGTATGCAGGGCTTAAAGAGTTACAATAATGCATTTCTTTGCGCATTTCAGGCAGGCGACTATATCTTCAGGCTGCACAAGGATCAGCAGCACAGGTAAAGATGGGTGAAATAATAAAGAATGTGATTACCTTGTTGTTTCTCCTTATTCCTAGTGGAATTGTTGTGTTTAGATTTTGGAGGATCTCCTTTGCTAGTGCTACCGCTGTATCCTCTACTAACATCCCCCCAACCCAAGCAGGTGGAAATACCATGTCAGGTGGACAGGAGAGCACTGCAGACACAGTAAGGAGAGGTAAGAGCAGTGTTGACACAGACATGAAAGGGTTAAATATATATATTTCACTGACACTGCTCGAGTGTCTAATAACATGTGGTATAAACACATGACCAACGTAGGTAAGGAAACCACCAGGAAGAGTTGCCATGTCTGCTCATTAATCCCCCATGCCATGAGTTCCTCCAAAACGTTCATAGCAACTGAATTACCAGCAGCAAGAACACAATGCTTGATGTATCTCTCGATGGGGACAACTTGAGGAAGGTTCCAAGGGAAGACAGCAACATTGAGGTGGATGTCCCGAGCAATGTTTCCGTATGAACACAATAACATAAAGACATAAGATATGATGACCAATTATTGGCAGCTGGACGAAGCTATACAGTACATCATTGATGGGCCAGAGAAAGGAGAAACAAAGACTATAACACTGAACGAATTGCCATGCCCATGGACTAGAGTGAAGGAAACAGGAGGAGAGCCTGGATGCTGGGAAAGGCTGCAGATACTTGTGTATGGCCAATTATACACAGAAGATGGATGGAAGGATGGAGTGGTGGGGAGCAAGGCGCTCACCCTAGCACAGTCCCCAGTGAACAAGGTACAGGAAGAGAACGTGCATGAAGGAGTGGGATGCCAGCGCATGGTACTGACATGGGTGGAGAATTAAGCTGAACCAATGCCGTTAATACCCCTGAAGACCACAGCACTGTGTTACCAGAATAATAGGGACGTGGAAGTTGGCAAAAATGTAGGATGCCAGAGCATAGAGAAGCATGCAGCAATGAAGGCAGGGGCAGTACAGCAGTACTGATGCGCCACTACTGGGAATGTGGATCAAAAGCATACGAGAAACTGCCACCCAACTAAGGGGAGTTTGCTTTTTGGTACACATCAACATGCCGTCATTGGTCGTACCACAAAAAGATGTGAAGCTTGATGAGTTCCCGTAGATGGACACCATCAAAAGCAAGAAGAGGTCAGTGGACAAGAAGCAAATAAGCAAGAACGAGAAGCCAGCTGAATTGACAGAATTAAGAGAGGAGGTAACTACTTCGCAGAGGTATCAGAGACAGCACTAGATGAAGTTCTGGCAGAACACAGATTGTTCAGCAGGACGCAAATGTTCTTTGCCATAATAACACCATCTGTACAGGCGTACACAACTGCAAAGTGGCTGCAGATTACCGGTTGGAGGCAGATGGCAACGAACAACTCCACAGTGAATGGGTTCAACGCAATAAAAGAAGAGCTCCGAGCAGTAAGGTTGGTGGCACTCCAGAATAGATACATTTTGGATCTGCTCACGGCAATGGAAGGAGGCATTTGAGCAAACATTGTGAGTTCCTGTTGCACATTCATACCTGCCAATGACGAAGACATCGGTACCCTGTCAAAAGCGGTATTTCAGCTATCCCAGATGCATCCCAAAATGGAAGAAGAAGCGAAGGAGACAGGAAAGGACCAGAGCTGGATAGCGCACATATGGTCATGGATGCTGTCATGGCTGTCCGATGGACTAAAAGTGATAATTGGAGCACAGATACTGGCAGCAACATCAATGTGCAGGATAAAGATTTGTCTCACTAAGTGCAAGAAGACGGCAGATGAGGCTATTGGGATGCTGGTCCTGATGGTTGTGAACCTAGGAGGAGCGAAGGACCTGATTGTGGCAGAAAGAAGCAATCTGAGAGAGAATAGCGATATGTGAATTGTTCCTGCTTGGAGCAATGAAGTTGGATAACCCATTTGGTGAGAAGTGTTATGAAGGAAAGTGGGTGTGGTGCAACCCCGAAGGAGTGTGCATCATATGGAATGGACTTTCGATGACCATGTGAATTACTATGGACACCTCGGAGGAATAACAAAGATATTGCAAACAAGAGCCAAATGTTTGACGTATAAGGTTGTGGTCAACAGGCTGAGCAGACTGAAGGGTCTGGGGGAGACTGAAGAGGGAGTCGGGATCCTGGGACCACTCTCCACCACAGTAAGTTCATGATAATACGGAAGGCCAGAAAAGGACACAACCACCCATTCTATTTCAGATGAATCCCAAATGCACCAATGATTGACAAATACACTGAGAGGTACTCTCCCAGTCAGCCATACAGACCAGGTGGGGTACAGATCTATACATGCATGGGAGAAGACCCAGAGACTGTGGTCAGAGATGCCTATATGGACAGCCTGGACTAAGCACCAAGAAGCCATGTTACTGACGTCATTAGAGACACCACAACAAAGCCATGTTCGACATGAAGCACATGTACAGTCCGTACTGCACCACACAAACACACTCTCGAATACATGAAGAACATGAGTGCACAGTCTATACATATACATACTGTCATTGCTTTTATTATTTTGTCATTAGCCAAATGCAGTAACACAGAAACCATAAGGCACAAGAGATCCTGAGTGAGCTTGCTGATGCTTAAAGCCAATAGTCACACAGACATACAGGAGTGCATATGGAACCTGATCAAATCACGTATGGCTAACCCATAGGGAATGTAGTATAACATGGACAACGTCGATACCTCATTATAAGGTTTAGGAAAATTACAGCAGGCCTCGAATCACTGAGCAGGAGACGAGCCGATTCAGGCTGGACAGAGAGCAAGATGCGTGAGACAGTATCCACAGCCAAGGTCAAGAGATATGAAGACATTTCAATCCCCAGACGACAAAGGGACCAGCTGTAAAGAGAAATGATAAATGCTCATAATTAGGAGCTGCAGTGCTCGATTTTGTGGTCTTTAAACATGTGGTGCAGCCGAATGGAACAATGGCCAGTCTTCCACGGCCGGCAAGAGAAGCCAGTCCCAGCATATATTCTCATAAGGCAAAGGTGTTGTACACAAGTTAAAACACAGACACATAATCACTCAGATTACCTTGAAGAGGTACACTGCAAGCTGAGAACTTGTTTGAGTCCTAGGGCTGGGGGGTCAGCTCTAGCTGATCACAGTTTAGTATCCCAGGGGTGGGTAGCAACAGACAAGAACCAAAGGTAAGCCCACTACTCTGCAACAATGTAGTAGATAGTAAATTGGGGATGGGACAGGCCAGCCACCTGACATGTAAGAGCCAGTAGAATAACACGGATAGGTGACCATATAGGTTATTAGACTTCCGATGGCCAATCCCTCACACTGATAGGTTTTTGGAGAAAGGCTCAAGTAATGACAGAGTAGTGATGTAATTTTACACTAAAACTGGACTACGAGCCAGGAGAAGCCGCGCTCTGGCAGACTTGGGAGTTCGTCCCAACAGGGGCCATTGAAGGTCCCATTATAAGAATTAAGCTGGGTGATGTTGATACCTATTGAAATGTGCAGGCCAGTCCAAAACATTTATTTTCCAACATGAGGCCTAGTGAGGGAATGAAAAGAGGCTTCCCTCAACTTTGTCAAAATGGAAAGGCACTCAGCTGGAAGAGAGTGTGCCTCAGAACTGTAATATTGCTAAGTGTGTCCAATGGATTCCAAAAAGACATGTGGTGCTGCAGATGCAGATGCTGACTTTGTGTAAACTGGGAAAAAACGCATTTTGGCAGATACAAAACTGCAGCAGTACACATGGGAAAAAATGTATTGAAATGCTGTGCATTTGAAAAATACAAAAGAGGAATTGTGCCTTACATTTAAAAAGTGAAGCCAAGAGACACATTTCATTTGACACAGAAAAAGACGCCAACTTTCCACAAATAAACTGATATTTAAATGGAAAGGCCTACTTGTTTTAGACGTGAACAATAGTTTCCTATGTTAACTGTGGCCTATGGGTGAATAATACCAAAAGTGAACTTATATCTGTTTAAATGTTGTATTGTAGTTATAAACAGCAGGACCATATGTGATGCAGATACATGTAAACATATATTTTCATTTAAAATTCTATTCTGTTAGAATTATGTATGTAGCTTGTTTTCATCATGAAAATGAACTGCTATGTATCTGGAACTGGAACTTCCAGACCTTTGGCTGAAACCCTCTAGGAGGAGAAGCATGGTTTTCAGTTTAAAATACAAAGAAATATAAAGAATTAGATCAGAATTGTGGAGGGTACAGATAAAACAGCCAGCAGAAATGACCTTTAAGATCAGGCCTCCACACTAACTTTGCATTAGCTTCGAACAGAGACCTTTGAAGACACTTAATGGGAGGGTGGAATAACTTGAACCTGCCAGATGTCTGTGTCATGTGACCGGGGAGAAATGAAACTCAAAGGGGCTTTGTTGGGAATATGAAACTACAACCTTCAATATGTAAGCATTGCTATTGATTAACATTGGCCTCCCTTTTCTTGAATTAAAAGAGAATTGTATGTCACAGTGAGCTCATCCGGGACTCATATTAAAGATCACAGAATGCCCGTCAGTTCTCAGTATCTCTTAATTTTCTGTGATGTATAGAATTTGAGCTAGGAAGAAAACCATGATCCTGACCTTCTCATAATTCAGAGGAATTTGAATGTTTGTGAACTGATAGAATGCAGAATTAATGTTTGAATAGTGGAGTGGTATATTTTTCACTATTTTGGCTCAAGAGCAAATTGCGACAAATAATAGATCCTGCCAGGAAGGTGATGCCGAAATAAAATTAATATTCCCTGATTCGCCGTAAAATATGTCCATGTACTAATCTGAAAAATGAAGGTAGTTGCCATCTAGTGGGATTTTGTGTAAAAAACAAAATGCAAAAACATGTCATTTTGAAATGATCCATCTCCCTCCTCCCCCATTATCCATAAAACAGATCTCTAAACTCATTCCGGTATCAGCTGGCAGTGAGTGGATTAGTGGAAGGGGAGAAAGAGAGATGTCCTATCCGTAGCGTGGGAATATGTTACGCTCACCTGGCTCCCACAGGGGCATCGGTCGGACCCGGACAGCTGCGGTCTCCACCCACGTGATCCGTAGTGCAGAGATGAGTGACTGGATCTGCTCTCCTAATCTTGTCTGCTTAACCTGTAGAAATATTCTCCTGCAAGTGGAGAGATGGATTTAGCCACTTCTGGATTCAAGTGATGGCACCCCACAGTCCTCCCCAACTAATCACCTCCGAAATGCCCTCACAGCAATCTCACCTTATATTCTTGAAAGATGAGCTCTCCATCCTGCGTGGATTTGCAGGGGCGCGTCGATTCCAGTTACTTCACTGGTTTGAAGGCTCGGGAGAGTTCCGGAGAGTATTGACTCTGAGGTTCCTGGTGAGGACCAGTAAGTATTAAGTTCATAGAGTTCAATATGTCCGATGTTCACTCTTGTTCCCCCCTTCCTTTCTTGTCTTGCAGCTGACTCGTGCAAAGATGCTCTTTTGGCAGCTGGTGGCGCTCAGGTAAGAGTCTGTATTACCCGGCGCTGTCCGGTAAATGTTGCACGAGGAAAACGTGTTGTTTTGTCTCTCTTTGCAGATACGGCACGTGAAAATATGGAGAGTCACAAAAGGATGCCACCGGTGGTAAATCAGGTAAGTCTATGGTGGTAAGAATTATATTTGTTGGTTCCCTCGGCTCACCTTGTGGTTTTCTTTTGTCTCCTAGGTTCCGAAGTTCGGCGAAGAAATGATGGAGGCAGCGCCGACCCGAAGGATGCTGTGAAGACTGGTGAGTATGGCGCAGCGCTGCAGCTGGAGGTGCGGCGCGTGCAGAAATGATGTTCTTTACAGATCCGGAGACATGATGGATCCAGAATCAGATGTAGAATAGAAATAAGTTTGTTTTCTAACCTTGTCCCTTTCTTTGTTTTAGGAGCTCTGGATTCGAGGTGGGCGTGGCAGAAGACTGGATGCAGGCTGCAGGCATGGTGAGTGTTACGCTGCTGGATGCAGAATAACGAGGAGCGTGTGTGGCTGGTCGGGTGTGGTTTAAATAGCCTCAAAAGTAGTCCCAGGTAAGAAGTCCCTAGAACCACACCCGAGTTAAAAATAGTCCCTGTAGAAAAATAGTCCCTTTCAGGCTTCATGTTGGATTGGAGTCATTTGCAGCATGGTCTGCCTGAGGTAAGTAATGACTATGAGCCTGGCGCCTTAGGCGCCAGGACTGATTCCTACTATGAGCCTGGCGCCTAAGGCGCCAGGACTGAACCCAGATAGCCCCTAGCCGGGGCTGCTGAGGTTTTATTAAATGTCTAGATGCCTGCTCCCGGGGCTGATGGGCTTGGTCCGGATGCCTGGGGGTAGGCATCATGACAGAATATTCATAATATGTAAGTGTCATCAGCACTATATAATATCAGTTTTCAATCTAAGGATGGGGAGAAACACAGAAGGGGGAAAGAGGGGGAGAGCAGACTGACAACAACAGAGAGCTGGCAGAAAGAAGGGGGGGACTTTTGCCTGGAGGTTGGTAGCACTGTCTGAGAGAGAGGTCTACAATCTGGATGGAGGGACTTGCTGTGAATAGAGACCAGTGTTTTGAGCTGCCCACCTATTCCTGAAAGAGGATCTAAAATCTAGCTTGCCTCTTGAGCTAAGAACAGAGATCTCCCATGTAAGTAGATATATCCCAAAGCTAGCAATTGTGTGGGGAGCTACCTGCCTTAATCTCTGTCCATTCGTGGGTGAAGGGGCAACACTGGGTAGACCCTGACCATATTTGACTAAAATGATATCTCAATTAATTCCTCATAGAACCCCCCCCATCCATTTAAATGGAATTGTGTAGGAAACTACCTGCCTTAATCCTGTACATTTAATTGTGGGTGAGGGGGGACAAACTGTGCAGACCCACAGCACATTTAATTAAAGTGAATTCAATTAATTCCCATATTGAAAATATATCGGGATCAGTTTTGTTACAATTCGAAACTAACAAATTTCATACCCAGTGGGCCGCATGTTAGGTTTGTTAGTCTAGAATCAATGGTGCCGATAAACTTACCGGCACTGTTGTTTCCAGACCATGGGTTTGCCTGCCGGAGCCGTTGTACCCAAAATGTCTGCCCCTGCCGGGCACAGCGATCATGGCAGGGCGACCCCCAGAGCAATAATGAGGCCCAGTGTGTTATAGCCATCGTAGACAATAAAGTACTTGGGTGACTCTACCTTTCTGAAACCCCTGACTTCCATACAGAAAGGGGGTATCCATAATCCCAAAATAAGCAACCCTAAAACTCTGCCATTCAAGTGAATGTAGAGTGTGCAAAACGAAATTTCCCATTTATTTACTTGCATCCCAAATCAGAATCCCAAAGCCCTGCATTTTATTCAAATAAAAAGCCCAAAACGATTTCCCCATTGAGTTCCTTTCCCAAACCTTGCCTTTCAAATAAAAAGCCCAAAATTCAGTTTCCCATCGAGTTCCTTTCCCAAACCTTGCCTTTCAAATAAAAAGCCCAAAACCATTTTCCCATTGAGTTCCTTTCCCAAACCTTGCCTTTCTAATAAAAAGCCAAACCAATGTCCCCTCTGCATTCCCACTCCCTGTACCTTGCCTTCAAACTAAGGGGTCATATATACCTGATTCCTGAGGGTGGGGTTGCTGGGAGAGAAGAGCATTGTGATAACCCAAACAATCACTGCGTGTTGTTTAAACTTTCCTATGTGTTAATGTGCAAGAAATTCTATGTGTGTTTTGATTTCAAGTCTTCAAATTCAACCTGTGATAGCCATGGTAACTGAAAGTCTATTGAAAAATATATGTCAGTCAATTGATGCCAGTAATGTGCGTTTGTGATTATTGTGTTGTGCTACAGAGTTGGTGGCTAGAGTGTTTGTGTGTTATTCAGTGAAGAAGTGTAAATAAAAATGCACTGTTATTTCGATACAATGGCCTGGTTTCTAGTTTATTGGTGATACAGAAGGTATCTGCTGAATTGTGTTATACAGGTTGGCGGCCTAACCAACTTTGAATCTGCTAAGCGCTTTGTTGTGCGACACGTTCATTGGGGAAATGGGGGCTCCCTGAGTTGAAAGTGACCACCCAATAAACAATGACACCCCACAGCGAGTTGCTTGCTATTCAGCCCAGCAGCAACTCTGACGTTTCCCCACAATGACCCACTTTGCTTTTGAGCCCAGCAGCAACTCCAGCTTCTCCCACAGGGAGCCAAACTGCTTTTTATCCCAGCAGGAACTTCTGCTTCTCCCACGGTGTACTGCCTTGCTATTGAGCCCAACAGCACTCCAGCTTCTCCCACAGGGAGACATCTTGCTATTCAACCCAGCAGCAACTCTAGCTCAAAGGTCCCCTTTCTATTCAGCCCAGAAGCAACTCTAGCTTCTCCAACAGTGAGCTGCATTGCTATTTAGCCTAGCAGCAACTCTATCTTCTCCCACATTGAATGGCCTTGCTTTTCAGCCCAGGAGCAGCTCGAGCTTCTCCCACAGTGAGCTGCCTTGTTATTTAGCCTAGCAGCAACTCCGTCTTCTCCCACACTGAGCCAACTTGCTATTCAGCCCAGCAGCAACTCTAGCTTCCCCCCACAGTGAACTGCCTTGCTATTCAGCCCAGCAGCAACTCTAGCATCTCCCACAGGGAACCACCTTTTGGTTCATCGCAGCAGCAACTGTAGAACCAACTACAGGGAGTCACCTTGCAATTCAGCCCAGCAGCAAAGCTAGCTTCAGCCCAGCAGCATCTCTAGCTTCTACCACACTGAGCCATCTTGCTATTCAGACCAGCAACACCTTTAGCTTCTCCCACAATGAGCCGTCTTGCTTTTCAGCCCATCAGCAACTCTAGCTCCTCCCACAGTAAAACGCCTTGCTATTGAGCACAGCAGCAACTCATGTTTCTCCCACAAGGAGCCAACTTTCTATTCTCCCAGCAGCAACTATAGCTTCTCCCACGGAGGTCTGCCTTGCAAGTCAGCCCAACAGCAGCTCTAGCTTTCCCCCACAGAGAAACGCCCTGCTAATGAGCCTAATGGCTAATCTATCTTTTCCCACAGGGAGCCGCATTGAATTCAGCCCATCAAGAGCTCCAGCTTCTCCCACAGGGAGCCAGCCGCCTTTGCTATTCAGCCCAGCAGAAACTCTAGCTTCTCCCACACAGAGCCACCTTTGCTATTCAGCCCAGCAGAAACTCTAGCTTCTCCCTGAGTGAGCCGTCTTGCTATTGAGCATGGCAGAAACACTAGCTTCTCCCACATGAGCTGCCTTGCTATTCAGCCACGCAGCAACTCTAGATTCTCCAACAGGAAGCTTAATTGCTATTCAATCAAGCAGCAACTCTAGCTTATCCCATCTTGAACCACCTTGCTATTCAGCCCAGTAACAATTCTAGCTTCACCCAAAATGAGCCAGCTTGCTATTCAGCCCATCAGCAACACTATCTCCTCCCACAATGAGCCATCTAGTTATTGGGCCAAGCCGCAACTAATGCTCCTCCCACAAGAAACTACCTTGCTATTGAGCCCAGCAGCAACTATAGGTTCTCCCACAGGGAGAAACTTTGCTTTTGAGCCCAGCAGCAGATCTAGCTTCTGCCATACCATAGCATTGCTATTCAGCCCATCAGCAATGCTAGCTCCTCCCACAGTGAGGCTGCCATTGGGCCTAGCAGCAACTCATGCTTCTCCCACAAGGAGCCACCTTTCCATTCAGCCCAGCAGCAGCTTTAGCTTCTCCCACAGAGGGCCGCCTTGCTATTCAGCCCGGCAGCAACTCATGCTTCTCCACAGGGAGGCATTTTCCTATTCAGCCCATCAGCAGTTCTAGCTTCCCCCACAATGTGCCGCCAAGGTATTCAGCCCAGCAGCAACTGTAGCTTCACCCACAGAGAGCCACCTTTCCAATGAGCACAGCCGCAACTGTATCTTCTCCGACAGGGAACCACCTTATATTTAGCCCATCAACAGCTCCAGCTTCTCCCACACTGTGCCTCCTTCCTATTCAACCAAGCAGAAACCTCTGCTTCTCCCACAGTGAGCCACCTTGCTATTCAGCCCACCAGCAACTCTAGGTTCTCCCACACTGAACCACTTTACTATTTAGCTCAGAAGCAACTCCAGCTTGTCCCGCGCTGAGCAGCCCTGCTACTTAGCCAAGAAGCAACTCCAGCTTCCACCACTAGAGCGGCTCCCTGTGCGAGAAGCTCGATTTGATGCTGGGCTGTCAAAGAGTTTCTTAGTTTCCAGTCAGGCTCGAGACTTATGATTGCCTAGGCCCTGGAGTGTCTGGGAGAGGAAGTGCTCCAGTGCTATTCTTAAAGCATAATGCAGGGGTGGGGTAGTCCCGTGCTTTACCTTCTAACCCTAGCAGTGGCAGCGTTTTAAGCGGGGTTGCGACTTTTCATCCAAAGCACAATCCTGTGATCTTTTTCTGGCATCAAGATGTTACACTGTTTGAGTAACCTGCTAAGACTCTGTGGGCCTGATTCACAGAAGCGTTTTATAATGGCGCAATCCCATAGGAAAACACTCTGTGAACAAGGCCCTATTTATTTATTGAGATTAAAGTTGTAAACTGGGCCCCTCAGGTTCAGCCTCGCCACCAAAAAGAAACCCAATTGCTCTTGTCAATCCCTTTTAGTTTCTGAGTTGTGCATTCATCGTGTATATTAAGGGGAACGCCTTTGCATCTCCCTGAACCTCCTTGGATGTTAGAGACGCCCCCGTTTCACATTCGCCCCACAAATACCGTCACCAGACACAGAACAGTTCGTGTTTGGCAAGTCATCGTGGCCAGCGTTCATAGTAAAAGAGTAATGCAAACAGGTGACGCTACCAGCAGCACCCCTCGCCGGCTTCCCCATGGGTACCTCTGCCCGCAGCACGTGGCCTCCGGGAACCTGATAGAGAGGTTTTCGTTTTCAATTACAATTCAACCGAGTGAAGGCGGGTGCGATGGATGGGAATGTCTTAGAGAGATGTGACTACGTGCAATTATGTTTACATTCCCGCATCCGTCCCTCTTCCCGTGAAATGCGCCGCCGTGTTCGTTATCCCCTCGACTCAAGGAGCATATCAGACACGCAGCTTCTGCGACAAGAAGCGCGTGAACGTTTTCGGTTAACAAACGTCACTGTAACACTCTCAATAAACTGATTGGCCTCTAATCGCTGTAAGAAGGTGCGCAATGTGTGCGTATATAGCAGCAGAACTACACAAATGAAGCATTTAAAATGCCAAGAATAGCGGCCTCTGATCTTCGCAGAGAATGCTTTCTCTACAGTAATATGCGCATTTACGTAAGGGAATCTCTCCAAACAGACGCATACTCTGCGTTCTTTTTTAAACTGCCCGTTAGAACGTATTTCCAATTACAGGAGAGGTAAAATGGTCGGTGTCTGCACGCAGTGAAGTTTTTAAAGCTTTACAAAACCGATCCATTACCACAAAAAGTATCAACAGGGTGAAACGTGTATTTAAGGCTTTGCCGTCGCAACATGTCGGCTATTACTGGACCTCCTCCCCTGGGGCCAGGCTTGCCGTGCAAAGGTGCATAGCAATGAGCGCTGTTCCGTCAGTGCCTCGGGGGTTTTCCTGCGGTTAGACAGTAAAGTCTTGGCATTCGTCCTCGCGGATTCTTCACACCTGTGCGCCACAGGATTTACCTAAACAATGGGAAACTATTCTTCTTCATTAGAGCCGTTTATGAAGAAAACATGCTCACTTTGGAGAGGATTCCAGGTGGTGTGTCATACTTTAAATATAGTGTCCTGACAACCTCATAGTGGTAGCCTACTAATGTAATGTGTATATTGTGCAAAGCATAGACACCAGTCCTGGTTGGAAGCGGCTATTGCAAGGGTACACACAAGAGGAAATGGTGTGTCTGTGTGCGTGTGTGTGTCCTGCCTGCGTGTGTATACACAGACACCGAGCCATTTCTGGGAGCATTCGCGCAGGGGCACGCGGAGTTCGGGCAGAAGTGGCCACATTACGCTGGCCTGCTCTGGCGTGGCTGTGAAACTCGCGCACCGCGCCAAGAAGCGGGACACAGGGGTGAAGTGCTTCAAGTTGCAGACACAATCAACCGGAAAGATATGAGCAGAGCTCCGGGAGACACGGCAAGGAGACGCATCCGGGGAGCAAGGGAAGAACAAAACGTTTTGCTTTCCTACCACCCAGAAGTGGAGTATCTACTAATGGCAAATGCCTACTATGTACAATAGAAATCAGCCAACACGACGATTGCTACTTGCACTTCAGGTGCAACTAATGACAGAGCTGCAACAGGCACAGAGGGTCGAGGTGTGCGTGTGTGATTGAGTGAGCATGTTGCGTGGGGGGTGTATGTGTTTGCGAGTGTGTGTGTGTTTGTACACGTATTGGCTGTGCACGCATACAATATACAAATGTATATGTACTTAAATGTATGTCTATGTGCTGTGCACACATACTATACGCATATGTATGGGGGCATATTTGTGTATGTACTGTGCACACATACACCACGCATGTGTGTAGTTTTCGGGGTGTGTATTGTGAACACATTCAATACACATTTGAATTGATATGGCGGTACTTAAATGCGCGGGTGTAGTGTGTGTGTTTTACATATACAGATGCGCGCGTGTTTATGCGTGTGTGTGGCGGTGTATACATTTGCGAATAGCGTGAAATGTAGTGGTATGTGAGTTTGGTTTATCTTCCGTGTATGTATGCATTCAGGTGTGTGTGTGTGTATTTACTTGTATAGCTATATGATTTAAAATACACACACATACAAAAAGACATGCCTGCTACATTGTAGAGTCACGGGTGTAAATAACATGAAGCCTGGTGGTCCCCGCATATCCGCTCTATAGCCAGGGAGCGGCTTTTATGGCTCGGCGCAAAGATTGACTGCCTACGAAGTTTATTGTTCTGTTCTCATCCCCCCCTTAATCCTTCGCTACAAATTCCAGTGCCCCTTTCCTCCCTGGACGCAGACCGGATATGGCGAGTCAGGCCACCCCTGAAGCGCTCTGCCCACATCTCCTTTCCATCAGCTCTGCAAGAGGAGAGAAGGGGGACAATCGGCCTTAATGCAGTGTACGCTTTAATGAGAAGTGCCCGTTGGGTCCGAGGCAGCAGCAGCAGCAGGGCCCCCCGCCCCCTCCTCGGCAGCGCTTAATGGCCCTGGCTGGGATGCTTTGCAGAAGCGGGCAGGGTAATCCCCTCTGCCGTTTACAGCGGCCTGTCTGGGTGGGCGGGACCCTCCGCGCAAAGTGAAGGTCAAGGTAGCTCCTACCTTGTGCGTGCAGGCGTAGCTCCTCCGCCTCCCACGGGGCTCGGGGGCATGCTTTGCCCCTAAAAGCAGTACCTACTCACTTCTCCTGCCTGGTGTGTTTGTTTTTGGGAGTGGCGGGGGGCAGGGGGGGGCGAGAGGGACAGGCAGATCTGTCTTTTCCGTTAGTGAGTGCTAAGCAGTCAGGAGGGAAGAGTTCCTAGGAGACATGACAACAGACTGTCGCGGGGGAGGAGGGGTGAAGCGGGGGCTCCAATGCAGACTTCAAACGGCCCTTCTTTCCCGAGCAGCGGCTGCGCCCCGGACTCGCAGAGGAAATTAACGCCATAAACCACAGCCCGGTTGACCGCTGCGCCCACGGCCTGGCAGAACACTCCGCGGTCCCGCTCCGGTAAGAAGCGCGGCTGGGGGGTGCGCAGGCTTCTCGAGGGTGGGACGTGGAGGGGGCGCCCAGGATGGCGCAGGGGGTAGGGGCTTGTGGCTGAGCTCAGAGGCAGCCTCTCGGCGGCAAAGGCTCTGTGCGGGGGAGATGGCGGTGCAAAACAGAGCCTGGCAGCGGTGACGGTCGTCAAATGGAACACTTAGTGCTACTACCGCGGGTTAATGCCCGCAAAGGGAAGCGCGAGTTATTCCACTGGGAAGGGCCCGGCTGCCAGATTCCGAGGGCAAGGCGCTTGGACAGGGAAGGATGTTTGCCCGCTATTCTCAGTCTTGAGGATGAGGCCGGATAATTCCAGAGGCCTGCAGATGGGGGGGGGGGGACTCGAGCATGTGTCCCGGGGCCCGGAGGGCTACATGCCTTCATTAATAAGATAGTGGCCTCCAATGACACTGGAAACAGTCGCCTTTTGGAATCGTTTTGTGAGAGGGCGATTTAACCCTTCATGCCCTCCCTCCCCCCCCCCCCCCCCCCCAGCAAGTCCACGGCCAGTAGGCGTATACAGCACGGGCAGAATTGCGCCCTGCCTTGAGGAGGGCAACCTCCTGGTGCAGGGCGCAGGCCGGGACGCAAGAGCTGCTTGTGTGTGAGGCCTCCTCGCTGGCATTGCGGCCCCAGGCCCGTCAGCTATAGCATGGCAGAGCGTATACTTGCCGGAACTCACGCCCCTTGGTGTACCAGCAGTGTCTGGGTCAATTCGGACTCCGCCTTACTCTCACGGGGAAGACATGTTGTGTTATGGGGGTATATGAAGACCACATCCCCACGACTTCTTTCCGGATTCCGTCATTTGGGCCGGTTCTAGGGCCAAGTTACGGACGCTTTGCACGGGATTAGCGCTTCTTTCCCCCGGACCGGCGTGTGCCCTGGTGCTATGCTGCACTGCACCTGCCCTGCCCGCTGCCACCCTTGCCAGTGGGCCCTGGGGCGGCGCGGCCGGAGAGTCGAGGGCAGGAGATTCCCCACCGCTCTGGGCCCCTTGTGTCCCGCTGAGGAAATGGCGGGAGTGATGGCTGTATATGGAGGGAGAGACGTGTAGACGCACAGCGCGGGCATGCACACGTGTTTACGGGCCCACACACGCAGGTGTACACTGTGGAGAGTTATCGCAGCTGCCCTTTACTAGCCGGTCACTGGGACCGGCTCAGAGGAGGACAGGGGCCCGATTTTCAGTTTTTCAACAGGTTTTTCCCATTGGAAAGGGCATTCGGAAATCAGACGCAAGGCTTTCCGTGGTTTATTTGGCCATGCAGAAATATGTACAGGTGGGGAACATGCAGGTGGGTTAGGGGGTAACTAGCCTCACATCCTGGCATGACCTGCGGCGCCGGGGGGCAGCGACGCCGGAGGAAGCCGGGGGTTGTAATTTTCGATTAGTTCATGACATTTCCTTTCTATGTATCATAAATCCGATCTAATAATAATAATAGTGACGAGGTTGCTGATAATAACACCAGCAGCAGAAGCAGCGGCAAAACTACTGCGAATAATAATAATGTAATACGTTCAGTGAAAATATCCACATATCCAAACGGACGTTTTATTTAGAATAAAAGTCAGGCGCAAAACAATGTTAAGACAATGAAGGAACGAAAGAAAGGGAAAGGAAGGAAGGGAGAGAGGGGGCGGCACACATACATCGTCATATAACACATGTGAAGCAATCAGAGAGAAGATATAAGGAGAAACGGGCTCACTCCAGACGGCGGCGACATGCAGATTTCCCGCCCGAGAAAAGGCTAGCAGGGGGGGCTCTTACTTACTGGATCCAACGGGGGCACTTGTTCCAATATGTTGTGAGGAGTCTGGGGGGTGGGGGTCCTCGTGTGTAGCCCTGCACCTCACTCTTGGGCCCATGTGATTTGGGGTGCACGGGAGGTGTGAGTGCGTGTGTTTTAAGCGAGACCCCCTCTCGTGTTGCCGTAGACTGCATGAGCATAACGCTGCTGGCCTTAGGAGGGGCTGGAAAGGACTCGGGGTGGGCGGCGGTGCGGGGGGGGGCATATGCCGGGATGGGACCCGCAGAGCTAGAGCACATACAGCGCGTGCCTGCGCGCAGGGGCCACAGCGAACAGCGTGCCTGGCATGTTACAAAGCACCAGGAGGAGAGTACACAGCCTTCCATTGTAAGCTGACGGAAAGGAGCACGCGTTCAAACTCTAAGCTGCCCGCGAATAAAGAAAGATGGGTCGAACACTGTCAGGGTGTGCACACATGTAATAGCTTTCCTCGTGTCTGCCTGGGCGTGTGCTGCCCATGTGTGATATGTAGATCGGTACAAACAACGTTACCTGCACATAGATTGATAGATGGCACGATCAAATGGTCGAATGCGAGATAATGAGTTAATGGGTGAGATATATTGTGTGTAGTTCAGCAAATGTATGCAGGAGAGAGAGAGTGTGTGTGTGTGTGTGTGGTTCAGCAGATGTATGCAGGAGTGTGTGTGTGTGTGTGTGTAGTTCAGCAGATGTGTGCAGGAGTGTGTGTGCGTGCGGTTCAGCAGATGTGTGCAGGAGTGTGTGTGCGTGTGTGTGTGGTTCAGCAGATGTATGCAGGAGTGTGTGTGCGTGTGTGTGGTTCAGCAGATGTATGCAGGAGTGTGTGTGTGTGTGTGTGTGTGTGCGTGCGCGCGCGCGTACAAGGCGTCTAAACCTAACTGTATCGCTCTCTCTAATTATATATTGCAACGATAGATATATCGATCCAGGCCAGAATTGGCGTATCGTTGCTATTGTTGATATAAACATATATACACACCGTCCTGCCATTGCGCCCAGCCGCTGAGAATGGAGGCGATCCTGCTTTGCTTGGTCCAAGCATCTCTGGTTGGCTTAGGTAAAAGCAATGCTTGTTTTTTTACATCCTATAAAAAGTTAATTCGCTCTTGAAAAGCCAGCGGCCAATAAATGGCATCTGTAAAAGGCCGCAAGAAGTTGGCCGGGGGTGAATGCTCTGCGGGCATTGTTTCTGCAGGGATCACTTGGCGGGTGCCCCCGAATGATTATTATTAGCCTCCCAGTTACTATTAATGGGCAGCCTCGCCCATTAACACGGTTATCTTGATCGGCAGAGGAGACCGTGGCAGTTCCCCTCCATTTAATTGGGATTTTTATTATTAAAACATATGCCAGCAACGCAACATCATAAAGTCGGTGTACAGCTGGGGGGAGGGGGGCGTTTGATCCTGCAGCTTGATTTGCTAGTGGAAGCTGCCACTTTCAACTCTGGATCCACGTGCCTTCCCCTATATCAAGCATCCCGTATGGATCCCAGAGGACCTAGGGTTGCATGTTGATCCCACGTGCCGTGCTTTAGCAGTAGGTCTGTCAAGTGATGCTGTTTCATTTGGTATGTATAAAGCGCTAACCTGCCTCGTGGCGCCTAGTGAGGGGCTCGGCACATGGGCACAGCCCTGCACCTTCACACCCGCCCTATGGGAATTTGAACTTGCAGCAGCCCAGGTCCTGGTGTCAGCGGCGGCCTTTCGCGGGCCCTGGAAGCCGCGTGTGGCTGCTGTATTGCGGGCCAGGCGGCGCTGCACACAGGGCTGGGCCTCCAGTACCGGCCCGTCATGGCGCATGATTTCATGTTCGCGCGTGTCGGGGCCTGGCTCCGGGGGAGGCATGGCGTATGCAGGGGCGGGCGAGCATCACCCGGACTCTACACCATATACTGCTTTCGCATAACAGACGTTGCTTAAGGTAAAACCTACACACATCCACCAGCTTGGGAGAGGGGGGGGACGGGGGGGTGGCGGCCTGCGGGCCCGTGACGGAGTTTTAAACGCACAGAAGTTGTTAAGAAATAGGTTGTTCTTGTTCATAAGGCCGCACGCATCCCTCTGCCCCCAGGGGCTGCTTAACATATGCATAAATATATATATATATGAACAAGCGGTCAGAAACGCGTCGTCTGTTACCCGGGCTTTTCCCTTTTCTAATGCGCTTTGAACATTAAAGATACCTTCGTGCTGCCTGGACCTGCCGTTGTGCCTTTTTTTGCTGAGATTTGATGCTCATTTTTCGGCTGCTTTCAGGAGTGCAACCCGCTGGATTTGCCTTTTCCAAAGGGCAATTCTTTGTTTTCATTTGGAGCTGAAGTCACGCGTATATATCCGTGTGTGTTTGTATATATATAATATACATTTACTGTGTATAAATGAGACGCCGCACAGATTTTTTAGCATACACCAAGTTGTTTTATAGATGAAGTGACGGAAGTGACGCACACACTTTTAACTTTTAACACACATACAATATATAAATATATATATGCTTTCTTCCACTGCAGAAGGAACAGACCTGGGTGTGCGCGCGCGGCGAAAACGGTGTTTTCCCCGTGCTTTTGTTTTAAATATATATATATATATATATATGTATATGATATGCCGTATTATTGGAAGAGCTGTTGTGGGCATCGCGTGTGCAGCGTGCCTGCCCGTGGGAAGGGTTGTCCCAATGCCACCTTGGCCCTCATTCGTACACAGCCTCCAGTCAACGCGGCACTGAAGCGGGGGTGGGGGGGGGCAGAGAGACAGCGTTTCAGCAGAGAAGCCCTTTGGATGCGCCGTAATCCGGGCTGTGCCATTAAGCTTCCGAATGCGCGTGCCACCGGCGCCCACCCATGCATAATACAGAAATGCCTCTTTTTTCTTGAGGGTCACGGCGGGATATTTGGCACACCGACAAAGAGGCGTGTGCAGAGACGGGAATACACTTTGCGTGAGACAAAAGCAGCCTTTGATTATCTATGTTCTGCAAGTCAGTGGCTAATACCCCCTCTTTCGTGCCGTGGAAAAGATGACTGTTTCTGCCTCTCTCCATGCAGACAGCAGGGCATGGGCATATGCCCCTCGGCGACAGCACAATATCACGGCCATGCACACGCTTCACCGCTCCAGCTGGGCCTCCAGATAGGAATATACAGGCATGTCTCTAAATAGGGAAACATGCCCACAGACACCTTCATGCAGCTATTCGGAAATTGAAAATATGTCAAGATGTATATGCAGTGTCTATAGATACATAAATACGTAAGTACGTAGATATGTCGATATATATATATACAGAACGATGGACAGCGAGGGGGAGACAGAGGGGCGCGAGGAGAGGGTGGAGGAGGGAGGGAGAGTGCTTGCGAGATACATGGGGCTGTGTTTGTGAGAGAGAGAGAGAGAGAGAGAGAGAGAGAGAGAGAGAGAGAGAGAGAGAGAGAGAGAGAGAGAGAAACGGAGAGAGAGCGTGAAGGGGGTGTGATTGTTAAATATACACATATATTTGGGTGTATTTGTTGATATATGAGTATGTGTGTGTGTGTGAGAGAGAGAGGCAGAGAAAGGAAGAGAGACAGGGATATGTGTAATAGTCTGATTATATATACGTGTGCATGTGAGAGAGACGGAGAGAGGGAGAGAAATGTGGATATGTTTGTAAAATATATAAATAAGTTTCAGTGTCTTTGTTTATGTGTGTGTGTGTGTGTGTGTGTGTGTGTGTGTGTGTGTGTGTGTGTGTGTGTGTGTGTGTGTGTGTGTGTGTGTGTGTGTGATAGAGAGGCAGAGGAAGAGGGAGAGAGGGTGTGTGATTGTTAAATATACACATACATTTCAGTGTCTTTGTTTATATATAAGTATGTGTGTGAGAGAGAGAGAGGCGGAGGGAGAGGGAAAGAGAGAGGGTGTGTGATTGTTAAATATACACATACATTTCAGTGTCTTTGTTTATATATGTGTGTGTGTGTGTGATAGGGAGGCAGAGAGGGAGAGAGAGGGTGTGTGATTGTTAAATATACACATACATTTGAGGGTCTTTGTTTATATATATAAGTATGTGTGTGTGAGAGAGAGGCAGAGAGGGAGAGAGAGAGAGAGAGAGAGAGAGAGAGAGAGAGAGAGAGAGACGGGGAGAGGGAGAACGAGAGGGTGTGTGATTGTTAAATATACACATACATTTGAGGGTCTTTGTTTATATATATAAGTATGTGTGTGTGAGAGAGAGGGAGAGAGAGAGAGAGAGAGAGACGGGGAGAGGGAGAACGAGAGGGTGTGTGATTGTTAAATATACATATACATTTGAGGGTCTTTGTTTATGTATGGGTGTGCTTGTGACTGTGTGCCGTAGGTACATGGGTGGATTATTTATTGACAAATAGAGCGAAAGAAGAGTCTCTCCGGCGAGTGAGCAAAGCAGGGGGTTCTCTGCGTGTTAATCACAGACCTGTGTATGTCTCCGTAAGTGGTTGCTCGTGCGTGTCGGGGAGAACATAGCTAGGATCACTGCAGGCAGTGTATCTACCCAGGCTCGGATTCGCCAATAGGGCAACGGGGCAATGCTCGAGCCAAAAACGCAAAAGGCCAGTGTGGGCCAGATTTTTGGATCAATGTGGGCCACTTTAGTGGCGCGTGTGGACCTCTTGCATAAATGACATCACAATGCGGATGGTGGCTTTGACCAGTGTTAATGAATCAATATCCTTTGACATTCACAATGTGCATCACAGTTTATCAAACACATCTCCCCTGGGTACCGATCAAACAGTCTGGCATAAAAGGAATAAATTGCCATTTGCAACTGTGGCCCACTTATTTCATTGCTGCCCGAGACAATTGTGTGCCCCACTCTGATCATGCCCACGACCCATTGGACATTTTAGAGCAGTTGTTCAATGTGTGTGTGCCCCAGGAGACACAACACGGCCACCTTCATTTTGAAATAAGGGCGCACATCTCTGCAACTGCGCACATATTTTTTACGGTATGGTTTGGGAATGGTCAACATAGTCTAAAAAGCCTCTAGTTATATATGTATGTGATGTGCGCCTGTGTGTGGGTGGGGTTTGTGTGTGTTCTTACACGGAAGAGCACATTTTATTGTAAAATGCCCCTTCACCACCCATGGAAGTACGGATATGATGCACAGAAACCCCATAGATTACAGTGTCTGTGGGGTGTGGAGTTTTTGGTAGGGGAGGCGCCCCTCTCTTAACTAACAATGGGCCACACCAGTGTCCGCGGGGGTGAGTGAACGCCGCCCGTTTTGTCAGTCGAGAAGAGCCCTGCAACCCCCCCCCCCCCCCCCACACACACACACACACACACTCACACACCACGTTCAGGAACGTTCACAAAGTGTGAGCGCAGCACGTCGTCTTCGCACCGCACACAGCTGTTTGCCTCCGACGGCATTGGCACTCGTAGCGTTCAGCCGGTTCCTGTAAGGAGACTATCGTTACGCGTGCATTTTACAAGGGGTGTCTGAGAACTTTCCTGAAGCGATAAACCCGCTTGATCTGACCCCCCTACTCTCCCCCGCCCCTTGACAGCGTCCTTTGTGGCCAATCTAATTGCCCGCACAACACTTGGCAAAATCTGCCTTCGTTTTAGTGTGAAAACAACACCCTTGAAGGTTGGCCTTGTTGTGATTTTCTGTGTGTACTGTGTTGCTTTCTTGCAGCAGCGCTGTCCGGATGGCCGTCTTTTGTCCCCATCTCGTGCATGCAGGAGGCCTGGGGTCTGCAGACTGCATTCTGCTTTTTATGACGGTCAAGGAATTTACTTTGGTGGTCAAATTCAAGGGCTCCCCCTCCCCAGCTGTCTTTTCTGCCCCTCGCTGGAGGAAGCCAAGGCAAGGCGCACTTGGGGGTATTGCGAAGGCAGCTACAATGGGAGCCTGGTGGGTGTTGGTCACAGGTTTACCGGCATTAACATGCACACCGTACACGCACAGCGACACACGTATGTACACATGTGCATACACAACCATGCCCAGAGCTCAAGTTTTAATCGGAAAGGCGATGTCAGGGGGTCACAGGTCACAGTAAATGCTAAGGAATCGGTGGAGTTGCAAATGCATTTTCAAAGCGCTCAGTTTTGGTGTCCTAGCAAGCGAGATAGACATACAAATGGGAGGGTTTGGGGGATGAGCGTGTGATTGTTAAATGTACATACATACGTTTGAACGTCTTTGTAAATATACGTTTGTGAGAGAGAGAGAGCGCGCGCGCTCAGGGGCACGATGACACCTACAGACAAACACAGACACACGCAACAGACAGGCGCTTTGATAAATGGGGCACACATTTCTCTAGGAAACCCAGAAGAAAGCCGCCCCTGGCATTCATGTGGGCGAAGGGGCGAGAGCCTACATATAGCCGTGGTCCGCTCGTGCTGGCCGCGTCGCTTCTTCCGAGCTCGATATGTCGCCCTGGCGTTTGCGGGGACGGACCTGGGCTGCAGAGAGGAGTAATGACGCCCATAAACAATAGCTTAGGGTTATTAGTTTGTAGGTGGTATTAATATTGGCCCATAAAACGGCAAGTAAAAGCACTACTGACACTTTAATTAAAAGTTTGTCATCCTCGCTGCAAAGACCAGTGTTAAGAGCATAAAAACACCAGATTGAAAGGGTCAATAGCATGTGTGTGTGTGTGTGTGTTAGAGAGAGAGAGATAGAGAGAGAGAGAGAGAGAGAGAGAGAGAGAGAGAGAGAGAGAGAGAGAGAGAGAGAGAGAGAGATGACTGCGCGTGAGATAGGACTGTAAGTGTGTGTGTGAGAGAGGGGTAGCGCTCCCCGAATGTGTGTGTAAAGAACGAGGGAGATGGAGCTGTGTGTGTGTGTGTGGGGGTGTGGGTGTGTGTGTGTGTGTGTGTGTGTGTGTGTGTTAGAGAGAAATGTGTTTCTGAGTGTGTGTGTTGATAGAGATGAACGAGAAGAAGGGCAGCGTTTAGTTTGTGTTACGCCTACTTGCCCTGGCGGAGTTTTTCTACAGAAAACATGTCGCAGATTCTTGTAAAGCATTTGTAGATTTGATATTTTTGACCAATTTGTTGAAACGCGTGTTGTGGGTGGGAAAAGCAGGGCTCCTCCTGAGCCCCACGCCATGGGCGTGTTTGCGGCGCAATGGAATGGCCCCGAGGGGTGGCCCGCAGGGTGTGCATTACATGCGTTGGATTCCAGGCATGAGGCTGTGTGCCGGCCTGCTGCACTGCTCCCGGATTCCAGTCCCCTGCGTTAACACCAGTCTTGAAAATCCTGGTTTCTGCGAAGTGCTCATTTGCAGGCCAAAAAGCCCCACTCTGACACCCCATCGTTGTGTTCGTTACTAATTATCCCCACGTAAACAGCAAAGCAACCACATCTGAAGCGGGTGTGTTGGGGCCACTTGTAACATTCAGGTTCAGGGTTGAACTAATAATGCATATTGTGTGTGTTCTTTTTAGGCGGGCGCTGTACGTTGCCGGAACTTCGCTACAGTCGGCGTGCCCTATCGGACTCAACATTGCGGTCAATGTCAATTTTGCTGTTAGTATCGTATTTATTGCTAATTTCGTCGCCATTTTTCCCGATGCCTTTCCGGTGAATCTTTCTCGTGAATAAAAACAATAGATTCCCCATAAGTCTGGCCGGGTTTTCTTTTCTTTCAAGATAAAGTTGCAGGTCAGGGCCATCTTTACTGAAACTTGGCACCGTGCAAGTGCGATTTTGGAGAACTTAGGTAAAGATTGCCCTAGTACCAGAAACGTATTTTGTTCAATGCATGTTTGCACCAGGGCAACGTTTGCCTCCGTGCTGAAACAATTTTATATTAACATTAAGGAAAATAATTGGCCTGGAGCAAAAAAATCGATTGTCACTAGGGTTGATTTTGCCCTAGCACTAACATTCTGCAGAATTGCACCTGTATGGATGCAAAGTTTCTGTTATATGGCCCGGGCGTCTCTTCCCACTGCAATGCGAAGTTCCAAGCACTGGCCCTGCAGCGCAGCTTTAAATACTATTAGAATGTGTGAAATGGGCCGAGCAGTGTCTTTGCAATCTAGAGAAAACAAGAAAAAAGACCGTTCCCATGTGTTGCTAAATTGGTGTCAGACAGGCGTGTCGACTTGCAGGGAACACCAGGGCCACAACACGTCCAAAACAGGTTGCAAAGAAATGGCTGCCACCCGCCACTCGCCCACAGCGGGCGGAACGGGGCATAGGTGCGCCGCAGGTCTCCTGCATCCGCACTGCCATGCACTTTCATCCCCTGCTCGGCGTGTGTGTCTCAACAACTGCCCTGTGCCTTTTGCTCTCTCCGGCCGAGCGCCCGTCCGACTACCTGTTAGCATGACGGATGGTGTGTCTAGCCGTCTGTGTGGCGAGATAGGCATCTGTGTTGCCTGTCGACCCGTCCCCTCCTTCCGTCCACAAATCAGCGGCTGCGACAGCCGGTTTGTCTGTAGGTCGCTCGTCTGCCCAGGTGCCAGGTGTCTGTGTGTGTGAAGGATACGCACACTAATACGCACACACAAGTGTATATATATATATATATATATATATGAAATCATTCATCTGTCGAGTTGTCAGTCTGTGTGAATGCTACACACAGGCACACAGTATGTAGTCTCCGTGCCGCCCACCTGTCCGTGCATGACACACACACACACACAGACGCAATCCAGCGCAAGTGGAGGCGCAGCCTCGCCTGGCGGGAATACGGACACGCGCAGGCGGCCAGGAGATTGCGTGCAGGCGGCTCGGTTTGGTGCTGGTCGGGAGCTGAGGCCGGGGCTTGCCAGCGCTTCGATTGCTGCATTGATTGTTAATAAAGTTTTCTATTACATGTTTGATGAAGCACCGCTCCTGGCGGCTCGGCCTGTTTATTGGCAGCAGCCCGCTCTGCACCGGGAACCCGATATCGGCGGGATTCCGGGAGATGAAGCAGGTTAGAGCGAACTTGGGGAGTTTGGAAACTTTACAGCCCCGCTGCCCCCATATCCTGAAGCTCCATAAAGCAGTGTATTCCTGTGATGTATTCGCTGCTTTGGACACGCACAATCACGGGCACATCTAAAACAAGTCAATTGGTCACTATAAGAAGGCGGCTAATTACCCCCCCCCCCCCCACCCCCCTGCCCCCGCCAGCGTGCACCTTTCCCATCTGGCACAGTGGCCTGCAGATGTGCGGCCGGCGGGGCTGGGGCAAGTCTGAGCCCTTCCTCGGCTCGGCCGCGCGCACCTTAGCATCTGACAGGCAGGGGAGACCCGCCCCATGACACCCACTAGTCCTGGGGGTGGGGGTCGGGGGGCAGTGGCAGAGTACAGCCTGAACCCCCACATGGACAGCAAAACCCCCCAGGAAGGCAGCATTGGAAATAAGCAGCAAAGCAGAATTAAAAATTACAAACTTCACAACACACCCCACGATCCCCTCCTCCACCCACTCCCCTCCCCCCCCCACCCCTTGCGCCGAGGGTTATTTTCACTCGCTCACTCGCTCGCTCCACGCAAGGGGAGTGCCCACGCGCCACAGGAAGGGGGCAAAAAACCCCGAATACGAATCTGCGATTGATTTTCATAATGTTTCTGCGGTGTTTGAAAACCAATCGTTTTTGAACCCTCTCCCGGAGCTCACCTACGAGCACCCCTCCTATGCCTCTAAGTGCTCCGGCTGATATATGGCAATATCTGCCTGGCGTCACGTGCTCCCGGGGAGCGACTAAGACGGATAGCGCGTCATCCAGCCTTCCCAAATTTTCCCCCCTCTGCAGATCGCCTCCAAAAACCTCTATCTGTGGCGGCAGAAAGCGAGAGCGATGTTTAACTCGGTGAGCCTGGGCAACTTCTGCTCGCAGCCGCGCAAGGAGCGGGGCGCCGACTATGGGGAGCGCGCCAACCTCTACCTGCCCAGCTGCACCTACTATGTGCCCGAGTTCTCCAGCGTGCCCTCCTTCCTGCCCCAGGCCCCCTCCCGGCAGATCTCCTACCCCTACTCCGGCAACCTGTCCCAGCCCACCGTGCGCGACATGTCCTACGGCTTGGAGCCCTCCAGCAAGTGGCATCCCAGGAGCAACTACGCCCCCTGCTACCCGGCCGCGGCGGCGGCGGCGGCGGCGGCTGCCGACGAGCTCATGCACAGGGAGTGCAGCCTCCCCCCCTCCTCCACCATGACTGAAATGCTAATGAAGAACGAGGGGGTCTACAGCCACCACCACCAGCACCACCACCACCACCACCACCCGGGCGCCAGCCACCACCCCAGCCCCGGCTTCTACTCCAGCATGAGCAAGAACAACGTGCTGCCCCAGGGCTTCGACCGCTTCTTTGACAACGCCTACTGCGGGGGGCCCGACGCCCCCCAGGCGGAGGAGGACTGCGCCCCCAAGCCCGAGGGCAAGCTGGACGCCGACTCACAGCCGCCCGACGCGCTGGAGCCGGAAGACGAGGAGGAGCACACCAACCCGGGCTCCTCCGCCTCGTCCTCCTCCGTCCACAACAAGGAAGGCAGCAAGAGCGGCGGCTCCAGTAGGTAACGCTATAAAAAGAGAGAGAGGGAGCGGGCCAGCTAGAAAGGTTAAGAGCCCAGCCCGATGCTTTGTCGGTCACATTTTATGTGCAGTTTTATAAGCATTCAAAGGGGTTTTATTGTGAGCTAGAAAGAGCTTTCTCCCAACCAGAGGGAATGTTTACGATGGGAAAAAAAACGGGCTGTGAGAAAGAAAAAAATGAAAATGTTGCATGCCAGGGCGTCCTCCCCGCGCACCCCTCTTTAGGGGCTGTGAACTTGTTTGAAAGGCAGCCGATATTAGCTTTGATCGTGAACTTCCAGGAAGCAGGGTTTTTATTTATTCGGGGCGCCTTTGGGCAGGGTCCTGGAGGGCGAGATTGACATGGGAGGGCCGGGCCCCCCGCACCTTCCGCCCGGGCGCTGCTCTGCCTCCCTCTGCGCAGAAGGGCTGCTCTTGAACTCGGACCTGCCGGCTTCCGTCTCCGCCTTGCCCTGCTCTGAGTGGGGCATGGCAGAGTGTCTTCCCGGCTTGGCCTCTTCCCTGCTAACGCGGCATCTGCCTGCTTCTACCCGACCCCCCCGCCCGCCCCCACACACACACACACTCTCTTTTAGTGCCACTTATTAGAATGCCACGCTTTGGATCACACATGTCTCCTGTCTGCCCTTCTCGGGGAGACTTTGCAATAGTCAGGCTGACGGCTCCGCTTCCTGGAAGTTCCCTGAACACGGGGCACTGGTTGAAGGCGCTGCACACACGTCTGCCTGCTTAACCTGTATGAATGGGCGGGGCTGGCGATTTGCTGGGGCGCACGGGGCTCACCCGTGTCCAGGAAAGGTGTCGGACCAGGGCATGCTAGCCACTGCGGAGCCCTGCCCCCAACCCCCCTCAGAGCAGCCTTTCGGCGTGTGTATACAGTAGCTGGACTTGAACGTGGGGTTGTACACCCCAGGCAGGCACCGACGTGTGCATTTGGGGGAAGGCCCGATCTCGGCGTGTGTTAATCCCCGCGTGATATCCCTGCTCTATCATCGTGTTCCATGCTTGCCTTCCGGTGTTTACGTATGTTCCCCTCTGCCCTCGGATGGATGGGGGAGCCCTTCTTATCCGCTGCATGGGGTGGAAAAGCCTTGCATTGGACTTGGGCAAATAGCTCATTACCCCCCTCAGCCCAATTAGTGCTTTCTGCCGGCATTACCTTTCGGGCCACGTCCATGCTTCTGCATGTGTGTGTGTGTGTGTGTGTGTGTCACACTTCATATCTCTGCGACTGCGTGAGCGGCGGGTGGGGGGCCAACGGGGGTGGGTGGGTGGGGGGTCGTATATAACCGAGCGTGTAAAGGGTTAACGCATTAGTCGGTGTTAAAGGGTTAATGCATTAGCAGGAGAGGGGCTCACTGGCCTAATGCATGTTCTTATCTCCATGCGCTCCCCATCCACAGCAGCAATGACGTCCTCAGTGTCCGCGATATAAACGGGCAGCACAGCGGTCCCCTCCCTGCACACGCGCTTACACGCACACAGGCGTGCGTGCGCATTGATGCACACGTGAGTGTCTGCGCGCAACCCACGCACAGAGGCACGCATATGCATCCCTCCACTTTCCTCTTATGTCTAGACATGTATACGCGTGCACACGCCTCCTTTACCCTCCTTCGCTGGTTTCTATTGAACCAGAGATGCAGCAGATGCCAATATCCACTTCAGTAGTGAACCGGCAGAAACGAATAGTCGCGTGCGCGCGTGTACACGCACACGGACGAGGGAGAGGTATACAATTCTTTAATATCTCTATAGATAAAATGCCTATCTATGCACACGCACGCAAGCAGATCCTCCCTGTGCACGCCGATCAGTGTCTGCCAGAGGATGTCTGTATCTCCAAGACAACACATCTGCGCCATATACACGAACCCTTTTCTTTTGTGCGAATCATATATATATATATATATCACTATCACTACGAGAAAAGTCCTTTCTGAATGCTGCATTTTTGCAAACAGTGATCAAAATATAGCCGCATAGACCGGATGGAGTCATTTGTGTAGGATTCTTGGTCTCCATTTGTATTCCTATTTACATTAGTACATGTACCTGATGCCCAAATGCAGGAAATATATGCAAGCATGTGTGCATGGCTGTGCGCGAGTTTCTATTGTTTTGTGCATGAACATCAGTGTCCACTATTAAGTGTCGGTGGAAAAATGAATGGACAGATTGCTGGATAGAGGTGTTGATAAGGCTGGGAAGAGCGAACCCTAGATACAGAGTGGTCTCCACACAAAAAGCTGAGGGGCAGCCGTGGCAGCAGATGTAAATCACTGCCATAGATTGCGAAATATAATCCATGGTTGGGTGGGTAGATAGGACTATGGGGCAATCCCATTGAAAAGCGCTCTGTAAACCAGGCCCTATATGTGTGTGTGCATATATACATAGAGAGAGAGAGAGACAGAGAGAGAGACAGAGAGAGAGAGATATGGTAGGGTAAATACATAGGTGTGCACGGATGTATATATAAATAGATATGGTTGAAAATCTCTCTTTTGCTCCCCTCTCTCTCTCTCTCTCTCTATATATATATATATATATGTGTGTATGTGTGTGTGTCAAGCTAGAAATATTCATGTACACCCAGATGGATGGATGGATGGATAGATAGATAGATAGATAGATAGATAGATAGATAGATAGATAGATAGATAGATAGATAAATAGATAGATAGATGTTGTAGGACAGAGAGAGAGAGAGAGAAATATTGGTACACAGCTAGCTAGATAGATGGGTAGCTACGGTAGGATACATACATAGGTGTGGATGCATGTTGAGTATATGTATATATAGATAAGTAAACAGACAGATGATGTGCAGGAGGCCTTCCGCGTGGCAGCAGAGTATGTTATGAATAACGGGACATGATATAACCGATAAGGGGCATGTCTCTGGGTTTAGAGGCGCAGAGGCAATGATGATATTGTGCATGCCTCCCATGTAAGCAGTGCAGGTGTGCGTTTCTGATGTGCGCCTCCTCTTGTCTGCCCTTGCAGGTGCCCCGCGTACACGGAAGAAGAGGTGTCCCTACTCCAAGTTTCAGATCCGAGAGCTGGAGCGGGAGTTTTTTTTCAACGTCTACATCAACAAGGAGAAGAGGCTGCAGCTCTCCCGCATGTTGAACCTCACAGACCGGCAAGTGAAGATCTGGTTCCAGAACCGGCGGATGAAAGAGAAAAAACTCAGCCGGGACCGCCTGCAGTACTTCTCGGGCAACCCCCTGTTGTGAACAGTGAAGCCTGCGCCCAGGAAGTGCAAGGGCGCGGGAGGACCACGGAGGCAACCAGGCAACCTCACAGGCTCGCCCTTCCCCGGTGGGCGCTGCAGTGGCCTCGCAGCGCCTGGACGGACGGACACAAGGGGAGGCGAGCGGCCGCCACCTAAACCTCGCAGAACTTTGCTACACGAACTTTCTATTTAACTCTCAGACTGGCTGACTGAACCCTTCCATTCAGTTCCTGGGCCTTTTTTTTATTACTGTTCGGTGTTGTGATGACCATTATGGAGAAATGCACCCAAAACGCACCGTGCCAAACCATGCGAAAATGCTCGTCTTCTCTGTTGAACGCAGTGATGCAGTGTGCTGTAATCGATCCGTGTATACAAACACATATATGTATATAAAACGGCACAAAAAAATACACAATCGTGTATATTTACCCGCACACACACAGCGTCCGCTGCACCAATTTACTACTTAAAAGATTATGTTACAAAATTCACAGAAATTACACCACTTCCGTGAACTACGAATGTCATCCAATTGGAATGCCAGAACTCGATGTACATGTACTATACAGAAGCATACGACGTATGGGGCACTATGGTTAATTAACGCCGCCTGTGATTCTGGTCACACACAACTGAGCCGTGTACTTTATTACCAGGTCACTAAAAGCCCTTGATGACATTATCATTATACAGAAACCATATATATATATATATAATATATATATATATATATATATATATATATATATATATATATATATATATATATATATATATTATATATATATATATATATATATATATATATATATATATATATATATCAGGCGTGCGTCCCTTTTTCTGTTCTGTTCTGACTTTTCATATTGTTGTTTGGTTTTCTAGTCAACAAAAGTGGCAGAGTGACAACTGTAAAATATATATTTCCAAAGTGTTTCTAAATAAATGTGATGTGCACACCCCTGACCCGGGAGCAGCCAAGAGTATGTCTGTGTTTGGGTGTGTGCTTGACGTGCACGCTGAGTTGTATACACATGAAGGAGGTCGCTGCATGAGTGCACACCTAAATACTTAGGGTCCGATTCATGGAATGTTTTGCAAAGTTTAAAGAGACTTTGCACTGCTGAAAAGTGATTTTGCTCTGCCGACACAAACCCTGATTCATGGAACTGTGCAAAGTCAGGGCAGTCAGTACACAGTCATTTCTGCAGTAAAACGTGACTTTGCACTGCAAAAATACACGTTTCACAGCTCCATGAATCAGGGTTTGTGTCGGCAGTGGAAAGTCACTTTGAACCCTGCAAGAAATTCCATGAATCGGGCCCTAAAACTGCAGAAATATTGGAGGGCGTGAGTTTGCGTGTGAATATCAGTGAAATATAGATTCGGGAGGGGGTGAGTGGTGGAGGGGCACGATTGTGTGAGGCGCCCCGTATTGAGAAGGCAGTATGGTTGTTGTGTTTTCTTACGGCCCTGGAAACTCCACCAGAAACGGTGGCTAACACAGACTGTGCTGTGGGTGGTTTTCCTGAAAGCCCCCAACCTCGTCACTCCCTGATTGCTCGCAGAGGTAGTGGCTGACACCGAGCCCCACAGACCCGCGTTCCCTCTGGACCCTGGCACTTCAATGTAGGTGCATTTGTGCATCCATGCTGAACCCCCGGCTTGGTGGCTAGGGAGGTGGATGTTTGCACCGTGCATAGGCTTATCCCCGCCCTACCCTTCCCTTGGAAAGCAGGAGTGTATCGCCGCACTCATGCGTGGGGACCACGGAGGACCCGAAAGCCTCGGCGTCAGACAAACAAGCACACAACGGAGCAGCCGCCGCACTCGGGCGAAGAAACACACCCTGAGTGAGGAACAGCCTGGGCTACGTCCTCGACGACCTCATAAAATCTGCTGTTAAATAAGCTCCTTGCGAATGGAAATACATGTCAACGAATAAAAAACATTCGCTGTGTAGTGCATGTGTTTTTTAAAACAAAAAAGCATATTTTCTATTCCTGAGATTAAACAAAGCAGAAAAGAGCATCACTTTTGATGACCTCCAGGGGCTGTATATTTGTACCTTTTATGTTCAAAACAAAAACACAACAACGTTCCTCAAAGCGTCTTTGAATTCAATCGTGCTGTCTGTGCAACGTTTACGCATTTTTTGTATCTGTAACTTTCTCTGTTATGTTTGCCTGTGTAGAGCAATGATCTTGTGTTTCAAACTAAACTTTACCCTATCTTAAAAAAAAACAATAGATATTGCCCTTTATTTTTGCTGGAAATTCTCCAAGTGTCCATCTCATCCTGCTGCTGGATGATGGGTAAAGTCTCGCCCGATGCCCCTGGTGAAATCTGAGCGGCAAGACGGCCTCGTCGGTTTCTGCGATGCCAAGAGAGTCTCCCGCGCTGAACGTAAACAGGAGAAATTAAACAAAGAGGCCCCGCGAGGCGGGCAGTGTCTGGCGGAAAGTAAATACTTAACTGGCCGCTTCTATACGCCGCCAGTTCCCACCCTCTTGACAAACAAGCACGTCAAATGTTTTGAAACAAACACACCGGCATTTCTTTCAAAGTGAAGGGCCTGCCCACATATTAGAACACACTGTATAGTTCTACTAAGATGTCATTATCCTTTGCCTGGGTTCGTTGCGTTGCTTTCTTTCCCACTCGCGCCCTTGTCTTTGAAGCAAAGGGCTGTGTTTCTGTTTACCTCCATCAGAGAAGTAATTGACACGTTTCGGTCCGGATCAATTTCTTCATGTACCTGTGGGCTTCCCCTTGCCACGGCTTCTAAAGCCAATGTAGTTGCCTTATATTAAAATAATGGGTTTGTGTGCTTGCTTGAATCGCCGATTTCTGTTACGTGGCCTCTTTTTTTGTATTTTTTCCTGCATGCTTTTTCTTTTCTTCTTTTCCATGGAAATTTGGTATGCAATCCAAGCCACCCATTTAGTTGACAGCTGCCGTGTAGCACACCTTGCCGTTTTATGACGGCTGAAGGGAGCAGGGCTCAAAGGTGAAAGCATAGGTGGTGCTTCCCATGCGGCCATGGGCTAGAGTTAATGGTCATAACAGCAGTGGACGGCTGGACAAAGGCTGCCCAGTCTAGACAGGGCAGTAAAACCCGCGGCACTAAACCGCTTAATTTTTCTTAATTACACCGTCTGGCCAAGGGGGGCGGGGGAGACTTCCGCTGTAAACAATAAACAAATAGATAGGGGAGGGAGGGGTCTGCTCCAAGCCAAAGCGGTGGAGGGCTAGTTCAAAGTTTCCTGGGGCTAAAATGGAATGCCGGCCATAAAACCCAAGTTTATGGACCATGTGGGAGTTAACAGCGGTTTTAAGGAGTGGTGTCAGGTAGGGAAAAAGCCCTTTAATATTCTCTGTTTGAAAGAAAGGGGCGCCGGGGGAAGGGCGGGACGAAAGGCGACCCTGTGTGGGCCAGCTTGGGAGAAACCCCAAGCGTGATGTGAGAGAGGGTCTATGGGTTAGCACATACCTTGCACGGCAAGCCACCAAGGAAGGGGCAACAAGGGGGCTTTGGTCGGTATTAAAATTAGGTTTGGAGCATGGGGGGTGACGGGCACACGGGTGGCGTGGGAGGGGAAAAATGCACAGGAAAAATGTGAATATATGATGTCTTTGAACTTCAATAAAGTCAAGTTCGCCCTCTTTAACCCCTTACTAATGAAGGGGAAATAAGAAACTTTGCTCCAAACTCCAAGTCCCGCCTACAGGAAAAGGGTAAAAAAAAAAAAAAAAGGGGGCCTGGCTTAAAGAGGAACCTTTCATCCAGTCGGGGCACGCTGCAGTCGGTGAAACCGCAGTGCACGTTTTAAAAGCGGTTTTAAAAAAAAAAACAACTGCCAGGGCGAGTGTTATTATGATATAACGTGTTTTCTCTGCATTCAGCGCATGAGAACTTTTGATGAATGTGTTGGATGTAAAAGTTGTTCAAGTTGGTCCCTTCAATGCACACTTCTAGTGGGGGCATACTTTAAGCATCTTTGCTCTTGCCCATGAAGAGGCGAGAAAGGACTTCCTGGGGCCGGTGGGGGCGGGGAGGCACTTGGTTAATGGCACACACGCTAATTGCTCCCCAACTGACGTCAAAATACAGCAGGCACATCCCCAAAGCCTGCCTCCCACTCTCCTGCGGGTCCCGGAGTACATTTGGGAGTGCGCCGGGCACTTTTTTTCTGTCGTGGAAAAAGTGAGAAGAAATTAGAAGCGGCAGAGCAGGGTTAGTTAGTTCGGGGCTAATTCCGGGCGTCCACCTCCCCCATTACACCCACGCACAGCTGTACTGTTGCGGGCACAGGGGTGTACTTGATAACAGCCATCCCGTCGTTTGGGCGAGGGCAGAGGAAGGAGTCGCGTTGTTGGACGTGACTGCAGGCGCCCAGACAGAGCCAACACTCGCGGGCCGCTTGCTCTCAAGCATAATAACCTTGACTGTGGTTTTAACAAACGACCACAGCCAGCTACCCTGTTGCACAGCGTGGCCCCGTTGGGTGGGGCATTCAGGGGAGACGTTGGGGGAGGGGGGACGGTTCAGAGAGTTAGTGGAGGGCCATTGGATGCACCCTATTTTTGTTGGGGATGGGGGCGCGGCGGAGGAGCTTTGGTCCCCAGGATGGAAGTCAGAGCATAACTAAACAAGAAAACAAGGCGGCGGCTTTGTCAAGTGGACTTGAAGGCGGCTCGGCGGACTCCCCAGAGCAGCTCAGTACACGGTGAACCCCTCTTCCTATGCCGTCCATTCATTCTTCTGAAGGTTGAATATATATCTATATATAGCGTGGATGTGTGGATGGGTTTTTCGGAAGCAAAGTGGCCTCAGCTCGCTGCAAGTCAGGCAGATCCTCACAGTGTTGTGTGTTTAGCCCCAGCGCGTGCACGTTTATTGTGGCAGTGTGTTTATTGTGAGTGGGTTTGTGTGTTCTCCCTGAAGTAGCGCTTTTGGAATAACAGGACCCAACATCTGTGTAGTCTGTCCCCTTAACCACAAGATGGCCCCACTCGGCCCTGGCACCTACACTTTTCTGGATCGGCCATTTCAGGCGTGGAAAGGACGTTTTTTTTCCTAAACATATCGCGCGGGATTTACAAAGCTTTTTGTAAAATGGGATTTCCCCAATAACACGCTTTTGTAAATCAGGCCCATAACGTGTAAAGCCCGAACTTCCAGAGGGAGTTGGGAAGTGTTTGCTTGGTAGGCCCCTGTCATTAGATGCTCCGTATTAGTGCATTGCAGACCGCCGAGGGAATTAGTGAATGCACGGCCTCCGGGACAGAGCGCTCCTTCTTTGCCTTTGGGGTTGCCTTTGCTGTGTTGTGGAGAGAACTACTTTGGGGGAACACGGAAAGAGCAGACATTCACAGGTTAAGAGAACAGGAGTGCAAATCGAAAAAAAACAACAAGTTTGGGAGCAAGTTTTGGCGGTGGAAAAGGACATATTCGTTTACAAAGTTTCTGGTATCTATCTGAAAGAAATAGTTTATTACAGATGTGTTATCAGTATTTAATAGACTGAATAAACAAAACCGACATCACACCCACGGTGTGATTTATTTTGGAATGAAAAATACGCGAGGGCTGTTATCCGTGTGGTATAGCAAATATTCATATCCGGGCAATATATAAAGCATATATTGATCAAGGAATTCGAAATATGCTTGTTGCACCAAAGATAACTGGGGTAGATTTATTTCTATATATACACCAGAGTTGATAGCACCCCTTAGCGCGCGCGCACGCTGCATAGCATTCTGCATAGCATTCTGCATAGCATTCTGCAGGGCAGAGAAGATAATATGTGCATTACTGCAAGTATCCTAACACATGGTGTATTCATACATTGATATATATGGTGATAGGTGCAGAGATAAGAACGTAGGCAGGCAATTAATGCTGCCATTCTTTTATTACCGATGTTGTATTATTACAGAATTTCAGATAATCTGGTACATATTATATTAAAAAGAGGGAAAGAAAAGAACTGAACCGCCGAGGACCTCTGTTCAAGTGTAATCGTGACCTGAATATTTACAAGTGAACATGGAAAGCGATAACGTTAGGCCTTCAATTAATATAAACGTGTGTCTATTGAGATGAATCGATTACAAACAAATCTCCATAAAAAGAAACTCTATGATCCAATAAGTATCGTCACACACGTCAAAATGCACACACGGGGTGACGCACAGCTGTACGTTCTTTTAGTATAGTCACCCCCCCCCCCCCCCCGTCCCACCCATCTTCCCGCGTAGACATGGCCGGCAACACAAGGCTAGAGGCCGCCAGCATTTGTGGCCCGGGCCAATAATACCGATTTCTTCAGAATAATGCCCCAGCGTGTACATAAAAAATAAACTGGTTGCCTGCCATATAACGTGCACTCATTATGTAGTAAGGCTGCCAGCAGAGTACAGACATACATCTATAAATATATCATGGGCATTTTTTAAATAGTGACCACATTTGCGTTATTTAGAATTGTCTGTGACGCTGGGCACTCAGTAACACAATGCGGTCCCTTGGCAGATGAAACCTTGCTTTTAAATTATTTTAATGCGACAGTTAACATCTCACTAAAGGAAAACAGAGACACTCAAAACACCCTGGCAGTTTCTCACATTACTACCTGGGAATGAGAACAGACAGACACACACACACACAGAAAATATGCAATGTATTTGTCCCTTCAAAGAAAAGTTCTGTCTCGCTTTATGTGTGTGTGTGTGAGCGCGCGCCTGCAGAGAGAGAGAGGGGGGGCTGATTTATAAAATGTTTTTCAATGTGATTGTACCTTGCAAATCGGGCCCAGAGAGTGCTGTTCTATTTTAGACTCAAAATAATACAATCTTTGCAGACCTATGCAAATGTCTATATGAGGACTCCAAAATGTAACATTGATTGCTTGATGGACCGAGGAAATGCCACCACGTGAACCAATAACCTGTGTATATAGGTGAGCTCTGTACCCGCCGAAAGAGACCTAATTTCCCGAGTATGTATATATGTGTGTGTGCCTGCTTGTGAATAGGGCCGGACGTGGGAGTAGTGCACATAGACTATTCCCTTTACGCGTTTTTATGAATTCATGTATGTATATTAAAAAAAATGCAACATGCATTGCACGAGAGCTTGAACTGGTAACCTGATTATGTGTTCAATCTAACGTGCGCGTGTGTGTGTGAGAGATGGGCGGTGAAGTGGTACACGCACACGTAGAAATGGGTGGGTGCGTGTTTGATAGATGGACAGTGAAGTGTTAATGTTAATAATATTAATTTTAAAGGATATGTGTACCGCGCACTGGTATGCACACCGTAGACACCTGTGTGCGCGTGTGTGTGTTTGAGAGAGATGGGCGGTGAATTGGCACACACGGATAATATACACGCGTGTGTGTGTGCGTGTATGTGAGTTTAGCACATCGCCAACTATGCAGATGCATGTAACATGTAAATATCCGCGCGTAGGCCAGTTGTAAGCAGTGGACGGATTCAGGGAAGGGAAGAGCCCCTTGCCTGGTGTGGGCAGCACTGCTGGGGTGAGATGTCCCACCCCATGGAATACAATATCACGCCATAAGCCTTAGGTTTAAGTTACGAAGAGAGGAGGAAGCAGGGGAAGGGCGACTGTAAACTTTTATGGATTTCTTGCGGTGATATTTTGCCGTTTCTAAGCCAACCTGTAAAGGCGCGGGCTTTTATTTTATTTGTGTGCATTGCTGTTATTGCACTCGGGTGTAGATGTTGCCATAAATCTGAACTATTTCCCGTCCTGCGCAGTTCGCGCAAGGGGGCAGCAAGGATGGAGGCTACGAAGGTGGCGGATCCGGCCTGGGATCAGAGGTGTGGAGTTCACACACAGGGCCAAAGTGCGAGTGCCCGGTGTGCACATGGCCTGGGCACTAGTGCTGGTCGCTGCTTGGACGGAAGAATGCTGAGGCTAGCCTGCAATGCTCCGGGGCCTCTCTCTCCTGCATGCCCTGCCACGTCTTTCTTGTGTGCGCTGCAGCCGGGCCATAAACGGGGCAATAGCCCCTTGCGGAGCACAACACCCTGCGGAACCAGACGCATTCAGAGGGGCTATAAAAGTCTGGAGGCAGATAGAGGGGGCAAAGCACGTGCTTCTGAGGTCAAGGTGCCCTTACAGGCAGCATTTGATGCCGATTTAGGTCCGACACCAAGCTCCCAAAATGTATCAAAATGTGCTTTCCCGCCACAGGGTCCCTCGATGTAGGCCCCATCGAGCCTAAGTTTGCATCAAGGTGCAGTGTGCGGGGATGAGCTAATGAGCGTGCGTGCCGCGGACGCTCCCGGCAGCCCCCGCCCCTTTCCCACAGTAAAGCTATGTTATATTAAAAAGAAAGATATTAAAAGTCCTGCCACAAACGCCTCGTATCCCCTCTACGTTTTGATAGCTCGTGTTGGTATTTATTTTGTGTAATTAGAGACATGCATTTGTCCCAACGGGGGACCTACTTAGGCTGATGAATTTTATCTCGGCTCAATTTAACGAGCCATGTTTATCATAATTCAAGTGATTTTAAACTTTAAACAAAATTCGGTCTCCTGGAGACATTCCAGGCGATGTTTAATAAACCATCTCCCCAGCTTCTATTAAAATAGTCACAGAAAGAAAGCTGAAATAGCTTTTTTTTGTAAAGAAAAAAAATCGTACATCGGAAATGTAATTGTTTGCTTGGCTTGTATCGGGCAGAACGCGCACAGAGCCTGGCTTCTTACCAGGAGCCGCGTTGCCATTGGCATTGCCAGGTTTCTGAAACAGGGGCAAGACGAACCTCAGAAACACACACACGCACTTCCAAGGTCATTCCTTAAAAGGTTTCTGAAAGAGAGGGGGAGAAAAACGTGTTAGTCCGATGTTGTCCATATTTGTTTCTCGAACCAGAGACACACAGACACATACATACACGTACTTCCAAGGTCATTCTTAAAATCCCCGTCGCGCAGTCTCGTGCACTGGGCAGCTCACCGTCGACGCGGGGCGTTTCGAGGGCCAAACAATCCACACGGGAAGGGGTTCGAGGAAGATAAGTGTGTGTCTTAAAACGTACTCGTGGTCGCGCCAGCCCGAGCGCCCTGGACAGCCCGAGGCTCGGCTGGGGACTCGGAGAGTGCCCTCAGCCCGCCAGGGAGTGCACACGGGTGACGCTGTTTACCAGCACATTTTGCCAGCAAGACTCGCCCGCTCCACAAATAAAGAGGGCTAATGCTCACGCGGCGGCCCCTCCATTTGAGCGCCTATAAACTGGATCATATTGGACGCCACGGAACACTTTTATCCTCCGCTTCTAAATATTATGAGGGGAATTTCGGTTGCTTATCATAAAAGTGAACGATTTGTCCGAGGCAGCAGTGAAAGGCATTATGCAGATACCACAAATAGCGGCCAATAAAGTCGGAAATGGCTTCCCAGAGAGAGCAAATGGCGTCTGCAGAGCCAAAGGTTTACAGCGCTGTTTAGGGGAACAGAAGGCCATGTGTAGAAGTTGCCGTCTTTGTTACAGTGTCCCCCGCTGTAAGGAATTTAAACCTGACATTTGCAAAGCAGTGAGGCCGTGGAAGCAGACCGTCTCGAGTCCTGGTGGTAGCACGTGAGTCACATATCTCCAAGGGCAGTCGAAATGTATCACGTTGTGAAGTTCGCGGACTTATTTTAATATGATCCGTTCCTCGCCCGCTTGGCTCTTAAGGCACGGGGGCTTCGTCACCTTGGCGTTGCTGCAGCCACATTTCAGCTCATGCTAGGCGGCGGTACATTGCTGGGCTCCTGTTCTTTCACCATTGCAGCTTTCCCTCAAATCCTGCAAGTGTTCTTTGTTTTTATTTATTTCCTGCTTGATACATGTTTACCGCATTGTTGAACTATTCCTTTCTTCGAAATTAACCAAAAATAAGCTTCATTGCCAATGAAAGAGGGCACTGTGGTTAACAACAAAACATACAGACACCACTTCTGATATGAAATAAAATGATGTGTTACACGAGGAGCGAAAAGGAAATGTTTATTTGACCATCGCAACTGTATCCATTTAAACTCCCTTCCTGTTTACACTTGAGACCATGGCGGAGTTCTGTCAGTTTGCGTAGTCTAAGAGCAGCCAGTAGACGCCACCTAAGCATTCCAACACAGTCCACTAAAAGTATAAAATAAGAATCCACGACCTTTGCCTGCTGCCAGAAAACTCGGTTAGACCAGTGAGCTTTAAGTTATACAACAAGCAGGCGGGCGGGAATGTCTTGCTTTCCCAGGTATTTCCTTTCACTTTACATTCCCGCCATTATGTACCTTCCATAGTGTGCTTTTTGGAGAACAAAGGGGGAGTTGAAGAGTATATTTGGAGTAAATGTAGATGAAAAAACAACACAATAATGAAAATATAAGAAAAACAATGAATGTGTTACGCAGTACACCCTTGCAACTATATTAGAAATAAACAAATGCATCTAATCGAAAAAATATAATGTAAACTGGGGTTCGATACCTTATTTCCAGTTCTTTTCAAACGATTTATTGACTTTTATTGTACGTTTTATCTGGTAATCTATGCCTCAAGGTATCTCACCGTGGGGCTTTTTGGATGTCAGAAGGGCCATCAAAATCCGCTCTGTCGAATGTGAAATGTAAGAATCTCGGAAGAGCTGCCGATATTTGGAGGCAAAGAAGGCACTGGAAGAAAATGCACACAAAACGTCAAGTGTATTTTAGGTCTTCTTGCCACTAGCCGCTAAACAACATTCCCGCACACCCCTAATAAAGTTAATTACATAGTGATGATATCTCGACAGGGGATTACCACAACGCAGCTATAAACAAAAAGCATACTTCTTATTTAAAAAAGTTATATTTGAATGTGAATTCCTTTTTTGGCATTGCATCCTGCGTTATATTTTGGGGGTCCGTTTGTTCTTCGCACGCGCTTTAGTCTCCCTGGTAAACAAACCACTGAAGCTTTCCTTTGTTCAATGTGAAGGTCCCGGGTGTAGTACCTAACGCGGGCTGCCAGATGGCGGCATTGCTCCACGTTCATTTTTCCGTTCTCCAACAACTTGACCCCTGTGACGTCGCCGGCGTCTGAATCATCAAGGCCATTTTCAATCCTCATTGGCCTGGCAGTCACGTGGTGGGGCCAATGCGTGGGTAATTATGGTGCTGATATTTTTCCCTAAAAAAAAGATGTCAGCCCCTGGCTGTAGTATTCCACTTTAAAAAGCCTCCCTGAAAATGTCATGCCCCAACAATGTGACTCCCAACTCCTTTTTGATGGACTCGCTTGCCGGAGCCTGCAGAGGGGATAATTACTCCTCCAACCAGGGGATGTACATGCAGCCTGGGAACGAGTTCAACTGTGGGGTGATGAGGAACTGTGCAATTGCCCCGTCGTCTCATTCCAAAAGGGACGAGGTGAACAACCCCAGCTTATCTCTCAGCACCTACCCATCGTACCTCTCCCAGCTGGACAATTGGTGCGACCCCAAGAACACTTACAGGCTTGAGCAACCTGTTGCCAGACAGCTGTCCTCCTGTTCCTTCCCCGCCAGTGTCAAGGAGGAGAATGTCTGCTGCATGTACACGGCGGCGGACAAGAGGTCCAAAAACGCTCCCGAGGCCGCCCTGTACCCCAACCAGATGCCGGAGCCGTGCGCCACCGAGCACGAGGTCCCGGTGCCCAGTTACTACAGACCCAGCCAGGGCTACTCGATGGAAAAGCCGCCCACTTGCAGCAACCCCGCCGAGTTTGAGGCAAGTTTCGAGAGCAGGGCAAGCCTGAACCCCAGAAGTGAACCGCATCTGGAACAGCAGCCGGCAGCCAAAGTGGGGTTTCCCGAAAACGCCAAGGCAGACCACCAAAACCGAAATCCCAGCCCCAAGCTTAACAGCAACAGCAGCACCCCCGCCAGCGACATCAAAACGGAGAAGAGCCTGCCAGCCCCCAAAAGCAGCCCATCCGAAGCAGACAAGGGGCAGCAGAAGGACACGGACACCAGTACTGACAACTCTGACAATGAAGCCAAAGGTAAGCAGCTCCTCCGCCGGGACTCGCGGCGCTGCACGAGCACTGGGGAATGGCAGCGGGGCCAGCGCTGCACTGCTGGCGCTGCTCTTCCTTTCTGGCTTTTATCTCCGTCAAAAAGTCAACTTTCCCAGCCTGCCCCATCACTTTCCGTTTTCCCTGGTACCTTCCCTCTTCCCGCGTGCATGGTGAATTTTAAATATATTGCATAGGTTACAATATGCATATATATCTATATCTATATATCTGTATCTCTCTCTCTCTATATATATATATATATATAAATGTATATATATATATATATATATATATATATATATATATATATATATTTATATATATATATATATATTAGAGCCAGTGTGGGTGTATTTCTCGTTCTCTCTCTATGGAATATATATATATATATATATATATATTACACATACGTATATGAACATGTGTGTAGTGTGTTGTGGCAAAAATCAGGACACTATTTTTCTAAAGACTCCACTGTTTTCCGGGGTGCTAATAAATGGCTCTTGAGATTCTAGTTTTCCTAATGTTTCATGTTCCTTTTGCACCCGAAACGGGTGTATAAGAGAATGTCCAAATACGATTTAAAAACAAAGTTAGGTTTACAATTCCATCGCCTCTTCGGCCGTAGATAAATAAGAGGAAAACTCGAATAGTTCTTTAACCCAAATCTCTCCTCCTTATGACGTGTGATTCTACACTACCACCTTAATAAGGTGGGTATCTGCATAACGCGCGCGTATTAAATGGGTTTCTATTTAAGTGGTGTCTGCTCGTGTGGGAGTGTATACATCGGTGTCTTACATTTGTTTGCGAGTATATAGCACACAGGTTGTGAGAAGCTGAGTCTTAATGTGTAGCGTGTAATGATTGGCTTTCCGCTACAGAATTGCGTGTTAGCTGTCGAAGTATGTGATTTCTTTTATACAAGGGCGTTCTTGAAGCTTAAATGTGGGATGTGTGTTATTGCACTGGTGTTGATGACATGCAGGTATACGGCCCGAAGGCGGGCAGCTATAATTATATACAATTATCTACCAGGGGTTAGCGAACGGTGATCCCAGGATGCGTCTGGGAAGGTGTGTTTAAAAAACGGCTAGAAATGGTGCCAATAAAAAGTGTGTGTTTAGCCGTAGGTCTGTGGCGATAATTGTATCTATCTATCTGCCGATCTGTCTGTCTTTGTATCTCTCCATCTATAGCCGTCGAGCCCCCCCCCCCCCTCCGAGAACCACCCCCATCCCCCACCCATCCTTATTACCTCTGTGCACAGAAATTGCCGCCCTGTTCGTTTATTTGGGTTCGGCCAATTGTAGCAATAAACGGAGGTATTCGGGCTGTAAAAGGAAGCGAGGGGTCATAAGCCACTTTGCAGAAATGCCCGGCCGGCTTCTGCATGTCCACAAGGCATGTCTGCGGATGCACACATGCGCCCTGCAGTTTGGTGTGAGAACGCGGGTATATGCCTGTCTATGCATATGCGGCCCTACACCCAGACACACATCAGAAATAACAAAGCCCCCCGCCCGCCCCCAAACCGCCCCCAAACCGTAACCGCAAATAAGACATGCCAGTCGTTTGCGGAAGTCTTCGTTTGTCGCCTGGGCCAGGCGTGTAAAGTCAAGGTTATGAGAACCAAATCTGCGTTTAGCATTGAGGGGTGGAGCAGACACGTGGCCCCTTCCCGTACAGTGGGGCCCCTTTGCTCAGCGCGGTACAGACCTAGGCATGCAGTTGCTGCTGGTGTTCACGGTGCGTTCGAGCACCGCACACGCGTGAATTGCAGTGGCATTGTTGGCTGGTCCGATTGCATATTTCACATGAGAATTGATACATACGCGGAAAGCTATCTTTCGTGTTTGGGCTGCATGTTTGACCGAGTTGTGTAGATTGTTTTATTCACTCGCCACTATGTCTGGTGGACACTCAAGAATTAGAATAATCACTGGTTCCTGAAGCAGGAAGGCAGAGGAGATGCCTGGAGGTTACCCGTGTTTTCTTCGGGCGAGGGGAAACCGGCACATTTGCATTAGTGCCGCCTATGCAGGGGTAAGCGCTGCCTGGAAGAGGCTTGCACCCCTTCTACCCACAGCAGCGGGGGCGAAATCAGGTGCGAGCAGGGTGCCAGTGCCAACAACTGCCCTATACTTCAGTGTGTGCATGTATGCATATATGCACACACACCCGCATGCATGCTTATACACGCACACATATGTATATGCATGCAGTTATATACATGTAGAACACACACATAGAAATGAATATATTAAACACACACCTCTAAAATCAGACTGTGTGTGTGTATTTTATAGCATGTTTGTTCGATTATAAAGCCACCTCCCGCGTGGTGTACACCTCGCCCCCAGACCACCCCCCCCCCGCCCCCCCACTTCCCACCCGGCACTTATGTTTTGTAAATTGAACGGCGCTGTAAATATTCTGCACCCCACTGTTATCCTGCGCCCATTTTACCACCCCATACACTGCTCCAGTGTTAGCCAACCCAAATATGCCCACCCACATACCGTGGGCGCGCCTAGAAGAGCGAGCTCTCTCTCACATGCAAACACACACACTCTCTACGCATGTTGGACTATTCTATAAAATCCAAGGTCCAGTTTCCTTCTTTTGTGTTTTTGTGTACACTAAATGGGACGTTCACACAATTGTAACGAACGTTGCACGTGTGTGTGCGCGTGTGTTTGTGCGCTGTTTGTATGTGTATGCTTTCGTGTGTATAAAACGCGCAGAGGGCCGAGTGTATAGCAGATAAAGGCGTCGACTGTTGCTCTTGCGATGTCCGACAGAAAAGGGGAGTCTTGTACACGCGCTGCCCGGATAAAGGTAGCCTGCTGGCATAGTAGCGGGCTAAGGCGACACACGCAGACCGTGCAGAATCCCTCCTGGTTCCCCCTGGCTGTTGCCGAGACATCCATGTCTCAATGCGTGTGAGATGGGTGCTCCGTCCCTTACGCCTTTCTCGCTATATGTGGCCTCAGGGATCGAAACGGCAGCGTCTCTGGTACACTTGCTGTTACTTGGGCGAACCTGCTTTCGTGTACCTACCTACAGTGAAAGAGTGTGTGTGTGTGTTTTTTTTATTTGGGGGGAGGGTCGAGGGGGGTTGTAAACAATGAATCGGTTGTTGTTGCGATTTAAGTTGAAATTCAAATAATGACTCCAAGGGCATTCCAGCCTAGACGACCTCGTGTGTTGTTTTCATACTTGCTCGAGGCTAGGGTAGGGATTTCCCCTACGCGCTTTTCACAATACTTATGTTTGAATATTATTTTTAACAGAGGGCATAAAGGCGGAAAACACTACAGGAAACTGGCTGACTGCAAAGAGTGGAAGAAAGAAACGGTGTCCTTACACCAAGCACCAGACGCTGGAACTGGAGAAGGAATTCTTGTTTAACATGTACTTGACTCGTGAGCGCCGCCTAGAGATTAGTAAAAGTATCAACTTGACAGACAGGCAAGTGAAAATCTGGTTTCAGAACCGCAGGATGAAGCTTAAGAAAATGAATCGGGAGAACCGGATAAGGGAACTGACTTCCAATTTCAATTTCACTTGAGTGTTGCTCGGAAAACACAGATCCGTGCTAAAAAAACGAAAGCGGGAAACAAGATTTCACCTCTGCAAGTTCTCTGGGTGTGTGATGATGCCGTGTGGAGCAACAAGGACTTCCAGTTAGTCAACATGTTCAGTTCTTTTATTTTTGGGGCTATTCACGGTTTATAGAGAGGCATCAAAGGAGCGGCACAGGGCATGAGAATATATATGTATGTATATATATATTGCATTATGGTCTCGATGCAAAGATGAGGTGAACTGCCCATACAGCGAGCTTACAGACATGGGTTAAGTTATTTTCGCGCACAACAGACGGACACGTCTTTTCAAACCCGCCGCAGGTGTCTTTTTTTGGTTCTTTTGCAGTGCATTTTTCATTTGGTTGTGTTTTTATTTTTTCTATTCATACTTTGTTAAGAGTGGATGCGAAACATAATTGCTTTCCATAGAGTAGTGCAGTCTGAACATTGAAACATTTAAAAAAAAACACTGATTCGAATGCATTTAAAAAATGTTTGTAAAAAGAAAAGATACATTTGCGATGGCAGTCTTGGACAGTCATGGCGTAAGTATTATTAAAAAGCAGTTTTAGCACAGCTGCAAGTGATCCCCGTCCATTGTGCTTCACGAGGAAATAGAACAGCATTTTTTGTTGTTGTGGGTCTCGTGTGCAAAAAAAGACCACTTTTGGTGGCTGTGTTTCTGAAATCCACCCTGTAATGTGTTCATTCTTTGCATGTAACCTTCCCCTGTGGAGCCAAAAATAAATTTCATAGAACCGTGTGCAAGCTGGGTTAGCTCCATTTTTGACTCTGTTGTTTTTTTTCTAAATTATCTATTTGCATATCTTTATTTTTGCAAAGTATTTCTCTCCCTAACACTAGTTCTTCGGTGTCGTCCTTTTAAAGGCGTTTGGGAGACTGCCCCAGCCTCTGGGATGTAAGTGAGAGACCATAACGTTGATTTAAATATTATCCAGGTGACCACGATAAGTCAAGGTCATAAAACAGTTATGTCAGGAGCGTCTTGGTAAGCGCTGGAGGTGGATTTTATGATCTGCAAATATAATGTGCCGCGGCAGTAAAGATGCAGTGAAAGGTGACTCTGCCGGAGGACGGGGAGCTACTGCCGGAGCTGCAATCGGGGGAAGAGAACTCTTTTTTTCGGTTTTTCATCTGTTTTTTCAAAGAGAATCCAGCCTTCTTGTGTACAGTGGAGTAAAGGCGCCTCCTCCTGCTGCTCCCCCCGCACAAAAAAGGGATAAAGCGAATTTAACCCCGGGATGGGCTGGGAAGTACGTGAAGATAAGGTAAGAGAAGCATGCTGTTCCTTCTGACTCTTTTTCTCGTCTTCCCCGGGCAGTGGGGCTCTCTCTGCTCCCTCTCTAGACACTGTGCCTGGGCTGCACTTGCGATTGGAACTGCTTTGGGGTCCGTTCTTTTCATGTTTGACTAGTCTGCCCTTTGGGGGTCTTGTGCTTGCTTTGTGAAACTCGAAGCTGTGGTGCGAGGTGAGCTTTTGCTCGGGGGGCGCCGGGGAACGCTCTGCCCTGCCGCCACCTTGCCTGCCTCATGAACTTACTTGGGTCAAGTTACACGCGGTTGCGTCTGCAGGTCTCAGCCCAGCCGTGTACCCTTTCCTTTCTATACGCATATCTACATGCGTTTAATGGATTTTGCAGAACACAACCATTGGCATGCAATTGTTTTGTTTTCCTTATGTCACTGCCTTCTCGATTTTAAGGATGTGAATTCAGATGTGTCACCGATGTTGGCTTATTTTGCTGTAATTCTGCCCGAGCTCGGCTCGCAACGGCCAGGTTTCCTGACTACTGCCGTCTGTGGGCGCCACACTTTGCATTTCGCTCCTTACTCGGATTTGAGTGGTGGGCTGGATGTGTAGCCAATTTGAAGCTGTTTGGTCCTGCGGGGTTCGGCATTGACTCATATAAGATGGGGGGTGGGGGGGGTGGGGTTCAGGGTTTGGGGTGAGGTGCAATGCACATCCCCTCCCGTGTTCCGCGGGGTACGGGGGGGGGTGTACCAGCTGCACATCGTTACTGGGTGATATTTAGAGACAGCCTGGGCAGTATTGCACTTGGGTGGGAAGATGTACCAGCTCGGCCATGGAGAAATGAGTGAGCCCGGCCAGGCACTCCCGCATCTCAGCCACAAAAGAGGCATGCCTGTGGTCTGGGGTGCCCACTCTCTGCCTGCGGATCCCTCGCCCTTCCTTCCATGCAGCTGGTCCGCGATTTAGGTAGTTTCATGTTGTTGGGATTGGCTTTTTAACTCGGCAACAAGGAACTGCCTTAATTACGTCAGCCCTCTTCATCAAGACCACCGGTTCCGATGCAAAACGCACTGCGGGCACAGCAGGACACGTAACCCGGAGCGCAGTGCCGGCAGGCACAGACCCCTGGACGCGGGGTGGAACGGGGGCCCTAGGTGGCAATGTGTGCAATGTTTGGGCGACAGCCTCCCATTATTTCTCGTGCAGAAGATGACGAGGCAGACAAAGGGGGCTGCCAGGGGCTGCTATAAGATGATTGCCTTGGTTTGGGATGTAGGCGCTGCTGCCCGGGTGAGGAATCGGGAGCACGTGATTGACAGCCCGGGCAGTAGCCTTCTTGCCGAGCGCCGGCTATTGGGGCGGCTTTGGGAAAAGCTTGATTTTTGTGTGGCATGCATTGGGTTTCCAGCACAGAGAACTCGAGGGGACGCACTGGAATACATCTGCTCCGAGTTTGACTACTTGGGGTTGAATGTGGACTCCCAGGACCCAGCAACGTCGTCTCTTGTTTTCTCTGCGGCCTGAAGCTACATACATCCTTACATGCATAGAAAACGCTGTGGTATACATGGAGAAATCTGAAATGTACATTACATGTCTATGCCCTGGTGAAGGGGGTTATGTGCTGTCAAGTGACTTCTAATCTTTGTTGTTTACCATGTGGTGGGCAGAACTGGGTGTTCGAACAGGCGATGCAGAGCGAAGTCAAAAGCCTCTGAACAGGCGAATACGCGTGTGGTCAAACCCCCCATACCCCCCTCCACCCCCCCCCCCAATGAATCAAACACGTGCATGTTTATTTTATCTGCATTCAGAATTGTGAACAGTAAAGAGACGCGGGCATGGGGTTACCACTGCGAACACTTCCGTTTCGTAAACACAGAAAAGTTTCAAAGAAACGAAAGTGCCTTTCAAACCACTCGCCCTCCTCCTCTGATAGCTGGAGATGGACGGATCTGTAAAAAAGAGAAAAGCAGGGGATCAAAAAAGAACGACGGGCCTCATATATGTGCCAATAGGTCACCTTTAGGCAGAA